>NW_026991714.1:138271729-139605062 GCF_029215605.1 Mirounga angustirostris
GTAGGCCAGAAAAATCTAAGAGGATAATAGGACAATAAATACTAGCAAAAAGCAGTCATAGTCACTATGAATTTCAAAGGGGCTAATAATAGGTGGGGAAATAATAACAGTATTTCAATATCTCCGTAAGAAGTTAATGTATTTTTTAAAAATTTGTCTAGATACAGGACACAAAGAGGTTCAGTCCTGAAATAGCCACATGACTTTGATCATATGTATTTTTATGTAGTTATCAAGATTGTCATGAGATTCAAATGTTAATTTTTTTTATATGTGTGTTTAAATGCAGTTGAAAACACTATTTTAGTTCTGCCCTTTAAAAAAATAAAAACTCTGGACTGTTTATTAATGACCCATAACCTAATGTGTGAATGGTGACATTCAAACTTTAATACTTTATAACATTTAACTTATAATTTTTCCCATTTAGATGGTCTTCTGATTGTTGGTGTTCACTCGGCTAAGTTTCCAAATGAAAAAGTCCTGGATAACATTAAGAGCGCTGTTCTTCGATACAACATCACCCACCCTGTGGTTAATGATGCAGATGCCAGTCTTTGGCAAGAACTAGAAATTTCCTGCTGGCCAACTCTGGTCATACTTGGACCCCGTGGAAATATGTTATTTTCTTTGATTGGAGAGGGACACAAAGATAAATTATTTTTATATACTTCCATAGCTTTAAAGTATTATAAAGACAAGGGACAGATCAGAGATAATAAAATTGAAGTAAAACTATATAAAGATTCTTTGCCACCTTCACCATTGCTGTTCCCTGGCAAAGTAACAGTAGACCATGTTTCTAATAGATTGGTAATAGCAGACACTGGACATCATAGAATTTTGGTCGTCTGGAAGAATGGACAAATTCAGTACAGCATTGGAGGTAAAGTTTGCTTCTAATTATGATACATAATATATTTTATAGTAAAAAAATAGTTCAAGGAAATGTATTAAAATTGAAATTTATCACCCTGGTTTTAGATCTAAAACAGGCTCTTACTGACATCTACATAGTCAATAAAATCTGTTAAGTACGTTCTTATTAATCCTGATTACTCAGACTGAATTGACATCTAGTAACATAATAGTCAAAGAGAAGAGTATTTCATCTCTTTGCAATCCTGCTTTAGTAACATATGCAGCATTAGTATATAAAGTAGGGGTATCTGCATTCCTAATGCAAATAAACTAGTCTTATTCCTAAGCCCTGGTGCTATTCTTAGGATGCCTAGATATTGTTCCCCTAGCTCTTGAATTTTTCACATTTCTTCTTTTTCATTTTTGTTAGAGTATATGTTTTATGGTTTTTTTTGTTTCAGCAACTTGATGTTTGGGTTGATGACAAGCAGTTATGAGAATTGTTGCTTAAAAATTATCTGTTGTAGTAGGTTGATTTAAATGGTTAAAAGGTTTTTAATGGTAGAGTTTTCAAAATGCTGTAAATGAGTATTTTCCTTTGTTAAACAGAAAAACCAGCAGCAAGCTACCTTTCCCAAACATGTTTTTAGGGATAATGGTATCTTGTGATAAATTAAAAGTTATTCTACAATAATTTTTAAAAATTCTATGGTCAGATACAATGAGGAAACATTGGTTAGATCTGTTTAAGAGACATTTGTTGGCGGTGGTGTCACTGATTCCATCTCTTACTCTGCTTATGTACCTCATGAATATTCAAGAGAGGTTATACTATACAATGTATTCCAATCTAAAGGGACCATGATACTCTCCCTTTTTTCCCCACAGGGAGCTCCCATTAACAACAATAATAGTATTATTAATGATAGTAATAATAGCAAACATATATATGCCTGGCATTATTCTAAGCACTTTACCTGTATTAATTTAGTCCTCACAATGCTATGAGGTAGGTATATTATTAGTTCCATTTTACAGAAGAGAAACTGAGATATAAAGAACTGGTTTAGATCATCAGCTAGGAAGAGGTAGAGCTTAAACTAAGTCACTGGGATTCTTGAGTTCATATTCCTAGCCACTACATTATACTACTTCTCTAACGTCTAGGACAGTAGAGTTCTGCAAAGCATAGTTTGGGAGTGCTGACTTAGAGGCTTTGAATGGCTTATTGTCTGGTCATAGAAATAACAGTTACATGTTTTTATGTTGTATACTCTCCACCCCTGAAACTCTGCATGTATTAGAGAAGCTGAGAAGTAGGCCATTAGACCAGAATCACTCTTTGTCTCTCCAAGTGTTTATAGGATATTACAGAACTTTGTGGCAAAGTGAAATAGTAAATATGAAGGTTTCTTAACCTGGGGTACATAGACTATTAAATGCTTGAATGGCCCTCAGGATCTATGAACCCCTTGAAATTGTTTGTGACATCTTATGGGCATATATATTTTTCTAAGGAAAGGGTTCATAATTTTCATTGTATTATCAAAGGAGTATATCTCCCAAAATTGTTAAAAGTCATTCATCTAGATGTGAAAAGATTAAAATTATTTTTAACTCTTTCTAGTCTAGGTAATAGATAATTAAGATAGTTTAAAAAATATATTCTCTTCTGATATATGCTCCTAAAGTAACCATTATCCAGTAAGCCCTATCATTAGCAAAACTTACTCTTGAGAAAAACTTATCTTGGGAAATTGTTTTTAGGTGAAAGTATGCTATTTATATTAAAATCCCAGCTTTAAATATAAATTTTATTTATTTATTTTGGTTTGATTTATTTACTTTGTAAAATGATTACCACAAGAGGTTCAGCTAACATCCATCTTCCCGTATAGATACAATAAAAAAGAAAATAAAGGAAAAAAAAATATTTGGGGGGGGTTACTATGAGATAACTTTTTAAGTGGAAAAAAATTGTCTTGTGGCTATCTTTCTTTTAGGACCCAACCCTGGAAGAAAAGATGGAATATTTTCAGAGTCAACTTTTAATTCACCACAGGGTGTAGCCATAAGGAATAATATCATCTACGTAGCAGATACTGAAAACCACCTTATAAGAAAGGTAATTTTCAATTCTAAGTAAAGTTTTAATACTTCTAATCAGAAAAAAATGGTATTTACTTGCTACATTAAATTTTTGGAATGAGAGGGTGATACTTAAACACTTCAAATCCTCCTTATTCAGTTTTTTTCAGAGGACTGCTTTAGTTTTATTCTTAGGTATCTTGTTTTCCTGTAGTAGTCACAGAAGACAAACCTATCAATCAAGTCTTTTTTTTTTTTTATCTTTGTTTCAAAGTGCCTAATCACCCCAAAGCTCCTCATTTTGCAGTATTTTCCTACCACTGTTTATAGAGTGATGCTTTGTCCTTTTTTCAGTTAAATTTTCTCAAACCTAGGAAAAAAATCATACCACTCCCACCACCCTTCAGCTCTAATGCTTTGCCTGGAAATACTTACCAGTCAGTCTTAAAATTTGTTTTACCTCATTTTTTAAAATTTTTAAAGATTTAATTTATTTATTTGAGAGAGAGACAGACAGAGACAGAGCACGAGCAGCAGGGAGGAGGCAGAGGGAAAGGGAGAAGCAGACTTACCTGCTGAGCAGGGAGCTCGATGCGGGACTCAATCCCAGGACCCTGAGATCATGACCTGAGCCAAAGGCAGATGCTTAACCAACTGAGCCACCCAGGCACCCCTTGTTTTACCTCATTATAAAAGTTATATATGATCTTTTTTATTAAGCATGAATTAATACATAAAGGTAAAAAAAGGCTTGTACCATCTATTCTAGCTCCCTAGAGATAACTAACCATTGTTAAAATTTTTGTCTTTTCAGTAATTTTCTATTCCTATACAAATAAATTTATATTTAAAAGACTGTCTCTAGAGAATCCTTTTTTAAATTTCATAAAAATATGAAATCATATTGTACATACATAATCTTCTGCAGTTCTTTTAAATTTGTTTTCCATATTAGTCACATGAATGATATGACTACATAGTATCCCATTGTAGAAGTACTTATTTTAAACATTTCATATTAATGAATATTTTGGCTATAATCCATTGGCCTTTAAGTTGCTGTCTATTTAGAAAATAATTAAGTTCATCTAACCCATCCTGCCAAAACACATTATTTCAGATATTTCCTTGCTTTTCTCAGTTTTTTTCTGTATTAATATTTGTGCCCATTTGGCAATGTTATCATGTAAAATAATAGGAAAAAACATGTGTAGAACTTGTAATACCACTGTAAGGTAAATTTCAATGAGGTCATGAAATTTGTTTTTACTGCTGAAATCTTAAGCACCTAGAATAGGGGCTGGCCCATTATAAGTGTTCAGTAGGTATTTGTTGAATGAATTTTTGAGCAAATAACCTATTTAGTGAAATATTTTCTCAAGTGTGTATTTCTCTTAATATGAAAACATGTTATATGAGGCAAGGATTTTGTGGATTTGTTAATTAAAGCAGATTTATTCTTTAAAGGTCTCGGAGACTTTGTTCTTAGAGACTTTAATATGTTAATATATTGTGAATACATTAGTGGGGGGATATATGTGCAGTATTTCTAAATTTATTTGACAAAAGAGCCCTTTTTAGGCAGAACTTTTTGTAGGACTAATGATTTTATGGTGTGTCATGATTTCCTACTTTGGGAAAAAATGCCTTTCTGTTGTTACCAAATCCTTAAAGGTCAGTGTTTCTTCATCATTGTATTTTCAGGGTTGTCTGCTTCTGTAATTCATCATAGTGTCATGGATATCTAACCAGGTGTTGAAGTAGTAAGATATATAGCCCACAACATTCAGGGTATACTTGTCTTTTTTTAATTCTATGTTTTTCTCTTGCTTTAGAACTTAATGGGTTTTATGAGGGTTCTAGAGGGGAGAGAGGTGGGAGGATGGGTTAGCCTGGTGATGGGTATTAAAGAGGGCACGTTCTGCATGGAGCACTGGGTGTTATACGCAAACAATGAATCATGGAACACTACATCAAAAACTAGTGATGTATGGGGATTAACATAACATAATAAAGTTTTTAACTAAGAAAAAAAAGAACTTAATGGGTTTTAGAGTATTCATTGCATTTCAAATACTTTTTAAGTAGCATAATCACAAAAATTTAGGTTACATGAACTTATTTTTAAATTATATGACTTAGTTTAATGTCTACAAAAAAAAGAAGTGAGATGGAATTATTTCTTCTCTTTTTAAATATATAAAAATATTTACTGTAATTTACTTTTGTTTAAGACCTCATTTGCAGAGGATTGATCATATGTTCATATTTCACAAATATCATTGTTACATGCAGACCTGACTCTTGTTTAGAATAATTTCTTTAGTAATTTATAAATTCCTTTTTAGCTCCACTCTCATTCCCCCTGCTATTCCCCTACATAAACACAACCTATAGGCAGCCATTCTGGCACATTTAATTCAAATCTTTCTATTTGTATATGTACAAATGTATTTGCGTGTGTTTTTCTAACAACTTTATTGTGATATATTTTACATAGCACTCATTTCAAGTATATAATTCAAGAATTCTTAGGAAATTTAGCAAGTTGTACAACCATAGCCATAAATTGTTTTTAGAACATTTTCAGTCCCCTGTAAGAACCCTCCTGCCCAATTACAGTTAATACCTATTTTCAGGCCCAGCCCTAATCTACTCTCTGTCTATAAATTTGCCTCTTTTGAACATGTCATAGATATAGAATCATATAATATATGGCCTTTTTGTCTGTCTGCTTGTATTCTGAGCAATGTTTTTGAAGTTCAACTATGATGTAGCATATCAGTAGTTTATTCTTTTGTATTGCTGAATAGCATTCCATCGTATAGATATACCACATTTTTTCCACCAGTTGATAGACATTTAGTGTGTTTCCAATATTTGGTTGTAATGAATTCATATAAGAATTTTGTGTAAACGTACATTTTCATTTCTCTTGGTAGATACCTAAGTAAAGGAATTGTTGAGCTATATGTTTTCTATTTTATGTTTAACTTGTTAAGAAACTGCTAAACTTTTCCATAGTGGTGGTACCATTTTACATTTCTACCTGCAATATTTGTGGGTTCCATTTTCTCCCTATCTTCACCATTATTTGTTATTTTCCATTTTTTAAGTTCTAGCCCTCCTACTAGGTATGACTTGGCCTCTCTGTGGTTTTGATAATAATTTCCCTAATGAGTAAAGATGTCAAGCATCTGTTCCCATCCTTATGGATCACTTGTATATCTTCCTTTGAAAAGTGTTCAGATTCTTTACCTGTTTTTTAACTTGGTTGCATTTCTTGTTGAGTTGTAAGAGTTCTTTATACATTCTAGATACAAATCCCTTATGGGATATGTGATTTTTCAAATACTTTGTCACATTCTGTGGGTTGTCATTTTCACTTTCTTAATCATATCTTTTGATGTACAGAGTTTTAAATCTTGATGATTCCCAATTTTTTTCTTTCATTGCTTATGCTTTTGGTGTCCTATGTACAATTACATTGCCAAATGCAAGATCATGAAGATTTACTCCTATGTTTTCTTCTGAGAGTTTGATAGTTATGGCTCTTACAGTTCAGTCTTTGCTCCATTTTGAATTTATTTATTTTTTATATGATGTGAGGTAGGGGTCCAACTTCATTCTTTTGAATATGGATATCCAGTTATCCCAGAATCGTGTACTGAAGAGACTGTTTTTTCTCCATTGAGTAGTCTTGGCAACTTTGTGGAAAATAATTATTCATACCTGCATGGGTTTATTTCTGGATTTTCAAGTCTATTCCATTGACCTATATATCAGTTCTTATGCCTCTACCACACTGTTTTGATAGCAGTAGCTTTTAATAAGTTTTGAAATCAGGAAGTAGGAATCCTCTCACTTTCTTCTTTTTCAGCATTGTTGTGACTGTTCTGAATCCCTTGCAATTCCATATAAATTTTAGGATTAGCCCATCCATTCCTGTAAAATCCTGTTTGTTTCTCATATAAATAATTATATTGTCTGCCAAAACAAATGGGAGTTTTGTCTTTTCCCTTCTTATTTTTACACATCTTGTTTTCTTTTATTGTTGGCAAGAACCTCAAATGCCTTTAAATATTAGCAGTAATAGTGGATATCTTGTCATGCTCATAATCTTAAAGGGAGTAGATTTTCTCCAGAAGTGTAATGTTTTTTATAACTTTGGGAAATAAAATTATTCATGAGGTTAAACTTTCCTGGTTACTAAGAATTATTTTATTATATAATTTTATTAAATGCATTTTCTACATTTATTGAAATAATTATATAGTTTTTTGCCCTTGGTGCCTTGATGTAATGAGTTAATAGATTTTTGTTGTTCAGTCACCTTTTTATTCCCGGGATAAATCTTTCCTAATCATGAATTCTTTTAAAAAGTCAAGTTGGACTTGATTATCCCAAATTAAATATTTTAAAATTCATGTTCATAAATTAAATGGCTCTGTATTTTCTTATGCTGTTCTCACCTGATTTGGAATCAAGGTCACACCAACTTCATCAAATAAGCTAATTAGTTTTCACTCTTTTTCTGTTTTTTGGAATAATTTGTCTAACTTAGGAATTAATGGTTTTTGAATATTCATAAAACTTCCCTGTAACATCACCTGGACCTGTGGCTTTTTGCAAGAGGAATTATCATAATAAGTCTTTGATACATTTCTTAAATCAAGATATATTTCAAGGACCCATCCCTAGCTGCCTATTGTATTTTTGCAGATTGGGTTCAGTAAAATACAAATAAGGTTACATTGATGAATATTCTTTACAATTTCAGGAGATTATAGAACAGCCACTAAAAATAATGCAAGAGGGTACTGCATAACTAAATGTAATTCACCACAGTAACAGAATAAAAGATAATAACCATATGATTGCTAGATTAGGTATTAAATGTTTTTAAATGTTTTTCTATTTATGATAAAATTAGTAAACTTGAAATGTAAATGAACATCTTCAATATGATAAAGGGCATCTACAAGAAGCTTATAGCTATGCTTAATGCAAATTATTGAATGCTTTTCCTCCAAGATTGGGAACCAGGCAAGGATCCCCATTTTCACCATACCTATTAAAAATTATACTGGAAGTACTCGCCATTGTAATAAGGCAAGAAAGAGAAAAGGCATACAGGCTGAAAAAGAACTGTCTTTATTTGCCAATTGCATGTCACATACATAGAAAATTTTAAGAAATCTATGAGAAAAGCTACTTGATAAGTGAATTTAGGAGGGTTGCAGAATACAATGTCAGTATAAAAAGATCGACAAAGTATATTTTATATACTAGTAATAGTCAATTAGGTTAGAATTTTAAAATTTTATTTACAGTAATAAAAAAATACATAGAATAAATTTATCATTGCTGAGAAAAATTAATCCAATAATTGGATTGGAAGGCTCAATATTAAGATATCCATTCTCTCCAAATTGATCTGTGGATTCAATGCAATCTCAATGAAAAGTCCATCAGGCTTGACAAGCGGACTCCGATATTTTACATGGAGGTTGCAAAACAAAGGATTTATTATCCCTAAAACAATCTTGGAAAAACAAAGTTAAAAGACACACTGTGTGATTTAAAGACTTACTATAATGCTACAGTAGTCAAGACAGTGTGATACTTTTATAAGGATAGATGTGTATTTCAATAAAAAAGAATGGAATGTCTAGAAGTAACCGCATACCTACACAGTTATTTGATTTTTCAAAAAGCATCAAAGTAATCAAGGGAGAAAGGAAAGTCATTTCTGCATATTGTGCTTGAACAACTACATACTCATATGGGGAAAAAAAAGAAATATGACCTCTACCTCACACATCATATTACAAACCAATTCAATATGCATCACAGCCCTAAATGTAAATGTTAAACCATAAAGTTTTTAGAAGAAAACATGAGAATTTTTGTGACTTGCAGGTAGGCAAAGTTTTCTCAAAGACAGGACATAGAAACAATTATAAAAGAAAAAAATGATAGATTTGAATTTATCAAAATTTAAAACTTATTAAAATTTACTGTTAAAATGAAGACAAGCTACAGGCTGTCAGAAATTAGTTGCAAAAATTTACAAAACATACCTGAAGGGACTAAGATCCGTGAAATATAAAGTTTCCTACAAATAAAAAATGGGCAAAGATTTGAACAGACCTTTTTCAAAAGATGTAAGAATGACCACAAACCCATAAAGTAATCAACATCACAGGTTAAAAAGGAAATGCAAAGTGATAGCATAATGAAATACATCCACCATAATGGTTAAAATTGACTGACAAAAAAAAGAAAGAACGACTGATGACACCATAGTTTGGCAAGGCAAGGATGTGGAGCAATTGGAACTTGCATACATCGTTGGAGAAAATACAGAAATGATAGACCACTGAGAAAAAAACCTTCTGGCAGTTTTGTTTTTTGTTTTTTGTTTTTAATCAAACTAATCCTATAACTGCCCTATAACACGGCAGTTAATAGTCCTGGGTATGTACACAAGAGAAGTGAAAAGATACCTTCAGCAAAAGACTTATACAACAATATTGAGAGCAACTCTATTTGAACCCCCCCAAACTGGAAATAGTCCAGGTATCCATCAGTAGGAAAATAAGTAAATAAACTGTGGTATATTCCTATCATGGAATACTGCTCAGCAGGAAAAAGGAACAAACTACTTATGTATGAATAAATCTCAGAAACCTGTTAAGTCAAAGAAGCCTCACGCACAAGAGTCCATATTGTTTGATTCAGTTTATCTGAAATTCCGGAAGAGATACAACTGATCTATGATGGAAAAACAATACTCTTTGCCTCTGGGGGTAGGAGTGATTGGAAGGAGGCTTAAGGGGACATACAGAGTGAAGATAACATTTGATTTCTTTATGTAAGTTGAGGCTACACAGATTAATGCATTTATGAGAATTCATTGAATAGAACATTTAAGGTATGCGCATTTCATTGTAAGTTTTGGCTCCAAAAAAGAAAATGGACCTGAAAAAATATGGAACTCTTGTTAATTTCAAGCATGCTGAGATACTTAAGGTCAGTGTACTGATGTTTACAGTTTACTTTGAAATGCATCCAAAAGTGTAAATGGATTGAGGGATTGATAGCTCAGTAAGATGTGATAAAGCAAGTACGTGAAGTGTTGATAGGAGGTAGTGGGTGTATGGATGTTTGCTGCAAAATTCTTTCAACTTTTATGTTTGTTTGGTAATTTTCATGATAAAATGTTGGTGGAAGGATCTCAGGAGATGAAACCAAGCATCTTTTTTTCAGTAGATTTCATTATTTCAGTTTATAAAGTAGAGGCAGTATAATGTAGTAGAGCTAGAACTGCCTGGGTTTAAATCCCAGAGCTTTGACTTACTAGCTGTGGGATCTTGGGAAAGCTGCTTTATGATCTGTGCCTCAGTTTCCTCAATATTAATCAAAATCACAGTCATAGGTTATTATGAGGATGGATGGATGGATGATTATTGGATCAGTGCCTAGCACATATTAAGCTCTATATTTGTCAATTACTAGTCAAGCATAATTGAAATACATTTAATTTTAAGAAACTTGCATCTTTCTAGATTTTGCTTTGAAATTTCAAATTTCACTTTAACATATTTTATAGTTAAGATGACATCAACACCAATCCTGGTAGAGGCCAGTGATGAGGAAGGGGGGAATGGATGGGTGGGGAAATGAAAAGGACTGAGTTTTGTGCATTTGAATAACAAGCTCATCCTATACTTGATTAGCCCTTTTTTTTTAGCTTTTTTTTTTTTTTTAAAGAGTATTTGTGTTGCAAAAACTTTCTATATGTTCTATTGGAAATCTTCATGTACCAAAAGGAAAAAAACAAAAGTAACATGCATTGCATAAAATGTGTTAATTTTTAT
Organism: Mirounga angustirostris; assembly: GCF_029215605.1. Classification (NCBI taxonomy): domain Eukaryota; kingdom Metazoa; phylum Chordata; class Mammalia; order Carnivora; family Phocidae; genus Mirounga; species Mirounga angustirostris. Next base: position 138,282,562 of record NW_026991714.1, read on the forward strand.
AGATTGATCTAGAAGCTGAGATGGTGAGCACTGTAGCTGGCATTGGAATTCAAGGTACAGATAAAGAAGGTGGAGCTCAAGGAGAAGAACAACCCATTAGTTCTCCTTGGGATGTAGTTTTTGGAACGTCAGGTATGTAAACTTTTAATACTAAATATAAGTAAACTTTGCTTAACAAATGTAAGATTTTTAAAATATTCTGGGGACATTCGTTTGGATTAATTCTAATTGCTAGTTATTTTATAATTTTATTACCTATGGTGGGATTTATTGTGTAAAAATAAAGCCGGCAATATTGTTATATATAACATTACAGATTATATTTTATACACAAGTAAACTATATATTACTCTAATGCTAAAGAATTTTGTCTTAGTTGTAGTTTCCAATTAATATAGTTCTGAATATTCTTAAATTGGAAAGATTGTAGTTTCAGAACTTGAAATGATTATTCATGAACTGTGCTGTTTAACAGTGCCTTTTTATTTAATTTGAAATCAAGAAATGATAGTGCTTTTTTTAGATTATTAAAATTTGTATTGAAATGTGATAGCTCCATTTGGGTAATTAAAAAAAACTTTACTGAATTATATAGGTATTGATAATGAGATTTATATTGTCTTTATAATCTTTATTACCTGTATTAATTGACTAGAAATCATCTTGGAGCATTAGTACTTATTTTTCATTGGCCTTCAGTGCTTCTGAGATAGTTACACATCTACACATCTAAAACCAAAGTAATGAATAAAGAAAGTTAGTAGAATACATTGAAAATGGAATTTGGTACTAAGTGGTTTGTATGATCTGAATTATAGAGTGAATAAGCACCAGCTTAGTTTAATGGCTTTACATTTGAGATAATTTCCTATTGTGATGTTAATCTGGTTATAATTCAGAGACCTTAATTTTTTCCATTGTGATTAACTTTATAAAGCTTTTAATATTCATAAAATAATTGAATGAACTTCTGGTACTACTGCACTTAATAATAACTTAGGTATTTTGCATAAGTTACTTTTGAGACTTTTATTTTGGGAATTCTGTGTCCTGATAGTCATGAGTTGTTTTAGTGGCTCACAGGGAGAAGGAGTTGGGAAGGGAGGGGAGCAGTGTGTCCCAGGCACAATCAATCAATAAGGGGATATATGCAGAGAATTTTAAAACAGTAGTAAAACCAGCTACAGTTCAGTCTTTTTGTCGCCATGCATGGCCAATTCTAAATAATTTCAGGGTTAAAAATACTCATCCCCACCAGGACTTATCTGTCCGTCCTGCCTCCTTGCCTTTGATACACTGAGCTATTTGAACATAAACCTTATAGACAGAAAAATAGTCTGAAACATCTCTCTCAGTAAAATAGTCAAAGTGGATGAGAATTGTTACTTTGCTATACTGTCACCCTCCCTCATGGGAAAACAAATTTTTTTCTCCCCTTAGCATGTAAGCCCCTGGGAACTTAAAGCTAATAGTGCACATAGCAATTCATTTATAGATATTTACATTTTGCAACCTACAACTTGTATGTACTGTATTTGTTAGTAATTGCCACAATAACAGTTCATAAGAAATCATCCCAAACTCACACAAACCTAAACCTTTATTTCTTACTCTTATATAGGATTGGGGTTCAGCTGATCAAGGCTAAGCCTGGGCTTGGTTCCAGGCTGTTTCTTGGGTCTAGATCTACCCTGTTTCTCAACCTCCTTGAACCAATAGCTGTCTGAAGCATATTCTTTTGTCAGAAGGCAGGAGCACAAGAGAGTAAGCCCAGTTAAACACATTTGAACCCTTTGCTCATGTCTTAACTGCTTACCGACTGTTATTAAGCATGTCACATGACTAAGCCCAAAGTCATGGGGCAGGGATACACACTTTGCCTACAGTGAGGCTCTGGTAAGGGTATGAATGTGTAGGGGCGCCTGGGTGGCTCAGTCGGTTAAGCGGCTGCCTTCGGCTCGGGTCATGATCCCAGGGTCCTGGGATCGAGCCCCGCGTCAGGCTCCCTGCTCAGTGGAGAGCTTGCTTCTTCCTCTCCCTCTCCCTGCTGTTCTGCCTACTTGTGCTCTCTCTCTCTCTGTCAAATAAATAAAATCTAAAAAAAAAAAAAAAAAAAAAAAAAAAAAAAGGGTATGAATGTGTAATAGTACAACAGAGGAGTGAAGAATTAAGACTAGTAATTCATTCTGTCACATAAATCAGATATTACATTGCTTAAAAACAGGGTGTACTTTACTGGATACTTTATTTAGTTGGATTTATTTAAGCATTTTTTCTAGGCTAAAAGTTTTTCATACTTTATAGCATGGAATCTCTGGTTGTTTATTTCCCATTGAGAATGCACCCAGATTGCTTTCTAAGGAAAATCTTGGGTCTATAGACAAGCTTGGGTCTATAGACAAGCTTGGGTCTATAGACAAGCTTCCAACTGAATAATGTGCTGAGACTTATGTCTTTATTAAGCTCAGTTCTCAGTAAAGGAAGTGGTGAGTCCTACCTTAGCTCAACAGATCATTAAGAGCATATGGCTCTGCATTTCACTTAGAGCTTAGAATAGCTTCGCTCCAGGTACTTGGCAAAAGGAGTAATCTTGAATGCACTTAAGCTTAACACCTCTCAAAATGCTCAGAGAAAATGGTTTTCAAGCACTTTATGAAGGACCTATAATCATAATGACGACTCTAGTCCAAGAGTTTTTAACCTTGAGTCATATACCCCAGGCATTCCTGGTTAGGTTTTTTGAGATTCTTAAACTTCTCAGAAATTCTATATAAGATTTGGGGGAATTGGTCAGATTTTCATCAGAATTTTAGAGTACATTACCCAAAATCATTTTAAGAGCCACTGCTTTCAATAATTACTCTAAAATCTAATCCTGGATTAATGTATATTGTCAGAGTTTAGGGAAATTGGATTACAGAATATTTGTTCTTAAAATTGTTTTTACTAAATAGTATTTTGGCATCATGTCATTCATTTAAAAATGTGTCAACACATTTATGTCTGTATGTGTGCATATGTGTTTGATATGTATTTCATCAAAACACAGTCCTATGGGACTTATTACGATTTTTACTATAGGGATTTGTTGGTAGTTCAATCATTACCTTAGAAATAAATTTCTCTACTAGAGAAATTTTTTTCTGATCTCTATATTATAGATAATACTTTTTTTCCTAAGTATCAAGTTTGATTTAAGCTCTTTGATAATTTGAATATCATAACTGATTGTATTTGTTTTGTTGTACTGATTGCCAGAAAACTTAGAGACCAATTATCTTTAGCAAAGTATAATGGAAACATGGCATTCATTCTTTGATATGAGTACAGCTGCATCTCTTTCTTTTCTACCCTATTTACTTACTGCTTCAATTTTTTTATTTTAAATTTATTTATCAGTATTTATTTCTTTGTAAGCTACCTGAATCATTTGTGGAAATAAAAGTAGAAGTAAATGGAGTAGAATCCATTACTGATGTGATTGACTATGATAACTGGTCCATTTAGAAAAAAAAATCTTTTTAAAAATCTGAGAATCATAAAAGTAAAAATACTTTCTTCTAAGAACTGTAAGTGTACATTTTTAAGCCAATCTTTTGATGTAGGACCAAAGCCTTTTCTTCACGTAACCCCTGACAGTCTTGTACCACTCCAAATAAACTATTTGGGTTTCCTTAAATGTGATGAGAATTTTGAAACACTTGCAAGGAAGTCTGAGGGCTGCAGTGTTTTTAACTTATTCTTTCAATTGTCTTTCCACACTTAGTTCAACAATTTGACTTGGCTACTTGCTTTTATTGAGTCTTTCCAAAGTATTCAACTTTGTTTTCATAAAAACAACTTTCCATTTGCATTCATACTGAATTGGTCACTGTATATATAAATTATGTAATCATACAACTGGTTTAAACAGATGGGGAATTAAACGCAACTTGAAGGGGACTGGCTGAGAAAAATTGTTCATGTAAAAACTTAAGTTTTTTAACACTTGAAGAGAATATTCCTGAAATTCTACCATAGTTGTGAATTTGAGAGAGGACGGAATCATCAGGAGGAAACCATGGAAAACTGGATTCAGGGTTGTGCTGTCTTCGTACATTAGGCTGTCCTGCAGTGCCGGTAACAGCCACAGCTACAAAAGTAGCATCCGCAGACAAGTCGCCGGCGTCTGAGTAAGAAATCAAGTTGCAGAAGAGACTACAAGATGATTTCTTTTACAGAAAGTTGACCCTGCAGGAAAAAATCGTCATGTAACTTTGACTCCCCCAAAACTGAACTGCTGATAGCCTCCTGTACCAACAACAGAAACAGTCAACTGAGGCATAGTTTGTATGTTACATGTATTATACACTGTATTCTTTTTTTTTAAGATTTTTTATTTGTCAGAGAGAGAGCTAGCACACAAGCAGGGGGAGCAGCAGAGGCAGAGGGAGAAGCAGGCTCCCTGCTGAGCAAGGAGCCCGATGCAGGACTCCATCCCAGGACCCTGGAATCATGACCTGAGCCAAAAGCAGACGCTTAATCGACTGAGCCCCTAGCACCCCTATATACTGTATTCTTACAAAAAAAGTAAGCTAGAGAAAAGAAAATGTTAAGAAAATCGTAAGAGAAAATATAATTACAGTACTATACTGTACTGATTGAAAAAAATCTGGGCATAAGTGGACCCATGTAGTTCAGACCTGTTTTCAAGGGTCAGCTGTACATTGAGAGATCCATCCAGACGTGGTAAAATTAAAAAAGAAAAGAAAAAAACGAAAAACACAAATTTTTAGACCAGTGGTTCCTTGTGGGAAAAGGAGGGGCTATGATCATGGAGGGATGCATGAGGTTTTCATATAATTTCTTCTTCTTCAGCTTGGTGGTGTGCACATAGATTTCTAGTTATTAAACTTTATATATATAACATGTAGCCATTTGTATGTATGTTTAGTTAAAAATTGAACTTTTAGAAAAAGCAATAGATTAGGTAAAGAGAATGAAAAATAATGGGGACAAATATACAACTGAATGTATATCTTATCAAGGGATCCATTTAATAAACAACGTACCTCAGGAGATTAGGGAAAGGTACTTGAATACCTCTGATTGTTTTAAGTATACATGTAATGTGAAGATGTATGTATGTATTTTAAATGGTGACCGAATAGCCCAAACCCATGCCATCACAGTAATAAAAGCATAAAAATAATTAACATAAAATGATTTTTACAAAAGAGATTGTTTCATCTTTGTTCATGTTTTATTATCACTGTGAATATGGTCAGAGCTTCATAATGCACTAAAAATAATTACTAGCTACAATAAATTTATAGTTTTTCAGAATCTTTGCCATGTTTCTAAGAGCTTTTTTATCATAAAGGTCAAAACCCCTGCTAGTCTCTAAGTACTTTAGACGTTACCTGATTTAGAATAATTTATGGAAAGGACAATGTGCCCGAATTCCATTAACCTTCCTTGGCCCTTTAATCAGCATTTTATAATTTAGCTGTTCTTATACAACTTTAAATGATTGAAATCTAGCTGTTTAGTATGCTAGTCTAAAAATCTAGTGTTGGTACTTATGTGCTTAGATAATATGCTTCTTTGACTTCCATTAATATGCTATAAAATACCATAAAAAAATCCTCTAAGATAATCAAATGATAGATTTTTTTGAGGCATAGAATTTATACAATGTGACTACTGTGTTTTTATTTTGTTAAAATAGTTTTATATTTAAAATTTGAGAGAAGATTCTTTTATCACATTGACTTTGTATTTCTAAGATTTTTTTAATAAAAATTTTTAGGTTAATGAGGTATAATTTATAGAAAGTGAAAATCACCCTTATTAGGTATAGTTCTATGTATTTTGACAAACATATACAGTCTTATAACCATTACTACAATTAAGATATAGAATATTTCCATCACCTCAAGAAATTCTCATGACCCTTGTTCAGTCTCCCTCCTACCACCTCTACCACCCACTCCACCTACTGGCAACAATCATCTATTTCTTGTTGCTCATTATAGTCTTTATGTCTGGCTTCTTCCATTTAGCATAGTGCTTTTGACATTCATCCCTGTTGTTGTTTCTATCAGCAGTTCTTTTTTTCAGTAGTATTCCACTTGTATGGCTGTATCACAATTTGTTTATTAATTACTAGTTGATAGACGTTTTGGATATCTCTAGTTTATGGCAATTATGACTAAAACCTCTATAAACATTTGCGTACAGGTTTTTATGTGGACATACGTATTTATTTTCTTGGGTAGATGCTTAGGAATTGAAATTGTTGGGTCATATGGTAAGTGTATGTGTAGTTTTATAAGAAACTGCCAAACTGTTTTCAAACTGTTTTCTTGGAATCCCAAGTGTCCGTCTGTAATAATACTGCTTTAGCCTGGAGAACTTCTGTAACATTTCTTGAGGCACATGTCTGCTGACATTAATTTCTCTTGGCCTTTCTTTTTTAAGTGGGGGATTGGAGGTGGGATGTCTGAAAAAGTACATACCTTCATTTTTGAAAGATTTTTTACTCCATATGCAAGTCTGGATTGACTTTTTAAAAAATATATATTTATATTTATATAGGAGATGTCATTCCACTGCCTTATAACTTACAGAGTTTTAAACAAGAGGTCTAATTATTTTCCTAGTTCCTTCATGGCTGCCATCAAGATTTTCTCTCTGGTTTTCAGTAGTTTGACTGATATGTATAGGAGTTACCCTGCTTAGAATTCTTGAGTCCGTAGTTTTGTGTCCTTTGTTATTTGTGGAAAAATTCTCACCTATCATCTCTTCAAATACGTTTTCTGCTCCTTTCTCTTCTTTCTGGGATTTCAGTTACTTATATGTTAGGCTCTGATATGTTCTATCCAGAAACTCTTACGTATCATGTTTTTTTTATTTCACCCTTTATTCTTTCTTTTTTGTGTTTCAGTTCAGATAACTTATACTGATTTATTTATATTGTTTCATCAGCTGTGTTTAATCAACTGATGAGTGTGTTGAAGGAATTTTTATCACAGATTCTTTTTGGTATAGCATTTCCATTTTACTGTTTCTTAATAGATTCCATCTACCTGCTTAAATTCTATTTAGGTATGTTGGCCACCTTTTTCTCTAGATTCTTTAACATAGAAAGTATAGTTCTTTCAAACCCCATGTCATACAGTTCTAAATTTCAGGTCATCTCTGAGTCTGTTTCTGTTGATTGCTTTGTTTCTTGAAAATGGGGTTTTGGTTTTGGGGTTGTTTTGTTCTGCTTTGCTTTTATGTGTGTCTTCTCATTTTTTATTATATTCCAGTAATTTTGAATAGAATTGTAGAGGCTGATGAAATCAGCATATTTATGCCATTGTAAGGGAAGTTTGAGTCAATCTAATCAGAACCTAGGCTGGGTCTGAGTTTTATTATTGCTGTGGTTACTGTCAGTTTATTATAGCTCTCAAATTCCTCTAGCAGTGGGCTGCCCTTGCCTTAGTGTGGGGCCTACATGCTGGAGGGGTTTTCCTGCACAGCTGACCACAGAGGGCTTGCTACATTGCACTCTGCAGCATCCCAAGAGATAGATTGCTGCTGTTTTTTACTTCGTCCTGGGCTGCACAGGGGCCACGGGGTGTTCTGTTCTGGTCAGCCTCAGTCTCGGGAAGACCCTGTATGCCTGGGCCTCCATGAAAGGAGGTAGGGAGCTTTTTCATTGTTCCTGTTCCTTCTCTGGCAGCTAAACTCTTAGTGGTTTAGAGGAATTTGCTGCTGCTCCCCCAGCAGTGGGAAACTTGTATTGGTGTCAGTATGGGGTCTTTGGCCAAAGATAGTTCTCTGCCCCTCCCTCAGAGATAGAAAGGGTTTTGTTGTTGTTGTTGTTTTCCCTACCCTTCTCCAGCTGTGATTGGTGTTTTCCTGTGCCATGGGGGTGCTAGGCTTTACTTCTTTCTCCTAATGGCATGAGGTTTTGCTTCCTAGGAGGCTTAGAGACTGTGTAGAAAAAACTATTTATACAAATGGACAATTTCACAGTTGCTATTTAGAGGGTTCTAATGACTGGGATCTATTTTTGACCATGGCTGCTTAAAATAACACCAAATTTTTAAAACCTCATTGGCAGGTAATTTTATTTTCATATTTCATTTGCTGATTTTATTCCTGTCTTCTGAAATTATTTCACTAATCCTTACAATCATGAGAGATTTTGCCTTTTAAAATACTCGCAAAACCTTTTTCAGCTTTTGGCATTGTCTTTTTTTTTTTTTTTTTTTAAGTGACTGTTGAAAATCAATAATACTAAGTGCACTCTTAATTTAAAATTGCAATGTTCATGATTGTCACATTCTTATTAGGAGGAACAAAACCAATACCCATACTTGGTGATATAACTGTGTGCTTTAGATTTCAAAATGCGGGGTGAACAGTATAAATTATTAATATGATTCTTGTTGGTTTGATAAGCATTATAAATGCCAGACTACCTTTTTCTTTTTCTTTTCTTTTTTTTTTTTTAAACTCTCATTTTATCTGCAAGAACAAACTCTTCAGCCCTCAGGGAAATTATCAGGCTGGGTAAAAACTTCCTGAGAGGCAGTGTTGCATGGATTGGAGCCAGACTGCTTGGGTTCTAATTAGTTTTACATCTTAGTAGTTATGTAACTTTGGACGAGTTACCTAGTCTCATTATGCCTCAATTTCCTCATCTAAATTAAAGATAATAATAGGATCTAGCTCAAAAGCTTATTGCAAGAATTATGAGGGTTAATATACATGAAACACTTAGAACAGTGCCTGGCCCCATACAAAGTACTGCAGAAGTGTTTGCTATAACATAGAGTTTCATCCTGTGAGTCACAAAGAGCTGCTGATAAGCTGAAACAACCCAAAAATGGAAAGGCAAGGGATTGGAAAAAATCCTGGTAAGAGATTATTCAGCCATAGGCTATTCCACAGGCTACAGGGAGGGAAGGACAGGAGTGAACCCAGGCACACATCCTGGAACAGACAGTCATGATTACATTTGATCAGATCTCTGCTTCTGATCACACAGAAAATGCTCTTGTGTACTTCAAGCCTGAGCTAAGTCCATGGGGCAGAGGCAGGAGGGAGGGAGAAGTCAATGAGCCAAGCAGGACTTGGCCATAAGGGCCAAGGCTCACTTCTGTATTTCCTTCATTCTGATCAGAACACTAATAATCTGGACTCAGACTCACTAATTATTCCAGGTTTAGCTGTGTGAATTTCAACAAATTATTTAACCCTTTTCAATTTCAGTTTCTTTGTAAAATGGAGATGATAAGAATAAGACTTCTGAAGTTGTTAAGGAAATAATCCCTGTAAGGTGCTTATTCATTAACTCAGTGCCTTAAACATAGGAAATATTCTGGATGGTCATCATCCTCACTCCCTCCCCCTCCCCACTGTCAACATCATCATCACCATCAGTTGTCACGGGGAATCCCAAGACGCTGAAATCCTGATCTGACACAGCCTTTGCTTCTATACTTTTTCTCGTTCCTCAGGCTTCTAAAGGAAGTAAGTACACAGAGAACAAAACCAAACAAACTGTTTGCACTTTACCACTATGAGGTTTGGCCTTCATATAGTAGACCCTGGTTGAACTAGGCTGGTCTGTTTGGAGAACTGATTTGGTCTTTCACTCAGCTAGATACCAACACAGCTCTCCTTTGGCAAGGTAGAGGCTTTAAAAGCACGCCATCTTCTAATAATTACAGTTTTATTTCTAATCTTTATGATTTTTGCTTCTTGTTGCACAAATTAGGGCCTTCAACTGATGTTAAATGAAAGTGCTGACTAGCAGATATCCTTGTCTCATTTCTATTCTCAGGGAGAATGTCTTAGTCACCTTGGGCTGCCATAACAAAATATCACAGATGGGGTGGCTTAAACAACAGAAACTTATTTTCTCACAGTTCTGAAGGCTAGAAGTCCAAGTTCAAGGTGCCAGCATGATTGGTTTCCGGTGAGAGCTCTCTTCTGGCTTATGGATGGTCACCTTTGTACTTTGTCCTCACATGGCAGAAGCAAAATAAAATAATTATGAAAAGCTTTTGATCTACTCTAAAGGTGATTAAGCAGAGACTGAGTCCCCAGAACAAATGGATGCCCTTGTCACTTTTAATGTAATTTTTGTTCATAAAAATATTTGACTATAGAAAATTAAATTGAAATGCTTTCCTTTAGATTTCATAGGATAGCAATTAAGAACACAGAAAAAGAGGCAACATGTGATATAGATTTTTCTGTCGGACTGCCTCGTGTCAGATTCCAGTTCATTTACTAGCACTGGGATCCTAGCAAATTACCTCCCCTCTCTAAGGCCTCAGTTCCTTCATCTGTAAAAAGGGCCAAATAACACTACCTGTCTCTTGGGGCATTTGAGAAAATGTAAGTGATAATCTCTATAAAGTGCTTGGCACATAGCCACCATAATTTATTGAGAACCATCAATATTATTTTTGTTGTCATTAAATTGAAAGACACTTGAAGGTAATACAAGTGAAGGAAAACAGGTTCCTTCTGGACACACACTCCTTGAAGTTAAAGAAAATACAAATAAAATGGCCTCACCAAGATACTTCTTTTAGCATAAGGAATATCTGACCAAATTATTTTAGTTAAAAATTCTCAACTACATATAAAAGTCACCTCAGGATACAGTTTAAGATAGATATATTTTTTTAGGCCCCACACCCAGTGTGGGGCTCGAACTCACGACTGAGATCAAGAGTCACATCCTCCACTGACTGAGCCAGCCAGGCACCCCTAAATTAAGTATTTTAACAGTAGAATTAATTTGAGAAAGAGAGCCTTGTCACATTGTAGTAAGTTGTAACATCAGTCTAAGAAAGTAGAAAATTACAAGTTTTAGTAAACAATTGTAATATATTGTAGTCTATATTGTAATATATTGTTGTCATAGCTTTTTTGCATATCAACTATATTTTTTGGAAAAAGCCTCATAGCCAATTAATACAATGGATTTTTAAATAGCAACTGTGATGTGTATCCAAGTCTAGCTAATCCTGTGGTGAAAATACATTTTTTAAAAATACTTTATTTTACTTTTAAGTAGGCTCCATGCCCAACGTGGGTCTCAAACTCATGACTCCGAGACCAAGAGTCACATGCTCTACCGACTGAGCCAGCTAGGCGCCCCAGTGGAAATACCTATTTCTTACACTATTAAAAGATAGTTTTTTCATGAGAAATTGTTCAAAGAACCTGTTATTAAAGCATATGATTTCAGTGGTTAGTGCTAGGTATTTGGCAGAGTTTCTTTGGAGAGTATATGTCAACTCATTTTATCAAATAAGAAATCAAATATTTAAAAGTGTTGTGCCCAGAGATGCAGAGGGACATCCTGCTATTAAGAATACTTTGGATTTCTGTGAATTTACAGGTAAATTTATAAATCTAAAGAAATAAACCTTTCACAAGGAAAATGGAAAAATTTCAAAGGCAACTTAAAACTGTAAATACTTTTTTCTTCTTCAGATGATTTATAAACATGCTGCTGTCATCTTTAAATTTCTGAAACACATGGAGTGTTTGTATTAACAAGACACGTATGTATTAATTACTGCTTATTTTTATAAAGGTTCAGAGGTCCAAACAGATGACATTCTGTGGATAGCCATGGCGGGGACTCATCAGATATGGGCACTGCTGCTGGACTGTGGCAGACTACCAAAGAAAAAGTAAGTGACAGTATCTCTCTTTGGGTAAACTATGAGTTCACAGAATTCCCTCTCCTCAAGTCTCTGTTCTTGCAACGCCTCTGTGCTGGTTGGGATGTGCTGGGCTACAGCACCGTAACAAACAACCGGATTCTCAGGAGCGTAAGACGAGGTTGTTTCTTGCCCACTCACATAGGTTCACTGGGGAGCGCTCCTCTGCCAGGCTGTTGACCAGGCTGATGAAGCAGCCACCTGCTTCATCTGGAGCTTTGCCAGTCATCCTGGCAGAGAGAGAGGTGGTGAGTCGCTCAGTGGCTCTTAAAGCTTCTACTCAGAAGTGACACACATCACTTAAATTTCATCAGCCCAAGTAAGTCTCATGACCACCATTGCTAACTTCCGGGAGCGTGGGAAGATCAGTCCTCTCGAGCCTCCAGAGAGAGAACTGGAAATGTTTGGTGGCCGCTCTCTTAACATGCAGTTCACACATCCCTGCTCAGGATTACAAACGTTTGAGTACTATGTGGCAGAGTGCTTGATGGCTCAGGTTTTGTAGTCCTGCCTGAGATCGAATCCTGGCTCTGCCCCTTACTATGTCTGGGAGCTTAGGAGAGCCAATTTAACTTTGTGCTTCGGTCTCTTTATATCTTAACTTCATAGGCTTGTTTTGAAAATTAATAATAGGTATGAAGAGTTCAGCCTGGTGCCTGGCTTATACAGTAAATGTAGGAGTTTCGCTACCACTGTTGGGGATATAAAGATGAAAAAGTAGTGTCTCTGCAGTTTCTTATATCCTTTCTGTAGAGCCTTATCTCTTCTCCCTCACACTCCAGGTAGAACTGACCATACTCTTCTCTGTGACCTCACTACACTCCCTGTGTAGTTACATTACTGCACTGAAAAGTTCCTTCTCTCTTCCCCTCCTCCTCCCTCCATCCCTCTTTTTTCTTCTCTCCCCTGACCCTGTTTCTGGTTGCATTTGCTGGTTTCCATAACTATTTCCTCCTAGACTGTCCCTTAAAGTAAAATTGTCCCTTACGTAAATAAGAGGAATACCCAATATCAATAAAATATGAGGTATCAAGGAAGGCTTCCTGGAAGAAGCTGCTAAATTAAAACCTGATAGAGGAGCAGGAGTTAGGGAGAGTGGAGGTTTTCCAGGCAAGAAATGACACCAGTGATGTGAGTGAAAGCCAGATTGTGAAGCGCCTTCTGTGTCCTTTGAAGAAATGTGAACATTATTCTGCATGCCTTTATGGAAAGTTTTGAGCTGGCTAGTGACATGATTTGATCTGTGTTTTTGAAAGAACACTGGCAGCATTTGGACTGGGAGAAAACTAGACACAGAGATAGCAGTGAGGGGACTGTGGTCATCTCCAGGCAAGAGAAGATAGTAGCCTGAACAGCGTGGTGACCAGAAACATTAACGCAAGGCATAATTATAAACAGTAGAAGTAACAGAGATGGCCAGAATGCACTGTTCTAGATGGCTGTTTTCGACCCATATGGTCAAGAGTGGGCTAAATTTCCAAATAAGTAGAGTTTTCTCACTCTCGTTCATAATAGGAAAATGTCCAGTCGGATCACATGGACCTGTATCATAATTTTAAGGATGCTTGATCTTTTTTACTGATCTTCCAGTGGTAAAGATTGCTAATGTTTTAGAAGGTCCTTTTCTCCCCACTCTTTCTTTTATTTAATTAAGGAAACTCCTATTTGAAATTAAGATTCATATTAATTACTTTTTAATTTATTTGTTTGGCATATTAGTTATCACATGTATTTCTCTGACTACATTTTTCTTTAAGTTTCTTGAATAAGTGGCTGTATTTTATACATTCTGTATCCCTTTGCCTCTATCCCCCATTGGGAACATATCAGTGAATAAGTGATTGGTGGTCATCTTAGACTTCTGCCTGCTGGGCCATATCTGGAGATGATGTACATGTCTTTGCATCCTGAGTCAGCTTCCTCCCCTCCCTCGACGCAGCATACCACCGTGTCTTCCTTCCAGTTCCTCCAGCATAAACCTAGAAGTCAAAGTGTAAAGCTTTCTATTACAAAAAGAATCATTGCAAAGTCTTTTAAATAGAAATTTCTCTATTGTATATAAGAAATTGATTTTACAGTTGATTAAAGCAGCATAATTGTCCTGTAAGAAGTTAAGCTGGGGGTGCCTGGGTGGCTCAGTTGGTTGAGCGACTGCCTTCGGCTCAGGTCGTGATCCTGGAGTCCCTGGATCGAGTCCCACATCAGGCTCCCTGCTCGGCGGGGAGTCTGCTTCTCCCTCTGACCCTCCTCCCTCTCATGCTCTCTCTCATTCTCTCTCTCGCAAAAAAAAAAAAAAAAAAAAAAAAAACTTATAAAAAAAAAAGTTAAGCTGGGATCCAGATGTACCTATGTCTGGCCATTTGTAGGAAAAAAAAAAAAAAAAACCACACACAACTATCCAGTCAATAATATCATTGAGAATAGTTTCAATTTTGTGTATGTCAAAAAAAAAAAGGTCCCTGCACAGTGAGTAAGTTAATGATTTAGAAGCACTACAGGGAAAGTAAAGCTGACTTGCACACTTGAGGCAAAGATCATGGGTCTGTTTTTTTAACAGTGTTTATCACCACCGATTTCATTACTTACATTCATTTGATGACTAAATTGGACACAACATAACGATGTCGATTCCACCTATGAACTTGGGTTTTTTTAGTGAGCTGAAAAAAGGAACCTGCCTTCGTTTTGCTGGAAGCGGAAATGAAGAGAACCGAAATAATGCATATCCTCACAAGGCAGGCTTTGCCCAGCCTTCAGGTCTCTCTCTGGCCCCCGAAGATCCCTGGAGCTGCCTGTTTGTCGCAGACAGTGAGAGCAGCACGGTGAGAACTGTCTCGCTGAAAGACGGAGCAGTGAAGCACCTCGTGGGAGGAGAAAGAGATCCCATGGTAATGCGTGAAGATCGCTTTTGCATGCTATGCCCAGACCCTTAACCCCGCTTGCATGTTTCGAATTGTGAAGTTATTAAATTTCAGGAGAGCGAGTTCTTGGCCTATCCATAAATTAAAGTGGAAGGCCAAAGGAAATGCAAATATAAAGAAAGGCAAGTGACAAAACCATCTAAGAAAAGTCAATTGACTCTACCTGATTACACAAATGTCGAGGCTTCAGGAAGAATGGAAGGATCAAATGTTGATTACAGAGGAAAGAGGAAAATGTAAATTAGATACTTGGCAGGAGGGTGGAAAGAGCACCAGATTAGTAGACTTGACCTGTTCCTGACCAGATGTGTGATCACTGTGCATAAAAGTACCAAGTGCCACAAATTAACACAGGTTCAAAATTCTGTCATTTGTTTTCTTGTCTGAATTGAATACCCAGGTCTATTTATATGAAATCAGACCCATTTCCCCTTTAACTTAAGTAGCATATAGAGTCTTCTTTTTACTTTATACCCTATGCTGTAGCACTGGAAGAATTTTAATACATGCTGTTTCTTTCTTAAAAAAAAAAAAAAGAATTTATTTGCTTTTGGTGATGTTGATGGAGAAGGAATCAGTGCCAAGCTTCAGCACCCACTTGGAGTAACTTGGGACAAGAAAAGGAATCTACTTTATGTGGCAGACTCTTATAATCACAAGGTGAGTCTTAACAGAATTCTAGATTATCCTGCTTTTCATCTGTGGCATGTAAAAAGCTGAAAGCTCTGTGAGCCTCCTCCAACTGCCACTTTAAAATAGAGAGGAGTAACAGTCTTTGACAACTGTGTACAGGCCTTTGCTGTTCTTTTCTTAGTCCTTTCTTTGCAAAGAGGATATGATGGCACTCAGAGCTGGAGAAGGGACTAAATCAGTTCCCCATGACTACAGCAAAAAATCATGAATTGCGATCCATCAAAGCTGCCTAGTAACAGGGTAAATAAGGCGGCAGGTGTCGGGGAAATTAATATGTCAACTAACAAAGGAACGTTTTCGAGCTGTTGCATGGTTGCAGTGCCTGCTAGCAAATAATTCCATTTTCAGCAGCATTTCCATTTTTGTCTCTATTGCACGGATTATTCGATTGTTGCCATTTTTATTGCATTTTTCTTTTCTATAAAAACTAGTGGAAAATGTTAATACCTTGTGATGACACCATAAATTAACATAATTGAGGCACAATTGGAAATCATTAGGTTTAACAGAAGCGGCCAATTCTCAGCCAATGTTAGATGCTCGTGAAAAAGAAGAAAGTTCAAATGGGTCTCATTGTGAGGAAAAAGAATAACATTTAAAAATTTTTTTTTTATTCCAGAAATAATTTCATCAAAGATTGCTGCTGGAAGATAAGATGTAATCGGGTGTTTTATGTAATTTTTAGCTCTCAGAATGGAGTGTCTCCCCTGAGACTGTAATTTGAATGTTTGGCTTTTCAAGCAAATATGGAAATGCATTTTTTTTTTTAAAGATTGATTTGTTTATTAGAGAGAGCACCCTCATGAGTGGGGGGAGGAACAAAGGGAGAGGGAGAGGCAGAAAATCCCAAGCTGGGCACGGAGCCTGATGCAGGGCGCGATCTCACAGCCCTGAGGTCACTACCTGATCCGAAATCAAGAGTCAGACCCTTAACTGACTGAGCCACTCAGGTGCGCTGGAAATGCCTATTCTTTTTCTGAGATTTAGTAAGAATGCTAATGGCAGTCAAGTTCTCTGGTTTGCTTTTCACTACACTTTCCTATACTATGAACAAGAGCTTGACCTTCAGCTATATACTGCATTATTCTTTCTTTTTAGATTAAAGTTGTGGATCCAAAAACAAAAAACTGTTCAACATTAGCAGGAACCGGAGACGCAAGTAACATTATCACTTCCAGCTTTACCGAGTCAACTTTTAATGAACCAGGCGGCTTGTGTATTGGGGAGAATGGCCAGTTATATGTAGCAGACACCAATAATCATCAGATTAAAGTGATGGATTTAGAAACAAAAACAATTTCTGTGGTAAGCAATCAAAGTGTAAGAGTATTATTTTAAGAATGATACTAAAGTCCTCACAGCACAGAAAGAGGCGCTTTTGGTTAAATCATCTCCAGTGTTGGACATAAAACATGTAGGTAGAGTAGTGAATGCTCCTTCCAGAATGCCCTGTTCTTGTTAAAAATTCCATTTGTGACGAGAGTGTTTAAGATACTGGAAGTTGGAGAGAATTTGAACTTTCATCTGTGTTTAAATGTCAAAAAAAAAAGTATGTGTATAGACATACACACATTGCGCATACATACTACATGGGTTGGGTTGTCCAGGTGTTTTGTTTTTTTTAAGGATTCTTGGATTCACCATGGGAAACAAAGATAACACATTAATCTCTTACCAGGTAACCTCCCAAAGGAAACTAGGAGCCACATTTCTCAACACATTGAAAATAAGATTGGAAGAAACTTAAATGAGTTCTAATCAATTTTTAAAGATAAGGATATAGTTTCCAAAAATGTTCAAGCTATCTCTTGATATTATCACATTTGGCTGGGAAAAAAAAAAAGCAAGAGCTTTTTTCCTAAAATTCTAGGAATTCCCAAGATACATAATTTTTTTTAAAAGATTTTATTTGAGAGAGAGAGAGAGGGAGAGCACAAACAGGGGGAGCGGCAGGCAGAGGGAGAAGCAGGCTCCCTGCTCAGCAGGGAGCCCGACATGGGGCTGGATCCCAGGACTGCGGGATCATGACCTGAGCTGAAGGCAGACACTTAACCAACCGAGCCACCCAGGCACCCCCAAGATATATTTTAAAATAAAAATACTGCCATCATAACTGTCATTTCTCTTGACATAGATCATCTTATAGTTGGCAGTGAAAAATACCCCCTACATTTAAATTAAGTTTTACTTTAATTTCCTACCATCTATAAACATCCTGGATAATGAACTTAGTTCTGTTTCATTTGTATTGGTAATCTTTTTGCCAGGATGAAATATGTTTCTGAACCTATAAAATAATTATAAGGACGTCTAAGTAAGCACATTCCTAACTCAGACTAGAATGGCAATTAAGTTTTATTGACATAGAACCTCATTTTTCTACTGAGGTTCAAAAATAAGCTCTTTACAATTACTATGAAGTACTTGTGTTTTAATTAACAGATTTTCTTACTTCCTAGCTCCCAGTCTTCAGACCTGACAATGCTGTGGTAGATGGCCCATTCCTGGTCGAGAAACAGAGGACATTGCCCAAACTGCCTAAATCTGCTCCAAACATTAGACTTTCTCCAGTGGCTGCATCACCAGGCCAGACTCTCCAGTTCAGACTAAGATTAGACCTCCCATCAGGAGCAGAGCTGACCGAAGGGGTACCCAGTTGTTGGTTTCTAACAGCTGAAGGTACGAGAATAATCTTGCAAATGTTCCAGTATGAAATTGTATTTACCAGTCTACCTTCCAGTAATACAGTGCTCTAAATCTCAGAGTCCATTCTAAAGAAGGAAATTGATTTTCCCCTTTTTTTATTTTTTAAACGTACTCTTTTAACTGAAGTAACTTGATTTAGGCTTTTTCCTATTCAGTTTTTTGGTGGTGTTACTACTATCTTTTACTTTTCCAGATCTGCATCTATCAAGTGCTTTAGAACTTTCAGTTGCTGTTCATTTTATTTCAAAAGGACTTGATTTACCACTTAAGCCTGAAGCTGCATTTTCTTCTTTAGAGATGCCAGAGGTAGAACCTGAGCCCCATTACTTGCTTGCTATAAGAAAATGGAAGCCAAAACAGTATCTTAAAAGCATGCCATCCAAGTAGAAGAACAAAACATTGTTGGAGGATATGTAATTGAATACAAATGAATCACTGTGATCAGAATGCAGACAGAGCCTTTGTCCTTACTAATTTGTAGTCATTTAAGCTAAGAGCACTTCCTGTTCAAGTCTATTCTCAAGTATTCAGCGACTGTAAATTGTGTAAAGATTTGAATGTGTATTTGAAGCGCTGTGTGCTCTTGATTAATGTATAAGAAGGAATCAGCCTGCCGCTTGCCTGATAGCAGTGCTTTCCAGCCCCTCTAATCAACTGTGAAGTAAAATATTAGCGGTCCAGAACTAAGGGCTGACTTCTTGTCTCTAATGACCTTCCTCCGTCCTGGTCTCCCACGCTCTTTCGCATGTTCTCAGTCTTCCATTTCCTCCCGCCTCCCCCCTCCTACCCTCTCACACACTTCTGTGCCTTCCCCAGTCCCAGGCTCTATGCCTTCCTACCTTGCTACTTTCTCAGGGCAGCCGCTGCTATCCTGCAGCTACCCGCTGGGCAGCCACACCAAGGGAACCCAGAGATCTTGGTCGTGTAGCCAGGAGGAACGGCTGGGTCAGAGTTGGGGAGGCTGGCCCTGGGGTGACTGAAACCACCCCCGCCCACCAGCAGGGCGAGGGCTGAGCTCTGCAGGTGAGGAGGAGGAAGACGTTCGGAGCCAGTTCTGTGGACAGGAGAGTACTCAAACCCTGGCCAGTCCTCAGTCCTCGACTGTCGGCTGAACTGTTGTGCTGTGTCTCTTAGTCTGCAAGGACTGCATCGATTGGCGATCACTGTTAATTTCATCTCTCTGTTGTAACTAAAGAAAGAGCAGTGGATTGATTTTTAAAATGCAGTATTGACAAATTAACATGTTCGAGTCTGTTTGGTCCAACACAGAGATTAATAATGAGCCACTGGAATACAAAATACAGGTAAGTGTTAAGGTGAAGTAGTCCGTAGAGAAAAAGCACTTGTCCAAAATAGTGGTTCCATTTTTATTGTACATGGGCAAATAAGCTTTCAGACAAGAGTCCTAATAATTTAAGGTTTTTGAAAATTATTTTATAGGGTACATTTGTTACATCCACGATTAAAGGAAAGTTTTTCTTCTTGGCCAATTATTCGAAGAACTTTAAAAAAAAATTATATAGACCAAAATTTAGTTAAAAATAGATGTTTTACGATTTTATTTATTTATTTGACAGAGAGAGACACAGCGAGAGAGGGAACACAAGCAGGGGGAGTGGGAGAGGGAGAAGCAGGCTTCCCCGCAGAGCAGGGAGCCCGATGCGGGGCTCGATCCCAGGACCCTGGGATCATGACCCGAGCCGAAGGCAGACGCTTAACGACTGAGCCACCCAGGCGCCCCGGTCTATATAATCAAAGTTGTCAGCACATGTGAAGATTTGAAGTACCCCCTCCAAAAAGGCAGTTGTAAAAGCACCACTGGCATATTATAACTTCACAAATCTCACATGTGATATATCTGAAAAATACCTAAAAAGGCTTTGTGTTCATTTCTAGATTTGGACATTAAAATAGCACAATTGTTTTCCTGTTTTGATTTAAAATGTAAGTCTCCCACTAATCTGTTATCTAGCAAAGCCAAACATGAAATAAAACATATTCCCCAATACAGAAGCAAAGAAGGCCAAAGAATTTTAGATTTTCACCTTTCACTTTCTCCTTACTCTGACTTGACATATTTTTCTCAAATTTGAGTTTTGAATCAACAGAGAACTAGAAGCAATATACTGAAAGGGAGATGGAGAGGCCTAATAGAAGCGGGTGCTCCAAGTCCGTTGACTCATCCTGAGGTGAAAAGAAAGAAGAAAGCCAAAAAGTAGATATAGAATTTCATTACCACTCAGTAGGTTTTGTACAGATGACCAAAGTCACTGAGAAGTCATGAGACTGTGCTCCACGTCTTCTCTTTAAGATGGCAGGAAAGTATGTCCTGTGTTTTCCAGATGCTGGCTCTTGATTTCTAACCCCCCTTTAAGCTGAATATCCGTGTAAACATGTCCTTCCTCAGTATGACACAGATGTCCCTTCTGAGAGGAGGCACTGCATGAATAAAGACATTTTTAAAATTCTGATACTAGAAGCTTAAAGATTTTTAATGGTTTATTACACTTATGTTATAATCTACATATTTAAATCTAAGAAGAGTTATGTATTAAAATGAGGCAGACAAAATCTTAGTATTTACATTGTTGAGCCGATCTGAATAATATATGCAGTGTTACTTGTCTCTGAAAATGTATTGTTTGGTTTTTACCTTTGGATATTTAATAATTCATCATTATCTTGACTTTGAAAGTGACTGCAGAGTTGTACATAATTTGTATACCCTAGGTTATTCTGTAGTTGTCATTGGCATTCCTAAACACTTTATCTGATAAAAATGACCTATTTGTTTGTTTATAGAACTTAATAGGTTTCATTTTTAATTTCAAGGATTAAGGATCTATAGCCATGTTTGCATTATTCAATTTGGTTTCAGTAGACATTTGCAATTTACAGTGTTCAAAGGAAGAATTTTGATAATTTGATATCAAGATCATTAGCCTAGGAACTTCTCATGGGTGGTCATTATATCCCATCTATGTCCCTCACACAGAGCATAATGCCTGGCACTTAGAGGCTTTCAGTAAATATCTGTTGATTGAATTTAGTCTTCATAAGGTTTGTCTAATTACCCACTTGTCTTCTTATACAGTCTTAGTAATTTACCTTTTTATGTTCTAGGCAATGAATGGCTTCTTCAAGGACAGATACCCTCTGGAGAAATAGAGAGCATTTCCAGTCAACCAGCGATCTCACTGCAGATTCCTGGAGATTGCTTATCACTTGAAGCCGTGATATCTATCAGCGTGTTCCTTTATTACTGTAGCGCAGACAGCAATGCCTGTATGATGAAGGGAATTTTGTTCAGTCAGCCTTTACAAATAAGCAGTGCACACCAAGGGTGCATCGCTCCAGTAGAGCTCAAGTATGGATTTTAACAAGCCAGTTAGCTACCTGGCCGCCACAGCCACTGTCCTCCATCCTTATCATCACTGTAACTTAGGAAAAGCAGCTTTATTTCTGCCTCTGGATACCAAGGAGCCCACTGCTCAGTTCTAGCAACAGATTTTAAAATAAAGCTATGCTCCATATTTACTTATCTAGTATAAACAAATTCCTTCATTCTGGCTGTGTACCAGCTAAATCACTGACCATCATTTGAACCATGATTTTGTAATCCCTGCTGCTATTTGGCACAAAACTTAAATCCACACTGTAGTCTAGAATATTATCATGAACATAATTCGCAGTGAGTACTGATAATGAAACCAAATATTTTAACTAACTTTTTCTACCTTTATTAGTATCAAGGAGCACATTTGAATATATACATTTCACAATAACTTTAAACAGAACCCAAGATCCAGGACACCTGCCATTCAAAGCCTAAGGTCTGTTTAAGCCAAAAAAAAAAAAAAAGTCTTTACATCACAGTAGAAACTGAAAGAGTATCTGGGTGGTAAATATGTTCTTTTTTCTCTTCTGTGATTCTCTCAGTTGAGAGTGATTTAAAAGAGAATTTCTATTTTTATTATAAATTATTTGCTATCTTAACATACCATTATTAATGCCTTATAACTCTATTCAGAAAAAGTGTGTCAAAGGATGTACAGACTCACTCCCTTGAGTCCCCAGAGATACTATAATTTTCCCAGAGAAAAGGACTTTGAGACATATTACTGTCTGATACTATTCACGATAAAAAATAGTGACAGCTGAATC
The DNA here is from genome assembly GCF_029215605.1 of Mirounga angustirostris. Lineage (NCBI taxonomy): Eukaryota > Metazoa > Chordata > Mammalia > Carnivora > Phocidae > Mirounga > Mirounga angustirostris. Next base: position 138,304,772 of record NW_026991714.1, read on the forward strand.
TGAGTAAATGGGTATATATGTTGTCTTAGAGGTTTAAATTTCACTTAGAAGCATTAAGATATGCAGATTGGTTGGGGTTTGGGTTTTTTGATTCCCGTATTCAGAACTTAAATTATGATCACTTATTGTGATGTTTTTAAAAATCACTTTTAAGCCTTCAAAGAAAATTTTAGTGTGAAGCACTTTCATGCTATTAATATGTATATATATTTATTACTCTTTAAAATATTAGGGCTGAAACATACAGGGATTTAATGACACTGGGGTTATTTTTAACCCAAAAAGAAATTGTCACTAGAAGATACTGAAAGTTTTTTCTTTATCCTTTCCCTTTATAACTATTTAAAAGCCTATTCTTGGTTTTACTATAATTGATTCAATATGTTTGTGATTTAATCAGCTTATAGGATTTTGAAAGTGTCAGGTAAACTGTATTTATCCAATAAATATTTATAGACAAAATGGCATAATATGCCTTTCCCTTCAAAAGCAAATTAGAAGTGTGATCTCTGCAGGACCATCATCTGCCCATTTTTCTTTTTGAAATATAGTTTTGAACATACTAGCTTTATATACTCAAGTTACCTAAACCTCTGAAGTAAGGAAGTATGTAGTACTGACTTTGATTCAATTTGTAACCTACTAAAGCTATTTTTAAAGAGATGTATAAATGTAAAGTTAAAAAGAATCTTGTTTAAAATTATATATAATTACCTCATAAACCTTTTCTTTCCACACAAGAATTCTGTAATAAAGGGATGTATAACATTAATACTCTCTTTTACAGAGAATATGCTGAAGTCATGTTTTAATCTCATTTGAAATATACTTCTCATTTCCAGGTGGACATGATGAGAATATTTTCAGTCCCTGGGAAAGAAGTATATGCAGTTTTAACCTAATTCAGAAATACTTGATAATTAATTTTTCAGTATAATACACAAGCACACATATAGCTTTGTATTATATGTTTCTCAGAATCTAGTAATATTCTTTTTGTCTAGACAGTTTCGGTTAGTATTAAGCTTATACTTTTCTTTCAAAGTATAGGTTATTGAACATTCTTATTCTTACCCAGTCACCAGTCTGCACCGTTTTACATTAAAAATATTATTTCTATGGATTTAGTATGATTTTTTTGTAAATCCTACTAGAGCAGTATAAATAGGTTCCTAGAACTTATGACTAACATAAACCTCTTACATAAGAGGAAGCACTAGGAAGTTTATTTTTAAAAACTTGATCCTTCTGGCTTCTGTTTTCTATAAGGACTTCCATTTTTTTTTAACTCTTGCTTCTCTTGTATAAATCATGCCCAGTGATAGTTTAGAAAAAGTATAAGTCACCTTAAAGGGCCAGTAATGTGGCATCACACACGCTTTGACATCATTCCTAGAATCTTTGACCTAAATTATTGTGCTGCTTTGTCACTATTTTTTCCACACTCTTTGTGATGTCCTTTCACAAGTGGTAGGCACTTTTTTTCCCTGAATTTATACTCAGGGTTAATATGATCCCTGAAAAGAATTTTGCTTATCTTAAATATGCTGCCTCAGGCAAATATTTAACCTATTCACAAGGAAAAACCTAATGGTTTAATCACCCATAAGTGTAACTTTGATAAAGTTCAGTGACTACCAAACAATTTTCTCAACTTTTGGGGGGGGGGGGGCAGGGGGAGTTCTGAACAAAAGGGTTTTTTTGTTATGTTAATCACTATACATTACATTGTTTCTCCTTAACTGTTCTAATACTATAGTTCTAGTATTATTGGGCCTGCAGAAAGCTATGATCTTAACACAGCCCAAAAAAATTCATATGTGTGGATGAGAGAACAAAGATCGAGAATTTCCATCTAAGTTTCTCTCATAGGCAGTATAGTTTTGAGTTAATATCACTGAAATAATTTACTCTCCGCTTGTTTTTCCATGTTGGAAAATTTAGGAAAATATTGAAAATATATATCAGTAATAATTTTCTGCCTGCACAAAATTTACTATTAGATTATATCTGCCAATTAAAAAGACTTCAGTCTGACCATTGTATTTGGCATCATGTTTAAGAACAATGATCAAAAAATAAATTCCATAGTTCACAGTTGCATAAAAATATGTGGAGAGGAATGATGTCAACAGTGGTTCTCCTGAATGATGAAATTATGAATATTTTAATTCTACTTGTATTTTTTTCAGTGAACAATGTGTTGTTTTCAGAAAAGAAAACTGGAAGCAATTTTTAAAGATCTAAAGTGAACGGAGTTATAAGCACTGATGTAACTTTTCTAAAATCATCTTTATTACCAAGGATCAAGAACATAGTTTGGAGCTCTTTGTTCTATTGGTTCTCTTAATTATGTGATTTGGTGAAGACAGAAATGATCAGGACTTTTTCTTCTGGGGTTTTATAGTGTAATGTGGTATAGTGGTTGAGAGCATGTGCTTTGCAGGCTCTAGGATTCTAACCCTATACAATGGGGCTATTCTACCTGTTTTATGGGGGTCACTGTAAGGCTTCAATAGTGTTTGTAAAGTATTTAGTAATTAATGGAACTGCTAGTTATTCACTTAGTTAATAATAATTTATGACTATAAACACATAGCTTGACATTTTCTTTGCAACTGCAATTTCTAAAGGAAAATATTTCTCAGCCAACTATTTGATATGTTAATAATCTCCATGGAGCTGGGATTCAAGAAGAGAAACAGTTTTATAATAAAGTAGATTACTACTTTATAAGTGATGTTATAGTCAGAAACAAACCTACAGTTTTATGAAAATTTTCTTAGACCCAGGACTATGAGCCATATACTTCCTTTGAGAGGGTCCAGACATACTCACCCTACACCCCATTCCTGTAACACACTGATGGTGCTTTACAAAATCTTCAAAGTGCCTTCATGCATTTTGCCTCATTTGAGTTTCAAAGTAAACTATGAATCAGACAAGTAGATGTTACGTCCATTTTACAGATGTGAAAATGTGGGTGACATTAACTCAAGTTCTCAGAATAATGCCTGATGCTGGAGTGGGGCCTGGCATGGGCTGTTGCTCAGCCAATTGTGTGGAGTGACTAAAAGGTGAATAGTGACGTATCTTTTATCTGAATACAGGTCTCCTAATTCCTACCTCTATTCCTAGACGGAGAGTGAAAACAAACTGCAGAATTAAGAAAGAGTACGACGTACTTCTGTGAATGCTTTCTTCAGCCTCTGTTAAGTATTTAAATAAAGTAATACGAATAGCTGAATTTACTGAGTGCTTACTATATATGCCTGGCACTTTTCTAAGTGCTTCTTATGCATTAACTCATTTAATCCTTACAACAGCCTTCTGAGAGAGATACTGTTTTTCCTTTCTCCCCGATGATGAAACTGAAACAAAAAAGTTCTAAGCAGTTACGCCAGTAGATACAAGATTTAGGAAGTGGCCGGGCCTGGATCAGTCTGGTCAACTACCATACTACTTTGCCTCTCAAAAGTAGGGGTTTTTTAGACCTCAGTCTTTCAAAGCTATATATAGTAAATAGTAATCAAAGAATCCAAAAAGTCCTAGTGATGATTGTTTTTTAAATTTAAGTTAAATCCATTTAACTCTATTAGCTCTTTGGACTTTTCATTATACCCTCTTAGGAACAGTCTGTATACTTTTGTTTCCCAAAAGATTTTATGTACCATTCTTCCTTAAATTCGGATATTATCCAGAATTTTTCTTGGCAGACATGTATTAAAGAATTAAGTAGATTTTCAGTTTTAGTCCAACAATGCTATTTTAATTGGTCTTCAAAAGGTAATTATAAGACCTTGTCATAAAGGATAACTGAATTTTTAGCACAGGGCTGTCTCAGACCCTAAACATCTTCATATTTAAGAACATTCTGTTATTAATAACTAAAATGAGTTCTAGAAGCATAATATTTGGCCAACCTGTTAACACACATAAAGCACATAAAGTTCTCTGCTTACTTGCTTCATAAATGACACTGGAATGAGAACCTCCACCCCAGTGACTCAAATATATGTGATTTTATCACAGTAAAGTTTTCACCAGGTCAACCTATTCTAGAGTTAGGTACTGAAAGGAACGAAGTAAAATTTTACCACTGTGATTCATGATCATCCAGGAGCAAGATTATAAACATCTTTTCATTAGATAGTCTAATTTAAATTATTAGAATTTATTAATTCTTATAAAATCCCATTCCTGAAACCCATAAGGAGATGTACAACTTAAAAAGTAACTATTGTGTCATACTTCAGAAGTAGAATTCAGTATTAATCACCAAGATTTCCTCCTCTTTCTCCTGGGGCACATACATAGTTTATTTAAATGAATTCACATTAACCAAAAGTCACTGTTTTGTCCTGAATAATTAAAAGTTCGTTTTCTCCATTTCCTTGAAATAGGATAACCTAAAGAACAGTATTACACGGTAGGGGCTTACTGATCTGCCTGCATGTGTTCCGTGACCAGGAAACCTTGGCCCTTCTCCACCAGACCTGCAGGTTCCCCTGGCTGCTTCTGGCCTCCCAGCAGCCAGTCTGACCACAGAGGCCTGGGTACAGTGGACCAGGAGGCCGCCCTAGGCAGCTTTTCTGATGGCAACCCTTCTATTTTTCCGTGTGCTGATTTGGTTTAATTATTTTCAAAGGTTAGAGCTGGAAAGTGAGAACTCTACATCCTTGCTGTGGAATGTTTGCCTAGAGTTCTCCACTGTCCAGTGTGTCCCTCTTCGAGGCATGTCGCTCTCAAGTACCCAAGGGGTGTTTAGTTGAGAGCCCCCAACCAAAAGGAAAGAATCACAGGTATTTCCAAATAGGCCTCCCTGCCTGTACCAGCAACCATGTCCTAAAAAACACTAAACAAACATAAACTGAGGCTTTTTTGTGACTGTCAGGGCATGGTATGAATTCCTTTCTCTTTTAGTAGCAACTGACAGAGCTGGTGTTTCTCAGTAATACGGAGTGAAGCAAAATCTGTTAATGTTGAAACTTGAGACTATGAATGACATGGACAATTTATTGCCTTTGGTTTTAATATACTTGCTTACATACTAAGATTTGAAATACAGTGAAATGGACCTCATAATGCTGAGAAGTAGGAAAAAAAATCAGCCTTCAGATTTAAATACGCCCAGTTTAGACAGTCTTTTTATGATTCTTTAGCTACCGTGCTATGCTCATGAGAAATATATGCTAAAGTATACAGGGCAAAACAGTTGATAAATTATGGTAATGAAAGGTAAAAATAGACATGTTCCTTTCTGAAAATGTAGAAGGACTCTGCCATGTAACAATCTATTGTTAGAATTTGTGGTCATTACAATCATGCTGTGAGCATCTACAGGATGGGCTGCCTGCGCTGTTCATTATACCGCTCAAAACTAACAAGTTTTTGCTTGTATAGGGTTGAAATGTATTGTTCATGCATGCCTGTGATATTCATCATCCAAATTTACCTGTAAGACATACACTACCACTTCCTCTCCACACCTTAGACTTCTCTTTCTTTAAAAACAATAGTAGTTTCTGTAGAAGTTTCAGTGAGGAACTATGGTTTCACAAATAACAGAGCAGAATGGTTTTGTTGCAGTAAATTTTTTTTCTAGAATTCCTAATATCTCAGTTTCCAGAGGAGAACAGTACTGCATGTGATTTAAAGATTAATTTCTAATTTGCAATATACCTAATATTTTAGGAATATTTAGGTTAGTATAACAAATCAGTTTGCTGTGTGCTTGAGATCTATATGTATAATACACTCCCAAATTGTAACATTTCATAAATTTGTCAAATTTAGAGACTCAGACTCTCCCATCTTTTGTGTGGATAAAGTTGTGGTTTTGAGAATAGAGTTGGTCTGCTGTGCTGACTTCATATCTGTCATTCCAAAGGTTTGATTACATTTATTTTTTCCTCCAAAGATAAAAAATGCAATGAAATCCAATTTATAATTTCATATACTGGTATTTCCATTCATGCTCTAATTCTAAAATTTAATGTGGTATGCATATTTAAGTGTTTCATGTAGACAGATTAATATATTTTTACACTATTTCTGCATATATTTCAAGACTATTTTCAGTGACTTTTTCAAGTGCATATGTTAACAGAAGATCATATAGAAAATGTGTGCACCAGCCTTCATTACCAACTCAAAAGAAGTGTAATACATGTGATTATAAAAGAATGTATTTATAATGTACACTAATGCCTAATGCCTCTTTTCTAAAACTTTGCACTTTTTCATGAAATAGATTAAATATTTTCTCTCTAAAGTCATGTTTCTGTTTTTAATATGCTTTCTGTTTTAAATAGACATGAGATAATTCTACTGCTTACAAATCTGTAAGTCACGATTTAGTATTTGAACTTTTGGGGAAATGAGTGTAGTACTTAAAAAAAAAACTGCAAGCAAATAAAATCATGCAATCATAATTACAGTAATTAAAATCATAAGTATAAAAACTGCATTTAGGAAATGCGATCTATTCAGTAAATGGTTTTGGGAACATTTGAAAAGAAAAAAGATCTCTAGGGGCACCTGAGTGGCTCAGTTGGTTAAGCACCCAACTCTTGATTTCATTTCAGGTCACAATCTCAGCGTTGTAAGACTGAGCCCTACATCAGGCTCTGCACTCAGTGGGGCGTCTGCTTGAGATTCTCTCCTTGTCCCTCTACCCCTCCCCCGGCTCACTCTGTCTCTCAAATAAATCTTTAAAAAAAAAAAAAAGATCTCCATTTAACACTATTTACAGAATTTGAAAGGAATTAATGCCAACATAAAAAATAAGAATACAAAGTGCCAGAAGAAATGAAAGAGAATATAGTGTCAGGGGTGGGGAGGGCATTTCTAAGTATGACCTAAAACCCAAAAGCAATAATGGGAAAGATCGATATGTATGACTACTTAAAAGTTTTAGGCATCTGTATAACAAATGAGAACAGAAATGAAAAGTTAAAATGAAAAAGTATTGCAAAACATAAGATTGGACATAAAATTAATCATATATGAGGAGCTCCTATGAACTATATATATATATTTCAAGTGTGTGTGTTAACAGATCATATATCCTATGAAACATACCCCCGTTAGAAAATAGGCAGAGAATGTGAGCATACAGCTCATAAAAGAAAGCAATGAGAAGATGCTCACTTCACTAAATCAAATGCAAATCCATCCATTCAGCTATTTACCGAGCATCTCTTTCGTCTCTAAGTACAGTGATGAACGCATCAGACAAGGTCCTTGCTATAGAGCTTGCATTGTACTTGAAAGGAGAGGTAAGAATGAATAAATAAACCAAAAGGGTAATTGCTGAAACAAGGTAAATAAGAGAGTAAAGGCCTCCCACTGAATTATGAAAGTATGAGAAAATGAAAAAATAAAGCTAATATTATCGCACAGTAGTTTAAAACATTACGAATGTTGAGAATTAAACTTTTCTTTGTAAGAAAACTTATAAAAAGTATTTGGACAGTGCCTGCTTCCTTCTCATCATAAAATTTGTAATAGCAAGTATTTTTCTCAACAGCAAATCGTCTTTTGCCTTTCTAAGATTGGATTAGCTTCCAGAATTTTCATCCATGTTTTCAATGCTGTGCTCTATCTCCCACAGTTTCCTTAATGTGAAGCTTTTTTCCATCATCACTTCTTCTGGGACATCAGCCTTCTCATCACAGCCATTTCCTCATGGACTTCAAGGTCACCCTCCATCAGTGTCCCTGGGTACACATCGAGTCTATCAAATAACAACAGCATTCCCAAGGCCAGCTCTCACTCCACCTACTTTCAACTCAAATGTCACTTCCAGTGTGTTCATGTTTCATTTCTTTGCTGGACTTCCTGTCTTTCTGGCCAAATCCCTCTTTTGTTTATCTGACAAGAAGTCACCGCAACTACACACTTTGCTGTCTGTGCACAATCAATCACACACAGCGACCAGTCACCAACAGACTGGAAGAAGTGACATTATTGGTCACTGATCAGGGGACACATCTGTTATTACACAGTGATTTGTGGACTGAAGAGCTAACAGTGAAGTTTATACTTAGGTGATTACAGTCAATAATCCCTGCAGCTGAAATTAGAACGGTGTTCTTGAGGGAGTGGTGTTATTGAAACTGTTAGAACTGAAACTGGGCACATCAGAATTGTTCAGAGCAAGAACTGCCTGCATATGTATAGGGATTAAAAAAAAAAAAAGGAATAGATAAATGGAAGGATACGACAAACCCTGCATAGAGTTGAATATAGGGGATAGGGAGGGATTCGTATTTATTTACCCTATATATTTCTGTACTGTTTGAAATTTTACAAATTAATATTACAAGTTTTTAGAGCAAACTAAAGCGAGAAAAGGATTACTTGTGTTTCCCACAATCACATTGCTTGCTGTGTGTGCATCCTGAAAAATGTAAGCAGAAGGTTAATGAAGAGTAATATGAGAAGCAGGACTGAATATAGAAATATTAGTGGGAGGGGGGAAAAAAGTCTCTACTGGTTATTTTAGACTATGTGAAGAAAAATCATGCAAACAAGAGTAAACCTGTCACGAGGTTTATTATTTTGTCTAGAACACACCAACCTTGTGCCAACTGACCTGACACCATCACTTATTCACAGAACGATCATGGCAAGTTACTTCCTCTTCACTGACATTGTTTCCTCATCTGTTAAACCAGATATTATTACCTCATGGAATCATTGTATAACATTAGAAAAGCACTTAGCCCAGTGACTCACAACCAGTGAATACTCCAAACATGGAGTCATTCGTGCCATGGAGAACACAGACTTCTCTGCCCGTGAATGTCTTCAGATAGATACTCAAAGACAGTTGTGTGTTTTTCCCACGTGGGGAACTCAACCCAAAGACCTCAGTTCTGAGCCATTCGAAGATTCTGCAATTTGGAATATACAGGGGAGAATCTGCTTGTTTAGCTTTACTTCAAAATAATAATTTGTTATTTACACCCTTGGACTTTATTTTTTTAGGATGAAACCCATCCCTATAAACCAACTCATTTATTTAAAAATAAATTTTTGTACATTTAAAAATACAGAGTTTTAATAGGACTGAGAAAATTATTTAAAACACTTTTATCTCACCAAAGGCAACCTTGTTAGTGTAAATAATGTTGTGCAACTCCATTCTCTAGCTAATTCAATTGCTTTTTTGAACTCCTAACTGGGTAAGAAACTTCAGACTTAAAAAGAATCTTAAGGGGGGAAAATTGGATATTCATCCCCCTCTTTTTTTAATGAATATGCCACAAAAATATTTGAAATATTCTTTATGTATATAAAACATCATTTAGAATTTTTTAAATTTTTTATTGTTATGTTAATCCCCATACATTACATCATTAGTTTTTGATGTAGTGTCATTTAGAATATTTTTAAAATTTGTTTAAATGAAGGTTTATTTAAAAAATCACGGGTTATCCAACATACAGTCATCGTGCTATTTTACAGATTCATGACCTTGAATTAAGAGCTTTCCAAAAAATAAATTGCTCTTTATTATGTGATTTTTTTTTTCATGACACAGGGAGTTCATCTAGACATTGAGGATATTTTCTGCTCAATTCTTATCTTGTCAGCTGTTAAGGAATCAAGGAACTTGGATGACCGACAGGATAGGCAAATGTATCTCCAAACTCCCACAGTCTGAAATTGCCTGTCCATCTAGGGAGCAAGCCTCATCGGCATCCAGTGACATGTCAGTGCAGCTGATTGCTGTCCAGGAGGGCAGTGAGCCCCTCAAAGTAAATCAACAGATTGCTTCAAATCAGTTTTTCAATCATCAGGTTTTAGTGAAACTAAGATGAGACATCAATTTTTCACAGGAACGCACACTGTACTTCATTTTGCTCTTTGCCAAACTTTAAGTGACCTCCTTTATGTTCAGGCAGGGTTTCACTTTTAGCTTAAAGACATCTCCATGACCTCCAAACCATGTTTATGCCTTAGCACCTTATAATATTCATTAATGTGAAAAAAAAATTCTCATCCTAGTTTCACTAACACCTGATGATTTTAAAACTGATTTGAAACAATCCTGTTTCTTTATCTTGCGGGGCTTCTCTCCTTCTTGAAAACCAATCAGCAGCACCGACAGACACATCACTGGATTCTGATGAGGGCTTACTCCCCGTATCAAAAGGCAAGGTTCAGCTTGCCAAATTTGGGAAATATATCTCCTTGTCATTTCAGTTATTCAAGTTCCTTGATATAGATCTATCTAGATCTAGGTATGGTTTAGTTATAATCACTATGGATATATCACTATCTATATATATATGTGTTTGTGTGTGTGTGTGTGTGTGTGTATAAAATTGTGGCCTACATACATAATTTAGTGTGTATCATTCGTGGGTGTGTATATTGGGCCAGTTGTAGTGTCCCCTTTTTTGACCCAAAACTCAAGTTCCAGGCAAGCTTAGAGCACAACTTTAATAAGTAGTTAAGTTTAATTAAACTTTGCAAATTACAATTTAAATCTATGCCCCACATATTTTAATTCCATTTCATTGCTAAGAGAAACTGCTAGACATTATCACTGTGTCTGTTGTTTCTTCTTCCTCTTATTGAAGAAAACACTGACTTGCCCTTAGAGTGGAAAGGTCAAGTTCCACAATCCTGCCAACACAAGAGAGCATTCACTGACCCTAATATTTTTAAGATTTTAATTTGAAAAGCATCGTCTCGTTAAATAACAGCTACCTCTTTAAATGCAACTAGTTCTATATTAGGCATTTCGCTGGAAATGGCAGCACAACCGAGTCCCTTATTAGAACAAGAAAGATAAGGAGGATAAATATTTGACGTGTAGTTTATCTCCCCATTCCTGGAGAGGGAAAAAAACAATAGCTTACCCAGGTTCAGGAAGCTGACATGACCTAAGAATCCAAGCATTGCCAGGGATCTAACGAGGCTGTTTACTCTGTGCCCCAGTCTTTGGGCAGCAACGCACCTAAGTCAGCCTTGCAGAGAAGCTAAGTAGAAAAGACAGCTGCTTTTATTTGTTTAACTTGCTGGAGGAAGAACAAAATAATCATCCGCGCAGCCCAGGACCTTATTTGGTTTACTTGCACCTTGCTATAACAAACTGTAAGATATTCTTGGGTGTTTCGCTGTGGTTCAGAGTGGTAGGTGAAAGGTACAACACCGACGTTATTTTGATAATTTGTGTTAATAAAGTGCCTCTGTCGGATTTTATCGTAATGAATGAGGTGATAGAAAAGTTGCATTTTAGTCATTCATGAGATCTAGAAACAAGGGTCTAGCCTGTTTTAAAATGCAATTCTGCAACCTTTATGGGTAGTACATTCTATTATTTAACAACCTGGCAAAGAGATGATTCCTTGTGTCTAAGTACCTTGCTCTGCATTATAAAGCATTCCACTTGTTTGCTGCTCAATGAACATATGTACTAGCTCTTCATACCCTTAACCTTCTCTTTTCAAAGTTAATCATTTCATATTTTAGCATTGTCTTCAAATCAATACTAATTCCCCATGTATATGCCTCCTAGGTTCTCTTCCTCAGCCTTCTGTTTTCTGTCAGACCTCTCTGAGGTCTGTCAGGCCACCTGAAGCCGTAAGTCAAGAATTAAGCAGGGCATTCTGTGAAAAGAACAGCTAATAGTGGAGATTAGGCATACTTCCAGAACCTCACATGAGGAGTTCTGAGGACCCTCTCTCCATTGAACGACCGCAACTGGTAAAAATTGTTTATAAATAACCATCTAAAATTCCTATAAATTGTTCCAAGGGCATAGAGCAAATGAAGAAACATTTATTTAAGAAAATCTAAATCTAGGTAAAAAGCTTAAGAATCTGTGATACTAGAGCCATGACCCACTCCTGGCCCCCTCCCCAGACCAGTATGACAGAACCTCTACTCCAGTGGGTGTGGCCAAGAAGCTCAGCCTTCCTCTTCCCTGGTTCCCAGGAGAGGGCTGCAGAGGTTCCCCCAGGAAGGCAGGCTGCCAATATTCTCATCTCCCCAACCGGGGTGTTGAAAAAGCTAAATTCCAGGTGCATGCAAGAAATCAGGGTCTCCCCCTTCCTTCACCCATGGCCACTCCTACAGTGGAGGCTCTACTCTAGGCATGGCAAGCCAAGAATACTGGGACCCTGGACACTCTCAGCCCACCTCACTCAGGGCAGAGGTTCCACGCCAGATGCAAACCAGAAAGACCAGAGGCTACCACCCCACCCGGTGCCCTCCTCACAAAGCCTGGGTGTCACTCCCCCAAAGCAGGCCTCTATCCCCACTCCCATCTCCAGAACAGTGATACAGAGCAGCAGAAATGAAAGGGGGGACATTACCACCAATCGTACAGAAGTAAAAAGGATTACGAATGAAAAATATTAATAACTTTAATAAAATGAGCATATTCCCACAAAGACAATGACTGAAACTGACTCAAGAACAGAAAATATTCAAGGATCTATACAAGTTAATAGACTGAATTAGTATTTTTTATTTTTTTTTTTAAAGATTTTATTTATTTATTAGTGAGCGAGAGAGAAACAGCATGAGAGGGGAGAGGGTCAGAAGGAGAAGCAGGCTCCCCACTGAGCCGGGAGCCCGATGTGGGACTCGATCCCAGGACCCTGGGATCATGACCTGAGCTAAAGGCAGTCACTTAACCAACTGAGCCACCTAGGCGCCCCAGATTGAATTAGTAATTTAAAAACTTCCCACAAAAATATTCCCAAGAACAGATAGCTTCACTGGTAAATTCTGCTAAGTGTTTCAAGATGAATACTAATTCTCCACAAAACTCTTCCAAAAAGTAGCAAAACACTCCCCAACTCATTCTACGAGGCTGGTACCAAAACAAGAGAAACACGTCACAAGAAAACTACAAACCTATATCGCTTATGAATATAGATGTACAAATCCTCAACAAAAAAATCTAACTGGAAAAAAAAAATCTAACACACTGAATCTAGCAACATATAAAAAGAATGGCATGTCATGACTGTTGTATAATAAAGAATTTGCCTGGACATTGCCTAAGGTTCCTGGCATGGAGCTTCTAAAACCCTTGGAATCTCCTGAGTGACGAAGTGTCTTTGTTGTTTATGAGCCTCTTGGATCATGTCTAAGTTTATACTAAGGAGATGACTCCTGGTGAGCCCCTGGGTAGCTTCAGGATGGGGGCTGATCACAGTTTGAAGGACTAACCACGTGATTAGAGGGTTGAAGCTTTGAGCTACATGACATCAACCTGATTTCCTGACCTCCAAGGAGAAGGCAGGGCTGGAGTTAGAGTTCAAGCACATGGTCAATGTTCAATAAATCATGCCTATGTAATGTAATGTAATCCTAATAAAAACTCTGGACATAACTGGTGGAGTCTCCTGGTTGATGAACACATCAATGTGCCAAGAGGGTGAGAGACGCTGATTCCATGGGAAGAAGGCAAAGAAGCCCTATGTTTGGGATCCTCCCAGACCTCACCCTACATGTCTCTTCATTTAGATATTTTCCTGAGTTCTGTGAATTGTTCTGGTGAATTACTGAACCCATGGAGTTCATGGGAAACTCCCAGGCTTGTAGCAAGTTGATCCGACATGAGATCATTTTGTTGTGGATCTTTACTAACGCTTTATTAACCCTTTAACTTGTGGGCTCTATACTAACTCTATTTGGTTGACAGTTTTTGTCTTTGAGCACTTTGAATATGTTATTCTACCTGCCTCTGGCCTCTATCTTTTCTGCTAATCTTACTGGGATTCTCTTGCATGTAACACATTATCTTTCTCTTACTGCTTTCAAGATTTTTCTGTCATCTTTGACTTTCATAATTTTTACCATGATGTATCTATTCATAGACCTCTGTTTTTATCCTATTTTGAGCTTAATCTCTTGGATGTGCAGGGTATTATTTTTCAACAAATTTGGGACATTTTTTATTTCTTTGATAATTTTTCTGTTCCTTTCTCTCTCTTCTCTTTCCAGTTATCCTGTTGATGTGCTTGATGGTGTCCCCATTTCCCTGAGGTACTGTTCATTTCTATTCATTCTTTTTGCTCTCTGTTCTTCAGCTGGCATAATTTCTATTGATTTATCTTCAAGTTCACTAACTTCTTTCTTCTGCTAATTCAAATATGCTGTCGAGCTTCTGGTAAATTTAATGGACTTTATTTTTTACAGCAGTTTTAGGTTCACAGCAAAAATGAGCAGAACATACAGAGATTTCCCATATATCTGCTACCCCCCCACACATGCACAGCCTCCCCCACTAACAATATCCTACACTAGAGTGGTACATTTGTTATAATTGATAAACCTGCATTGACACATCATTATTACCCAAAGCCCATAGCTTCCACTAGGGTTCACTCTTGCTGTTATATATTCTATAGTTTGACAAATGTATAGTGATACATATCCACCATTATAGTATCATATAGAATAGTTTCACTGCCCTAAAAAAATCCTCTGCCTATTCATCCTTCCATCCTACCTAACCCTTGATAACTACAGATCTTTTCACCATCTCCATGGTTTTCCCTTTTCTAGAATGTCATATGGTTGGGATCATAATATGTAGCCTTTTCAGATAGGTTTCTTTCTCCCAAATAGGTAGTATGCATTTAAGATTCCGCCCTATTGTTCCATGGCTTGACACCTCATTTCTTTTAGGGCAAAATAATATTCCATTGTCTAGATGTATCACAGTTTATTTATCCATTCGTCTAACTGAAGGATATCCCAGTTGCTTCCAAGTTCTGGCAACTATGAATAAAGCTACTATATAAACATCTGTGTGGAGACTTTTGTGTGGACATAAGGTTTCAACTCATTTGAGTAAATACCAAGGAGTACAATTTGGTATTGGATGTGATAAAAAAATATATATATATATGGTTAGTTTTCTAAGAAATGGCCAAACTGTCTTCCAAAGTACCACTTTGCATTCCCACCAGCTATGAATGAGAGTTCCTGTGGTTCCATGTCTCCATCACCATTTGGTGTGTTGGCATGCTAAATTTTGGCCATTCTAATAGGTGTGAGGTAGTATCTCTCATTTCTTTAATTTGCCTTTCCCTAATGACATGTGATGATGAGCATCTTTTCATATGCTTATTTGCCACCACTATATCTTCTTTGGTGAGGTGTCTGTTCACATCTTTGGCCCTTTTAAAAATCAGGTTTCTCATTTTCTTATTGTTGACTTCTTAGATAATTGTCCTTTATCAGCATGTTAGTCTGTGACTTGTCTTCTCCTTCTCTTTAGTGAATTTTTAATTTCAGTTATATTTTTAAACTCCAAGACTTCCATTTACTTTTTTACGGTTTTTATCTCTTCACTCATGTTCTCTATGTAATACAACACTGTCGTCATACCTTCCTTTACTTTGATAATCACGCTTTCCTTTAATTTTGCGGACATATTTATAGTGGCTATTTTGAAGTCTCTTTCTGTTAAATCCAACATCTTGTCTCTCACAGGCAGCTTCTGTCGCCGGCTTTTTTCTGGTGTGTGGGTCATACTTTCCTGTTTCGTTGCTCGCCTCATAATTTTTTTTGTTGGAAACTGAACATTTTAGATAACGTACTGCAGCCACTCTGGATACGGGCCCCCCAGTTGTTATTGTTACTTGCCTGTTTTAGTGACTGGCTGGACTACAGTCACCCTGGGGTGACTGTGGTATTTGTAGGGACCCCTTCCTCTCTTTCACTGACCACACCCAGCTGTTAAACTCTTCTAATTTCCAGCTGACTGCTCTATTGTTTTCAACAGTGCACTGGGGCGTAAATTGCTGCACAAAGGAACTCAAATTGTGGCTCCTTTGAAGGAACAGTTTCTGAGGCCAGTGTTTGGTGTTTGTTCGGACCCCAGGAGGGCTCTTCCCGAGCTCATATTCCTCTGTTCTGTCCTGCAAACTAGCCAGCCTGTAGTCTAGCTGTTCATGAAATTGATGAATCACCGGTCAATTGCCTTTAACCACCACCTCCACTGCTCTTGAAAGTGCCTTTATATTTGAACTTTTTCACTCTCTGTTGTAAATGAAATCAGTTCCTCCAGGAAGAGATGAGCTGTTTTTACAATTGCTGCTCCCCTCTCTCCCCTGGGCAAAACCTCAGATCCAGGGCCCCGGAACCAGGAATGCCAGGATGGCAAGATGCTCTCTGAGTGACATTTTTGCTCGAGGAACCGAGCACTCCCTGCAAGAGATGGTGGGGTGGGCAGCAGCCTGAGCTTCTCCTGGCATGGGACCACGGCCTCAAGAGCAGGGACAAGGACAGTCTGGATTCCAGTGCTCTCATCAATCACCTTTCCCAAGGTCCAGTCTCTATCCCCAAACGGCCTGGGCCAAACAAGAAAGCCCCCACCATTTGACCATACTTGCCAAGACAAAGCCTCAACAACTGGTAGCTGGGGTGTTGGAAACACTGACTTCCTGCTCTTCCCAGGAAGAGAGCCCTCCACATGGGAGCTGGGGGCCAGGCAGCCCATGTTCATGGCCACAGCTGTCCGGAGTGGGGTCTTCACTTTGCTGAGCTGGCAGGATGAGGGAGAGGGCAGTCTTGTTTCAGATACGTCAGACTCTCAACATTTTACCAAGTTTGCATAGATTTTCTCAAACAGATGTTTCTTCATTTACTGTTTGAACTTAGGACCATTTCCAGAGTCTTTAAATGTTTTTTTTGGTGGGTTTTTTTTTTTTCCAAGCATTTTCACCAGTTTCACTGGGGAGCTGATCAGCAGAGTTCCACACACTGTCATTCCAGAAATCAATCTTCTCTCCCATATCCTCATGTGCTGTCCTCTGGGCAAGAACCGTCATTCCCTGCCTTGCGTTAGTGAGACTCTTCCTTTAGGACTTTAACGTTAGCCATCTCCAAAGCCATCGTGCATCATCTAACGTTGTCAAAGCCTAAGGCTTTCATCCAGTCACTAATGAAAATGTTAAGCTGCACTAGCAGAAATTCCAAAACATCCCTCCTGAAGCCAAAAATCTCACCTGGCATTCAAGGGTTCGAAGTAGGAGAGAGAGAGAGAGAAAGAGAGAGAGAGAGAGAGAGAGAGTGTGTGTGTGTGTGTGTGGGAGAGAGAGAGAGAGAGAGAGAGAAGGACTAGGACTTGAAGGCAAGAGTTTTACTTACTGTCCTATGACCTAAGCACCTTCCCAGGCATCACCTTGGGGATTAGGATTTCAACATATGAATTTAAGGGGTGGAAAGAACACAAACATTCAGATCACACTACTTACATCTCTAGTTTTATTATTTCTACTTGACACATAGGCCACATTAATGTTTCCCAAGGTATGTTCTGGGAAATGCTAGATGACATAAAGAAAAAAAAATCCTTGCTTCGTAATTTTTAGGTTACATAAAAATAATTCCAGAGGATGTTTGGCTTCCGATCTCACTAGATCTCAGGAGTGAGACTCAAAGACTGAGTCTTATATTTATTACACTAAAACCAAATATGAACAAGCAATAGTATCCCCATTTTACGGACAGATCAGCTGATCCAAGGAGATGGGAACTATACCGGGTTGAAGAGTGGACCTCCCAAATTCACATCCACCTGGAACCTCAGATTATAACCTAATTTGGAAATAGCATCTTTGTGATACAGTTAGTTTAGATGAGGTCATAATGTGTTAAAGGGGTCTTAATCCAAAGACCAGTATTTTTATAAAAGAAGGAAATTTGGACATAGACACAGGAGAGAGGGAAGGCCACGTGAAGACACAGAGACCCCAAGATGCACAAGGAGAAGGCTATGTAATGACAGAGTCAGAGATGCAGTCATGTATCTACAAGCCAGGGAATATCAAGGATTTCCAGAGTTAGGGAGAGAGGAATGGAACAGCTCCTTCTCTGGACCCTCAGAGAGAGTTTGGCCCTGTCAACACCGTGAGCTTGGACGTACAGCCTCCAGAACCGGGAGAGAAAATATTTCTGTTATTTCAAGCCACCAAGTTTGTGGTACTTCGCTACAGCACCCTTAGGAAACTTATATAGTAACTATCTAAATAAACTCTGCAAGTATTTTACTATTGTTTAAAAAAAAATACCAGCAAAGCAATACTGAATTCTAACTGGGTAGTATGCACTTACTGTTTTAACTTTTGCCTAAAAAAATACAGTGGATTTAGAGGTGTCCAACTCACAGGCACTGACTTCATTATTACCAGTAGATCTTTAAGTATGATCTCTGAAAGAATTGTGAGTATTCGTTTCTTGGGAGTTAAGTGCTCATGAATTTGGAGTAAAATCTATATTGTCTTCCCATTCCAGAATAATTTTTCAAATTTTTATCAAAAACTTATTACGCATTTTTTGAGACATTTCTGCAGTCGACAAATTTACTTAAATTTTTTTTCTTATTTTCCGGCATATTGCCAGTTCAACTTGTTCTGAAAATAAGGTCTTTTAATTAACTAATCCTTCAGAAACAACATATGGTAACCAGATTAAAGATTAAAACGGGGACAGAGACTTGGTCTTTGTCAAAGGACTATTAGCTTGCCTTTTCCTAGCCTCACACTATCACAAATGAATCTCGTGACCCATAGCAGGTTACTGACCTACAAGGAAGCTTCCTGAGCATTTACTGAGCCTACCTCCTTTTAAAAAGATCTTCCTTTGCAGATTGTGATTCCGTTGGGGGGAAAGGGGGACCGAAAGGGAAGGAAGCCTTTAAAGACCACATTAGGCTCCCAAAGGAAAAGATTTTCTTTAAAACTATGGCCTTACAAGAGACTCATTTTGAACCTAAAGATACATCCAGACTGAAAGTGAAGGGATGGAGATCCATCTTCCTTGCCAGCGGACCTCAAAAGAAAGCTGGGGTAGCAATTCTTATATCAGACAAATTAGATTTTAAACTAAAGTCTGTAGTTAGAGACACAGAAGGACACTATATCATTCTTAAAGGGTCTATCCAACAAGAAGATCTAACAACTGTAAATATCTATGCCCCCAACATGTGAGCAGCCATCTACATAAGCCAACTGTTAACCAAAATAAAGAGTCATATTGATAACAATACGTTAATTGTAGGAGACCTCAATACTCCACTCTCAGCAATGGACAGATCATCTAAGCAGTAAATCAACAAGGAAACAAGAGCTTTGAATGATACACTGGACCAGATGGACCTCATAGGTATTTACAGAACATTCCACCCTAAAACAATAGAATACTCATTCTTCTCAAGCGCACATGGAACTTTCTCCAGACTAGACCACATACTGGGTCACAAATCAGGTCTCAACCGATACCAAAAGATTGAGATTATTCCCTGCATATTCTCAGACCACAATGCTTTAAAACTGGAACTCAATCACAAGAAAAAAATTGGCAGAAATTCAAACACTTGGAAGCTAAAGACCACTCTGCTCAAGAATGTTTGGGTCAACCAGGAAATCAAAGAAGAACTTAAACAATTCATGGAAATCAATGAGAATGAAAACACATCGGTCCAAAACCTATGGGATACTGCAAAGGCGGTCCTAAGGGGGAAATACATAGCCATCCAAGCCTCACTTAAAAAAAATAGAAAAATCCTGAATTCACCAACTCTACACCTTAAAGAACTAGAAAAAAAGCAACAAACATGCCTAAGCCACACATTAGAAGAGAAATAATTAATTAGAGCAGAAATCAATGAATTAGAAACCAGAAACACAGTAGATCAGATCAATGAAACTAGAAGTTGGTTATTTGAAAGAATAAGATCAATAAACCACAGGCCAGACTTATCCAAAAGAAAAGAGAAAGGACCCAAATTAATAAAATTATGAATGAAAGGGGAGAGATCACGACTAACACCAAAGAAATACAAACAATTATTAGAAATTATTATCAACAGCTATATGCCAATAAACTGAGAAATCTGGATGAAATGGAGGCCTTCCTGGAAACCTATAAGCTGCCAAGACTGAAACAGGAAGAAATTGACAACCTGAACAGGCCAAAAACCAATAACGAGATTGAAGCAGTGATCAAAAACCTCCAAAAAAACAAGAGTCCAGGGGCTGATGGATTCCCTGGGGAATTCTACCAAACATTCAAAGAAGAAATAATACCTATTCTACTGAAGCTGACTCAAAAAATAGAAACAGAAGGAAAACTTCCAAACTCATTCTATGAGGCCAGCATTACCTTAATCCCCAAACCAGGCAAAGACCCCATCAAAAAGGAGAATTTCAGACCGATATCCCTGATGAATATGGATTCCAAAATCCTCAACAAAATCCTAGCTAACAGGATCCAACAATACATTAAAAGGATCATCCACCACGACCAAGTGGGATTTATCCCCAGGATGCAAGGGTGGTTCAACATTCGCAAATCAATCAATGTGATAGAGCACATTAATAAGAGGAGGGAGAAGAACCATATGGTCCTCTCAATTGATGCAGAAAAAGCATTTGACAAAATACAACATCCTTCCCTGATTAAAACTCTCCAGAGTATAGGGATAGAGGGAACATTCCTCAAGTTCATAAAATCCATCTATGAAAAACCCACAGCGAATATCATCCTCAATGGGGAAAAGCTGAGAGCCTTTCCCTTAAGATCAGGAACACGTCAAGGATGCCCACTCTCACCACTATTGTTCAACATAGTACTAGAAGTCCTAGCAACAGCAATCAGACAACAAAAAGAAATAAAAGGTATTTGAATTGGCAAAGAAGTCAAACTCTCTCTTCGCAGATGACATGATACTTTATGTGGAAAACCCAAAAGACTCCACCCCCAAATTACTAGAACTCATCCAGCAATTCAGTAATGTGGCAGGATACAAAATCAACGCACAGAAATCAGTTGCTTTCTTATACACTAACAACGCAACTGTAGAAAGAGAAATTAGAGAAACGATTCCATTTCCAATAGCACCAAAAACCATAAGATTCCTCGGAATAAACCTAACCAAAGAGGTAAAGGATCTATACTCTAGGAACTACAGAACACTCATGAAAGAAATTGAAGAAGACACAAAAAGATGGAAAAATATTCCATGCTCATGGATTGGAAGAATAAACATTGTTAAAATGTCTATGCTACCCAGAGCAATCTATACCTTCAATGCCATCCCAATCAAAATTTCAATGACATTTTTCAAAGTGCTGGAACAAACAATGCTAAAATTTGTATGGAATCAGAAAAGACCCTGAATCGCCAAGGAGATGTTGAAAAAGAAAAACAAAGCTAGGGGCATCATGTTGCCCAATTTCAAGCTATATTACAAAGCAGTGATCACCAAGACAGCATGGTACTGGCACAAAAACAGACATATGGACCAATGGAACAGAATAGAGAGCCCAGATATGGACCCTCAACTCTATGGTCAAATAATCTTTGACAAAGCAGGAAAAAACATGCAATGGAAAAAAGACAGTCTCTTCAATAAATGGTGCTGGGAAAATTGGAAAGCCACATGCAGAAGAATGAAACTCGACCATTCTCTAACACCATTCACAAAGATAAACTCAGAGTGGATGAAAGACCTCAATGTGAGACAGGAATCCATCAAAATCCTAGAGGAGAACATAGGCAGTAACCTCTTTGACATCAGCCACAGCAACTTCTTTCAAGATACATCTCCAAAAGCTCCCTCCTTCCCTGAAACAAAAGCAAAAATGAACTTTTGGGACTTCATCAAGATAAAAAGCTTCTGCACAGCAAAGGAAACAGTCAACAAAACAAAGAGGCAACCCACAGAATGGGAGAAGATATTTGCAAATGACACTACAGATAAAGGGCTGGTATCCAAGATCTATAAAGAACTTCTCAAACTCAACACCCAAAAAACAAATAATCAAGTCAAAAAGTGGGCAGAAGATATGAAAAGACACTTCTCTGAAGAAGACATACAAATGGCTAACAGACACTGAAAAAATGTTCATCATCATTAGCCATCAGGGAAATTCAAATCAAAGCCACATTGAGATACCACCTTACACCAGTCAGAATGGCAAAAATGGACAGGGAAAAAAACAACAAATGTTGGAGAGGTTGTGGAGAAAGGGGAACCCTCTTACACTGTTGGTGGGAATGCAAGTTGGTAAAGCCACTTTGGAAAACAGTGTGGAGGTTCCTCAAAAAGTTAAAAATAGAGCTACCCTATGACCCAGCAATTGCACTCCTGGGTATTTACCCCAAAGACACAGAGGTAGTGAAAAGAAGGGCCATATGCCCCCCAATGTTCATAGCAGCAATGTCCACAATAGCCAAACTGTGGAAAGAGCCGAGATGCCCTTCAACAGAGGAATGGATAAAGAAGATGTGGTCCATATATACACTGGAATATTACTCAGCCATCAGAAAGGATGAATACCCAACTTTTACGTCAACATGGATGGGACTGGAGGAGATTATGTTAAGTGAAATAAGTCAAGCAGAGAAAGTCAATTATCATATGGTTTCACTTATTTGTGGAACAGAAGGAATAGCATGGAGGACATGAAGGAAGGGAAAAATGGAGGGGGGGAATCGGAGGGAGAGACTACGGACTCTGAGAGACAAACAGGGTTCTAGAGGGGAGGGGGTGGGGGAATGGGTTAGCCCAGTGATGGGTATTAAGGAGGGCACGTACTGCATGGAGCACTGGGTGTTCTACGAAAACAATGGATTGTGGATCACCACATCAAAAACTAATGATGTATTTATTGTATGATGACTAACATAATAAAATTTAAAAAAAGATAAATAAAAAAATAAAATAAAAAAATAAAACTGTGGCTTGTCTCAAAGGCGTAGGTATATCTCTGTTGCTCTTATTTTTGGTAGCAGTGGTGGTTATTTGTTTTTTGGAGGGAAGCTCAGCAATAGTCTCGGCTTAAGGAAGCACTCAGATTTTATTTACTTTAGGGTAAGGAATAGGTACAGACCATGGTGAACACAGGCAGGACCTACGTAAATGCAGTAGTTTGGTGAAAACTCCCTTTACTCCCTTCAAAACGCTCTGGGATTTTTCCTATCTTCTACTACAGGCACAGTCTCCCTCCCTAAACTTGTACCTAAAAGATTCAGAATCTTGCCTACCTCTGAAGAGCTACATTCAACAACAACAAAAAAATCCTTCTTTTCCATTTGCCTCCTGGGCGCCTGATGACTTATAAAATATAATAGATAATCTCTATCTATTTACACAGGTCTCTGTGTATAACTGACAAGTCGAGTTAATGTTTTGATAAAATGCACAGTGAGCTGTGTGGTTTTAGAAGAACGAACGCTGAATGATAGGCTTGATTTAAATCCATCCCAGAGGCTCTGGACTCCTGGCTTACTCAGGAAGCTAATCAAGTCTGACGTGAGCATCCCTGTCGTGAGCAGGCACGGCACTCCCTCTCCGCCCCCGCCCCTGCACTCCATGAATCTGGTTGTGTGGGGGGCAGACCGGTGGCCCAAAGGTGCCCACATCCTGGTCCCCAAAACCTGTCACTTTGTCACCAAGGAATGCAGGCAGCCTCCACAAGCTGGAAAAGACAAGGAAACAGTCTCTCCTAGAGCCTCCAGAAGGAAAGCAGTCATGCTTTTTGCTCACTGAGAAGTTTTGGACTTCTGACCTCCAGAACTGTTTTAGATAATAACCACAAACTAGGTTTGCAGCCATTTGTCACAACACTGCATCAAAAACTAATACGAGTTGTAAGTTGTGATTTTTAAAAAAGAAAAGGAGGAGAAGGAAAAAAAAGAAAAAAGAAAAGCAGGCCCCAGAGCCTCTCCTGTCTCAGGCCCGCAAAGGTGTTGGTGGCTTAAATCAACCTACTGTATAAAATGGCTCTCCTTGGAAAGGCTTAAATCAACCTACTGTATAAAATGGCTCTCCTTGGAAAGGCCAGGAAGGGGAGGCCAAAGGCCAGACCGTATGCTCCACACCCAGGCACCAGGCCTGGCAGAAGGCATTCACTGACTGATGGATGGTTTTTCACTGTTTCCCAAGCTCACTGATTTTTTTTACCACCATCCTAGATTCACCCTCTCCCAGTGTCTAATACATGTGTACCACTCATAGCCACACACTCAACTCGGTCTCAAGAACAGGCTTTGCTTTAAAAAAAAAAAAAATGGGTTAAATAAGGCCTTCTTCCTATAAACCCAAGTCTCAGAGAGTAAAAATAAGAGCAATTAATAGCAAGAGCGTCATTTTGTGGAAAGCAAGCCCACCACGGCAACAAATCCTGGGACTTCACGGTGTCCTGACGACAATGTCACAGTCACCGGCGAGCTAAGGAAAGGGGAGCACCTTATTGGCAAATAAAGCACTCTTTGTGTTCATTCTCACAGTTTGCTTCCAAGCTTTTATCCTGCCTCGGTGGTGGCATTTTGAAAGAATCCCTCTACTTGGACCGTTCCAAGGCCCAGAGCTGAACTGGTGGCCCATTTTCCAGCAGGACGCAGCTTTGTCCTCTGAGGGCAACAGAGACCCACGTCTGATTTCTAGGTGCTTCTGGCTGGAGCGAGGGAACGCTGCTTTCCAGCGGAGCAAGCACGACCGTGACTGAGAGCCAGCCGGCCGGGGCTACTCCCTGTAAAGTCCTTCCATCCCGGGATGGGGCACCGGGTGTGTTTTCTCGGCCATCTGGATCACCACCACAGGCTCTAGTTAAATGTGTTTCCTCTCCAGAGCAGCCCCCATGCAAGCCCAGTGCCCATCCCCCTGAGAGTGGGCGGTGGCCCCGAAAAGAACATCAGCGCCTGGATCCCCATGACGGGGCGGGCTGGCCTGCCTGGGGTCGCCCCAGAGACAGCCGGGTGTGTGTATGTGTGTGTGGGGGGGGTGTCTTTCCCCGGGGACATGGATATCTGGCAGGACAAACACATCCTGCCTGGGGGCCTTTGTGCAAGGTCGGTATTACTAGATGGGATCTTATCACTGCTGGGATCCAACAGCCCGCAGTGGGTAAGGACAGCCTGCAAGAGCTGGTCGGAGGCCTGGGGAGGTCAGAGAACCGTGGGGGACAAGCTGGTGGAGCCATGGTAGCCTCGGGGGGAGCCAGGCCCACGGAGCTGGTGCCGGGGACACAGCGGCAGAACGGGCGGGAGGAACCAGGCGTCCAGGAACGCCCGGGCGGGGCCCTGACTGGGCACTTAGCCCACAGCAGGTCTCATCTGTGACAATACAGGTGCTTCTAAGGCCGCCGAGCTGCTTCACGCTGCTGCTTGCTCCCCCCACACGTCAGAAAAACTGGGAAGATGACGTTCTTTCATCTACTGTTTACTTTGTCTGAAGACTGATAAGATGTTTCCCTACCCATAACAAAACGCACTTGCTTCCCCTGAGATTAAATCTGTTATTTACTCAGGGCTTACGCCTGGGCACCGCGGGAGCTGTGGGGCTGCCTGGCTTCCTCCAGGGAAGGCTGGTGGGGAGCAGGGACGTTTGCAGATGCAGCCTTTGCCCGACGAATCCCACACCCCCGATGCCGTTCTCGGAAATCCCGGGGTATGGGCTAGCGTCCTTCGCCTTCCGTGCCCAGCCCTGCTGTGGGTGGTGAGGCCCATCGATGGGGTCATCTCATCTCCACCGTGCCCCCAGGAAGCGGGGACACTCCTCGTCCCCTGAGGTTAACGACATGCCCAGAGGCACCCAGATCGTGCTGCCCGCCCAGGATTCAAACCCCGGCCCACGCGACTCGAGAGCCACCAACGCCACTTCCTTCCTATTGAAATGGTGTCAGTTTGGAATCTGACACATTTCAGAGATAAAGTATAAAAAGATCTTAGGAGATAGTGTTAAAATTGCATGCAAAAATAAATTCGAAACGCGTCAACGTCCATAAAAAAAGACAAGTGACATTAATTAAAAATATTTGTTATTTTTCCATCTCAGCGCATCTCCCGAAGACCTCCCTCTCCCAAGCAATGCGCTGTTTCTCTAGGTTGAGAGAAAGCAAGCTGCGTTTCCTTTACAACAGCCTAAACCTGACTTTGCACGCGTTCAGGTCGATATGGACTTCTTACCTAAAAGATTACATTTCTTTATTAACATGCAAGGAAAGGTTTATAAAGAGTAACAAGGAAGACAATCGACACATCCTTTCTGCCTGGAAATAAGGCAGCTTCAGAAACGGACTCACAGTAAAGTTTGAGGGCAGAACAAAGCCACACCCAGCTCTCGTTAAAGTCACTAATTGTCCTTTCCTGAGAAACAAACATCAGGCTCCAGAAAAGCCAGATGTCTTCAATGTCTGCGCCTGGCATTTCTTTCCGTTCACCATCCGCATTGAGTCTTCCTTTGATGTTTCTTCCTTTGCGTGTGCAGGTGCATCATAACTTAATTTCGAGCATCATCAATGTGGTTTTCAAAACCAACTCCAGCTGAAAGTCTACAATTAGGGTTAGGCACTTGAAAGGGTTCTTAGATTTCATTTGAAAACTGATCTCTGCAGTGCTTGGTCATAATCCTCATCACAATGACTGGGAATTTAGAAGCGGGGGGACGACTTTCTCATTTGGAGGAAAGGCAAAGCTGATTTTCACAATGCCCTACTTCCAGGCAGGGCACTGTAGGTGTGTCTGGATGTAATGCTCTCGTCCAGCCCAGTGTGCAAAGGAGAAGGGGCAAGGAGATGCTCACAGGAGAAATCGAAGACAGAAATATGCCACTGGGCAGCTCAGGGGGCTGTGAATCTTTCTGCTGATGTACTTCTAATTCAGGGCAAGGCCGGGGGAGGGGAGTGGGCTGGTGAGAAAATGGAAAGCTCATTTTAAGCCAGGGAGAGCTCTGAAATCTTATTATGCTGAGTAATTGCCGAAGGCTTAGAAATCCCTGCACCGCTTGGGAGATTTGGCATCAGATGAGGACAGAGTGATGTGATCATGGCTGGAGAGTCCCCGAGGAGCCAGGGCACCAGATCTCTTTATTGTTTGTCCTTGTAATTACTCCTCTGATGCCATGCACTGTGGGGACACGTCTATGCTGGCCCTTGAGGCAACCAGATGCTTAGGCCACCGAGGAATTCATCCAGGAACCCGTGGTACGAGCAGATGTCCACCAGACCTCCAGAGGCCGTCCCAAGAAACAGAGAAAACCAGAACTACCTTCCACCTATCATATCTGTAGAACCCAGACGCATCTGAATTCTCCTTGGTGTTAAGCTACAAAGCCAAATGGCTTTAAAAAAAGAAATTTTTTAAAAATGCCAAATGCTTCGGAGTCCCTAAACATTTCCTCCAGAGTCATGGTGTGTATGCAACTTACTAACAGGAATCACTAAGCAGGACGTTGCTTAGAGAAAACGGAGCATTTATGGTGCCTTTTGGTCTACTCCCCATCAGAGCCGGAGGTGGGAACCTGATGACTGGAAAGAAGACTTCACTGTTCTTACCTCACCTGCTTCCTCACTCAGTTAACCTATTTCATAGAATAGAAATGTCAAGACCAATTCCCTGCTCAGAATTGCAATTCCAGCTCAGAACCTCATCTTTCTCTCTTTTCGGAATCTGCCGCATTATCATTAATCAAGGCAAAGCTTGCAACATTGTAGCTATGTAAAACCTTCACAAAATCACTTAGTCCTTGTTTTTTTATTTTTCCTACTTTGTTCCTTTTCAGTTAATGTAAAAGAATTTTTTTCCCCCTAAACATCTCCCACTTCAAGAAAGACTTTGACAACCCCTCATAAGCCTGCAGTTTTTGTGACAGATCTATGATTATATTTAAGGAGGCTTGTCCCGGGAAGCACACTCAAGTTTGTTGTTGTTGTCCTGATTTTAAAGCGTGCAGTGAACTCACTGATGTTCTGAGAGCCTTCTGCATCTCAGAAAAGGGGGAGATGGGTGGGACTTACAGAAGGTGGTGGTTACCACTAATAAATAAAAGCAAAATAAATAAACATTCTGAACTAAGCCATGCTAAAAAGAGGCAGTCTGGACCAGGAAACTGAGGCAGGGTGAGCTGAAATGGTCCAGTTGGGGACAACTCTCCTAGGACACAGAAGCTAGAAGCTTTGTTGTGATAGCTTTGCAAGCAGTTATTAGCAGGTACGGCAGGAAACCAGATTCCCTCTGATTACAGAGAAGAGCTTGACTACAATGAGATGTGACGGTAAGTGGAATGGTTAGAAAAGATCATGCACTCCCCGTTTCCAGAAGCGTTCAAGCAGAGCCTGGGTAATCAATTGGCAAAGAGTG
The DNA here is from genome assembly GCF_029215605.1 of Mirounga angustirostris. NCBI lineage: Eukaryota > Metazoa > Chordata > Mammalia > Carnivora > Phocidae > Mirounga > Mirounga angustirostris. The sequence goes on from NW_026991714.1 coordinate 138,332,900, forward strand.
TGTGGAAAGTGTCGCTCCTCTGGGCTCGCAGTGAAACTAGATAACAAAAGGCCCAAGGTGCCTTCCAGCTCTAGGAGTCTGTGATTCCCTGGCTGTGGACAACCAGCGACCCACTCTGGGGCTCGGTTTCCTTATCTGAAAGATGAGGGCCCTGACACAAGATAGACATCAAAGATCGTTCTCAGCCCAAGAGGTGTAAGCCCATCACGTGGTAAACTGGGGTTAAGTTGGGAGCTGTGTTCAGGCATCCTAACTCACTGTCCAACCTGGAAGAGGTTCCTGAACTTCTCTGGGCCTTGCTCCAAGGTCTTTCCTGTAATCCGTAGACAAGATTGAGGACTGGGACAACATAAGCCCACCAAGTGCTTGAGGCAGCGTTGCAAAAAGCAATAGATCAAAATGAATGAAGTCAAAACATTTGTGAAACAGAGGTTTTCTGAAATGTATTCCAGACAAAAATCAGTCAAGAAGAGCGTTGGGACAGTGCCTTCGAGTTCTGGGCCATGGGATGTGAGGGAGCTCACGGTGAGGCTCATGACCGTGACCTGGCTTGGGGAGGTTTCGGGGCTAAAGAGGAAACTCCCCAGCAGGGAGGAGGGAAAACTTTACCCCTTGTCATACCCCAGGGACTGTTCCCTTTTCAGCCCCATTCATGGGTATTCAGTTGGTGCTTAAAATATATTTGGATGAGTAAAGTAAGTTTTACTGAAGGAAAATAGAGCAAATCCATTCTAAACTTACATATCTATTTCAAATATGGATATCACATAACATACTCTTAGTTACCTTGATAATTGTTGTCGAAACACCAGTAAGACAAAGTCACTGGGGGGAATCAAGACATCTGTGACAGCATAGGAACATGTGGCTACCAGGGTGGATGAAACCCTGAATGACTTGAGACCACTCCCTAATTTCTGGTTAAAGTCATCCATGATTGAATGAAGATCTGCCTCACAGGGAATCATTTGTCCTTATAAAGAAAAGGCGTTCACACTAATCCAGAAAGCAATGTTGACTTATTTTCTCTCTAAGCTGTTGGGAAAAGAAAGAGCAGGGCTTCTTTGCCTATAAAACTGAAATGCAAAGAGCTCCCGTCCAATAGGACTGGCCCTGAGTAAAGTGGTAAAATGGCTGGAAGAATTGGATTCTCTCCCACTGCCCAGGACCTTCTCTCATGTTCTACCCACTCGCCCTGAATACTTACCCCAAGGCCCATTGATAATATCCCCTAAGCATTCTGTTGATGCCTATTTCGTGATATTCGTAAGATTCCATCTCATTCAGCTCAACAGCCCAGTGCTCCCAGATACACTTAAGCATGTCTATATCACATGAGCAGTGCCCTGTCCAAAGTGGGGCTTCATGTGCTTGCTGAAGATGTAGCTGATCTATGGCTTAGGGTGTTACTCTTCTAAGAATAGATACGTTCTAAGACTGCGATCCAAAGAATGAATCTATCAGAGGCAAAGTAGGAAGGAGGTAGAGAAGTTGGATTGGATACAGAAAAACCTAACTGCGTGACATCCAGCTCTTCCTGACCAAAAGTTAGGACACATGAACTGAAAAGAGAATATTTGACATTGGAGCTATTTTGAAAAATTCAGGATGTAGGGTTGCCAAATATATGTTCCACTAACTTCTCAAAATATATAGGCCAATCGATGGTACCTCCTTGTGAGACTGTGGCCACTACTGACAATTATTTTCCAATTCTTCAGATGGTTTGTTAGATGGGAACTAGTCTATACTCCCCTGGAGGAGTCTGGTTTGAGGTCTAGTTACTTGTGTACAAGTGTTTGCGCTCTGGTTAGACAGTAAGCTCCTTGACAGCAAGGATCTTGCCATAATAATCTCTATATCCACAGTACATAGTGGTGGACCCATAGCAATTTCCTCAATAAATATGTGATTGGTAGACAGACGAATGGATGGAGGGCTACATCCTGCTGGAGCCCACCATGTAAACTACAAATGCTGTAGGGACAGAGGCTGTACAGGCAGATATGGAGGTCAGAAGAAGACACCAGAACGCAAGTAGGGAGACAAATGGAGGGCAGAGCCCTGGGTCCAGCGGGGCTCTCGTTGGGACGAGGAAGTTTCTGGGTGGACTGGAGAGGGTCCCTGGGCCTTTGCTTCTCTTTCTGCCAAAGGAGTAGGTTTAGACCATCTCTAAGGTCGCTTCCAGTCTGAGATGCTTTTGGATCACAAACTGTGAGTCACTAGTCACTGGACCCCCGCAGAATACAAGTGGGACAGTTGTTTTCATCAGAAGGTCAGCTGGAAGGTGGCAGGCATTTTTTTTTTTTAGCGCTATTTTAAGGATAATCCTTAAACCTTAATCACAATTCACATGATGAACTATTTTTCCTCGTACAAGAGGAAATCCTTGCATTTCAAAAGCTGCAAACATGAGCAGGAGCCCCTTGCCTTAGCACTGAGTCCGAAGAACATACTTTGAGCCTCCCTCTCCTTTGATCCAAGGCCGCTGATTCCTCTGTGTGAACCTACGTGATGCACAGGAGTATGCGTCCCACAGCCGTCCTGCCACACCCACCCCTTTTCCAGCTGAACCCTGACCTCTGCTTCTTATTCTAAGTCAGCACATACAATGCAACAGAGACTACCGGCAACTCCATACACACACACAGCTATTGTGAGCCAATTGCTCCAAGGGCCTTTAAGTTCAAGGGAATGAGGGGGAGAAGGGCAGAGGGATTCTAATCTTTGGCCTGTCACACAGAAGAAGAAAGAAAATCTCACATACCCTCGCTTCTGTCCTGTAATGTTTATCATCTTAGATCACAGGCAGTGAATCTACATACTGTGTCCCTTTTCTTCCCCCACCCCCGTCCTTGGTGACGGCCGCTGGCTTAGAAGACAGGATATGCTGGCCAGGAAGGGAACAGGGAGAATGAATTCTAGATGGAGGCTAATCCAGAGTAGTTGTGCTTTGTGAACCACTATCTGAAACCCTTTCAACATGCTGTAGACATTGGGAAGTTTGTGGCTAGAATCTTTTCCGAAGGAGACAATACACGTTTGGTTTTCCTGGGGCCTGCCAGAACAGATCGCCGCCAACCAGGTGGCTACAAACAACACATTTATTCTCCCACAGTTCTGGTGGTTAGAAATATGAAGTCAAGGTGCTGGTGGGTTGACAGGGCCTCTGTAGGCTCTAAGAAAGAATCCTTCCTTGTGTCTTCCCAGCTTCGGATGGTTGCTGCTAATCCTTGCCCTTCCTTGGCTTATAGCTACATCACTCTAGTCTCTGCCTCCATCTTTATATGGCATCCTCCCCCCAACCCCCGTGTCTCTGTGTCTTCACATGGCCTGCTTATAAAGACACCATCAGGGCGCCTGGGTGGCTCAGTTGGTTAAGCGACTGCCTTCGGCTCAGGTCATATCCTGGAGTCCCGGGATCGAGTCCTGCATCGGGCTCCCTGCTCGGCGGGGAGCCTGCTTCTCCCTCTGACCCTCCTCCCTCTCATGCTCTCTCTCTCTCTCATTCTCTCTCTCTCAATAATAAATAAATAAAAATCTTAAAAAAAAAAAAAAGACACCATCATTAGACTTAGGTCCCACCCAAATTCAGTAGGACCTCATCTTAATTAAATGCATCTGCAAAGACCCTAGTTCCAGATAAGGTTACATTCTGAGGTTCTGGGTAGACATGATTTTGGTGGGGGTGAGGGATGGGGTAGGGGGACCCTAGTCGCTCTACTGCCATACAGTGAAGGGTGAAGCCTGCAGCCTAGAACTCAGGAGACCTGGGTTCAAGGTCTGGCTCCTTTACCTACTTATGTGGACACAGATGAGTCATTAAACTCTCAATATCTTTGCTATAAAATGGGACCACCACCACCGACATCTCAAGGTTGCTGTGAGACAGGGGTGAGAACCTGGGGAACTGGGGTATGGAATTACTTTGATGCGATGCCAGCCCCCAAGTCCACCACTGGGCTGGCTAAGCTGTAAGTCACAGAACTGTATGCGACAGGAAGCCTCTGTGATGGCCCCCAATGATCCTTGTGTCCTGATAGCCACATCCTTGTATAATCCTTTCTCCATGAGTATTGACTGGACACCTAGTGACTTATGGTCTAATGAATCTGGCAAAAGTGATGGGCTGTCCCTCCCGAGACTCCAACTTCTGTCTTAACTCACCCTTTCTTGCTTTCTCACCCCCTCGCTGTGATGGAGAGCATGCTATAACTGCCCTGTAGAGAGGCCCACGTGGCAAGGAAGTGAGGTCTCTGACCAACAGCCCAAAGAAACGGGAGGATCCTGCCAATACCACTTAAGCAGCTTAAAAGCAGATCCACCCCCCGTTGACCTTGAGAGGGCTACAGCCCAGCCAATGCCCTAATTACAGCCAGCAAGAGACCCTGACTAGAGGATCCCATGCAGATTCCTGACCCACAGAAATTAGGAGAATGTTTGTTATTCTAAGCGTCTAGTGGTGGGATAATTTTTTACACGGCCATAGAGAACTAATTGCTATAGACTGAATGTGATACTCCCCCACCCCAGTCCTTATGTTGAAACCTAATCCTCAGTGTGAGGATATTAGGAGGTGGGGCTTTGGGGAGGTGATTGGGTCATAAGAGTGGAGCCCTCATGAATGAGATCAGTACCCTTATAGAAGAGGCCCTTTAGAGCTTCCTCTCCCATTCTACCATGGGGGGTGGGCACAGAGAGATGACAGCCATCTATGAACCAGGATGTGGCCAGACACCAAATTGGGCAGCTCCTTGGTCCCAGCCTTTCAAAACTGGGAGAAATACATTTCTGTTGTTTATGACCCACCCAGTCTGTGGTATTCGGCAATAGCAGCCCTAAGACACTAATACAGTTTATTAAATCAATTTAAAAATCAAGAAACAAGGGGAAAGAGATGGGGTAGCACAGAAGCGAAGGACCATACTACCTGAGCCCTGGGTTATGCAGTATTTGGGTATCCAGTCTCTCTTGGCCACATTAACCTTCCCCACTGATGGTTTCACTAAGAAGACCAGAGTTGAGGTTTGAGCAAAAGGGACCCACAGGCAGAAGGTACCTGGGCCAATAACAACACATTTGCTCCGTGGGGGGAATGCAGGGGCAAGTGCTCACGGCCATAGCTGTAGCTTGTTTTTTGGGGGTAAAGATTTTATTTATTTATTTGACAAAGAGAGAGACAGCGAGAGAGGGAACACAAGCAGGGGAGTGGGAGATGGAGAAGCAGGCTCCCCGCCGAGCAGGGAGCCCAATGTGGGGCTCCATCCCAGGACCCTGGGACCATGGCCTGAGCTGAAAGCAGATGCTTAACCAACTGAGCCACCCAGGCGCCCCTACTTCTTTTTCTTTTTTAAGTAGGCTCCATGCCCAGCGTGGAGCCCAATGTGGGGCTTGAACTCATGACCCTGAGATCAAGACCTGAGTTGAAATCAAGAGTTGGACACTGAACCGACTCAGCCACCCAGGTGCCCCCCATTTTTCCATTTCTTTTCTTTTTTAAATTTATTTATTTATTTGACAGAGAGAGAGACAACACAAGCAGGGGGAGTGGGAGAGGGAGAAGCAGGCTTCCTGCCGAGCAGGGTGCCTGATGCGGGGCTCGATCCCAGGACCCTGGGACCATGACCTGAGCCAAAGGCAGATGCTTAACGACTGAGCCACCCAGGCGCCCCACACAGCTGTGGCTTGTTGATTAGCCTGTTGAGCTGCTATGAATTTCATCTGGCAGGGAACATAAGGGACCAGAATGGGTAGCACCAGTATGTGGCCAATTTAAGACCTTATAAATATTCAGTATCTGGTATGACTATATTTAGTATACCACGCATATTTGGTGCCTTGTATGCTTTATGTGTATTATGAATGTTCAATGCCTCCTGGGTCTATCATTTTTTATTTGCTAAAAAAGTAACGTCTTAACCTGAAAACATTATAGAACCAAGAGAAACCCTATTATTATCACTCATGCCACCTGCTTTACTGGCCACACCTTTGCCACATCTTTTGCCTGCTGGCAAAATGCCTTCTGCCAGGCTATTCGCCCTCCAAAGCCCAGCTTAAGTCCCACCTTCTCCAGAAAGCCTGTCCTGAGCCAGTGGTGTCCCAGAGCTCGCTCATATCAGCTCACGAAAGTTAACTGGTAATTTTTCAGGAATTTTGCAAGCCAGTTATTGAACATGGGCATTATTTAAAATTACATTATGTAAATTTACAATGAAAGAAATTAAAGACAAAGGCAGTAAATGTTCAGACTCATCAATTCTGAATTACTATCATACACTTGATGACAATCTAGGCTGGAGTGTCTTTTCATCCACTGCACCTCTGTGGCGGAACGACTCTATAATGGTGTTCTCCCGTGTGCCGCGTTTCAAGCGTCAACTTGGTGACTTAAAATTAACCAGGGTAGAATTACTGTATCTATACCATGGAAAGTGGCAAATACTATAAGTAAAGCTTCTATTTTCTTCCCCGGGAGCTGGTTGTTAAACATTTACCAGCACTACCACCGATTCCAGCCAAAGTAATCCCTCTGAATTCTAAACTCTCATAGTGCTTCCTATCTTTTCTGCTCAATGAATGGGCATTTACTCTTTGCTGCCTTAGTTACCAGGTACATTTCCTGTACGTGTGTGTGCGCGCATGTGCGTGCACCCATGCCTTCTCCCCCTACCTAGGTTGTTGCCAGCTTTAGGGGCAGGAACAGTGCCCCTTTATCCTTTCTGAGCCACCCTGTCCTTAAATAACATCCTCCTCCCAGTGTGAAACGCAGCACCATCTCTAGACTTCCCAGCACCGCAGGGGCTCACATTCTCACCATCTCTCCTACTTCCATTCTGGCTCCTGGCCTCCCTGTGTGGCTGCTCTTCTGTTTCTGCCCCACCCCAGCCCCTAACACTCCTCCTTCTCCACTCACCGCACCCCCCACCCCAGCCCAGCACCATGGAAACGGCAATATATATATATATTTTTTTTTTTACCAAGGGTTTGGATCTAATGGAACTGGAGAACAGCACAGGGATTGGCAATAATTCAACATCAGGCATCACTTCCCTGATATATACATTGCCATCACGGGGGATCTCTCCTTGCCCTTTTTTCTCAGTGGCCCCTTCTCCACCAGGACACTTATCTCCATGTTTGAGAGTCCTCAAACCTTTCCCACCAAAGGGAAACCACAATTTGTATAACTTTATGATGCCAAGAGATTTGCTATGAATCCCTCCCCAACTAAGAACCCACTTTGCACATTAAAAAATTATGATAAAAACTCTCAACAAAGTAGGTATAGAAGGAACGTATCTCAACATAATAAAGGCCATATATGACAAGCCCACAGCCAACATCATACTCAGTGATCAAAAACTAGAAGCTTTTCCTCAAAGATCAGGAATAAGACAAAGATGGCTACTTTCATGACTTTTATTCAACATAGTACTGGAAACACTAGCCAGAGCTATCAGGCAAGGGAAAAGAAGAAAAAGGCAGCTAAATCAGAAAGGAAGAAGTAAAATGGTCTCTAGTTGCAGATAACATGATACCATATAGAGAAAACCCTAAAGACTCCACCAAAACTGTTAAAACTAATCAACAAATTCAGTGAAGTTTCAGGATACAAAAATCAATATACAAAAATTGGTTGTGTTTCTATACTCCGATAATTAGCTAAAAAAAAAGACAAATTAATAATTATTTATAATTGCATCAAAAATATCTAGAAATAAATTTAACCAAGGAGATGAAAGACCTGTACACTGAAAACTGTAAGACATTGATGAAATTGAAGACACAAATAAATGGAAAGCTATGTTGTGCCCATGGGTTAGAAGAATATTGTTAAAATGTCCACACTACCCACAGCAATCTACATAATCAATGCAATCCCTATAAAAATTGTAATGGCACTTTTCACAGAGAATAAATGATCCTAAAATTTGTATGAAACCACGAAAGACCCCAAATAGCCAAAGCAATCTTGAGAAAGAACAACAACACTGGAAGCATCATGCTTCCTGATTTCAAACTATAGTGCAAAGCTATGGTAATCAAAACAGTAGGGCATTGGCATAACAATAGACACATAGATCAATGGAACAGAATAGAGAGCCCAGAAATAAACCCACAATTATATGGTCAATTAATTTACAACAAAGGAGTCAAGGAAATGGGGAAAGAGCAGTCTCTTCAATAAATGGTGTTGGGAAAACCAGACACCCACATGCAAAAGAATGAAATTGGACCACTGTCTTATACCATACACAAAAAGTAACTCAAAATAGGTTTTAAAAAAAAAAAAATTTGACCATAGACCTGAAACCATAAAATTCCTAGAAGAAAACATAGGCAATACGCTCCTTGACATCAGTCTTACGATTTTTTGGATTTGACACCAAAAGCAAAGGCAACAGAAGCAAAAACAAACAAGTGGGACCATATCAAACTAAAAAGTTTCTATGCAGCAAAGGAAACCATCAACAAAGTGAAAAGGCAATGTACTGAATGGGAGAAAATATTTGTAAATCATACATCAGATAAGGGGTTAATATCTAAAATAAAGAACTCCTACAATTCAATAGCAAAAAAAAAAAATCTGATTGAAATATGGAGAAACTAAATAGACATTTTTCCAAAGAGGACATACAGATGGCCAACAGGTACATGAAAAGATGTTCAACATCATTCATCAGGGAAATGCAAATCAAAACCACAATGAGATATCACCTCACACCTATTAGAACGGCTATTATCAAAAAGAAATAACAAGCGTTGGTGAGGAGGTGGGGAAAAGGGAACCCCTGTGCACTGTTGGTGGGAACAGAAGTTGGTGCAGCAACTACGGAAAACAATATGGAAGTTCCTTAAAAATTTAAAAATAAAATTACGATATGATCCAGCAATCCCCCTTCTGGGTATTTATCCAAAAGAATTTAAAACAGGATCTTGAAGAGATACTTGCACACTCACGTTCACTGCAGCATTATTCACAACAACCAGAAGTGGAAAAAACTAAATGTCCATAAACAGATAAACAAAATGTGGCCCATACATGTAATGGAATATTATGCAGACCTAAAAAAGAAGAAAATCCTGGCATAAGCTACAATACGGATGGACCTGAAGGATATTTTGCTAAGTGAAATAAGCCAGTCACAAAAAGACAAATACTGCATATTTCCATTTATACAAGGTATCTAAAGTAATCAAACTCATACAAACAGAAAGTAGAATCATGGTTGCCAGCCCCTAGGGAAAGAGGAAAAAGAGTTCTTCAATCATAGGGTTTCAGTTTGCGAGATGAGAAAGTTCTAGAGATCTGTTGTACAACAATGTGCATACAGTTAACAATATTGTAATGTATGCTTAAAAATTGTAAGAGGGTACATTTATGTGTTTTACCACAATTTTCTTTAAAAGGGCACAGACCAATCTCATTCTAAAAATATGGGATTTTATTACAGAACTCTCAAAACAATGCAAGACAATCAGGTGTGTGCCTGCTATAAATTATTTTTGGACTCCCTGTGGTTTTGGACTATTTAGACTGCTCTTCACTATCATTGTGGATGACGAAGAGGTATGTTTAACGAGGTGTCCAAGTGTCTCTTTGAGCCCACTTTTAGTCTGGGGACATTCCATACACTGTATATTCTTTTTATGACTGGAAAAAAGTCTTCTCACATGTTATAAATGCAAGCGCACGGGGTAGGCCTAGCAAAGGGATGGCCCCACATAGGGAGTATTGGAGAGAGCTGGTCACCTGTCATCACCGCCCAAGCTGGCCTGGTGCCTGGCCCAGTATCTGCCTCTGCCAAGCCTCTCTCTGTAGATCCAGAACCCAGCATCTGCTGCTGATAGCACCCAGGCAGATGGGCTTCCTTTCTGCCGGAGAACAGCCTGCCAAGAGACACCACCCTACTTAAGTGAACTTACAGAGGTGAAAAAAATCCCCTTTATCCTTCATTCTTTATTTTGTGAATTAACATTTTTGTGAATAGCATTTTCTTGAAGCGGAGTTCCCTCTACCATCATACTAGATGGTTTCTCTAATGCTCGTGCAAAAGGATGGCCACCCATCGTCAGAGCAGCTTTGATATTCCCCTATAAGAAAAAATTTTTTTCACTTTACCCCCCCCTTTTTTTTTTTTTTAAGGAGAGCAGATGTTTGAGATAGGGGTCAGATGCTGCTACAGACCAGCTCAAATGCAAGACAGTGTCCACATGGGAGTTGTCTTGCTTCTCCCTAGTGACTCCAAAGCAGGGTCTCAGAGACCGTTCCTACAGCCTGTGTCAGTGCTCGAGGTCTGGTGCATCCCTTGGAAGAACTGTAATATTTTTGACAGACTATCTGTTAAAATGCTTGTGTCCTCATTTGGAGTTTCCAGTCTGTGTTTGCACTGAGCTCCGTCCAGGTAAAAAGGGAGAGAAAATACTCCATGCGTTCTTTACGCAGCATTCAGCCAGATAGAGACCAACCTTTATTATCAGTGGCACCGAAGTCCGTACCATCTGCCCAGCCTGGAGGTTCCAAGTGGCTCCCCAAGGCCACAAGCCCCGTGTAGACTCGGGGTTTGGAAAAGGCCAATTTGGATCTTGCAAGCGTACCACAGGCCACCTCCCAAGCCTGAAAACATTTATCAAAATGATTTGAAGTCCAAATTAACAGCAGATGATTGTAGCCACCGTGCCCCCATTGATGGCATGAAATTCTGCATTTTCAGAGCTAGAAAGGATCCGGGAGGTCTTCTAGGTCAATGCCCTCATGCTACAAAGAAGGAAAGTGGGCAGGCAGTGAGGCGAAGAGGGTCATCGAAGGACACCTGCTGGCTGGTAACAGAGCCTGGACCCGAAGCCAGCCAGGCCTCCTGACTCGCCACAATTTATCTTCCCACTACCGCCTGGCAGAGTTTCCAGATAACCAGAACATTGACAAGACCCTGCCAGTGGCCCACCAACTTCAATCAATATTTGCGACAACAGAATTCCAGCATAACCTAGAGATTTGGAAATTTGCGTTCATGGGGTTTGATGTGTTCTATTGGAAAAAGTATTTTTGACTTTTCTAGAAGTGATCCGTTTACTTAGTTCACGCATGTCAAGTGTTTTGTACCAGACTCATGCTCAGTAAATTCATGTTCCACAAACAGCCAGCTCATTTCCCCTGCATCTGTACCCTTGGAAAGGACCCACATGACAAATGCCTTCTGGGTCCTTGGGGCAGACTGAGAGTGGTAGCAGGCAGATCTAGGATTTGGGGATATTTGGTCCTGGGGATTTCACTTAATGGAGCCATTGAATCAAAAGCCAGAGGCCCTGGGTTTGAGTTAGGGTCTGGTCAGTCCCTGTGTGGCTCCCGTAGGAAGGTTCAGTCCCGGCCTGGCCCTGCAAGAGGGATTTAAGGAGCTCCAGCCCTCAGCTCGCAGCTTCAACTCAGGCCAACTGCCCATTTCCTAAGTTGGTGCCCATGCTCTGTCCTTCTGCGCCTAACGGGTTAGCTTCTCCCAGGATCACCTACCAGATTCCGTGATTTGTTCCCAGCACAGGCCCTGATTCTCCCGCACAACCCTATGACAGATGTCCCTAGTGCTGGGTTCTGGATTCCCTGTCCCTGGGTCCTGCCCTCCTTTTGGAACACAGGACAATCCTCACTAGACCGCTCCAGTGCTGAAGGCTCACCTGGCTGGGCTTGAGTGAAGCAAGCAACTGGTGGTTCTGACCCCACACGTCTGTGCCTTCTGCCCATGCCCCACCAGGGTGGGGGGCCTGTAGCCTAAATAGCTCGCTGGCTTTCCTCCCGGTCTCAACTAAGTCTGCCCCATCCCCATCCCCACCCCATCCCTCCTTCAGCCCTCGGCTGGGTCCTGCTCCAGATCAAGCCTGTCTTTTCTGATGGAAGTCAAGGAGGCCAGGCTGGATCCATCTGACTTAAAGAAGCACGTGCCCATATAAATAGGCAAGCATGTGTATTCGCTCTCTGGTTGTTGGCATGAAGGCATACAGGGCAGGGTGCCAAGAACCGGCCACTAGAAAATAAGGCTGTTGGGTCTCATAAGGCAAGTTTGATTATTTATGGTCTTTAAAGTGATCTGGTTTTGAAAGGGAGCTGAAATGTTCTCATTAAATGAAGATGAAAACTTTGAGGATCTGAACATGGCGATGCGTCCATCCTTGTCCCCAGGCTCCCATGGATATCCCTGATATGTGGAAACTTATCAGCCATAGGAGAGATCAAAACAAGACTGAATTTTGAGGACCTATTTTGAAAGCATGTGTGTATGTGTTCCTTGTTAAAAGTAACTAAATCGGGGGTATAATGAATAGTCTGTTTCTATTTAAGTTTTGTTGATCAAAAAATCTGAGTTCCCCCCCCAAAAAAAAAAATCTGAGTTCATGGTTTGCCCCCTTAACAATTTCCAAAAGCATGCACCTTACTTATACGGTTCTCAAAAATGAATCCAGCCCAGGCCCTTGTCCTACGCTCAAGACTTGGCTTTTTCCTGGAGCCCTGAGAAAGGTCATGCAGGGAGTGTAGTGGGAATAAGCTGATGACCCCTGGGTGGAAAACAGGGCAGGTCCCCAGAGGCCCAAGAAGATGAAGGCTCCTAGTTGATCTGGTGATGGGGCGGTGAGCACAAAGTCAGGAGTAAGGTAGTCATGGAGGCGGAGAGCACTCAGTAAATTATAGAACTAGTGTCAGGTCCCCTCTGACCTCTCATTCTGTCCTGACCCCGATAATTCAGAGATGTAAGATTTGTACAGTCAGTTCTGAAGTTATTTCAAATGGTCATGCCTTACAAGTACGTGTTTCACTTGCAAATTTGCAAAATGCTTTTGTAAACTGCCTTCAGTTGGATTCACCAGAAGTAGGCTCAGAAGAAGATTCGTGTGGGAATGATTTACCATGGAGGTGCTCCCAGGAGAAACCAGCAAGAGCGGGGAGCAGGTTGGAGCTTTTGAAAGCTAAGCACTCAGAAACCCAGGGATGGGCTCATAGAACCTGTGAGCCGACTCCAAGGGGGTCTGGGTGCAGCGCTGATAGACACTATCAGCCAGCTCCCTTGGTCCCTAAACAACTCGGGGACGCAGGAGGGATTGTACCCTGCGTTCACAGAATGGGGAAGCTGAGATAAAGAGAAACTGCCCCCGAGTCACACATCCTCACTGTACGTAACAAGATGTATAGAACTCACCCGGCTGTGTTCAGTCCTCCGGGCTCTTCTTCCTCTCTACCACGAAAGGGATTCTTCCCGCTGTCCCTCTGTGATGGCTTCCCACCCCATGGCAATGGGCGTCCAGGGCAAGCAACATAATTAGGAGGTCAAAGCAGCTGCATTCCCAAACCAGCTGGAAATTACTTCGGGATTTGCTGATGTTGTCAGTTACCCAGCTTCTTAGCCCCCTAAATCAGAACAGATAGTCAGGATTTGGAAACAGTTTTGTGCTTATTAATCTTAACACCTCTAGGAAACAGGCTTCAGAATAGGGTTGTTTTTGATAAACTATCTTCCTAATGTGCCTTTGCATCGTCCCAGCCTGAACTTGTGCCCTCCTGCCTGGGTGAGGCCCCCCGCCTTCTACTCACTTCCTATCCACATCCTCCTGGCAGTCAAGACCCACTCTGAGCACGTCTTGCCAGAGGCCCCCACCGGCCCCAAGGGGACTGACCACCCTGGATGTGGGTCGTGCAGGCTTTGGGTGATACCTCGTCCTGCCTACCTTTCTAATGGGCTTGCTTCTTTCTGCTCAAAGCGAGGATGTTTCTTAGGACTGGCTCCCCAGCCAATGCCACACCTGAGTATCCTCTGTGAAGTTCAGCACGATGCTTCGAGAATGGTAGATGTGGGAACAACGGTTAGTCACTCGGTTTTGGAGACAGAAAAATGGAAGCACCCGGAGGAACCCGCCCGGATAAAGCACGAGCCACGCACGGGCAAGGCTTAGTTTGCAATCACTTCCTGTCGATTTTGCTTATTGAAACCGGGCCGGACCTGAGATCTCCATTCGAGACCACCCCTTTTAGGGCCGGCAAAGAAAGGGGCAGGCTCTGGAGTCAAACCTGCCTGCCTGAGTCATTAACTGTGTGATCTCAGGCAAACCTTTTTTCTCTGCGTCTCGTTTCCACTCTGTAAAATGAGGTAAATAATAGCACCTGTCTCCTAGGGTGATGGGGCTTCACTGAGCCTCACGTGCATAAGGAACTCGGAAGGGTGCAGATCAAGCATGCTCCATAGATCTATTCTTACCATGACTATTGTTAAGAGTCCAGAAGGATAAAGGATTTGCCTGACATCCCACATCTGGGAAGACTGCTCAAATATCACCTTCTCTGTGAAGCCTCCCCTGACGACCCAGTTTAAACGGCAGTCCTCCCCCCCATGTTCGCCTTAACCCCTTCCCTGCGGGTCACCGTCTAACCTACTATGTCATTGGCTTATTTTGTTCCCTTCATGAGGGGGAAGGCAAGGACAGGAGTTTCTGCCTATTCTGTTCCCACTGGACCCCCGGGGTCTGGAACCGTGGCTCACGTGGCACAATAATTACTGAGTGATGAAGCAGCAAGCCTGGGACTCCGTGTTGCCTTGGTGGCCCCAAGCCGAGCCGTAGACAGCCCCGGTAATGACCTGCAGTATGGTTCCCAGACTCCCTCTCCCTCTCCCACCCCACCCCAGCACCCACAAACACCCAGGGGCAGTTCAGCAGCAAACCACCGAGAAGGTTCTACCTCCCCGTGCAGGCGCTGCCGGAATGAGAAGGAGCGATGGGGCTGCCAGCCAGAGACACATTCAGCTCCCGGCGTGGCTGCTCTCTAGCTATGTGACCTGGACAGGGCCCTCTGCCTCTATGGACCTCCCTCGTGGGCACGTGGTCTCCAGGCCTCCCCCAGATTCCTGGGTGACGGCTTCAGGGCTTCCTCGCTTACAGATGCCGAGATGCCAAGGCCTGCCCGGCCTGCCTGGTCTCCCCTGATTCCAATCAGCAAGGCGGCTTGGGGCGCGGTGAAGGGGCCCTGGCCCAGGGGAGAGGCAGGGGATGGACAGGTGGGCTCTCCACAGATCTGCCCTCCTGCAAGATCCTGAGCAGCGGGACCCAGACGCTTGCTGAATCCCTTGCAGCTGGGAGCTGCTCGAGTGGGCCATGTATCTGCACTGGGCGGGGTTTTTTTCTTATTGCCAAGAATTTCCGCTTCCAGTGGCATTCATCTTTCCCAGGAACACCCCTCAGCTAAAAGAGAAAAGAAAAAGCAAACAAAAGAAACCCTCCCTGAAGAAGGAGGCTTTCTTTCTCTGACTGCGCGTCCCTGATAAGAGAAACCCTCTGCCAATTATGACATCCTGTTCTGGACCTGCCCTGTTGCTCCTCTCCCTGGCCAGGCTCTTGGGGCTCCTCTGGGCGTGATGAACAGAGCTGGGGGGCCTACAAAGTCAGCAGTAGATGATCTTTTGAGACTTGGCGATGTGAATTCAAGCTGTCGGCCAAGTGTGCAAAATTGCCCAGCTGAGGCTGATTAACTTCTCTCCCATACACATTTTTTATTTTTTTACTTATTTATGTATTTATTTTTAAGTAAGCTCCATGGCGAGCCTGTGGCTTGAACTCATGACCCTGAGATCAAGAGTTGTATGCTCTAGCAACTGAGCCAGCCAGACACCCCATCTCCCATACACATTTCTTTTTTTTTTTTTTAAGATTTTATTTTATTTATTTATTTGAGAGAGAGAGAGAGCATGAGAGGGGGAGGGCCAGAGGGAGAAGCAGACTCCCTGCCGAGCAGGGAGCCCGATGCGGGACTCGATCCCGGGACTCCAGGATCATGACCTGAGCCGAAGGCAGTCGCTTAACCAACTGAGCCACCCAGGCGCCCTCCCATACACATTTCTTAATAACAACATAGACACATTGCCTGTTAGACATTTAAAAGATAGAAATGACTGTATCATCTTTTCTATTCTCGGATACCTCTTCCACTTTGCTAATGAGCCCCACAGGCATGGGCCCACCAGAGACTGAATTCTGTTGTACTGGGCTCTGCCATCCAATACAGAAACCACTTGCCACATGTGGCCGCTGAGCCCTGGAAGTGTGGCTAGTCCAAACTGAGATAGGCTGTAAGTGTAAATGCACACCAGATTTCAAAGATTTAATATGACCCAAAAAATGTAAAATAGCTCAATAATAATTTTTCTACTGATTACATGTTAAAATGATAATATTGGGTTAAATACATACGTTAATAACATGAATTTTTTATTTTTCCAAATGTGCCTACCAGAAAATATAAAATTACGTATATGGCTCATAGTATGTTCTACTGGATTGTGCTGATCTAGAACTTCGTTTTCTTTGAATTCCAAGTTTCTAAGTTCGAAAAAGGAAGACAACACTTTGCTTTGCCCACTGTCCTTGGATATTCAATCTATTTTTCCCAGGTTACAAGATAAGCAAGAATAATGCTATACTTCTCAGTAGTTATTCATTCCAAAAGCCCTGAGAAGGGAGGTGAGCACAGGGCTTTCATCAGTCAGTCAAAAGCTCCAAAAGGCATTAAGGTCTCATTTTTCTCAGCCGGCAAGTTCTAGTAGTTTCTACAGTGGGCAATCTTCATTTCCAACTGTACCTCTTACTTAGAAATATCATTATTTCAGAATCCTCTTTGTAAAACCACTGTTCTCTTAATTAACCAATCAAGGGAAGGTGTTTTAAAAGCCTTTTATTAGCACTTGAGTTAGGGATAGCTTGGCACAAAATGTTTAAGTTAACTGCTGCCCTGACTTGAATCTCATAAGACAAGTTTCTATGACTAGTACCCAGGAGACTGGAATGCCAATACCACCCTTTGACTAGTGGTTACATGACCTTAAGGAATCCACTTCCCTGGGCTGAAGTTTTGCCGTCTATAAAGTTGGCAGGTGGTTTCTAAAATTTCGTCTACTTTTTGTACTAGATTTAAAATCCTAGACTTAGGGGCGCCTGGGTGGCTCAGTCGTTAAGTGTCTGCCTTTGGCTCAGGTCATAATCCCAGGGTCCTGGGATCCAGCCCCACATCAGGCTCCCTGCTCTGCGGGAGGCCTGCTTCTCCCTCTCCCTCTCCCCCTGCTTGTGTTCCCTCTCTCACTGTGTCTCTCTCTCTCAAATAAATAAAAAATCTTAATAAATAAATTAATTAATTAATTAAAATAAAATAAAATCCTAGACTTAAAAAAAACCCAAAACTCAGTTTTTCAGTCTTCCATCTTGATTGTGACAAGCTTAATGATTAGTGTCATAATCAAGGTGCAATAATAAAAACCACTGTTTTATAGTCAACGTTTCAATATTAAGCAGTTTTCTGACTCTCTTATAAAGATTTTTCTTCTAAGTTTGGGGTTATCAAATCTAAGCATGAGAAGGACCCATAGCATGTCTCTGATTATTTTATAGTAAAAACCATGTCCAGCGTGTATAATCACCCCAGGCTAGCAGTTTGGTTGGGCATGTCTACCAAGAACTGCGAAGTCCATGTCCCATGATCCTGCAGTTCCCTTCTTGGGATCTATCACAAGGAAGCTATTGGCAATTTAAATAGATTTATATGGAGAGTTAATGAGCCAGGCTACTTAACATAACATCATCATCATCATCAGAGTAATAGGAAAAAGTCAGATGTCAGGTGAATGGTAAAATAAATAGATTAAGTAAGTCTGTACAACAGAATAATATTACAGCATTAAAATGGTTTTAAAAAGCTATTTCAGAACCTAGGAAAGTACTTCTAAAACTAGTGTCAAAGTCAGGTCGTAAGAACATTCTTCAAAATCCTAAGAGCAATTCTCCCCATGTAGTGGCATTTAGTGAGTGATTTTTATTTTCACAGTCATGCTTTTCTCTATATTTTCCAAATTCTTTAACAATTCCAATTACTTTCATAATCAGAACAAAGGTGACTTTTGCAGAGAAACCCATCACACTTTTCTCAGCCCTGCGGTGCTCCAGGCTTTATCTGATTCTGTGGCAGATTTGAAGCTGAACTGAAAAATCTGGGGCTCTCATTGCTTTAGAAGAGTGCATAGGAGGGCTCAGTAAAGACTTGGTTAATGACTGAAGAACTAGAGGGGGAAAAAAACGTCACAAAGAGTCAAATAAAATAATTTTTAAACTTCAGGTTTAATTTTCAAATGAATGGTACAGAAAATTATTATGGGTGGAGAGGCAGAATGTTTGCAAGGACCTTGAGCTCAAAGGACAGTTTTTATGGGGGGCACCTGTATCCGTGTGCTTGGACCACCATCAAAAAGCACAGACTGGGGCGCTTCAACAACAGAAAGGCATCTCTCATAGTTCCAGCGGCTGGAAATCCAAGGTCAATGTGCCTCCAGGTTTGGTTTTTCCTGAGCCCTCTCTCCTTGGCTTACACATGGCTGCAATCTTGCCACGTCCTCATATGACCTTTCCTCTGTGTGTTCCTATTCCTGGTGTCTCTTTATTTGTTTAAATTTCCTCTTCTTATAAGATCACCAGTCAGACTGGTTTGGGGCCCACCTTAACAGCCTCATTTTAACTTAACTCACCTCTTTAAAGTCCTATCTCCAAATATAGTCACATGCAGAGGTCCTGGGGATCAGGAATTAAAATTAAACGTGTGAAAATTAGGGGCATGCAATTCAGCCCATAACAACATCCAACCCAAGTGATTTCATTGACCTTAAATCTTCCAAGTAATCCCAACTGATTCCTAGGCTCTCAGAGGCGGACAGGCCAGGGAGCTGGACGGGTTCTTACTATCAGGGGCCATAAACTATTGGGTGCAGGCTGCTAGTGAAGAAGCCGGAGAAGGAGGGGCTAAGTGCCAGCACTTGGATCTGAGACACCGAAGATTTTTATATGGAGCTGAGGATCCCTTTAGGGAAGTTTCTGGAGGAAAAGTGAGGCACCAGGGGCACCTGGGTGGCTCAGTCGGTTAAGCGTCTGCCTTTGGCCCAGGTCATGATCCCAGGGTCCTGGGATCAAGCCCCGCATGGGGCTCCCTGCTCAGCAGGGAGTCTACCTCTCCCTCTGCCTCTCTCTCTCTCTCTCAAGTAAATAACTAAAATCTTTTTTAAAAAGTGAGGAACCAAGTTAGAGAGTCAATGTAGCAAAGCCTTTCATCCTTGGCTAAGAAACTGGACTGGATCCTGTAGATAATGGGGAATCATTAGACGGTATTAATATGATACTTGTGTGACTTCCCTGTTTCTTATTTGTTTTGTTTTTTAATACCAGCAGCTGAAAATGTCTACTCTACGTGAGCCTACAGAGGTGTTGTTTATTAACACGGAGCATTTGAATAAAGATAATCTTGGCAAACAAGCCTTGGGGTTCAAAGAAAAGACGGCCTTTGTTCCATCAAATAAAAATATCACAGAATTTAATAAGCCCTACTCTGTTTCCCTGTGCCTACACAGTCAAAGGAAAAAGTTAAGTCAATTATCCTGATAATCCTGTTTTATTTATGGAGCTTTTTTAGCTCTTGTGGAGGATGTCTACCTAGTCTTGCTCCCTTTTAGAAAATCATTAAATCCCGAGCCATCTAAATGCTAGAGTAAAATGGATATTCCTTCCAGAGTTTTCTTTTTTGGAGTTCCTGCATTGTACAGGCTGATTCTTTCTTAACCTCTGACTTCCTCTGCTACCCTCAGGAGTTGCCAAGTTCCCCACCAAAAGATCCCCAGAAGAAGGCGGCTACAAGAAAACTCACTGGCTGTGATGGAGCCTGCTTTTCTTATTGAAATGGAGATTTAAGGTCAGTGAACCAAACAAAAACCAAAACACAGCAAACTCATCAAAATGCAGGCCCCTAAATTGAGACTAACACTGCTTCACTCTTAATTTAAAAGAGAGATGGAACAGAACGCCACTGGCTTCCCAGAAAACATGGCACTTTTCCCTAGTTAAGCAAAATAGATTTAATTTGCCTTCTATTTTAAGGCTTGGCCCCCTATTTTGTCTCTATCCTTGTCCTTTTACCTCATCTCTCTTACCGCCTTCCAATGCTTTCTATCTTTGCAAACACCTTAAATCTTTTTTGGAACTAGACACCCATAAAGACACACTCATCCCAACAAATAACACTTGAAGGTCCTCATTGGTCATGCCATTGCTCAGGCTCTTCCCCCCACCATCCCACTTTGGCTCCTGGAAGCCTCGAGTGTGCGAAAGGAAACAGCTCCGTCTGCCATCTACATTCTCAGCTGGGTGTTGGCCAAAGTGAAGTAGAGAGAACATCTGACAGAGGGTCTATTATCTGTGTCCCAGGATGGTTACCATGTGTTACGGACTGAATGTTTGTGTCCCCCCAACCCAGATTCCTATGTTGAAGCTCTAACCCCACTGTGATGGTATTTGGAAGTGGGACTCTCGAAGGAAACTAATGCTTAGATGAGGTAGTGAGGGTAGAATCCCCGTGATGGATCAGTATCCTTATAAGAAGAGGACTAGACTCCAGAGCTTCCTTTCTCTGCCATGCGAGGACACAGCAAGAAGGTGGCCATCTGCAAGCTGGGAAGAAGTCCCACGCCAAGAATCCAATCTGCTAGCACCTTGATCTTGCACTTCCCAGCCTCCAGAACTGAGAGAAAGAAATGTGTGTTGCTTAAGCCACCCAGTCTGTGGTATTTTGTTCTAGCAGCCCCGGCTGACGAAGACACCATAACTGCACCCGCCAAGGCTGGAAGGTAAAGCAGCAAACCTCCCAGTGGGTTTGGCCTCCAAGCCTCCTGGCAGGTCATGTGCACGCCCCACAGCTCTGATGGGTTTCCATGGGCTCCCTGCTGAGTGCATGTGACTGGTGGTGCACTCTTCATCCAGGAGGGTCCCAGAGCCTTCACCATGTCATTCCTTTCTCCCTTAGAAAAGCCAGAAGCACCAGTCCTTACACACCAGCTTTTGCTATACTCCAAGGATCTGGTGCCATTTCACAGGAAGTACAATTTTCCTCTTGTGTGTTCTCGGGAGCTGGCCTTTTCTCTGCTAATGTTGCAGTTTCCATAAAGTTTTACCATGTGCCATCGCTCTAAATTTATGGCTAATTTACTTTTTTTCTATCCCATTCAATGAAAACCAATCACAATAAATTACACATTGCGATTTTCAGCCCCGGCAGACATTCCAGTTGAAGACAATATGTTAATTACAGAAGCTTGCACTGTTCATCTAAATGAAGACTGGTAAGGCCTAATTGTCTGAAGGCGGGGAGGGGCCCTTCTAAAACCTGTGCCATGGCCAAGGTCTTTGCTGCTCACTAGGCAAGCTGACCACATTCCCCCACAGCAGCTTACACAGAGCACAGGGGAGCGGAATTAGGATGATTATTCTGAAATTAATCTATATGAAACCTACATAAACTCACGTGACATTTGAATCGTGATCACACACAACTTTAACTCTTGCTCTCTTATGTCTTTTAAATTTCATCCTCACCTGCAGCCGGTTGAAAACTCCAGCAGTTGCTCAGGGCTTTCCACATCTCACGGTCCCTTGAAGGCCCAAAGGGACTCAATTTGGAAACAGGATGTCCTTCTTCCTTCCCCAGCATGGCATTATTTGGGGGGGGAAGCCTGATGGGGAGAGGGCACAGTTGTTGTTGTTCTTCTTCTTCTTTCTTCTTCTTCTTCTTCCTCCCCTCCTCCTCCTCCTTCTTCTTTGTCTTCTTCTTCTTCTTCTTCTTCTTCTTCTTCTTCTTCTTCTTTTAAGATTTATTTATTTATTTTAGAGAGAGTGAGTGAGCAGGGGGGAGGGGCAGAGAGAGGGGGAGGGGCAGAGGGAGAGAGAATACTGAAGCAGACTCCCCACTGAGCACTGAGTCCACCGTGGGGCTCAATCCCAAGACCCTGAGATAATGACCTGAGCCGAAACCAAGAGCCAGCCCCTTAACCAACTGAGCCACCCAGGTGCCCCGGGGAGGGGGAATAGTTCTTCTAACCCTTCTCACTCAGCTGCCAGGTGGAGAGTGGGAGGAGGTGGGGGAGAGAAGAGAAGCAAGGGCTTCAGACAGCTTGTTCCAATGGGAGCTCCTAAGCTCTGTGTTCCTTTCAGCCTGGCAGAGTCCAGGCTGAGGCTCGGGCGGGGCCATTCAGAAACTGACGGCTGGGTCCTCTCTTCTGCAGCTCCCTAACAGGATGATTAGATCCTTATTTTGGGGCCATCCTGACTTCCTCCGGGTTACACCTCCAGTCTCCCTTGCTTGGGTCTCCTGGCCCCTCCAGGCTGGTCCTTTAGCACAAGACCCCAGATGGGCCCCATGGTTGTTCTTCTGCTCCCACAGCTGTGGGGAGAGAGCAGGGGACTCCCACCAGCACCTCTGACACACTTAGTCCTCTCTGGCCTTCCAATTTCCTGCAGCACTTAGACCCCAGCCTATACAGTCAGAGGCCAGCCCCCTGGATCTCCCAGATACATCAACACATTGTCAAAACTCTCAAGGGCTACTCTGGAAATCCCACTGGCTTAGGCTTGGGTGAGGGGTGGGTAGAACTCACAGCACAAATCCCTGCTGTTCCTGAGCACTCGTTTGACCATATCTGATCCCTTCTTTGTCATTTGCATTTTGGCTTTGGGGTCTAAGCATTGTGAGCAGTTTCTAGGGTCATGTCCTTTGGAAAGCTACATATAGGAGCTATAGGGATCCATATCTACCCTAGAGTCCAGTGGTTCTCAGTCCAGTAACATGGCCCCCAAGAAGCACATGGAAATGTATGAGAATCTTCTGGAGGGTTGCTAAAACAATGGGTAAGAGATCCTCCTAGCATTTCATGCCTGGGAGCAGGATTGCTAAATGCTCTGGAACCCATGGAACATCCCTACACACTGACCCAAAATGTCAGAGAGACCTCCCTCCTAGAGTAATGCCGGTCATCAAAAGTAAGGCAAAAGAGCTGAATTCTTTCAAACTCATATAATCTGGAGACCCCTTTATGCTTAGTGAGAGCTTCTCCTAAGACTGAGTCAACAGGCTAAGTGTGACTGGGGAAGAATCCTCCATTTGTACTTGTTTCTTTTTACCTAGACCATAAGGACCTTGGGGGCAGATGTCATTTCTGACCCTTTGAATGGCATTCTGGACACAGTGGGTTCCAAAAAGGTCTGTTGAATGTGATGAACTGAATTGCATTCCACAACTTCATGAGACTATAAGCAAGGACCCAAACCCATAAAATCTGAGAAATAAGAGATAAAAGTCCTGAATCGACAGGAAAAAACCAACAGTGTACAGGAAGTGTATTTACTGTCCCTTACTGTGTTCACCATCCCTTCCCCAGCAGCATCTATTTCCACCCCAACGCCACCCCTCCACCTTCCCCACCCCCTCTCCCTCCCCTCCACCCCCTCCACCACTCCCCACCCTGGCCTGGCCAAGAATTCCATAAATACCCAAACATCAACTCTAGGCCTTCTGCAGATCAAGTAATGGATGAGAGCCATGACAAGTGAGGGAAATGAGAAAGAGGTACTTCGGGAAGGCACAAGTTAACATCCCAGAAGGTAAAATGGCCTAAAGGAATCTTGGAGGAAGGAGGGAAGGAGGGGCCAGGAAAGATGAAGCGTGGGCAGGGCCGTGGTGGGGAAGATTGTAGAGATGGAGAGGAGATGGGGCGGGGGAGGGGATGGCCTCAACATGGCAGAATTGGAGAGCAGCTTCTGAGGGTCTTCGGGCCCTTTTTGCTCATTTTTGTTTGTTTTTTTGAGCTTCTCTCTTAGGTTTGGGAATTCACAAAAGGAATATGCTCTGCAAATATCAATTCAATGGACAGTTGACTGTTACGTGAGGATCTACTATACGAAAAGCCCAAATTGTCTTTGAAGAGCATTTTTATTTTTATTTATTTTTTAAAAGATTTTATTTATTTATCTGAGAGACAGAGAGAGAGTGCGCGCACGAGTGGGGGGAGGGGCAGAAGCAGAGGGAGAGGGAGAGGGAGAAGCAGGCTCCCTGCCCAGCAAGGAGCCCAACACGGGGCTCAATCCCAGGACCCCGAGATCATGACCTGAGCCAAAGGCAGAGGCTTAACCAACTGAGTCACCCAGGTGCCCCTGAAGAGCATTTTTAATTGTGGCAAAATACACGTAGCATAAAATTTACCATCTTCCCCATTGTAAGTGTACAAATCCGTAGTAGTAAGCATATTCACACTGTTGCCCAACTGATCGCCAGAACCCTTCCAAGCTCCTAAACGGCTCCCCATCTGTCTCTAGGAGTGTGACCTCACGAAGTGGAGTCATCACAGTATTTGTCTCTTTGCTGAGGATCATGCATCTTTCAGTCCTACTGTGTGTCCGTGACTGTGTGTGACAATGAACTGTGGGAGGAAGGGAAATTTAAAACCAGGGCTGTGGCCACCGCCACCAATATTGTCAGCAAATCCGGGAAGAAGCCCGCCCTGGCGACAGCCCTATTGCACCCCCGGGCCCATGGCAGAGGCGCCCTCATCCCAGCTTTTATTCCCGTCCTGACTTTCCTCCCTCCCCCCGCCCGCCACGCCCCCCCATCCAAAGCCGCCTGGACCGACTGTTGCATTGGACTCTGGAACAAACTAATTCACACGAAGCTGCTAACAGCTGACAATATAATAAAGTCACATTGTGTTTCAACAAAAAGATCGAAAGCTCTAAAAGTAGAATCTCAGACCACAGCCCGCCACAGAGTGAGGGTTCGTGCCTTCCCCCCATTCATGTGTTGAAACCTACTCCCTATTGTGATGGTCTTTGGAGGTGGGGCCTTGGAGAGGTAATTAGGTTATGAAGGTGGAACGCTCTTGAATGGGATTAGTGCCCTTACAGAAGAGACCTTAGAGCCGCCCTGCCCCTTCCACCAGGTAAGGACATAGCCAGAGCCTATGCAGACTCTCACACACTAAACCTGCCAGCACCTTGATCACGGACTGCCCAGCTTCCAGAACTATGGGGAATAACTGATGTTTAGAAGCCTCTCCAGTCTATGGGATTCTGTTAGAGCAGCCAGAACTGACTCAGACCCTGCTGTGGTTGGGTAGAGGAGACCCTATTCCCAGCAGCCCTTTAGACGTCTGCACAAGGCAACAGGGTCCACCTCTGTCCGTCACCTCAAGTCTGTGGTGCTCGGATCTGAAACGCTTTGCCTTGTGGATGCTTCCTAGGAAGAATTCATCTACTGAAGCTGAGGGCAATTAGCAGAGCACTTTCCAGAGATGTAACTCGCTGTACCCCCTGTGCTGGAGCCGAGCCGCCACCCTCAGGCTCTGCTGCCCAGGCGAACTTCTAGAAGAACTAGAGAAACCAGACTGGCTTGTCAACTATGACACCAGGGGAGAGATCTTTTAAGGCCAGCTCTTCGGGGCCACCAATATAGGATGTGCTGTCTTGCCTGAGACAGGAATTGGAGGCATGTGATTTATGGAAGGAGGACAGAGTGAGAATGGGTCTCAGAGCTGTGACCCAAGGCACGAGGGCCCTGGAATGTTTGCATACGGTGGTCACAGCAGTCTCGCTATCCTTGGAGGCAAGGGGACTGGCTTTTGCAAGCTTCCCGAGCGGGCAGGTTGGCAATGAGGGCCCTGGCCTGGTAAAAGGACACGGCTGGTTCTTCTGGAGGAACATTAACACCTGCATGACTCATGTAAACAAACCACCCACAGGCTAGAAATCTGAAGTGGTTGCCCCTAGAAACAGTACTAAACTATGGTTCAATTATGAAGAGATTTCCCTAGCTAAGAGACAGCTGTGCTGAAGAACTTCCCAGTGGGAGAACTCAGGCTGAAGCTGAAGGTGCTGATGATTTCCATAAAGGGAACATAGGCATTACCTGCTACAAGGTAAAACATGGACACAGCACTTTTTTTTTTAAAGATTTTATTTATTTATTTGAGAGAGAAAGAATGAGAGAGACAGAGAGCACATGAGAGGGGAGAGGGTCAGAGGGAGAAGCAGACTCCCCGCCGAGCAGGGAGCCCGATGCGGGACTCGATCCCGGGACTCCAGGATCATGACCTGAGCCGAAGGCAGTCGCTTAACCAACTGAGCCACCCAGGCGCCCGGACACAGCACTTTTTAAGAGAGAGGAAAAAAGAACTTGGTACACAAGTTTACTGCCCATGAAACCCAATCCCATAAAATTCCCTCTGATACGAATCGGCACCAGGCAGGCATTTAAATATTTAGCATCTTCTTCTGAGATGTAATTAGCACTCTGCTTTGTCCATCTGTGTTTGCTGTCCTCTCCGGATGGAACAGGATGCCGTTCCACTGATTTGGCAGATTTATCCACCTGGCTTTTGAGCAACTGGTCATATTTTCGTCCGATGACGAATGCCTCTCCTTACCCCCCGCACTTCACCTTCAGCCTACAGGCAGGTTCCCCACTGCAGTGCTCCTAAATCCAAGAGGGAAGCTCAAAGAGAACTCAACAGAAGAGGGTTCGTTTTCCCATCGCTTGCCTGCCCTCTGATCCTTCAGGAACATGCAATGGGCAATCCACTGTGACGTGAGTGGGGGCAGCTCAGAAGCCCAGAAATAGCATATGCCTCAATGACACATCCTGAGGGATAGCATCTGCTTGTTGACAAAGTGGGTGGGCCTCAGCGAGGTGTGGACAGGCTGGGCGGGGCTGGAAGGTGCTGGAAGGCCGCGGTGCAGGGGACTAAGCGCGGCAGGAATGCATACCCACTGCCATCTGATAGATAGAGCTTCACTCTGACCTAACCCAACGAATCATCTAATCTGGATTTTCCCTCGGTTTCTGGCAGGATTTGTTATCATCAAGGTAACACTGATTTCAAGAAAGTACCTTCTTTGTTTCTTTATGGCTGAATACTATGTCAAATAATGGTTTGCCCCACCCAGAAATTCCAGAGTGCTGAGACCTTGCCCTTCGGGGTGGGGTGTGCCCTTCCACCTCCTTCAGCCCACGCACAGATGTGCCTTCCCAAGGAATCAGCCTCTCTGGGTGAGTTTCCAGCACTGGGGCCCAGCCAAGAAGAGTCTAGATTCCCTAATCACATGAAAGAAATGAGCCTTCTCTTCTGCCAAAGTGCACTGTCCCCTCTGTCCTGGGGTCCCGGGAGCGCAGCTACACCCTCTGGAGTAGAGAGAGGTACGTCATCAAGTGTAGGGACTGGCAGGGATGTGGACACCGTCCCACGCAAGGGGTTCCACACTTGCTTTGGCTTAGCAGTCTTCCAACAGAAGCAGAATGTAGACGTGGGGCGGCTCAGGTGAGTGCAGAGGGGAAACCTGACTCCCTGCTCCTTCTACTACCTCCCTTCCATCCACAGGCCCTGAAGGAGCCCCACAGAACCTGCTGGAATCCCCAGAACCTTTTGGAAACCACAGATCCAGTGCAACTCCATCTTCTGCACATGCAAATAAATAAATAAACCCAGGTGCAAACAGGAAAACAAGTCATGCAGCAGATCTGCGGGGGAGCTGGGCCTGAGACCCTCCCCGGTCCCCAGGCAGACGGCCGGTCCCACAAGTGTGAGAAGGCTCCCGCTGGGGCCACGTCCCTCCCCAGGTCAATCCCTCTCCCTGGTCCCTGCTCTGCACTAAACGCCAGACAGGGTTTTTATTGTTCCCAGACTCAGGCGCCTGCCTTTCAGCCCCACAAACCCAAGGACCCCCGCAGGCCCCTCTGATCCCCAGCCTCATCCGTGTGTGTCCTGGGAGGGAGGCACCCAGGCTGGGCCAGCGACTGTTTGCCTTGCTGAGGCAGAGGACTGGCATGACTTCCTTTGTTTGATGTTGCTAAGTTATCAGAAAAAAATAAACCCACAGGTCCACAATGAGGTTTTCTGTCTCCCGGGGCCATGTGGGCTGGAGCTGAGGCTGAGGCCAGGTGATGGGACCACGGGGTGGAAAACCGCAGCCGTGTGACCAGAAGACCGAAAAATGGCAAAGAAATGACACTGACTTTCCAGGAGCTTCCAATCCCACTGCCTCCCCTAAAGGGCAAGTCTTACCTCTGGCAATGACGGGGCCCCGCACCTCTGGCCTCTCCTTTTCTCTGCCTTGTGTACCATCTTCCTTCTGTGCTCTTATTCTCAGCCTTTACCCTCTGTTTCTCGTTTCCCCTCTTTGCCCCTTTCACTCCCTCGTTCTCTGCGTCTGTCCCTACATGTGGCTGTTTCTCTGTCTTTCCCTGTTGGCTCTCTTCCTGCTAGGCTCTCATCTTTCCATGTCTTTTTTCCTTTGGTCGCCTGTGTGAACACACACATACATACACACATGCACCTGGATACACACATGCACACACACAATTCATACTCCCAGACACACACACACACTCTCTCCCTCACCCCTCCCTCTCTAGCTGAGCTAGGAAAACTCAGAGGAAGATCAGCTCCATCCCAACAGTCTTCTTGACACCTCTTTGTATTCAAAGAGCGGTTAGTAACCATAGGGGAGGCTCAGTTCAGCAAAAAGGTCCACAGGAGGCGAGGACCAATAAGCTGGGAGGCCTTGCATACAAAGCTGGTTCCAGCCACATCACCCCCTGGAAAGGAGCCTCCGGTCTCAGTCATCTGAGCAGGCGCTGACTTTGGTGGCTGACGCCAGACAGCTAAGAAATGGAACATCTCGTACGCCTTTTGAAGAGGACTGTGGTTGGAGTTTGGAGGCCTGTTTTGGGTTAGGTTTTCTGAGACTGGGTTTGGAAAGGAAGTATTGTTTTGAGAAGGGATATCATAATCACGCTGGTTGGGTTGGTTGGTGGCTCTAGTCTTGTTTAAAGGACCCCCCAGGAGACACGCTGGGGCTGCCACTGAAGTCCAAAGCAAGATGGTAGATTCACCAGGTCAAGGAACAGAGAGAGACTAAGGGGCTCGGGGTCTTCCTGTGGCTCTCCTACAGACCGGCGGTGTGACATGACCACAGGTAACTCGCCGTGGCCCGCGTTACTTGGTCTCCCTGGCCAGCAGCCCAGTCAGGACGGCACTCCTAACTAAGAAGTTGGTGCAGAAAATTCTCTGTCAGGGCTAACAGGCAACAAATAGGGAACGGCAAAATATTTTTATTTCTTTTTAATTTATTCAAGGCGAACACACGATGTAGAATTCCCTTTTGCACAGTAGTTTGGGGCCGATTATTTTGAAGGCAAGTAGCCGTAGAGCTATAGGACCCGAGTACCTGAGCAGAAAATCAGGAAAGGTCATTTGACCAAAATAAGGAAAGTAGGAGAGAATATTTAAAATTGGGATCATTTCAGAAAATCTGCCACATATGGTAGTTTTCCAGTACTTAGTCAGCCACAATGGGGATGCTATAATATTGGGTAATAACTAATGCTCAAAATAGGAAATCCCCCCACACGTCGCAAAAATGTGAAATAAAGTTCAGTGTATTCTGCTTAAATAGAAACGAATATATATGTATATATCCGTGTATATGGAGAAGGATGTATGTGTATATATATATTATGTATATGATTAATAAAGGATTTAACCTTCCTAAAGGTTAAAATGTTAAATTTGAATGTTTAACTTAAAATGTTAAATTTTACACTTCCTAAAGGTTACAAATGTTCATCTCATAAAATGTTTAAAATAAAAAATATTGGGGTGCCTGGGTGGCTCAGTCTTTAAGCGTCTGCCTTCAGCTCAGGTCATGGTCCCGGGGTCCTGGGATCGAGCACCATGTCTGGCTCCCTGCTCAGCAGGGAGTCTGCTTTTCCCTCTGCCCCTCCCCCCCCCGCTTGTGCTTTCTCTCAAATAAATAAATAAAATCTTTTTAAAAAATAAAATAAAATAAAAACATTTTGGGTCTTACATGAATAAATGCTGAGCTGTTTGGAGAAACTCAGGCATCACTTGACATATTTTACAAGAGTCCCAGGTAGCTGATTTCCCCATATGTGATTTAAGCAATTCTCAAGTGCCTGGTTGTTATGAAGAATTGATTGTCCTTATCTTTTGGGGGCATGCCAATGTGGACTAGGGCAGTGTATTGGTTACCTAAGGCTGCTATAACAAATCACAACAAACTTAGTGACTGAAAACAACACACACTTTATCATACAGTTCTATAGGTCAAAAGCCTAAAATGGGTCACGCAGAGTTAAATTCAAGGTGTTGGCAAGACTGTGTTCCTTTCCGTAGATGCTAAGGAAGAAACTGATTCCTTGCCCTTTTTTAGCTTCTAGAAGCTGCCCACATTCCGTGGCTCATGGCCCCCTTCCTCCATCTTCAAAACCAGTAATGGCAGGCTGAGTCCTTCCCACATTGCATCTATCTGACCCCTTCCTTCCATAGTCACATCTCTTCCTCACAACCAGGAAATATTCTCTGTTTTTAAGGATTCATGTGATCAGATTGGACTCACCTGGATAATTCAGAAAAATCTACCCGTCTCCCCAGTCCTTAATCACACTTGTAAGTCCCTTTTGCCTAATAAGGTAACACATTCACAGCTTCCCGGGGTTCAGAGGTGGATAGAGGCCAGCATTCTAGACTTGGAATTAACAGAGGTCCATTCAAGTGTAAGGAAAGTCCCCAAACTGGTGCATACTAGAGTAAGGCACAGAATTGCTCTGGACTTTTGCTTTCTCTTCTGGTCAAATAAGAAAAATGGAAGGGGTTCTCTACTTGATTGACTGTGTCAGAGGGCAATCTGGGACTGTCACACTCCTAAAGCATTATATTAAATCCTGGAATGAGGCTGTTTGCAGTGTCTGGCGGGAAACAGGGCACCGAGAGAGCTCCGTGCAGGTCAGAGCATGTTATAAACAACTGGCTTCGGATAACACAGCTACCAGATCAATACGCTGGGCTTGACATCTTCCAGCAAAGTTGTAGAGTGAACTGGTCTGCGTTTTGGGAGACTCAGGCTCTAGCACAATAAAATAAGGGACTAACAATGGAGGGTACGGAGAAAACCAAGATGATTGAAACGCTTGAATCCCTGAATAGAAGCTCTACGCATTTCCATGAAAATATCACACACGTGCATGACCTGGATGCATGGCAGGACGAAATAGAGCCTGCAACTCTGGGAAGAACATGCTAGAAGGCTCATGCCACAGTCCTTCCAGTTCGAAACAGTTTTGGGGGCAGCTCAGACAAACTGAGAAGGCCAAGGATATCCCCTAAGTCAGCCTCATTTTCCTCTACTAGTCTGTGATGGTTCTATCTTGCTTTCTTGAATCTCATTTTTAAAAATCTAATGCAGTTGTAGAGACCTTTCAGAATCCTGCAAGGATACAGAATAGATGCGGGGCTTTTTCCTTAAATAACATAGAAAGAAGTTTGTGAAATGCCTTTTGTCTTTGTTCCCACTTGGGATCGTGAAGAACTTACTATCTGCCTCCCAGGAATGAGGAGGCTATGGTGAGACCCCTGTTGTTTGAACTCAGTGTTGGCAAACATGACTGACACTCAGTTGTCCAGGTGTTTACACAGTGCCTCCTACAGTCTTAGCCGTGTGCTTGTTCACCATGTTGGAATGGGATTTTCAACATGGAGATGTTGTGGGGTTCTGTTTTTTTGTTTTTGTCTTGGGCACATTCAAACTGATGTAATGATATAAAAGTAAAGACACTGGTGAACAGCTTGCGGGTGGAAGGTGAGTGGGAGCAGAAGTATGGGGGATGATGGGAATATCAAAATACCTTACAGAGAATCAAGAGATGATGGGGATGGTTGATAGTACAAGAAATGGCTATCTAGGTATACATTCCAAGTGGCAGAGATAACTGGTGGGGGACGGGAGGGTGGTGTATTTGACAGGGAGGAAGGGAAGGGGGATGTCAGTGGAAACAGGGATGGTGTGGGTAGTGGGCGGGGCTAGCGTACCAGAGCAAATCCACATCTCTCAAGGCAGGAAGTCAACAATGTCTGAAGTTGATAAAATGAGAAACAGCAATGAACGCATGTTCGTTAAAGATAGGGAAATAGCCACCAGAAACAAACAAACAGAAGTGAGCAAATGCAATTAGCTGTCGGGGGGGAGGGCTGGGGTTGCAAGAGGTTGAGCAGAGGCCCACTTGCTATTCAGCCTAAAGCCCTTCTACCCCAAGCAGTTTGCTAAAAGCCAATGTGTATGTGTTATCTGAGGGGAAAGGATGTTAAGCAAATTCATATAATGAAGAGCCTCCCTGTTATTTTTTACAATATTCTACTCTTTCAGAGGGATTTAATTCTTTTTAAGAAAAATGTGCCACAATTTTAAATATTAGCAAGCTAGGTCGAGTATAGGTCTGATATGTAGAGTGCATGTATATAGATCTTAATTACGACACGGATTTTTTTCATGCTTTGCCAACATTTCATTATGAAAATTTTCTAACATGAAAAGAAGTAGAAGCAATGTTACAGTCACCCTCCACCTACCCACCACCTAGATTGTACAGTTAACATTTTGTTATGCTTGTTTTATCAGCTATCTGTCCATTTATCCATTCCTCCATCTGTCAGTTCACTGTAGCTTTTCGAGGCGTGCATGACATTGATTTTTTTTTTTATTGTGGTAAAAAACACAAAGCACAAATTTTTTTGTCTTAATTTTTAAGTGGACAGTTCAGTAGTGCAAAGTATATTCCCACTGTTATGAAATAGATCTCCAGAACTTCTTCACATTGCAAAACAGAAACTATATCTATTGAACAAGCCCCCTTACCCCTCTCCCCCAGCCCTGGTAACCATCACTCTACTTTCTGTCTCTGTGATTTTGATACTCTACATACGTCATATAAGTAAATCATACAGTATTTATCTCTGTGTGACTGGTTTATTTCACTTAATACAATGCCCTCAAGGTTCATCCCTGTTGTAGCACGTGACCGGATTTCCGTCCCTTTTAAGGCTCAGTAATATTCCATGTATAGACCACATTTTGTTTCTCCATTCATCCATTGAGGAATGGGTTGCTTCCGCTTCGTGGCTACGTGGATAGTGCTGCTATGGACATGGATGGGTGTGCAAATATCGATTTGAGACCCCGCTTTCTTTTGTGCATCTTCCCAGAAATTGAATGGCTGGATCATAGCGGTTCTATTTTTCGTGTTTTGAGGAACCTCCACGCTATTTCCCACAGAAAACACACCAGTTTACAATCCCACCAAGGGTTACAGTACTCTACACCCTCACAGACACTTGCTATTTGCTGGTTTTTTGATAGTAGGCGTCCTGATGGAGGTGAAGTGGTTATTACGTTGATTGTTTTTAAGTTAATCATGACCTACGCAAGTGAGAAAACGGGATTCTCAGGAAAAATTGCAATGCTAATGACTAGACAAAGCTGGACTGTTCTAAGTAAAAGATTTTCCTTAGCAGTAGACGGTAAGTCAGGAAGCTCTTGGGGCCAATCCAGGGATGGAATTTCTCTTCGCAGTAAATTTCATTCTTATTTCCTTGTGTGAAGTCAGTGCCAGCGCCCAAGTCAGTCTAAAAGGCTACAGGCTTGTCACCATTGCAGGTGCTAAGAGAACTGCAAATTCTTTCTATGTATTCATAGTCAGATTATGGCCCTAACTGAACCAAAGTTCATTTGTTTCATATCCTGAATGTTCCAACTGATTCTGAAGCATGAGGGTCCTTGCAGTGTTTATACCAGATTAAGGCTTCATTCTCAGGTGAAAACATCTTTTGGATTAAAATATTGATTTTTGAGCCAAAGATACCTTTTCGGGCTTCTGGAACATTTGATTTAATTTTCCTGATATTGAAATGTTTGTCAGGATGGACAAGTGTTCTCCTTCTGGTTCTATTCCTGCAGGTAGCCTGGTGATCACCGTTTTAATTAGCTCATGAAGAACTCAGGGACAGGAGTGCACTCTGGCCTCATCATATTATCACCCTGGAGTTGCATTACAGTGGACTGATCTAGGACTAAACCTGACCTTGGGGTATTTGTGAAGCTGGTAAGGAGATTAGCAAACAGAACCCTTAAGAACAATTAATCCATTTCTACACAGCTGCGCGGCTGTTGCTTTACAAAGACAAGTCTGAAAATGGATTTCTTGGTCATTTCTAGCTCTGCGCTAGAAGTTCAGTGCCGCTGTGGTCTTTGGTCTTTAGTCTCTGGGGAAGCCCAGCATCTGGGAAAAGCAATTTTCTTCTGTCCTTATCAGGGAGAAGGTGTGGTGTGACCTAAGCCAGATTGATGATTCACAATTACTGAGTTGTTGTTTCAATAGTTTGAGATAGGAGAGGGTGAACAGTCTCTCACTCCACAATCTAGAAGTCCTAATCCAATTCCGACACACATACTAACTTTTATAAACAAGCCGGCATAACAAACAAAACACAACAGTCATCCAACCTGCCTGTAAGCTCGATAACATCCCTGCACTCTGTCCTTGGGTTCTCTTGAGGCAAATGCTAGAGTATTCTACTGGCTGGCGAGTTTCAGCCAACGGTCTAGTTATCATCAAGATTTTGTTAATGGGATTAAACAGTTAGGTGGATCTTAGGCTCAAAATGGCAATCCGGAAGGAATAGGCTGTTGCACTTTCTCGGTTCCTATACTCTATTTGTGCAAGGGCAGAGGTACCCATCCACCATTTCTAGCCAATTGATTCACATATCTTGAACAGCACGCATTTCACCAATATAAGAATCATTTCTGGAAATCCCTATGCTAATTAATAAACCTTCGAGTGTTGATCGGAGGTAAAAGTGTTTCTATCTGTCAAAGTCCTGGCAGAAGACAGACAGCACACTCAAAAGAGGTGATGGAAGAACGTTTAAGAAGGCACTGTCTCTCGTAAAGGTGGGGTCAGGGTAAAAAGAAACAACAAACAGAAGCAGAAGCACTGCAGGGCGAGCGGCGGTGAGAGGCTTTGCCATCCTTGTCCAAAGCTTGAAGGGACAGAAGGAGAGGAGTTTCTCAGAATCTGGAGGGAGCTGTAGCTGAACAGACAGTGGTTCAGCAGCTGCTGGAGCCTTAGGTGGAGGAAAGGGGCCACTGCCGATTCGTAACCCCAAAGGGCTTGCTTGGGCTGTGGGTGGGGAAAGGAGATAAACACCCCAGCCTCTCCGTCCTTCCAGCCTGCAACCTCCTGCTCGCCTCCCACCAGCTGAATCTTACAGGAAGCCAGAGGCAGGGAGGCTGGGCTAGTGCCTTTCACCACGGTCAGCTCTTGGGGCCCCCAGTGGGCAGAGTGGATGATGGAGAATGTATCCGGAGGTCATCTAGCGGAACGGTTGAAGGCTGTAGACTTCTCAAATGCGCACTCGCCATTGTGAGAGCGTGGCTTCCTGGTTGGTGTACTCCACATGTTGACTAGCTTCCCAGAGTTTAACCCCGGTACCCATGCATATAACATACTGTATATGGTACAGTGTTAGAAAGTAAATTACAGATAATATAGCACCTTCCCTGAAGTTAGCCAAGTCACTCTTGAAAATAGGGGGTACCTGCAAAGAGCAGACACCGGCATGTCATTCTTCAATTGGATATCTTCTTAGGCAACTGCCTTGGGGATCTGCACTGAACAGCCTACCTCCCAGAATCCTGGAACAGCCTTCTAAAGGTGCGGCTGAAGTGTCAACTCAGAGGAAACCCTCAGAAAAAAATGGGGTGTATCCTTTAGGATGCAGTATGTTTATTAAGTCAGAGACTCCAGCGTGGTACTGTCTCCAGTAGGAAAGATACAAGAGTTTAGAAACCAAGGGGTAGAAGCTGCAGTGAGTGGCTCTACTTGCCATCACTCCTGATGACCCACTGGGAATCTTGAGCTTCCTGTCCCTGCAACTCTGGACTCTGCCTGGTTGAAGG
The DNA here is from genome assembly GCF_029215605.1 of Mirounga angustirostris. Classification (NCBI taxonomy): domain Eukaryota; kingdom Metazoa; phylum Chordata; class Mammalia; order Carnivora; family Phocidae; genus Mirounga; species Mirounga angustirostris. The sequence continues at coordinate 138,368,588 of NW_026991714.1, forward strand.
TCCTGGTCTCCCAAAGGGACCCATTCTCGGTAGGGGACACAGCAAGCATCCCACTGAACTATAGTTTGTGGCTGCCAGCAGTGTGCTTTGAATTCATGCCCAAAGATCAGCAGAAGAGAGAAATCTTTATACTGGCAGGGGTATTGACCTTGATAATCCAGAAAACAGAGAGATGCTTTTATATAATGAGGGCAGAGAGGAATGTGTGTGAATCCAAGCAATCCACTTGGGTACCACTGGTATTCCCTTGCCGCTCCATAACTATAAGGAGACATGAGCACCAACCCAAGTCTGAAAAGAGTTTGTTGTCAAGGGTTCAGATATTCCCAGGAATGACCGTTTTGGTCACACCACTAAGTGAGCCACCAAGACCTGCCAAGGTGACAGCAGAAAATGAGAGGCATCTAGAATGGAGAGAGGAGGAGGGAGAGGATGGGTACTGGTTGTGAGTCCAAGATCAAGTGCATTGAGGTGGCTATGAGAATGTGTCAGTAGACCTCCAACTACAGGGAGCGAAATCAACCTAAGGTTCCCAGCTGTCACCCCTGAAATCCACTGCCAGCCGTTCACAGAGGCCAGTGAATGACATGGTAGGTATTCTAAGTTGGCCCCCTTTCTGGGAGACATGAGACTCCTCTCTCAGCTGATTTTGGCTGCCCCAACCCCAACAGCCTTGAGAACCTGCCTTGGACCGCTCATCAGTCTAGAATACCTCCGCTCGGATCAGACCTGCCCCGTGGTCTTGTCTGGCTCCCTCCACATTCTCCCCCACATGGGTGTTCTCTCTAACAAAATCCTTGCCTATCGAATCCTGCCTTGGAGCCTACTTCTTAGAGGACCAGACCAACACAGTGACCACAAAGCCTTAGGTAAAGCCCTTCTCTGAAATAAGCCTACTCTGAAATATGGGTGCCCTCTAAAGTTCCATTTTGCCCCTCGTTTAGCTGGTCCAAAGGCTGGCCCAGACTGACATTACCGCTGGGGCTGGGCACTGCCCTTGGGGCCAGTCAGCTCTCTCAAGACTCATTCTGAAGATTCCAGACCCCCATCTAGAGCAGAGTAAGAGTGTTAAGACCCTCTCGTCTTGTTATAGGATCCGTGCAGAGACAGCAGTCAGGCTCTTTCCTACACTGCCTGCTTCCATCTTTCACACACAAGCACTCACGATGTTGCTAGACCACAACGCTAACCCACAGCCATCAAGGGTCGTTGGGCACTTCGACAAAGCTCTAAGTAAAGCCTACAAGTACCATCCCTGGAGACACCTTCACCCTTACAAACGCACATTCCAACTCAAGGTCTTATGTCCTCTGGGCCCCCAGATAAGGAATCAAAATAAGTCTTGGGAAAACTATGGGTTTTGCACAATTGGAGCCTTAATTTTTTTTTTTTCCACCCTGGGAAATGTAAGCTCTCCCTTTCTGCTTCCAGAACAAAGGGTAACTGGTCTTTGGAGGAGAAAAGACTTACGTTCAGCTCTATATCAAAATGTCTCCTAATCTTGAGATCCTATCTAGGACAGCCTATATTTTCAAGCTTCAGTTCAAGTTCGTGTCCTTTGGTTGCCTTTAACTCAGTGTTTCCCCCATTGCTGACGCAGGGGGAAACATGTGCTTTGCTCTCAAAAATAAAAAGGAAAAAAAGAAGAAGAAAAAGAAAGTTCACATCTCAGGGGTTAGTGGTCCTGGGTACAGCTTACCCTCTTTGGTTTCATCCCTTGTCTTCTGTATGTATGCCTGCCCTCCCCCTCACAATGTAGTGCTGGTGGGCTCTCAGTAAATAGAATTCTCAACCAGGGAGCTTGCTGCTTTGCTGTTTAGCAGTCTTGTTGGGCCCTACATTTAAATAAGGGAGGCCTTCTTCAAAGCAGTCACCCTGAAAGCCACTCCCCACCTCCCCCTTCCTTTTTTAAAGACAAGGCTATGGGTGCTCAAAGCGGTTTGAGCATTCTTTGGGAAGCACCTTGCAAGGCAGTTCAAATAGCCTCGCAAGACATGGGGCTACTGTAATTATACCCCTTAGTAGGTATAATATCTCTTAGTAGTTTGTGAAACAAATTGTCACCCCCTTGGAAACTAGCACATGCCTCTCATTGCTGTTCCAGGTAAGGAATCATCCAATCTTAGGTCACTGTTTGTGTTACCAAGGCGGTTACACACGGGCAGCTCTGGTCCATTTCTGGTAATTGGGCAGATGGGGTTATGCCGCGGCCATTGATAACTAACCCACCTTCAGAGCAAGAATGAGTGAGAAGTAAATGCTGCCCTCTCCCGCCCCCCCCAGCTCTCGGGGGGGGGGGGCACAATTCTGCATGGCTCTCTTACATTCCTGCACATCTTGTGAGCAGAGGCAGCGACTGCCCTCATTCTGGATTCTTTTTCCAAGCATGTTTGCATAATAAGCCACCTTAGAAAATGTGGTTTCCCCCTCCTGAGGAAAGAATAGATTTGCTCACAGCCTTGGAAAACAGAGATAGTCTCTCCCAGCAGAACAAAGACATGCAGACTTACTATCTGGCATTAAAAAAAGGGAATAGCTCCTTGTCATGCCAGAGGCAGGCATGTTTCCCGCCCAATATCAAAGATTCGGCACACTGACCTCCAGGTTGCTTTCCTATAATGAAACCCACTGTGTGTGCAGATGTTGTCTGGTCCTCGTCACATCACTCTGTGGAAACTGGGGTGCACTGAACCCACAGGAAGACTCTGGCTACTGCAGCTGCTTCGAGAAATAAACTGGCCTTTGTCTCTGACCTGGCAATCTTACACCTTCTGCCAACGTCCCTGAAACTGGGGTGGCCTGACCTGTAGGTAGCGGGCCTCGATTTCCACATCTCCATTCTAGCAAAGAACGTTGTCTTGGTGCGAAGCAGAGCCGGCCAGAAAAAGGGTCCTAGAAGGATTATCATGACAGGCCAGTCCTGTTTGGAGCCCATATTTGTTTCCTGTAGCGACTCTAACAAATACCACCAACCAGGGGCTTAAAACAATAGACATTTGTTCGGTTCTGGAGGCCGGCAGTCTGAAAGCAAGGTGTTAGCAGGGCTGCATTCCCTCCAAAGGCTCTAGGGGAGATTCCATTCTTCTCTTCTTCTCCTCTTCTACCTTCTGGTGGCTGTTGGCATTCCTTAGCTCTGACTCCTCTCCTCCGTGTATCTTTCCTCTGTGTGTCTCTTCTAAGGACACTTGTCATTGGATTTAGGACCCACCTAGATAATCCTCCCATCTCAAGATCCTTAGCTTAATTACATCTGCAAATACGTGTTTTTGCAAATAAGGTAACACTCAGAGGTTCTGTGCATTAAGAAGTAGGCATGACTTTTAGAGGGCCACATTCAGCCCCCCACATGAGCCCAAATTCACATCACCTGGATGGTCAAAAAAATTGTAAGCTATTCATATAATTTAAAGAGGTTCTGAACTGGTAGAGTTCTTAAGTACCTGGCAAAAACAAACACAAGTCCTCTTTGGAAAAAATGCATCCCCAACCTAGGCCTCAAAACAATCTTACAAATAATTTCCCAAGGGAAATGAGCAGGTCATGGTAAAAAATAACCAAGAATGTAAGTAAAACAAAGCACAACCAGTGAAAACCAGCAGAAAAGGATTTACATGAGCTGTTCTAGGAAAAAGTGTATTGCAATGTAACTAAAATACTAAAGTCAAAATAACCCCCTTACCTACTGGCATTTTTAACCAGGGGCTCAATGGATCCCTAGAGATCTGTGGATGGGTCCCAGGAATGGTTGAATATCCCTTGCAGTTTTGTGCAGAAATTTTTATATGCGTATATTTTCTTTTCTTGAGAGAGAATTCATAGATTTCATGAGTCTATGATTAGATTTTAAAACAGTACCTTGACAAAGAAGAAGTCAAACTCACTCTTTGCAGATGATATGATACTTTATGTGGAAAACCCAAAAGACTCCACCCCAAAACTGCTAGAACTCACACAGGAATTCAGTAAAGTGGCAGGATATAAAATCAATCCACAGAAATCAGTGGCATTTCTATACACCAACAACAAGACAGAAGAGAAATTAAGGAGTCGATCCCATTTACAATTGCACCCAAAACCATAAGATACCTAGGAATAAATCTAACCAAAGAGGCAAAGAATCTGTACTTAGAAAACTATAGAATACTCATGAAAGAAATTGAGGAAGACACAAAGAAACAGAAAAATGTTCCATGCTCATGGATCGGAAGAACAAATATTGTGAAAATGTCTATGCTACCTAGAGCAATCTACACATTTAATGCAATCCCTATCAAAGTACCATCAACTTCTTTCAAAGAAATGGAACAAATAATCCTAAAATTTGTATGGAACCAGAAAAGACCCCAAATAGCCACAGGAATGTTGAAAAAGAAAAGCAAAGCTGGCGGCATCACAATTCCGGACTTCCAGCTTTATTACAAAGCTGTCATCATCAAGACAGTATGGTACTGGCACAAAAACAGACACATCGATCAATGGAACAGAATAGAGCCCAGAAGTGGACCCTCAACTAATCTTTGACGAAGCAGGAAAAAATGTCCAATGGAAAAAAGACAGTCTCTTCAACAAATGGTGTTGGCAAAATTGGACAGCCACATGCAGAAGAATGAAACTGGACCATTTCCTTACACCACACACAAAAATAGACTCAAAATGGATGAAAGACCTAAATGTGAGACAGGAATCCATCAAAATCCTAAAGGAGAACACTCGTTGACCTCAGCCGCAGCAACTTCTTCCTAAACACATCACCAAAGGCAAGGGAAGCAAGGGCAAAATGAACTATTGGGACTTCATCAAGATAAAAAGCTTTTGCACAGCAAAGGAGACAGTCAACAAAACCAAAAGACAACCTACAGAATGGGAGAAGATATTTGCAAATGACATATCAGATAAAGGGCTAGTATCCAAAATCTATAAAGAACTTACCAAACTCAACACCCAAAGAACAAATGATCCAATCAAGAAATGGGCAGAAGACATGAACAGACATTTCTGCAAAGAAGACAACCAAATGGCCAACAGACACATGAAAAAATGTTCAACATGACTCGGCATCAGGGACATAGAAATCAAAACTTCAATGAGATACCACCTCTCACCAGTCAGAACGGCTAAAATAAGTCAGGAAACGACAGATGTTGGTGAGGATGCGGAGAAAGGGGAACCCTCCTACACTGTTGGTGCAGCCACTCTGGAAAATAGTACGGAGGTTCCTCAAAAAGTTGAAAATAGAGCTACCCCACAACCTAGCAATTGCACTACTGGGTATTTACCCCAAAAATACAAATGTACTGATCCAAAGGGGTATGTGCACCCCAATGTTTATAGCAGCAATGTCCACAATAGCCAAACTATGGAAAGAGCCAAGATGTCCATCAATAGATGAATGGATAAAGAAGACATGGTATATATATAAAATAGAATATTATGCAGCCATCAAAAAAATGAAATCTTCCCATTTGCAATGATACGGATGGAACCAGAGGGTACTATGCTAAGAAAGACAAGTATCATATGATCTCACTGATATGAGGAATTTGAGAAACAAGACAGAGGATCATAGGGGAAGGGAGGAAAAATGAAACAAGATGAAACCAGAGAGGGAGACAAACCATAAGAAACTCCTAATCTCAGGAAACAAACTGAGGGTTGCTGGAATGGTGGGGCCTGGGAAGGATGGGGTGGCTGGGTGATGGACACTGGGGAGGGTATGTGCTATGGTGAGCACTGTGAATTGTGTAAGACTGATGAATCACAGACCTGTACCTCTGAAATAAATAATACGTTATATGTTTAAAAAAAGAAGACAGTAGGAAGGGAAAAATGAAGGGGGGGAAATCGGAGGGGGAGACAAACCATGAGAGACTATGGACTCTGAGAAACAGACTGAGGGTTTTAGAGGGGAGGGGGGTGGGGGGATGGGTTAGCTTGGTGATGGATATTAAGGAGAGCACGTATTGCATGGAGCACTGGGTGTTATATGCAAACAATGAATCATGGAACACTACATCAAAAACTAATGATGTAATGTATGGTGACTAACATAACATAATAAAATAAAATTTGAAAAAGAAAAAATAAATAAAACAGTACCTAACTGGGGCTCCTGGGTGGCTTAGTTGGTTACGCGTCTGCCTTTGGCTCAGGTTATGATCTAGGGTCCTGGGATCAAACCCAGCATCTGGCTCCTGGCTCAGCAGGGAGTCTGTTTCTCCCTCTCTCTCTGCCCATCCCTCCACTTGTGTGCTCTCTCTCCCTCAAATAAATAAAAATCTTTAAAAAAAATAAAAATAAAGCAGTACTTAACCCCGAAAGAACTTTAAATCCTGAATTTTAAATATACTATGCACCAAATAGAAGCTAAAGGCATTTTGGAAAATGTTGAAGCTGTTCTTACAGGAAGAGCTTTTAAATCATGGAAATTAAGATGCTACGAAACTCGAAATTATGACTATTCTTATCATGATCATTCCCCATTGGGAATGGGTTTCTTGGTGACAAGGGAATTGTGAGAATGCCACTTCGTATTTCCAGAACACTAGCACTGTTGATCTTGTAATTAATGTAATAATAGGGATTGTTGGTGATGACAAGGATGCAAAAGAAATAGCCCACATCCTGAAAGGATTTTCATGGGAAATCAATAAATGAAATCAACCTTAGGAAAGCAAGGCTAAAGTAACAGTGTGCCCACTTTATGTCATGTTTATTCCCCTTTAGTGCCTTCTTCCACATCATTTCACCTGGAAGTTTCTCTCCTACCCCCCACCCTTTATCTTTTCATATCCCATCCCTCTTCAAAGTCAAGTTCAATCCCCATCATGAAAGCTCAAGCCACCATGAAGTCTTTTCTAGATTCTTGGGTCATGCTGCTCACTGGCTTGCTTGCTAGCTCTCTGTATTTCTTTGTCTCTTTTTCTTTCCTTTGAATGTCTATAATTTTCATGGTTTTGCTCATTTAACAAATATTTAGTTTAAATGGACAAATTTAGCATTTGTTTTAATTCAAAACCACCTTGGTTGCATAAGAAAGTCCACTTAAATTAGCCTAAACAAAGAGAGGAAGAGGGAAGAGAAAGTGAGAGAAAAAAAGAAAGACACAGAGAGACAGAGACAGAGAGAAAGAACTTATTGGACCTCTGAACCAAATACAGGAAGAACAAAAACAAGGGCAGAATTCACCTGAGGCTGTTAGGAGTATGAGCTGTCAAGCTTCTCTCTCAGTGTCTTGTCCCCACTTCTGTATTTTATTCTTTCTTCCATAGGATAGCAGACATGGCTGCTGGCAGCATAAACTCATAACCCAGAAGTTCCATGATCAGAGAGAAAAAAAGATCTGCTCTCTTTTAGATCCATTGCTTTTGTTGTTGTTGTTGTGGGGTTTGTTTGTTTGTTTGTTTATTTAAGGAGGCTCCATGCCTGGCGTGGAGCCCAACACAGGGCTTAAACTCACAACCCTGAGATCAACTCCTGAGCTGAGATCAAGAGTCAGATGCTTAACTGACTGAGCCACCCTGGTGCCCCTCTTTTAGATCCATTGTTAAAAATTTCAAAGAAGGACTCTTATTGACTTGGTGGTGTCACATGTTTATCTTTGACTCAGTCACAATGGCTAGGGAGTTGAGGTCCAATGATGAGCCTATCCTGAGTCACCTGAACTCTGCTGTGGCCTGCGATGTCTCTTATAAGAAGGGAAGAAGGGTTGTTAGGCAGCAAGAACAGATCCTATATGGATTACTATTGACCTGCCTTTAAGTCTTACTATAATGAGCTCTTTAGAGAGCTTATTTTACAAGAGAGGTCAAATATTACCTTCCACACTCACTCCATTCTTTGAAAAACGGCCTTGTCCACAGACCCTGCTGCCTGGGAATCTATATTTTGAACCAGTGGACACTGACCTCTAGCCCTCACCTCCACTAATGATCAAAGTGGGCATCAGACCAAGGACAGTCAATCTTCTGGTTGGCTCACACCCATGACCTGGTACAAATGGATGACCTAACTGGTTTTCTGTCTCTCTATCTTCTTCTCTCCCTCCCTCTCAAGAATTTCACTAATAAATTAGGCTATCCTAGTTTAACTGACTTGGTTGGTTAATGGTGGACACTAAAACCAAAAGGTCAAAATGGAGAAGAGGTCCAAAAGATCATGATGGGTCAGGTGCAATCCAGAGTTATGGGAGAAAAGACTGGAAAAGCAGAGGCACCAGAGGAATCAACTGGGAGTAGGCCTGATAGAAGCAGGCACATGGAGTTAGCTGGTCACTGAAATGGCAGAGCATAAGGTGAAGATCCATGAACTCGTTGAACAAAAATACAAGGAACACTTCCTTTGGGCCACACTTTGGGCTGCTTACGGGGACATGGCTGTGAATAAGACGAACACCTTTCTTCTAGTCTCGCAGGAGGGCAGAGCTAAATAAAATGCACATAAGCACACACATTTCCGGGGAGTGGTATGAGGAGGAAGACCCCTGCTGTTGGCATATCTGGCAGGAATGCCCAATCATCTCCCCTGTGCACTTTTTGTGATGCCCAGTGCTCATGGCCCTATTCCTGGATCTCATGAAATTGTGCCATAGGAATCCTTATCTCAGGATGAATAGGTCTCAGCTCAGCCAAGTAGGTCTCTGTTCCATGCAGTAAAGACACTCAGTCTCCTCGTCTATTCTTTACCTCCAGTGACACAGGAAGAAGTCAAGAATTATTGGCTATTGGGTGATTTGAAGCAGGGCCAACTGACTATAGTCAAAAGCCCACCCCTTGGAATCATGGTAACAGGTGCTTTTACTGAGATGGAAGGGAAAGAACTTTGAGTTGCATCTGCTTGCTATACCAACTTCTGCCCTAATGCAAGATTCCAGTATCACAGCATCCTATCCATTCAGGGCTCTTGGGTGATTACAAGTCCAAAACTATTTTCTGGGCCTTGGTCTTCCTAGAATATGAATTAGAAAGACCAGGATTTTCAGTGGAATGTATGCTACATGCTCAAAAGGAAAAGGTGAGTTAAGATCAAAGAAGAGCTCCTGAAGGGGACATGGCCCAGTGGCAAGAGAGAAGCAGTAGTACTTTGGGGTGCGGGGATGGAAGAGGCTGAGGCTACTGTCCCCTCTGGGTGCTAAGGTAGATTGTAATGGACATCTGCTATTTCTGCCTGGGCTGCTCCCAGCTACATGGCCTCATCAATTTCAAGCCCCTTTCTTCCCACCTTTTTTGTGTGCTTATAAGGTAGTTCAAATTTGGTTTCTGTCACTTGCTACCAAAAGAGTCAGGAAGGTTCCATTTGGTTCTGTCTCTGCCTTCAGGAACCACACACTGAAACAAAGAAAGCCTAGGAGCCGTGTAAGTGGAAGGTCCCATGGGATTAATAGAGACCAACTTCCTTATGGAGAGATTCTTACCCAGACGCCTGTACCCCAGGTGAACGTGGGGCAGGCTCTCCGGGGACGTGTTGACATAAGATTAAGTTGCACTGGGATACTCTACTTATGAGCTATTTTGATTGAAAGAACAAACTAAAAAATAATTATTATAATTATAGCCCATTTCCTTCACAGAGTTATACCTTTCGGTGAAGGTGACTTGAACACAAGAATCTCCCCTTTGTGTGCAGATGGAAATGGATCCGAAAATAGTGCACACTTTGGGTCACAGCTTCTGGCATTTCCCTGTTCACTGCCTTTATTGCTCTCAAAAGAACAGAGTGCTTACATTTTTCTTTGTTTATGTCACAATTCCTTTATCAGTGGTTTCCTTTAAAAAAAAAAAACAAAAAACAGTCATTTGGTTTTCTTTATTTTTGAAGAGCCCAGTAAATTTCAAAACCAGCTTGCCATTCTGCTGACCACTAAGCTTCCACTCCTGCTAGCAGGGTCCAGCCTTACTTGGGCTCCCGGGCATCTTTCTGTCTCTGGCCTCACCGGGCATTTTCACATGGACAGAGTGTGAAGGGCAAGGCCCGCAGGAAACCACACAGACACTCTGACACACTGTCTTGCAAAATCTCCCAGTGACCCATGTGGAGTGCAAAGTCCAACCTTCATTTCAGCCTGCATGAATGAGCCCAGTAGTCAAGGACGGTGCCCCGCTGTGCCCTGGACCACTCCTCCTGTGACCAGGAAAGGCCCCCTTCTGGAAGAAGTGCAGCAGCGGCCAGGAGAAATGCTTGTCCAGGCTCCTGGGGAGCCCAAGGCCCGAGTCCCTCGCCTGCTGCTAAGCTGGGCCTGAAGTCCAAAAGGGAGCCGTTTCCGCTTCCACTGCCAGGCCACTGGAGGCCTGCAGAGCCGTTCCAGAGCCCCATGGAAGAGCATAGGGCAGTCATTGTCATGTAAAACTAGCCTGGGCAAAGCCCCAGAGAACATGCTGTTGGATGCCATCCTGTTCTCCCTGCACAAGGGCATGTGAGAGATAAAAGTGGTGCCGCCCCTGCCGTTGGGCCCTGCCTTCTCCCATTGCTCCGCGATCTAGCTCCCACTTTCAAGCTCCCTCCCGCCCTGGGTTCATAGATCACCGCATTTTCTCCCAGAGGCGCCCAGGGGAGGGAAGGCTCCTGGTGGCCACAAAGAGCAGGGACAACCCAAGGAATGAAGCCAGTGGCCTCCTCTCTGCCAACGCTCCATTGAAAGCACATCTTCGCACCGGGATAGCAGGCCGATTTGCCTCCCCTGCCAGGCCTGCCTCTCTCCATCAAATGTCTGCGTTGCCCAAGATCACCTTTCAGCCTGATAACGCAGAATAAGGCCGCTGTCTGCTTGTCCCCTTGAGGCCTTTCATGCAAAGCCAAGCCGGCTGACATTCTGCATAATACCTTCCCCAAAGAAGGCTGCAGCTTTTGCTCCATTCCTATGCAAAACACGGAGCTTGCCAATAGCAAATTGTTCTGACCCACGAGAGCCGGCTAGAGCCAGGACAACTTCTCTGTAAGCTTCTCATCAATTACTTTTTATTTTCCAAGCTGGACATACCCTGTGGAGCAAGGCTAGAAGCGGAGCTATGCTCAGAGAATATTCTGGCAGTGAAAACACCAGGGTGCTAAATGAAACATCTATGCTCTCCCCACCAACTTCAAAAAATGGGCCTCACAAGCCATAGCGAGGATTATTCCGAACACTGTCATTTCTTGGCATCTCAGGTTGAATTTTCCAGGACACAAAGGCATGTGGCGTTCCATCATCTTGATCATTTTTATGGCCAGTGGGGAGGTAGAAGGGAGCAAATAATTGGATGCACCAAGCTATGGAACAAATGAAACTGTAAAACGCTCGTGATCCAGTAAGTCCCGGATCAAAGTGACTGGCCCTTAGAGATGCCAAAAAAATTGGCCTCCCTCAAAATAAGAAGTGAAGAGGGGGCCTCCAGCAGTGGGTCTAAAAGGGAGTCTTCCCCAGGCTTGTAGAAGTATACATTTCCCATTCATCAGCCAATGCTCAAGGAAACGTGTCATCTAGGAAATGGACTCAGGGCTACATACTAGGGGGAAATATTGGAAGGAAATAAATCAAAATATGCACACGAGTTGTGCCATGATGATGGGATGACTGGGCATTTTTTCCATTTCTCTATTTTCCTAATTTCCTATATACCACAATAATTCATAATTTTTTTTTAGTTTCTTAAGAGAAACCCCCCCTTTTTTAAGCATGTTTGCCACCTAAACACCCAGTTAAAAAATTTAGCCCTCATTCTTGAGTCCTTTGTCTTCTTCTGCTTAAATATCTCAAGCATGTGTCCTCTCTATCTCCACCTTCTGGTCCCTAGGGCACACTGGGTGCCATGTCATCATCTTTCTTTCTGATCATCCTCCTCCCCTAAATGGCTTCCCCATTGCTGGTCTCACCAAACATTCTGTCCATCCTCCAAGGGCAGCCAGAGTGACTTTCTAAAATAGAAACCCTATCACATCACATTCCTGCTTAACTTCTTCAACAGCTCTTCATGGCCTCCAGGAGACAATTTAAATTCCTCTCGGTAACATGCAGGCCTCTTCAAAACCTGCCAAGCTCTTCAACTTCATCTTTCGTTCCCCAACAACCTTCCCCAGGGCCACTACCACTTGGGGTCCTCGAGGTATCTTCATCCAGCTCCAGGCCTTTATATAAGCCATTGTCTTCACCTGAAAGGCTCCCCCCTCCCACCTGGGCGGCCTCCCAGGACTCCATGAAGCTCAAGCATCCCATGCTTCCCACCCAAGGAGATGCCGATGGCCATGCACTCTGTCCTGACAGCGGGCCTGCCCACATCACAGCACCCTACACACGGCTTTGGAGCTACTCATGGCTGTTTTCATCTCTCTCGCTAGACCATGGGCTCCCGGAGATTCATTTCTGGATCCCCAGCACTTGGTTTCTATAGTACTTGGCCAAGGTGAGAAGTTTGATAAATATTTGTTGATTTCAGAAAAGGAGTTAGTCAAGGAATTAAAATGTGGCTTTCTGCCAGAGTTGTTATTTAGAACTACAACATGTACTTTACCACCATTAGAAACAAATTTTTTTAATTAGCAATAATCTCGCCTCGGATAAACTTCATTGGCTACGATACTGCCACTGGATTGTCTAAGATACTTAAGAAAAGCCAAATCACATCAAATGCCTATTGGTTCCCAGATTCTAAGCTTTTTATCTCTCCCACTGCTTACCCTCCCCCCCCTCCTCAGCTGAGCCCCTTTCACCAGCCCACAGGTGTCTGCAAGGAAAATACAGAGAGGAGCCTAGAGGAGTTTGGTTGCCTGGGTTTTAGTGTAGCTGTGCTCAGGACCTCAGTGGCAAAAGATTATAGGTGTCAACACTGTATTACGGGAGGGTTCCTGTTTTGAAAAGGTGTCTTCTTATAGAAGTATCCATCATAATTACAGAAGCCCTAATTCAATTTCTTTGTGCAGTCACAGATCGCTAACCCCTTGACAGAGGATAAGGTGAATTTAGAGAGAAACTAGAAGCCAAAGTGGCAGAAGCTACTGCCAAATGAGGATTAGCTAGAAATGTAGGTAAAACATCCCTGAAATTATAAGGGGAGTTGGAAACTAAGACGGTGCTTACACACAGCGAAGGGTCCAGAGTCTGGGCTCTTACCCATCCATCCATTAGCTGTGTGACCTTGGGTAAGTCACCCAACCTGTTAGACCCTCAGTGTAAAATGAGGAGGAATTGTAGTGTCCTATGAGAGCCTGTGAAATTGGTTCAGGGCACTAGAAGTCTTTGCGCTTAAAGGGAGAAAGGTAAGAACCTGGGCCAGCAGGGAGAAGGACAGGACTGTACATCCTGGGGCAGATTTCTTAAGCTCTTTGAGCTCTGGCTTCCTCATCTGAAAAATGGGGTTTAGATTTATTTATTTTTATTTTTTTGAGAGAGAGTGTGTGTGTGAGCAGGGCAGGAGGCAGAGGGAAGGAGAGTCTTCAAGCAAGCAGACTCTGCTGAACGTGGAGCCCAACACAAGGCTCTATCTCCCCACCCCGCGATCACAACTTGAGCCAAAATCAAGGGGGACGCTTAACCCACTGAGTCACCCAGGGCACCCCTGAAAAATGGGGTTTATAACTAGAACTCCCAGAGCAGTTGGGAGGAATAGAAAGCCGCATATATGGAGTACCGATGGTTATTTCTGGGATTTGAGCCACGGGGCATAGTAATTATTATGTAGATGCACCTGGTTTCAAATTCCAGGTCTGCTGTGTCACCTCAGGCCCTTGGGTAAGCTCCTTACTTGCTCTGAGCCTGTTTCTTCCTGTGACAAATGAAGATAACGGCTGTGTGTACCTCAAAGGGTCATTGTGAGGATTAAATACAATCAATGCAAATAAATGAATGTAAGGGAATCAAGATCTGGCAGACAATAACTTCACCCCTCTTCCTGTCTAACAGGTGCACCAGACCAGGGACTCAGCCCCGCTCCCGCTCCTTCAGCATCCTCCCCGCTGAGGTCATAAGGGTCCTTCCTTCCCATCCTTCCAGAGGGAAGAGGAAAGCAAGGTCACTGGTAACAGGCGAGGGGCCCAAGGTGACCTTGGAGGCACAGAGAAAGCTGGCCTGGAACTCATCTGCCCTCAGAGCCCACCAGTTCACCCCGCCTAACCTCCCTTGGTTTCCGAAGCTTAAAATAGCTGAACCTATGTGGCCACATTTTCACATGCCACTTGCAGAGAACCCCTAGGGTGTTTTCAAGGCCAGCTCTGCACTTCTCAATAGCCCAGCTCCAGTTATGAGTTATTCATACACACCAGGCTCCACCACGTCTGCCCCAAAAATGTGTTCTGAGTGCTTTTCTGCTCGGGCCCATCTCCAAGCAGCTCTGCTGGCTTAGAAGGGTCAGGCCCATCAGCTTCTTTAATAAACGGGGCCTGCGCAGCCCTGGAGGCTGCCGGGCAGAGGGAAGGGATGACAGGCTCTGAGTGCAGGACCACATGACAGGACAAAGCCTGCCCTGGGTGTCCAGTGTTCTAGATCCAGCGCCACCGGTCACCGTTGTGTGACCTTGAAGAAGTCACGTCACCTCTGCGGACCTTGAAGAGGTGTCGTGGAGACCAGGGCTTTCTAGATCTCTCAGATGGCCTCGGATCTCCACCACGCACTGGCTTCATTCTTGGACCTTACCTGATGTCAAGAGAGCTTCCAGCAGCTCCAAACCAATGCTTCTCATGTTCACAACCCGCAGGAAACAGAGAGAGCTTTTCTTCCCCCCGACTCTTGTTTCCTGCGGCGGGGCGCTGGTCAGAGGAACTGGCCCTCAGAGCCCATTCCGACCGCTCTAGGAATGCTTCCCCGGGCTGCAAGGGCTGCAGCCTGAAAATCTGTCTCCCCAGCCTCGGCTCAGCCAGGCAAATGGGCTGCCCCCTCCCCCCAGGTGGCCTGGGGTGAGATTCAGAAGGCAGCAGCGACAGAACTACTCCGGTCTTGCTGCCTCGGCTGTGGCTCCCAGACAAGGACAGCTGTCCCCGTGGACAGTCTCGAGCTGCACAGAGGCTGGGAAGTTTCTGAGGCCTGGATTGTAACAACTGGGTACATTTGTTTGGCGGCTGGGGGCTCCTCCCTCCCCACCTCCTTACTTGGTCCCTGGTGAGCAGAAGCGTCTTTCCCGAAGACCCAGCCAGAGTCTGCTTCTCTAGCCTTTCCAGGGACTTGCATGAGCACCTGCTTCCCTGCATAAAATACCTTCCTGCTTCAAAATTTCCAGAGGCATTCCCGTTCCCTGTATTCGACCTCTGACCGGGGTTCCATCCCTCAACCAGTCCCGGGCCGCAGGGAAAGGCCTGTGCTGATTGCCTGGGCCCGGGGCACACGCTCGCCCAGGAAGTCTGGGCCGGTCGTCTCTGCCAAAAGATACAGACTAAGAATCATTTCCTGAAGTTACTATTCGTTTAGTATTGCCCAATAGCCTAATAATAATTTAATTACAGTGATCAAAGGAAGGAGGGAATGGCTATTGGGCAACCAGAAAACAAATGCCCATTATACGCTCCAACCCAGATGTCTGGGGAAGAAACGCTGGAAGACAGAAGTGGAATCGCAGATGACATCGAGATTCTGTTCAGGCCAAAGCTGGGGCACAGCAGACTGGCAGACCCTCGCCAAGACCCCTTCCATTTCCCTCCCTGGCTCACGCGTCCAACCCCTGGTCCTGTGTGCTCTGCTTCTGGCCCACACCCACGACTCGCTCCAGAAGACTACTCTGTGTGGCTACACTTGCAGAGAACTGGGGCCATCTGGGAACTCACTTGGTCAGGTCGGCCTTGACCAATGACTGATTGGTGTGGAGGGAGGGAAGACCAGCTCTCCTGCCCCAGGTGTGGTCTCCCTCCAAGGGAGAACTGACATCATGGGGCTCCTCTTCAGGATCAGGCTGAGGCTGGGACTTCCCAGGAGAACACAGGTACACTCAGCTTCTCCCCCTCCTTGTCCTGCTCCCCCAGGTCCCGGGGAAGACTCCTTTCATAAGTCATGCGCACACGAATCTCCAGCTCAGGGTCTGCTTCTGAGGAACCCAGCGCATACTGATATGGCCACAGGTGTTCACACCTATGAAATCCTCCGTCTGGACTCTGGCTCACTTGGAATGTGACATTGTCAATCTTGAGGTGAGTCCTACCTCTGAGCTAGGATTCTGGAGGCCAAACGGTTCCCCCCCTTTATAGAAAGGAGGTCACGGAACTTTTTGTAATTCCTTCTTTGTCCTTGGACCAAGATTACAACTGTGCAAACCTAGGAAAGAATCAATTAATCTTGGTTTTATTTTAGCTGCTCCTTGATTAAAAATGCTAATGGCTACCAGAGGTGTTCACTTAAACCCCAAGTTCCTAAATAAGTATTTGAGGGGAGAACCATTTTTCTTTCATTTATTTAAAGAAAAAAAAAAGATCACTGGTGAAGAGAGCCACCCTAAGGTGTAGGAGCTACTTGGCATCTCTGGTCCCAGCTCTGGTCCCAGAGTTTCCCGAGGAAGGGGAGGTCGGGGACACAGGAGAGGCAAGCCATGGGAAGCAGGTGGCAAGATGGACGGGAGGTCTCCTTGCGACTCTGCTGCTGACAGATGAGGTAAGCCAGCCATCATGGGACCAAGACCTCTCTGAGCCCACTTCTTCGTCTATTGAAATGATTGCCTCATGGGTCCTTTCTTAGCCCTAAAGTCGTCTATCCCCTCCAGGAAGGATGTCCACATAGCTACAGGCACTAGACTTTAATACTGAATATTTAATATTTTTCCATAGAAACCAGAGGGGAGTAGAAGCAACTTATTGTATTGTGTCCTTTTATTTTTCTAAGAAGTAAGCAAATTCATTGCACTACCAGCAGATACATAAAGGCTGAAGGCTGACCTCACAGCGTCCAAGAACAATTCCTGATCCCAGCCAAGAGGAACATTGGGAATTTCCTTCTTAAGCAGCTGTTCAAGTGTCCAAATCAGTACATCTTTGTCTTGGACCCATGCAACCCACAGGCTCACTACCTCCCACCAGGAGGGACCATTATTTGGGAGATGGTTATATTGTAAGAAAACCTCTGTTTGCCAAATTGGAGGTTGGGTAATTACAATTCCAGGACTTCATGTAGGTGGTTTCTTCAAAGGCTTTCACTTATTTGCTGCTTAGTGTAGAAGAAACCTCATTTATGTCATTTCTTTTTCTCCCAGAGAAGCTAAGTTCAGTACAGATAATGTACTATATATCCCTGTATCACTGACTTTAATATGGCTCCAGGCAACTTAATGTTAAAGCAATTTGATGATTTGATATTATAAAAAGCATCTATTTTTATTGAGAATGGGAGGTCAACCACTCAAGTGTCCATCAGAAAATGCTGTAGCTGCTAAAAGGCATTTGTTTGTAAAAGGGAAGGAGGAGGGAGGGAGGGAGGAAGGGAGGAAGGAAGGCAGGAAGGAAGGAAGGAAAGAAAAGAAAGACAAGTTTATACATGCTGCTGAATTTTAAACCCTGCAGACTAGCCTGATAGTGTCCAATAGAAAATATGATGTGAGCCACATGTGTAGTTGGAAAGTATCTAGTAATCATACTAAAAAATGTAAAAAAAAAACCCAAAAATAGGGTGCCTAGGTGGCTCAGTTGGTTAAGCAACTGCCTTCGGCTCAGGTCACGATCCTGGAGTCCCGGGATCGAGTCCCGCATCGGGCTCCCTGCTCGGCAGGGAGTCTGCTTCTCCCTCTGATCCTCTTCCCTCTCATGCTCTCTGTCTCTCATTCTCTCTCTCTCAAATAAATAAAAATAAAATCTTTAAAAAAAAAATAGTTGAAACTACTTTTAGTAACATATTTTATTTGACCTAATACATACTATTTTTTCACCTGATATATTTGAAATGAAAATATCATTTCAACATGTGATCAATATAAAAATTAATAAGCCATATTGCATTCTTTTTTTTTTCCCTCTAACTTTTCTAAAACTTCATGGTTAAGTGTGTTTTTTTGCACTTGGAGCACATCTCAACTTGAGCTTGCCTCATTTCAAGTGCCCAACTGTCCATGTGGCCGCCATGTCAGATGGTGCCAGTCTGATGGAGAGTCCTTGCTGAAAAGACACCCATGATCTGTAATCATCAAGTCAGATGGCTTCATCTCACACACAAGCCTCCTCCGAGTTCTTCTTGAAATCTTTGCTCCTTAAGGCACATTTGACTACCTACTCCTTGACACTTCCTCCTCCTGATTTACAAAACCCAACATTCCCAGCTCTTCTCCTGTCCCTCCACTGCTGTACTCACAGAGTTCTTGCTGCCCTCAAAGCATAAACTCTCAAGCTGTCAAGCTGCCTCTCTCTCTCTCTCTCTCTCTCTCTCTCTCCCCCCCTCTCTCACTCTGAACAGCTCCCAAAGCCAGGCTCCCAGGCTGGACCTGGCCCCTCAGTTCCAGTCACACATAGTCACAGTGTTGCCTGAAGGACAGCTCCCCCTAGCATGCCTCAGCTCCTCAGACTAAATGTTCTAGATCAATCCTACCTTCTCCTCCTACCCATGCCAGCCTCTCTCCCCAATCTCAGTTTTTGTTCATGTCAATATTGCCACTCAACAAATATTTCATGAGCACCAGCTGTGAGGATATAACAATGGACAAGCCCAACAAAAAGTTGTCTTCGTGGAGCTGACATTCTACTGAGGACAGTCAGATAATAAAAAATAATAAATAAGTAAAATCTATAGTATGTTAAAAAGTAATATTCACTATGGAGAAAAATACAGCAAGAGAAGGGGAATTGGAAGTAGAGGAGATGCATGGTTTTCTTTCTTTAATCTCCCAAATCCGTGGTATCATTTTATTATTAAAATAAAATGGTTATAATTTTTTAAAATCATTGTAATTCATGCTGAGTCATCAATGATCAGACAAGCAATTTAACCACTTTGAGCCTGTCTCCTCAGCTATAAGATGGGGAAAGGATTCTTACCTCATAGAGTTCTAGTGAGAATTAATATGAGATTGTGCACATAATATATTAGGTATGGAGACTGGCTCATGGTAGGTGCTTAATAAAAAGCAGAAATGATGATGATGATGGTGATTATGGTGGTGGTGGTAATGGTGAGGATGGTGATGGTGAGGATGATGATGGTGGTGGTGGTGGTGATGATAATGATGGTTATGGTGAGGATGATGGTGGTAGTGTTGGTAGTCGTGGGGGTGATGATGGTGATGATGGTCATGGTGAGGATGATGGTGGTAGTGGTGGTAGTCGTGGGGGTGATGATGGTGATGATGGTTATGGTGAGGATGATGGTGGTAGTGGTGGTAGTCGTGGGGGTGATGATGGTGATGATGGTTATGGTGAGGATGATGGTGGTAGTGGTGGTAGTCGTGGGGGTGATGATGGTGATGATGGTTATGGTGAGGATGATGGTGGTAGTGTTGGTAGTGGTGGTGATGATGATGATGGTCATGGTGAGGATGATGGTGGTAGTGGTGGTAGTGATGATGATGATGATGGTCATGGTCATGGTGAGGATGATGGGGGTAGTGTTGGTAGTGGTGAGGGTGATGATGGTGATGACGGTGACAGTGATGGTGGTGACGGTAGCAGTGGTGATAAAAATTATGACTTTCAATGAACTAAATATGAAGTGCTAAGAGGAGAGGGTTCTACCCGGGGGGCTAAGAGACCATACCTTTCAATGTAAGGTCATTGAGTTTTCCCTTCTTCTGATGCTATTCACAAAGCAAAGATCACTGATATATTCATAGGAGGTTCCAGGCATATCAATTATTTGTTCCTACATTTGAGACTTAGAAACAGATGAGTTTCCTCCTGAGACTATAGACAAAAAAGGAAAATTCCAGTTAGCATGGTTATTTGATATTAGACTGTGTAAAACTGGTTTACTGGATGCACATGTAGTTGTTTTTTTTTTTAAGAAGCAAATCGTTCCCATAATAAATTTGGGGATTTCATTTGTATATTATAAAATAGTTCATGTTTATTACAGAAATTTGGAAAATGAAAAAAAGTAAAAAGAAGACAATGAAATCACACATAATTCCATTATTTAGGGATAACAGCTATGTATACTTTGAGGTATACTTTTCTGATCTATTTTATTTTTCCTTTTCTAATACTTTTGGGGAAAATATGGCACATCCTTTCTTTACTATGCTACTGTTTAATATTAATTTAAATTTATTTTTCTCTGATTATCAATGACAAGAATGAAATAGTGTCTGTTGTTTTTCTTTTATATAAGACATGACATTTAGTACATTATTGCTTACTTTCTACTTCTTTCAGCCACTTCCAGCTTTGGCTTATTTAATTGGGAATTTGGGGCTTAAATTATTACTACTAATAATATATATCTTCTCTTTCAATAATTATTTTGATATTTACATGAAGTTTTATAGCTACATTAGCAATAATTATTTAGATTTACTTGTATTTAACTGGTCACATAACACCATATACTTATACCGTGTCTTCCCCATTCTTAAGTCATTTGTTTTACTTCATCTGCTAATTGACTGGTATTCTTCTTTGGGTAATTTTTTGGGGCAGGGCATGTAGGTAGTTGACTTTCTGAGGTCTAGAATCGATCATGTCTTTGCGAGCATTAAGTTGGCTGAATGTTGGAATTATTGGCTCATAAACATTTCTCCTAAAAAATTATGTCAATGCTGTCCAACAATTCTTTTGTTTCATGTCATAGAAGAGAAATCTAAAGGCACACTGATACATATTCATTTGTAGTAATTTGCCTGGAAGCTCACATATTTTGTTTTCTTTATCCTTGAAAATAAAAAAAAAATTCATTAGGGCACATCCATTGGTGTAAGTGATAAATGTTGCTTGGTACTTAATGACCCTTTCCCATCTCTTGTCGATAGTAATTTAAGGTCACCCTGTTTGGTAGCAGGGTCACAACTAATGGATGTAAGTGTCTGCAATCCAGGAAAAGCCTGAGCTTTTTGAATACATCTTTGAAAACCAGTTAACTGTGCTGGAAGGAGCAAGTCTGTGATGGCAGCTCAGCAAATGGTCAACTGCATGACCTTGGATGTGTTGCCTGATTTCTCTCCAAGCCTCCGTTTCCTGCTCTGTAAATGGGGGCTAGAAAACCTCCTCGCAGATGTGTTGTGAAGAATACGCAAGGCAGAATGCCGGCCCACCATAAAGCATATCTACTCTTCTGGAATATGAGAAGACTGATTCTTCCCCAAGCCAAGACCACAGAAATCTGGTTCACGAACAAGTCAGATTCTGTCTTGGGAGCCAGAGCTGCTCTTCTTACCACCTGGAAAGGGTCTTGGAGAAGTGGCTCCATCCCTGACAGATGAAAATATTCTAGGGAGGCAGGGTGTCTGTCAAGGGGGAGAAGAAACCATCAGCTCAAACCCAGTTCCAGGAGTGTGACCTCTAGCCATGGGAGGAGGGCAGGGAAGAGAAAAGCTGCTTCTCTCTTGGTCACGGACACAGGCCTCTCAGCCTTGTCTGGGGCACTCCTGTTGTCCTTGTCCCTTTCACGGTGACCCCGAATTGTGGACATGGTGTCAGTGGAGCTCAGGAGATCATTAAGCCTTGCCACTTAAAGAGTATAGGCCACAGGCCGGCAGCTTCAGCATCACCCAGGGGAGTGGCAGAAATGCAGGATCTCAGGTTTCACCCTGGAGTCACTGAATCAGAATTTACATTTTAACAAGGCCCCCAGGGGATGCACGAGCCTGTCAAAGTTGTAGGAGTTCTAGTCTGGACCACAAAGTTGGTCACAACTAAAGTTGTAGGTGGCTTCTTGGTCACTAACCAGTGGTTCTATTTTCATGCCTTTTTAAAATAGCAATGAAAGCACAGCAGAAATGTAGGATACATCCAGTGGTTTCCCATGCAGCCCATTCCACAGGAGTGGGGAAGGGCCTGATTCTCCTTCCCGGGGCCATCTTAACCTGCTTCTCTGCCCTTGGCACTCAGCCAGCATTACTGGATCATTCTTCTCAGAACATGTTCTCAGCCTCTCTGCTTGACCACAGAAATGAGGACACAACTGCTGAGAGCCACAATCATACCATCCCTGGCTTTTGTGGCTTCCCCCCACCCCTACTTCGAGGGGATCAAGCTGTGACCATGGGTATGGTCACAAAGCAGAAACTGGCATTCACTGGAGGTGTTCTGTGGCCCCAGTCTTGACCTCCCTCTGGGCTCCAGTAGCTGTCACCCTGTGAATGGACGTCCCCAGCTCTGGCCAGAGCCAGAGCCAGAGCTGGAGTAAACTTGGGGTGGTAACTCCAAGACTTCACTTTGGCGTCTGGGACCCCAACATCTTCAAGGATGTTCTGAGCTCTGTGGTCTCCAAGCTTGTAAGGCACAAGCTCGCCTGGTGGTCCAACCTGAATTCCCAGAGGTGAAACCGAATGTGGCTGGAGCGAGGGGCCTGAGCACATTCCGGGGTTCTGGGCAGGTCCCCACACGCCCTTCTTCACCAGCGGCACGTGTTTGGAGACATGCCTGGCTTGTCCACTCTTGTATCTGTAGTGCTCACCAGAATGTCTGGCACTTGACACGTATTTGAACCTAAATCTGGTGCAACAAAGACCCTGCATAGTCCCAGATGGGGACAGTGCAGGCTGAGTTTAGTGAGAAATAAAGCCAATTCCCAAATTATTAGTCATGGCCTTATACCAGAGGAGCATCATTCCTTTCTGCTTATAGGCAGTTGCTTCTCTCTTTCATCCATGAGGATGAAAATATCCTCATGGCTTTGGTGGGCCATTTGGTGGAGGGAGGAGAGGCCACCTCGACATAGTCTTCCCAGGAAGAGTGAGCTTAGAATGCACTGCAGCAAATCAAGTGCGCAGAATGGGAAGACTTCAGGGCCACCCAGGGAGAGTGAGGGTGGCCTGGGGGCGGGGGACGTGGGAGAGGAGCTGGGGTGACAGGACCAGCTCCAGGGAACTAGAGGACCCAGGGGCAGAGCAAGACCCTGAGGGCCTGAAGAGGAAGATCAGGCTCAGGTCAGGACTGTGTAACATTCACTTAGAGCTCCAGCCCATCACTCCTGAGCCTGCGACAAAGTGGGCCAAGTGCCACAGTCTTGTGATAGGGTGTCTTGTGGACCGGGAGCTGCATTTGACACTGGGGTGGAAGAGAGAGAAAGAGGCCGAGAAAAGAGAGGGGTCCAGGAAAGCAAGCTGCTGAGCACAGGAAGTCCACATCTGACAATTCTCTGAGGCCCGGCCTGGTGAGCAGAATGCAAGGCCCCATCGGGAACCTCCAGAAACCCTGACATGGATGCCAGATGGTTCCTGAATGTGGGAGGGGGCTGTGAGCCAGGAAGCACTGGACTGAAAGGAAGGAGGGTAGAAGATTAGAGACCACTGGTTACGGTCACATGGCTTACAGAAGACTTAGCCCCATTGACGGAGCTGCCTCTGGCTTTGGGGCAAGGAAATCTTTAGTCTGGGGAAGCTACCAGCACATGACTGAGTTTTAGTCACAATGTTGTAAAACCTCCCTGGAGATTCCTGGAGGAAAGTGAAAACTGTCACTACAAAATGACAAATGAACCAAAATAACCAGGGTTGGATGACCTCCACTAGTCATGGAGCTGCTTCCCATAACAAAGCCCTCCCCGCAGCAGAGACAGATGTCCCTGTTACCCCATAGGCCTTCTGGAGGGGAAGTCCCCCCCACCCCGAGGAGAAGGGGCCTTTTCAGAGAAACCCACCTGAGTTGGGCACTGTGGTTCTATGGAAAAAGAGGAATATTCACGGTGGTGAAGTGAGGAAAACTAAATGATCTTAGTACTTGGAGAGAACTATTTTGGAGAAAAATTATACTTAAAAAACCAGATGGTCCCTTTGTTTCCAGTAGTTGCCTATAAATTCTCTAGTTTTCTGTTCTGCAGAATTGAAATTGACATTTTTTTTTAATCATGAGTCAGTTGACAAGAAAATTGAGAAAACAAAACAAAGGGTGCCAGGTTTGGGTTTTTGTGGGGTTTTTTCTCTTTCTTTCTAAACAAGTAAGTCCAGCAGTTCAGATAAGCTTTGGAAGGAAGGAAGGAAGGAAGGAAGGAAGGAAGGAAGGAAGGAAGGAAGGAAGGAAGGAAGGAAGGGAGGGAGGGAGGGAGGGAGGGAGGGAGGGAGGGAGGGAGGGAGGGAGGGAGGGAGGGAGGGAGGGAGGGAGGGAGGAAGGAAGAGAAAAGAAACGAGAAGCATGTCAATGGTCTGTTTTTGGAAACCCCCAGCAGTTGCCTTTCTGAAGTCGCTATGCAGCTTTGTGGACACACACTTTCTCCAGCTGCGGCACATCTGGAATTCTGAAGTTGTACCTCTGGTGCTCCAAGCAAAATAGCAAAAAACCACCTTTGGTTTTCTGACCCATGTGGTTTCATAGCCTTTTCCAGACTTGAGCTGTGGAAAATTGCTGCTCTTGGCTTGAAAGTCACAGTTTAGCAAGTGGTATGTTTCAGGGGAACTGGTGGGCCTGAAGATTAATTTGTATTTGCTGCCTCCTGGGGTTCCCAATCAGCCACTTGGCTCCCAGAAGCCACCAGGCGGAGTGTTGCAATGCACACGAGGCGGGGGCAGGAATGCAGCATAAATGTCACCAGGGAGAACAGCCTCACCGTCTGCATGTCTTCTGGTTTGTGCACTTCCCCCCAAATCACCACCACGTATACAAGAAGAGTGATGGGGGACAGTTGCGTCTTCCACCAACCACAAGATGCCTCCTGTCCTGGGGATCCGGAGGGGGTGGCACCTGGTATGGCTTTGTCTGACTTCTTCTCCCAGCCACATGACCCACCTGAGAGGCTTCGTGCCAGGTCTGCTGATCAGCGTGAAAAAAAGAGGCTGCAGTGACCAGAGGGAATCCACTGACCAACTAATGGAGCTTCTTTTCCCAAACACAGTATAGTACAT
Organism: Mirounga angustirostris; assembly: GCF_029215605.1. Classification (NCBI taxonomy): domain Eukaryota; kingdom Metazoa; phylum Chordata; class Mammalia; order Carnivora; family Phocidae; genus Mirounga; species Mirounga angustirostris. The sequence goes on from NW_026991714.1 coordinate 138,393,439, forward strand.
ATGGGAGAAAGGTCGCTGGGCTCTAAATGTAGTGAAATGGCTCAGTAAATAGTCTCTTTTCCACTCCTAAGGAGCAGTGAGTCCCAAAGGATGTTGAATTTCCCATATGTGACTTTTAGAGATGGGGTAGAATTTGGGGTGGGGAGAGTAATGCACCGATATAAGTAAACAGATAGATATAGAGATACTGTCTGTCTTTGTTCTAATGTATAGTCACCCACGGCATTTTGCTGACCACTAAAAGTGCTTGGGGGAATGGATTTCCTTTGATGCAAAGAGGCAAATGAAAATGAGAAAAGTAAATGGTACCCCAGGCCCAAGCTTCGCATGGTGCTCACGTTGTGCCTTAGTACAGATTCCAGCTCACAGCCCCCGAGAAAGCCTGCCTGAGTTTGCCTACTGTGAACTCCCACAGCTTCCACCATCTGTAGCCCTCATTTTGCATGGTACATTTGCTGACTCTAAAAAAAAAATAGTAATTATTATAACCTTCCCAGGTATCCTTTCCATTTCTCTCAGTTCTCCTACAAGGGCCTAGAGGGCAGACTTGTGCTCATTGTATCCCCAGCATCAAGTTCAGGGCCCTCCCTACAGGAGGTCTCAGAATAATTTAATCATGCAGAAAGCATCACATACGTCAGATATACAGGCCATCCCAGCAAGGACAAGTATCCTGCAGTAGGAAATGACAAAGACAGCAGTTCAATGCAGAAAACACTTGCTCATGTCATGGGGTCATGGTTAAAAGTGACTTAACAGAGAAAGAGCTCCTGGTTTCAGAGGTAAATGCCATCATGCTGGGCACCTGACCATCTTCAACGCGAACTGTAGGCACAGATAGAGGGAGTGGAGAGAATCTGAGAAGCCGTAGGTTTGGATGCTTCAAAAGCATAGCCTAGCCCCAGGTCACGGAAGGAGAAAGCTTGGTATGCTGACGTCAGCCGTTAGATATGCAGGAAAATGACAGGAATTTTGAGAGCCAGTTGTTAAATCATCAGTAACCAGAAATCGGCTGTAGTGAGAGTATTTACAGCATGGAAACAGGCAAACACCACAAATCAGGCTCCTCCCATGCCACCTCATTGCGGAGAGGTGGTTTACCAGAACACTACAGCTAGCCTCTGACCATCTGTGGGCGGGCAAGAGTAATCTTTTCGAGCAAAAGTTTCAAGGCAACTGTGACCTTAACTGGCCTTAATTGCACAAAGCACCAGCCTCTGCCAACAGCAGGGTTTGGTCCCAGGAGCAAAGAATGGATGTTACCTGTAGCTGAGAATGTCTGGTCACTTCTGGGTCTTGTCAGTTACATCTGCTCACCAGATACCACTTACAGTTCTAGCTTTTCTTACAAAGGACTACAATACACACATGTATGTATTATGCATTTTTGAATTTGTAAATTTCTCTGATTATGGACTCTCAGAGCACTGCGTAAGAATTAAATCAAGCATTGCTCCCAATAGTGGTCCCCCACCATGAAAGAAACAGAACCAGGCATAACTATAGATGGTCTGAGTATCCATGCATGACACTTCCTTCTTGGATTTTTGCTGCCTTTTATTTGCACTTCTCTCTTTATAATGTTTCCCTGGTTGACCTTATCTGGTCCTGTGGCATTAATATTCTCATAGACAGATAGCACCCAAATCCAGCAATAATTTCTCCCTTCAGCTCCAGACTCATATCCAGATTCTTCCTTGACAAGTCCACCAGGATATTTAATAGTGGTTCAAAACTTTCAAAAGGTAAAATTGGCTCATGTCCCTCCCCTGCTTCCAGTGGCTTCTCATTTCATACCAAATCCAAATCTGTAACATGGACTGACTGACATCCCCAACTCATTGCTTCTTTGTCCTCCTCTCTCACTGCTGGTCTGGTTGCTGCCTCTCAAACATGGCAGACAGGCTCCAACTTAGGATAATTTGCTATTCCATTTTCCTGGAAAACTCCTTCACCAGGCATCCTCATGATTTCCTCCCTTACCTCCTCCAAGTCTTTTCCAAAGGCCCCTTATTAAAGAGGTCTTCCTGACCACCTTATTTTGAATTACAACCTCCCTTTATACTCCCTATACCCTCCCTTATCCACACCTCCTATAACCTCATAACATCTTACTGGCTTTCCTGTTTATTGTTTATTCCTCCCACGAGAATGTAAGCTGCCAGAGGGCAGGGATTTTAGTCCAGTTTGTTCACTGTTGTATCCCTAAGACTCTGCTCAGCATGGAATAGGGACTCAGTAAATACCTGTTGAATCATAAACGAGAACCATGGTTTCTGTCCTCAGACCACTTCCTCCTCTCCCAATCTTCTGCTCTGCCTATTGGCCCACCATGTCACTCAGTAGCTCAGAATAAAACCCTGAGCTACCCTTATCTTTTACATCCAACCCATTGGCAAGTGCTGAAAGCTCTCCCATTTAAATATATCCTGAATCTGACCACCTGCCTCTCCTCTGGCCGATTGTACCATTGTGATTGTAGAACAGGACAACTGTAATCACTTCCTACCTGGTCTTCTTGCTTCCAAGCTCCCAAATCCCTCACACCCACCCCTCCACATGCACACACTGCCAGAGCAGTATGTATAAAACATGACTCCTCAGGTGCAAACCTCCCAAAGGCTTCTCACCACATTTAAAATGAAATCCATGCTACCTGCCCTGGCCACTGCTGATTCCTCCAGACTCCTCTCTGACATGTTCCCACTGTTCTCTATCCTTCAACAGTAGCCATCAAGTGCCCGCTCTGTGACAGGGCTGTCCAAGGTGTTTGGGACACACCAGGAGACAAAATGGAGAAGTATCTGTGCTCTTGTGGAGCCTCCATTCTACTGATGGAAAGCAAACACGATAATAATCAGTAACGTCGTGCATACAAAGGTAATGAGCGCCACGGCAAATAGAAATGAGGGGGAATTGGAAGTGTGTGTATGGGCTGGCAAGGGCAGTATTAAACAGGTCTGCACTGAGGAGGCAAGGCAGGAGCCAAAATGGGGGAGGTGAGCCACCCTGGTCATCTAGCTATTCTGAGAACAAGCTGGACTCGGCTTGTATTGTGTCAACTCGGCTAAGCTGGAACTCTACTTCTTAGAATTCCTCTCCAGGCACAGCTCCAGGTTAGCATGGGCCACAATCGTGTACGAGACGTGGAAGGCAGAAATGGAGGCGCAGCATCATTCTGTCCTGCTAGGAAGGCCAACGCTGGGCTCCAGGTGCTGGGCCAGCTCGCCCACGTGGAGGCCTGTCTGCTGGCCCGTTTGGTTGGACAGCAGCTGAGCCATGGCACCTGCAGTCCCCGCAGGATCCTGCCCAGGGCACACTTAGCCCAATGACAAAGGGCACCAAGGCCGGAGGCTTGAAGGCGGTGAGAGCCCAGTCAGGTGCCAACTCCCAGCATGTCCCTCCTTCCCTCACTCCTTGGCCTGCTCTGCAGACTTCCAATGGAGCACGGGTGCAGAAACAGCTTCATGTCTAAGACAAGTTAACCAGCTCCCACAGTTCTGGGAGGCCAAATGCCTAAATAACTAACTAAATACATTCTTATAGGATTTATTACAGGGATAATATATTATATCCATAATGGCTAGCTCCTTATCATTTAATCTGTGTTCATATGTCACCGTCCTATACAAATCTTTTTTTTTTTTTTTTTTGAGAAAGAGAATGAGTGGTGGGTGGGGGAAGAGAGGGAGAGAGAGAGAACCTTAATCAGACTCTGTGCTCAGCGCAGAGCCCAATGCAGGGCTCGATCTCACCACCCTGAGATCATGACCTGAGCCAAAACCAAGAGTCAGATGCTTAACCCACTGAGCCACCCAGGCCCCCCACTATCCTGTACAAATCTTAGCTAAATATCTATGATAGAAGTTTCTGCAGTTATTCCATATCCCCCCACCTATTTTTTTTTCTTTTATGGTATATATTGCTCTCTGAAGTTATTTATTTTTTTAAATTTGATTACTTGTTTACCAGAGCCTATCCTATTTCTTGCTCTGTCTTCAGTGCCTAAAACACAGACCGCACATGGTAGGAATTCAAAAAAATAATGACTGAATAAATGTATCTGATGTCTTATTTTTGGTGTCTGTCAACAGATTTCTGAATACCAAAACAAGCTAAATGCTTTCAACTACAGGCATTCTGAATGCAAATCTCACAGGGGCTTGATGGGAAATCTCCAGCATTTATACATAAAGTCTATAATTACAAATGAAAAGGCAAAGCATTTTATTGATTACATTAGTCAAAATTATTTTGCCAACAAATTTTAAGCACAACCAAACCAAAAACAAACCTTTTTTTTTTTTTGTACTATCCATTCCACAAAAAAAGTTCCCTGTGGTTCATAGGGCTAAATATTAAAATAGTCACAAAGACAATGTCTTCAGTTAATAAATTATATTCAAGCTTAAGGGGTGAGAGCAAATGTTCAAGTTTGCTTTCTTTTTCTTTTTCTTTTTTTTGATTCGTTTTTTTTTTTTTTTTTTACTTTTTAAATTTAAATTCAGTTAGCCAACATATAGTACATCATTAGTTTTTAATGTAGTGTTCAATGATTCATTAGTTGCATATAACACCCAGTGCTCATCACGTTGCGTGCCCTCTGCTAAAGGTTTTCCCTGGCAAGAAAATACAGAGTTAGAAGATTTTAAACATTAAACTAAGAAAAATCTTTAAAATGAATGACTTTGTTTTACATTTTAACCATTTCAAACCAAAGATACTTGTGAGTCAAAACTTCTTCTGCTAATTCGGCGATGGAATAGTGGTCCTAATTATTGCCAATATCCCATCTTAATTGTCATTAATTACTCCTTCAGGACATTAGACTGATGTTTGCTCATTACTTTTGTTTTCTTTACAGTCTCTACTCTTAGCATCCCACCTGGCTGTAGATCTTTGGCACCAAAAGCCCCATTTCAAAGAACTCAGTGCTGGGACGCCTGGGTGGCTCAGTTAGTTAAGTGTCTGCCTTCTGCTCAGGTCATGATCCCAGGGTCCTGGGATCGAGTTCCGCATGGGGTTTCCTGCTCAGTGGGGAGCCTGTTTCTCCCTCATCCCGCTCCCCTGCTTTGCTCATAATCTCTCTTGCTATCTCTCTCTTTCTCAAATAATACAATCTTTAAAAACAAAAAACAAAACACCTCAGTGCTTTCTTACTGGGGCGAATCCTGGCATAACTTTATTTCCCTTCTCAACCTATTTTCATGTTAATTCATGCATTGAACTAACATGTATTGATCATCTATTGCATTCCAGAGGCTGTTTTGGTTTCAAGGTCATTGTCTTGAAAGAGTTCCTTCCTTTTCTGGCCCATAAATGTTACACCATTGACCTGAAGCAACAAGTCTAGCCCTTCCTTGTTTTCCCAGCCATTCTCTCTGAGACCATTTGGGGTGTAACACTTCCTGCTGCTTTCCTACAATTCTCCACCACGGATTTCTATTTGTCCTCGGGTAAGTGCTCTTCCTTCCCATTTTTGTTCCTGCCCTTTTAAAGTCTGAGAACATCAGAGGATTTCCTGTGCGGCCTCTGGTTTTACTAGCCCCATTCCCTTTTCTTCTGCAGGAGGATCACTTGCAATTGCAGGCTCAGAGTGACATCCCAGCCCTCTGGAGACATCATTCATTTGAAAATCTTTGACCAGGACATCTGGCCTATCTCTCCTCCGATCTTTGGGGAAATCTGCTTCCCTAAAGTCTAGATTGTGTGCTTAGCTGCAAAACTTTCCTCATTCTTGGGTATCATGAGCTCCAAAATGGATTCTGGGTCCAGGCAGCCATGGACTTGAATCTTGGCACTCCCACTTATTGGCAATGTCACCTCACCAAGTCAGGGAACCTGCTTGTACCGAAGTCTCCTGATCTGTACAGAGGAGAGCTATTCTGAAGACTGTGTTTTCCAAAGATGGCCACACCAATAAATATACATGTGTGCCCCATCCCGTACGCTTTTCTTACAATGGGATGTAGAAACCTTCCTATCTGGGCAGGCAGAATGTTATGCAACTTCTGAGAGTAAGGCATGCAAGGCAACACAAGACGCGCACTTTTGGAATAGGGTTCCCAGATTTCGCAAGTGGAAGTATAGAACACCCAGCTAAATTTGAATTTCAGAAAAACAACAAATAATTTTTTAGTGTCAGTATGTCCCAAATACTGCACAGGGCATACTAATACTAATAAAGCTTATTTGTTGTTTCTCTGAAATTTGAATTTGAACTGAGTGTCCTATATTTTATATGCAGAGTCCCCTGGGGAGCCCAGAGCCACCACGTAAGAAGTTTGACTCTCCTGGGGCGCCTGGGTGGCTCAGTTGGTTAAGCGACTGCCTTCGGCTCAGGTCATGATCCTGGAGTCCCTGGATCGAGTCCCGCATCGGGCTCCCTGCTCGGCAGGGAGTCTGCTTCTCCCTCTGACCCTCCCCCCTCTCATGTGCTCTCTCTCTCTCAAATAAATAAATAAAATCTTAAAAAAAAAAAAAAAGAAGTTTGACTCTCCTAAAGCTACTAGGTCTTCCAGTTGCTCAGTGTTTGAGCGTTCCCAAACCAGGCATCAAACATGTGTACAAAGAAGCCTTAGGATTATTCCTGCCTCAGCTACAGTCTTCCAGCAAACATGAACATACCCCAAGCCAGAACTCCTAGATGAACGCAATCAACCCTCAGAACCATAAAGGATGATAATAGATGATTATTATTGGTTTTAAGCTATTAAATTAGGGGGCAATTTGTTACACAGCAATAGATAACTAATATAATTAACTACTTCATAGGACTTTTGCACTGTTTATAGAAGTAAGGCCCTTAGCATAGCCCCTGGAACAAATATAATTCTCCCTTTTTCCCCCCAGCCCACACATAAAATCATTGATATACATGAGTGATGCCCCATGGTCTTTTTTCTCCAAGATTACTTTTATTTCCACAGAACTAATTTCTCTTTATTAGCTAGAACTGGATACTGAGGGTATGGGTTGTTTCCCCATGTTCTCAAATCTCTGGGAGATTAAACTGATAGCAAAGTAAGAAATGTCAGACACTCTATTCTAGCTGTGAGACCCCCCTAGCGGAAGTCCCCACACTGTGCATTATGCTCATGGCCCTTTGCCAATTCTGTGATCAGCTTTGGCAATCTCTTTATCTATCCATAATATGGTCCTACAAAAACCACTTCTGTTTTCTTTTTATCCTTACACAAAGACTCTGAGGTCCTTCTACCCACACCTTCATCAATTTCTATGAAGATGTTCACAAGTTATTATTTGTATGTTGGCTTGTTTTCTTTTCTTTTTTTTTTTTTAAAGATTTTATTTATTTATTTATTTGAGAGAGAGAGAATGAGAGACAGAGAGCATGAGAGGGAGGAGCAGAGGAAGAAGCAGATTCCCTGCCGAGCAGGGAGCCCGATGCGGGACTCGATTCAGGGACTCCAGGATCATGACCTGAGCCGAAGGCAGTCACTTAACCAACTGAGCCACCCAGGCGCCCCTATGTTGGCTTGTTTTCATGTTTCTTCTCCTATTGTGTACTGACATCAATATGTCATGATTGTTACAGTCCCTGATGATCCAGTCCCTCCAGTGTCCTACAGATTGCTACCTACCCCATCCCACTTCAGTCAGGTCAATGACCCAATCGTACCCATTCCTCCCTCAATGTAGACTTAGACATGCTGATTATCATTCAAAGTAGAGGCACAGGATCTTATGGTAGGCTGCATAATAGCTCCCTACTCACCCAGAGATGTGCATGTTTAATCCTTAGAACCTTTGAAATGTTACCTTACATGGCAAAAGGGACTTTGCAGGCATGACTAAGTTAAGGACCTTGAGATGGAGAGATTATATTGAATTATCTAAGGGAGCCCAAGGTAATCACAAGGGTCCTTATAAAAGGGAGGCAAGAGAGTCAGAGAGAGATGGAGATGTGTTGATGAAAGCAGAGGTCAGCATGATGTGAGGCCATGAGCCAAGGACTGCAGTGGCCTCTAGAAGCTGGCAAAGTCAGAGAAATGGATTCTCCCTTGAGCCTCCAGAGGGAATGCAGCTCTGTGAACACCATGATATTAAGCCCACTGAGGCTGATTTTGGACTTCTGACCTTCAGAACCCTAATAAATTGGTGTTGTTTGCAGCCACTGAGTTTGTGGTAGTTTGTTGCAGCAATAGAAAACTAATGCAGACCTCCATGAGTCTTATGAAGTTACCCTTAGGTGGAGGGACCTGTTCAACCAGAAGGATCAGTCACATGTTTTAAGTGTATTTGTTTTATAATTATGACTGCATCTTCTTTCTTAAAGAGTTCGAGATGACACATTAAGAAATAGCCTCTCTATTTTTATTTGACCCAAATGAGCTATAGTTTGGGAGAAAAAAAAAAAAAGAACAACAACTTAGGTGTGAGGATGGAGTACATTTAGAAAGAGGAAAAGAAACAGAATTCAATCCCATGTGTCTGCAGTTGCAGGTCTCTTACATTCGGGATTAAATCTGCCTCTGGTTTATAGTGAGAAAGATACAAGACAATCACTTGTCATAGACACTGCTGGCTTTCACCAAACCCACGTCCTCTTCTTTCCAGGCACTAGCTAGACAGCATTTCCCAACCCGCTTGCAGTGGGCGTGGCCTGGGACTGAGGTCTTGCCAATGGGATGTGAACGGATGATGTATGCCACACCCAAGCTTGTCCTTCCCCAAGCTTCCATGCATGTTTTTCTATGTTCTTTACCCTTCCATTGGCTTGATGCAGATCATCACAACCTTGAAAGCCACGTGTTGGATATAACCACAAAATGGAAGGATCCTGGGTCCCTGAATCACTGCTTGGAGAAGGATTACCAACCCATCAGGAACATCTGTTTTGGACTTGAAGTGAGTAAAAAGTTAACTTCTACTGTTTGGAGCAATTATTCATCTTGGAGTTGTTTATCATTGCAGCTAGCATTACTTTAAGGTAACACACAATGCAAATCCCAAATATTTGGGGTAAGCACAGCCTGTTTTGCAGACGGGTACGCCATAGGATCAATGCATCAGTAAGAAGCTGATTGGGGCTTACGTTTCACTGTGAACATAGCAGGTTTTATAAACATGCCTTGAAGAATGGTTCTTTGTAGGTTTTCCTGGCTCAGCCCAATCAAAGCCACTGCTGATGCAACAAACCCTTCTCTTGATGCATTACATAACTTGTATTAACAAAAACAGCATGGTTTTAGTATTTTCACTGTGGTCTAAATCTGAATGAGGAAATCATTTAATACCCTTGACTTTGTCAAAACACAGATCTCTGGACACAGCCATCTGAACATTCTTTAGTGTCTAAGAGAAATGCCACCCCACAAGTGTATACTTGTCTTGGGACCTAAGATGAGGGTGACCAACCACTCCAGTTTGCCTGAAACTGTGGGGATTCCTAAGATGTGAGACTTTGGGTTTTAAAACCGGGACAGTCCCAGGAAAACTGGGAAAAGTTGGTCATCCTACAGATACTGTTCTGCTAGAAACAAGTCTACATATATGGTTGGAAATCCAGAAGTGAACAAAGAAAAGGCACTTTTCCCCTCCTTCTACCAGGAAAGGCATACTCTCCATTTAGGAAACGATATGTTTCCTTAAGGCACCACGGACCAGGAAAATCCCAGAGTCTCTGATTGATCCAGTGATTGTGCCCATGCCTCGCAAAGGCCAAGGGCCAAGGCTGAAGTCAGATGGTTGGGCATGTGTCTTCAGCTTCTGGTGTATTCTCTCCCTTGCACAGTAGGGCAGGGAGTGAGAACAGTTCTAAAGCAGAAAGATAATACTACATAGGGAAGGTGGGTGCAGATGGCAGCAGGAGGAACTCTAACAGGAGGCAACAGCTGGGGTAGAGAGTGTAGGGGAAGAGTACAGCACCAGGCAGTGCCACCATCTGCTCATCTGCCCTAGGATTTCTTTTGTCGCCCAGCTAACTCACAAACACTTGCCACTGGATTAGCTCACATGGTGGTTCCTGGGATGCTGGGCTATTAATTCATCTGTGCGGTTCCCAACCCACAGTGCAGCCCACCTCACCTCAGGGACTTTGAGACTCATCCCTTTGACACTAACTTACAGGAGTAGAAGTTAACTGTTACCCTAATGAAAATCAGGTCAGGCAACATGAGGGAATGCAACTCCTAGTCTTCTGCCACTGTCACCATTTTGGTCATGTCCCATACTCTCTATACTATTAACTCTGGCAGATTCTTTCTTTGTATTGCTTCACTTTTTAAACTCAAATAATTCTATTTTAAAAGAAAATTGTGTTTCACCAACACACATGGAAAACCAGTATCCCTTGACAAAAGCATAATTAATCACAGAAAATCAAGTACAATGAAAGCAAAGCAGTGTTTTTCAATTCCTACTTGACATAATTTCAGATGGAAAGCTACAAGTCTGAAACCTGCTCTCTCTTGACTAAAAAGGGACATTAACAGAAGTTAGAGAATTGCTATAGATGTACTCGCACCATCCTGAGGCTTTCTCCCTAGTCAACTGAAAGAGAATGGGAGAAGAATACACTGTTCCCACTCTGGGATTCGCGGTTACTTAACCCTGTGTTCTGTATCACCAAAACTCATCTCACAAACAATCCTGGTGAATTTGATTTCCCTTTAAATGAATTATCTTAAATGGTCCTCCACACAGCCTGAGATTCCAAATCCTTCTCTCCCTAGTAAGCATATCTTCCCACTGAACAAGATAGGAATCCCACACCTTTTCCTCTCGGCTCTGTCCACACCCCAGCTCTCAACTGCCAATCTTGCCTCTTTCATGCTTTAGAAAAGAATAGTGCCACAGCAACTTCTTTCAAGATACATCTCCAAAAGCTCCCTCCTTCCCTGAAACAAAAGCAAAAATGAACTTCTGGGACTTCATCAAGATAAAAAGCTTCTGCACAGCAAAGGAAACAGTCAACAAAACAAAGAGGCAACCCACAGAATGGGAGAAGATATTTGCAAATGACACTACAGATAAAGGGCTGGTATCCAAGATCTATAAAGAACTTCTCAAACTCAACACCCAAAAAACAAATAATCAAGTCAAAAAGTGGGCAGAAGACATGAAAAAACACTTCTCTGAAGAAGACATACAAATGGCTAACAGACACATGAAAAAATGTTCATCATTAGCCATCAGGGAAATTCAAATCAAAACCACATTGAGATACCACCTTACACCAGTCAGAATGGCAAAAATGGACAGGGAAAAAAACAACAAATGTTGGAGAGGTTGTGGAGAAAGGGGAACCCTCTTTCACTGTTGGTGGGAATGTAAGTTGGTGCAGCCACTTTGGAAAACAGTGTGGAGGTTCCTCAAAAAGTTAAAAATAGAACTACCCTATGACCCAGCAATTGCACTCCTGGGTATTTACACCAAAGACACAGATGTAGTGAAAAGAAGGGCCATATGCACCCAAATGTTCATAGCAGCAATGTCCGCAATAGCCAAACTGTGGAAAGAGCCGAGATGCCCTTCAACAGATGAATGGATAAAGAAGATGTGGTCCATATATACAATGGAATATTACTCAGCCATCAGAAAAGATGAATACCCAACTTTTACATCAACATGGATGGGACTGGAGGAGATTATGCTAAGTGAAATAAGTCAAGCAGAGAAAGTCAATTATCATATGGTTTCACTTATTTGTGGAACAGAAGGAATAGCATGGAGGACATTAGGAGAAGGAAGGGAAAAATGAAGGGGGGGGAATCGGAGGGAGAGATGAACCATGAGAGACTATGGACTCTGAGAAACAAACAGGGTTTTAGAGGGGAGGGGGGAGCGGGGTTGGTTAGCCCGGTGATGGGTATTAAGGAGGGCACGTACTGCATGGAGCACTGGGTGTTATATAAAAACAATGGATCGTGGATCACCACATCAAAAACTAATGATTTATTGTATGGTGACTAACATAACATAATTTAAAAAACAAAACAAAACAAAAAAAGAATAGTGATTAGCTAGCAATCTCTCTCTCTGTCATTTCCTTCGTCCTCATTAATGAACAAGTGCACTCCTGTCTCTAATGTTAAGAGAAACTCCCTATTTCATCCACCTCAGCCACTTCCCCATTTCTCTGCTCTTTCTCACATCCGAACTTCTCAAAGGAATTGTCTATACACCCACTGGATCCACCTCCCTTTCACTCCTTAACCCGTGGTAATCCAATTCTACTCTTATCTCCCTGTCATTCTACTGAAATTGCCCTGATCAAGACCTCCAGCTTCTTCTTCCCTCCCTCCCTCTCAAGGCATTCTTCTCTCTTGGCTCCTGTGACTCCCATGTTCTTGGTTTGCCTTCTATTCTATCTCTGCCTCTTTGGAATCCCTTTTGCAAGACCCTTTTCTTCTATCCCACCTCTCAATGTCTAGGAGTAATGCTTGATTCATTCTCTCTCCCTCATCTTTCTCAATTCCACTTCTATAGCTACTCCCAAAATATATCCCCAACCCATCCTCTTCTCAGATCTACACTGCCACCTCCCTAATCCAAGCCACCATCATCTCTCTTGTGGATTGTTGAATGGCCCTATATTTCCAATACTTCAGAGGTATCTTCTTCAAACGTATCATATCACATCCTCCCTTGAAACCCATCTGTGGCTTCCTGCTGAACACAGAACAAAACCCAAAATCCTTATTACCAAACCTCCAGAGCTCTACAAGATCCATCTCTGCCCACCTCTCCAATTCCATCAAATGTCCCTCTCTTGATCTCTCTCCAAGTACCTTGAAATTCCCACTGGCTTTCAATAAATGAATGGATTTGAATGAATGAATATAATGAATGAATGAATGAAATGCCAAAACTTATAAGAACATAAACCTTGATAAAGTAAACCTTTTCAGATAAAAGGTTTCTAGAAGAATTAAAGGCTTTACAGGGAAAAATACATATAAAAATAAGAGTATAGTCTTAGAACTAATGAAAAGTATCTGTTTAAAATTTTCCCAAAGCTACCTGGGTGACACGTATACTTGAAAATTGCTACTAAACTCCTTGTTTGAAAAAGCGTTTACATTGCCCTACACAAGGAGAGAATCTTACCTATTTCAAGTTAATTGGTTCATACACCATAAATACACACACACACACGTACACACATACCCCTGGAAACACTGTTAATATTCCTAGGAAGGAAAAGTAAGAGGGACCTGTGCCCATAAAGAGAAAGCTCTTTCTCATTATAATTTAGATGATAGTCACATACTACATCTTCTGGGTGTAGACATGGTGATTAGGTGGTCTAAGATCTTATTTCAGGCCACCACAAATTACTATGACTTTAAGCATCCCAGTGTCTCTACCTAACTTTGTCTGCCCTCCTTTAAGGGGTGCTATCATTATAAGCCATATAATTTCCAAGTTGTCACATGATGTTATTTTGGAGAGAGGTGTCACATACATAAATACAAATCAATATAGAAAACTCTGGTACTGAGCAGTGAGAGAGACTTGCATGTCCTAGGAGTGTCTCAATCAACAGCCTTAATAGGGTAAACTAGAGTCACAGTAAGAGTTCTAAGGGTTATCTGCTTGAGTTATATATAACTACATGCTGGGTCAAATGTTTAAGAAAAAGGTTAAACAGTTACCATATGACCTAGCAATTCCACTCCTATGTTTCTACCCACAAGAACCAAAAAAATATCTCCACACAAAGATTTGTATGCAAATGTACACAGCAGCGTTATTCGTAACAGCCAAAAAGCGGATAAACCCACACATCCATCAGATGATGTATGGATAAATAAAATGTGATATATTCATATAATGGAATATTATTCAATCACAAAAAGGCATGAAAAACCAATACATGCTACAACCTGGATGAAACTGGGAAACAATATGCCAAGTGCAAGAAGCCAGATCACAAAGGACCACATACTATATTATTTCTATTTATATGAAATATCCAGAATTGGCAAATCTATAGAGATAGAAAGTAGACTGGTGGTTGCCTAAGGCTGGAGGTGATGTGGGGTTAAGGGGAGATTAGGAAGTGATGGCTAAGGGATATAGGGTTTCTTTTGGGGGTGATGAAAATATTCTATAATTGACAATGGTGATGGTTGTACAACTCTGTAAATACACTAAAAGCCACTGAATTGTAGATTTTAAATGGATGAATTATATATGAATTACATCTCGACAAAGTTAAAAGCAATAATCATAAACTACTTTCCCTAAATCATTTCTTCTTCCCAGTTTTAAAGGAAGCTTTAGCATGCTAAATTAAATCAATAGATGGATACTGCTTTGTTAAACGCCACCATAAATATTTAGATTTTTTTGACGACATGAAAATCAATCAACAAAAGTTGACTAAACAGTTGATGTTTATAACCTGGTGGATTACATTCCTAAAACTTTTATTCATGTGTTGATTTGTAATGACCTTCCTTGGTCAGCTCCCAGGATGGACATTTAATTTTAGCAGGGGTTCACCATTTTAAGGTGAGGCATTTTCTGTGCTTTTGGGGGTTTCCCTAGCTATTTCCAGAAGAGAGACTTGTTAGAGGAATTCCATGGCCTCTCCCCACTGGGTATCCATTTCTTTTTAAATATTTACTATTTAAAATTTTTTAAATATTTTTTAAATATTTAGATTTATTCCCTACTTGAATAAAATGTCACGTTGATTAAAAATTTTGTTCTTACAATGGAGGTGTTCAGTCACCATAGCAAATAGCCTTGATCTTGTACTTGTCACCCACTCAGCTGTAGCTAAGCTTTCTGGTATGGTCTGAACTTGACCTTGAGACAATGACAGCGCAAGTGTGTTAGTTTAGTGTCATGCCAGAGCTGTGACCAACAATAGCCATAATTGTGTCCAAACAGTCTCAATATTCAACAATGTCAAACGAGACTCTCAAGGGTGCATTGTGCTGGTAGAACTGAATTTGATAACATTGGCTGCTCTTTCTAGCAAGTGTTCTAGATTAGTCTTTATTTTAAGGTTTTGTTTTTTTAAGTTCCTCTGTAAGGGTATTTTATATTTCAATCTTGTAGTCTCTGCTTTCAAAGTAGATAATCATTTTAATCGCCTAGTTGCTTCCATTTTGGCTAAGGAAAGTGATTTGTTTCCAAACTTTTCAAAGAACGTGGTGCTTTTCCTAGACCCAGAGTGACTTTCTTAAAGAATGCCCAAGAACATATTACCATTATTATTTAATTTAAAAAAATATTCCTCAGCCATTGCAAACAAGTGTTTTACTTGGTGGTGATAGATTTTAATAACTCTGAGTTAAATTCTTGCTACACAATAGCACATTGATTCATGTAGTGCACAAGATAGACAAGTCACACTAAATATCCTAAATATTCCAAGAGAAGACGCTTAGGCCAATGATAAGGTTTATATTTACAAAACACAAATGTAACAATTCCTGCAGAATCCGAGGTACTGTTCTCATCAGGAAAAATGATAACAAGCAGTATAAAATAACACTTGTATTGAATTGCTGCCCTAATTTTCCTTTTGTAATAATGCCCGTGATGCTAACACCAGGAAGTATGTCACTGGCTTTTATTTTGTTTGTGGTTTAAGTATCCCATACAATAGCAAGCTGGGAATGCACTTTATTGGGGAAGAAGAGTAATCTAGTTCTTTCCGCAAAACTCAAACCAAGATGAATTCAAAGTTCCCCAGAATAACTGCCCTGTAGATTATAAACAAGCCCTGGAATTCCAGGCATGAATCACTCACCTTTTTGAGTAAGCAATCAGGAACTCTAAAGCTTTGGAGAATGGGGGCTGCTGGAGGCTTGGGAGCAGAAGGGTCTATGCAACTTTGGATTGGTGCAGGGGACAGGTAGTGAAACCTTTAATTAGAGAAAAAGTGTCAATACAACAGTGAGTGACCAAAGTCAGACACAAATTCTATTAAAAGAAGCAGGTGGCTGCATTGCCACCTCTAATTGTTGACAAACAAAATAAGTGATGCACCAAGCTGATGTCTCTAGGAGCAGTGGGCTGGAAACTGCCACTCAGCAATGCTCTTAACCTACAAGACAACTGCAGACCTAGGACAAGGGTCAAGGGCTTCTGGGCCTTTGAAACTGCCCTGAGAGTACTGCACTCGACTCCTTTGAGCACCAAAACTAACCCATCTCTTTCTTTCTCTCCATTTCTTTCCTTCTTTCTTTCTTTCTTTCTTTCTTTCTTTCTTTCTTTCTTTCTTTCTTTCTTTCTTTCTTTCTTCTTTCTTTCCTTCTTTCTTTCTTTCTTTCTTTCTTTCTTTCTTTCTTTCTTTCTTTCTTTCTTTCCTTCCTTCCTTCCTTCCTTCCTTCCTTCCTTCCTCCTTCCTTCCTTCCTTCCTTCCTTCCTTCCTTCCTTCCTTCCTTCCTTCCTTCCTTTCTTTCTTTCTAGAGTGCACGTTGCAGGGGAGGGGTAGGTGGAGGGGGAGAGGCAGAGAGAGAGGGAAGAGAGAATCGCAAGTAGGCTCCATGCACCCAGTGCAAGCCCAATGCAGCTTGATCTCACAACCCTGAAACCATGACCGGAGCCAAAATCAAGAGTTGGATGCTTAACCAACTGAGCCACTGAGGCACCCCTCACTTTCTTTTTAAGAAAATTAGTAACATTTAACTTTCCTGAATATAAAAATAACTTACATTACGCCTTATAGAAAAAAACAAAACAAAACAAGAAAGTATAAAGAAAAAAATCAAATTACTTATAATTTTTCTGCTCTGAAATAATCATACAATATGAAAAAGAATAACACTAAAATTAACATTTTAGTATTTTTCCTTAAAATAATTTTCTATACAGGTATGGTCATAAAAAATTAGAACCATGATAAATATCCAGTTTTGTATGCTGCTTTTTCACTCAACATTATATTGTGAGCATTTCCTCACATCCTTCAATATCCTTAGAAATGTGATTTTTAATGGCTGTATAATATTCTATTGTATGGATATACCATGATGGACCTAACTATATCTCTACCTTAGACACTTAGATTGTTTGTAGCTTTCTCATTATCATAATAGTTCTGTGATGAACATTCTTCCTAACTTAATTTTAACAACCTACAGGGGAAACTTTGTGTTCAGTGTGGACAAAATTACTCACATGGTAAGAAAAGACACACCACTGCATTATTAGGAAGAAGTTTCAAAAGAGTGTGTCCATCAAAGGTTTAGACATGTGTGCTCTCAGAGGGAGCAGCTCCACTGAATAAGTACACAATCATCCTTCATTTGCTCACCATTTCAGGACTTGACTCCAACTGGTCTGGAACGATGCTGGTTACAACACAGATCAGACAACAATCAGCTCCCCCTTATCACATCACTATGTCTCACCTATTTACAGCAGCATAGAAACTTCATGATAAGGAAGCATCAAATCGCATTTGTTCGATGCTCAATGACCGTGACAAAATGATGAAGGAAGGAAAGGAATCTGTTCCCCACGGCCCTTTGTTTTTTATTGTAGCAAAACATACATAACATAAAATTTCCCATTTTAACCATTTTTAAGTATATAATCCAGTGGCATTAAGTGCACACTGTTGGGCAGCCATCACCGTCATCCATCTCCAGAACTTTTTCATCTTGCAAAATTGAAACTCTGTCCCCATTAAACAACTCCCATTCCCCTCTCCCCTCAGCCCCTGGTGACCACCATCCTACTTCTGTCTCTGCAAATGGGACTATTCTAGGTACCTCATATAAATGAAATCATACAACATTTGTCCTTCCGTGTCTGGTTTCTTTCAGTAGGCACATTTTCAGGGTTCATCCATGGTGTAGCATGGATCAGAATTTCATTCCTTTTTAAGGCTGAATAATATCCCATTGTATAGATAGACCACCTTTGATTATCCATACCACAAATATTGATGAACATTTGGTTATTTACCTGTTGACTATTGTGAAAAATGCAATTATTCACACACTTGAACATTCATGTGCAAGTAGCCATTGGAGATTTTGCTTTCAATTCTTACGCATCTACACCTAGGAGTGGAATTGCTGGGTCATAGGGTAAGTCTATGTTTAATTTTTTAAGGAATTGCCACAGCACTGTACCATTTTACATTCCCACCAACAACATAGGAGGGTTCCCCTTTCTGCACATCTTCATCAATTCTTGTTATTTTCCTTCTTCTTCTTCTTTTTTTTTTTTTTTAATAATAGCCACCCTAAAGGGTATGAAGTGGTATCTCATTGTGGTTTGGATTTGTGTTCCCCTCATGACTAATGACATAGAGCATCTTTTCATAGGGTCATTGGTTAGTTGTGTATCTTCTTCAAAGAAAGGTCTATTAAAGTCCTTTGCCCATTTTTGAAATGCATTCCTAAAGGAGTCTGCTTTTGATGGGACAGACAGACACTCAGCATCAGAGGGCTTTCCACCCACAGCATTTGGTAGTAGGAACAGATATTGATTCCCCAAAAGCACAATTAAGAAGGGGGTTATTATGAGGCAAAGAGAGCCTCTCCTGGGATCCTAGTACAGGAAGTTTAGCGGGCCTCCAGGGACCTGGAAAGGCGGCAGACTGCTACCCTGTCCATGTCCCTCTCTCTGGGGTGGGTGTCGTCCTGTCTCTGCCTCTCCTTGCACGTCTGCCCTCCCTGTGTGAGGCACATAACCTCTGCTTCCCACCCTCAAGCTAAGCAGCTGGCTTCCCAGGACACATGCCCAAGCCTCATCTTCACATGACCTTAGGGCTCCAGGGGCCCCAGTAAACTCTAGCTTCTCTGTCCCCATTCAGCATTTCTCCTCTGAGGTCAGGAGCCCCTGTGACCCAATCAGCTGGGGCCAAAGGGCCAATCACATAAGGCAAACATTGCCAAATTGGCCCCTGCCTTCGATGAGGGCTGTGGGTGGAGAGTAACTTCAAAGAAGGGCATACCGGGGCACCTGGGTGGCTCAGTCGGTTAAGTGACTGCCTTCGGCTCAGGTCATGATCCCAGGGTCCTGGGATCGAGTCCCACATCAGGCTCCCTGCTCTGCAGGGAGCCTGCTTCTCCCTCTCCCACTCCCCTTGCTTATGTTCCCTCTCTCGCTGTGTCCCTCCATCAAATAAATAAATAAAATCTTTAAAAAAAAAAAAAAAGACAAAGAAGGGCATACCGGAGGGTAGCCATGATGGCTATGCTCAGCAACTGGAGGAAAATTTCAAAGCTTTTCAACAATCTAATATTATATTATTTATTATGGCCATTTCTCAAACACCCAAGAGTATTCTACACTTGATATTATTTACCTTCAGCTTGACGTCTTTGTCTTTCAGGGCAGTGCAGCTGAAATGCCCAAAAGGCACCATTCAAGGTGGATATGACAGAGGTGTGTCCAATGCTAAGGACAGTTCATAAGCTTGTGACTGCACTTCAGTTCCCAAGGCTGAGAAGTGATCTAAACATGGCAAAATGGCTTGGTACAGAATATTTCTATATGAATGTGCTGTCGGCTGGTCTCCCTGGCGTTCAGTGTAAGCTATATTCTCTCCCCATCTTTTCATTTGGTTCAAAAAGAAAAATGGCAACCATTAGTTTGAGAGTAATCAGCACAGGTAGAAGGGGAACAGCACAGCATTTAAGAGCAGTCCCCTAGAGTCAGCCTTGGGGGGGCCCAGATACCCCTGGAAGACATGAGATTTTAATTATTATTTACAGGACACTGCTGACCCATAGTGCAGCTAGTAAGAGATGACGTCTTGTAATTAGGACCAGAACCTATTGCAGGTGAATGCCTCTGTTTGAAATGTAAGCCCCGGGTGAGTCATGAATGCGCTCACTGTTTGCCCCAGCCCCTCCATCTTTGGCTGTTCACGTTAATCTCAGAAAGGAGAGAACAGTCCTGTCTTTCCTTGTTGTCAGGGGATGACAGATCCAGCCAAAACCCCTTTCCCATTAGATGGTGCCTCAGGAGAGAAACCTGGTGAAGGATAAAATGGGGGCTGCAGACAATCAAACAGTGAGAGAACTTCAAGACGACACCTAATGGCAGGTGCACTCGGAGGATGTGTTTCCCCCAGGATGGAGGGAATGAGGTGGGAACGCACATTGTATTGTTGATTACCACGCCTTTTTAAAAAATATTAACAGGGCGCCTGGGTGGCTCAGTTGGTTAAGTGACTGCCTTCGGCTCAGGTCATGATCCTGGAGTCCCGGGATCGAGTCCCGCATCGGGCTCCCTGCTGAGCAGGGGGTCTGCTTCTCCCTCTGCCCTCTTCCCTCTCGTGCTCTCTGTCTCTCATTCTCTCTCTCTCAAATAAATAAATAAAATCTTTAAAAAAAATAAAATAAAATAAGATAAAAAATATTAACAGACTTCATCTTTTAGAGCAGTTTCGGTTTAAAAGAAAATTGAGTAGACAGTACAGTACTACCCTCTCCTCATACACGGTGTCCCCCATTAGTAACATCCTGCATTAGTGTGACACACGTGTTACAACTGAAGAGCCCATATTAATACAGTATCTTTAAAAGATGTCCATAGTTCACCTTCATTTTTCTAGTGTGTTGTCTATGTTACAGGTTTTACCAAATGCAAAATGTCATGTATCCACTATTATCATACAGAACAGTTTCACTGCCCTAAAAAATCCCCTGCACTCCACCTAGTCACCCCACCCCCTCCTTGAACCACTGGTGACCACTGAGCTTTTTATTGTCTCGATAGTTTTGCCACCATGCCTTTTTTAATGAAAACTTCTGGAACAGCAGGGAACATCCATCAACGTGGGATTAGAAGAGCAATGGCCTGGGTTTACTGAGCCCATCCTTACTTTGTGCCAGGCAATCTGCCGACATTAGCACACCTAATTCTCAAGATAACATAGCAGCTGTTCTTATCTCTTTCTAAAGATAAGGAATTAAGGCTTAGAGAACTGGCCAGGAGGGGCATGGACATGGGCCCAGAACACAGACTATAGAGACTGCACTTAACCTCTGCACTACTCACCCTGATTTCGGACTATTCTAAAATAAACAGCATGACCATCTTTTTCCTCTGGCACCAAATGAAATGATAGGGAGATGTTATGATTTGCTATTATTATTATAGATCTGTTCCACTGGCCTTAAAATCTACAAGCTTATTCAGAATATAACATGTACACAGGGAAAATAACCACACTTTTCTTTGTCTTAAAATGAAGTTACTTAGGGGTGCTTTGGGTGGCTCAGTCAGTTAAGCATCTGCCTTCAGCTCAGATCATGATCTCAGGGTCCTGGGATCAAGCCCTGCATCTGGCTCCCTGCTCAGGAGGAAATCTGCTTCTCCCTCTCCCTCTGCCCTGCCCCCCACCCCCATTTGTGCTCTCTCTCTTTCTCTCTCTCTCAAATAAATAAATCAAATCTAAAAAAAAAAAAAAAAGAAGTTACTTAGCAAAAATAGCCAAAATGGGACCATATCAAACTCAAAAACTTTTGTGCATCAAAAGATACAAACAGGGGGTATAGCTCAGTGGTAGAGCATTTGACTGCAAAAGATACAAAGAGGAGAGTGAAAAAGCAGGCTGCAGAATGGGGAGTGAACCCCATCCCTATTCATCAATCCAGCTTTTCCCAGTTCCTGGTCTTAGTTTGAAAATTGCTGGAAAATCAAGGGTTCTCCGCATTGTGCTGTTTCTGAGAGGCAGAACTGGCCCAGCTTGCTAAAGCTGTTTCCTTCATTTTTAACTTTACAATCCCAACCTTTCCCAATTGTGGGCTGTTGTGAGGTGCTGTGACCATTTCACCTCTTTCCCAAAGATCAAGAGTCAGGTGAACAACCGTGGCTGGAAGGGCTGTGTGGCCAAACACGGGGAGGGACAGAAGTCACCGAGGTCACGGTAATGGGCGGTACCAGCCTGAGCCCCATGTTTTTGAAGCACGAGATCCTGTCTAGGGTGGAAAAAATTATGAAGCTAGAGGAAAATGTTGAAAATGGGAATCCACCAACGCGGCAGGCTTTACTCAAGATTTTTTAGGCTAAACGCTGTAGGAAAGAGCAGCGGATGGGGGCACCATATTGCAGGGAGCACCGTGGAACTCGGTCCAATGCGAGGAAACTCACAAGCTCCAAAATCACGTAAACGCAACGGGGGAAAATGTGAAATAATTTGTTGTGGTTGAGAGCAGTTAAACTTGTCACACACACTAATGAGTTCAGGATACCCAAGAAACAGACCTCCAGCCAAATCTGGCAGCAGCCAGAGGCCAGAAGCAACAGCGCTTCTCCCAGGAGCAGAATTCAGGACTAACAAGGGCTCAGGGACTTTTCCAAAAGAGTTGTCTTGGATGAGCCAGGGAGGGGGTCGCTCCGGTCAGCCACGACGGCGGGAAGAGTAAGCAGGAGGCTTTGATGCCTGGACAGAATCAGCCATCAAGTGTGGTCAGGCTCCCACATTCATGGCATTCCTCTCTGCCTTCTCCCCCCACCCCCACCCCCACCGCCTTCCTGAGCCAGATGCCCATCACCTCCCATCTGCTGCCAGAGGCAGCTTCCATCTGCCACATGACTCCCCTGCTCACAAACCTCCAGGGACTCCCCACTTCCTCCAGATAAGCCTCCAACCCCTCAGCTGCTCCCCCACGGGTCTCTCAGACCAACTTCCCACAGCTGCCAGGTCATTCTCACTGTTTCCAGGTCGCATTGTACAATTCCATGAGCATCTCAGGGCATAACAGTTTCTCCGTGACCGTTGGCTGGATGGGTACCACCAACCTCACATGCTATAGAGTCATCAGACTCGGGTTGGAATTTCAACTCCACCACTTAATAGCTTTGTGATCTCTGGTCAGTTAACTAACCTCTCTGAGTCCCACTTTCAATTTTGGAAAATGGGGGCAAGGGTGTCTTCCTCATAAGCTCATTTCAAGAATTAAGTGAGACAAAGTATGTCAAATGCTTAGTCAGTAATTACTTCTCAATAAATGTCTTTTAAAAAAATCCCTCTCCTGCTTATCTGAAAGCCACCTCTGTCCGAGCATTTGTCACCCTCAAGAATTAGGGACAGAGAGAAGTACCACCAAATAAAGGATCTGGGTGGCACTGACGAAAGGAGCTGTTTTGTTATAGTGTCCGGCTTTAGTTATTTCATAAGAAAGACAGCAGAGAGAAAACAGGCTAGAGAAGGAATTTTTAAAGGACTGGACGAAGAGGAAAGAAAAACAAACCAAAGATAATTATTGATTCCAAAAGAATTGGAGACACAGCCCAAGTGTTTGGTCTTCCAGGGAGATCATAAAACCTGCTAGGTTCTTACGTGCTTCAGCTACTCCAAGAGAAGTATTATCAAATCCAAGGGCAGTAAATTTTGAATAACTGAGGGCACATTTGCTTTATGAGGTTGGGCTTGTTCTATTCGCCGGGAAGCAAGGAAAATTCCTCTCGCTGTCATCCCTTCTGCCACCCACCTCTGCCAAACCACAGGGGCCTGGCTTCCTCGTTACACAGGACTTGCCCGGAGGACTGTCTTCCAAGCCCTGGTGGAAATTAGATGAACAAGGGTCAGAGCGGTATCTGTGTTGCTAAGAAGGTCCTCACACCCTCTGTCTACCACCACCCACCCCCAGCTCAGCCCCCATACGGTTCTCCCATGCCCCAGTCCTCCTGGATGGAAAGCATTGTCCTCTCCCTCTTTATCCCAAAGTGTTAACATTTTGTGAAACTTTTTTTTAAGTTGCAAGATGCAACCCATGAGTGTTGGCAAAATCCGTTCAGTGGATTGCAATCAATTTTTTTTTTAATGAAACAGAAAACATAGTGCACAACACGCAGTATTGTTAAGTACCATTTGACAAAACTTTTGTCTCAGTTATTTATATATGGTAAGATGTATTTCTTACTGTGGGTCTCAGTCGAAAATGTTCAAAAAACTGAGTTGGGTACCTATCCAAAACTGGTTATAATCTTCATGTTTGACTCCTTTTTCCTATCTACTACTGCACCTACCTTAACACAAGGAAAGGTCCATGGAATACTTATGCATGGGTGAATGAGGAAGGGTGGGGTAGCTAGAGCCAGTACTTGAAGAGTAAGGAAACAGATATAGTAAGAGAAAAAAAAGTAAGAGTGTCTTTGGGCAAATTTCTCTTGCTTTTGGGAAGAGTTGACTCATCTCAAGTCTCTAAGATCTGGTTCATGTGGCATAACCGAAGTCTTAATCGGACAAACTATCCACTTAGTAATGTCCCCCTTCCAGATGTGCTTTATATCGTGTGGACCTAATATAAGTCTATTTTAGAACGGGGCAGTGACATGAACAATTCAAAATCAAGAGTGGATCAAATTGCCATTTCATCATGAGTGTCATGTTTTGCTTAAAGTTTTCAGTGACAGAGTGCATATTATAGCAAAAACTGGAAAAGATCTCAATGGTCATTGGCTGATGACGAGATTAACAAAATGATCTATCCATACAGAGGAACACTCCTCAGAAATAAAAAGGAGCGAATTACTGATTCATGAAACAACATGAATGAACCTTAAAAACATGATGCTAAGTGAAAGAAGCCAGACACAAAAGACAACATATTGTATGATTCCATTTATGTAAAATTCCTAGACAAAAAGAAGATCAGTGGTTGTCTGGGTCTGTGGGTGGGAGCAGGGATTGACAGAAAATGGGCCTGAGGGAACTTTGGGGGTGTTCTATAACTGGATTATATTGATGGTTGCACAACCGTATGAACTTACTAAAACATGCTGAACTGTGCACTTACAACAGGTGGGGTTTATGCCATGTAAATTATACCTTGATGGAGCTGTTGGGAAAATCACAGGTGCTTTGAACGCCTCCCTAGCTGGACAGTACAGAGAAAAGTCCCCTTATACTTCCCAAGTGTTGCTTTATTTCTTGGAAAAGGATCTGGATTTCTCTTTAAGTCAGACGGTTATATAACCTGGCCACTTCCAACCCTTTTCCATGACTATGGACAGAACATCAATGTCCATCTGCCTGCTGGTCAGCTTCGTGGGCCTGGGAGACCATACAATACCAACTGGTATGCAGAAACTTGTTGATCACTCGGCAACAGGGATGCCAGGGAGGAAATAATTCCCTTGAAGGCCCTTCTATACTGTTGTGCTCTTCTGCAGACAGGATGAAGGGTCCTTTCTATGCTGCCCAAATCAGCAGCAATTGTCAAAACACCAGACCAGTATAATAAATTTGTGGGCTTTTGCTTCCCCGAATAACTCACTGGACATTGAAAGTACTGAGCAGTAAAATATTTTCAACTTTGTAACCTAAAATCATACATCTATTCAAAGCTAATGATCAAGACAGACAGTATTTTTTGTTTTTAAAGATTTTATTTATTTATTTGACAGAGACCGCGAGAGCAGGAACACAAGCAGGCGGAGTGGGAGAGGGAGAAGCAGGCTTCCCGCTGAGCAGGGAGCCCGATGTGGGACTCTATCCCAGGACTCTGGGATCATGACCTGAGCCGAAGGCAGCTGCTTAACAACTGAGCCACCCAGGCGTCCAAGACAGACAGTATTTTGAGGAAAAAAAATTGCTATTTTCCTTTGTACTGTTCACATAATGAAGGAATGTATCTTAGACATCTGCCACATTGTCCTGCTCCTCTTCCAAG
This sequence comes from Mirounga angustirostris, assembly GCF_029215605.1. NCBI lineage: Eukaryota > Metazoa > Chordata > Mammalia > Carnivora > Phocidae > Mirounga > Mirounga angustirostris. Next base: position 138,419,013 of record NW_026991714.1, read on the forward strand.
TCCTACCCTGAAACTGGGCTAAGTGTGTGATAAGTCCTGCATAAATACTTGTTGATTTGATTGATTCTTTGTCTGCTTCAGTGACAATGGCCAGATTAGAATTGATGGGACAATTTCTGCAAAGCTGGAATGGAACGCCATGTACACCGTTGTCTCAGTAAATTGATTGATGATGATGTGTTTTCTAATGATCCCTTTCCAATCTCAAACTTCCAGAACCTCTCAAATCCAAACCAGGAAAATAAATTTTTTTTTAAGCTTCACAATATTTTAACTCCCATCAGTTCATGCCAAAATTGCAGACCGAATCCAAATAGGTGAAAGTTATTATAACTTAGAGTTATATGACAATCAATTTCAGTTTTGCTGATGTTTAAAACAGACAAGTGCAGAATTCAATTTTTTGTTTGTTTAAAAAACAAAAACAATGGCACCAGAGTTTCTATGCAGTTTGAAATTCTAATTCAAAATAGCCAAAGTATACATGGCTAAATCCTTGGCAAAAGGCACAGAAGACAAACTAAAATGAACAATAAATCGCAACTTGATAGTGAACGGGGGATAACATTTATGCTATTTTTTAACTTTTCTGAGTATTTCTTTCAAAAACCCATTCCTGGCTGCCCTGGACAGCCATCTTAGATAAAGGGAGAGTAACACAGATGGCCCCCATCCAGCCTGCTCAGCGGCTGAACGTGAAAATGATCCCTGGGCTCCCTCCACCAGGATCGTCAGTGACCAAGCATGCAGCAAAGGGCCCTCCCTCACTTGAAGTGAAGACAGCCTGTTAGGGAGAACTTTCTCCATTAAAGGCTTCAAGCCACGGAAACATTCTCTCTGGAGATGAGGAATGTGGGCTAGAACGAGAGGCAAGAGCCACCTACTCACCAGAGTTATTCTGCCCGAAATGATGAAACTCAGGCTCAAAGTCCCTTGCTCTCAAAATAAATAATTCAGAGAGAGCTGGAAACAGCATCTCTTTCCACACACCTGTTGTTTATTTCTGTCGTCTTTATTTGGTATTTACTAAAAGTCTGCTATGTGGCCAGCCCATGTGTAATTCACTGAGTTTTGAGTATGTCTCCCTTTTGACTGTGTCCAACTCTCAGTGCTTTGAAAGGTCCGTGAGGGGTAGAATTGAGTCTTTCCATCTTTGTTGCCTTGGCCTCCAGCCCAGGGCCTGGCAGAAAGTATGCATTCAATTAATGTTGGTTGAATGGATGGATGGGTGGATAGACAGATGGAGGGGATGGTGGGTAGGTGGGTGGATAGATGGATGGGTGATGGATGAATGGATGGATGGATGAAGAGAGAGACGAGTCAATAAGTCTCCCCCACTTTTGAGGTCCTACATGTCAAGGTGCCCTGGTATACAAGTGTTATATCAATGCATGGCATTATCATTAAGTTCCAGACATCCATCTGTTTTGATGATACGCACGGTGGGAATACGCAGAGAAAAGGTCCCATGCTTCACTGATGCCACATGTAGAAAGCTCTTTGCCAAGTGCACTATTTATCACCTGAAAACTACTCTTCCTGATATCTTATTCCATTTATATATTCGGCTCAGAGTGTAAGATTCTATTTTTTGAATTAAAATGTGATAAGAGACATTTCAGTTCCCAGAGTCTCTTCTCTGTCTGTAGGTCAGAAGTTATTGGCTAGAGTCCCAGCATCTCCCTTGAGCTATTGCTCCTGCTGACCAAACCTCCATAGCCTTCAAACCAAATGATGTCATATTCATTACGACGCATTTTTCTCTAACAGTTGGCTTGCATCTATGTATGCGCAGATATCTTTGATTTCCCAGTGCTATTGGCAAACAGGTGAGCAAGTTTTAATTCCACATGGCGAGTGCCTCACAGAGGGGTTTTGGTGATAATACTAATGAAAAATGTGTTGGCATTTGTCGGACTACTGGTAACTACATGGTTTTGTGGTATATTATAAAATGTGATATATAATCACTGACAGAACAATGTCTCAAAGGGACACTGTACTTCTCTAATGGAAAAAAATTATGGTAATAATTACTATTCATTAAGTACCCACCAAACGCCAGGCATTAGGCAGGGCTCATACACACATGAGCTTATTCATTTCAGATTAGAGTCCTAGGAAGTAAGCAATGCTATTTCCATTCTGCTGATGACGTAATTAAATCTCAGAAAAACGAACTGAACTGCTCAAGGATCTGTAACTAGTAAGAGGTGAGGTACGGCCTAAACCTGAGTCCAGCCTGTGTGTTTTCTACTCTGCCACTTGGGTAAGACACTTCTAAGGAGACCATATTTCTCTTGTTCATTTCTTTTGCTTATTACACAGGATATCGTGGTACTGCTCATGTCTAAAAACCATGCCAGAGTTATTATGGTTTTGAGTTTAAACACACACACACACACACACAAGATCAGATGTGAAGATTTACTTCAACCTCAGTACAGTGTAACCTCAAAAAAAAAAAGAAAACAACCCTTAATCTTTCAAGTGTCGATTTCCACAAGATGCATATTCATGCAGGCTCTGAAATGACGAGGTAGAATGAGTTTAGTTGATCACTTCCAGAGCAGTAGGTCTTGGCCCCAATCACAAGGCTGGAGGGACAGTGAGATAGGACATCACAGCCCTTGACAATTCTTTGCTCATATTTGAGTGCCTTTAATGTGAATTCGGGGCACATTTACAACAGCTCTGGGTTTTTTGTTGTTCTTTTTTTTTTAATGGAGTTTTTAACACAGAGGCAAATAGGAGGTGACCGCCAGCTGGCTGAAACCTACAGTTGATCTGAAAGGTCAAAAAGCCTCCTATGTTCAACAGATGCCATCCCTCCCCCATTCCTTCACAGCCCGTGCAATGGTGACCCCAGTGTGTTGTGGTGATGCCAAGGTGCCAAGATGGCTCTAGGGCTCATCGGAGGTCAGCCTTCCCCGTGTTCCTCATTGGCCCAATAGGCACAGAGCTTGTGGTTTACCATCTCCGTGAGCACTCAAGGCCAAGGCAGACTGCCCAAGACTGAGAACAAAAGAACAGCCAGCTGCCCAATGCTGCAAGACTCTCAAGTCAGCGCCCACCTCCCCAGGTAGCACGCATGTGCCTCCCCACAGAAAACCTACAAAGACTTCCCCATGCACCTTCCTCCTCTCTCCCTTCACATCAGTACCCCCTCAGCCCCACCTTTTCTGCAGTCATGCAGACAGATTAATCCTAAAACGCAGCAGTAATTTCTTCCTTGACGAATCGCCCCTTCTCCACCCCACCCTATAACCTGGCTCGGAGGTAATTTCCTAATTCTCTCTGACAAGACAGCTTGCTCTTGATGGGGATTAAAGATTATTTTTAACCTGAACCGCACACCAGGAAATGATGCAATCATTTCTTTGGGCTGGCTGAATGGTTCCTCTTTTTTAGTCTTTGAATTAACATGATCCTGAACTCTCTGTCATTTCTGGCCTTTGTGAGTACTTTCGAAATCACAGAATAAAGTCCGCCACTTCCAATGTAAAAGGTTTGCGAGTAGTTGATTGTTTCCTAAATGACTGGCATTCTTGTCAGACATAGACCCCAGTGGTAAAAATCAGAATGATTTCAAGTCATCATACATACTCGTGAAGATCTCTCGCCTCGGAAAAGATCCCCTGCACCCTCCCGATCCCTTTCACAGAGCCTGCTGCAATCTGGAAGGAAGGTGATGTTAATTCTGCCACCCGGGGCTATTCTGGTAGCATTAAGTTGTCTGCAATCCCTCCCATCTCTTGTCTAGACCTTCTCCATAGAAGGTAGACATTTCTCAATCTACCACCATTTTTAAACTATTTGTGCACTTAAGTCCATATGTTTATATCAGGGTTTCTCAAGCTCAGTACTACTGAAATGTTGGGCCAGGTCGTTCTTTGTGGTGGAGCTCTGAATGTATTACAGGATGATTAGCAGCATCCCTGGCCTCTACCTACTAGATGCTGATAGCAAACCATACCCCCACCCCCACCCCAAGTTACAACAACCAAAAATATCTCCAGACATTGCCAAATGTCCTCCAGGGACACAAAACTGCCCCCCGGTTGAGAAACACTGGCCTTTATGTTGTTTTAAATTACAAGTTCCTTTTGGACCGGAACTAACCCAATTTGTACAGACTTCACAACAGGAAGATGTGGAGAGAAGAAGACTATTTAATGATGATCACAATCACTAAAAATGCAACGAGGATTTTTGGCTCACGTTTAAAGAAAATTTAAACAGATGATCAAGTAAACAATAGAGAGAATTTGTCTTATTCAGCCTCCCACTCTAATCGATAGGATTAAAACAGCCATACTTAGCTCTCTTTTATTAACTGCCCAGAGGAATTAAAAATTTGTAAGAAAGTGCTCATCCCCTCATAATTAGACTGCTCCCCACAAAATAAGGTAGGAGGCAGGTGGAGTGAAACCACGCACAGCAGTGTGCGTGATGGTGAGCCCCAGAGTGAAGAGTCCACGGAGGGATAAACATTCCTTTGCAATGACTGTTCCACGAGGCAGGGGCTGAGGGCAGCACGGCATCCCCTCCTGAGCTCTGGCCCTCGTAAAGTACTTCATATCTTTCATGGGTGGAAAAGCAAAAGATAGACATAAACTCATAGATCATTATAACTGTGGCTGTTTTTCTTCCATTCAAGTGGCATTAAACTGCTGGGTTTGGAAAAGACAAGCTTCTAAATGGTCTCTTTCTGGCCCTCTCCCCAGGCAAAAGAACAAAACCTTTTATCAGTTAATCTGATGAATTACACAGGTTATTTTTATTCTATTTATAAGAGACAAGGCATGTAGGTCCGGCTTGTTCTTACATGCGTTGGTTAACAATTCAGTTAAACAAATATTTATTGAAATCATGGGCAGGGCAGCTGGATAGTCACCGGTCACTGCAGTCAAAATACCCAGTGAGTGAAAAGTGGAGATCTGCCCCGAGTTCACATTTTGAGTTCTCTAACAGTTGGTCATATATTTGTATTATACCCCCATACATACTTGACTTTGTAAGGGCCAATACTGTGAGTTCCCAGAGAGCCTTAAAAAGGATGGATTTAAAAAGGATGAATGCAGTGGATTCAAAGGTCTGAGCACCCACAGATGATGGGTAATCCAGAAATGGTTTATGGACACATGGTGGGTAATTCAAAACAATATTAATGGTGAGATTTTTTTTTCCTGATTATAAAATTAATGCATGTTTCTGTTTTTTAAAAAAATACGGAACTCAAAGAAAAGCCCAAGGGGAAAATGGTCTCCCATAAGCCGTGGAAGGTCAGGGCAAAATCCCAGGACCCAGCATACATGGGAAGGCAGAACCTGAGGAGCCACCAAGGATTATGAGGTGGGGGCCTGAATACCAGAGCTAATTAGGAGGGCAATGGGGAGCCATTGATGATTGAATGTCCTGGGCATCCTCATGTCAGAGTCAAGGTGCCTACGAGGTCGTAGTGGTTCTGCTCAATTTTCAGATATGGAGCTAGAGGATTTAAGGTATGCAGTGACTTGTCCAAGGCCATGTAGCCAGTAGATGGGAGAGGTAGGCACTCCCAACCTGCATGTCCCACATCAAGTGGGAACTGAGTGGGGCAAGACAAGGACTATGATTTAGAACATCATGTGTCCAGCTGTGGCAGAAATACCTTTGGCCCAGTAGAATGTATCAAAAGATTCCACAGGCACAGGAAAATGGTCTTACTTACTTTGCAGATAGAAGATCAACGGACAGCCCAAGGACACCTACACAGAGCAGGTGGCTCAGCAGTGCCCTTTGGTGGAGGGCATCTTCCCTGGCTGTCAGGTACCCAGCATGACACACCACTGCCAAAGTACCACCTGAATGAGATCAGGGGATTTGGTGCTTTGAGCAGCTCCCCTTTGCACTCTTCATGGGGAGTCCATGCCATTAACCCATCGCAATTGTTCTGGACTATCTGGCTAAGAGCCAGCCTGCTCACCAGGTATGATGGCTGGAACCCCCAACACATTCCTGAGACACTCCAGGATATACTCCCAGGTTTACCATGCCCCTGGGCAGGAGTCATGCCAAGAGAGAACAATGTCAAAGGGAGATCCATGGATGTGAACAGGGTTAATAGTGCCCGGTGCTACAGAGAGGGAAGAGTACACTGAGCAACTGGGTTTGACTTTTATGGAGATCTTTGAGGAAGCACTTTTGGGTGGTAGTGGCGGGAAAAGCTGAGTTGTTTAGGGTTACAGAGGGAAAGAATATGACTAAATAAATACATTCGGTATGATCTACTCCTTCTGGAAGTATGTAGATGAGGAGGAGGAGGAGGGAAATGAGGTGATAGCGGGATCAGGAAGATTTGTTCAGAGCCAGGTGAGATGTGAACCCTTCTCCTTCAACAGCATCCAACAAATGCTTTCTCTGTGACTTGCAGATGCCAGGCAGTGTCCAAGAGTCTGAAGAGTCAGCCATGAATACTGACAAAATTCCCGTCCCCAAGCAGCTGATATTTGAGGAAAGGGGTTGGAAGGGGGAGCGGGGGAGGGAACAAACACCCAACAATGAAAATAAACACATAAATATAAATGAGGTAATTTCAGATAATGATGTGAAATGTCAATGACAGATCAATGAAAAAAAACCAGATCGGTATAATAAGATCAAGATTGGTGGAGTCTGGGGGAGGGGTGCTGAGACAAGGCCTCCCTAAGGAGGTAGTGCTTGAGTGGAAGCTTCAGTAGTGATGAGGACCTGCTGTGCGGTTTCTGACAGAGGGGCAGCAAGTTCAGAGTCCCTGTGGCGGGTCCCAGTTCAAGGGACAGAGGGGCCAGTGTGGTAAAACACAGAGAGCAAGGGAGAAGGAAGGGAAGGGGAGGCGGCAAACAGGTTGCCATATGCCTGCACGGAGCAAGTCTGGGTTGAATTCTAAATGCAGTGGGAAACCACTGGGGAGCTTGAAGCAGGAAACTAAGTGATCTTTTTTTTTTTTTTTAAGATCATATATATCTTTTTAAAAGCCACTCTCGGCCACAGAGCAGAGAATAAACTCTAGGGGTAGGAGTGGAAGTTGCTGGCTTGGATCAAGGGAGCAGCAGGGAAGAGGTGACAAGATGGCAAACAGAGTGCACAGCACTTGCCGATGGACTGGATATGGGGAGAGCTGGAAAGGGGGAAAGTGAGGGTGAGCCCTAGGGCCTCCATCAGAGAGAGTCCCTACGTCAAAAGCAGTGCCATTTCCTGAGCCGGGAAGACCAGAGAAGAGTCTGGAGGGAGCAGAGAGTAACGGCGTCAGTGCTGGACAAGTCAGCTGTGAGACGTCGTATGCCAGGGGAGATTTGAGGTAGACAGTTGGGAGGAATCAGGCCAGAGCTATAGATTTTGGAGTCATCAGTCTATGGATGTTAAAAAAAAAAAAAAAGCAAATAGTTGGATTAAACCCAGAATTACCATATGATCCAGCAATTCTGCTCCTAAGTCTAGACCCCAAAAATTGAAAATAAAACTTGCACAAATATTCATAGCAACACTATTGAAAACAGCCAAATGGTAGAAACAACACAAGTGGCCATCAACAGATGAATGGATAAATGAAATGCAGAATAGCCACACAGTGGAATACTACTCAGCCATGGAAAGGAAGGAAGCCCTAACACAGGCTACAAAGTAGGTGAACCTTGAAAACTTTGTGCTAGGAAAACAGTTCCATTTATATAGAACATCCAGAATAAGTAAATCCAGAAACAGAAAGCAGATTAGTGACTGCCAGCGGCTGAGAAAGGAGGGAATGGGGAGGGACTGCTAAATAGGTACAGAGTTTTCCTTTGGGGTGATGGGGGATGTTCTGGGACCAGATGGAGGTGGCAGTTTCACAATAATGTGAATGTGCTAAGTGCCACTAAATGGTACACTTTAAAATGGTGAAATTTATATAAACGGGTATTTTACCAGCCCCCCCCCCAAAAAAAAAGAACAACCAGGCAATGGGATTGGATGAGGTGACCTAAGGAGAGGGTGGAGATAGAGAAGAGAGCTCTGGAATGAGCCCCGAGCATTGAGAAGCCAGGCAGAAGAGGAACTGCCAGCAAAGAAGGTTCAGAGGTACAAACTGGGACACAGGAGGAAAACTGGAGAAGTTGCTATCCTAGAACCTGAAAGGGAAATGTGTTTCCGGGACAGTCAGGTGGCCCTCTGTGTCAAAGACGGATGCTGCCACATCCACCTGCTCTGGGCTTGAACCATTATGCACTCTGATCAGCACTGCGTCAGAGAGCTCCTGTCCCCACAATGTTGACAACACAGCATCTTATCAAAATGTTTGCCCATCTCCAACATGAGAAATGGATCCCAGGGTAGTTTTCACCTGGGATCCCCTTATTGGGAGTGAGGCTGAGCATCTCTGCAGAAATTCAGGGGCCACCTGTCTTTCTTTTATCGAGGGCTATCCAATCCTGATCTTCGCCCATTTTCCATTGAGCTGCTAGTCTTCTCATTCTTGATTTCTAGAAGCTCTTTGAACATCAAGGAGCTGGTCCTTTATACCATCCCCTCTCTTGAAGCTCTCTTCTCTTTGCTTCCTCAACAGAATTCTCTTCTAGGTCTTCTCTTATCTCCAGGGTCTCACCTCAGCATCTGGGATGTTTTTCTCTGGGTATGTGGGTTACTCGTCCCCATTGTGCCTTTGAATGTTAGCCCCATCTTTGGCAGCCTCACTTTCACCACATGCATTTCTAAGGCATCCCTCCCCTTCCCTCACTGCCTCCACCATGATTCTGATTACAACCGTGTGCCAAAAATTCCCCAAACTATGTGTAACAGGATGTTAACAGAGGACTCTTCTGACACTCAGTGTGGGCTGAGACCCTATAGCTGAGAACAAGGTTTGTTAGACACTCATGCATTCTAAAGAGAAGGGCTAGACCATCCATGCAGACCCTGCAGGGGGGTGACCCAACACCCTGCACAGGGGCCTAGCCCGTCATGAGGGTCTTAACCAGAGGCTTGAGTGTTGCTCCTAGGCTCTTTGCAGAGGAGTGGCTCTTTCCCACTGCCCTAAAACCAAGGAGGAGGCATTAGGAGACTCTTCTGGAGATCCTGGCCTATGTCTTATGGAATTGAGGGGATACAGGATTAGCTGACTCATTCTAGAAAAGCTCTAAGCAGGAAAGGCTGACTTGCTGCCTGGGCCCCAGGCGAGGAGAGGGGTCCTGGGGAGTGAATTCCACTCTCGCCAATGCTGTTCCCAGTGGTGGCACCCCCAGTTAATGGTCATTTTTCTCCCCGTTTGTCACAGAAATTGGAACAAAATTTTGAAAGTGTTGAAAGGGCATGATTGTTGACTGTCCAGGAAGTTGAGAGGCAGAACTGACACGGGAACAGTGGAAGAGAGGAAATGCCAAACAGGCAGAATTTTGGTAACTCATGGGGAACCAGCCCTGTGCATTCATGGAAAACATCCTTACAAATAAAGTTTTTACAAAAGCTAAACACAAGAAAAAATTCACATGATATTACGCATAGGATTCACTTAAGATTTTCTTACATCAATTGAATTTGGATCTTAGTTTCAAAAAAATGAAGCTGTTTCAAAACAGGAAAAAAATAAAACGAGGCCTTGTTTTAGAGTAGTCAAGAGCTCTAGCCTTGAAGTCCCACAGACCTGGGCTGGAAGTCCCGCTCTGCCATTTACTAGTTGTGGAACTTTGGGCAAATCACTCAACTTTTCTGAGCCTCGGTTCCCTCCCTTACGAAGCAAACATAACACCAGACAAGGCCATTACAAGAAGTAAATGAGATATCACAAATGACACCTCAGAATAGTGTCTGGTGTTTAATCACTAGCTCTGACCAATCCCTAGTGACATCCATCACTCCTCATCAGGGAAATGCAAACCAGAACCACAAGGAGATATCCCCTCACACCTGCAAGGTTGGCTCTGATAAAAAAGACAAGCAATGACAAATGTGGACAAGGACACAGAGAAAAGGGAAGCCTGGCGCACTGTTGGTGGGAATGGAAATTGGCGAAGCCGTTATGGAAAAAAGCATGGAGGTTCCTCACAACATTAAAAATAGAACTACCCTATGATCCAGCAATCCCACTTGTGGGTACATACCCGAAAGAACTGAAATCAGGATCTCAAAGAGATACCTGCACTCTTGTGTTCACTGCAACATTTCTCACAATAGCCAAGATGTAGAAACAACTTAAATGTCCTTTGACAGATGGAGAGAGAAAGAAAATGTGGTATATAGCTACAACGGAATATTACTCAGCCATGAAAAAGAAGGAAAGCCTGCCATTTGCAACAATACAGATAAATCTGGAAGGCATTATGCTCAGTGAAATAAGCTAGACAGAGAAATACAAATACTCTGGCGTCTAAAACAAAACAAAACGACAACAAAATTTCTTAGGAACAGGGAATGGGAGCGTTGTCACCACAAAATAGGAAAGACTTACCTACGCTAAGGTGATAGATGCACTATTTTGATCTTGGTGATCATTCCACAACCTATATGTATATCAAATCATTACATCGTATGCTTTGAATATATGCGCCACGTATTTGTCAATTATTCCTCAATGGAGTTGGAAGGAAGGAAGGGAGGGAGGGAGGGAAACTCCCTGAGGGTAAACTTATTGAAGACAGGGTCCAAGTCTTTCATCCAGACTTACTATCCCACATCCCATGGCAAGTGGATTTTTAAAGCTGTATATTACCATTAATACTGTGACAATAACGATACTTCAGTCAACAAAAATATAAAGATTCTTTGGCACTCAGAAGTGTTGGCAGACGTTTTACATGGCCACAGATGATGTTTTCAATAAAGATAAAGAGAAACAGGAACAAGAAAGAGAATGTGACATAGATCTGTTTCTGTTACATTGCTTTGGAAAGAATGCATATGCCCTATGATTCTATTCTCAGTTTTTAATTTTGGTTGTTTGGTTTGGTGCTTTCTGACAGATGCTGCTAACTTTGTGAAGTTTCCAAAGAAAGTTCTCTGTAATGGGTTCTGAAGGAAACTGAGAGGAAAATAAACCAAACTGAAGTATGAAAACACAACTTGGGAGTTCAGAAAGACTATTTGTTCATCATAAATTAAGTTAAAAATATAGTTGCACAAACAGATGACTAAATAATACTCAGATGCACAGATTTGAGCTTTTCTTTAAGTGCCATCTTATATAAGATGGTTCTACTGAACTAACCCAGTCATTAAAAACACTTAGATGTGACATTTTTAAAAATACTGTTTCGTATACATCTAAATTCATGCTGTTTACATAGCACGCACGTAACAGATTTATCTGTAAGGAGGAGTTGGCCTCACTGCAACACAGAATGCCATACTATGTTAGAGAGATCCTCGGATTTTTATACTTAGGCATCCGGTTCCATATTCAGCTCCTGTAGCAGAGGCATCCAGGACAGCTGTGAGCCATTTCTTATATCAAATGGCAAGACAAATGCTCAGATTGAGTTCTTGGACCTTAACCAGGTAGGGCTTTTGGGGTTTTGTATCGTGGGCATAAAATCCAGGTTCATTTGGTCCATGGCCATGCACAGGTTAAAATATTATCAGCTTCGTCATCGGTGTCCACAAAGGACAATTAAATATACCACTTAAGGGTGGATAAAATTAGAACGTTCGTGAGCTTCAGATTCCATAGTAAATCTAAGTTGATATACTGAAGGGAGTTATTTCTTAGTCAAACCCCTGCTTGCCAATAGTTTAGGATCTGAGTCACCCTCTCAATCAAAATCATTACTTCAAGGTCATAAAAATGCTGTTATTCAATGGATTCTATATGAGTGAGTACCTGAGTTTATCTTGCCTCAAAGGCCTGCTTTGTTCTTCAGTTATAAAGGATTGTTGTCTATCTCCTACCGAGTTATTTGCTGTCTGTTACCCTAATTCTGGTTCAGAAAAAAATAACATCCACGTTATTGCTGTGGAGAGCAACTGTTTGTGTGTCTACACAATGTCAACCCGCTGAAAAGTATTCTGTACAACCAACCAAATGGACTGGCTGATTTTTTCCCTTGAATGGGAATTATTAACATATACCTGAATTTTTCTATTTCACTTGCAAGACAATAGTTGAGTTTCTTGGTGGGTAATGAAAGCTATAAAAGAGCAGGGCATTTAACCATACCTGGAGTACACAGTGAACAGGGATGTGGCTTACATGTACCCCTCCCCTTCTCCATGTGAAGACCCAGGCTACTTACTCAGCCCACACAGGAACTTGGTGGGACCACATTCAGCTGGTGGCACTCGTGACTTTGTGGCCGGCTGTAATCCTACAACAAAGGTGACTATTCTCACCAGGGTCTGGATGCCACTTAATCGGGGAGCCATCTTTAGGGTGAACTCTAAGGAGTCATTCTGCTTGCCCTCTGTCCTAGAAGACATAATAGAACATTCTGAAACACAGATGACTAGAGATTGTGCATAAGGCATCGAACTTTCTTACATACAAGTAGCATCTTGCTCAGGGGTGAATATGTCCCCCCAGAAAACATGTGTTGGAGTCCTAACTCCCAACCCCTCAGAATGTGACCTTATTTGGATCTCCAAACATGATTTTACAGAAGTAATGAAGATAAACTGAGGTCGTGAACGTGGGTCTGATTCAACAGGACAGGTGTCCTTATTGAAAGGAGAGATTTGGACACAGACAGGCACAGAGGAAAGATGGCCAACTACCAGCCAAGGGAAGAGACCTGGGACAGACCCTCTCCTCACAGCCCTCAGAACAAACTGACTGGCACCTTGATTTTGGACTTCTAGCCAACTAATTCACGCCTCATGGATCCAGCATCACTGGAGCATGAAACAGTCCATATAAATTCATTTTCTAGATAACAGAAGTGTTCTGGAAAATACGATGTTCTGAAACTTTCATACTATTCCTTAATAAAGATATTTCTAAAATGCACACTCTGTTTCTTAACTGAGGACAGCTAAACACCAACTAAACCTCTCAATGATGTGGGGTCATCAGTGGCTGCGGCACAGAACACTCTCTCTGCAGTAAGTGGCTTCCCTCCCTTCCCCGTGTTCTGATAGAAAGTTCCCGGCTGTCCTCTTTGCGCCCCCTGCACCAGCCTTACTCCCTTCGCTCCAATTTGTTTCTCTTAGTCTCTTATGAAAGAACAGAAACGGGGAAAATAAGGCATTGAAACTGCTGCTGAAATAAAATTAATAGCTCCAAGTTAGGGTCTGAGTGTCTCCTAGGGGTCGAAACTCAGAGACTTGGAAAAACTTCTTTACCCTCCGTTCGTTCTCAGGGGATGAGGTAGTGAGACCCCTTGTACTCAAGGGAACTGAAGGTCACAAGAGAATCTTCTGGCTTCCTTGAGGTCTTAAGAATTTACCCCATAAAAAGCAGCAGCTTGGATCAATTATCCAAGATAATCAAGAGCCCAGTGAGGCTTTCTTTTGTCATTGTTGTTTCATATACTTGGAACATGGTTATACCATAGGGTGGAACTCTCTGGAATGACCTTTCCGTGATGCAAAATTAGTTTAGGAAATTCTAATTCCCCAAGCGGAACGATAATCAGATTAAATGACCACAAAGGAATAAACTTTGAAACCAAAAGAGTACTTACCAAATTAGATTCTTTACTACATCTCTCGCTTTTAAAAAAGAACACATTTATTCAATTATTCAATTTCCACTGATTGGAAGCTGCCTTCTTTGCCACCCTTGGTTTTGCACAGAATGAAGATTTTTCTGCTTTATGTCATGATCTGTAGTGGTCTGGTGGTGCCAGGGGGAGAAAAAAAAAGTTGATGTTTATTAAATATGTAAGATAAGCCAAGCGCTATGACAAATGCTTTTATGCCCTATCTTATTGACTCCTCCCAAACAGCGCCCAAGTAGGTGGGATATTATTATTCCCATTTAACAGATGACAAAACAGGGGCCTGAGGTGTTCAAACAACTTGTTCTGAGTCATCCAGCTACTAAATGGCAGAACCTGAATTTTAACCCAGGTGGTCTAACTCCAGAGCCTGCATTCTTAATCATTATGGTATATATAGAGAGGTAAATGTCAAAACTAATCATTAAAATGAGTGTAATCTTGCTTAAATGCCATAATTTGAAATTATGTAATAAAAAGCATCTAAAACAAAATTGCCTAGGCCAGGGATATTTTCAAAATCTGCCACCAAGGCTGGCTATGCTATAAAATACTGATTATAATTTTTTGCAAAGTTAATCATGGGCTTTTAACTTGCTTAAGAAATTATTTCTATTCTAAGTCACCTCCCTGATGAGGACTTATGAAAACTATACATATGAATATATATGTGTGGGATTTTTATAAACCGAGACCATATTATTATCCACAAGAGAGAGCTATGAAAAGGCATATAGTCTCTATTAATTAATTAGTCATGGGGGGGGTTGAAACATGCCTGCTGCAGAATAGTTTGCAGCAGGAGAGAGGAAAGGTAGGGAGTAGGATGGAAATGGTGACAAGTCAGAATCAGACATTTTTAGAATAAGAAAAAAAATATTTTCAAAACTATGCCAAATACCATATTAGTGCCTTCCCCCGGCATTTCGTTGAGCCTCACAGTGCAATGTGTATCTGACCACCTGGTATGGAAAAGGTATTAGGATGTGGAATGGCAAAGCAAGTAGAGTTTGGTTTTTCACTTTTCTGTTCCAAACTCCCAAGCAGCCTTATTTAGACTCTTAAGTAAAATCCCCAAAGTTGTCACTACTTTTGAGCCTTTCATTCTCAGTAAGAGTCTTCTGTGAAATCTTCTTCCAGTTACAGATTAAAAAACCAAAAAAACCAAATTGCTTAATTGCTTGGCTTTTCTTTGGTGTTCTTTTTGTCTTCAGAGTTAGCATTCATGTGGCATTTTTGGAAATTCACACTGAAATGTATTAACAATGAGAATTTCATTTGTGTGGCTAAATATGATTATTCTTCTAGATCTCTTATACTTAAACCAATTGAACAATACAAATAAACATTGCATGATAGAATCTTTTCACTTGTTCGGAGCTTTGTATTCAAAAAATTACTCCACGACCTGCTCTAGCCCCCAAATATATCACGCAATTGAATTATGCTGACAAGTAGTCAGAGGTGAGCCAAAATCTGTTAAGGATGCCGGTTCTGGTAATTGAAGATTAGCTCAGGAGGCAGGAAAGTCAAGAACTCCCTTTTCCTTTCCTTGGAACCTTAAGCACGTCTCTCTCCTTATGCTTCAGTTTCTCCATATTAAAATGGGGAGATAAAAAAATCCCATCATTTCTCCACCAGTGTAAAAAGTAGCTTCTATTTAGAAGAGGTCTGTTAAGAAGGTCATTGCCCCCTCAACATTTAATTAGGGGATAATGCTCTGGAAACAGAAATCTGTCATGAGATAAAGGTCTCTAGCAGGTTTTATTCAAGGAGCTGCAAAGCTGAGACATTGTGGAAAATAAATGTCACGTCCAAGGGTTGATATTTATTTTCAAAGCAAGAAGTCTGACCGCACCGGTTGTTAAAACTAAAGTTGCAGCAATACTCTCTCACTCGTGTCTTCAGACTCAGCCCTTCCTAGGCAAAGGACCTGCCATGCCCCTATATATTGCGTGGGTCTGGATGGGCTTTTATGTACTACATAAGTAATGAGTAAGTTAACTAGGAAAATACCTATACAATACAAAGTGGAAAAACATGTGAAAGAAGATGCCTGTTTGGTGTCTCAAAGTAATGAGTGAAAAGAAAGAAATGTAAATGATTTGATCTATCACCTGGAGGGAGGCAGAGCAGACAACTACCTTCTTCCACCTGGTTCCCTTTGGCAATTCCATTCAATTGGAGTACCCAGATGCCATGTTCCATGGATGAATGGAAAACACAATGTCTGGGGCACCTGGGTGGCTCAGTCGTTAAGCATCTGCCTTTGGCTCAGGTCATGATCCCAGGGTCCTGGGATCGAGCCCCGCATCGGGCTCTCCGCTCAGCGGGAAGCCTGCTTCTCCCTCTCCCGCTCCCCCTGCTTGTGTTCCCTCTCTTGCTGTGTCTGTCAAATAAATAAATAAAATCTTAAAAAAAAAAACACACAATGTCTTCTTTTATTTGGTAGAATCTACTATACATAAGCTTTTAAGTGGTTCCTCTATTCCACAGGAATTTATGAAGTACCAACTACATGGCCAGCATAAATGGGAGCTAAAATGTTTAAAAGGCATCATTCCTACCCTTCAGCAGCTTAAAATAAGGGCTTGGAGAGATTCTTGTTGTTACAAACTCCTCGGCTGGTTACAACATAATTGTTTTATCTGGAACACGGTAAGACTCTGTTAAAATAAAACCTAGAGTTTTCAATAATTAGCACAGCTTGTGGTCACCCCAAGCTCTGGACTTGGGTCCATTGAAGGACGACTCCTAGCCAAATGCTTTTCATGTGTAACAGTGATATTCCTATTGCCAGGAGCACCTAAAGGTAAGCTATCAGCCGGCCAGCAAGCCATTATTATTCATTATACAACTGACTAAGAACAGAATTTTTGAAAGTTGGCTTTGGTTTTATATTGCATTGCTTTCCTTTTTTTGTTTTTTTGTTTTTTAAGTTACTAGTCATGGTGCTAAGTAGTTGACTTGAGGGGGAAAAAAATCCTTTACTGCTAATATTTCACAGCTGAAATACTTAAAAGGAATTTCAGAGACTCAAATAAACAAATACTTTTAAAAAATAGAATAGGGCTCATAATAAGGAAGGGCACAAAAAAAGGGGGGGAAACTTTTTTAAAAAGGTGATGTGCCAAAGGTAAAAGCATTTAAAAATAGTTCACTGTTATCCAGCCTCTGAGTCATATTAATATCTGGTGTGAGAAAAGAGTCCAGCTGATAAAGAGAAGCTGATTTAAGTGAATGGACTTCTCATACGAGCAAATTCTGACCCCTTTCATGCTTTGAAATGTCATGAGGATTGGATAAGACTGAATTTGACGTGTTGCAAATATATGGTGCTATATGTGATTTCAGGAAGCCTTCACGTACATTCTCTCATTTAACCCATGCACGGTCGTGTGAGGGAACAAAAGGTACGTCCGTTTTAAAGATGAAGCCACTGCAGAAGGTCAAACCGAAAAGTGGCAAAGCCAGGATACAAACCTGGATCTTCTGCCTCCCAGGTCTGAACACTTTCCAATACATCCAAATTTTGAAAAATATTGTTATTGGCTCTAGCTCTGTTCAATGTACTCATGAGACACACCAGGAAGAGGAGGAAGGGGCAAAGACGGAGGAAGTGGGAGAGGAAAGCTTTTGAATTTTCCAAGTAGTCCAGGCTTTGCTAGGATTACACACTGTCCTCATTCTTATCACAGTGGATGGAGTTGCCTGTCTCTATGTAAACTGTAGCTGCAAAACCAGTATGTGACCTTAAGTGCCAGCCACGGGTGCAGGCTGTTCTCTGGTTAGTTAGCCCTGAGTGACTGTTTCCGCGGTAGTATTCTTTATGTGAGGAGTTGTGTGTCTTTCCTCTGAAACAGCCACTTGAGCTCTGATTGCCAAACCCCGCCACCCATGATCAGCCTCAAGGCAAATTTTGCTAACTTACTGATTTGATATATTTCTTGGGGCTTTACTTGGAAATTCCCCCCAAGACTTCCTTTGGCCCATATTCCAGCAGCTGTCTGGTTAGGCTATTCACTATTATTTTTATCTCATTTTCTAGCAAAATCAACTCAAGAGTGGAAAGGTGTTGGCCAAGCTCCTGGCTTGCAAGCATAGGTGGTTGTAATCACTATTAATCACTGCTGTACTGTTTAATTCAATCTAGAACTTGAAACAAGATTCAAGTCATCAGCTATTCTTCCAGAGCAGAAATGCCTGGATATATAGTATCACAAATGAAGGCTAAGGGAAAAGGTCATTCACCTTAAATATTTATGAAGATTAGGGAGTGCTTTTTATTGATGTGGACTTGTGTGACCCCTTTGGAAAAATCTGTTACCTATGTCCGACTTTATTTATTACTGAGTAGGTATGATATAAAGTTATCTCATGAGCCTACCTTGTATTTACAAAATATTTTGAAATACTTACATGAAAAAGTGGACTGGACTATAGGAATATGAATTATTACTGTAAATTCTAAGCATGAGAGAAGATCGTAACTCCCAAAAAACCTCAATTATTTCTCATACTAGTAAATAATGAGATTTTAAAATTAAACAGGAAATATTTTTTGCTCAAATATTTATTGTGTTGAGGAGAACACAAAAGCATCTTGCTTCAAAGCAGCATTTTAGAAATATTAATTTGACTATGGGATGCCAGATTAAATGGAGCAGGGAGATTTAGAGGCTGGGAGATCAAAGAAAACCATGGCATGTGCAGATGTGGAAGGGTGGTAGTGGGATGGAAAAGGGAGGTAGGGGTGGGAACTATGGAGGAAGAAGCCTACTCCCTCTCCATGAGCTTATTAGCATTTATTGTTGGAGCTTTCTGTTGTTTCGTAAAGTACTGTCAAATCCATGGGTTCCGAAGAACTGAATCATTTTGACAGTTTCCAGGAGGGAATGGGGAAATGGTGGAGTTATTAATTTTGAACTTGCAACATGTAACACCTGCATAAGTAGATATGGTGAACCTTTTCTTCTTAATCTATATCCTCATTTAAGGACCAGAAAGGGTAGCTCAAAAGTGTCCCCAAAAAAGTATCATGAAATGTAAGATTTAAAGGAGATCCGAGAACATTTTATTTTAAAAGAAAGCTAACTCTAGTTGAACATGGGCTATTCCACGCTTTTCCATAAAAACAAGTGAAAGAAAGCCCCAAGAATGCCAGAGTCTCCTTTATGCCTGCAGCCCTATGTTGGAACTCCTATTAAAATAACCTTCTGGTTTTGAATATTTGTGATTTAAGGTATTTATTATCCAGAAATTTGGGGGAGTTTGATGTACCTCTGACTGAGCAGGAAAAAAAAAGTTTCAGGAGAGTTTTGTGACAATTCTAATCCCATGCCCTGATACATGGTATGTTTATACACATACATATGTATACAAATGCATGTATTTATACATAATGTACACAAATACATAGATATGTATACCTGTGGTAATGTTACTGGCATCCAGGCCTCCTCACTGAACCTCTGCAACCACATTCTGGCTTTATCTCTCACAGAAATGCAATCCCTTGGCCCATCATGGGCACTTCAGCTTGGCACACACGATTCCAGTAACACCTCTTGACAGAAAGATGGCGCAGGATAGAAAGCCTCCTCCCCACATTCCCTACACCTCACTCCATGGCCCAGCACTCAGAACCCCTTTCCTGGGCAACCCCTTGGCTCTTTTGAGTCTGCCTCCTGAGGGTGGCAACAGAAGGAAGCCTGAAGGGGAGACCAGTTTGCAGTGACAGGTAACTAAGGCTCTTGGGAGCTTACACTAAACTCAGGGTGCAGTCCCCGTTCCTCCCCTCTTTCTAGCCCCCTTCCTCTTCTTGCTCCCCCTTCTCAACCTCTCCAGGTTGGCAGAACTCGCTGACAAGTCCTGGCTTAGGGGTGAATAAACAAATCACCCACAGCCACACCCACCCGCCTTGTAACACTGATTGATTATCCAGTTTGGGCCTGAAGCAAATTTCTGTTTGGATTTAAGTAAGGGAAGGTGGTTAAAACTGCTCGACTTTATAAACTGAGTAAGCCTTGCTTTTAGCTCTTGACTTGGGTAGCTGTGGAAATCAGTCTCTCTCTGCAAGGTAAGAATATGGGTTAGGTCCAGATGTTGATGTTCCTTCCAGACCCTATTTTTATTCCAATTCGAGAAAGGCGTGTGAGCAGTGTATAACGTTTTCATGCACCCTTACATGGGTAATTAGAAGCTGTTTACTTCTGGAGGATTCCATTAAAGGCCTTTTATTTTCAAGGCTGAG
This sequence comes from Mirounga angustirostris, assembly GCF_029215605.1. Lineage (NCBI taxonomy): Eukaryota > Metazoa > Chordata > Mammalia > Carnivora > Phocidae > Mirounga > Mirounga angustirostris. Next base: position 138,438,909 of record NW_026991714.1, read on the forward strand.
CTGAGGACGTCACCATGGCAGGATTAGAGAGGGGGCTTGCAGTCCCGCTGCCACACTGTATGTTCAAGGTGGCTCTTCCCCTCACAGAATCCACCCACAGCTGGGCTAACAACTCGCCAATTTCACACGGATTCATTCGCCACCTCAAAAACCACTGGTAGAACTTTAAACGCCATAGGATATTAATCCTTTTGAGTATTTACATATTTTCTCCTCTCATCCCTCCAAAACTAATCCTGGAGTTTTCAGAATCTGGGAACTTGGGCAAAGGAGAAAGCAACCGAGCAGCCCCAGGAATCTGAAATGTCAGCTCATTACGTCAACCAAAACTAACAGTACCTTTTTGTTTGTATTGACCCAGCTGAAAATATAAAATCATGTGAGTAATAAAACACAGAATACAAGTGTTATTACTGAACGTGAAAAGTCTGGAATGTCATTAAATGTGTTCTTTGTCCTTGGCGGTGTCATTTACGTTAACATTTGTGTTTCCTTAAGCCTCTATAATATCGACACGCTGTTGTATCATACTCACATATTCATTAGCTGGGGCTGAGGAGTGTGTGATTTTCCAACTGGTCCTCAGCGTTAGCTGTCAGATGCACAAACCTTCGCTTCCTTTCTGCGTCTACTGCACTGGAACAACGGAAGCTCCTTGCAAGAGCGCCCAGAGAGCGTTCTTGACAGATGCGCCGTTTGCTCCAGCAAGGCGCTCTGCTGGAAAGTTTCCCCGAACCACTAACACCCGCCTCCGGTCCCCCGAGCTGGCAGGGCGCAGGCTGGCTGGGTCCCCTCTTGACGGGGGAAGGGTTTTACACACACTCTGCAAGGCTGCCGGATCCGAGAAACAACCTCGCAGCCAAACTCCTCCAACCCCGGCGGACAGCCTGTCCGAGGCGCTCGGGCGCCGGGAGAACGCCGAGGTCCCCTCCCCGCTAAGGCGAGCGCGCGCTCCGCTCCGCAGGGAACCTGGGCACTGGAGGTAGAGAGGATGCCCGGGGCAGGGGCGGGGGCGGGGGGGGCGCAGGAGGGAGCCCAGCGCGAGAGGCAAAAAGGACGCGGGAGGGAGCGGGGACTGCCGGAGAGAGTGGGGGCTACAGGGGGCGGCGGGGACACGGGAGGGAGCCGGGCGCAGTAGTGGGGTAGGGGGCACAGGGCCCTGGAAGCGGCGGGCGCTGGAAGGGCCGCGCCTGCAGGAACCGGCGGGCGCGGGGGCGGCGCTCGTGCGGCGATCTGCCCCGGACTCCCGGGAGCAGCTGAACGGCCGGGGGGGGGGGGGGGCGTTAGGATGCGGGGGGGGGGGGACTAGATAGGGGCGTGCCTTTGCCCGGATTGGCTGCAGGAGCCTGACGCCAGGTCCCGGGGGTTGGCTTGGGGGAGTGGGAGCGGGGTGGGGTGGGTGCTGGGTGCCGGGGCTGCGGGCTCAGCGCGCTCAGAAACATGCTGAGGTCCCGGCGGCTGTTCCAGCAGCGGCAGCGGCTCCAGCAGCAGCGGCGGCGGCGGCGGCGGCGACAGCGCACGGCTCCGGCGGGGAAGGCGCCCGGCGCCCATGCCTCCGGCCCCGCGCAGCGGCTGCCCTGACCTGGCCGCGACCTCCCTCCGCGCGCCCCGCCGCCCGGGCCCCTGGGGTGTTCCCCAACCACGGCCTAACCCCGCCACACCCCCCGCCCCCGGCCTCCGCAGCTCGGCATGGGCGCGGGGGCGCTCGCCCTGGGCGCCTCCGAGCCCTGCAACCTGTCGTCGGCCGCGCCGCTCCCCGACGGCGCGGCCACGGCGGCGCGGCTGCTGGTGCCCGCGTCGCCGTCCGCCTCGCCGCTGACCCCGACCAGCGAGGGCCCCGCGCCGCTGTCGCAGCAGTGGACGGCGGGCATAGGCCTGCTGATGGCGCTCATCGTGCTGCTCATTGTGGTGGGCAACGTGCTGGTGATCGTGGCCATCGCCAAGACGCCGCGGCTGCAGACGCTCACCAACCTCTTCATCATGTCCCTGGCCAGCGCCGACCTCGTCATGGGGCTGCTGGTGGTGCCGTTCGGGGCCACCATCGTCATGCGGGGCCGCTGGGAGTACGGCTCCTTCTTCTGCGAGCTCTGGACCTCGGTGGACGTGCTGTGCGTGACGGCCAGCATCGAGACCCTGTGTGTCATCGCCCTGGACCGCTACCTCGCCATCACGTCGCCCTTCCGCTACCAGAGCCTGCTGACCCGCGCGCGGGCGCGGGCCCTCGTGTGCACCGTGTGGGCCATCTCGGCCCTGGTGTCCTTCCTGCCCATTCTCATGCACTGGTGGCGGGCCGAGGGCGACGAGGCGCGCCGCTGCTACAACGACCCCAAGTGCTGCGATTTCGTCACCAACCGGGCCTACGCCATCGCCTCGTCCGTCGTCTCCTTCTACGTGCCCCTGTGCATCATGGCCTTCGTGTACCTGCGGGTGTTCCGCGAGGCCCAGAAGCAGGTGAAGAAGATCGACAGCTGCGAGCGCCGCTTCCTCAGCGGCCCGGCGCGGCCCCCGTCGCCCGCGCCCGCGCCCGGCTCCCCGCGCCCCCCCGCCGCCGCCGCCCCTCTGGCCAACGGGCGCATCAGCAAGCGGCGGCCCTCGCGCCTCGTGGCCCTGCGCGAGCAGAAGGCGCTCAAGACGCTGGGCATCATCATGGGCGTGTTCACGCTCTGCTGGCTGCCCTTCTTCCTGGCCAACGTGGTCAAGGCCTTCCACCGCGACCTGGTGCCCGACCGCCTCTTCGTCTTCTTCAACTGGCTGGGCTACGCCAACTCGGCCTTCAACCCCATCATCTACTGCCGCAGCCCCGACTTCCGCAAGGCCTTCCAGCGCCTGCTCTGCTGCGCGCGCCGGGCCGCCCGCGGGAGCCCCGCGGCCGCCGGCGACCAGCCGCGCGCCTCGGGCTGCCTGCCGCGGGCCCGGCCGCCGCCGTCGCCCGGGGCCGCGTCGGACGACGACGACGACGACGACGTCGGGGCCGCGCCGCCCGCGCGCCTGCTGGAGCCCTGGGCCGGCTGCAACGGCGGGGCGGCGGCCGACAGCGACTCGAGCCTGGACGAGCCGGGCCGCCCCGCGGGCGCCTCGGAATCCAAGGTGTAGGGCCCGGCGCGCGCTGCCGGCCCCCCGCGCCCGGGAGCAAGAACGCCCAGGCGCCCCTGACGGCTTCCGTGGGGCTGCGGGGGAAGGGGGGCGGGTGCGGGAAAGAGATCTGTGTTTACTCAAGACCCAGAGCAGGTGAGCTCGAGGCCCGCAATCCGCGTCTGTTTCATCCAAGGCAAACACAAAAGCCACGGACCGTTGCACAGAAAGGAAAGTTTGGGGAGGGGTGGGAGAGTGGCTTGCAGATTTGTCTTGGGTTCTTGTTTCTGTGTCTGCTTCGGCCTTCTTCGGTGTGTGCGTGTGATGCATCTTCAGTCTGGGGGGTTGTCTCTTTTTTTTTTCTTTTTCCCTCCAGGTGGTTTTTGACACTTGCTTCTAGGACTGGGTCGTGGAAGGGAGAAGCATAAATGTCTATCAACTTGGCTTCCATCCCGTTGCAGGGAACAGGAGCAGTCAACTGGAGAGAGAAGGGGGAATGACAGTTGTCAGGACGTGTTCCCTTTGCTTTCCAGAGAAATTTCATTTTACTTCCCGAGTAATGGTTTTTCCTGTTCTTAAAGCAAAGGGAAAGGATGGATGCGAAAAGCACGTTTCAAGAAATTTTAAGCTATTCTTGGAACAAGCCTCACTTTGCTTTCTTTTTGTAGGGCAAACCTGCTGTCCCCGTGCGCCTCGGTGGTCAGGCTGAGGGGTTTCTACCTCACACTGTGCACATTGCACAGCAAGATAGAAAGACTTGTTTATATTAAACAGCTTATTTATGTATCAATATTAGTTGGGAGGACCAGGCGCTGAGCCTCTGTGATATGTGACTCTGTCCATTGAAGACAGGACAGAAAAAAAAAAAGGAAACAATTCAGATTACTGCACACATGGGTAAAAAACAAAACACAAAACAAGGGGTGGTTCCAAATACCAATTTTGCACAGTGTTAGGAATTGTAAAGTCCACACAAGATGCTACTTGCACAAAAAGAAATGAAATATTTTTTAACTGGGGCAGGGGGCAGATCTTACAAAACTAAAATAAAACTGAAACTCTACTTCTGTTGTCTATTATGTTATTGAGCTAATGATTTATTGGAAAAATACATTTTTATACTCTTTTATCATGGTACTGTAACTGTATCCATATGACAAATATAATTATCTTAAGGATTTTTATTATTTTTTTATGTCCAAGTGCCCACGTGACTGCTGGTAAAATTTAGCACCTGTGTGTAAATGGTATTTCCTCTGTGTGTTTTACCAAGTATTTATACTCTGGTGCACCTAACTACTGTGTGAGGGATTGGTCCATGTGCAATAAATACCAATGAAGCACAATCAAGATTATGTACCGTGTGTCTGTAAGGGGTCAGTGATAATGGAGAAGACAGTTTGTTTTGTTCAAAATATAGGCTGGGTTTCCCATAGAGCTCTTTTAATAGCTTTTCATGACTCAGTAACATAGCAAAATGCCTCTAGACCAAATAAGGCATGTACCTACTGAGAGCTGCAGACTTGCTCTAAATTTTCACAGCCAGATTCAAGGTATTCTAGACTACTTACAGATGTTTTCAAGATCCCATCTGCTGCACTTAAGAAGTATCATGTGGGATTGTGTCTCTTTAAAAAAAAAAAAAAAAAGCCATAGAGCCAGGTAAATCAACTGCAACTTTTGCACAGAAACGCGGGGGAAAAAACTAACTCCTTGAATAATGAGTTGCCTGCCTGGAAAGAGGTAAGTGACTTCCACAGTTTGTTTTTGTTTTCCAGTAGAAAATCACAGCCTGCAGATGATGATCAGTGTGTGCAGATGTCTCCCGTGGCCGTTTAGAATGAAAAGTGCTTTTATGCTTAAACAAAAATGTATAAAAACAGCTTTTTAAGTCAACCCTTTCTTTTCTCTTATATAATTATATAGACCATTTTCCCAGAATTTGGGGGTGGCAGGTCACAGGTAAAAGCAACTCCCCAGCAACATCGTGACATCCAAATGGATAGGATATTTTTCATAAAATTGGTTTCTAAAGAAAGGATAGTGAAGTTCCATCCTGGGATTAATTCTGCGTTCTCCAGAATAAGTTTAAGTCTTTGTCTTTTTAAGCAAGCTTTATATTTCATGATCGTACAGTAAAGAAACCAAAGTGAGGATTATAAAGTTTTGACTCCGACTGAGCTTTAGCATGAAGAAACTATTCTCTGCTAAGGAAAGCCAAGATTGATTATCCCCCTTTTTTTTTTTTTTTTTGCAATGGAGTATTCTACAGATCAGGAGACAGTCTTTTTTTTTTTTTTTTTTTTTTAATTTATTTATTTGACAGAGAGAGAGACAGCGAGAGAGGGAACACAAGCAGGGGGAGTGGCAGAGGGAGAAGCAGGCTTCCCGCGGAGCAGGGAGACCGATGTGGGACTTGATCCCAGGACCCTGGGATCATGACCTGAGCCGAAGGCAGACGCTTAACGACTGAGCCACCCAGGTGCCCTCAGGAGACAGTCTTCTGAGAAAGGTTATCATGATACAGATGTTTTAGAGACCAACAGAAGGTTGTATGAACAAAAGCTGCTATGAAGTTTAACCCCCTTCTCCAGGGAAAAGAAAGGGAGGGAGGGGGAGAGAGAGAGAGAGAGAGAGGAAGGAAGGAAGAAAGGAAGGAAGGAAGAGGATGATAGCAAAATTTACTTAAAAATACAAAGAAAAATACTGAAAGAAAGTTCAGCGAATATAAAATCAATCTCAGGATGAAATCTCACTCTTTCCCCAAGAAATAAATAGAGCCCACTTTTATCCTCCCTTACTCCAGGAGTATGTAAGATGCATTTTGTTAGGGGTTTTGTTCATCTTTATTTCAGTTTATAGTAGAAAATTAATAGACAACACCCACAGTTTCATCTGAAGAACACTCAAGTGCCAGGGTAATCCTTCCCTTTATTCTGTTTAGATAAGTCCTTGTGTCTAAATAAAAAGACATTTTCCCAGCCCCATTTTCCAGGCCCATCAAACCTCAGGTCTTAAAATCATGACACTCCTTTAAACTTTAATAAACGAATATATATAATTTAACTACTTGGTCGAAACTCTAGTGAGTTGCAAGAAACGACTATAATCTTGGGACCATTTTGTATGTATTTGTAGGAAATAGAAAAAGATTTTTCTAGGATCCCTTGAGTACTCTGAGGATTACAAGGATTCCGAAACAGACCGGGTTGGTGTTTTCCAACTATCCGTGATAACTACTTTTTATTATTTTTGAAGAAGACGGACATTGATTGATAGCAGAAATGCAGGAAACTGGGCTGTCAATCCCAACAGCTATGGCAATGGGAGGAGAGAACTGTCAATCCTCTTTAGTCTGGTGAAATAATACACACCAGAAGTGACAGAGGACAGCAGTGAATATGCAGAAAATCGACCTTACGCCATAGGTTTGTGTGCAACAAGTTCCAAAGGCATAAACCTTAAAACAGTGACCTTCAATGTGATCAAGATTCATTGATTCACTACATTGGAAATGATGTTGAGATTGTGCAAAGTTCTCTAGGCGTAACAAGATGCTCCAGCATCTATAAATGCTCCCTCCAGCGCAGAAATATGTAATTGGGATAGCATATAGCTGAATCCCTTGGTGAACTTGCCTAGATAAAACTTTGCAAATGGAGTTTATTTTTTCGGTCCATGCTTTCTTTGGAACTGGAATTATTAATAACTTCTTTTTTGGGGAATTGTTAATAACTTCTAAGTGGCTATTGTGAAGCCTTTCCTTGTGAAGCACATTTTCCTAGCTTCTTTTAATTTTGCATTTTGAACATGCTAACTTCCTCTGGCAATATGTAAAACTGCCAGACAGAAATTCTGCACCCAAAGTATCAGGATGATATTATCGTTTAAGTTTTTAGCAAAAGCTTCTAAGCAAGGGTCTAAAGGAAAATTATTAAGTTTTGCTGCCATATGTGAAAAGCTTTAAAAGAATTTTTTTTTTTAACAAAGTTGGACCCATTAGTTCTTTTGAAGGAAAAACACAAAAAAACCTTAGCAGTAATTCAAATTAAGCACATTGGCACGGATAATTCAGTTTTATTTTTACGTTTCTGGCATATTGTGCTGAGAAATACTAATTCTTTTGAATCCCTGCCAATTTGCGACTAATCAAAATGGAGCAGATATGCACTGTTTGGATTATACCTAAAAATAGTTGTGTTACAGTCACATCAGCAAATGGAATTAAATTAATTTCTCTTTCTTCCCCTTCACACATACCCTCCACATTATTTAAATTTCCACCAAGAATCTTGCTCCTGAATCTGAGAATTTATGACTCAGTATGTCCCAAATTGCATTGCTACATTGCAATGATTTTTAAGCAAACTCCATCGGACTACTTTCTGAGAAATATACCTCTCCCGAAATTCCCACTTTCACCTTGCTTTCATTTAAAGAGTCTCTACTAAATAGCCCTTAGAATGTAATCGAAGAGGTGGTAATACTATAAATAGATACTTTGTGGATTAAAGAGTCTTTTTACCCTTTTGTGGGAGGAGGGAGATAGTTTCTGAATCAAAAAAATTGGTCATTTGATGGAGGAGTTAATAGGCTTCCAAATCTAATTTCTCTAAAGACAGACTGGAAAAACAGCAGCTCCAAGGAAAAGTTTACACTATCACGTCATAGTTAGAGCATGATCTTTGCAGTAACGTCAGCGGGACCCAAGAAAGCATTGGAAGTAACTTTCTACACCCTATAAACCTTCGCCTTCACTTGCATGTTGTGCAAAGATCTCTCTGAACACCTGTCTACCTTCTGTACCTGAAGCCAATTCTTGTCTGGGACCCACCACACTCACTAGTCCTTCTCTTGAGCACTTCTTCAGTTCTTCTTGAAGGAACTTGAAATATCTAGAACATCTAGTTCTAGGTAAACTGTCTTCATGGCAGCATTAATTTCTCATGAACAGTTTCCTAAAGCTCTGATTTTCGATATATCTCATTCCATTCATTACAATTCCGTTCTCTCTCCACATTCCCTTGCTTATAGCTGTTAATTAGTATTAGCAAGATCACGCTGTAATTTTCTTCCTATTTATGCCACAAAACTTACCTAAGATGCATTTTAAATGTCTTAAGTTTGGATTTCTTCCTGAGAATTTCAGTATTGCTCATAATTACAAGTGGAAAAAAAATTTTTAACTATTGTTTGTACATTTCCTATAGAAGGTCTTCACATTGAGTGTAGGGTATGGGGCTTTCTTAGGCTTTATTTTTCTGTTTTTCTTTATTTTTCAGTTTTTAACCATATGACCTTGTCAGTCTTTCAGTATCCTGATTGCAAAGGATAACATTAGCTATTCCACCTTCAACTATGTGTAAATCAGTTTTCCTCATCATTATTAGGCTAGGGTGGGTAAATTTCTATTCTTGGAGAGCAAAAACTTGTTCAAATAGATGGCCCAAAGATTTTGGCTACTCTGGCTGGCCACCGTGGCCAATGACCTTTGGAAAGTCGGTTGGTTTCTCTGCCACTCAAATTCACTTCCCACAAAGCACGATCAGTAGCCTTTGTTTGTGAAACCCTTTGAGATAGGAGTTTATTGCTTTGCAAAGTCTATCATTTCAAATACTTCCTCCTTTCTTTTCCCTTTCCTTGCAACTCCACCCACAAAAATCCCTATTTTTTTTTCTTTTTAAGTGAAAGGAACGGCTAAGAAAAGCAAAATATATATATAATACCCCATGCATCCAAACAAACAGTCCTTCCCTTTTTATCACGTTTAAAGTTCTGCAGAAACCGCAGCTGAATAAAATAACCTTTGCAAACATCGGCTTAAAAAACCTGTTTGCCATGTGCAAAGCAAAAATGGTTGTTTAATGATTTTTCACCCACAGCCACTTTGAGAAAAAAGTAAGTCAATTTGGAAAGGTGCTCACCTCTATAATTTTGCATTGAGTTGTAAATGCTAAAAGCAACTCTCTGGATTGTTCTCTTTTTCTGGGCATAGCAATTCAGAGATGAAAAGTGCTGAGAGCAAGGGGAGTTTGTCATTTTGTTTACCTCTTTTGTGGTTTGCAGGGTATCGGGTTTCTTTGTTCCCAACTTCATAAACAGTGACAAACCTACGGGAACTTTACCAGCTTAACATATCTGTCACATTAACTGGAGGAATTCACCTGCAAACTTGATGTCCTTGTTAAAAATGCTTTTAAAGAGTAAACATTAATAGATGTTCCAATGACATTTTCTGCACTCCAGGGATTTTTCTAAAGCCATTAAAGATAACATTTTAGTAAGACGGTCCTCTTAAAGAATTCCTTGTGCTTAAATGATTCTGTGATCAACTCTGAAATCATTTTTTTTCTTAAAATAGCCATACTTAAGTAAAACTGAGTCACTAAGAAAAATTCCAGACTCTGATGTGGGAAGGACTTTGATATATCTTGTAAACAGTACCACTTTACTATAACAAGTCTACACCTCGGTCAGCGCAGACCACTGAAGATGATGGAATTCAGCTTAAGATTTAAAGACTTACCCTACCATTTTATAGCCTGTCCTATCAGCAAATGTTTCCTTTGTAGCTAACACAAATCCCTCTTGCTGTGTTGACTCATAACTGATCCCCATAGAATTTCACAAAGGATGACTGACGGATCCACTATTTTCTGTATAAAAATCCTTCTGATGATGGGGGTGCCTGGGTGGCTCAGTTGGTTAAGCGACTGCTTTCGGCTCAGGTCATGATCCTGGAGTCCCTGGATCGAGTCCCGCATCGGGCTCCCTGCTTGGCGGGGAGTCTGCTTCTCCCTCTGACCCTCCCCCTTCTCATGTGCTCTCTCTCTCTCATTCTCTCTCTCTCAATAAATAAAATCTTTAAAAAAAAAAAATCCTTCTGATGATGTATATGAAAAACAGTGACCCCTTCCTCAGCTTTCTATGCACTATTTCCATGCACTCATACAAACTTCAAATTCTTTCATTCTTCCTATTGTTCAAAATGGGACTCATCCCAGCTACAGGGATTCCTCCTGGCTCGAGGCTAGAAGGAAATACGGCATAATAAAGTGTTACGTGTGGCGCCTCTCCGATGGGTGGCATCGATGTATTGTCCTTCCTAGAATCGTGCTAATTTTTTTTTCAATGTCACCAGAGCCACAAAATTCTGAAGATCTGAAAAAATACCGTACAAAGCAACAAAGTGTAACATGAAAATTAGTAAGTCCTTATGGTCCATGCATAAAGCATCCTTGTGAACACAAGACAAAACAGGCAATAGAAATTTTTCTCCAAACAGGCAATCAAGAAAACTCCTTCCCCAAAGGGCAAATGTTTACAACTCTCTTCAGATCTTTTGAGTAGGAATATACCTGTCCAGCTAAATAAGTTTCTTCACATTAGGTGTGCTCAGGAGACACCTGAGCTATTTAGAGGATTTCTGTCATTTGTCTTTGAGACGTGAGATGTGATTCATACGCTCAACTGTTCTTAAAAGATTGAGGGTACTATGCACTGAGTGAGTGTGCGGCATGGAATGCAACCAGCCTAAGACTCTGAGCCTGTCCCCAAGGCACTCACTCTGGCTGGGGAGATTGGACCTCCACGTGTGGAAAGGGACAAAGGACCTTGAGGCAGGCATGGTTGAGTGCCAGACACATGGGTCGGAAGTCAGGGCTCTAGACCAGTACTATCCGACAGAAATACAATGCAAGCTCTATATTTAATTTTACATTTTCTAGTAGCCACATTTTTCTGTTTTGGAAAAAGGTTTTATTTATTTATTTATTTATTTATCTGAAAGAGAGAATGGGCGTGTGCATATGAGCGCGGGAGCAGAGGGAGAGAGATAAGCAGACTCCTGCTGAACACAGAGCCAGACACGGGGCTCGATCCCACGACCTCAAGATAATGACCTGAGTTGAAACTAGAGTCGGTCACTTCACCGACTGAGCCACCCAGGCTGTGTATGCTGCATTTGTAACCCATCTTCACTGGGATTCGCCACATTTCGAGTGTTCAATAGCCACATATGGCCCTTGCTTCCTTTACTGACATTTCAGCTCTGGAGTTCAGAGAGGGGATCGGGTGAGGGGGGCAGCATAACCAGATGTGGGTCTTGGATAAGAGGATAAAATGGCATGAAAAGCCATTCCGTGAGAACTTACCGGGGGAAAGAAATGCAGGAGCAAAACCACAGAGGTACCTGATTCAGGATGAATTTTCGAGCAAATCGTCAATTGTAGACAGTGCCTGTTGATGGGTAATTAGAAGATGAAGTTGGAAAAGTCCTTTGGTAACGGATCAGAAGGCTAATGCAAAAGTGTTGAACTCTAACCTTCCTGAAAGCATGGAGATTTATGAGCAAGAGTGTCATGAGAAAAACTGGTGTAGAAAGAGTAACCTGGCATCAGAGGCATGACAGGTGGATGTAACATCTAAACCTTCATAATAATCAATGATCACATGTTCCAAATCAAAACACTAAGATTTGTTTAATCTCCTATAATGGAGATGAGCTCATTATTAAATTGGCTTTCTGGTTTTTATATCTCAACCTCGGGAGCTGACCCAGAGAAATGCTTTTTTGCCAAGCAGGTTTCTATGTGCATAGGACTGAGGGCCCAGAAAATGCCCGAAGATCATGCCCCCAGTGGAGGTAAGGCATTGGAGCTCAGGTCATTTGTTCAAGGCAACAGGTGAGCAGTTCTGATCAAGTCTAGGTGCCCGACTCCTAGGTCTGTCTCCTATCCATTCACCAAAGGTTTGTCTATAGTCTCTTGCAGGATAAAGACCTTGTCTTATTATCTTTAACTCTCCGATGCCCAGTGCATTGCCTGGCATGGGTTATGCACTTTGAACCTCCACAGGCAATTTGACTAGAACCAGAGAACCAAGTTCTCTGGCTTCTGCCGCCAGCCAGGTTCATAGTGTTAACAGACTTACCTAGAGCTGTGCACTGCGAAAAGATCTGATGTGACCCTCTAGTTCCTTTGGAAATTCAGATTTTTCCTACAGACATAGAGATTAATTTCTCTAAAACTCTAAACCTCACCCTGACATGCATATGAAACTAACTCTGCTAGTGTCACAGGAAACAATGGGGTTCTTTCCCAAATACTTCCAAGAAATGAATTTATTTCTAGAAATGGCACATAGATTATTGGAATTATGTACCTTGACAATGTAAATTCAATGAGTATGAGGGTGGTATACTGTATATTATCATTCTTTAAAAAAATAGGCATTTCACTAAAACTGTTAACTCAGAACAACATGTTCTAGGCTCTAGGTTCAGTTGTCAATGTGCAAAATAGTTGATTTACTTGTCACATATGGTATTCTATCCAAAATGGGATTTTCTCCTTTCTTACTGAGAGATCTATAGCCCTTTTTCTTGCTGGACTTCAAGAGAAAAAGCCCATTTTCCTACCCTATGTGGTCTCCCTGGACCCCAACAGTCAACAGAGCTAAGAGAATCAATCAGATTCCGCTTCTCCAACACACAGATTTCAGTTTTAAATTTTACATCTGCATTTCTATCCTGTAAGAAATGACCTTCTATCTATAAAAAATGTATTTGGAGCGAACAAACAGAACGGCCCTCTCAAAGTTTGCATCTCCCACTCAGGGCTTTTCCACTTGAAACAGATTCACAATCATTGTCTTCCCATCTTAACACAAGAAATAGAGCTCATGTCGAAACTTTAGCTATTTCAAGGGAAATTAAATGGATTCTTGCCTGTTGACAAAGCATTGGGACTTTAGCTGGTGTTCTTTATGTATGTACGTATGTATGTATGTATGTATGTATGTACTGAATATTGTAGGATTCATTTAAATAGCATTATGTTTGCATTACCATACCAGGATTATTGTTTCCAAGAAACTCAGTGCTGAGGCTTCAGACCAGGAAGGTGGACAGCAATGCAGAGGCTACCATGAGGAGACTTCCATGAAAGGCATAGCTTTCAGGCATTTACAGACCCTCAGCCTTAAAACGCTCAGAAACTTATTTGGTAAGAATGCATTTCTCTTAGGTCAGCTCCTGAGATTGATATATAAAATCAGAAAGCCAGTTTAATAATTAACAATGCAACTGTAAGAAGGCCTCTTACAAGACCTTCTCTTTCTCTATGCCCAGGGAAGATAATTATAATCGAAAGATTGCTTAGCAAGCATGGGGTCAGAACAAGGGAAGCTGGTTGCAAAATTTAATGTTAAGGGCATCAGGCTAAAATTTACCAATGCATTCATTTTTTTTTTTTTAAAGATTTTATTTATTTGTGAGAGAGAGAATGAGAGACAGTGAGCATGAGAGGGAGGAGGGTCAGAGGGAGAAGCAAACTCCCGGCTGAGCAGGGAGCCCGACGCAGGACTCAATCCCGGGACTCTAGGATCATGACCTGAGCTGAAGGCAGTCGCTTAACCAACTGAGCCACCCAGGCGCCCACCAATGCATTCATTTCTATGGTGGGCTGGAATATTGGAAATCTGCTGGCTTTATGACCTACTCTCGTTTCTTTCCTCAATAGGGCTTGGATGGACACCTGCCTACATTTGACTCTGTCTCACCTTTTTCTATCACCAAGGCCCCCACCTTCCAACTGATACATTCTTCCTTTATAGAAGTTAAGATACTTAAGCAGGTCACTGTCAAGTCTTACTGATCTGGCTGGCTTTTTGTGAAGACAGTATATCTCTGCTCTCACCCATTATTCCTGAGTTCATGGAAGGTGGGAATGGGGACAATATTTCACTGGCTCACCTACAACATTGAGATTAAAGCATATTCCCCGCTAGAAAAGCTCCTGTTCCTGTTTCTACATTATGAGAACCCAGGTATGTGATTCCATTAGTTTTGTGAACAGAAATAGCATTGTTGGGCACCTGGGTGGCTCAGTTGGTTGAGCGACTGCCTTCGGCTCAGGTCATGATCCTGGAGTCCCGGGATCGAGTCCCGCATCGGGCTCCCTGCTCGGCAGGGAGCCTGCTTCTCCCTCTGACCCTCCCCCCTCTCATGTGCTCTCTGTCTCTCTCATTCTCTCTGTCTCAAATAAATAAATAAAATCTTTAAAAAAAAAAAAAAGAAAGAAATAGCATTGTTTCCATTTCATTTAATGATATAGAGATATAGATAGATATGTATCTATTTATCTCTCTATAGAGAGAGAGATTAGGCAAAATATATAAGTCCACAAACTCTTATTTGAGGCTCTGTGGGGGCTGGAGGTGCTTTGGAACTCTTGAGCATTTTTTGAGTTTTAGGAAGGCCGTGTGCCACACACACATACACTAAATATTACATAATACCCTAAGCAGGGTCCAGGTCAGAATTTTATAATCAAACATTAATGCCTCTTCAGTGAAATGTTTGATTATTCATACTAAGTGGATAAATAATGACTATAAATAGCCTCTCACTAGTTCAGGTCGGGTTTTGTTGCCAAATGAGTCCAAGTCAGGTCACATTTACTCTCAAATGATTTATGGAAAAACTCTATCCTCAGAGCTTTCTGGATTAGGGAATTGAGAATGAGAAACTGTGGACCTGTAATATGGAATGTCCCCTTGTAGAATGGCATCTATTTTTCAGGGAAGGCAATGAAACATATTGAAACCTACTAAACATGCTAACTCAATTAATTTATGAGTAATACTATTCAATAAATACTTGTAAAAGGGGTAATAAACACGGTTATCGAGACAGTGGCGATTTTAGGGAGGTTTTAAATATTTTATTTATTTTAGAGAGAGAGTACACCTGTGCGTGTGACTGGAAGGGGGAGAGAATCTCAAGCCGACTCCCCGCTGAGTGCAGAGTCTGACTCAGGGCTCCATCTCAGGACCCTGATATCATGACCTGAGCTGAAATCAAGAGTTTGGACCCTTGTAGGGAGATTTTAAATAACTAAGGCTGCATCCTATTAGCAGACATTAAGAATGGCCAAGGGCAGAGGCACCTGGCTGGCTTAGTCAGGAGAGCATGTGACTCTTGATCTCAAGGCCATGAGTTTGAGCTCCACGGTGGGCATGGAACCTACTTTAAAAAATTAAAAAAAAAAAAAAATGGCCAAAGGCACGATGGTGATTGGTGGGCAGTTTCTTGGAAACTATTGAAAAAATTTTTGGAAAAAAATAACAATATATTATGTAGCCAATCTTCTGCTTGTCTGCTTATCTACATGTCTACATCTACCTGCTAAGAAAGCGTCCTTGATGAATACATGGCTGATTCCAAGGAATCTCAGGTTTGGAATAGACCTTTAAAATCACTGTAGTCCAACTACCTCTTAGAGCAAAGAATCTTCTTATCCTTGGGCCCCTCTGAGATTACAAAAGAAAAAAGAAAAAAGAGAAGGTTATGATCTTCACCCAGAAAGATGCACATACATAAGAAGTGAAAAGTGTCACAGTCATTGTCAAGGGGTCTCTTGACCCCTGGTTAAGCATTCCTGCCTTAGATGCAAGCCACATTTGAAAAGAAAGCTAATGTTATATCATTTCACAGAAATCAGTACCCTAGAGGGCTTCTTTAGGTTGCCTCATAAATTGACTGTTCTCATATGTTTCAGTGGTTTCTGTGATATTTATCTCCACCTATGATTCTCGATGCAGTATTTATAAGATAAACTCTCTTGAACTCATTGTGACCCTTTGTCTTTATCTTAAATGTTGAAAAAAGGAAACATAATGTCATTTTTAGCTTTCCTTTGTGTATTTTTACAACCCTATCACCCATAACTCAGAGGGGAGAAAGAACAGAAAAAGAAGTCCTCTACGGAAAGACATAAAATTCTCTACTAGTCCATGCATCAAGCATCAATTTTCAATTTGACATTAACTGGGAAAGGAAATGATGAAGTAAATTTTCTAAGTGTTGCACTGTCACTGGAGAGAAGATTTATATTAGTCTCTCGCTTCAAATCATGATTTAGATTTGTCAGTAGCAGTCACGCCATTTCTTCTTTCTGATGTTTTGAGGAGTCTGATAGGAGAGGATTCTGGGTGTGCCGCCATATACACTTCCTTTTGCACACTTATCTGAACAGTTCATGAAAAGCATCCTTTTCAATATAAGGGTCTCAGACTTGCTCCCCAACACCAGCACCTTGGCACACCTGCAGAAGGGATGCATGAACCAACTCTAAGATCCCATGGCAAAGGTTGACTTCCTTTTGCACGGGAAGTTAAGAGAGCGATGATTCCTGCCGTGTGTGGACAGAAAAACTTCCCTGCAACCTCTCTCCATTTAGTCTGGTGAAATTAAATATGAACTGTCCTAAGGGCAAGCTGGGTCCCAGCTGAAATCTCACCCTGTTGCTAGGCTCCAACCGACAGCTTGACGCGCTGTCTTCATGAGCATATAAAGACGATGCAGGCAAAAGACCAGGTAGGTCAACAAAGGCACCACAAGGCCAGGTGACTGGCTCCTCACCCTTCCTGCACATATTCTCCTTATCAGGCTCAACCCTGAGCTTGGGGAGAGTGATGGAGAGCTCTCCTTAGGTCAAGTGGCCACGGGATGGGGAGGGTTTTCCTTCACATTGTTACCCTTGAGGACCACTTCTCCTCTCCCAGTAGGACAAAAACTCAGTCATAATGATTAATGTCACTGGCTTGTTCCTTTGCTGCTCTTCAGTGTCAAAAATATGCCACGACCATTAAAAAACACAAAATGTGATCGGAGCTTGAAAACATGATGCTAAGTGAAAAAAAAACAGACACAAAAGCCACATATTGCCTGATTCCATTTTTATGAAATATCCAGAATAGGTAAATCCACAGAGACAGAATAGAGGCTAGTGATTGCCAGAGTCTGGGAGGAGGGGGGAATGGAGAATGCTTAATGGGTAGGGGGTTTCCTTTTGGGGTGATGAAATTGTTCTGAACCTGGGGAACAGTGATGGTTGCGCAACCTTCTTTTTCTAATTTTATTTAATTTCTCTCTATGTTTTGTAATATTTTTAAAAGATTTGTTGATTAATTTGAGAGCGAGAGAGAGCAGGGGTGGCAGGGGCAGAGGGAAAAGGAGAATCCCAAGCAGACTCCCCACTGAGCACCACAGTGGATCTCTTGACCCCGAGATCATGGCCTGAGCCAAAACCAAGAGTCGGGCACTCATCCGACTGAGCAACCCAGGAATCCCGTGTTTTGCAATTTTTTTTTTTTTAAGTAATCTCTACACTCAACATGGAGCTCAAACCCACAACCCCAAGATCAGGAGTTACACACTCTACCAACTGAGCCTGCCAGGTGCCCCTCCCTACACAGCCTTTTTAAATGTATTAAATGCCACTGAATTGCTCACCCAAGAATGGTTAAAATGGTGAATGTTAGGTTACGTGTCTTTTACCCCAATAAAAAGAAAATTCGATGGGGTCCTTTTCTACTAGGTTTGCAACTTATTTAGATAGATAAAACCATGTAAAACAGAAATTGGGGGAAATATTCCAACACAAGAGAAAGAGAAGGGAAGAAAATTTATTCTGGCTTTAAAAATAGTTAAATTTATTTTTATCAAAGTTGAAAGCAAGCAACGAAGAATCTTCATCTTCACGAGCCAATGCGATTCCCTCATTTCACAGATAAGGAAGTTGAGGCTCCCATGGTAACCTGGTCTTGGAAAGTAGACATCCAGATTTGAATCTGGTTCTGTAGATGTATTGGCTGTGTGACTTAAGTGCAGTGACCTAGTGTCTCTGAACCTCAGGCTCCACAGCAAAAAAGTGGGATGGAAAGTACTTGGTACTGTACTCCCCTGAAAGTCCCCAGACCATTTGTGGATACAGCAAAGCCACATTTATTAGAACTTACTGCGGTAAGTGAGAACACCATCTTGACAAGTCTTAGCAGTGTCTCAAAAGGGGAAGTCAAAATGGATATTTATAGGAGTTTTAGGATCTGGTCCCAGTGATTTACAGCAGCTCTTGGAAGGTGGGGCTGACTGAGCTGGGCAGAGTTATAGCATCACATGTATGGTCGGTGGGCATAGCAGAGCAAGGGGTTTGAAACAAGTCTTGACAAGTAAACTGTTCTTTGAATAGCAAGCTATTTGCCTGTTGCCGCTGGTAAATTGATCTGCGGGATTTCCTGAAACAAACTGTGCAGTTATTTATTGGTTTATAGTCTTATCATTCCTGAGGGAAGACTTCCTGAAACAAACAGCTAAATCACGTTGGCATGGCTGGTCTCAGTTCCAGGTTCTAGAATTCTGTTGTTTGCTGTCGGGGTCATAGTTCTCAGAGCTACTGTGGTCATTCATCAAGCATAAGCCCACCCAGTTTCTGCACCCAGTAAATCCTTTATGTTCTCCCAGAGTCTCACCACCATTCCCACTAAAAACTCGCTTCTAGATAGTGAATCTCAGCCAAAACCAGAACCAACCAAGTCTTCCACCTTGCATTCCAGAATCCTTCCCACCAGCCATGATTGGATTGGGTTCCACTTGTCGTGGCACAAATTAATCCAGCCCCAATAAAACTCCCAAATCTTTTCACCATTCAGAACAAAGCAGCAGCAGAGCAGAATGGCCACAGACCTCGGTCTTAAGTTTGCAGTCACTTGCTCTGCGCCGCCAGGCCAGTGATTTACCTCTTCAAACCTTGCTTCCTCATCTGTTAAATGAGGATGACAGCAATTGGCACTCAATACATATCAGCCCGTTTTTAAAATGAAGTAAGTAAATTCATAGCCCCAGATTCTAATTCAATTTTATTTCTAGGGTTGAACAAAGATGAAGTTCCTTTGTTTTGTTTTCACTTACCCCTTATCTTCTGCGAGGACCTGGGAGTCGTTCTCAGGATGCTGAGAGCGCCTTTCCTGTGGAATCCTGAGCCTGACCTGCTCAGAGGAAAAACATGGAATCCCGCAGGACAGACTGGTCAGGAGGGACCCACAAACAGATTTTTGGGATAAAAGACAGATTTTTAGATTTTCAGGCAGCCCAGAGTTTAGTTTGATTATCCGAACTTAGTCAAGCCTAAATTCTCTTTTTTACTACTTGTTTCCTCTCCTCTCTAAGGTGACTTCCATTACCTCTCCTGGGCAGAGCTGTTGACATTTTTAATGGCTCCATTTCAACCTGATTTATTGCCTAGGGGTCAAGTACAACCGTTTTTGTTTCCGTATTTATTTATATAAACTAGCAGTTTGTCTGACCTGTAGAATTACCCACATCCATACGGCAGGCTAAATCTATGACACAAGAGTATTATGAATAATTCCTATTCCAGGCACTTCCAATGGAGGCATCAGGAAAAAAGGCCCTTGTACTAGGTATTGGGACTGGCATGGCTTCTAGTGCACCCCCCAACCCCCAGTAAATTTGGGGGTGATTTTATGTCTCTTAACCACAATACTGAATTTGTAAAAAGACTGCTGGTTGAACAAGTAGCAGTGAAGATCCTTTCCTAGCTCTAATTGTAACTACCTTACATTTAACCATAGATGTGTTCCTGAAAGTTCAAGTTCTCCTTGAAGGAAAACTCAATAATTGTTTAAGGGGTTTTAAAAGAGTTAATTGATTTCTATTTTTCCATCCAGAAACATGAGCTCCAGCTAGAAGCCAGATACTACCGTAGGTAATGGAAAAACACAGTTGCCAATCCTGGCCCCTGGTGGAGGACGTGGACAGTGTCAGTCTCCAACTGAATTAGGCAGGGTTTACCATGAGGACCGCCCCCCCAAGAGGGAATAGATCCCCAAATGGGCAGGGACAGTCCAAGAAAGCATCGCCACAAGATTTCAAGTGAGCTGGAACTTGGTTGATGAGTGGTTTTTGCCAAGATGGAAAAGGCATTCCAAGCAGAGAACTTTCCAAAGGCATGGAGGCAAGGAAGAATAGGCTGGATTCCAGAGATGGCAAGAACATTTCCATGGCTGGAGCGTAAGGCCCCCAAGGCTAGCGCAGTGGGAGAGGATCCGTCGTACACAGGCAAAAGCTAGACTGGGAAGGTGTTTATACATCTTACCAAGAATTCTGGACTTCATTCCGAAGAGTGGAGAGAGTCACTGAAGGTTTCAAGTAAAAGGACAACCAACTCAGACTTGAGTTCTTTTGCATGCATTCCACCAGAACACAGAAGAGGGACTGGTGGAGAAAGAACTGGAGGAAGGGACATGAGTTCAGTCAGTTTCGATGATGAGACAAGGCCATAAATTGCAGAAAGGAAGATAAGCTTATTTGTGGGTTTTCTGGGCAGGGGAAAGTTCAAGTAAACAGAGCTAGATGTGCAGTTTGAGGTTCTTGAGTTTGATGTGGACGCCCAGGGAGAGATACTCACCAAGCAGCTAAGAGAACAGATTTGTGGCTCAGGTGGGCTAGAGAGAGAGATGTGGGGATTGTTGACCCACCTCTCAGGAGAAGTTAAAAGTGAAAACACTCTCACAGCACCAACAAAAACACAACAAAACAAACAAGAGAATCATGATGGGGAGGGGACAAATGTTGGGGAAGGGAACAGTCATTTCTGGTTTCCTTAGATTGTTTTCCAAGGGACAATACTTCTTACATCTTCACAGATAAAAGTTTCTTCTTTATAGCCAATGCAGACATTATATAAGAGCAGGTAGAAAAGTACAGATTCCAGGATTATTAAATATAATGCACGTATGCATGTGATGTGCGTGTCCATGCACATGTCCATGCATATGCATGTGTATATATATATATATATCTCCTTTCTATATGTGTATATATATGTATATATCCTTTCTCATTCTAGGAAAAGCTGGTGCATCAGCTCTGAGCCAGGTGAGTTGCCCAAGAAGAGGGAGGAAAGGGTTATATTCTCTTCCTTATAGTTTTAGTTTATTGTCCAATTTATACAGGACTTTCCCCAACATCATTAAAAGAATGTGCTTGGCACCAAGGACTTGGTATCGGGCAGACAACATATTTCTTACTTTAGAAGTGCCACTGGTAGAATAAAGAGCCTGAGAACCGGAACTGCTGCCAGAAATAGCAGGGTAAATTCACCCACTTCCAAGAAGGTCACTCAGTGTCAGAACAGGGTGCAGGCAGATTGAAGCAGATTCTTGGCATCGCCACCGCTGCGTCTGTCCGTTGTGTAACTTACGGCTCTTAGTTCCCTTGACCGAGAGCGCGGGTGTTGACCGGGCATTTTCTGTTCCTCTCTGTTACGCTGTTTTTCAGCTATGTCAAAATAATCGCTATTATCAGGTGACCTTCCCTAATAAGTCTGTCTCCCTTCTGTTTTAAACTGCTACCTGTTGAGAATCCTATTTCGAATGAACAGTTGCAACCAGGGAGCTGTCATCTGTCAGGTTTTAAATGTTTGTTAAGAATAGGAGTCCCCTGGGCGCCTGGGTGGCTCAGTTGGTTAAGCGACTGACTGTCTTCGGTTCAGGTCATGATCCTGGAGTCCCGGGATCGAGCCCCGCATCGGGCTCCCTGCTCGGCAGGGAGTCTGCTTCTCCCTCTGACCCTCCTCCCTCTCATGCTCTCTGTCTCTCATTCTCTCTGTCTCAAATAAATAAATAAATAAATAAATAAATAAATAAATAAATAAATCTTTAAAATAAAAAAAAAAAAAGAATAGGAGTCCCAGACATGTAGTCATTAGACAACAGAAAACCGTAAACAATCAGAGGGGCAAGGGACAGCAGATGTTAATTACATCTGAATTCACGACTCCATCTGAACCGGGGAAGAGGGATCCATAGTCAGCAGCAAACCATAAGGAAACGGAGGGGGTTTGCCCTTAGCAGAAGCTGTTCTGACCCACAGGGAACTACATCACATTAATAACTGAAGCTACGCTCCTTGTGTCTTGGACCTGTCCTAGAGTAGAAATTAGAAAAATAGGATAATAATAAAACAAGAAGGATGTATAAATACAGGGGGATGCTTTTTTAATTTTTTTTTAAAGATTTTATTTATTTATTTGAGACAGAGAGAATGAGAGACAGAGAGCATGAGAGGGAGGAGGGTCAGAGGGAGAAGCAGACTCCCTGCCAAGCAGGGAGCCCGATGCGGGACTCGATGTGGGACTTGATCCCGGGACTCCAGGATCATGACCTGAGCCGAAGGCAGTCGCTTAACCAACTGAGCCACCCATGCGCCCCAGGAGGATGCTTTAAAAACTGTCGCTCATCTTTCTTTAGTGTTTCTTATTTAGCACTACGCTAAATGCTCTCATGGATGACGTCCCTCGATCCGAGAGAACCCTGTGAGATGAATATCATCCCATTTCAAGGATGAAGAAACTAAGGCTTAGTGAGGTCAAATAACTTGCCCTGAGTGTGGAGTTGGACAGTGGCTATATGGGGCTTTAGGCACACTGTCACCCTCCTCCAGAGCTCCCCCTCTCGTCCACCCGCATGCAATGCTCCAGACAGTCCCCCACCCAGGACACCAAGTGCCCTTTAATGGAAACAGAAGTGGGAGCACCACCTCCCCATCCCCCTGTGGGTTTCTCTGATTCTCCCCTGCTTTGTCAGGTGGGCCGTGGCAGCTTGGGTTTTGGTTAAGAGAGTAACTCTCCAAATGACCCTGGAAGGGTGGGGAGTGAAGGTTGCAATTTATTGGATGGCCCCATTCTCCCTACCTCAACACTGGACCATGATGCCCTGAGTAATGTCCAAAGGTGCAAGATCCAAGGATACTTCTGCATTTGTCAATTTTAATATCAGTGGCTGCTTCTGTTTTACCCAAAAAGACTTTTTTCTTTTCTCATGCATGACGAAATATGTGTTTTTCTTTCTGATCTCTACCCTGCATAACTCATTTCCATGGTCCCCCAGTGTTTTTCCACAATTTCCCCTGATTTAGGGAAATTCAAATTTCCACATCCCCAGACCCCTAAGATGTAGACTCTTTAATGCAATTGAGCAGAAGACATGTAAATAGCAGCCCCAGATTCATTGGATTATTTGTCATTAACAACCACGTGCATGCAGGGAGCAGGATAGAGTCCCGGCTAATTGACAATCACCCAGATATGAATATAAAGCATCCCTGAAAAGCTAATTGTTAAGTGTTTATTAAAGCCTACCCGTATGCCTGTGCTGAAAATTAGAATACAAAAACATTCCCAAAGAACTTAGTCTGATTGCACTCAAAGGAATAATCAGCAGAAAATACATCCCTATATGTAATCAAGTGTTAAAGTGTGTAGAATGTGATTCAACTGATCACAGGCCGTTGCATAAAACCATGTTTTAGATACACACCTACAATACAAGAGAGGGAACTACCATTTTCTTGGTTAAAAATCAAATAAAAAGTCCATCATTTCCTATAGAAAGCTATGAGATCAGGCTAAAGACATCAGTCAGGATTTTTCTTTCTGGCATTTAGGTTTTTCTTTTATTTGAAACTCATTTTAAAATCTTTGACATATTTAATAAGAGATGCAGTAATAACGGTCACAAATAGTACTTTCCGGTGCAAATAAAAATTGTTATCTCATTACCTACTTGCTCCTGGGAAGTTATTTCAAAAACGTAT
The DNA here is from genome assembly GCF_029215605.1 of Mirounga angustirostris. Taxonomy (NCBI): domain Eukaryota; kingdom Metazoa; phylum Chordata; class Mammalia; order Carnivora; family Phocidae; genus Mirounga; species Mirounga angustirostris. The sequence continues at coordinate 138,462,439 of NW_026991714.1, forward strand.
TTTCCAGGCTGACGCTGTTTTTAGGATTTTACTTTTGAAATCCGAATAATGATAGCCCGCTCCTCTCCTTCCCCTGAAATCCGTCTGCTGGGAGCCGTGATGCCACAGCAAGGATTTTCAAGATCTCCTAGAGAAAAGACTTCATAAACTTTACAGCCAACCTCCGGCTTTGAGGAAGAGAAGGCAAATGCAGCTGGCCGTAAGGAGGCCTTCTAAATTCCTTCTCCTGCTTATAGTGCTGCTGAGAAGTTTTTCCATGAAGCAGTCCAACCCCTGTTGCCGCAAGACCTGTTTTAGTTGTTTTTTTTTTTTTTAAACAAGTCAGTAAACTAACTGGAACTTCTGTCCAGTTTGGTGACTCGGTATAAATGGGTGCAACTTTAACTTGACATGTTCATTTCTTTCTAGAAAACAATTTATATTCAGAGACTCATGGAGTCCCAGAGTGGCAACGACCTTAACAGTTATCCAGTCCAAACACCGGTCTCACGCTTGAATTGTTCATTTCAAAAGAAGTCTGCTTCCCAGAGCAGCTGAGCTGAGGTCCCAGAGCCAGATATTTGGCATGTCCCTGTCCCTTCCGAGCAGGTCAGTTCAGACATCATCTCAGGGGTGATTACTCTTGCCGGGTAGTGTGGAGAGATTCTGAGTGCTAGGTTTGGGAGACTGTGAGGAACGGAGACTTTTCTTCTAATCCTTTATATATATATATTTATATATATATTTATATATATATATATATATATATATATATATATATATATATATATATATAAAGATGCCAGTATTATTATTCCCATCTTCCATATGAGAAGACTGAGGCCCAGAGACTGAGTGAGGCGAGCTTGGAACCAGGCCAGTCAGGTTCCAACACCTAAACTCCTTCTATACTTGTTCTACTGTACCACACTGCTAGAATATTTCGACAAACCCAAGAAAAAATAGGGTGGGGGGAACCTTTTAAAAAGAGATTAAGTTGTTTGTTAATAGGGTGAACTAGAAACCGATTTATGTGTGGTCACCCAATAGCGCCAGGTATCTGTTTCTCCATATTTCTATTTATCTTTTCTCAAAAAAACTACACATATGAAAGTTCCCTGCATGTTTGTCATTTTATTATAAACCTCCTCTAAATACGTAAAGATTTGAAAAATTCCTCTGCCAGCCAGCCACCCATAAAATAGGAGGAGTATTTTCAAATCGCAGGGCTGGAAAACCGACCAGAAGAGAATAAATATACAACCTGGCAGAGAGAGGTACAACAGGATGAAAAGCTCAAAAATCCAGGGCAGTGGTTGGGAGAGTCTGTCCTAGTAGACTTATGCTCATACAACGGTGGCGCAAATCGAGTGCTCTGAGCAGGACAGCAGAGTGTCTAATACCTGCCTGGGGTAAGGTCTCCCCAGAAAGGAAGCTCCCACCTGTGCAGCGACCAAGGGCATAGAGAGAGTCCTGGCTTGGACTGCAGGCAGGAGCAGGGGAGAGGCGTCTGAGGTCAGAATAAAGGCCTGATGCGCCCGTTCCACTGAATCAAGATGAATTGACTAAATAGGATAGATCCTTACTTGTAATTACCTCTCTGTATTTTGTCTATATTCCCAAATCTCATGTAGGAGTACAGGAAGAAAAAATATATATATATATTTTTTATCATGAACTGTTATGTTGATTGTAGGAGTACAGGAAGAAAAAAATATATATATATATATTTTTTTTTATCGTGAACTGTTATGTTGATTATGCAGAAAATACAGGGAGGAGGGATTCCAGAGAGGGAAAGTGAGCACACAGCAATGAAAGGGAAAATCCAGGAACACGTGGGTGGCTCAGTCAGTTAACATGTACCTTCGGCTCAGATCGTGATCCCAGGGTCCTGGGATCGAGTCCCACATCGGGCTTTCTGCTCAGTGAGGAGACTGCTTCTCCCTCTGCCTCTGCCCATCCCCTGCTTATGCGTTCTCTCTCTGACAAATAAATAAATAAAATCTTAAAAAAAAGAAAGGGAAAATCCACTCCATGGGGGATAGCAACTACAGGTTATCAACAGCCACACCAGGAGGTTTGTGTTTGAGGGGGTCTGACTCATTTTCATCCAAGAATTCAGCAAAAGGACCTTACACAAAGGGTCAGATGTGATTTTCTATCATTTGAGTTTGTATTTGGTTTTTTTCTGATCGCAACTGCTCTGTCCGTGGCTGGTACATCTGTAATTGACTTCGACTGATCTCAATGGGGTTTTCCTTGTCCTTAAAATTTTACATTTTATTAAACAGGAAGAGAAAGAGGATAAAAAAAGTAAAGATAACTAGGATCGGGTGTCTATATACCACCACCTACTAGAATTCATTAACATCTGGACACCAAAATCTTTTAAAAATAAAAAAATAGGGGTGCCTGGCTGGCTCGGTCAGTGGAGCATGGAACTCTTGGTCTCAGGGTTGTGAGTTCGAGCCCCACGTTGGGTGTAGAGATTACTTAAAAATTTAAAAATTAAAATAAAAAAAATAGAGCTGAAGTTCCTTGGCTTCCTGCCCAGTACCACTGTCTGTTCTCCTTCCCCAGAGGTGACCTCTGTCCTGAACTGATGAGGCATCTTCTCTCAGGCTTTTATACTTCTATCATATAAACACATTGTCTTGTTACTTTTAAAATGTTATAGACATTATATCGTAGGCATTGTTCTACAATTTGCTAATTTGTAGGCATTATTCTATGATTTTCCAGCCAATATGTTTTGAGATCTGGCATTCTATATCTTAGAGTCTCTGTGACCACTAGTTGAGGGAACTATTTTTAAAAAACGATGATTCCTATAGGAAAAAAGTTCCAGATAGTGAAAGATTAAAGTGATGATATATTTTTTAAAGATTTATTTATTTATTATTTTAGAGAGGAGAGTGTAGGTGAGCGGGAGTAGGGGGGCAGAGGGAGAGGGAGAGTCTCAAGCAGACTCCCTGCTGAGCATGGAGCTCAACTCGGGGCTGGATCCCAAGACCCTGAGATCACAACCTGAGCTGAAATCAAGAGTCGGACGCCCAACCAACTGAGCCACCGAGGCGCCCCTTAAAGTGATGATATTTATGCACAAGAGAAAGACATTAAAGTCTTTTTAAAAAGCACCCGACTGCACCTCCGAGGGTATCATGAGGATCTCTGGTCTATTAAATTAAAAAGCACAACATGTTAATGAATTGCAATGAGTACTGATCAACCAAAATACTTGCGTTTTTATTTCAGGAAGCTCTTTTATTAAAATGAAAGTGCTTTGAAGATGAAAGCACATTTTTTTCTCCCAGAATTAAATTATTTCATCCCTCACACCACAAAGTTTGTTAAAGTAGAAAAAGGAAATACTTATGTTCTCCCCTTTCTATGGATTTTCAACTTTTATTTCTGTTACGACTTGTGCTTCCATTTTCTATCCTTATGTCTTGTTACAGTTTGTCACTTCCCTGTGCTGAGAGAGAGTCTTTTTCAATCCCTCAAATTATGCAGAATAGTGGTTTGGAGGGAGGCCTCATTAACCTTATTTTTGTGTGTGGTTTTCTTTCAATGTTTCATTGCAAGGCAATCTTTTTTTAAAAGACCTCATGCTGGTGAATGGAAGTTGAAATAGAGCACAACAACTTTTTTGGAGTCTGAAGGTCTGTGATGTAAATGCCCAAGTTTGTTTTTAAAAGGTTTTCATCATCCATTGTATAAATATACACATTTACATAATTTCCAAAACATGCACTTTGAAACCCCAATCTTTTCCACGTTATCTATCAGTAACTAGTAAATGTGAGATCTGCAAGCTGGAATTCCAACATGTCACTTTGTCATTTTCAAATTCTGTGAGGGAGGGCTGGAACTCAGAGGGCGGATTTAGTCCATCTGGCTTCCAGAAAACATCTTTCGGCATGTAATCTACTTTTGGAGGGAAGAGGATTCGAGCGTTTTGATAAACTTGGCTTCTGTGGAATTAGACCAGAGGGAACTGAAGTGAAATGAATGTTTGGAGGCATTGAACTTTCAATTTGGCCTTCCAGGTAACATTTGGCAATTCCTTCTAGGGTCCGCTTTTCTCATCTTGCCCCCTAACTTCTGGCCAAGGCCATGGAGATTTCAGTACAAGTCAGCTAAGACAGTGCACACTGCCCGTTGGGCACTGGGGGGGCGGGTATTACTGGTATTTGAGTTGCGTCCCACGGGCTTGACATGCCCTGGTTTGCAGCAGAGGGGCTTAGAGAGAAGAGAGGACTGATTATAGTTTCAGTGAGTTTTGCTTCCCTTTGGCTTGGCGGGGAAACCTCCTGGATGTAATCTCCTCAGATGCCCACCTGTGGCTGAAACCAAAGAACAAGGACAGCCAGAGACCCTTTGGTCCAAACCCTCTACGAGGCCTTGGCTGGACATGTTACCTGGCCCTCTCTAAGTGTCTCCCAAGAAGAACCTTTTGTATCTTTTGCTTCAACGGTGCAGGTCATACATTCCAGGCTTGCCAATTAGGCAGAAGAGTCTTCTTTTGATCTGTGGTGACTTTCTTGTTTACTATGTTGAAATTATGTTTTAGATGTCATCTTTTCCTATAGCTTCTTATATAGTTTGTTTCACTGTTTTCTGTGCCTTTTTATCTTTAAAAAATAAAATGGAGAGGGCGCCTGGATGGCTCAGTCGTTAAGTGTCTGCCTTCGGCTCAGGTCATGATCCCAGGGTTCTGGGATCGAGACCCGCATCGGGCTCCCTGCTCAGCGGGAAGCCTGCTTCTCCCTCTCCCACTCCCCCTGCTTGTGTTCCTGCTCTTGCTATCTCTCTCTGTCAAATAAATAAATAAAAATCTTTAAAAAAAAATAATAAAATAATAAAATGGAGCATAGTAAGGATAAGGGAAGAATTTCAAAGGAAGGGGCAAGATGCAAATTGTCCCTCACTCAGCCCTTCCTGCCTGTCAGTGGATCTCTCATTTCAGTTCCACATGGTCCCCTTGACCTTGAAGACAGCTTTCTGTGAGAGTTCTAAGTCTCACACCTAAGATCATTATTCTTGGCAGCTCAGTAGGGGATACAGGCTAAAATACTCCTTTTGGGGAGCCGTAATCCCAACCCTGAAGATGGCTTAGTGGGGCCCAAGATGCACTCTTATCTTTAGATGAGCTAGCTTACCAATTAAAAGTCTGGATTTCTCATCTGCAGAACTTTCTCACACTGAGGTGATTGGGAGGAATGCTGGATGTTCTCCTTCTGTCCTTCTAGACCCGCTTTCCACCCTTCTTCCATCCCCAACCTGCCTTTTTAAAACACTCAATGGAGGCGAAAGTAAATCCTTGAGCCAGAACAGGACTAGACTGTCCTGTGCCTTGATCCCACCACCACCACCACCATCATCATCATCATCATCATCATCATCAAACACTTGTTAAACACTTGCTCTTTGGAGGAGCCCTAGAATACAAAGAAGTATAAGATGCAGGTCCTGCCCCACAAGTGTCTCTGATAGTGTGTGACCCCAGGACATGCATGTATTTGCATTTAAAAAGAGGATCCTGACCTGTCTGAAGCCGGTTAATGGGCCAGAGCTTGATGCTGAAGGTTTGTTTTTACCTGCAAGGCAAGGACTGCCTCCTCTCTAAAGGGGCTAGACAGTGTCCAGGCCATTTGATGTACCTAAGGAATATTAAATCACAACTTCTGGGCCTTTGCTATGGAAACAATATTTTACCATTTGTCTTCTGCCCAGTTGACTAAGAACAGTGTGAATTTTTGGAAAAGATTGAGAACTATATTTATTTTAGCTCAATTCTGATAATACTGGCACATAGTTTTCATATTTTAAAATTAATGCACACGGTAGTATATATGGATCATACAGGAAAATTCACCCCTTTAGGCAGACAGTCCTGGGAGTCTGACAAAGGTGTACAGCCATGTAACCACAAGCACAACCAACGTGTCTAACAGTCCATCACCCAAAGAGTCCTCTGCATCTTTGTAGGCAACCCTCACCCCTCACCTCCAGCTTCAGATCTACTTCCTGTCCCTACAGTTTTGCCTTTCCCAGGATGTCATATAAATGCAATTACACATCCTTTCCTTCATTGGCAGCCGTGGGTCTGAGATTCGCCCTTGTTGTACATACTGGTAATTCACTATTTTTTGTTGCCATTTAGTATTCCATTGTATGGATGAACCCAAGAGTGTTTATCCATACAAAGGTTGAAGGATGTTTGGGTTGTTTCTACTTTTTTGGTAATTAATAAATTAAACTGTTATAAACATTTACATACAGGTTTTTGTGCAAATGTAAGCTTTCATTTCCCTTTTATAAATACTTAGGAGTGAGACTACTGGGTCGCATAAGTGTATGGTTAGTTTTATAAGAAACTGCCAAACTCTTTTCCAAAGTGGCTGTACTAATTTGCATTCCCACCAGAGGTGTACAAGACTCGCAGTTTTGGGGCACCTGGGTGGCTCAGTCCGTTGAGGGACTGACTCTTGGTTTCAGCTCAGTTCATGATCTCATGGTCTTGGGATCGAGACCTGCATCCCACTCCATGCTGAGCATGGAGTATGCTTCAGATTCTCTCTCTCTTTCTCCCTCTACTCCTCCTCCCACTCGCTCATGACCTCTCTCTTTCTCTGTGTCTCCCAAATAAATAAATAAAATCTTCTAAAAAGTAGAACGATAATTATTTTTTTAAAAAAAGACTTCCAGTTTCTCCAGGTACCTGGCTGGCTTAGTTGGAAGAACATACAACTCTTGGGGCGCCTGGGTGGCTCAGTCGTTAAGCGTCTGCCTTCGGCTCAGGTCATGATCCCAGGGTCCTGGGATCGAGCGCCACATCAGGCTCCCTGCTCCGTGGGAAGCCTGCTTCTCCCTCTCCCACTCCCCCTGCTTGTGATCCCTCTCTCGCTGTGTCCCTGTCAAATAAATAAAATCTTTAAAAAAAAAAAAAAAGGGAAGACCATAACTCTTGACCTCGGGTTTGTGAGTTCGAGCCCCACATTGGGTAGAGATCACTTAAAAAATAATAAAATCTTAAAATAAAAAAAGACTTCCAACTTCTTGACATCTTTGCCAACATGTCATATTGTCATTTTTTTTTTAAACATTAGCTATTTTTTACAGGCGTGGGCAATATCTCATTACAGCTTCAGTTCGCATTTCCCTAATGACACTGGTATTGTGCATCAACACACTACAACATTTTTAGTTCTAACCATCCCACCCAGCAGTGGTTCTCACCTGGGGGCAACATTTGGCAATATCGACAGACATTTTCCGTTGTCACCATGGGGGGAGGCTACTGGCATCTGGAGGGTAGAGGCCACGGAGGCTGCTAAACATCCTACGATGTACAGGACAGTCCCCCACGACTCCAAAGAGTTAACCATTCCAAAAGGTCAGCAGTGCCAAGGCTGAGAAACTCTGCACTTAGGGGTTGTGGGCCACCCTGAAGGTTATGGGAGCTCGTCATGTTATATTACATTGCTACTAAATAAAACAAGACTTGGAAAATAATTTTCCAGGGGCACCTGGGTGGCACTGTCAGTTAAGCATCTGACTCTTAGTTTCTGCTCAGATTGTGATCTCAGAGTTGTGAGATGAAGCCCCACATCAGGCTCCATGCTCAGCACAAAGTGTACTTGGGATTCTGTCCCCTCCTTCTCTCTAAAATAAATAAGTAAATAAGAAAGAAAGGAAGGAGGGGCGCCTGGGTGGCTCAGTCGGTTAAGCGACTGCCTTCGGCTCAGGTCATGATCCTGGAGTCCCAGGATCGAGTCCCGCATCAGGCTCCCTGCTCGGCAGGGAGTCTGCTTCTCCCTCTGCCCCTCCCCCATCTCATGTGCTCTCTCTCATTCTCTCTCTCTGAAATAAATAAATAAAATCTTTAAAAAAAAAAAAAAAAGGAAGGAAGGAAAGGAAGGAAAGAAAGAAAGAGAAGGAAAGAGAAAGAAGGAAAGAAGGAAGGAAGGAAAGAAGTAAAGAAGGAAGGAAGGAGAGAAAGAGAGAAGGAGAGAAGGGAAGAAGGGAAGAAGAAGAAAAAGAAGAAGAGAAGGAGAAGAGAAGAAGAGAAGAGAATTTTCCAGTGGACCATGAACCTTTTTTTAACTGCCAGCATGCCCTCAGGGTCATAGATTCCTGGCCCTTAGCTTGTTACTTCCTCTAATACGCTTTCTCTAATACGCTTTCTCTCTCAGGTTGAGACACATACTCTTGCCAACTTATGTTTTTGGTCTTCCTCTGACCTGAATAAATGTCAAGTCGCTGAGGTTTTTCCTTTGCGACTGAGTTCATTTTATTTTTTTTTTAAAGATTTTATTTATTTATTTGACAGAGAGAGAGACAGCAAGAGAGGGAACACAAGCAGGGGGAGTGAGAGAGGGAGAAGCAGGTCTCCCGCGGACCAGGGAGCCTGATGTGGGGCTTGATCCCAGGACCCTGGGATCATGACCCGAGCCGAAGGCAGACACTTAATGACTGAGCCACCCAGGCACCCCAATGACTGAGTTCATTTTAGTGGGAAGATTTTGTATTATTAAACTTTGGCCCAAAGTAAGTTATATTCGCATCATAAATCCTTGGAAAGGGTTACGATTTCCAAAAGGCAAGTCGCTTACTCTCTCTGCATCTCAGTTCCTCTCCCGTGAAATCTGGGAATTGGAGAGGCAGGTGATTGCTGAGGCCACACTGAGGGTTCAGTTCCCATCCGAGACTATTAGGCGTTACTCCTGTCCAGCAGTACAGTGAAATCATTTCTCTGCCAACTTCTGGCACCAAAGATATGTATTTACCCTTGAGAACACTTGCCTCCAATCACCACTACCCCCCCAAAAAATTTAAGATAATTCACAAATAAACCAGACCACACGCTTTGCCTAGCAAGAGTTTGGCTTCCTTTGAAGAGTCCTTATAGAATCCGGTTGTTTTTAGATTTGGGTTCTTATTCAAATTCAGAAGCAGAGTCATTTCCAGCCCATATTTGTGGTCCCAGAAATTTATCTTCAGAATGGGCCTAGAAAGAGCAGGGAGACAGAAAGGCAAGAAGCCACCTACTTGCTTTAGCCACCCACAGCTGTTAAATTCTCATCTCCTTTTTCGGACCACGATTGCAAAGTAATAACTTTATTCAACACATACGTATTGTGTGTCTACTCTGTTCTCGGCACTGTGCCAGAGGCTTAGACAGACACCAAAGAAGATCGAGATATGGCCTCTTCCTCTCTGGAATCTGCCTTGACACCTGGGAAGACCAGACCACCACCCTCGAATCATTAACTAGCCATACAACTCCTGGGAGGTTTGTGTCCCCAGAGCTGATGCTTGTACGCGATCAGCCCCGAGTCAACATTTTGTTGATGACATGATGGAGCACAAGCAGGGCTTCTCAAACTACTTGTGAAAAGGGACCACTTTTTAAGGTTCCGATCCTTTGGAGACCAATGCGTTGGTAAAACACGGTCACAATGTGCTTGGATGTCACACCAATGCCAAATTGTTATGCAAGTTTTTCCAGGCTTTATCCTCATTTCTGTGGTTATCTCAGTGTAGGTGGTAAAATAAAGAAACAAAATGAAAAACACCCCACAGACCAGCACCGGTCTACAGACCGCGCTTCGGGAGTACAAGGGAAAGAGAAAAGAGGGTACCTGAAGTGATCCAGGGTGTGTGATCCACTGATTTCGCTTCTCAGGCTGGGCCTGATGACCTAAGAGTGAAGCGATCGAAATGACCCCCCATCTTTAACCCTCACCCAGATTTGATCTTGCTTCCCAAATCCTCCTTCTCCCCAGTCTGTTTTCTGTTCAGGCACGGCAGGGAAGGAAGAAAGGCAGAAATGGAAGAAAGGCGGGTGTGGGGTTCTGGGGCGGCTGACACCCATTCAGAGGGAACTGCCGAAGAGGTGTTCCCAGAGGCGCACCCGGGCTCTCGCCACCTCGGTGTGTTTCCGTCACCTTGCACGTACTCCATGTGTGAGCTCTCACCACACCACCGCCCGCTGAACTTGTAGACTGGAGCTTCTCCCGCCTCCCTGACTAGTCACCGGGCAGTATCTGTCATATAATATCACAGTCAGGCCACTCTCTGATGACATTCCAGCCACTGACCTACAACCTAATGGTTCTCTAATTAGTGTTTCTAGCTCACTGAAGCAGCCAGTTACAGCGAGTTACAGGAGTTAGAGACTCCTCTCCTCCCCTTCCATCTCACCCCCGGCCTCCGCCAGCCACAGGCACCCTAAGGTGAGCCCATGAGCAGCCCCGGGCATTCAGCTCTCCGAGGAAAGCGCTTTAATTTTAAGAACCAGAGTACACTGTCATTGCAAGAACTCTTCTACAACTCGGGATGAGACTTCATCACAAAACAACGTGCCTGGCAGGAATAAGAGATCGGTATTCTGAACTTTCTGGCCGGCCAGGTTTGGATCAGGCCATCACCGCCTGACGGCTGAAAAAAAAAAAAAAAAAAGACGTGAAAATTCCTCTGTCTCAGTACTTGCGTGGATGGTGCTGAATATTTTGCAGGACATGGTAGCAGAGAAACACTGCTAAGGGAGCCCTCATGGGAACCATTCTCATGACAGAATGCAAAAAATCAGACCTCAGTCACTGGTGCAGTGTTGAGAATGTTGGTATCAACATGGCATTTTTTTAATTCCTCGAGAAGACAGGAAATTAATTTGACCTAGAAACAAAGTTGTCCTATAGAGGGACCAAACTCCACACTTCCTGACACTGTGGCATAAAACTCTGAGTAAACAATACTAAAGTTGAATGATATTATTTTGAGAAACCATTACTGGAACTGCCTCTCGGCTGTTCTTCCCAACTTCGGTCTCTTCTGACTTCCATCTACCCTGCGTATAATTCATCTTCCCCCAATACTCCTCGCACGTCCCTCTTTTGCTCACGAATCTACTACAGTGGCAGCCAATCATTTATCTCAAAAAGCCGTTGCCTTGTAGAGCAGAATGAATCTCCACCATTCCATCCAGTCTACTGATTCGCAAAGTGGTGAAGTGAAGGTCCAGAAAACGTGATCTGCTCACAGTCACTCAGCTAGGAATGGACAGAAATAAGAACTGGAACTTCAAATGCAGGGCATGGTTGTTGTTTGTTTGCCTTAATTCCTCTGATAAACTTTCAGAGTACAACCCGATCCCACATTCTTACAGTGCATCGTTTCTCGGCTCATGTTCCCAGCTCTGCCTCACTGCCGTGCACAGACCTTCCCCTTTGCTTATGCCGGGCCTTCTGCCAGAAGTCCCCACCCCCCTGCTCCATGTTTATTCCACCCACTTCCCCGTGAAACCCAATCCCAGGACTATTGCCGCTTACCTGGTTCCTTTGGTACTGGTTGGCTATTCTTCAGCACATATCGTGTTGTTCATTAAGTGTTTCTTGGGTCTGGTCTTCTTGGGTAGCATCATAGAGTCATAGAAAATTTGAGGTGGAACGTATCTGGAAGTCATACAGTTTGACCCCGTACCTGTGACAGGATTGTTCTATACCACGGTGCTCACCAGCTCTCGCAGCTCACTGCTGAGAAGAAGATAATTAGTACCCGACCCCAACTGGCCATTCCCAGGTAGACAACTCTATTTGTCAGAAAGCCCTTCCTTATGCTGAGGCAAAAATCTCCCACCCACCTCCACCAAAATTGACCTTTTATCTGTTCCTTGGGATGACACAAAGTAAATCTAATCCTTCTTCCATATAGCATCTTTTCAGATGCTTAAAGTCAACTTTTGTTCATCGTCCCTTCTCTTGGCCCCATCCCTTCCCCAGGAGTCTCTCTCAGTCCCACCAATACCATTCAGTCCATTCCACTCATGGCATGGTTTTGAGCATGTGAAACACAAGGCTCTTAAACTTTGATCAAAAATATCTGAATATCATCCCCCAAAAAATCAAACATCAGAAAATAGTTTGCTAAAGGCAAATAGATTGGCCTTATCACCTCCCTTGTTCTAAATACTATACCTCTATTAGCATATCCTGCAACCTTACTTTCTGAAGGACATAACACCCTATGGATCCATAGGGAGTTTATTAAAACCAAGATTTATCATCAGGGAACATCTTCCCTCTTTGGTATGTGTACAGTTAGATTTTTGCAGACTACTTTGATTATTCTTGTTAAAATAAGCCCTTCCTTCTTCATTGAATAAGTCATTATTGAATTCCTGGGTACCCTGTGAGAAACAAAGAAGGATCCAACACTGGTCCTTCATCAAAAAGTGCTTATATGCTGTGAATTGTGCAAGACTGTTGAATCTCAGATCTGTACCTCTGAAACAAATAATGCAATATATGTTAAGAAAAAAAAAAAGAAGAAGAAGAAGAAGATAGCAGGAAGGGAAGAATGAAGCAGGGGAAATCGGAGGGGTAGATGAACCATGAGAGACGATGGACTCTGAAAAACAAACTGAGGGTTCTAGAGGGGAGGGGGGTGGGGGGGATGGGTTAGCCTGGTGGTGGGTATTGAGGAGGGCACATTCTGCATGGAGTACTGGGTGTTATGCACAAACAATGAATCATGGAATACTACATCTTAAACTAATGATGTAATGTATGGGGATTAACATAAGAATAAAAAAAAGTGCTTATAGTAGGTAAGACAGTCATAAGTAACTTTATTCTAATGTAAATGTTATTGTGTTTTTAATGAATTTGTTACAGAACCATGGGCGCTTAGAGAAGAAATGACTCCCATCCAGGGAGAGAGAAGATAGAAGACTTTGTGGAGAAGAGGTAAGGTTTGAATATACTGAAGTGATGGGAAGGAAATTCTCTGTGACTGGAACAGAATGGGCAGAGATACAGATGAAAGTGATCAAAGGATAGAAACCAAAGCTCAAAGGGCAAGAGTAGAAATCAGGAGTTTCACTGATACCCCGGACCCCAGACCAATCTCAGAGTTCTTCCTTGCATTCCTCCATTCTATATTTGCACACCCCTTTCTTCACCATGTGGACTCTGGCTCCTAAGATATTGACCTATTTACTCATGTGCTCAATTCCACACCCATGTCACTACATGAAATAAATCTACTGAAAGGAGTTCAAGACTTGTTGGCAGTTCTGTTTTTTTCCCTCCTGGACTGAGGGTACGTAGTCAAAGTATGATGTTTGGAAATGACTTGGGTTCATTCTCTCCCTTCCCCACCTCTGCTCAGCAATGGTTGTGTTATTCCTTTGAAATACGGTTGGGCTTATTTGTTTCTATTTACACTTAGCTTCAGTTTCTTCCCTCTTATCATTCTTGACTTTTTCCCCCTAATATATAGAACATTCATGTTCTAAACCAGAGACTTTATTTCATGCTTCTTTGATAGCTTACTACACCTAGTAAACCAGATCACTCATAATAAGCTGTTGTTCTTGATTTGACTCATTACTGAATAAACAGATAGTTGAAAACTGTGAATAAGACACTCATTATTGAGGGGGCCTGATGTTGAAACTCCAGAGGTCCTGTAAACCCAAGCCTTTGATGTCCCATCATGGCCAAGTTTGGAATGCCCAAAAAGCCTCAAGCGAACCAAGGGCACACTCCCAGAGGGCAGCCCTAGGATGTCCCAAAGGAAGGTACTCCATTTGGGAAGCCATTCAATGTTACCCTGGGGAAACATGTCCTGGGGTTTTCTCCTGATGTCCTAAGTAGCTGTTGAAAGATTTTTAGAAGGAGCACCTGCACAACAAATGACCTCAGATGACTGCTATTTCTCCTCCTGTGGGCAAGCCTGCAGGAAAGAAGAAAGCTTAAGGCCTTCTTTAGAGGTGAAGATAGATCTGTGCATGCACTGCAGGTCTTGGGGGCAATTGGGGCACCCAATTTTGAGAAACCTGACAACCAAACTGTGGCCAGATTGGCCTCTCCGTGGAGGAGAGATAAGAAAAATATGATTCATTAAATAAATCACTTTGAGAAAAAAAGGCTCTAGTTAAAAGGGTCTGTTTCATTTCTTAATTATGCTTTTTAAGCATTATAAATGTAAACATTAATAAATTAAACAATTGGTTATAATATGCAAACACAGGGCCAAAAGACAAAATGCCTGATGAGAGTTACCTAAGATTATATTTTGAAATTGCAAAGCTCTTATTTTCCTCCACAAAATTCAGATGCAGTTCCATACTTTACACGACTTTCCTCCTTCTCCACGGGAAAGGGGGAGAACATGCAAATGCATTGGTGGCCAGCACTGTCTGGTGGGTTCCCAGGGAGGGACTCAACCCAAGAGCCTTGGAGCTCCATGACATGACCCCTTTGGTAGTTCAAATGGGACCCAGGCTTCTCCCCCAAAGCCCTCAAACTGGAGAGAGGAGCGCAGATAGGGAACTGGGTAAACTCCCCTCTTTTGAATGTTGAAAATACATTTCTGACCTCCTGGTGCAATTAGAGGGAAAACAGAACTCCTTGACATCATCCATTTTTACCTACACCTGGTGATAGAAGACCTCCAATCTAGAAATAAACTTGAGTCACAGGGAGATTAAATGCTTAACGGTAACTATGCCATACTACTTCTTTTTTTTTTTTTCCGTTTTTTTATTCTTATGTTAATCCCCATACATTACATCATTAGTTTTAGATGAAGTGTTCCATGATTCATTGTTTGTGCACAACACCCAGTACTCCATGCAGAATGTGCCCTCCTCAATACCCATCACCAGGCTAACCCATCCTCCCACCCCCCTCCCCTCTAGAACCCTCAGTTTGTTTTTCAGAGTCCATCGTCTCTCATGGTTCGTCTACCCCTCCGATTTCCCCCGCTTCATTCTTCCCCTCCTGCTACCTTCTTCTTCTTCTTTTTTTTTTTTTTTCTTAACATATATTGCATTAGCCATACTATTTTTCATTCTCTTATTCTGGACCTCCTTAAATAAAACGTATAAGAGCACTGATTTATTAATCACAGAATGTGGGCAGAGCAAGGTGCTAAATGCAAATGTAACAAGACATTTGACACGGTGTAACCAGTTGCATACTGCCACATAATAAACAACTGGACACCAGTGGCTTAAAACACGAACTGTTTTGTTTTCTTAGGATTGTGTGGGTCAACCGTTCGGGCAGGGCTTAGCAAGCGCTTCTTCTACGGGTCCTACCTGAGTCACCCATGCTGTGAACATCATCTATCAGGCGGATCAGCTGGGGCTGGGTGGCCTAATATGGCCTCACATTGCATGTCCCAAAGTTGGTATTGACCGTCCGCTGGGTCACAAACAGGCAAGCTTGGGCTTCTTCACACAGAGACAACCTTCTGAGAAGGCACGCCGTATTTGCTGATATCCCATTGGCCAAACCAAGTCATATGGCCAATCCAGAGATCCTGTGAGAGGAGACTACCAAGGGCACACACGTGGAATGCACTAAGGACAATTACTAGGATAAACTACCACACGTGGTCTTGTAAGGGCATCAGCTGTATGAGTAAAATCAAAACCACAGTTCAAGGCTGCCTGGGCTTCTCATGGCTCTAGGCCAGAACTCTTCTCCATCTTACACTCTCTCTGTCCTCAAAGTCTAGTCCCGCATGCTGACTAATGTGCCATGTACATCAGGTTCTGGTACTCAGGGACCTACAAGACTTAGAGACCAAGTCTCCAAGCCTAGCGCCTCTGTGTTCCTGGCCAGAAATCCCCCTTTGTTGTTGATGTTGTTGTTGTTGTCTTGTTTAAACAGGCTTAAAAATATAGAAAAATAAAATACATAGCCGATTTTTTAAAAATCTAAATAATATATAAGAATAAAAATTAAAGTGGGAGTTCCTCAACCCTTTCTACATAATCGACTCTTCTAGATATCTTCTGAAGACATTCCAGCATTATCTGAGCTCTCAAGTGCTTCTCATTTCCTACTTAGGACTTCAGAGCTACAGGAATTCTCCAGGTTTGTAAAAGCAGGCAAGGGATTGAGTGGGTTTTCCAGCCTCTGCAGATATTCCTGGTTAATCCCTCCCAACTGGCTACTAAGTCCACATTTGTTAAATTCAGAGCTCCTGAGCACGGAGTCCCCTCCATCCCCCTGGAGCTCATTCTCCAGTGGCTGGGGACAGGTTTTGGGTGCTGACACAGCACTGAGTGATGCTTCCACGTCCACATGGGATCAGGCATGAGTTCCTCATGGGAAACCCCGAGCTGCTGCAACCAGGAGAGTGTTTTAAGGACCTACATGGGGAGCATGATGGAGCCCAGGTCTCTGCCACCTAGAGAAACGTCTTCATCTCAGATTCCAATTAGGAATTTATTCCCCCCACCAAATGCTGCAGAGTTAACTCTGCCCATTGGCATAGTATATGCCTGGGGTAAAAAGCTAAACATTGCGTCCTAGAGCAAGCAGGCATGGGACAGAGCACCGGGAGCTCATGCACCCACGGGTGAGAGACAGCAGGGACTGTCTCAGCAGCGGCCTTGGTGAGAAGACTGTACTGGGAAAAAAAAAAAAAAACCATGATGTATAACTGGAAGGCTATTCCTCTGAATCTTCACCTATTTTGCCCATATTTGGAAGTTGCAAAGAGAATAGATCTCAAAAGTTTTCATCACAAGAAAAAAAATTTTTTGTAACTATGTAAGATGACAGCTACTTAGCCAGACTTATTGTGATGATCATTTCATAATGGACAAAAATACTGAATCATGATGTTGTGCACCTGAAACTAATATAACGTATGTCAATTTTGCCTCAATTATCGAAGAAAAATATGGCTGTATCTCAACACAGAACTGACAATAGCTGATATAATGCAAAATGAGATGCTAGTGGGAGCAATGATCCTAATGACAACTTGCATGTGAAAAGCTTGAATAAAACAATTCCCTGAGATGTAAAAAAGAAAAAAAATAACCGTGAACAAGGACATGGGCGGAAACCAGAAACGATGACCATGACCTCTCAGACCAGTGTGGGACCTGCAGAAGGGGGGCCAGCCACATACCCTGGACACTAGAGCAAAACAAGTACTTTTTTCTCAGCTACACTACACAAAGGGTTTTCACCAATTCCCTGTGCTCAGGGAATTAATATAATAATCATCTAAATCAGGAGTGCAGGTACATATGTATATAAGATGCATGTGTGCAATCTATATTTTTCTTCCATTAATTGCAATACACTGCAATTCTCCATAACAGCGGTTTCCGGTTATTCTTATCGGAATCTTATCATCTTTTTTATTGTCTTCTTACAGCCACAGATTAGAGAACTTCTGCAGGTAGTGTTAGAGGAAAATGTGTGGGCTCTGCAGATACCCTCCAAATATTGCTGGCGAAGTGCTGCCAGCCAGAGTGGGCCAGGCCCGGGCAGGCCTCACTCTTTGCTGAATCTTGCTTTAATAGATTTATTTCCGCCTGTTCTCAGGACACGTTGTACTTCCTCATTAGGTCTGAATTCACCCTTTCTAGGAAGATCCTCATTCCCTCACCACTTTTTTTTTTAATTAACCATAGCAGTTCCGAGTATCTTTCCCCATCCCTTTCTGCTTCCATTCCACTCCCTTTTATTCCCGAACCTCTTTTTGAAAGAATATTTATTGTTATTAAACTTGCCCCATGATCTCTTTTTTCTTTTTCCTCTGGGTTCTGGGAGAATTTCTCAATTTTATCTTCTCCTTTGCTGAATTGTAGTTCTCACCGAGGGCCTCCCCTGAGGGTTGCAATATGGCAATCACACTTCCCATCTCCAGGTCTCCCATCCTGCTTTCCTCGGTCCTGGGATCGAGCCCCACATCGGGCTCCTGGCTCAGCGAGGCGCCTGCTTCTCCCTCTCCCTCTGCCTCTCTCCATGCTCATGCTTTCTCTCTCTCTGTATCTCTGTGTCTCAAATGAATAAATAAAATCTTTAAAAAAAAAGATTTTCTTTATTTGACAGAGAGACAGCTAGAGAGGGAACACAAGAGGGGAAGTGGGAGAGGCAGAGAGAAGCAGGCTCCCCGCTGAGGACTCTGGGATCATGACCTGAGCTGAAGGCAGACGCTTAACGACTGAGCCCCCCAGGCGCCCCCACCTGTTTGGTTTCTTACACAAGAGATTCACTCCAGCTTCTCCTTGGTTCCACAGCTTCGGCAGAGAGCATGGTGGGGCTGGGGAGAAGGCTTCACCTTCATGCCAGAGACCCTGTCCATGATTATAGCAACACACATGCTTTGTCCGACGCCGCTGTCCTCTGAGCAAGCAGCCCCAGGGTCCCTGACTCCACCCAGCACCGTTGTCCACTCCGAGTGGGGAACGTGCTGTTCCCCAAGGACTGGTGAGAGTTTATGCTTCTTCCACTTCCCGGAGAAGTGGCTCCTTTACGTGTGTGTGTAATAAGATGTGGGTGGGAGAGGTCACATTGACCAGGATTCCTCTTAGGGAGAGCACTCTACTTAGAAGAAAGAATTTGATGAGCTGCTCGGCAGAGTGGATGAAACTCCAGAGTCATATTCTTATCACTGAAGGTGATGGCTTCACTGACGACCATGAGGCAGGGAGAGGGATTTGTTTTGCTCCTGAGAAGTAAGGGGGCGGGGCCAGAGGGGGGCAGAGAAAGGCAGAGAAAATACGAGGAAGGGAAGACACGGAAATGGCAGACACCCAGGCACTGGGCGGTATCACCAGCCTCATCACCTTCACATCTTTGGTTCAGGCACAGTTTCTCGATATCAATACTATGTACCTACAGGGCCAGATAATTCTTTGTCGTTGTGGGCTGTAGCATCCCTGGCCTCTACCTTCTAGAAGCACTAGCATCCCTCCCCCAGTTGTGACAACCATAAATGTCTCCACACACTCCCAGAGGTCCCCTGGGAGGCAAAACTGCCCCGGGGGGGAGGGGAACACCAACTTAAGACAACTAAACTCATGACGTGCCTGGTCTGAGTGAATTCTCTGTGAAAAGTGTTGAAGGGTTGGAGTTTCTGGCCAGGCTGATATGGGGCCAAGCAGGGGTGCTGTAGGGCTAGAGGGGCTAGAGGCAGAAGGGATCGTGAGAACATAAGCCCCAGGAATTCCCAGATATGGCGGGTTGGGCTTTGAAGTGTTCCGGGCTGTGTTCTCCCGGGCAGGGAGTTTGCCCGAGGTCTGCATTGCACAGTCAGCCCCAGATGGAGTCAGCCCTTCTTTAATCTGCTGGAGTCTGAGCTGTAGACGACAGAAATTCCTCTGTGTTCCCGGCCCATGGCAGCCAGTCTTCCTTAGTTTCCAGCTCTAAGACAGGCGGTTCGCGTTCCTTCAGTGGGAATCTGGGAGAGGCTGGACGTCACCCCACCTGGGAGTTGTCCTGCTAACCAAGTCTCTACACCTGTTTTGAGTTTCCTCCATTAGGCAGAGACACCATGAGCCTTTAGGTTGACAGAAGTGCTATGTGTCTCACACAGGAAGATGGGCATCGCTGACCATCCTGTCAGTTTTTTTCAGGCTAAGGCGGAGCAAGAGTTTGGGTGGCTTCCTTCACAATAGATGTGTCCTGAAAACTTGTATGCTCCATTACTCTTCTTTATTTTTTATTTTTTTTTATTTGTTTATTTTTGCCTAGGCTGATCAATACTTAGCTCCTAGGGGTCCAGAGCTTCTATTTCCCATGTGAGCACTTGGACTATCTGCATGGTGCCCACTTTTCTCCATCACACACCAAGATCCTTCTAATTTTCCAAAATTCCAAAATTCCTTCCCTTTCTCCTCCTCTGCCAGATTCCTATTCTCTACCAGATTCCTAAATGCATAATGGTAGTTTACCTGATCATTGAAATCAAATCAGCAAATGCATGTTAAGGAGTTGGATCAGAATGATGAGGACATGGAAACCATCCATGACTCCACCATTGATTGAGTGATTATTATGTGGCCCCCCCCAATACTTACAAGAATTAATCTAATAGCAAAATCCCATTTTAAAGATTAAGAAACTGAAGTTCAGGAAGGTTAAGTAACTTTCCTGTTGTTACTATCCTAGGGACTCAATAATCTGACTACAAACCCCTTCTCTTTACAATATTGTAAAATGATGTGAAAGAGAAGAGCTATAATTTGTAGGTTTAGGTCCCAGCATACATTTGTGGAAGGAGAGTTTGCTTTTAAAAACAGGGTTGTTGGGGTGCCTGGGTGGTTCAGTCAGTTGAGCTGCTCTCTCTTGATTTCGGCTCAGGTCATGATCTCGGGGTTGTGGGATTGAGCCCCACATCCGGCTCTGCACTCAGTGGGGAGACTGCTTGAGAATCTCTCCCTCTGCTCCTCCCTCCCTCACTCTCTGAAATACATGAATAAATCTTTTTTAAAAAACAGGGTTGCTGTTTTCAAAATTCTAGCCTTCTGATAGATCCCTAAAGGTAAAATTTGGGGTCAAAAGTAATGAACACATTTTAACGGCTCATGGTACATATTGCCCGAGTCCCTTCTTTTAAAACATTTGCCACTTAGGTGAAAATATACTATCTTTTCATTTTATTGTGCATTCTTTCATTACCTCCAAAGTTGAACATTCTTTAAATTTTATTGGGTGTATGCACTTCTGGTCATGTCCTTTGCCTATTTTTCTGGTGTACTTTTTCTTAATACTGTGTAAAATTTGCTTGTAAAAGAAAGCTATTAACCCTTTATCATAGTGTCAAAATATTTTTGCCAGTTTGTCATTTGCCTTTTTATTGTTTAGTGGTTTTTTTAGATACATAAGAATTTCTTTTATTTTATTGAAAAATCTCATTCTTTTTCATAACAATTTATTCTATTGATATGGTACTTAGAAAATGCTCAATTGTGACATTTTCTTCTGCATTTTTTTTTAAAGATTTTATTTATTTATCTGAGAGAGAGAATGGGAGACAGAGAGCATGAGAAGGAAGAGGGTCAGAGGGATAAGCAGACCCCCCGCTGAGCAGGGAGCCCGATGTGGGACTCGATCCCGGGACTCCAGGATCATGACCTGAGCCGAAGGCAGTCGCTTAACCAACTGAGCCACCCAGGCGCCCTTTCTTCTGCATTTAAAAGGCTTCATGTTTTACTTTTATTCTAATCCATCTGTAATGTATTTTAATATATCAGATGAGGCTGTAACTTCAATCTTTTACAAATAACCAATTTCTCTACCACTTTCTGAATAATTCACATCTTCCTCCATTAGTTCCTTATGATCTATTAGGTACATAAATGTTCTGGGGTCTCTTTTAGGTTAGCCATTCTGTTCTATCCATTTATCAATTCTTATGCCCAGAGCATAACATTTCAAAGCAGCTTTCTTTTTTTTTTTTTTTTTTTTTAAGATTTTATTTATTTGACAGAGAGAGACACAGCGAGAAAGGGAACACAAGGAGGAGGAGTGGGAGAGGGAGAAGCAGGCTTCCCACAGAGCAGGGAGCCCGATGCAGGGCTCTATCCCAGGACCCTGGGATCATGACCTGAGCTGAAGGCAGACGCTTAACGACTGAGCCACCCAGGCGCCCCTTTAAAGCAGCTTTCTGATGTCCTCTAACATTTAAGGCTCCTTCCGCTTCCTGTTATCCTTTCCCCAGATTTCCTTAGCTCTGCTGGCATGTTAATTCCAAATGAAGTTTAATGTGTTTTGCCGTTTTTTTTAAGAGAAGCAAAACCCCTTTTTTCCATGGAGGTTGGTTAGTTTTAGCTACCTGCAGTTCTCCCAGCCTGCCCCTGGGCTTTTAGCACCCCCCCCCCCCCCCCCGTCTTTGCCTAGAATGCCCTTCTCTTCCCACCCCACCTCATCACCCAGGGAATTCCGGCCACTGTCCGTCTGTCTCTCGTCCTCCTTCCCCTGCTGCCACACCTTCCAAACCGTGAGCCTCTCAGGAGCAGAGGCAAAATCTTGTTCCAATCCTCTGCCCTGCAGTCCAACTTCCAGCAGAAGGGTTGAACAAAAGAACAGGTTTAAAATGAGGTGGATGTGGGAGGCTAGTTTTACCCTTGATCTTGAGTGGACCCTAGAGGGCCTTTCTGAACTCAGAACCCCCCAAGGCCATTTCCTAATCTCTAATCTCTTGAACAGCCTTCCATCAAACCCATGCTTGCTCTCACCTCCCGCAGAACTGCTGTGACAGAACCCACGTGAAGGGACATTATGAGATGGCTTCTGTGAAGGACCTGAGTCGAAGGCTTATGGAACTGAATTTTAATTCCAACAGCACAAAGTGTGAACAAACATTACCATGCTTTAGTGCTCTAAATCTGTTGCTAAATTCCTTGTTTCTCTACAAGTCAGGAGCCCGATAAACAACTTCTGCAATGTTCCAACAAGTACTTTGTCATTGCAGAGATTCTGAATGATTCATAGCCTTTCTGCTGATCCCAACCACAGAAATACTTTCTGTCTAAAGCATTAAACCTGAAAATCCATATCTCTCAGGGTCACTGGAGGCAGTTGAGAAAAGAAGAGATGCTTGAAGTCATATCCGGAGCTGAAAACTGGCTGCCACAAGATCAAATAATAGAAATAACATTTTTCTATTTGGGGAGCATGAACACGGAGGGAGGGGGTTGTACACTTGTTTTCATATCTATCTTCATGTCGCTTCCGATTTCAAAGATGGAGGGAAGGGCTTACTCTAGAAATGGAGTGACTGTCTCTTTGGGAACAAGTTGGACTGGAAATAGAAAGGGGGCCATATTCCTCTCCAATGACGCTCTCTACCAAAGATGCTTATTTCCTGAGTAAATAATCATCACCCCTTCTAAATCTGCACTTATACCCCGTGTTAGAAAATAAGTGGTAGGATAGTCCCTCAAATGTGTGTGGGTGTGTTAAGTGTTCAAATCTGTACCAAGATTTTATGAACAGGATACTCCATGCTCTGGTCCTATATATAGGCAGAGGAGAAGGGCACTGCCTGAGCGGGAGGATGGAGAACGCTGCTTGCATTTATCACCCAGGCCCACACGCCCACACCCAACTGTCACAGTGCCTGAAATTCCTACCATTAGAGTTGCTACTTTTGGTCGAGGCAGAGAGCTTCAAGAAAACCCTTGCTCAAATATAAATATAACAGGCAAGAACTGTTCCGTGACACTCAGTTGCAAGCAGCATCCTATTTCTTTATTTTTCTATTGCAAATTTAAAAAGGCTGGTTGGTTTTAAAAGAATAGAATGGGGAACTGGGATTCGTAACTTGACAGTGGTGAAAGCTGGCAGACCCCACGTCCACCAAGTGTTGAAGGCTGACATGATCAATGATGTCACGTGGGTGTTGTGGACCCTCTGATGAGATACGATGTGATGAGAAGAGCACTTCACCCTTGTGGTATTCTTCCCCAGATCCCACAGCCCCAGTCCAATCATAAGAAAAATATCTGACAAACTCAGTTTGGGAGACATTCTACAGGATAGTTGGCCAATACTCCTTAGGATCGTCAAGGTCATGAAAAACTAGGGAAGACAGAAAAGCTGTCAGAGACTGGAGGAGACTGGAGAGCCATGCTGATTAAATGCTATGTGGTCCCTTTGATTGGATCCTGGAACAGAAAGAGGACATGAGTGGAAAAACTGGAGACATCCAAATAAAGTTTGGGGTTTAGTTAGTATAACATAATGTATAAACCAATGACATTAACTCTGTGCTGCCTTTGCAACATTTATGTGAATCTAAAATTATTCCAAAATAAGGTTTTGTAAGGGTCAGGGAGAAATTCAATATCCATTTCATACTTTGGGGCTCCGGTCTTGGGCTGTAAGGAACCCTGGGAATTTGGTAGTGTCCTAAATAACTCTCTAAGTCTGGGGTCAGTGCTCAGCTGATTCACCTTGCATCACCTTATATACAGTTGACCCTTGAACCTTGCAGGTGTTAGCGGTGCTGACCTCCCACACATACAAAAATCACATCAAACTTTTGATTCCCCCAAAACTTAACTACTAATAGCCTATTGCTGACCAAAAGCCTTACTGATAACATAAACAGTCAATTAACACATATTTTGTATGTTATACATATTATGTACCATATTCTTACAATAAAGTAAGCTAGAGAAAGGAAAATGGGTGGCTCAGTGGGTTAAGCGTGTGCCTTCGGCTCAGTTCATGATCCCACGGTCCTGGAATCGAGCCCTACGTCAGGCTTCTCCCTCTCCCTCTGCCTGCCACTCCCCCTGCTTGTGCTCTCTCTCTCTGTCAAATAAATAAATAAAATATTTAAAAAATAAAAAAAGAACTAAAAAGAAAAGAAAATCCTAAGGAAGAGGAAGTACGTTTACAGTACTGCACTATATTTATTGAAAAAACTCCATGTATAAATGGACCCGAGCAGTTCAAACCTGTGTTGTTCCAGGGTCAGCTGTACCTGTGGGTGCGGTCCACAGCCGTCTGTCCAGTGCTGCAGTTCCGTCCGAAGTGAGCCTTGCTTGCTCCATGAGCCCAGGCCAACTGGTCCGGGTGCTGGCAGGCAGTTAATGCTCCGTGCGCCACTCCTTGCAAGCCAGGCTCAGTACCGGGGGGCATTTGCCAGGGCTGTCAGAGTCATGCACAGAAGTACCTGATCGGGGCGCCTGGGTGGCTCAGTCATTAAGCGTCTGCCTTCGGCTCAGGTCATGATCTCGGGGTCCTGGGATGGAGCCCCGCATCGGGCTCCCTGCTCAGCGGGAAGCCTGCTTCTCCCTCTCCCACTCCCCCTGCTTGTGTTCCCTCTCTCGCTGTGTCTCTCTGTCAAACAAATAAAATCTTAAAAAGAAGTACCTGATCATTCCCTGGCTTCCAGGTGACTAGCCCATGTCCAGGGTGTCACCTTTCATGAGGTAATGCCTGCAGCCTGGGATGGGCCTTCACCATTTCAAGACCTCACCTCCTTCCCTCTGGCCAGCCTTAGAGCTCCACCCCCACCACCCTCCCCTTCAACCCTCAGAGCCCTCCTTATGCCGGTGGGTGGGGTCCTGTCTCCTAGACGGTTAAAAACAAAGGCATCTAACAACGGCATCCCCTGAGACAGGAGAAGTCCAGACATCCAGAACACAGAACCTGGTCCCTCTGTTGGGAGAAGGAAAAAATACTTCTCATTCTTTCCTGATGAGCTTACAGCTGAGAAAAATAAGCATAGTTCATTTTCAAGCTGGTGATTCCGCCACATTAAATGTTCAGTCTATGGCCTTGAACTCATACATGGAGAGTGACACATGACACAGTAATGGGAAGAAGTGGCACCAGGTCCCGTACTGCCTTCCACCCCCAAGAGGGAGATGCAGAAGAACAAAAGGATGGATGAGTCCTTTCCATAAATGGTCAGCAGGAGCCCTTGCCAAGAAGTCAATGAGAATAGCCAACAGAAAGTACTGTGGGTTCTTTACTATCTAGGACTACTCCAAGGTGACCACTCAGCATAGAAATAAGGCTAGCTGTGTCGGAAGGAAGAGGGCCTTGAAATGTTTGTGAGAATTGTCTCTCTTGATGTGAGTCTACACTATACCGCCCTGTGAGGCTTATTATCCTTCTTTGGAGGTGTGCATGGGCTTGCCCTAAAGGTCAAGTCCCAGAATCAAGAGTGCCTGCCATGCCCATGGCAGAACTGGAGACAAGGAGACCCAGCCTTGAGGACTCAGGGTCTGGACCACCCAGGTGCTACTCCAGACAGAACAACACCAACCCGAGCAAAAGCAACTGGGGTGCATTGGGGTGGGTAGTTCAGAGCATGAGGCCCCTTCCATTGGATAAGGTTGGGTTTCCCAAAAGAGGTTGGGGCAGGGGGGAGATTTGCATAGAGATTTCTGGAGAAGAACCAGAGGAGCCTGGTTAGGATCTGGGGGCATGCCGGCTAGGATGGTGGCCACTACACCAGTTTACAGATGATCCAGAAGTTTGTCCAGTGTGAGAAGTGGTCACAGTGTAAGCAACAATCTCTTTGCCCAGGGAGAAGGCAGTGAAGCAGCCCCCAGAACAGCTCAAGAATTGATTTCGGGGATTATTGTTGACTGCACAGCCTGCAGGCTTCATTCTCTAGCCCTCCTGGGATTCTTAGAAGTTATCTAACAGACTTCAATAAATTCCTTTCTGCTCTAAGGGGCCAGACTTGGCCTCTGTTACTTGCCATTAAGAACGCTGATTGACACATGTTAACTCCTTTAATCCCAAATTTACGTAGGTAAATTACCAGGAAATGATTCCCTTGAGCCTGGAAACAGTAAATGAAATGGATGTAATAGAATTGGGCCGCTGTTTAGCAAAAAGAGACTCAAAATGTGTTTTTGTTTCCTCCTTCCATAAGGCATATTAAATAAGCCCATCTTACATTACTTCGGAGCCTCAGAGAGTCAGAAACCACGAGCAAGCACACAAAGGTTTGCGAGTTAATTATAACAGCCTTTGCTAAGTTCTGCCTGTGGTTTTCCTCTCATAATGAAATGTGAAGAATGGGGGAGGTGAGCTTTGTAGTGTGTTGTTGCTAATGTTTTTAACCAAGGATCTAAGGCTGTTTGATTTTTTTGGCTTCATGATGCCCATTTCCAGTCCCGTTTTGGACATAAAGCAAAGTTGGAGTCCAAAGAAAAGGAGTTTCTGGGCTACAAAACAGTCTGTTGGTCCAAAGTAAAAAGTTAAATTCCTGAGGTCCCTCTTCTTCCCATTCTTTTGAGTTGTTTTTTTTTTTCATGCAGCAAGCTGTACTTTCCTGATGCTCTTTTTTTTTTTTTTTTTAAGATTTTATCTATTTATTTGACAGAGAGAGAGAGATGAGGAGAGAGGGAACACAAGCAGGGGGAGTGGGAGAGGGAGAAGCAGGCTTCCCGCTGAGCAGGGAGCCCGATGTGGGGCTCGATCCCAGGACCCCGGGATCCTGACCTGAGCCGAAGGCAGACGCTTAACGACTGAGCCACCCAGGCGCCCTCCTGATGCTCTCTTGTTTTTCCTTCCCGCCTTAGTGCCGGAGGCCAGTTTCTGCCTCCGTTTATCAGTTGTTTTGTGGCCCTAGACTTCCTATTCCTTCTTAGCACTCTTGCCCTTCAGAAGGGGGATGGGCACCAGAAAAAGATCAAGGTGTTGCCACTCGGCTCTCAGACTCCCAAGGAGGGTGTAGCTCCATTTCCCATCTTGCCCACGCCCCATAATATGACACTGAAGCCAACAGACAAGGGGTTCCCATGGCTGACATAGCAGACTTGGGTATTATGCTCCTCATTCAGCTTTGAAGTTTCCAAATTTGAGAGAGAGAGATCAAGGGTGGTGATGGTATTATTTTACCCTCTATGGACTAAGGGCATTCTTCAGCACAGGTTGGGAATCCCTAGCAGTAAAAAATACCAATGCTACTTTCTTTACACAATGACAGGTGCAAACTTTTCTGGTCTCTGTGCACTCGTGTGTGTGTGTGTGTGTGTGCGCAGGCATGTTGTGTGTATGTGTGTGCAGTGCGTGTCTGACCCTTGATTTTCACAGAACCCAGGTTTGCCTCACTGTATCAGATGTTCAGCCTCTAAGACTGACAGAATCTGAATTTTTTCCAGCCTCGGTGCAGCCCGTGTGGCCCCAGTCTCAAACCCAGGATGACCTCCAACTTCTTCTGAACCTTCAGATCCTGAACAGCCTTCTGTGATTGAGGAAGGAAGAGTCAGGGGGAAGTTGTTGAAGGCAAGAGATATATTTTAGGGGAAGCTCTCCAGAAACTACATAAGAAGACAAATTAGGAGGCTTCTCCTGCTTAATGGAATTTCCTATAAAATTCATCAAGCCAACTTGCTATTTTGCATCATCTGTAGATAATGGATTGCACTGACCCTGTGCCCAACGGAGTAAATGATTAAGTGAAAATGGGGTCATTAGGGTGGCCCTAATGCAATATGATTGGTGTCCTTAAAAGTAGAGGACATTAGGACACAGAGAGCGAGGAAGACATCAGGCATGTGCTCATAGAAACAGCCAATGGGAGGGCCCAGCAAGAAGGCGGCCATCAGCAAGCCAGAGAGAGACCTCAAAAAAGAAACACACCTACCGGCACCTTGATCTTCGACTTTCGCATCCAAGACTAAGAAAATAAATCTCTGTCATTTAACCACTCAGTCTGCAATATTTTGTTAATGGTAGCCCGAGCAAACGAAGACAGGCTCAAGGAGGTGAACACCCAGTGAGAAGCAGAGTGAACTTTAGGCCACATGCCCCAGTGTGAAAAACCTTTATCAAATAAAACAATTTACTTAAGGGGGAAGAACCCTGCTTCAGAACTGCTAATGTGTAATGGGGCTCTGATTTACTTACTGTTTCTTCTCTGTTGAATTGCCCAAGGGGTTATGCGCACAGACACAAAGAATGTTCCTTTCATTTTGGGTGCATTTTGGTTCAATTCGTATTTACAGTAAAATATTCCTTTGATCCTAGGCAGCACTGGAAAATAATTCAGGGTCCCCTGTTCCCACTCTCTGTTCGCCCCAGAGGAAAGCTAAAACGTCCCTCCTTATCTGTCTTGATTTACCCAATATTCACATTTCCTATTTGATACACACGCAAAGCATGACATTCTGAGAAAAACTCGACTTCTTCAGGTGGACCAAATTCCAATTAAAACAGACCCTCGACTCGGACTCACTGCCTTTAGGGGTAACTGAAGGGCACTGCCCCCCACTGCCCAAGCAGGGGGGACTGTTTGCTCCAAGGGGCCACCTTTTTACTTCTCTTCTTATTGCTCTCCCTGCCTCCCCCTTACTCTCTGAGAGCCTGGAGTACCCTCTGTCACTTTGCATTCTGAAACCTGGAAGTGAAACCTGGGTGGGAACAATACTTTGCTCGACAAGCCCATTTCCCCTTTCCTCCCTGCCTCAGGAGCGGACACTCACTGAGTCCCCACTGGGCTTGACCTCTGGGGACACTTCTCAAAGCAGAGGGTACAAGAGCCCCTCAGTCATGAAGACAGCTTTGCAACTGGTAGCCCAGGAGCCAAGCTTCTATTCTGGGCAGAACGTGTCCCCTGCTGAAAGGGCTAGAATTTGTCACTGCTGGGGGGCAAGGGAGACAGGAGGAAGGACGCTGGAGGACTTTCCCAGCAGGCAGAGATCAGGCACTACCTGGTTAAAATAGTAACTGCTGAAAGTGGTCGTGACATAACCCATGTGTGCAGCCACCGCAGGGCGGCGGGGGGCGGGGGGGGGATGTCACATTCTGGGTTCTCCATCTCCGGTCTCGCTAAGGGTGGGCCTCCATGATGATTTGTACCCTGCCCAGTTCTAGAACCAAACCCAAGTGTTTTGAAAATGCAGGTTCCTGTTCACTAATGTTCGTGCCACATATTAGCTGGATTTATCAAAAATATGCCTTGGGCGGGGGGGCGCCTGGGTGGCTCAGTTGGTTAAGCAACTGCCTTCGGCTCAGGTCATGATCCTGGAGTCCCGGGATCGAGTCCCGCATCGGGCTCCCTGCTCAGCGGGGGGTCTGCTTCTCCCTCTGACCCGCTTCCCTCTCGTGCTCTATGTCTCTCATTCTCTCTCTCAAATAAATAAATAAAATCTTTAAAAAAAAATATGCCTTGGGGCACCTGGGTGGCACAGTCGTTAAGCGTCTGCCTTCAGCTCGGGTCATGATCCCCGGGTCCTGGGATTGAGCCCGGCATCGGGCTCCCTGCTCCGTAGGAGGCCTGCTCCCCCCCTCTCCCCCTGCTTGAGTTCCCTCTCTCACTGTGTCTCTCTCTGTCAAAGAAATAAATAAATCTTAAAAAAAAATATATGCCTTGGTGTCTTCTTTGGGATCATCTTTATAGTTTTCAGGATGATCACTGGGTCTTTGTCAATACATGCCCAATTGGCTAAAACTAAATCATGCCAATAAAGGCTAACCTCAAATCTGTGGGCTTCATGCCAAGTGAAGTCAGCATCTCATACAGACTGTGACACAGGTCTCTCCCCGCTCTTCCAGTGGCAAATTTAAGTCTGTGGGTCGCCAAGCACCATGAAATGAGGTGTGGAGACCCCGGAGTTGGGGGGCGCTTGTCCATCTTCTAAAGAGCCCCCACCGAAAGGTGCACTACCCCTTCCCAATGCAGCACAATAGAGTCGTTGATGGGAAAAACCGTATTTTTCACTCACCGTTGAAAGCAAGTTTGCAAATTTCTGGGTAAGCCCCAATATTATTCTCAAAGCTCCAGAAATGTTCCTAGCTGCAAAAGTAAATGTTACTTACACGAGATGGAAATGGCTCCTTGAGAAAATTTCCCCCACTAACAAATGAGAAACCATCCAGCACAGGAGAGACAGAAATGAGAGTGACTTTCTTTCCAAGGGGGGAAGCACGGAGCGGAGACCAGGCTCCCCGGGGCGGGAAGAAGCGTGGTCAGCATCCGCATGGGCTGCGCGGGGCCCGGGCCACGGGAAGAGACGGGCTCCGCGAGCAGCCAGGGGGAGCTGGGGCTCTAGAAGGAGAAAGGAGGCGCAGGGCAGTGGTTCCAGCCGCTCGGGGAATCTGCGAGTGACGACCTGGGAGGGGACAAGGACTCGCAGCCCGGGCAGAATGAAGTGGCTGGAGGCTCCTAGGGGGAGCTGTTCCGACTCGCTCTCCACTTCGATGGCATCTTTCAAAGCCCAGCCTGGACAGCTGGTCACAGAGATGGGAGGCTCAGAATGGAGGGTGCGGCTGTTCCCTTACATTTCAGCTCTCCCGCTTGCGCTCTCCGCCCCCGCCGCCCTTGACAGTGGGCGGCTGGGCTGCTTGCTGCATGGGTGGCTGTGTTTCCAGTCACCCCTTATGGGAAGCAGGAGGAGCCCAGCACCCAGCTCCCG
The DNA here is from genome assembly GCF_029215605.1 of Mirounga angustirostris. Taxonomy (NCBI): domain Eukaryota; kingdom Metazoa; phylum Chordata; class Mammalia; order Carnivora; family Phocidae; genus Mirounga; species Mirounga angustirostris. The sequence goes on from NW_026991714.1 coordinate 138,493,082, forward strand.
GCTTACCAAGGCAGAGGGTTCTTTAAAGAAGGAAATGAGTGTTCAGTATGTTGGGGAATTGAATTTAAATTAAAAAATAAGAAGAAATAAAGAAGGAAATGTATGTGGACTTAATTTGGAAGCCCCTGAATTTGATTTGTCCTTATTGGAAAGCTGGATTTTTCTCTCCCACTTTCTCCCCAAAGCCAAGAAACAGATCCTTTGCTGGAAAGCTCCACTCACAGAGGGAGCGCATGGCCACTGAGGCAATCACTTGCAGAGGGGGCTGGATGGACAGAAAACGCTTTACCAGCATCTCAGCTAACATCAGAGGTTAGTGGCTCATCAGTAAGAGAACACGCCTGTGTCTGGCAAAGGCCCTGACAGATCTGGGACCCATAGAGGGCTTCGGACAGAGGTGGGAGGAAGGGGGTCCTGTGGGAGGACACACTCTTAGTTGCCACCTCTGAACTCAACTCCCTCCCACCTCGATAGGGTGTCCTTTGAGACAGTGAGGTCCTGATCATGCCTCTTTACATGAATCCTTTTCAGGCCACATGCCCTGCTGTCGCCTCAGCTGGCCCTGCTCTAATCTCCAGTCAGCATCTGCCATGTGGAAAGAGAGGGGGAAGACTTGATTCTTAAACCAAGGGCGTCAATTAGCTACCTTTGCTTTCTCTCCAGAAATTAGAACAATTAATCAGATGGTTATAAAGAATAGAGGGAAAGTATTGTTATTATTAGCAAATTATACTGAATATAGTATTATTCTAAATCATAAAGCAAAACCTGCTGGATTTCTGCTTCATGTGGTGATGACATGACATTACAGTAGCTCTTTTTCCAGAAGGAGATTTCCTTTCTGCTTACAAGGGCTGCTTGATCAAACCCATCCTGAACTATCTCCAGATAGAGTACAGCACAGCTAGACCCCAGGAATAAAAAGAATGCCTTCCAGCTCAGACTCAGGACCTTATCTTTTAAAAAATGAAAAACAAGACCAATTGATTAAATCACCCAAGTTTAGTCCAAACTAGCCTCCCAAATTTTGGAGCACAAGAAACGATGCTCAGTCTCCCAAAGAGTGATTTCTGAGGTTAAGAAGTTAAAGATTTAGACGGAAATAGAGTGGGGAAGGGGGTGGTTTGAGAAGTGGATCTGCCCGATGTAAGGAGGAAAAATGGCATCCCAGTGTGTTGGGTTCATCCTCGTTAACAAGTGTCCTGCAATGTGCCTGCAAGAATGTTGCCTTTCTTCCCAATGTCCAGACTTGAAAATAAAGCTTTCAAAGGTTGGAAAGCTTTTGATATTTTTGGCTTAGGGATTTGGGCAACAGTACAATTACAATCCTGATCTGCTAGATGATGCTAGTATCTGTCGTCCAGAGGCACAGACTCTTCTGGAAGCTGAGTATGTGGAAGGGCAAGGACTAAAAGTCCACGTTACAGCAAAGTTCTCTCAGGATCCTGCAGACAGGCCACCCACCCAGTGATGAGAAGGAAAGGGGGATGCACCAAACCGCTGAGATGATTAGGGGTTTCATAACATTCCTCTGCCACCTAGTGGCGTTTAGAGCATAAACTTAAGTCCCACAGAACTTTCTAGGAGCTTCTATAGGACTAATCTGCAAGGCTTTGGTGAATTATCTTTATTTTTCAAAAAAACAATTTCAAAAAATACCTGGTGAGGCTCATCAGAGAAGATCAATGAGATTGGACTCTGGGTCTGTGCTGGTGTGTTGGGTGATGAGCCCAAACCACTTCACCAAGGATACTGAGCCTGGTATCTTGTAGTGGGTAACAGCTCGTTCTTTCATGATAACGTGATCCACAGCACAAAGACTACACACACACATGCACACACACACAAATCCTTGTTATCTTTATCACTAGACGCAAGGAGTTCTACAATAACTCTGTGACTATGCCTTTACAATTTGTACTTTTTGGGGAATTCTTTTATAAAGATAAGGCCAAGTCTTTAATTACATCATGCCATTTGCATGATTGCAGCCTTTCCGCCTGCTGCCTATGACCTTGCATTGTTCCCAAGCTTGGAAGAGCCATGTTCAATGCCGATGTTCTGAATTCTCCACATTACAACAGCTAACGTTTGTTCAGTGCTCACTCTCTGTGACAGTGCATGGCACACCCTATGCTCATTATCTCATTTGAATCTCATGACAACACCACAATCTCTCTCCCGTCATCATTTTGCATATGAGGAAACTGAGGCAGTTAGATCAAGCAGTTAGATCAAGAGATCAAACCCAGGTGGTCTGATTCCAGAGTGTACACTCTCTTACCCATTTCACCACAGCTTTCTTCAAGTTCATATCAGATCCCTGCTGTTGGAGTTTTTGATGGTGCAAAACTTCTTTTATTAACTTTTCAGGCTGATCAACTTGTTTGCCCAAGGGTGTCACTACCCACAAATATAAGGTCTTGGACCATAAGAACACCAGCTTTAGTCCAGGAGATGGTTGTCCTATTTGCATTGCCTATCACATGATGTCAAGGACTTCCTAGCACAAAATCAGTAGCCTGGGAATAAACAACACATGGAAAGACTTGTTGCACATTTCTGACAAGCAAGTCTGGCTTACAATTTGCCAGAACCATTCCAGGGGAAGAACTTGTCAGTGGGAAACGGTGTAAGGACCTGAAAACGAGCCCAACTCATTTGATCTGAATTTCAACACTGAGCCCCTTGTATGCAAGCGAACAAATTAGGAACCTAATTTCACTGATTATCAAAACCCATTCTTTTGACAAAATAAAATAAAAAAACAAAAAAACCACAAACATCAAAACTCAAAACTTCAAGCAAAATGTGACAGCATAAAAATAATACTTCAGTTGGGGCACCTGGGTGGCTCAGTCATTAAGCGTCTACCTTCGGCTCAGGTCATGATCCCGGGGTCCTGGGATCGAGCCCCGCATTGGGATCCCTGCTCCGCAGGAGGCCTGCTTCTCCCTCTCCCACTCCCCCTGCTTGTGTTCCCTCTCTCGCTGTGTCTCTCTCTCTATCAAATAAATAAAATCTTTTAAAAATAATAATAATACTTCAATTTACACATTTTCAAGTGCACATAGAATGGTTTTTTAATGATTTGACATAAACAAAATCATTCAGTTTTGTGTTTTTCAATTTTTTAAAGCCACCCAAGGTTTTAATGCTAAGTGTCACTAATTCTGTTAGATGTTCTTGTCATTTCAGGGTGCTTGTCTGAAATTCATTTGCATTTAGAGAAAGTATGCTTGCTGAGGATAAAGTAATGAGAATGGTCAAAATTAATAAAATTAAGAGGAGCATACTCCAGAAAAACTTGGACTTCCATCATTTGAGGTTATTTAAGGGTTGTTTTTTTTTTTCAATTTTCCTCTTTAATGATTAAGTACCAGGCAGTAATTTGTCACATTCATATGATTAATCTATAGATCTCTACTTGAATATTTTTTGTACCTTCTGTGCATCTTTTACAACAGATATTTGATCCATGTCCATTAATTGGGTTAGAATAAGAATGTCAATTGGTCAGTAGCTGTACTTGGCCTTGAAATCTTGGGTCTATCTGGGCAATATTTTTATTTTACAATATGTAATGGAATTTATTTTATTTATTTATTTATTTATTTTTAAAGATTTTATTTATTTGACAGAGAGAGACACAGCGAGAGAGGGAACACAAGCAGGGGGAGTGGGAGAGGGAGAAGCAGGCCTCCCGCCGAGCAAGGAGCCCGATGTGGGGCTCGATCCCAGGACCCTGGGATCATGACCCCAGCTGAAAGCAGACGCTTAACGACTAAGCCACCCAGGTGCCCCTGTAATGGAATTTAGAAACAATAAACCATACTCCTGTCCTACCCAATGAACATTAAAGCTCAGAGAGCTTGTGTAATGGGTGTTGACAAATCAAAATCAACCAAAGTAGTCGGCACAAAAATCTTTTCTGTGTCATTGGATCTTTAGCAAAATTTCTGCCAAGGGAGTTTTTTGGTAGGGGAAACAAAAATGTTTCAAATATAAAAATATATTTATAAGTAGAATATATAACTTAAAAATATAACTTGAAGTCATCCTCAGACAATGTTGTTTTCTACTATGTATTAAAATGTGATGACAAGGGCGCCTGGGTGGCTCAGTTGGTTAAGCGACTGCCTTCGGCTCAGGTCATGATCCTGGAGTCCCTGGATCGAGTCCCGCATGGCTCCCTGCTCGGCAGGGAGCCTGCTTCTCCCTCTGACCCTCCTCCCTCTCATGTGCTCTCTCTCTCTCATTCTCTCTGTCTCAAATAAATAAAATGTGATGACAAAGGGACGCCTGGGTGGCTCAGTCGGTTAAGCGTCTGCCTTCGGCTCAGGTCATGATCCCAGGGTCCTGGGATCGAGTCCCGCATCGGGCTCCCTGCTCCGCAGGGAGCCTGCTTCTCCCTCTGCCTCTGTCTCTCTCTCTCTCTCTCTGTCTCTCATGAATAAATAAATAAAATCTTTAAAAAAAAATGTGATGACAAAGCTCTGCTTCCTTTCAGTTAAAATGTGGCCAAATATCAAAAGGCAGTCCACTACCAGGACAGGTCTTTGTCTTTGTGGAAGCCAATGTCTACTTCCATATCCTTCTAGCTAAGAAACTGGCAAGGAGTGGAGAGCTTTCCTAGAGACTCGAATACACCGGCAAGAAATACATGCCATTTTTGTATATTATAATAATCCAGATGTGACATATCCTTTTTCAATCACCTGCAGAGTAAATTGTACCTTAGGCTGCGCAACTTAATCTGAACTACCCAGAGAAAATGTGACCAGTATAGAGCTTTATTGTGATATTGTTTATGTGCTGTGTTATTTTTTCTTGGGCATTGTGTAGTTGGTCTTCAAACTGCTTAGACAAATAGTAGTTAAGAGAACACTGAATAATTTATCATTCATTCACTTACTCGACAAGTGGTGGTTGTGCGTGCTTTTTTGTGCCCTGACAGTGTTAGGACTGAGGATCCTGTCGATGAGGGGATTTGGTGTCCTGGCTGAGAGCATGCACTCTAGTCAGGTGGCCTGGGTGCAAATTCTGACTCTGCCACTTGCTGGCTCGGTGACCTTGAGCACATTGCTTAAACTTACTTAGCTTGTTCATCTCTAAAATAGGTTTTTTGCATGAATGAAATAAGTTAACAAACATAAGTTATCTAAAACAGTAACTGATTTAGAGGAGCATCTGCTATTTTCATTAATACAGCAATGAATTAGCACATTGGAGGGGAGGCATTTGCTTCTGCCCTTGTGTAAACCATCAGAAAAGATAGGTAAGTGTGAAATTGCTCCTAGTCCATTGTCGAGGGTGTTCGATGGCTAGTGTTGTCATATTTATTGATTTTATTAAAATTGACCTGTTCAGGGCACCTGGGTGGTGGTTCAGTCAGTTGGGTGTCGGACTCCTGATTTCAGCTCAGGTCACGATCTCCGGGTTGGCGCTGGAGACTGTTTGGGATTCTCTCTCTCCCTCTCCCTCTGCCCCCCACCCCCTCTCTCACGTGCTCCCTCTCTCTAAAAACAAACAAAAAAACTAAAATTGACTTGTTCAAGGCCACGATCAATACCTCCGAAGCTCTGATCTCACACGAATCTTTTAGGGTAGCGCATGCGCCCTGGGGTAAGTAAGGCGCCCGTGCAACGGGCTTAGTTTTGATCCGCCTGGTCCATGTCTTCTCAACATGCCCTGTTCTGTCTGACTCCAGTCTAGGCCATTTCTTGGAGACGCCACCCTTGCTGAGCACCATAATTTCTCACAACACGTTTCCATTAGGCTCACATGCTTCCTAGATTTACCCAGACTCTGGTCCTTTCCCCGCGTGGTCCTTAAAAAAGCAGTGAGGTGGAAGGATGCTCGGAGGCAGGCAGGTGTCAGGGGCCGGATTTCCTAACCCGGTCCTGTTCCGTCTTTTATTTTTCCCTAGGTCCCCGCAGTCTAGACCCACGTCACCTCAGTGTCCTCTTGTGTGTTACCTTATTCACATTCTGTCCTCATTTTTCCTTATCCCTACTCCCCACCCCAGCGCCACTGAGATTGTGGGAAACACTGAGCACTTAGAGCTCACGTTTCTTGGTACACGGGCTCAGTGACTGAAAGCAGCTCAAGCAAGCACTCCGTTTGGCACTGGGTAACAACCAGTTTCCAACTAAGAAAAAACAAATTCCTCTCTTTGGGGTAAAATATTTTGAAATAATTTCTCAAATTATTTTGAAATTACACTTAGCCTAAATTTATTGCTTCATGATAGTGTTTTAAACTTTACTAAAAATGTCCACTGTTGGTATTCCCAGTATCTAGAACAGTGCCAGACACATTCGGTAAATATTTGTTGAATGAATTGAAGTGCAGTGGGCATGATTATGTAAGGTTGGAAATATAAGATTGTTGTGAAAAGAGATGAAAAATTACATCAAGGATCCCCTGATATGAAGAAGATTCACTGAACTAGATCCAGAGTAGAATTTACTCACTCATTCATACATATATGTATTCATTTAATAAACACATAAAGTACTTAATATCTGCCAAGCACTATTATAGGTGATTTATACATAGTAACTAATGTAGCCAATACAACCTCTCTTTAGGGCCGAATAATCAGATCTTAGAAATTGAAATGAAATTTGAAAAACAGGGCGCCTGGGTGGCTCAGTTGGTTAAGCGACTGCCTTTGGCTCAGGTCATGATCCTGGAGTCCCTGGATCGAGTCCCGCATCGGGCTCCCTGCTCAGCAGGGAGTCTGCTTCTCTCTCTGACCCTCCCCCCTCTCATGTGCTCTCTCTCATTCTCTCTCAAATAAATACATACATACATACATACATAAATAAATAAATAAATAAATAAATAAATAAATAAAAAGAAAAACAAAAGGTATATAGATTTCTATGGGTATGTGGGAAGAAATGTGTAACTGATTACTTATTTCACAGTTACAACAACTTACTGCATGCTTACTCATTCTAGCAGGCCCCATGCCATATGCTTTATATAATAAACTCCTTTCATCCACACAGCAAACATATGTTATAGGTGTTTTTACAGATATGAAAACTGTGGCTTAGGGTTGCTGTAGGTCCAAAGCCCAAAGTCACAATTTGAAGAACTTGAACCCACATATATCTGATTGCAAAGGTTTTGCATACTTGGAAATCATCTGTTTTCTTATTTATTTCTTATTTTCTTTCTTCCTCCTCCCACCCTCCACTAGATTGTAAGCTGTACCCACTGGCAAATAAAGCCTGTTCTTCCACTGCAGGGGTCTAGATCAGTACCGGGCATTTGGTAGGCCCTTGAGAAATATTTGTTGCATGAGGGAATAAATGAATGGACTCCAGAGTCTTGCATGGATGCCACACTGTCTTCCTAATACCGCCAGTTTCCAGCAAAGTAATTTATGATGATATACAAGTTTATTTTCCCAATCTAAATTTTTATTAGCTAAAACATATATTTGGTATTAGAGACCTCCTTCAGACTTTTAGAAACCAGCCATGTTGAAAGAACATGGGCTTTGTGAAGGTACACAAATGGCTAAGAGAGACATGAAAAGGTGCTCAACATCACTAAACATCAGGGAAATATAAATCAAAACCACAACGAGATATCACCTCACACCCATCAGAATGGCTTTTATCAGAAGGACAAAAAATAAGTGCTGGTAAGGATGTGGATAAAAGGGAACCCTGGTGCACTGTTGGTGGGAATGTACATTGGTACAGTCAATATGGAAAACACTATGGATGTTCCTCAAAAAGTTAAAATTAGAACTACCATATGATCCAGCAATCTCACTTCTGGATATATACCCAAGGAAAATATAATTGGGATCCCATGTTCACTGATGCATTATTCACAAAGCCGAGGTATGGAAATAATCTAAATATCCACTGATGTACAGATGAATAAAGAAAACGTAAAATTCAGTGGAATATTATTCAGCCTTAAAAAAGAAGGAAATCCTCCCGTTTGCAACAAAATAGATGAAGCTGGAGGACATTGTGCTAAGTGTAATAAGCCAGACACAGAAAGACAAATACTGCATGATTCCACTTCCATGTGGAATGTCAAATAGTCAAACTCGTAGAAGCAGAGAGGAGAGTGATGGTTGCCAGGGGCAGGTGGGGAGGAGGAAGGGAGGAGATGTTGGTCAAAGAGCACAAGGTTTCGGGCGCCTGGGTGGCTCAGTCGTTAAGCTTCTGCCTTCGGCTCAGGTCATGCTCCCAGGGTCCTGGGATCGAGCCCCACGTTGGGCTCCCTGCTCTGCGGGAAGCCTGCTTCTCCCTCTCCCCCTCCCCCTGCTTGTGTTCCCCTCTCTCACTGTGTCTCTCTCTGTCAAATAAATAAATAAAATCTTCAAAAAAAAAAAAAAGAGAGCACAAGGTTTCAGTTATGCAGGATGAATGAGTTCTGATGACATAATAGCCATGTACAGCAGAGGGGCCGATAGTTAACAATACTCTATTGTACACTTGCAACTTGCTAAGAGGCTAGATCTCAGATAAAATCTTCACACACACACACACACACATACACACACACACAATGGCAACATGTACAGGTGATGGGTAAGTGATTAAGCTTGATGGTGCTGATCTTTTCACATCATATACATGTATCAAGTTGCACACCTGAAATATATACAATTTTTATATGTTGATATTTCCAGTTGTCTAAAAAAATAAAACTGATATGAACATAAAAATAAAAAGGATAGGGATATTGAAGACAGGCCAACCTGGGATTAAGTCCTGCCCTACCTGCGCCAGCAGTAAGTCCTGGAGGGATTGCTGCTCTTCGTTGGAGCCCCAGAGACCGATCTAATCCCTCTCTGCCAGACACCGTGCTCTTACCTGCCCGGAATCCTCCCTTTTCCAGGTTAAAAAAAGACCTGATTCTTTTCAATCATTTCTTTTTTTTTTTTTTTAAGATTTTATTTATTTATTTGAGACAGAGAGAATGAGAGAGAGCACATGAGAGGGGTTAGGGTCAGAGGGAGAAGCAGACTCCCCGCCGAGCAGGGAGCCCGATGCGGGACTCGATCCAGGGACTCCAGGATCATGACCTGAGCCGAAGGCAGTCGCTTCACCAGCTGAGCCACCCAGGCGCCCCTGATGCCTAATCTTAATAATTGGGCTAAAGAAATTGCCCATTAGTAATTTTTCCTTCATTTCAAAAATCAAAGTGGTTTTTTTTTTTAAAGATTTTTATTTATTTGAGAGAACGAGAGAGAGAGCACATGAGAGGGGGGAGGGTCAGAGGGAGAAGCAGACTCCCTGCCGAGCAGGGAGCCCGATGCGGGACTTGATCCTGGGACTCCAGGATCATGACCTGAGCCGAAGGCAGTCGCTTAACCGACTGAGCCACCCAGGCGCCCTTCAATCATTTCTTAAGAACATGGTTTTCAAAGTCTTCCTCTGCTGGGTCATCTACTCTGGTTAGTCCACACATTTCCGTGTCCCCTTTTAAAAATCATGTCTGTGCTTGGAGCCCCTGGGTGGCTCAGTTGGCTAAGCGTCTGCCTTCGGCTCAGGTCATGATCCCAGGGTCCTGGGATCGAGCCCCGCGTCGGGCTCCCTGCTCAGTGGGGAGTCTCCCTCTCCCTCTGCCCCTCCCCCCACTCGTGCTCGCTCTCTGTCTCCAATAAATCTTTAAAAAAACTAATGTCTGTGCAAAATTAATGTTTGCTAGGATATAGAGCAACTGGGACTCTTAGGCACAGCTAGTGGATGTACAAATGGTACAACCACATTGGGAAAGTTGGGTAGTTTCTACTAAAAATAGACATGTGTGCATCTTGTGATTCCATTATTCTAGTGCCGGGGCATATGTGCACTAACTATTCAACCGTTTGTTTTGCATATCATCACAGCTTGGTTCCTAGGAGCCCCGGACTGGAAACTCCCCCAAAGCTCATCAATGTTAGACTGGATAAATTGTGATACACCCACACAATAAAATACCATATAGCAAAGGGACTAAATGACCTACAACAATACCCGGCAACATGGATGATCCTTTAAACAAAATGTTGACTCGGGCGCCTGGGTGGCTCAGTGGTTAAGCGACTGCCTTCGGCTCAGGTCATGGTCCCGGAGTCCCAGGATCAAGTCCCACATCAGGCTCCCTTCTCGGCAGGGAGTCTGCTTTTCCCTCTGACCCTCCCCCCTCTCATGTACTCACTCTCTCTCATTCTCTCTCTCTCAAATAAATAAAATCTTTTAAAAAAAAAAGATTAAAAAAAAAACCAAAATGTTGACTCAAAAGAATACCTCCTATACAACTGCATCCATATGAAGGCCCGAAAAGTGAGGTAAAACAAATCAATGCTATTAGAAGTTAGGACTGTCATCCTCCCAGGACGGGTCACGACTGGGAGCAGGAGGAGGGGTTTGGGGTGAATCAGTCAGGATCCAGTCAGGACCAAGCAAGCACTGGGTGTTGGTTACAAAACTGTATTTGGTTCCCAGCAATGTCTTAACTTGTATACTTAGGATATGTGCACTTTTCTGAAAGTATTATTACTATGCCTCAATAAAAGGTTTTTGTTGTTGTTATTAATATAATGATTAGTTAATATACTAGTGTGGATGGGACCCCAACATGTGGCCCTCCATTAAAGCAACTTTTCTGGCAAACTCAGTAACTCAGTTTATTGTGTGTGGCATTCAAGGCCATTCACAGCCTGGCTGCTATTAGATAACTTCCTAAGGTCCCTTCCATTCCTATGGGTCTTATCATTGCTTGATAAATGTTGAGCATGATAAAGGTTGGCAATGCGAAATTGACTCCATCTTTCTGTGCCAAGCACACGATCCAGATTAAGTTCTAGCCAAACAGAACCACTAGCTATTCCTTCTACACATTTTCTGTTCCCACCTCTGAGACACCTAGCGTGCCCTGAGCAAAAAGGCATGGTGCCTTCTTCCATCTGGATTCCCTAGTTTGCCTTCCATATGTTGCGACCTGTCCATGAAGGCCCTTCTCAGATCATGCCGTCTCCACCAGCACAAAGCTGGTCCTCTCCCACCACCCTCTATGCTATCTTACATGCTGGTCACTTGCCACCTTGTTCCAAGTAGGGTACTTACACTCCCATGGTGCTTTGCCCATAAATAATGATACTATATATATTGTTAGATGACAGAATGAGAAGCAATGATATCTTTGTTTTGTTAAACATTAAGCTTCTGAGTATCAAAGGTCAACCTCTTGTCCTTGCGCCTTTTCAGGAGGTTGTACGAAGTACTTCACTCTCACCTTCAGTCTGGGTCCAGTCAGGAGAGAGAAACAACACAGTGGGTTCAGCCAGAGTTTAATACAAAGAGTTCTTGCCTATGATAAAAGAGTAATTATAAGAAGATTCTAGGTGGTACACTAGGGCTGAGGGAGAGTACCTGAGGAAGCACAAACCTAGAAGGGGTTCAGACCTTGCTGGGGAAGATGTGGTTCAGCCCACTGGGTAGCAGAGACGTTCACTGGTTTGGCCAGCCTGGAGCCGGTCCAGAGTCACCGGGCAAACAGTAGATAGGCTACCCTCCGAAGTGCTGGCAGGGAAGCAGCCAGCCAGCAACCAGTGGTGTGGACGTGCAGTGGCTACGCTGTGTGTGACTCTCTGGTCAAGTAACTGCGTGTAGCCATGTGGGGGCTTTAGTTTCCATGTCAAGAAGGCCACGGAAAGTTATCACCAAGTGCTACAAGGTTGCGGAGGGATGGCTGGGGCAGTCTCCACCGGACATCCTCCCAAGTCTGCAACTCAGCTCCTGCCCGAAACTTCCAGAAGCCTCTTCCTCCAGTAATGTGCCTCCATTGTCCTCTACTGAGGAAGCTTGACACCATGCTCATTCAAAAGGGAAATGGTTAAAGGAATTCTCTTTTTTTTTATCACAGAGCAGGTATTAAAGAATGCATTGGGATCCGAGAGGCAATAAATCAACAATCCACACATCTTCCACCTCAGAACTTCCTGAATGCATTTGGTTCCAAGGCTGTACAGAACCAGGAGGGTGTGCGGATGAAATTCACCGTGTTTTAGGCACTATCAGGGGCAGCAGTGTCTGGAACTGCAAGGAAGAGGCTTATTAACGTGTGACCTCAGGTAAATCACTTTCCACCCGAAGGCCTTTTTCCTGATTTTCTTATGAGGGGTTGCACCGGTGGGTGGTTTGCAACCCAGGCTACAGCGAGCTGAGAAAAACATAGGCAGTGTTTCAAAGAGCTGCACTCATTCAGTTTAAAAGTTTGAACTTTTCAACCACTTTTTTTATTTTAGTGATAAAACACTTTTATGATACTATGCTGAAAAGTGCTCATTCTTTTTGATCCCGACTTGGCAAATTAAAAGTCAATCAGCTCAGAATTCTGTTTTTGAAATTTTACTAGTCTGTGGAACCTGAAAATCTGGTCACTCTGGGACTGGATGGTCTGTCTTGGAACACTTCTCATCTCTGGGATCTGCGCTTCTGAAAGGCCTACCAGTCTTTCCTGCTCATCACGTACGTCTCAAGCAGGCAGAAGAAACAGAAAAGGGGTCCCCTTCAGCAGCAGTAAATTTGGGTCCATCACAAAAGATGAGCACAGCCCCTGCACAATGAGGACTCACGAAAACACAAACCAATTCCTATATATTTTTTTTTTTACCAATTCCTATTTTAAAGATATTTTGTAAACCCTAAGGCAGCAACGAAAACATTTTAAAATGAGGCATAACTCAGAAGCCAACTGTAGTGATATAATTGCATCATATAAAATATTCAATTAATCCAAAGGGAGGCAGAACATCTAGGAAAGGATGGAAAAAAAAAAAAAAAAGAGTTTACCTGTGTGTCTTGCTAAGCATCATGGCCTAGTCTTAGGGTCCGCAAACAGCCTGTTCTATCAAAACACAAATCATCTGCTTCGGGAGTATTTGAGCTATCTAGACTGCTTTGAAAGCACCACAGAACCTCAACAAGGGTGTCTTCTGGGGGCGTCTGGGTGGCCCAGGCGGTTAAGCATCTGCCTTCGGCTCAGGTCGTGATCCCGGGGTCCTGGGATCGAGCCCCGCGTAGGGCTCCCTGCTCGGCGGGAAGCCTGCTTCTCCCTCTGCCACTCCCCCTGCTTGTGTTACTGCTCTCGCTGTCTCTCTCTGTCAAATGGATAAATAAAATCTTAAAAAAAAAAAGTATCTTTAAAAAAAAAAAGTCTTAAAAAAATAATAAAATCCATCAGTGGCATTTGGGCTTGACAGCTTGGGCACACGAGAGATACCAGTAGCCGCTATGACGTCAGAACAGTTTGTGAGATTGGATCATCCAGTTTCTCAGGAGGCACCAGCAGCTTGAGCATGGGGAACATCATCCCACCACAGAGCCCGGCTTCCAGGCTTCTGCTTCAACCCTTTTTTGAAAGTTGGTGCCTTGTAGCTTAGAAGACACTGAACCTCATAAAAGTAAAGAAAGAAGGTAAGAAACATTTCAGGCAAGCACTCAAAGCCCCTTTTACCCATGTTTTGAATAAAGTATTCATTATTTAAATAAGATTTTTTTTTTTTTTTTGAGAGAGAGAGCACGTGTGAGCGGGGAGGCACAGAGGGAGAGAGAGAATCCCAAGCAGGCTCCATGCTCAGCACGGAGCCTGACATGGAGCTTGATTTCACGACCCTGAGATCATGATCTGAGCCAAAATCAAGAGTCAGGCACTTTCCCAGCTGAGCCATCCAGGCGCCCCTAAAATATTTCTATGGCAAAGTGAGTTCTGAATTCCAATCAGGATGCCAGAAACAGAGTCTTTCTGGCCTGCTTGTCTCAGCAGGGTCTCCCTCCAACCTTGCCCTAAACTCACACAATAACAATACACAAAATCCAACAGCACCCTCCATTGGCCCGGGCTCCTGGGGACCTGGTTTGTGGGGAGATGGGATCTAAGGGGGCTCTGGTGGAAGAACAGACACTGAGAGTGTTTCTCCCATGGGAAGGGCAGAAACAGCTCAAACCTGCAGCAAGGGCAGCGGGGTGATGGACATTTCCGGGTGTCTCACCTAGTCAGAGTTTTTAAAAAGAACCCAAGAAATGACAGGTAGTGTGTCAAGTTTAACTGATATTTCCTGGGACCAGCAAAGTGGGAGGCTGCTGAAAATATACACAAACACACTACTTACTGCCCTTGGGCCTTTATTTATTAAAAACAAAGACTAGGGCGCCTGGGTGGCTCAGATGGTTAAGCGTCTGCCTTCGGCTCAGGTCATGATCCCAGCGTCCTGGGATCGAGTCCTGCATCGGGTTCCCTGCTCAGCGGGGAGCCTGCTTCTCCCTCTGCCCCTCTCTCTCTCTCTCTGTGACTCTCATGAATAAATAAATAAAACATTAAAAAAAAAAAAACAAAGACTATATGGTGAAATGGTGTGGAAAACCACTCGTGTATTTAATATATTCCCCAAGTTAATGCAACTAGCAGTTGACTATCAGTAAAACATAGTCTGATATGTTTTAATCAATTTCAGTGGATCAATTTAATCAAATTTCAGTGGATCCTAAATGGACAATTGAACTATTTCTGCAATGTGTTAATGGTAGAGATTCCTCTCTGGAATATAATATCCTATCCCTTTTTGGGGGAGTGCAATTAGGAGGGCAGATAGTCTATCTGGCAAACAGCGTGGCCTTCAGGCAATCAAAAAGTAAAACAAGGCTGAAAATTCCTCAGAAATAGCATACTTCTTAAATGCATGTTTAAACAAAAACAACCACCAAGAATCAAGTCTCTTACATACAATGTAAGAATTAACAGTGCATCTCTATACAGAGGCAGGGACGTCAAGTCTGGTCACATTGTTCTCAATCCATTAAAACCGCATTGGTCGGGCGCCTGGGTGGCTCAGTTGGTTAAGCGACTGTCTTCGGCTCAGGTCACGATCCTGGAGTCCCGGGATCGAGTCCCGCATCGGGCTCCCTGCTCGGCAGGGAGTCTGCTTCTCCCTCTGACCCTAACCCCTCTCATGTGCTCTCTCTCATTCTCTCTCTCTCAAATAAATAAATTCTTAAAAACAAAAACAAAAACAAAAAAAACCCGCATTGGTCCTCGTCAGACACAGGCATCCTCTTAAGCTTCTAGTCCTAATGAAGTGTATCCTCATTCTGTAGTCATTGATTGGAGCAGAGTTATTAAGAACAAAACAGACATGGATATAAGTTCAGCGGAATGGTCTTTCCAATCTCATGCCTGAGGGTCCACTGACCAGTTAAGAACTACAAGCCAAAATAAACAACAAAATAAATACCCACCCCAGCCAGTATCCCTTTCCCTCACTCACCCTCTTCCCGCATACATTCCTTTCCTTGCAGACAAATCTGTAGGCTACCGGAAAGCAGACTATTGAGGACGTCACGTAAGCTTCCTCTATTCTTTTAATTCTACTCTTATTCCAAGGATCCTGATTTTAGGGGATTGTCATGAAGGTATGTGGCATAATTTAAGTGTACCAGAACTTGAGAGAAATGGAAAACAACACGGCGTGATGTGAAATATCTACCACACACGTTAACTTCATGAAATTAATGCCATTTCGATAGGTTTTTATTGAACTATATTAGATCCTTATTATTAAGGCTAGGTAATTTGGGCAAGTGAGTACATAGATTTGTGGAGAACATGAATATATTACTGGCTTATCAAGTTCAATGAGAAATTTTCACACAGGCATGTGAAAATGTCTGTGAAAACAGGCATGTGAAAATCTGCCTTTTGTAAAAGGTCAAATTTTGTTACCAGTTAAAACACAAATTTGAAATAGAACCTGGCATTCAATTTAATCTGTTTACTATTGTTCAGTGACTTCTAATAATAATTGGTATAATAAAGATAATTGTGGAAAGCAAAAATTCCTAGTGTGATTTAAAAAAGAAAATTCAAGCAATGTGAAGCAGCCTTGCCAACAGTCTGGAGAATCAGTCTGTCTAGCAAGTCGTGTATGTAAATAAATAATCAGAGATGCTACTAAAATACAACTTAGTAAACAGGCATTACCTATTTAATAAGTACAATATATACATAGAATTCTCTTGAAAAGCTTCATTTTATACAGAAACATTTACAAAATGAACAGTGTAATCAAATTAAAGATTATCTGTACAATGCACACATATATATATGAACTTTTGGAAGATAAACAAGTTTCATCATTGTAGTCAAAATGGACAGCCATATGCATTTTAAAAAAGGGTTCCATCCCAGAAAATACATCTTTAATATACAATTATATTTTTCATTTATCTTCCTGAAAATTCTTCATGTTTGGATACTTTTCCAATTATTTTCTCTTGTTCAGAGCCTTGAAAAATTTCAGGTTTCTAGTGCCACCAACTGGTGTTAAAAATTAACAATCTTAGTGTCAAAAAAAGATTGTTTTGTTTTAAAAAAGGATATTGAAAAACAGGCTACTAGAGTCAACATTCATAAGGCAAACTAACCATACTGAGTAGCAACATGATTGATAAAAATATTTTCACCACAGTAGCATTTACAATATTAATGGTTTTTAATGTTTTGGTTTCTTTCTACCAGTAAATCTTGGTTTAAATTTATATGCAAAAAATCTTTAGAAAATAATATGCTGGTAAAACAAAGTTTAGTAATACACATGAAAACATGATTAGAATTATCTTTGTGAGCGTCAAGTAGGCATTAACAATTTACTAAAAGGGCAAAAATCAAATATCTCTTTACGGTCTTTGGATTTTTTTTTTTCTTCTTAGACCGCTCGGCCATCCTGACTTCCTGGATTTTTTTTTTTTTTTTTCTTCTTAAAGAATAATTAAACATCAAACTGTGACAGGGGATGTGTAGACCATTGTGAGACCACCTGCTCTCAGCATAACCCAGAGCAAGGATTCATTTCCCAAAGCTTCATACCACAGTGAGATTTCTGGGGCCACTATTTGCACAAGTGGATTAACCTTCTTCCTTCTGCAGCAGGGCCTCAAAGAGGGGCTCCTACCGCCTCCCGCCATTGTCACTAGACCACAGCGCCATGAGGACAACAAGTGCCCTGTCTGATTTGTTCACCAGTAAAACCATAATACCCAGGATGCTGCCTGGCAATAGCAGGTCTTCAATACATATGTTTTTTAAGTGAATACATAACATGCTGGTAGCCTGATAAAATTTAATTCAAGATAAATCACTTTAAATGGTGATGAAGATAGAAAGTTAAAAAAAAAACAACACACAACATCAAAGTTCAAACCCATTTCTTCGCTCAAACCCACTATTTTCAATCCTTAACACTGAGCAGGCTAAAGTTTGAAGTGGTATGGGAAAAAAGGGAGTCACAGTAAGAATTCACTTCAAAATTAAAACCTAGAAAAGCATATGCAGATGTACATACACAAAAAAAATTACCTGCTCAAAGAAATCAAAACAGTGCTAACTAGCCAAAACAGCCTTTGATGTATATAACTAATAATGAACATATAAATCTTGCCTCAGATCTCAGGTTTATCCAGACCATTTTCCTTTTCCAGACACCCATTCTTCTCTCCACATAGTCAATATATTAAGAGTAGAAGACCCTCTCAATCCTTACATTAGCAGCTTTTTGTGCTTGGTATAAAGATCTGACATATCCACCTCTTTGTACATTACTTTGCTCAGTTCTAATCCATACACAAAAAGATACAATAGAAACTGAAGAACAAAAGGACAATAAAAGCATTTTCTTCAAAAATTTTCCATAGCTTGAAAAATAAAAGTCAGAATATTGTTTATAATAAATAGCTTTCCTCTAAAGTAGTGTCACCATTTGAGTTCTCCAAATGAATGGTGGTGGCACACATGTTAATATTGGAATGTTTCACTTTTGTATGTAATAAAATGTATATATTTTTAAAAAGTGTATAGACATAGGACACTCTAGATCTGATCACTGCTTGGTCTCCATGCACACATTTTGTGTCTTGGAGGAAAAAAACAAATATTGTAGTCTATGAAGCTCCATTACAGAAAAAGTCATGAAATTTAGTTATGTTGGCTACTCTAAGTAGTCTTTAGGAATATCAACAGTATGTCTAGAAAAATGGGAAAATAATTCAGATTTGTTTGCACTTACCCCCTCTTACTTTATTTTGATAAATTATTATTGGTAAAAAGAACAAGACACATTATGGTAAGAGTAACACTTGTTATAGCTATTTTAAGAAGGTGTTTTGGACTTATATTTCCAGTTTGAAAAGATTTTGTTTTTGGATGGCAAGACATAACCTGACATACAGAAAAAATAAGATGCTGCACTGAATCCTTCGTAAAAATTTAGTAAATGATCTTTTTAAACAATGTTGATTAAAAAAGTGTTAAAACACATTAAAGGGATATTGCCACCATGAGCCCAACTTTTAGAGTCATACAATTCCTTAAAGGTTAATTCATCATCCCAAAGCTTACTTCTCTTAAGGAGAGAAAAAAAGGATGCAAAAATCTAAAACAAAAGGGACACTTGTGGCAACATCTGCGTATTAGCCAAGGTATCCTATTACGGAAATGATCTGAATATAAGGAAATGTGAAAAGCCACGCTCAGAAATGATAATAAGTTACAACTTACAAGAAGAAGGAACAAAATTCAATGATGTAGAAATGCTGATACTATGACTGGCAACATTTAAGTGCACATCTTAAATATTGTAAAAATCCATCAGGATACACAAATTTGGCTCTAACATTCCTTTGGTTACAGAGATGTAATTATTTTGTATTTTAAATAAATATACTGAAACACATCACATTGGGGACTGTAAGATCACGCCACTGGAATATATAATTATATAATGGTAAAGAATGGTATTCAAATGAAATGGTTAACAGAGCCATATGCTGGATTCTCTTGGGAACTGGTTCTTCATAAATATCTTAAACATTTATCTTTACATTTGATGTTATTAGCAAAACTAAAGTATTCCAGTTTCAAAGAATTCATCATTCATCTCTCTGCTCTAACGACTAATCTAATTCACATTTTAAAATACAACTGAAGTCCACAAATCTAAGTGAGCATGTTATTTAAAATCCTATTTTGTGTAACTGAAAAATAAAAAAACCTCAACATTAACTCAAACAATTTGAATCTGAAAAAAACGTACCTAGCACAGATAAGGAAACCAGACAGAGACATGCAATGTCTGATAACTGCTAGCTACCAGGAGCTGGCTTTCCTATTAGCTTCCATTAAAATTAAGATTTAAGGACTCACTGGCATCCCTAAAATAAAACCAAGTGTTATACTGGAATGTCAAACAAAACCTTAATCACTTTAGTTTTATTCATGTTGGAGAAATAGCGTATTACTGAATGATTAACATGTGTCCTTTCATGCATAATTTTAAAAAGCTGAATCATTTTTGACGTTATATATTTTCAAAGGAAGAAATACGGAGAAGGGATTTTCGAAAGCCCTTGCAATAATGTTCGGCACTTCGTAGGACTGTTAGCAATTTCAGTTGCTCTGATTCGGTGACAGGCTGTCACTATACAAACACAAATTTCATCAAAGCTCATTCTCTTACAGTACACACAGCAATGCATTCATATTGTAAAAGGATGCTTTTTTATACAGATGAAGCAAAACGATTTTTTACTGGCTGACACACAAAGCAGGGAAACTTTTTCCAACAACACTGGGCAGAGTGGCACCTGCTCCTTATGTGGCTTTTGTGTTTAGTGACCGAGAGCTGTGTGTTAGGTTTTCTTCGTCCTCTGTTCTAGTTCATGCTGGTGTTTAATAAGACGTTCTATTTCTGTTCCAAGTGTTTGTAGATTTTCCTTTACCAATAAGAAAAAGGGGGAAAGAAAACAGAACCATTAAGTATCATAAGTATACAGATCCAGTTTGAACTGTTTTTGCTTGAATTTTGACACTGAAAGGGTGAGGATTAGTCTTCAGTGCTCTGCAGCATAAACCAGGTGCACAGCAGTTTTCAGTCAGTCCTGTACATTTCAGAATCTTTACTAAAGCTACAGCAAATTTTAGTGCATAGATTTATTACTACATTTACAACTTTATTTACTATCAAGGCCCAAACATAGCACAAATAGAACAGTTGGGTCGGGTAAAAGCCGCAAAAGTAAAGCTGGAAAATACATTAGAAAATGAATGCCCTAATCTTAAAATAGAGTCTCAGCGATTGATTATAACTAATTATATAGGTCAAAGGCCACCCACTGCAAAATAAACAACTGTCTGTACAATAGCGAAGCTGATTTTCTGCTCTTTCTTTCCTTGCTAGCTTAAAAAATTGTATTTTTCAAGAAAAACACAAAAATTTTATCTCCAGATAAAATGGCTACCTTGCATTATAGAACTAGTCCATTTACGGGCTAGCTCACACTATGAAAGAGGCACCATTATGCCATGCTTACTTACTGGCTGGTAAGTAAATGAGAAATACAGATACCTTCAAAGTAATATTTTTTAGTAATGTATCCTCCAAAACAGCCTGTAATTTTCTGTTGATCTCCAAAGAGAGGTCCAATGTTAATCCACTATCAGCTGGATGGGATGTATATAAAGATGCCATAATGCCACCCCGTCTACTTAAATGGACTTTATTAAAATCAGATGCCTCTGAAGAAAGTGTGCCTGATTCTTCCCGTAAAATGTAACTCTGAATTATTCTGCAAAATAAAATGACACGGTCAGTTATATACTTGTAGAATTAAAAACATTAAAATTTACAAGAGTCAACTAATCATAAGCATGAAGATGATTAGCATAAAACAAGCACCTATTAGGCTAATAACAGTAATATGTTAGAAAATAAATTTTCTTATTCACATGGTATCTTTTTTTTTTTTTTAAAGATTTTATTTGAGAGAGCGCGTGCACCCACAAGCAGGGGGGAGGGGCAGAGGGAGAGGAAGAAGCGCAGACTCCCCAGTGTATAGGGAGCCGACTTGGGGCTCGATCCCAGAACTCTGGGATCATGACCTGAGCTGAAGGCAGATGCTTAACTGACTGAGCCACTTAGGTGCCCCCAGATGATGTCTTAATCCCATTTTTATTCAAATGGTATTTACATTAAAGATATATAAACATTGTTTTTCTATTTCTTTCCTTATTACTTTAATCAAAATATTTTAAATTTTTAAAAAGATTTTATTTATTTGACAGAGAGCACAAGCAGAGGGAGCTGCAGGCAGAGCGAGAGGGAGAAGCAGGCTCCCTGCTGAGCAGAAAGCCCTATGTGGGGCTCGATCTCAGAACCCCAGGAACACGACCTGACCCGACCCGAAGGCAGACACCCAACCTACTGAGCCACCCAGGTGCCCCTAATCAAAATACTTTTGAGCAATTTCTTTATGACTCCATTTCAGTTAATATTTTCTATTTTCTTGTTATTAAACTTAGAACTTTATTCATTTTTTAAAAAGATTTATTTATTTAGGGGCACCTGGGTGCCTCGGTCATTAAGTGTCTGCCTTTGGCTGGGGTCATGATCCCAGAGTTCTGGGATCAGGCCCCGCATCGGGCTCCCTGCTCTGCGGGAAGCCTGCTTCTCTCTCTCCCACTCCCCCTGCTTGTGTTCCCTCTCTCGCTGTGTGTCTCTGTCAAATAAATAAATAAAATCTTTAAAAAAAAAAAAAAAAAAGATTTTAGAGAGAAAGAGCATGCACATGAATGTATGCGCAAGCAGGAGACCAGGGGTGGGGGGAAGTGGCGGCACAGGGCTCAATCTCGCAACACTGAGATTACGACCTGAGCTGAAATCAAGAGTCAGACACTTAACCAACTGAGCCACCCAGGCACCCCTTCTTTTTCTTTTAAAAGTCACGGGCCAACTTTTCGCTAAGTCTAAAATTATTTCAAAATAAAAATTAAAAAGTCGGGCGCCTGGGTGGCTCAGTTGGTTAAGTGACTGCCTTCGGCTCAGGTCATGATCCTGGAGTCCCTGGATCGAGTCCCACATCGGGGTCCCTGCTCGGCAGGGAGCCTGCTTCTCCCTCTGACCCTCCCCCCTCTCATGTACTCTCTCTCTCTCATTCTCTCTGTCTCAAATAAATAAAGTCTTTAAAAAAAAAAAATTAAAAAGTCATGGGTAAAAAGTTGCAATATATAAAAAATATCTTAAAAGAATATGGTATTTTTAAGAGGAATTTTGCACAGCAAATTTTTTTTTCCTTTTTACCAGGTGAGGAAGGAAGGCCCAAGCCCCAGAGAGCCCAGCTCCTG
This sequence comes from Mirounga angustirostris, assembly GCF_029215605.1. Lineage (NCBI taxonomy): Eukaryota > Metazoa > Chordata > Mammalia > Carnivora > Phocidae > Mirounga > Mirounga angustirostris. The sequence goes on from NW_026991714.1 coordinate 138,515,279, forward strand.
GGAGGGGAGAATAAGCCATTGGAGGGATGAAGAGGAAAGATCACAGCCCACAGGGTCAGGATGGAGAACCCGCAGGTGAGATGAACAAAAAAAACCATGCCAGAGGCCAGTTAGCAGGGGGACGAAATAGAAAACAAAAGTGCATGAAAATCTGTCTCATAAAAGTGACTGAGAAAAAGTAAGGTTTCATGCATGGTACCAAAGCAAAGAACATTAGTGCAAATTAAACGTGTATGGAACACACTGCACAGCAGATTCCAGGCTGTGCTGACCAGGCATCCCGCCCACCTCATAGAAAGCCAGTACCCCCTGCTCAGGGGCCAGGACGCCCTGAGGCCCCCAAGGTCACCATTCAAAAGGCCGGTTCTTAGCTCAAGGCCCCTGGTGCCCAGCTACTGGGAGCTTGAGAAGCCAGTTTTTTGTTTTTTTTTTTTTTAAGATTTTATTTATTTATTGATTTGAGAGAGAGAGAGAGAAACAGCATGAGAGGGGATAGGGTCAGAGGGAGAAGCAGGCTCTCCGCCAAGCCGGGAGCCTGATGTGGGACTCGATCCCAGGACTCCGGGATCATGACCTGAGCCGAAGGCAGTCACTTAACCAACTGAGCCACCCAGGCGCCCGAGAAGCCAGTTTTTGACTTTAGGTCACACTGACCTAGTCCCAGCTGGGCCCAGATCCCCAGCTCTTGGTCTGTCACTTACTGGATTAGTGGTGACTCTGGAACATTTAGTGATTTGACCTGAACACCACCAGTTAATTTATTTGTCCCTGAGTTTTAAGAAATCAATGAAAGTTTAAGTCATAGGCACAGAATCTTGTACTTGGCAGGTGCCCAATAAATTACCCACTTGTCCTACCCAACAGGAAAGATAATCCACAACCCCATATCTCATGAAAATCAAAAGCTAACAGAGTGCTTTTATTAAATACAACATTATCTTAGTAGCCTAAAAAAATTAAGATCTGTTGAACTCTAGATCACCTTAAAGACCTGTTCATCTCTGTATTCCCAAAACCTAGAACATAGTAAATGATCAATAAAAGACTGGGAACTGAATGACTAAAATTAAGAATTATTTTTTGATCTAAAACTAATGATGTAATGTATGGTGATTAACATAACAATAAAAAATTATTTAAAAATTATTTTTTGAGGGGCGCCTGGGTGGCTCAGTCATTAAGCGTCTGCCTTCGGCTCAGGTCATGATCCCAGGGTCCTGGAATTGAGCCCTGAGGCCTGCAGGGCTCGCTGTCAAATAAATAAAATCTTTAAAAAATAAGAATTATTTTTTGAAAGATTGGCTCTTGATATGATTAATTTTGAAAACAGTAACTTTACCATATAAGTAATGGTATTTCAAACACAGATCGTGTTATATAATACATACTTTGTTTTTTTCCTAATTTCTTCCACCAACTGTTTGATATGATCTTCCATAAATTCTATCTTTTCATTTTTCCGGGCATGTGCTTTTTGCAGCCTTACGATCCTCTCAATCAACATGGCCTTGTCCACTTCTGGAAAGTTATCCACAGCTACTGACGACCTGGTATTTTCTGGAGATCGATCTTCTGCACTGCTTCGAGCATTGAGGGACCCTGAAGACCAAAAAAAAAAAAAAAATCACTTAGGGTATTGTACTCAGTCTAGAGTCATCTGCTAATGTCACGTATTATTTCTTCTAGTATAAACTGCAAATATTCGATCTAACAGAGTCGGGCACAGAATACAAGTCATACCTGGCCTGAGTTCTTATTTCTGAATATATGAATGACAGAAGTACCAAAAGGGCCTATTACGTCTCTCAGGAACCGGATGAGGAAGCAGCAATAGAGAAACAAGAAACTCAAGAAAAAGTCAGAATAACAAGTCTGAAGTGAAACTGAGAGCCAAAGACAGAGACAGAGAAGACAGAACACAGAGTGGGTTAAGCTCTGAAGCCAGTCTCCCGAGGCTCAAATCCTACTCCTCGACTTTCTAGCTGCGTGATGTTGGACAAGTTATTTAATTCTCTGTGCCTTGGTCACCACATCTTAAAATAGGAATAATATTATTATTTACCTCATAGGATTGTTATCCTCATTTAGAGTTAATATATGTGAAGTGCTTGGAACAGTGCATATAAGTAAGCACTCACTAAATGTTAGCTATTACTTTTATCAACATCAGTTGAGAAAAATTTCTGATCCTCTCTATCCTACAAACATAAGTCTTTTTTCAAATCCATTTTGTAGATTTAAGACAGTAATATATCCTATTCAAGGTCACGCACTGGCTTCTAAATACCTATGTGTAGGGGAACCTGGGTCGCTCAGTCGTTAAGCGTCTGCCTTCGGCTCAGGTCGTGACACCAGGGTCTTGGGATCGAGCCCCGCATCGGGCTCCTTGCTCAGCGGGAAGCATGCTTCTCCCTCTCCCACCCACCCTGCTTGTGTTCCCTCTCTCACTGTGTCTCTGTCAGATAAATAAAATCTTTTTAAAAAATAAATAAATACCTATGTGTAGTTTCAATCCACGTTCTTTCTACTGTGTGATCTTCCCACTACTGTAATAGTCGATGTGCAACTCCTGGGAGGGAGTGCAGTGTCATGGCATGCACTCATTCTAGAGTCTGAGAGTTCTGTCACTGTGGATTTGGGGCAAGTCATGGAACCATTCTGAACCTTCGTTTCCTCAGCACTAAAATGCGAATTGTAACACCTCACACAACTATTCTGCAGAGTAAATAATATGCTTAAAGTGCTTGGCGTGATTCCTGGCACTCTAAAATGACAAATACATGATATTTTGCTAATTACCCTTTACACAATGATATCAATCATAATTTTATGGACTCTCTTCATTTTCACTTCAGACCACAGGCATATTTACCATGGGAAAGCTAAAAGATTTAAACTATGTATATATAAAAAAAATCTTAAAATATATTGATGATCATTTCATTAGTTTTCAGGTGTTAAAAGTAACATAAAAGTAAAAAAAAAAAAAGAGAGACCATATTATAACAAATCTTCTATATGGATGAATAGAAATCTGAATTTAAAAATGGAAGAGGAAATCGTCACAAAGAATAAAGAAGATGCAGGTAAGATAATAGGAGGTAGGGAGACAGATCATCTAGAACCCCATGACAAACATGAAACCCTGGGAAATGATGAGAACTTATTTAACTGGAAATAATACCACTTTTTATAACTCAAAATGGGAAAAAAAAATATCAACACTTTTTAACACAAAAAAATGCTAGTTCTTTTTACAATCACTAGATAACAACTGAAACCAGAAATTTTTTTACCTGATGAACTAGAACGACTCCCCATACTGCTGACTTCTTTATCATAGCTTCCATTCTCCACCTGATCTAATTTTCTTCGTGCTACAGGAAAAATAAACAAATTACTTGTGACAATTATCATGACCATTTGCCCCACTATTTCTGATTTTAATTGCTAAAATCGCTCAGGCAAAAATGGCTTAAACACAAGAGAAATTTGTGGAATACATACTTTAGACAGGAGGGCTATAGTTGTCATTCATATAAAATGATATCTAGAAATGTACGGGTCAAATACAAAATACATAGAAACAACACTATGATGACATCACTTAGGCATAGTGACCTAACATTCAGAGTCCTGATGGATTTAGATGACCTCTACAATACCAGAAATTTCCCTTCAATTATAGCTTTAAAAACAAACAATTCTTATGGCAAATGTCTGAATATATTCATATTAAGTAAATGCTAAATCTCTTTTATCTGAATACTATATTTCACCCAATAATAACACAAAGTAGTGAGAACAGAAGAGATTAGGAAGTCGGAACACATATCTTACTCATCTTTGTATCCAAGCACATAGCACAGTTTAAATTGTTTAATTTTTAAATGAAAGAAATCTGGGTTCCAGTCCCAGCTGTTAATCATTTGTTCAGGTCATTCATAACCTGTCTGGGTCTCAGTTTCTTCTAAGATGAAGGGTTAGGGCTCAATGATCTCTAAGGTAGAGGTCTACAAGGTGGGCTGCAGGTACCCTAGATGCTGCACAAAACAACTCATAGCATGTGTAGGGAGAAAATATTAGAATTTCCATTTATACTTACATTTCATCTGGTCTTTGAAAAGACTTTTTAATCTTAATTTTTATTATGTTTTAATCAGATTCTATTTTTCATGTTTTTTAATGTAGAGTGATACATGTTTTAAATTTATAAATAAATACATATAAATCTGAGAACAAATGCTTAAATACTTTTTACTGATTGGAGTATGTGATCAAAAAAGTTTAGACACTACTGCCCTCAAGTATATTCCCAACTCTCACATTCTGGGGTTCTGTGCATAAACGTCCTTTAGCACAGAAGATGTTATAGACTATTCATGGAACTCCAAGAGGTTTAGCGATTTGGTTATAAACATTAATACATTAACAAGAACATATGGCACTAATCAGTGTGGTAGAACCTGATGTAAAATATATTTTTTCTATAAATCCTTAATGACTAAAAGATGCAACATTAAGGTCTAAGGGTGTGAGAATTTTATACCTTGCTGGAGTTGTTTGGTAAGATCTTTGACACTGGAGGCATGTTTACGTCTTTGGGTTACTAATTCATCTTTTAGTTCTTCGACCTGGGTACTCAATGCTTTAACTTCTGTGTGTCTACAGGTGAGTTCCGCTTGCAGAGTCTGGACCTCCTCTTTTCGCAGTTCTTCCTCTTTTGACAATCTACTTTCCTAAATATTAAATGAGATCAAATAAAAAACACCAACTTTAACACCTGTTTGTTTCCATTACTGCTCATAGTTTAAAACCTGAAAATACAAGGTCTTTGATGGTAGATTCTTCCAGAGTTGTTCCTTACCAGGTTTTGTTTCCCGCACTCCTCAAATTCCTTGTGTGGGAATGCAGGGGGCATATTAATGCATTTGCCATTTTATACATGCAAAACAGTCTATGTCAGAGGTCTTTGGTTATTTTGGACTAACATCTCAAATTATTTTTATGAGTAACTTGAAGACACTCTGATCACTTAGAAATATTAAACCATTTTTAAACTATAAAAATCTAGAGTATTTGAAATACTCTAAAAAATATATAGTAATTCCAGGGGTGCCTAGGTGGCTCAGTCAGCTGAATGTCCAACTCTTGATTTCGGCTCAGGTCACGATCTCAGGGTCACGAGATCGAGCCCCGTGTCAGGCTCCGTACTCAGCAGGAAGTCTGCTTGAGATTCTCTCTCTCCCTCTCCATCTGCCCCTCCCCCCCAAAATAAATAAATCTTAAAATATATATATATATACATACACACACACACACACACACATGGTAATTCCAGTTACTAATGACAAAAACCATGGTTTTCTTATTTTCAAAAGTGAAATACTTTCTCATAAACACTTTAGGAAGGTATTTTATTATAAATTATATATAGGAAGGAAAAAGGACACTTTAAACAAGTTAGAAGGAAAAACTGACACTTCTCACAGCATTTGAAATTACCAGAAAATCAGGCCAATAAAAAAAAGAGCTCAACTTAACTACCAGTAGGTTTATACTAATAGGAAAATTTAATCTGTGCCTCTTGTATGTCACTTTAAAAGTTAAATGTAAATGTGTACTTACCAAATTAGTATTTGTCTGTTTCATTTGTTCACATTGGCTTTGTAACTGACTTTCACTACAGGAAAGCTTATCAAATTGTGACTGCAAAGAATTGGATTCAGATTGGAGTTGCGCATTCTTACTAGTGAGCTTTTCTGTAAATAGTAGTAACTCAGATTCTCTTTTCCTACTGCCTTCGATGTCTTTTTGTAGGTCATTAATCAAAGAATTAAGACTTTCCACTTCTTCCTTCAAATTTTCAATTTCTTGTTTACCTCTAAAAAACAAAGTTTATACTTAAAAAAAACTACTAAAAGACATTACATTAATGGTTTGGGATTTTCATCAAATAAAATACTTTATAAATGCACTTTTATTCATTCAGCCAATTTATTTATTTGGATTTGCAGGACTACCTAATATATGCTAGGAACTAAGAGCTGTGAGTATAAGTAAGACTGACATGGGCCCGGCTTTCAAAGATTTCCATTAAGGAAATTACATGCGTGATAAAATATTTTTGACGATGCAAGCACAGGGTGGGTTGCCTAACCTAGTGTAAGTGGTGTTTAAACTAACACAGTAGGGGCTAGCAAACTTCTCCTGTGAAAGGCCCAAACTTAAACAATTTAAGTTTCTACGGCATATGGTCTTTGCGGCAAGTGTTCAACCCTGCCGCTGCAGTGTGAAAGCAGCCACAGATAATCCATGAAGGAATGAGAGTAGCTGTGTTCCAAGAAAAAATTATTTACAAAAAAAGGCAGTGGGCTGGACTTGGCTCGTGGACCACAGTTTGCTACTTCCTGATCAGAAGAAAAAGTAGGAGTGAGTGGGACAACAAAATATGTTCCAGGTACAAGAAACAGGATGTGCTAGATCTGGGAAGGGAACGAGAATGACTTTCTTGTTGGTACTAACAAACACATGTTCAACACTGATGAGGATAAGGACAGCACTATATGCCCAGCACTTAATATAGCGCATGCACATAGGAGACAATCAATCCACATTTGTAAACAACTATTGCTGAAACCCAAGAGTGCGAAAAGAGAAAGCACAGAGAGAGAAGCAAGGTCACTAATGATCTTCTAAGCCATGCTGTGGCATCTGAACTTACTGGACAGTCCTTGAGGCAATGGGAAATCACTGAAAGGTTTTGAGATTTCCTTTTTAAAAAGACTATGCTAACTACAGTGTAGGAAATGGACTGCAAGGGAAGACAAAAAAAAAACAAAACCCACAAAAAATAAAACAAAAAACCCATTTAGAAGCTATGGCAGCTTTCCAGATAAAAGAACAATGGCAGCAATAGTAGGAGTGTGAAAAATAAATGAACTTGAAAGATACTGAAGCATTAGCATCAATAATACTCTGTGACTGGTTAGATGTATGAGGGGAAGGAAAGGAAACCAAGAAGGACGCCCAGGTTCCTGGGCTGGAAAATCATGTGGATGCTCCACTCATCGCTCATCTCAGGAACATCAGAGGAGCATATTTATGGGTGGGATGGATGAATCAGTTTGGGACATTCTAAAAGTCTGAGGTGCCTTTGATACCTGTATGTCTGGGCCTGAGCCTTTAAAAGGGCTGAAGATAATGACTTGAAGGTCCTACAGCATACTACAGCAATAGCTGGGCCATTCAGGGTATGATAAAATAGTAACAAAAGAGTTTTATGACAAGGAGAAGGCTGCCAAGGAGACTGAGAAAAGGAGTGGCCAGAAAGTGGGGAGGAACACCAAGGAAAGCATGATATGAAGCCAAAGGAACAGAGCATGTCAAGATAATGGGCTTGGGGCACCTGGGTAGCTCAGTTGGTTAAGCGACTGCCTTCAGCTCTGGTCAGGATCCCAGGGTCCTGGGATCGAGCCCCGCATCGGGCTCCCTGCTTGGTGGGAAGCCTGCTTCTCCCTCTCCCACTACCCCGGCTTGTGTTCTTTCTCTAGCTGTCTCTCTCTGTCAGTTAAATAAATAAATAAAATCTTTTAAAAAAAGGAAAGATAATGGGCTTAATGGTTTTATACTGAAAATTCAAGCAAGGCTTACTCTGGGAAGTGTCTGCTAGATTTAAGGAGGCATTAGCAGTTTTTAATGGGATGTTGGGGTAGAAGCTAGACTGAAGTGGAGAGGAAAAGGAGGACAAACGAAGTGACGGCATGGAGGAAGAGTACAGATGATTCTACAAGGATGTTTGGTGGTGAAGGACATGAGAAAGGTGGGGGGACATCACATTAGTTTTGACGTTTTTAATATTGAAATGTAGAAAAACAAAAAGTAGAGAGAGGTAAGAGATAAAGGATAAAGAAGAAATAGTCCAGAAAGATCCTGAGAAGGCAGAAGAGCATGGGATCCACAGAAGTAGAGAGAACAATTCAGTTCATAGGGGAACAGGAACAGGTCTTCTGTAATAACAGAAGGAAGAGAAAGAAGAATAGCTGCAGATGAAGGCAAGTTCACAGAAGAGACAGAAAGAGGTTGCGAGAACAGTTACCTGCAGCTCCCACTTCTCTTGTGAAGTAAATAAGAGGTAATCACCTGCCAAGAGTAAATAGCGAGGAGAGGGAGACCGGAAGTGGGAAAGAAGGAACGTCTGGAATAGATGCTTTGAGGTGGGGGAGAGGCTGTAACTAAAGACATATGGCAGGATTAGAGGTCACTAACATTGCCAGTTGAGGTCGCAGCACCAACCTGGATGATGGTGAGGATTTTGGGCAACACTGAGCAGCAGCCGCTGGGACAGTATCAAAAAGAAGCTATTTGGATTAAGGATGAACTTAGGCTCTGCCAGATGACGTCATGAGTAGAGTTTAGCTAAATGGTTTTACAAGGAGCCAAGGAATGTCAACTCCTGACCTTGCACCACAATACACACAAAGGTACAGATGTACATATATATCTACCTTTTAGAAGTACTAGTAATAGTAGCATAATTTGAACATTAAAGAATAAGAAATTAAAATCCATTCTGTTTTATAAATTGCCACTTCCAATATTTAGGGAATATAAACTTTGATTTTTAGAAGCCATAATAGGAACTTCAAAGATAATCCAAAAAAGTTCAAATGAAAACAGGAATTTTAAATTTTTTAGCTAGTAAAATTATAAAATTCTTATTTAATGTAATAATTACATTTAATAACAGAATCTCGAGATAGAATTAAAAAGCCTATTGATTAGCATAAACAGAAGTTGCTTGGTTTATACCTTTGATGTTGCTCCTGTATCTGATCCACAATTTTCACTCTGTCCAATAAATTCTGAATTTCAGCTTTTTGGCGATTAATAATTTCTTTATATTTGGATAACTCATCTTCTGTTCTTAATCGTTCATCTTCTAGACATTTCACCTATCAAAATTCATAACCAAGTTAGACTATAAACAGTATTTTCTTGTTCCTTAATTACTTCATACAGTGATTATATATTAATAATCCAAGCTAGGGGCTCCTGGGTGTCTCAGTTGGTTAAGCGTCAAGACTCTTGATTTTGGCTCTGGTCATGATGTCAGGATTGTGAGATCGAGCCCCACATCGGGCTCCGCACTGTGCGTGGAGCCTGCTTAAGATTCTCTTTCCCTCCCCTGCCCCTCCCCCACCATTCACACGTTCGCACACTCGTTCTCTCTCTTGCTCAAAAAAAAAAAAAAAACAAAAAAACTAAGCTAAGTTATAAGGATTAATGTGAAGAAAATATAATGGGACATTAACAGTCTTGGGGTTCAGTCTCAGATTTCTCGTGATTTAGTCACAGGAGTTTTAGCATGTCACATTATTTTTGCTGAATCTCCATTTCCTCACCTGAAAACAAGATATACCTTCCCCACCTACCTCAAAGAACTGGCACAGAGAACAAATGGAAAGGCACATGAAGGACACTTTAGAAATTATTAAATGATGGCAAATTCAAGGTGGTTACTTAAAAGCCTATTTCTAAAGAAATGAATTGACATACAATGATATTTCACATTCATATTAAAAGGGATACTATTTTTACAATGAAGACTATACTACATTGTTAGAAATTAAAACTGTACAAGACTACCCAGGAGAAATATAAAGTCTATTATTTTCTGTCGCTTACAGTTCTAAAGTCCAACTATCTTTCCAATTAATTTGCTGATAAGACTGCCTTATGTTAGGGGCCCAAGGATAAGTGACAGAAACAGGAAATGTGCTGTAAAATAGGAATGTCTGGAAAATACTTCAAAGGGACCAAAGGGATCATTTCAACAAAAGAGTCCCTTGTATTGCTAGGAAATCAATATCCTACTCCTCTGAGTTCTTTCATTTTGGAATGAAAGTGTTTCCCTAACACTTAAAAAAATTAGGAGTCCAAAACTAAAGATACTTAGCCTTCCTCTGAAATCATGACTAGAGATTTCCTTACCTTTGTTCTGAGTGTTCGTAGTTCATCCATACCCTCCTTAAACGTCCTCTTCAGATCTTCCAGTTCTTTTATTTTGGCATGATGCATCTTTTGTAAAGTTTAAAAGAAACCACAAGTCATTATGTATTAAACAAGACCTAAAATTTATTGCCTATTCCTTCAAAAAGGCCTTCAAAGTGGGTGACAGTACTCATTCTTTCTCTCGCTCTGTATGTATTGCCCAATCCAGGGCATGAAAAGAGCAAAGCCACTCACCTCTAGCTGGTCAGACTTTTCTTGCATTTGTTTTTCAAGTTCTCCTTTTGTGACTCTAAGCTTGGCATCAAGCTCATTGGATTTAATTTCTTCTGACTCCTAATGGGAAGGAAATGAAAAAAGTATGACTGAATTTTTAAAGTTTTATACTTTGGAAAGTGAAGGCTTTGGCAGTTAAGTTTACAAATTGTGAAATGCGTACCTTGGGTATCTAAAAATGACTGTACTGAAAGATTTTAAATATGTCAATTCTGTATGAACAAGAATAGCCCTTAAGATATGTAACATAAAAAAAAAAAAGATATGTAACATAATATACAGTGGGTTTTAAGTTAAAATTTCCTTGTACTCTTCATTCTTCTGATATTTTTTAGTGTTTTTATTTGGTTATAAACATCTCTAATAAGATCTCTAGTTAAGCTACAAGTACTTTAACACAGGAAATAACCTGTCATTTATTTAACTGTCCTACCAAATCCATTCCACACTTCAAATATTACAGATACAAAACATTAATGAAGCAAGAGTACTGATATTTGGTGTAATTTTATTACTAATCTATTTGAAAAGTTAAGCATACCTGATATGTTTTTATCATATCCTGACAATTTTTCCGTATCTGATCAGCTTCTTCCTTTGCTTGAGTTAACTTTGTTGTTGTTTCTTTGAGTTTATCTTTGGTTTCCTGCATTGACAAAAAGATAGTGTGAGATAAGAAAAGATATATATTGGTCTCTGCCCCAGTCCCGGACAAAAAGCTCCTAAAACCCTTGTAATTTCCTAAGTCATAAGAACGCTAGGAGCATCTCTTGCTGCAGTACTGATTTTGACCTCTTTTCCTGACACAGAGTTCTTGAAACCCTTGTAATTTCCTGGGTGACAGGAGTGTCTTTTGTTCTAATGAGGCGCCTCTGGGTGGGCTCCTGGATGTGGGCTGGTCACCAGAAAGACCAAGTCATGATTAGCAGTCTGGAATCCAGCCCCCAAAGAAGGCCTGAAGATGGAGCTGATGATGGATCATTCCTTCATAATGAACCCTCCATAAAATCCCACAATATGGGGTTTGGAGAGCTTCCAGACTGTCAAATACAACCACACCAAGAGGTTCCCCAACTCCATGGGGACAGAAGCGCCTATGTTTGGGACCCTCCCAGACCTTGCCCTATATAGCTCATCATTTGGCTGTTCATCTGTATCCTTTATCATACCCTTTAATAACATGATAAACCTAAGTCCTTCCCTGAGTTCTTTAAGCAAATCTTCAAACCCAAGGAGGGGGTCGCTGGAATTTCTGATCTATAGCTGGCTGGTCACAAGGGCACCCGGCCTTGTGGCTGGCATCTGAAGTATGTGCATGGTGGGGGGCTGGGGGGCCTTCTTGTATGACTGAGCCCTTAACCTGTGGGATCCAATGCTATCTCCAGGTGGATGTGTCAGAGTCAAGTGAAACTGTAGCGACACCTAGTTGTATCGCAGAGAATTACTTGTAATGGGGGAAAACCTCCACACAACTGGTGACCAAAGTGTCAGAGGCAAAGTGTTCAGTGTAAAAGTAAACGAGACTCAGAGGGAAGAAACACACAGTAGGGAGAAATGGGTTCTTCCCTACACTGGAGAAGGAAAACAGTTTGTCCTTCACAGACAGTGACAAGGTTGGGCCCAGTATTGTGATAAATGGTAAGGACAATGACCAGAGTAGTCCTGGCACTGCCATTGAGGGGTTAGATACTATTCTAGAAATAACACTTTATGCTTCTGACAAAAAACCAAAGTGGACTGTGCAGTTAACTGATAGCCATTAAATAAGGTTAAATTTGATAGTTTTTAGTAAATCACTAAAAGTAATTATTAACCTGGTAAGACAAGAGGAACAAAGTGTTAAACAGCTCTGCACACACATAAAAGACATTCTTTGCTTTACGGCCATGGTATCTATTCAAAACTGTCTTATAGGTCCATGCTACAGTTTGGTTTCTGTTCCTAACCACTCTCCTAAAAGAGCAATTCTGAAGGTTTGTAGGGACTACTCTCTCATCAAATTCAATTACTTTCTCTCATTTTCTATTCTTGACTTACCTGATCCAGTTCTGACCACTCCTGATTCTCTGGATATCCTTCCTCTGTTTCTATTACAAGACAACATACTGTTTTTCCCTTTCCATTGTTGTCTTTTCTGTCTCAACTGGCTTTCTGCTTCCTGTGGCAATTTTCCAGATAAAGCCCTGCTCTGTAGCTCTTTTTCCACAGTTCTTCAGATCACCCATCCAGTCCCATGGCCTGAGCTATTGTGGATTTGAAATCAGGGTTTAGGTATCACCTCCTAGTAGCTGCCCTTCAGAAAAGGGTAGAAGCTGTTATCTGCCTTCCCAAAGACAGAGTCCAGGGCATTCCTGGATTAGAACAACTGATACCCTGTTCTGTAGATTACATGTTTCCTCCAATGAGGACACCACTTCTGGACAACACCTTGCCACATATTAATTGTTCATGTAATATTTGCTGAATCTATGAAGGAATCACTAATATAAGCCTTTGCTCTAGGGAGGCTGGTCTTCCCAAACATCAAATACTCAACTCCCGTTTTTCCTTTTCTCTTGCTCTTCCTCCACTTGGAATGTTTCTCTTCATCTTTTGAACCATCTAAATTGCGTCTATTTTCACACACTACTTTTATGTCGTTTTTGGATACATCTATCATACAACTAAGTACTTAGCTATATACTTCCAGTTGCTGGTCTTTTAATAAGAACTTGATTTGTTTTTTGGGTTTTTTTAAAGATTTATTTGAGGGCGCCTGGGTGGCTCAGTCGTTAAGAGTCTGCCTTCGGCTCAGGTCATGATCCCCAGGTCCTGGGATCCAGCCCCACATCAGGCTCCCTGCTCTGCGGGAAGCCTGCTTCTCCCTCTTCCACTCCCTCTGCTTGTGTTCCCTCTCTCACTGTCTCTGTCAAAATAAATAAATAAAATCTTTAAAAAAAAAAAAAGATTTGATTTATTTGAGAGAGCGAGCGAGCACAAACGAGCAGGGGGAGGAGAAGAGGGAAAAGGAGCAGACTCCTGCCGAGCAGGGAGCCCGATGTGGGACTCGAACCCAGGACCCTGAGATCATGACCTGAGCTGAAGGCAGCTGCTTAACTGACTGAGCCACCTAGGCGCCCCAAACCCTATATGGTTTTTTTTTCCCACGTCTGTATCATCAATAACTGAAAAACCTTGGCACACAATAGGTACTCACTTCACTCAAAAAATAACAACTGAGAGATTCCTATAATTCTAAGTAATTATTAAATAAATAACCAAATAAAAGAAAAATTTTGATTAAGGGACTACATTTCATTTATTTAGTGAGCACCTGCCATATAAGGCATTCTTCTAAGCTTTGAGGAAATATTACTGTTAAGAAGACTGAGAAAAATCTCTACTCTCATAAAGCTGGTATTCTAGTGATCACAGGTAATACATAAAATACGTAAGTAAAAATATGTTATATTAGATAATGACAAGTGCTAAGAAGTAAATATAAAGTAAGGGCACAAGGGGGTTTGAGGGGAGGTATGCAAATTTAGAGAGCTAGGTAAAGTGTCACTGAGAGGTGACAGATGGGTAAAGACCTGAAAGAAGTGAGCAAGAACATTTGCTAAGGGACTGGATATGGTGACTGAGAACTCAAGGATAAAGATGAATTGCCATTTCTTGAGATGGGGGAGTAATGGAGGGCAGTTTCAGACATGCTCAGCTGAAGATGCCTGTGAGTCACCCAAGACATCAGATGTCAAGTAGCCACCTAAATATAAGAATACGGAATTCTGTATAGAAGTTATAAATCTAGGAATCACTAGTATAGTTTTCTATGCTATGTTTCCATATATGTTTTTGAAGTTTCATGTTTTTCAAGTTCACTAATCTTATCTTCTGTAGCATCTAATCTTCTGTTAATTCTATCAACTGTATTTTTCATCTCAGACATTGTATCAATTCAGCTTTTTTTACAATCTTTTAGGTTTTTCCTTAATGTATTCACACTTTTAATCTATCTTCTTGAATATATGGAATATATTTTATAATAACTGTTTTAACATCCTTACCGACTTCTTTCATCTATGTCATTTCTGCCTTTGTTTCTATCAATTGATTTTTCTTTTCTTCTCATTATAGGCTATATTTTCCTGCTTCTTTGCATGTTTGATAATTTTTTATTGGATACCAGACATTGTGTTATGTTCTTAGGTCCTGGAGATTTTTTAACTCACTTGAATATTTTGGGCTTTCTTCTGGGACATCATTATTTGATACAATTTGATCTGAGGCTTTCTTTCAAAGCTTTCTAAGATGGGTCCCTAACAGACTGTAGTCTCAGGCTAATTAGTCCTCACTGCTGAAGCAACACACTTCTGAAGGCCACCAGATGCCCTATTATGTTAAGAGGGCTTTCTCTTGGCTGGGGGAAACATGAACAGTTCCTACTAGCCCTCTGTGAGCCCTAGGAACTGTTGTCCCTACTCCTTTCTGATAGTTCTTTCTCCACCTCTAACTTTCTCATACACATATACTGATCAGTAAGTAGTGAGCTAAATGAAGAATTGAAGGGAACACACTGCAGATCTCCAAATCTTTCTCTTCTGTGGTACTCTGCCCTCCTTCTTTCAGGTCTTTAACCATCTGTCATCTCAGTGACACTTTCCCTGGCTCTCTAAATTTGCGTACTACCCCTCTTTCCCCCAAATTTCTGACAATGTGTAATATATAGATACCAAGAAATGCTTGAAGTACAAAGTCAATTTTGGAGCTGTAAACAATGAACGATATTTTTTACAATTTATAAAATTTAACATTCTAATTTATTATGTAAATCACACAAGGAAATATCTTTTCACAATCACCAAATATTCAGGCTCAACCTATCCCACAGAAGTCACTGAATTAAGCTTTATGCCTCATTAACTTTACTGCATTTGTTTTTTTTTTTTTAAGATTTATTTTAGAGACAGCGTGAGTGCGCACACACATGCACACACGCAAGGGGATGGGGCAGAGGGAGAGGGAGAGAGAGTCCCAAGCAGACTTCATGCTAAGCAAAGAGCCCGACGTCGGGCCCTACCTCATGACCCTGAGGATCACGACCTGAACTGAAACCAAGAGTCAGTCACTTAACTGACTGAGCCACCCAAGTGCCCCTGCATCTGCTCTTAAAACTGATTCTAATAATTTTTCCACTGCATTATAGTACTTACCTTGTGTGAATCCATTTCTGCTTTTAATTTGTTTTGTGCCCATTTTACTTTAATGACATGAGAGTTGATATCTTCCTTTAATTTGTCAATTTCTCTGGTGAGTCTAGTAGTTTCACTTTCCTAAAACAATATCACTAGGTCATATTTTTTCATTTAAACAATCAACCAATTATTTGTATATCTTTTATACCTCCTCAAAATAATCAATTTAATAACACTATATTTCAGAGGTTAGCATATTATGACCTACATAAACCTAATTCAAAGTTCAAATGGTAAGAGAGTAGCAAAATCCTAAATCCAATCAATAGACATAAGATGACTAACATATTTCAAACAACTGGATATGTTGCAAGTACATCTCTATGATTCTTCTCAACTGGCTGGCATTAAGGTGAAATAAAAATTAATTTTTTCCAGAATTCCTGAGAACAATGACAACATTCCTGAACTAAAAGTTAATTAAAAAAAATAACATTCATTATCAAGAAATGATGACTGACTAGAAATAAGACCATGCCATAAGGCTGCTAGTTAACAGCAAGGACTCGGAATAGCTCAGTAATTAAATTTCTTTGAGCAGCATCTAAAAAGAACATGTTTTTCTACAAGAAAAATATAAATTCTATTCCATGATAAATAAGTGTTACATAAGATTCCAGTCAAATTACATAGTTCTTGCTGAGAAACTATTCACATCTTGATCCTACTATGTATGTATTTTACCAAAATAAAATGTTCTTTTGGAGCAGGAACTCATTTCTTCAACATATAGATATTATAAGGTTTTAAAAAAATCTATCAAGAAAAAGTTATTTAATAAACATGTGTCAATATCTCATTTTTTTCCCAGCAAAAACTTTTTGCCAACAGGTAGTGAGATACTAAAGTTACTAAAGCATTCACGTTCTTAGAAGGTAAACTAATAAAAACAACTTTATGTTAAATAGTGACTTTAACCACATTAAGTTATCAGTATTTGATTAGATAAGGAAAAGCAAAAAGAATAAATTTCAACTAAAGTATACCACCACAAGTTATACCTTTGTCTCATACAGCTGGTGCAACCGTCCTTTCTCCTGAGAAAGCTGCTTAATTTTATTAGTGTTTTTCTCAGATTCTTTATTCGCATCTCTGAGTTTTCTTTCAAGTATCTCTTTTTCCTTTCGAAGATCTAAAGATTCCTTCTCACCTCTTACATACTTCATTACCATTGCTTCTTTTTCCTGGCGTGCCTCTTCACATTTTTTGTTGGCCTTTGGAAAAATATCCAGCATTAATAAAAATTTTTTTTCAAATCAAAACCAAAATAAATCTAAATAAATAATAATTTTCCATAATATTACCAATGTATTTTTTGGTTTTTATACATTCCCAGGACCTGTGTCATGAAATTTTTTAATGAAAGGAAAAATTCAAAATTATAGAAAAATGATACAGTAAACAAAATTAGTATCACTAATACTTGTGTTTACCCCTTTTTTTTTTTTTAACTTCGGCTGACATAGCTGCCGCTTTCTGTTTACTCCTCCAGATCCACTTTCCACCCTTTCCTATCCCACCCTTTGCTTTGGGAAGATGACTATCATGGACCATATCAACAAGTTTCCTTGTGCTCCGAACTTCCAGCCAAAAGGCGGCACTAGGCAGATCAGAAGTATAGGCCAAGAGTGAGATCTGGCTCCTCCAGAATCACAACAGGGTGGCTGAAGGCCAATGCTCAAGTCAGGCGCCCTCACTATACGATTAGCCCCTCCCAGTAGCACTACCTGTTCCCTCTCCTTATTCCTTTAGCTCAAGCACCCCAGGACCCTGCATTTTCCCTTTGAGCCTCCTAAATGTTGTCTATACCTTTTGTAAAGAGTCCTTTTATTAAATTTTCAAATCAGCAGTTTCTGTTTTCTGCCAGGACCCTGACTGTATGGCTGACAATTCCTAAAATCTAAAAATCTTAGCTCCCTTGCAAAAAGTAAGTAACCATATGCTAATTAATCATTTGATTTCCTGTATATGAAAAGCTTTCTAAAGTATTTCATTTAATGGGGTGCCTGGGTGGCTCAGTCAGTTAAGGGTCAGGTCATGATCTCAGGGCCCAGGGATTGAGCCTGTAGGCAAGGCTCCCTGCTCATCAGGGGATCTGCTTTTCCCTCTCCCTCTGCCCCTCCCCCCGCTCGTTGCTCGCTCTCAAATAAATAAAATCTTTAAAAAAGAAAAAATAAAGTATTTCACTTAATAAAAAATACCTTATTGGACTAAGTGTAACATCTATACACTCTTAAAATTATTAATATAAGCTGGTACTCCATATTCTGAAGTTTTATGCAATGAAACTTTTACAGATAACCCTTCATTTAAGTACATTTAAATTCACAATTTGCAAATATGATGGAGCACATACTTATGTTATAAAAGATGGAACCTTAAACTTTAGGGATTTTCAATGGTATCTAGTGGTAAATGTCAACTAATACTATAACTGAATTGAAGACGGTATAATGTGGGGTTTTTTGTTTTTGTTTTTTTTTTTAATTTTATTTATTTGACAAAGAGATAGCCAGAGCAGGAACACAAGCAGGGGGAGTGGGAAAGGGAGAAGAAGGCTTCCCGCAGAGCAGAGAGCCCGATGCAGGGCTCGATCCCAGGACCCTGGGATCATGACCTGAGCCGAAGGCAGGTGCTTAACGACTGAGCCATCCAGGCACCCCGAAGACGGTATAATGTCAAGATAATGTAGGAAAAGCTCCCAACTCTGATGAAAAGTAACTGACAAAGAATGTTTCATGAAGTTCTGGTACAGGTGATAAGCACATCTAGTTGACACTCAGAATACTATACATACAAATATTTTTTAAAATTGTACAATTGGGACTTTTTTTCCTCACTGAAATAGCCTGCTAATTTTCAAGAGAAATTAAGGGAAACATTGGAATAGGAAGGTCAGAGATCCTTGAGGATTTCACAATGTAATTGTGGACAAGGACTGAGAAAATTGTACTGAACTGGTTAACAGAATTAGCTATATTTTTTAGAGAGTTGAATAACTGTCCTTAAAAAAGGTAATTAATGGTAATGTCAACTTAAAAAGAAGTCAGGTTTCATAAGCTCATGCTTAGACAACATACTGGATTTTAGAAACACGAAGAATAAGTTGTGGCTTCTGTCCCAGAAGAGCTCACTACCTAGTATGATCAACATACAAACAAAACATTTATACAACATCACATTAACAACATATATACATATAATATATAAAGAAATGTGCAAATGCCTAAAGATATAAAATAGCATGATTTTTTGGAGGATACCAAGACATTTTGTAGGATTTATTATTTGGTGTGTTGGTTGGACTGGTGAGTAAGTAGTTAAGAAGTAGACTGGTAGAGATCAAATCTTCAAACAAAGAAAGGCTTCTCTTATCATGCTAATGAGTTGAGATTTTATCCTATAGGCAATGGGAACCCAAAAGATTTACAAATTGGAACTTTTTTTAATTTATTTATTTATTTATTTGAGAGAGAGAGAATGAGAGAGAGCACATGAGAGGGGGGAGGGTCAGAGGGAGAAGCAGACTCCCCGCTGAGCAGGGAGCCCGATGTGGGACTCGATCCAGGGACTCCAGGATCACGACCTAGCCGAAGGCAGTCGCTTAACCAACTGAGCCACCCAGGCGCCCCAAATTGGAACCTTTTATTAAATGTCTGTTTTAGTAAGATAACTGGTGGCAGGATGGAAGCTTCACTGAAATTGAGAGATGAGAAGCAGAAAAACCAGAAGAGAGACAATTAAAATAGATAAACTATTACAAGGTTCTTGACTATAGCAGGGATGTCCTGTTACCTAGTCATCCATGAATCAGCTGCAAAGGCATAACACCTAGGGTGCTAAAAGTTCACTTTTCTAGGTCTCAACCCAGACCACGGCAGCACCTGCTTCCCAGAACTCCTGGGAGTATTAGACAAGATGATAAAGTAACTACTACTTAAGCTTCCATAAAAAGTCCATCTACTGTACAGATAAAGGAAGAAGAGCCGGTAAGTCTTCGGATTTGACCAGTTTAAGATGTTTATCGTTGACTTGGATGAACATAAAGCAAGCATGAATAAGATAATCAGTAAGATTCAACAGCTAGTTAAAATTAAGATAAAATGTAAGAAGTTCTGCTTCTTGAAATATGGCAGATAAACTATCCCCATTCAAAACACCAAAAGTTTTAGATGAAATACAACAAACACCCTTTTATTTTTTAAAGATTTATTTATTAGAGAGAGAGAGAGTGCGCGCACGCCTGCACACACATGCACGTGCGGGGGAGGAGGGGCAGATGGACAGGGAGAGAAGCAGACTCCCCACTGAGCCTGAAGCCCACTCGGGGCTCCATCCCACAATCCCATGTCCCTGAGACCACAACCTGAGCTGAAACCAACAGTCGGACACTCAACCAACTGAGCCACCCAGACACCCCACAAATATCCTTTTAATAAACAGTTGAGCTCACAAGAAAGTATGAGAAACTCCCCAGGGCCAAAGAAGCTAAGAGGAAGCAGGAATCCAGAATGGTATGCTAAGCCTGAACTCTTCATTGCCCTGTAGACATTTCCCAATACCAGGTCATGTGGGGGATAAAAGGAACATGCTGTAAAGTCCCTGAGAATTTATAAGTCTACCACCCTCTTGTAAGCTTGAGGTTCAAATTCATTCCACCTATCTAGTCCAAGAAATGGAAAAATCTCAAGCTATAAAATTAAACTGGGGAATGTACTGTGTGTGCACGCGTATGTGTGCAAGTGCACACTCATGTTGGGAATCTATTCCTAAGTAAAATTTACCAGGTTTGGTGACTCTATGTGAAGGATAAACTAGTGTTCATTTTACTATTCTTTTACCTTTTTACAGGCTTGAAAACTCTCAAAAAATTGAGAAGAAAAGTTAGGGGTAAAAAGGAATGAAGCAGGTGTAGAAATATTTAAATGAAATAATCTCCAAAATCTACATAATAATACCCACCTCTTAGCGTCATTGTGAAGATTAAATAAATTGTAAAGTGTTTTTTAAACATGGCCTGGCACATAGGTAAATCTCAATATATTAGCTATTATTAATAACTTCACCTAGATTCTTCATCTATATAAAGGGAACAGTAACATAGTAGTGAATGCAACATGTTGCCATTTATTAAAAAGGAGTGGAATGGGAGGAGGAAGTCCCAGGAATACATACATGCTTGTCTGTGCAACAAACATTTTGGGAAGAATACACAGGAAACTTGCATCAATGGTTACTTCTGGGAAAGGGAAAAATGGAAGAAAAGGTTTGGAAGAAGACTCATTTTTTACTCTGTGAGTTATTGTATATATCCAACTATTATTTTGTTTTTATTCTAAAATATAATAAACTCCAAAAAATATATTGTTTAAAAAGCTTACCAGATGGTTCTAATCATCAGCTATTTTTGAGTCTACTAAAACTGACGTCTTAAGGTTTCATCCTCTTTCTCTTCAATTAGTACAAAAAGTTTGGGAATAGCATAGGTTTTAAATGATCATGTTGAAAAGAATCAAAGAAGTAAAGGTCTCATGAGGATCATCTGTTTCCTAAAGTTCTTCCAGAAAGCTACCTATGATAGTAGCTTCAAGGTAGAAAGGACAGGATCCATCTCACTAACAGTGTTAGCAGTCAGTTAATACTTCCTGATTCAACTCACCATAAGGGCCAACAGTTAGGCATGGTGCTAGGAAATGAAGATGACTAAGATTCCATACTTAAGGAGCTCAGGGGAGCTTGGGTGGCTCAGTTGGTTGAGCATCTGCCTTTGGCTCAGGTCATGACATCGGTCCTGTGATTGGGCCAATAGCCTCGGGCTCCCCGCTCAGCTGGGAGTCTGCTTCTCCCCTCTGTGCTACACACGACCCCCCACCCCCAGCTAGTGCGCCCACATGCAGCTCTGTCCCAATTAAAAAAAAAAAAAAAAGAGTCCGGTAATAATAATACAATGCTTAAAATGATCTCTTCTGAACTCCATATATACCAACTCAAAAAGATGATCAAGGTGTATTAAGTAGGAAAAAAACCCCAAAAAGATGCACAGTAAGATTTCAATCAAGTAGGAGAAATAAGTATATGAATACATACACATAAGCCTGTGTGATTTATACGTGTATATGTGGTAAAATACATAACCAAAATTATCAATAATTAGCCTTGGAACAAGGAATGGAATACCAGGGATTTGGGAGCAGGGAGAGAGAAGTACAAATGAAGGAGGATTTTCACTTTTTGTTCTGTATACTTCCTTTATTTATTTTTATTTTTTAAAGATTTTGTGTATTTATTTTGACAGAGAAAGAGAAAGCGTGCGCACACACAACCAGGGGGAGCAGCAGAGGGAGAGGCAGAAGCAGGCTCTCCGCTGAGCAGAGAGCCCGATGTGGGGCTCAATCCCAGGACCCTGGGATCATGACCTGAGCTGAAGGCAGACGCTTAACCCACTGAGCCACCCAGATGCCCCTGTATACTTCCTTAATTTACTAAAAATGTTTTTGTAGTTAGCATGTATTTATGTATTGCTTTAGCATTTTTAAAAAAGATAATTACCTATTCTTAAGATACCACTGATATGCAAAACAGTCTAACAGATTAGTTTATATTAAACAAGAAAGTCACCAGAATATAAAGTTAATAATGATAATGATTTGAAAAATACCTGTTCCATTCGATGGGCCATCTCTTTATGCAACTGCTGAACTGCATTTTTAGCTGCAATGTCTTGAGCTACTAGTTTATCTTTGGAAGTTTTAACTTCTTTACTGAGTTCTTCTATTCTTGATTCTAACTGTAAAGAAAATTATTTCCAGATTATTTTTATAGCTATACCAAACAGACCACCAACACTTCAAATAAATATAAACAATGAAAGGGAACATAGAGAATGTAATGAATATACTTCAAACAGAAATCAAAAGTAAATGTTAACAATGTTTCTAAATCTCATTAGAATTAAGGTAGTATAAAGCTGATGCAGATTCTGATAAGATGTATATGGTAAGCTCTAGAACAATCACTAAGGAAATAACTCAAAAAAATATAGTGAAAATATGAAAGAAATTTAAATACTATTTACTTAATGCAAAAGAAAGCAGTGAGGGAGGGATAGAGGAACAAAACAAACATGAGACGTAGAAAAGAATGGCAGACATAAATCTACTGTCAATAACATTAAATGAGATTGTATTAAATAATCATATCAAAAGCAGAGATCGTCAGACTGGAGTAAAAACACAAGATCCAACAATATAGACTGTAAGAAAAAGGATGGAAAAAGACACTGCAAGCAAATAACAACCATAAGAAAACAGGAGTGGCTATACTAATATACAAAATAAACTACAAAATAATGTTACCAGAGAGGAATATTTCATAATAATTAAATGGTCAATCTATAATAATTCTAAATATATATGCACCTAATAACATAGCACGAAAATACATGAACCAAAAACTGACAGAAATGAAGGAGGCAATTCATAGTTGGGAGACTTCAATACCTTTCAATAATGGACAGAATTAGATAGAAGATTAACAAGGAAATAGGAGACATGAGCAAAACTATAAAACAACTGGATCTAACACATCTATACAGCATTCCACCCAACAACTGGAGAATAATACATATGCTCATCAAGTGCACATGGAATGTTCTCTAGGACTGAATATATGCTAGGTCATAAAATAAACCTCAATAAACTTAAAAGATTGAAATCTTATAAAGTATGTTCTTCAACCATAAGGAAATGAAACTAGAATCAGTAGCAGCAAGAAATATCAGAAATTCACAAATATGTAAACATTAAACAACAAATTCAATAACCAATGGGAGAAATCACAAGGAAAGTTAGAAAATATGAAGAAATTAGAAATATAAAGATACAATATACCAAAACTTAGGGGATATATCTAAAGCAGTGCTTAGAGGGAAATTTATAGCTATAAACACCTATATTAAAAAAGAAGAAAGCTCTCAAATCAATAACCCAAACTTTCATTTTAAGACACTGTAAAAAGAAAAAGCAAACTAAACCTAAAGCTGGCAAGAAGAAGGAAATAATAAGTATTAGAATGAAAATTAAATAGAAAATAGAAAAAACAGAGAATTCAACAAAATGGTTCTCTGAAAAGATTAACAAAATTGACAAACCTTTAGGTAAAAAAGAGGGTGGGGGGAGACTCAAATTACTAGAATGGAAATAAAAGAGGGACATACTGACCTTACAGAAATAAAAAAATTGGTCATTTTAACATGGATGAAATAAGAGGACAATTCCTAGAAAGATACAAACTACCCAAACTAGCTCAAGAAGAGACAGAAAATCTGAGTAGACCTATAAGTAAAGAGATTTAATTAGTAAAAAAAATAAACAAAAACCTACCAAGAAATATTCAAGCTCAGGAGACTACACAGATAAATTCTATCACGCATTTAAAGAATACCAATTCTTTTTTTTTTTTTAAAGATTTTATTTATTTATTTGACAGAGACACACAGCGAGAGAGGGAACACAAGCAGGGGGAGTGGGAGAGGGAGAAGCAGGCTTCCCGCTGAGCAGGGAGCCCGACGTGGGGCTCGATCCCAGGACCCCAGGATCATGACCTGAGCCGAAGGCAGACTCTTAACAACTGAGCCACCCAGGCGCCCCTCAATTCTTTTTTTAAGACATTATTTTTAAGAAATCTCTATACCCAACATGGGGCTCAAACTCATGACCCCAAGATCAAGAGTCACATGCTACTGAGGCAGCCAGGTGCCTTGAATTAATACCAAATCAATTTTTCACAAACTCTTCCCCAAAAAAGAAGAAACACTTCCCAACTCATTCTATGGGGTATTACCCTGACACCAAAACCAAGAAATCACAAGAAAAAGAGCTGTAAGACCATATCTCTCATGAATATAGACAAAGTCTTGATCAATGGAAATTATAGTACTAGCAAAACAATCCCGCAATATATAAAAAGAATTATACACCATGACCCAAAGCTATTTATCCTAGCAATGCAAAGCCAGCATAACATCCAGAAATCATTTAGTGTAATGCACCATATCAACAGAACAAAAACACACCATCACTTTGATAAATGCAGAAAAAGCATTTCAACTCTTTCATGATAAAAACACAAAGTAGGAATAAATAGGTACTTCTTCAACCTGATAAAGAGCATCTGTGAAAAACCCACAGGTAGCATTATAACTTAATGGTGATAGGCTGAATGCTTTTTCCCTAAGATCACGAACAAGAGAAGGATATCCATTCTTGCCACTTTTATTCAACACCATATTGGAGGGTCCAGACCAGGCAATTAGATAAGAAATGAAATAAAATGCACTTGGATTGGAAAGGAATAAGTAAAACTCTCTATTTGCAGATGACATGATCTTGTATACATAAAATCCTAAGGACTGACTACTAATGGATATGGGGTTTCACTGCGGGGGTGCGGGGTGGTGATAAAGTATTCTAAGATTGTGGTAAAGGTTGTACAACTAAAAACCATTAAACAGTACACTTTGAAATGGGTGAATTGCATGGTATTTAAACTATCTCAATAAAGCTGTTGAAAAAAACCCTAAATGTTAGCTTATAGAATATGCGTATTTTCCTTATAACAAAATTACCTAGAGTGACACAGTCCAATAGAATACAAGCCATATGTATAATTTATATTTTCTAGTAGGCACATTTTAAGAAGCAAAATGTGAAATGAATATTAAACTTAATATATCCAAAATATTATCACTTTGATAATCAACTTGAAAAACTGACAGATTTTACTTTAAACCAAGTCTTCAAAATTAAGTACTTCATACCTACAGCGTTTCTTAATTTGGACTAGCCACCTTTCAAGTGCTCAAAGGCTTTATGTGGCTAGTGGCTGCCATATTGAAAGGTGGAGATCTAGAGATAAAACTAAGAAAAAAAAATCCTGCTATACTGGCTAGCAAAAGAAAGAAGAATCCAATTTTCTCCTTAATAAAGGCACAACCACTAACAAGCTTATGAAAAGAACAGCCGTGATTCTCTCCCATGTATTCAGTCTGAAGTTTCTGGTCACCAGCAATAACCTGTCTACCCAAATGTGTCTTCCATCCATTATTAAGCTTCCCTCACATTTTAAAATTCTAAGTTTGGTTTACTGTGGTATAGCTCTAAAGCACGTAAAAATCAGGATTACATAAAATTTACAAATACAATCACCCTCCAACCATGTAATGGTGAATTAAGTATACCAACACATAAGCAAGTGAAACTTGGTTTAATTTTTTATTATCAATTATTTATTGTGTTGTTTTTTTTCATTATATAGTTTTTGGTGAAGGATGAGACAAAAGGAAGGACTTTTAAGGCTAAAATGCTTCTAATCCTATCCACAGAAGAAAAAAAGCAGCTCAGAAAGATAAAGAGCAGCTCAGCTTTGCCACTAGTCTGAATATTCACTTTGTTGATCTATATATCAGAGTTCATGTTTAAAAAATTTTAAAAGGAAAGAAAATGAGGAAAGACAAACTGGGGAAGCCAGCTAGCCAGATAAAATCTGAAGCAGGAGAGCCAGTCTTCCAGTGTAGTACACAATAAGACTGAGAATGGAATCACCTTAAACGATAAGCTTAGAAATATTCTAATGCTAGATATAAACTTTAAGGTATATGTTGCTTCTTCTTTTAAGTGGTAGAAAGTCTGACTGCCAAATCAAATCTTTTTTCCTCAGATTTCTATTATATATAGAATATATATATCATATATATCACATATCCTAGAAAAATACAAATTTACATAAGAGAAAAAAATCAGGCTATGATTCCCATTTCATAAAAAAGAATGCTTTACATACCAAGCAATCCTCTGCAATTAAAATACAATTTAGCTTACAGAACTTCAATTTATACACAAATTTTCAGGAATGTGTTTATTTTACAAATTGAAGTATAGTGTTTAAAGATTTTTGTCTTTTTACCTGTTTAATTGTACTCATATGCTGCTTCTCTGTTTCTGTTCTTTTTTTTAGTTCTTCTCTTAAATTGTCTTTTTCTGAACAAATGTCTAAGATGAGCTCCTGATGCTTCTTATTTTCTTTAATTAACCTAAATATAAAAAGAGCAGTATAAGTAAAACATAATTAAAAACGGAGATGTGAAATAGGATGTTTGCAGATTATAGATACTTATGATCAATATATCAACATTCCTAAGTAGTCCTTTTGTAATGATATATTATGATTTATAAAACATTCTCTGGCAGTCAGGCTATTAACTTCTTCCTAGGAATCTGTATATTTAAAATTAAGTGAAATATAATCAGATAAAGAAAATCACACTCTTTTTTAAGTTTACCACTTTGGGTATCTCAGCTATGTACGTCATCCCTTCAGTATTTGAACTCCTCCAGACCAGTGTTTTCTCAATCTGAGGCAAAGCCCTTCCAGGCATTTGCCTGGAGACATTTTCAGTTGCCACAACAGGGGTGGGGCTTGCTACTGGATTCTTTTGGGTGGAGGTCAGGGATGTTGCTAAACATTTTACAATGCACAGTACAGTCCCACCACCACCAAAGAATGATATGCCCCCAAATGTCAACAATGCTGAGGGTAAAAAATCTTGCTTTAGATTTTAAGAATATTTCAATGATATTCTAATAATAGTTACAGAAGAAATTTAAAAAATATATAAAACAAAATATAAAAGTTCAAGCAGAAATTTCATTTTGAGTCCCCTAGAAAAATACAAATAAAGCCTTAAAAATTACCTGTGAAGTCTTCAGAACTATAAAATATGACACCTAACAAGGTTAACAGCTAATATTTTGGGATTACTAATAGCAATAACTATTACTTAACACTTACTTCACAATATTTACTAAGTTTAAGTGCATTATTTAATATTCAGGTTTATGAAATTAGTAAGTCTGTGAAATTATCTGTTTTATGAATTTAAAAAAAAACACAAAAACTTGAAGCCCAGCACTTGTTCCAGGTCACACAGTTAGTAAGTGGTTGAACTGAGATTTAGACCCAGGTCTAGTTCCATAGCCTAGGCCTTTCTCCTACTTTGAAGATCACAGACAAATGCTTACTGGGTACCTACTATGTACGTATACTCTTCTGTGTGTTGAAGTATGTCAGCAAACCATCCCCGCCCTCATGGTGTTTACATTCAAAGGGAAAAAATGAAAATAAACATAATAAAGTATCAGGCAGTAATCATGTCCTGTTAAGAAAACTAAAGGACGGCAAGAAGACAGTGACTTGAGCAGTGATTTTATTTTTTTAGAAGATTTATTTATTTGAGAGAGAGAGAGCATGTGCGAGCATGGTCGGGGGGGGGGGGCGCACGCAGAGGGAGAGAATCTCCAGCTGACTCCCCATTGAGCACAGAGCCCGACAATGGGCTAGACCTTACCACCCTGAGATCACCAGGAGCCAAAGTCAGGTGCTCAAGCGACTGAGCCACCCAGGTGCCCCTTGAGCAGTGCATTTAGATAAGGTAGTCAGGGTGGGCCTCTCTGAGGAACACAGGACCACAGCGAGGAAGCAAATCATGCAAATGTTTGGGAAGGAGAAAAATG
The DNA here is from genome assembly GCF_029215605.1 of Mirounga angustirostris. NCBI lineage: Eukaryota > Metazoa > Chordata > Mammalia > Carnivora > Phocidae > Mirounga > Mirounga angustirostris. Next base: position 138,543,369 of record NW_026991714.1, read on the forward strand.
CAGCATGCAAGTTTATTCAAGTCTTTTTGGCACAGTGGTTTAACTTAGATTATTTGATTCGGTGGACACTCAAGTTGTTGCAGAAAACTACCTGCAGCATAAGAATCCTAGCTGTAGAGTTCACAAGTAAGCAATTTAGAGAGGCAGCAAGCCCTCAAACTGTCACATCCAATGCACAACTAACGGTTCTTAATTAAGAATTCCGGTTGGGACCTTGGACAACTCACTGTTAGAAAATAGAGCAATGGATGTATATACAAAGACAACTGGAAATAGATGCATTCGTGAAAATTTAAGCCAAAGGAACTGAAAGGCAGTTTTCTTTATAGAATATTAAATGAAGGCAAAAGAAAAAAAATACTAGTGTTCTAGAGCTAACCTGAGTCACAATTATGCTATTATGTGTATAACAAAAGATTAACTTATTTAAAATAGTATCTAATATTTTTATAACGCCTTAATGTCTATAAAACAATTCCGTCAGGTATCGTCCCCTTCACAGAGATGACAAATTTTGATTTAGAGAGGTTGATATGAACAAATCAGAATTTGCAAGTGCAAGTGGGAATCTTCCAGCTGCAGGCTTCTGACCAAAACTGTGCTTACCCCAGTCTACCATGCTGCCACAGTTCTGACAGGATGGGGCAAAAAAGAATTTTCTATTGTATTCCTAATATTTTTAGATAATGTTAACAACTTCTAACTAGTTCATTTCAGATAACCACATTGAAAAACCTTCTGAAGCCAGACTAACTAGGCTCAGATTTTAACTGAGGCATTTACTAGCATGTGACCTTGAGCAAGTTCCTTAATCTCTCTGTGCTTTAGGTACCTCATCTGTAAAATGGGGAGTAATAGTTCATACCATAGAGGACTGTTCTGATACCATGAATATATATAAAGTGCCTGGCACATAATTAACAGCATATAAGTATTTGCTATTATTTAATGTATAACATCTTACAATTTACAAGAGAGGCATTAAAGTGATGAGTCCAGATCTAAGATAAGTGGGAAGAGGCATCAAGGACAATCTCAAAAAAAAAAAAAAAAAGTTCTGAAAGAACAGGTACAGATAGGAAAATGAGGAAGTTACCCTAAAAAACCAAAGTGGTAAAAGCACTAATGGTCTAAGTTCAAAATCACATAGTTCATTCATAATAGCAGCATTCCAGCAAGGATATGAATAAAAGTAGCAGCCATTAATTTTGGAGTAGTATTAAGGGCTTTGAGTCTCAAGAGATATTTGTACACTCATGTTCACAGTATTATTAATAGTCAAAATGTGGAAGCAACCCAAACGTCCATTGACAGATGAATGAAAAAGCAAAATATGGTATATACATACAATAAAATGTTATTCACCCTTAAAAAGGCATTTCTGATAGATGCTACAACATGGATAACCCTTGAGGACATCTGCTAAGTGAAATAAACCAGTTGCAAAAAGACAAATACTATGATTGCACTTTTATATAAAGTAACAAGAGGAAACTTTAGAAAAAGAAAGTAAAACAGTGGTTGTCAGGGGCTGATGGCAGGGGAATAGGTAGTTGTTTAATGGGTAGGGAGTTTCAGATTTGCAAGATGAAAAAGCTATGCAGATTGGTTGCACAAAAATGTGAATAAACCTAACACTACTGAATTGCACACTTAAAAACAGTTAAGACGGTAAATTTTATGTGTATTTTGTCACAATCTAAAATAAAAACAAAAAATAGAAAAAAGGAAGAGTTCTGGATGCTTAAGAGATTAAAGTTCACTGGATAAACCAATGAAGGGTAAGCTGGTTTGGGGAAGACTGATTCACTGAGTAAGAAAATCTAGAAGAGTAAACACTAGAAGCAAGGAGATCATTAAAAGCCAGTTACAGGGCGCCTGGGTGGCTCAGTTGGCTAAGCGACTGCCTTCGGCTCAGGTCATGATCCTGGAGTCCCGGGATCGAGTCCCGCATCGGGCTCCCTGCTCGGCGGGGAGTCTGCTTCTCCCTCTGACCCTCCTCCCTCTCATGTTCTCTGTCTCTCATTCTCTCTGTCTCAAATAATAAAATCTTAAAAAAAAAAAAGCCAGTTACAGGGGCGCCTCGGTGGCTCAGTTGGTTAAGCAACTGTCTTTGGCTCACGTCATGATCCCAGGGTCCTGCGATGGAGTCCCGCATCAGGCTCCCTGCTCAACGACGAGCCTGCTTCTCCCTCTCCCTCTGCCTGCCTCTCCCCCTGCTTGTGCTCTCTATCTCTCCCTCTCTGTCTCAAATAAATAAAATCTTAAAAAAAAAAAAAAGCCAGTTACATATCTAGCAATAGTTGGATTATGGTATATTTTCTTCTGTCACCCTCCTCTAGTATAGAGACTTCCTCCTCCGCTTTCTCTACATACATACCTCCCATTCCAAATTTTTTTTTAAGTATCATTTAAAAAAAAGAGAATCAGTCTGTATTTTAGTGAAGGCTAGCATGTTTTATTTTCCTTTCTTAAACGTTATAAAAAACTACCTAGGGGCACCTGGGTGGCTCAGTTAAATGTCTGCCTTTGGCTCAGGTCATGATCCTGGGGTCCTAGGATCTGCTCCCTGCTCAGCGGGGAGCCTGTTTCTCCCTCTCCTCCCTGCTCAAGCTCTCTCTAATAATAAATAAAATCTTAAAAAAAAGACTACCTAAACATTTGCAACACTTAGATATAAAAATCTAGAATAAAAATACAGGATGATATAATACCATTAGAAAAGGATAAAATAAAACTATCAATATAGAAATTAACTTCAAAAATCCAAGGGAAGTCTAAAAATGTGTTCTTAATTACTGATAACCAACTCTTCTCTAAATTTTAATTTTTAAAACCAATGAATTTACAATGGAAATTTTAAGAAAATCTTTTTGAATTGTAAGACTTCTCATTTTCTTCTGAATTTCTCATAGTTTTGACAATATTATGCTCTACATTCTTTCAAAACTGAAAAACTTGAGTTGTCTTTATAAATATTTCTAGATCTTTAATGAACTCACATTAGTATTTATTCTTTTAGGCATATATTAAATAACTAGACAAACTTGACATTTGCTCAATTATTCAGTAAATACATTATTTGTTGATCAACTACAACAGGCATGTCTATTGTGGAATTAAGAATGGACAAGATGATACCTTTCTTTAAAGAATTCAATCTTTAATCCCAGCAGGGGGAGAAAATCCCCCAAAATTAAAAACTTACTTCTTTATGGTGTGCTCTTGCTGTAAATACTTCTCTTGTACACACTTTTCAAACATAACTAATGCATGTTCTCCCTTATTCATTCCATTTGGTACTCGGTGTTCTTCCACAAACTCTGTAGATAAGAGCTCAGATTCTATTTCTTCCAACAAATCCTCTGACGCTGAAACGTTCTTTATTTTTGAAATAAGTTTTTTGGTGCAGTCTGTATCGTAGGGACTTTCTGAATAAGTCTTTTGATTCGCTGCTTCTGTAAATGTAGATGACCTTAATTCCGCCAATATTTGTGTTACTGTCTGTTCCGTTTCATTTGTTTTTGCAATTTGCTTTGTCAAATCTCCACCAGGAAAATTACCTACTTGTTCAGAATTTTCTGGGCATACGTCTGTTTTAGCACAAGAATCCTCACCTCCACCATGATCCTGAATACAATTTTCCTGTGCTTCAATTTGATTATGTTCATTAGGCTGACATGACGTTTTATCAGAGTTTAATGACGACAGTTTAGACTCATTTTCTAAGCTGCTGCTTTCATCAACAGAAAACGAGTTGCAGAAGTCTTCCTTTAATTCAAATGTTTTCCCAATATTTTTATCAGGGGAAATGGAAGCTATATGCTCTGTCTCTGACATGCTGATTGACATCACTTCACTCTGCATTTTTTCAAATCTGTTCCTGATCTTCGTTTTACATCTAAAAAAGTCAAAACATCAAAATTTAAAAAAATAAAGTTTTTTAAACCAAGACCTCATATGTATTTGCACAAACTCCATGATGTGGAATAACGGAGGCCACAGATTTTACCACTAGTAACTCTTTTAAAAGACTTTCTTTGGCGGGGGGCGGGGGAGAACAAAAACCAAATAGGCCAGACAATCCAAGTGTGCGGCTATCAGTAGGGTCCTACAAAGTCTTACTCTTTCCTCCTTTAAGTCATTCACACAACTTCACTTCAGCTGCAGTTTGGCATTCCTTAGTCACCCCCATAAGATGTTGGGTATGAAATATCTACAGTTTAAGTTGTTAGAATTCAATTGTTTAGAATTCTTCAGTCCATGAGGGGGAAAAGACCATTTCAAGAATCTGTAAGAAAATACTGGGGAAATAAGATAGCAGTGGAAACACTAGAAGAGAAAGATTATAAAACACATTAATGATGATAAAAATTTACTAAGAAGGAAAACTAATAAAAAAACACAACTATCTATAGCCCAGGCACCTAAAGCTGAGCTAAAATAAGTCTGGGTGTTAAAGATCCCTGACACGAATTTGTTTTCCATCCAGGCAAAAATCCAAGAAGTACCATGGTATCTCCAAACATTCTCATCAAGAATAAACAATGTTCAGTGCAACTCAAATGGAGCCCATATGCACTGCCCAGCTCATAAAGGAAACACTGATTAATTCAACAACTAGAATACATTTTTATGCTGTTTATTATGATGGTTGCTATTTTAGCGATTTTCTGAAAATTAGTCAACTTCAAAAATTATCCTAAGACAGATAAATATAAAATATTCCAGCAATCTTGATGAAGAAGACTTGTCATCTTCTTTCATCACACATCAACAAAGCACCTATAGGGTTGATGAGTTATCAGTGTCATATAAGGTTGGATAAAAAAGGGGGCAAATCAGAGCTTTGACAAACTAGAAAAGAAGTAATTTCAGATGGAAGGTGTACTTATGGAAAATAAAACAAATATAAAATTTTTGAATAGAAAGATAGATGTTTTTATTGGTCTGTGATAAAAGTCCTGGTTGGGGGGTGGTGAAAAAGGGTAAGAGAAGAGTGTCAGAATCCTCAGAATGATATGCAGAAGTGAATTTTATGACAATAAATCATGATAGACTTGTATACTTTATTATTCTATAGTTTCTAGCACACAATAGATTCTCGGGTATTGAATTAAAGTACAGAAGTGGTAGAATAAAACTAGTATTTGAGGAACATTATTCTAGGAATGCAGAAAATGGGGAAGAATAATTCTAAGAAAGGAAGTATATAGACTTCCTCCTCTGCTTTCTCTCCCTTTGGGCCATCAACTAGTATAGACATTGACCTTAACACTACAAATTACTATCTATATAACATATTTCCAAACAACCAAATAGAAATTATCATTATCAGGGCGCCTGGGTGGCTCAGTTGCTTAAGCGACTGCCTTCAGCTCAGGTCATGATCCTGGAGTCCCAGGATTGAGCCCTGCATCGGGCTCCCTGCTCAGCGGGGAACCTGCTTCTCCCTCTGACCCTCCCCTGTCTCGTGTTCTCTCTCTCATTCTCTCTCTCTCTCTCAAATAAAATCTTTAAAAAAAAAAAAAATGATCATTATCTTGCTGCATATGTTATGTTATATACAAGACAAAGCCCCTACTAGTATTAAAGTCTTGGTTTAGACAATACAAATTAATGCAGTAAGTTAATAAAAGGCCTCATAAGCACACTGTATCCCAAAATCAAGGACAAAGTAAAGTAATTCTCAGATAGGGGTATTAGACTATATAGTTCTCCCTAAAGTAAGTCACTTTAAGATACAACTTGTGAATGTGTTGAATTTGAAATCTTAATTTAGAAATCTAAAAATGGTTTTAAACATCATAACCAATGTTAATAGCAACAGACCAAAATAGATAATCTATTTAAATGAGAATATATAAAGGGATTAGGACTCTCCAGCATAAAGCAAGTAAGAAGAAACTATCATTAGAGAATGTGTGCCATGCTTTGTCAAGAGAAAAGCATCAATTGTAAAGAATTATCTTTTTATCCAGCTTTCATATTCTCCTCAATTCACTCTTCAACTTTATTTTCCCTCCTAGAATTCAACCATTTTGATAATTTGAACCAACAACTCCTGATATCCACATTAGTTACTTTCAGTCTTGTGTTCTTGAGTTACAGATAACAAATTACCTGCTTGCCTTCACTCTATGTGTCCATATGAAAATCTTCACCTGAATACAGACATTTTGAATGGATGTTCCATGATAACCTCAAACTCAAAATGGCATAAATCCCAAAGCAAATTATAGCTCCTATAATTGAGCACTCCCAGTGAATCCTTTCTATTTCTGTCAATGGTATCTTTTTTTTTTTTAAGATTTTATTTATTTACTTGACAGAGAGAGAGCACAAGTGGGGCAGAGTGGTAGACAGAGGGAGAGGGAGAAGCAGGCTCCCCACTGAGCAAAGAGCCCAACGTGGGGCTGATCCCAGGACCCTGGGATCATGACCTGAGCCGAAGGCAGATGCTTAACCGACTGAGCCACCCAGGCGCTCCAATGGTATAATTTTTCTTAGTCATGACTCCTTCCTTCCTTTGCCCTCGTATTCTTTTACCAATTTCATGTCTCCAATTATACCCTCCTTTCTACTGCCACTGTCCCCTACCTGTAACCCAATCCAGGTGTAATCACTTCATACCTGTAACACTTAAAATGTTGGTTTCTCAATCTTACTCCATGAAATGAGCAAGTGACTTGAGACAGCACCAGGTCAAGTGTCACCCAATTCAGAGAAGGGTTTGAAGTGTGTACTACAATGGCTCTGCCAAAAGGGAACAGGAGATGCCCTATGAAGTGGGCTGACCCTCGATAGCACAGGGGACCAGGGAGCTACAACACTGCCCCTAAAAAATCCACACACTACCTCCACAGAGACCTCCACCAAATGCAACCACACGAATCAGACTGAGGCCAGGGCTATCTCTTCCCTCTTTAGAGGTTCCTGTAATAAGAATTCTGCTTCCACTGGCTGGTCTTCTTCCCCCAACTCCAAAAGGGCTAGCTAGAGAAAAAAAAAAAGGACATATTTTAGAGCCAAATTACCTCTTCTTTAATCCAAGCAGCTGGGAATTAACACTTTCAACCTTTCTTCAGGTAGAACAAGGAGTTTGTGATTAATGTTTTTTGTTGCTTTTTTTTTAAATGATTGAAACCTGTCTTAATTTCTGGAATAAATTTTCTCTAGTAATCAAAAGTGGCAGAAAGATGGGACATCTAATTAGTACATTATTAGGGGACTATATTTCAGAGGGAAGTGGAAAGGATGGGGGCGTTTTACACAGTACGATGGGAGACCCAATAAGGAAAAACTAAAACCATTTTATGTTTACACTTCAGAGTTGCAATTCCTCAGTAAACCAATCATACTACTTTCCCAGTCTTCTCTCTCAACACATTCCTAAAATCCTAGGACTTCGCTATAATCTGCCAGTCCCTGACCAGTCTACTCAAGATTCCTCCAATCTGCACATTAACATTTCCATGGCTTTGCTCCCATCTAGAATGTCCTTCTCTTCAGTCTATCCAAAGCCTAATTATACTTAAAGGTCCAATTTTAACACCTCATCTTCCTCCAAATTTTCTCATTGTAAGTACAAAAATACTCTCATGTAAATGAAAACATACTGCATTTACACTCATTAAGCACACAGTCACAGCCTTCCCTGTGACACTTCTCAACAGTCTTTTAAATGACCTCTGTATTGGCAAGGAGAAACATCACTCTGAACTGAATCAAACCTCTTAAATCTCCAGCAATAATGATAATAAATCAACAAATATATTCTCTACTACATTTGCATTCATTCTTGCAAATATTAAATGCTTTTCAGTTCTCAATGAGGGTGGGGTCCACTGGGTTTATACAATGATCTGAGACTTGTAATGTGCAGAACAATAAAAGTTTGTCTCATTCTGAATATTCGTCTAGGTTAAAAAAAAAAACAAAAACAAAACAATAAGCCTGTGTTTATGATTACCTCAGCTTAGACTGTTTTATATATTATCCTTTTGTAAATTAAAGAAAACTAAGTTTAACTTCAAAAGACAAGTACTTTCTATACTGTTGATCAGTAATATGCCCCTGACCTTTGAAAAAGTCTTCACATAAATTGACATCTGGTAACCACTTAGCTTGCAAACTGAGTTTTCTGATGCTCAAATGAATACTAGTTGGACACAAAAGGAAAAGGAGATGGGTTAAGGAAAATCTATGTGTATATATGCAACAAAGCCATCATCAAAGATTAAGTAACTGCAAAAGACTGGGGCGGGGGGGGGGGAGGCACCACAATGAGTTTGATTATATCCATAATTAACCAGGTAATAAGAGGGGGGAAAAAAACAGTGAGCTGAGTCCTCTTGTGGGCCTCCAGCTGGCCATATAGATGTGGGCCAGTCTGGTTGTGTCCAAGTTTTTTCTTTGGGGGACAGGAGTAGTTGTCATCAAAATTACTGAGGATCCAATAGCCTAAGAGTAGTTTAAAAAGACAGGATATAAAACTAGACATTTGTTTACAAGATTGTTTTAAAAAGAAGCTTATACAAATCAAATCTATACTCACATATAAAGATACAGATTACATCAATTCCTTTTTTGAGGTTAAAAAAAAAATACAGGTTATTTGACTTTTTAGCAACTCTTACTCATTAGAGGAAAATACTATATTTAAAACTTAACAGTCACAAAATTCCTCTCAGTTTAAGTACTTTTTTTCAGAGTTGTTTCTGACACAGTACTACAGGACCAATTCACACTTCAGTATCAGAGAAGTGAGAACTGGTTTCGCTCTTACTGGAGCTCATCAGCTGTAGGCAACTGGTCAAGAAACATTTTTTATTTGCCTTAAAGCCAATCATTATCCTCCTCTGTTTTATTTCTTAATGCAAGAACTCATATTTCTACCAAATTATTTCCATATTAAGAGCCTTACAAATAAAAACACTGTCTTTAACAGCTTTTAGTACAATTACCTTTTTTCTTAGTAATTAGCAGTATAAACAAAAAAACAGGCTAACTCAATAAACTGCAAATACAAATGAATCCAATCCACAGATATTTGGCAACAGGTTATCAAACAAACAAGCCTCATAGAAAAGTACCAAGTTACAAATACATTTCTGAACTATTAATTAATACACCAAACATGTACTGCGCGTATTATGTGCAGGCACTGTTCTATGCGTTGGGAACACGATAGTAGAGAAAACACGCATCCGTTAGGGAGTTTACGTTCGGGTATAGTGGACCAATATATATAAAAGCTCTATGTTAAAAAAAAAAAAAAAGCTCCATCTTAAATCTTTTACTCTTTGTGTTTACAGCATTTTAATATGAACATCTGTCCGTGTTCCCCCTGAAGCTATGTAAGATACACATAAATGTTTTAAATCCAACAGAAAAATCTGGCTCAGTTCAGCATAAATATTATTTACAACAACAAATTTTTAAGTTACAAACTATACCATATGAATCTCAAACACCACCTGTATATTTCTTAAAATCATGTCCACTAAGATAAGCAAGTTGAGTCTGTGAGAGCACTCCTGTTCTTCACTATAATGGTTAACTGTCCTTTGTAGGCCAAGCACATTAAAAGGTTTTTCACATATTCCCCAAATAAACTTTAAAAGCAGCATGAACAAAAGAATAATTTATCTGACCAGTTCTAACAAGGTTTTGATATGGCAATTAAAATCAGAAGCAATAAATTACATCAAAAATGCATCCATAGTCCAACATAATCTGATCACAATCCCAAGTAAGTGATTTTTGATGGAGGTTAGCTTTAAAATACAAACACATTCCTGGGTAAAGTTTTTAAACATAGTTTTAAACTAATAGAAAGGAACCTGTGTAAGAAACATGAAAACTGGGATGCCTGGTTGGCTCAGTCGTTAAGCATCTGCCTTTGGCTCAGGTCATGATCCCAGGGTCCTAGGATCTAGCCCCGCATTGGGATCCCTGCTCCACAGGAGGCCTGCTTCTCCCTCTCCCACTCCCCCTGCTTGTGTTCCCTCTCTCTCGCTGTGTCTGTCAAATAAATAAATAAAATCTTAAAAAAAAAAAAAAAATGAAAACTTTGTTTCACATGATGAAAATACCAGACACTGAAGTTAACAGGTGAATTTATGCAAATCAGATTAAAAACTAAAAAAAAAGACTAAGCTAGCAATTTCAAAGAACTCTAAATTCTATCAAAAGGGAGAAATATTTTGTATGGTACTCACATTCTAATTAAGTTTGTAGGTAAAATTTAACCCTAATGAGTTTCCTTTTTGTGAAACATACCACTAGATTTTAAAAGTTGCCTTTATCCTACCAGTTAAAAGAGTATGAAGCCAAGGTCAATTATCCCTGTGGGGGTTTGTTTAGCTTTGCACCTAAGACTCAGGGCAGAGTAATTTTTACAGTTATGTACATTACATTACAAAAAAAGATGTCAGAAAGACAGACTCAAGGGGTGCCTGGGTGGTGCCGTTGGTTGAGTGGCTCTTGGTTTCAGCTCAGGTTGTAATCTCAGAGTCCTGAGATCAAGCCCTGCATGGGGCTCCACGCTCAGTGCTGGAATCGGCTTGAGATTCTCTCCCCCGCTCCCTTTGCCCCTCACATTCCTGTGCTTGCTTGCTTGCTCCCTCGTGCTCTCTCTCCTAATAATCAATTAACCAATCAATCATAAAAAAAAAAAAAAAAAACTCAGGGCAACAGATGCAGCAGGAGTCCCTCCCCAAATAGTACCAAATCCTGTGACAGGATAACAAGAGAAATTATGGTCCATCAGGATTCCAGGAAAAAGAGGTAAGTGGCCATACCATCTATCACATTATCAAGTTATCTGTCATATTATCAGTTTACTCTTAGACAATGCAATTTTATAACTCTATTAAGTTTTAAAGCAAAAAGTTATTAATACAAAAATCTTATTTTGAAGCTATCTGTAGAGCACTCACTATATAAACTTCAATGAGTCTCAGGAAATACAAAAAGTATTTTTGTCTAATATTTTCCCAAATCTGAAAATTAAAAGAAAAAAAAAGATTGACCTATAGTTTCCTTTTCAAAAAGGAAGACTAATAAAAAAATTAAAGGTAAGTTGTAAGTCTGCCTTCTATTAAGGGGTTCTGGTTAATGTTTAAATTTTGAAACCTTACCTTTGGCCTGCGTTCAGTTAATATGGTATGATACAGTTTACCAAAAACATTATTCATTAGTACTTACTACATAATCATCCCTACAGCAGACTATCAGTTCATGTCTTAATGACAAATATACTCACAATCCAATCAATACTTTCTTTGGTGGGTTTAATTTTGACTTTGTGTCTATTGTCCCTTCATGTCAATATTTTTCCTTTTGTTTACTTAGTCCAAATAGATTTTTTAAATATCAGTAGCTAAAAAAGTTCAAGAAGTCTGAAAAAATATAAGATTAGAGCGTAGATCTATCCTCCTACTGTTGCCCTGAAACACTAAATATAACATTTACAATACCCTAAGCCTAGTGAATGTTTATGAGAAATTCAAGAATCAGCTTTATTTTTTTAAAGATTTTATTTATTTGAGAGAGCATGAGCACAAGCTGGGGGAGGGGGCAGATGGAGAGGAAGAGGGAGAAGCAGAGTCCTGGCTGAGTAGTGACCTCCAGGCTGCCTTAATCTCAGGACCCTGAGATCATGTCCTAGCATAAATCAGACACTTAGCTGACTTAGCCACCCAGGTGCCCCTTGGCTTTATTATTTAAAGCCAGAAATAAGGGATAAAAGAAAAACCTAAATTTTATTGAAAGAAAAAAAGCAGAACTTGAGGTCAAGGATTCTTTCACATGAAATTGTTAGATGAATTTGGAAAACTAATACAGATTACTAGTCATTCTTCAAAGGGAAAGATGATTTTTCTAATTTCTAAAAGAGGATGCTTCGACCTATTAATCTCTTCATTAAGAGTATTCTGTACTGTTTTACCCCACTTGCTGATGTCAGCATATAGATGTAAATAGATGTTTTTAAACTGAATATACTAAGAAATTGCCATCAGCTATGCTATCATTGAATAGTACTAAAGGACAACTCTTGCATTTACGGGTGAAGGAACTAAAAGGTCACAGAGTAGTTACTGTGCTATACCACTCCTTTCATGTTAGCAGTAAGACTCTGAAATACCAATGACACCCTCTGGAACCTTCACTGTTGAAAGAAATCTCTAGGTTTATATGCTGGTATTCTGAATTTGACAAGGTTTCAAAAATAATAACATCAACATAAAAACAATCCATGCATTTCCAGGGAAAAACACACATAAACACAAGCCAGGCATTTCCAGGTATTCTTGAGTATATGTTTGCCTACTACAGTGCAAAAAGGAGTTTTAATTCTTTGTAAGATTTGTGAACTACTCAATACCTTTACTGATTTTAAATAAAATTAAGAGGCCAATCATCACTTTTCTATTTTTGCAATGATGAATAAAATTTGAAAAGTAGCTGTACAGAGAGGAGATTTTATTCACAAGGAGATAGTTCAGTTTCACTGTGAATGTCTCTTGAACCTTAATCTTTCCCACAAGATTAACCCCGCAAATATGAAGGTGTAGTTTGTAGTTAGGAAGGCTACACCCAATTTGCATACCTACACACTAAATCTTTTTTTTTTTTTTTAATGACTACCAGCACACCTTTTGAAATACTGTTCCACTGACTTACTGCACACTTTTCTTACAAAAACTTCCAGTCTATCATTTAGGAAGAAGTAAAAACGCTAGGCATCAAGGAACATCACAAACACACACACGAAGAAAACTGCCAAATGCCTGGCACTGTATACACCATTATTTTTACTATACTAATCCTCACAGGTAACAAAACTATCAAGTGAAAGAGGCAGATTCTTTTTTTTTTTAAGATTTTTTTTTCTTTTTATTTATTTATTTGAGAGAGAGAATGAGATAGAGCATGAGAGGGGGGAGGGTCAGAGGGAGAAGCAGACCCCCCGCTGAGCAGAGAGCCCGATGCGGGACTCGATCCCGGGACTCCAGGATCATGACCTGAGCCGAAGGCAGTCGCCCAACCAACTGAGCCACCCAGGCGTCCCGAAAGAGGCAGATTCTAATCCAGATGCTCCGACTCTAAATTCAGGCCTCTTTAAACAAAACGAAGATGTGAATATTAGCTACAGTTGTTAAATTGCTAACAGCTAAGCATTAATTACACCTGCGCTATCCCCAGTCTTGCTGCTGGGGGAAACGTAGAAGAGGCTTTCCCATGTTACAAGTTTGATTGACACAAATTTGAAATATCCTTACCAGCCAAGGTTTATCAAATGCCTGACGTCCTTGGAAGAAAGGCAACATAAAAACCAGCAATAGTATCTCTCAAAACCAAAATCCCAAAGAACCATCTTTAAGTTACTTAAAATCACAGTAACGGAAGAGTTGTGAAGACGGCAAAAAGTCGCCACAACAGTAAACATAAAAGTCAACTTGAAAACGGAAAGAGAAATAGGCAACTGAGTGAAAAACAGCCGAGCAGGTGGGGCTTAGCTGCAGTTCGCGCTGGGAGATCAGGCAATCGGCCCAAATTAAGCTGCTCTCCAAGCACCGCTCCGGAGGCGCGGCCCCCGATCCCCGCAGATCCCTCGGCCGCCTCCTCTCCAGTCGGCCCGGGACCCAGGGAACAAGGCAGGGAGAGGGAGGGATTCCTAACTCCGTCCCCCAGCGCTCGCCGGCCTCCACTGCCCGCGAGAGAGGCCAGGCGGAGAGCCGACCCAGGACCTGCAGAACCGCGGGGGAGGTGGGCAGTCCCTCCGCGCCGCCACCGCGACTGCGGTCGGCTCCGGGCGCCCGTCAAGCACTCACCCCACTTCTCCGAGCTTCAGGCCGCACCCCTAACGAGGCCGCTGAAGCTACGGCTCAGGGCCTAATTTCTCCATAGCGGGGTCCAGCAGACCAGGAGGTGGGGGGGGGGAACAGCGACCAGGGACAAGCCCGACACCGCGCTCCCTCCGCCACGGCTTCCCCAAACCCCCGCGGAGCTGACACATCAACAAAGATGGCGGCGACGCTGAATCCGGCCCCGCTACAGCTGAGGGGGTGGGGCTCCCTGGAGAAGCCAATCAGCGAGGCGCGGGCGGTGTGACGCGACGCACCTCGGAGCCTGTGTAACCTGCCTGCAGTGGGCGGGGCCGGGGCCGCACCGCCTCCTCCCCCGTAGGGCCCAGCCCGGCGCTCACGTTCGCTGGGCACCCACGCCCCGACAGAGTCGGCTGGCCAGCAATCCTGCTAGTCCTGTCCTGTCTCTCACGCCACTCCCACCCTAAGCCTGTTCTTTCTTTCTGTAGGACGTTCTCATTGGGTATAAACCCACCTCACTCTTTGACTCTTCTCATATTAGTCAGGGGTATAAAGCGATAAAAGAATTCGAAATTGTGACTTCCCAGCTCTGATGCGCAAACCTTGCACCTGACGTAGGCGGAATTAGCAGGAGGAGCCTACCTGTCCCTCTGACAATTCAACCCTGGGAGAGATTCTGGGGGTTTCCATAACACCGCGTTCGTATCTTCAACCTGGCACACACTGCCATTGTTTAATAATAAACTGTTCGTGCGTTCGTCCCTGGCACCAGGCTGTGAGCGCCTTGAGCGCGGGAAGTGTCCTCTCCCGGCTGGGTGTCCCGGTTCGCATTGTGGGGATTGACATGCAGGAGCTACTCAATAATCAGCAACAAAAAGTGTATTGGAGGAAAAAGTGTGTTGAATACAGTTGCCTAATCGGGTGCAAATAAGGGGAGGTTTCAATCTGCGAATTGAAATCTACGCTCTCCAGTGATGTTCTTTGGTTTAGGACTTCCTACTCATCCAACTCATGAGTGAAAGTAGTTAATTCTGTCAAGTTGTCAACGTGAGAGTTTGTAAAGCAAAGCTTGTTCCTGTTCTGTTAAGCTTCTTTGACGCTAACTGCTAGGGGGGGAATCACTTTAAAAAATCAACGTTATGTCACTTTATTCCTCTTTCCTTTTCAACAGGAAACGGCACCTCCCTCCTTAAATGAAAATACTGCAGTGAGACATACTTTGCAGTTAAAGTGTTTTTGACAGTGAAGTAATAAATTGACTTTAAAACAGTCAATCGACCAAACATTCCTAGTGAGATATATTTCTCCAAGGGGGAAAAAATGTAAGCCTTTTTCACAGCTCATATTGTTAGTAATAACCTTCACAGTGTTATTTCTGAAATATATATATTAGTTTATATTAGTTTAAAGCATTTAATAATTGTTTCTGGATACCACGATTTTCATTGTTAGAGAAAGGAAATACAAATACAAAATCAAAGAAATTAAAAATTCTGCAATTCTAAATTTGAATTTAGAAATATCAGTATGAACTCATGGTATTTTTTTTTTTCATTAAAAGTGTCCACTAAAAAGGCCTGGAATAACAATCAGCACAATACACACCCCTATCCCCCATCATTTCTAAATATAATTTCCCACAAAAAGTCACTTGGACTCCTCTTGGAAATCAGGGACTGATTCTAAGTCTGGAGCAGGAAAGGTGCAAGAAAGTCTAAGATATGTGTATCAGAAAGCAAAGAAGAAAAATAATAGGAGTTGTGTCAAAGACTCAGGAGACAATTCAAAAGTGTGCCCACTGGTCAAAGGACAATTTAACATTAAAAATAATAACAGCATTTGAGACTCTTCTACTATGTCAAAAATTAATGTGTGATGATTTTTTTAAAACATCCCTGGTCACCTTTGGAAGATGCCAAAGAATCATCACAGTCTGAAAACTGATAAAAGAATCAAGCATCCTAACTTTCCTGTTACAAACTGAATCTCAATCAAATAGTCAATGTGGGAAAGTTCTTTATAGATTTCCAGATAATAAATGCAGAAAACAGACAGCAGTTTGCAAATCCTAATGAAATAATGGATATAGGTAACAATCATCAGTGAGTCTAGAATTAGACAAAAAGCCTGTGGAAAACTTTATAATGGGTAGATGGGGCTGACATCACTTGAACCTGCTAGATCAATTTTAGTATACTCCAAAGAGAAACAACTAGATATTAAGTGTCTTCTGATGTGATGCTACAGAGGAACATAATACCACCTGTGAAGTATACTTGCCAGAGGGGATATGCTCACAGTTGAATTTAAGAAAAAACTGCCATTACTTCAATTTATAAATTACAAGAAAAGGATTAAAAGGAAATATCTTTTTAAAATACATCACTGAATACAAATATAGGATCTTGTTTGGAGCCTGATTTGAACATACCAATTATTAAAAATCATTTGAGACTCCAGATATTTTAAACACTAATTTCATGATATTCAGAAGTTGTTAAGAAAATGTTAAATTGTTAATTGTTAAGTTTTGGTGCTGCTTTTAAAAGTTATTATCTTTTAAAGATACATAAATATGTATAGATAACAAGATATAATATCCCCAAAAGTAAAAGTGATAAAAAAAAATCCCCCAAATAAAAATAAAAACAGCCCCACATTGATGGAAATATGTCAAAGGGTAACAAGAGCCAACTCAAAGAGCTCCCAATGACCAAAACTGGAAAAATTTGAGCAAGGAAATGAGGTAGTGTTGGATTATAACTTAAAGTATAAAATAAACATGAGTTCATAATAATACATATACAGTATATATGATCAAATATATTAATAAATGGAGAAGAGACAAATCTATGTAAACAAATTTGAAATAATTTCGGTATCTGGCCCTTAAGGAGGGGGAGCATAACTTCTCTTTCTTAGGTGTAGACTGTGTGTAATAACTTTCTTCCAAAGTGTATAATATGCAAAGGGAGGGAAAACAAGAGTAACTTTAGAAACCTGAAGAACACTAGTCAGGTGGTGGTGTCTCGGTAATAATGTATCGGTTCGGTAATAATGTATCAATATTGGTTCCTTAAGTGTAGTCACCACTAGTCAGGTGGTGGTGTCTCGAGTATGTTATAAAGGTGTGTACAAGAGTTGTGTCTTTCTGCAATGTCAGCTTTATTCATTCATAAAGTAAGGTTAATACAACTGAAAGCAGGTTCAGGACTCTAAACTCAATGACATTTCACTGTGCATTTAATTTGGCTTCATACACATCACACAAAGTACAATACAAAGTTATGCAACAAACAAGATACAATAAGGGTAAGAACTTAATGAATCAGGGGCACCTGGGTGGCTCAGTCATTAAGTGTCTGCCTTTGGCTCAGGTCATGATCCCAGGGTCCTGGGATCAAGCCCCACATCTGGCTCCCTGCTCAGCGGGAAGCCTGCTTCTCCCTCTCCCACTCCCCCTGCTTGTGTTCCCTCTCTCGCTGTGTGTCTGTCAAATAAATAAAATTTAAAAAAAAAGAACTTAATGAATCAAACCAAGTCAGTCTGTGAGCACAGTTACGATGAGGACTTGGTCAGGTCTAGGCCAGCTCTAGGCACTTACTGCTTAATATGTTTAAAGTGGAGGATCTCGGGCGCCTGGGTGGCTCAGGTGGTTAAGCATCTGCCTTCGGCTCAGGTCATGATCCCAGGATCCTGGGATCGAGTCCCGCATCAGGCTCCCTGCTCCTTGGGAGCCTGCTTCTCCCTCTGCCTTTCTCTCTCGCTCTGTCTCTCATGAATTTAAAAAAAAAAAAAAAATCTTTAAAAGTGGAGGATCTCTATTATGTTCAGAGATCAATCAGGCACAGTCCACAGCAGTTGCCTTTTAATGTGGTCAGATGAGGAAGGGTCAGTGTCTAGAGAGTCTGGCAGTTTGCTGTAGAAATCCTCTTTTTACAAGAGTTTAATCAGTCTTGTGCCTTTGCAGGCCTCTTTTGTCTCTAGTGATTATCAGCTCCTAGTTCTTCTAGGCCTTACAGGTTATAGTCCTTGGTACTCCCAGTCTATACTGGTTTTGGTGATATTTGGTCTTAGCTGCAATATCCTTGGCTTCTTTTCTGATTATATCACTACTTGACACGAGTGACACCATCCTGCTCCCTACAGGTTGAAAATGTCAACTGTCATGAATCATTTTCACAGGATGTACACTTGATACGGTGCTATATAAATGGCACTTTACCTCTATAGCCTTCCTTCCCAAAACCCTTAACTCCAGTCTTATCATTAGAAAAACATCAAACTCCAACAGTGGGGCATCTTACAAAATGCCTGACCAGTACTCCTGGCATCTGTCAAGATCACCAAAACAGGGAAAGTCTGACAAACTGCCACAGCCAAGAAAAGCCTAAGAAGACATGACAACTAAATGTAATAATGTGGTATCCTGAATGGAATTCTGGCTCAGAGAAAGGACAATAGGTAAAAACTGCGGAAATCTAGATAAACTCTGGAATTTGGTAATAATGTATCAATACTGGTTCCTTAATTGTAGTTAATGTATCCTACTAATGTAATATGGATAAATACGGGAAACTGGGTATGGTTAATCTGGGAAACTCTGTACTATCTTCTCAATTCTCAATTTTTATCTAAAACTGTTCTAAAAAAAACCTATTACAAAGAAAAAAAGATTCAAGTCAGAATCTGCTTCCAAACAATGGGAGAAGTGTGTGGGGGGTACGGATGCAGACAAGACTGACCGTGAGTTGACAACGTTGAAACTAGTTGATAAATACATGGGGGTACCATTTTTCTCCCGAATTTGTTTGAAAGGTCCCTAGTCCCCTCCAAAAAAAGGTTTAGAAATATTTGAGCGGCACCAACATATAACCAGGTGTGCTTAGTCAGGGAAAAAGTGATCACCTGTATTTACTTTTCAGGCAGAGTTAGCGGATTAATTTGAAAAACCGCCTAAGACTTTCAGTGGTTAATGCGACCGAAGTGACCATTACCGAGACACCGTCTGCATCTCTGAGCTCGAACTCCATCCGAGGTCTCAGGGCTACATTGCTAGAAGCAGCTGGAATAACTATACAGTCTCGGCGGAGAAACTGCGCGCACGGAACCCTGGAGCACAGCGACGCCCCCCGCCCCCGGGGCACAGCGCGGCTTACGCAGCGCGCGGAGGATGTGCGTGGGCGTCGCAGGGTGCACGTGGGAGCGGACTGCGCAGGCGCCGCGCTGGCGCAGAGCTAGCCATTGGAGGTGAGGTGAACGCGGAGAGCGCGTCTGCGTGGCGAGGCTGCCGGGCACCAGTGGACGCCACCACGGCCAGCCTTCAGAGACGGGTCGGGGTCAGCGGCCCTTTTGCCTCCTACCAGGTCAGGGTTCCCAGGCGCGTGGCAGGGAGCGAAAGGGACTGCGTGAGGGCTGCGGGGCTTCGGTCGTTGGCGACCGGACGTTGGGCGCTGGACGTTGAGGTCGGGCGTTGAGGTCGGGCGTTGAGCGGGCACCGGGGGCCTGGAAGTGGAGAGAGGATGGAAGGCTGGAGGAGCCCTTGGAGCCTTGGCTGGGGAAGGGCAGGTCTAGGGTTGAAGGTTGTGGTGGGGGAGGGGCAAGAGAAGTGAGACTTGAGCCCCTGGGTAAAGGGGGGCCCTGTAGTAGGTTTGGAAAATAGTACTTCCAGGCACGACTCTCCGAAATGTGAACATCCGCTGGCATCCCGATAGAGGAGCTCTTTGCTCTTGTCTCTGAAAGAATCTAGTTTATGGATTCAGTCAGTGCTTTTAACTTAAAGCTGCAGTGCCAACAACACTAACACTTCCTACCTTCTGTAGGAAAGGTGGATGCAGCATGGCTTTGGCTAGGTACGTACGGGTAAACCGGCTCTGGTTCACGTTGCATGTTTGTAGCGTGTCTGCTGTGTGCCAATCGCATTTCTTGGCGCTTGGGCCCCTGATATAATAAATACGTTGACCCTGTTGGCCTCTAGAGTAGGAGAAGCTGCTTCTAGTTCCCTTGTTGAGCCCTCAGGGTATTGAATGGGAAGTGGCATGGCCTAGGAATCGGACCTGGATGTTCAGCTCAGCTGTGTAAGGGCCCTTGCGCTGAGGGGGTTGGCAAGTTACTTCATCTGCTCCGGTCTCCCTTACTTACCTGGAGGAATAAAGGAAGTAAGAATGCTTTAATCCGCAGATTATTTCAGTGTGCAAAGTCGTTACACATGAAAGGAAGAAATTCTTTGTGGTTTGAAAGTAAAGTTTAATAGCTGCCTCCGAAGAACTTAGTAAGCACCGGTCACTGCGCTAAGTAGTTTACATACATTCTTGAATTTAATCATCACAGTTCAGAGTTATGAGGAAGTTACTAAGATTGGCAACATTTTACAGAAACTGAATCCAAGAAAGATGAAGTGATTTTGCCTGAGATAGCATAGCTAAATGAGGAAGATGAGACTCTGCTCAGATTTGGGTCTGACCCACTTTAAAGCTCATGTTCTGCTGAACCATTGAGTTCCATAGCTTTAAAACTGAATGTTTCCCTGGGTGTTGAGTTTGATAAGTTCTTTATAGATTTTTGGATTCTAGCCCTTTAGCTGATAAAGCATTTGCAAATATCTTCTCCCATTCTGTCAGTTGTCTTTTGGTTTTGTCAACTGTTTCCTTTGCTCTGCAAAAGATTTTTATCTTGAAGTCCCAAAGTTGATTTTTGCTTTTGTTTCTCTTGCCTTTGGAGACATGTCTCCTAAGAAGTTGCTGCTGTCAAGGTCAAAGAGGTTGCTGCCTGTGTTCTCCTCTAGGATTTTGATAGATTCCTGTCTCACATTTAGGTCTTTCATCCATTTTGAGTTTATTTTTGTGTGTGGTATAAGAAAATGGTCCAGTTGCATTCTACGTGTGGCTGTCCAATTTTCCCAACACCATTTGAAGAGACTGTCTTTTTTCCATCGGATATTCTTTCCTCTGTTAAAGATTAGCTGACCATATAGCTGAGGTCCATTTCTGGGTTTTCCGTTCTGTTCCATTGATCAATGTGTCTGTTTTTGTGCCAGTACCATACTGTTTTGATGATTAAAGCTTTTTAATAGAGCTTGAAGTCTGGGATTGTGATGTCTCCAGCTTCGGTTTTCTTTTTCAACATTCCTTTGGTTCTTTGGGGTCTTTTCTGGTTCCATACAAATTTTAGGATTATTTGTTCCAGTTCTGTGAAAAATGTTGATGGTATTTTGATAGGGATTGCAATGAATGTATAGATTGCTCTGGGTAGCATAGACATTTTAACAATATTTGTTTTTCCAATCCATGAGCATGGAACATTTTCCCATTTCTTTGTGTCTTCCTCAGTTTCTTTCATGAATATTCTATAGTTTCCAGAGTACAGATCCTTTATCTCTTTGGTTTGCAGCAATGTCCACAATAGCCAAACTATGGAAAGAGTCCGGATGTCCATCGACAGATGAATGGATAAAGAAAATGTATATGTATGCAATGGACTATTACTCAGCCATCAAAAAAAATCTTGCCATTTGCAATGATGTGGATGGAACTAGAGGGTATTATGCTCAGTGAAATAAGTCAAGCAGAGAAAGACAATTATGATTTCCCTCATGTGGAATTTAAGAAACAAAACAGGAGCATAGGAGAAGGGAGGGAAAAATAATACAAAATCAGAGAGGGAGACAAACCATAAGAGACTCTTAACCATAGGAAACAAACTGAGGGTTCCGGGAGGGGAGGAGGTTAGAGGGATAGGGTAACTGGGTGATGGGCATTAAGGAGGGCACGTGATATAATGAGCACTGGGTGTTATATACAACTGATGAATCACTAAGCTCTATCTCTGAAACTAATAATACACTATATGTTAATTGAATTTAAATAAAATTAAATTTAAAAAAAAAAACAACCCCAAAAAACTGAATGTTTCCTTTGAGTAGCCATTCTTTCTGAATGTGTGTGGTTACCAGGAAAACAAAAGCAAACATTAGAGAAGAAAAAGAAAATTATAGCTATGTATCTGCTGCAAGTACTTTTGGTATTAAAGGAATTAATTCACTGTGCTAAGAATTAATTTTACTCTAGCTTCTATTCTTCTGAGAAGGAAGGAGAGGGCTTACAGTCACTGGTTGCAGGTGTACTGTGGGATGCTCTTGGCCAGATGGTGGAGGGGCAACAGGATTCCAAGAGAGTGCAAGAAAGGGTTTGCCCCTTCGGGAGCTTCACATTTTATTGGTGTCAGATCATGAAGCACAGAACAAAAGGACAATACAAAGCCAAGGCCTTCTGTTTGCCTGTAGAACTATAGCAGTTACTTCCATTCCACTGGTCTTTTATTACATCAGTGATCCCTTTAACATGAAGGAATTTGGGGACCCTCCTAATTAACCTCTTGTGTTAAGGAAATATATAACTAATTTGGATTTGGGGATGATTATAAATACATTTTTTTTTTAAAGATTTTATTTGACAGAGAGACACAGCAAAAGAAGGAACACAAACGGGGAGAGGGAGAAGCAGGCTCCCCACCGAGCAGGGAGCCCGATGCGGGGCTTGCTCTCAGAACCCTGGGATCATGACCCGAGCCAAAGGCAGACGCCCAACGACTGAGCCACCCAGGCGCCCCTATAAATACATTTTTATTCGTCACCAGTAGCATGTAAAAAAACAGTAGATTGTATATAGGGGAAACTGCTTGTTTTAAAACTGGGTGAGATTAGCCCATGAGGTATCATGACCCTTGCAGCGATGTCTGTAACACACCTGTACCTGAATACCAGAAGTCAGCAGCCCAAGGTTGGGAAGCACAGCATTATGGAATAGTGTCTGTCCACTCCAGATTCAGATACGCCCAGTGGTTGACACAGGATGAAGCCAAGTAGGGATAATTGCAGTTTTCTTACGGCTGTTTTGTTTTGTTTTGTTTTGTTTTAAAGATTTTATTTATTTATTTGACAGAGAGAGACACAGCGAGAGAGGGAACACAAGCAGGGGGAGTGGGAGAGGGAGAAGCAGGCTCCCCGCAGAGCAGGGAGCCCGATGCGGGGCTCGATCCCAGGACCCTGGGATCATGACCTGAGCCGAAGGCAGTCGCTTAACCAACTGAGCCACCCAGGCGCCCCTTACGGCTGTTTTTTAACGTTGAAATACATGGGTTAGAATTCATAGGACTGTAAATCAAAAGAAAAAAGGCAATCTTTATATAATAAACACATTTTAAAAAAAAATTAAATTCCAAAACTGCAAGTTTTATGTGTACTCACAGTAGTCCTGGTTGCTACTCCAAAAGCTAGTGCATAATTTTAAGTAGGTAGTTTTCAAAGTAAGGGGTAGTATGATGATTCTGCTGACTGGCTGTTGGCTCTCATCTTTAGTCTTGTGCTCAGTTAGTAGAAGGATGTCTATGTGAGGGTTTCTGATGAACTAGAGAAAGTCCAGACTTGTGAGGACCCTGGAAGGTGTTACATCAACTGGTGAAGGACCTGGAGGAAAGTGGATATGGTAGACATCTCAGGTATTTGAAAGGTTATGGAAACAGCAACAGGAGTCCGTCAGTTGGGAAGTGAACCATTTCATAAAGAAGAGTGCAGTACAGTTGGCTGTCCAAAATTAAAGCAGTTAGAAGCTTCTAGTTATAGAACAGGCCTACACATCTATTTGCCCTGGGCATTGTAATGAAAATTCCTGAATAGGGTGAGGCAAGTGAAGTGTCTTTCTAACCTACATATTCCACTCTAGGTGGAGCTCTTTTTAAGCTTAAATCCTTTTTAATTGCTGCTTAAACTTCTAATACTTGTTTTTTCTGAAGTCAAATTTATTTACTAATTTTTGGACTTTGGAAGAGTGGATATAAGACTTGAAGTTTTGCTATTAAATTTCAGAAACCCTCATAACGTGATGTAATTCTCCATTTAAGACTGCCACATGTAATTTCAGACAGTGAATTTCATTTTCACTGTCCAGATTGTCATGAAAACAGTGCAATAGTACATTTTAATTATTTTGTCATACAATTATCTTTTGAATGCCTCATTGTACAAAACATGGTAGGTGCCATGAGCAATCAGGGTATTTTTTTTGTTAATGTTTCTAATAAAACCTGGTTTCTGCACTCAAGGTACTTAAAATAATCCAGAACACAGACATAACTGTCTATAGCTAACTGTGCTACAGGATAGAAAGGAGCTGATTGTGGATTGACTGTCAGCCCTACCAAATAAGGACAGAGGAAAGGCTATTTCAGGAGTTACCTGTTGTGTATTGAGGGTCCCACTGGTGTCTTGAGAAAAGGACTATATCCTAGTTTTGTGGTTTAAATATTGATCCTTTACTTGATTTAGAATTAGCCACACGAGGAAAAATAGGCCTAATTTAAATGCAATATTAATATTTTAATCTTTAAAATGCTTTTTTCTATTAAAGTAATTCATTTTTAAGCATAATTTGAGGGGTACCTGGGTTGGTTAAGCGTCTGCCTTCTGCTCAGGTCATGATCTCAGGGTCCTGGGATCGAGCCCCGCATCTGCTCCCTGCTCAGCGGGGAGCCTGCTTCTCCCTCTCCCTCACCCTCTCCCCTGCTTGTGTTTGCACACTCGTACGTGTGCTCTCTGTCAAATCTTAAAAAAAAACCATAATTTGAAAATGAAAAAGACTGTAAAAATTGCTTTTGTCAACCTACTTCCCCATAAAACACTCTCTTAAAATTTAATGTATTTCATTGATCTTGCTTACATGGAGGGGTTATTTTTTTTTTTTGCAGTTATTATACAGTGTTTCTGATTTTCATTTGCTATTCTTACAATGTTTTACGATGTTTTTGAAAACTAGGATTCTAAATGGTAGTGTTAATATTCTGTCTAGTAGAGGTATCACAGTTAACTTTTTTCTCTTAATTTTTTTTCACTATTTTAAATAGGCTTTTTTGATGTTCAGGATTATTATTATTATTTGAGAGGGGAGAGAAGGAGTGGGTGCAGGGGCAGAGGGACAGAGGGACAGGGAGAGAATCTTAAGCAGGCTTCGTGCCCAGCATGGAGCTGACACATGGCTTGATCTCACAACACTGAGATCATGACCTGAGCCGAAATCAAGAGTTGGACGCTTAACTGACTGAGCCACTTAGGCACCCCAATGCTTAGGATTATTTTAATGGGATGATTTCTAGGTATGGAGTTACCGGCTGAATGGCTAGAACACTTTTAAGAATACATGTATACCTGGAGTGCCTGGGTGGCACAGTTGGTTAAGTGTCCAACTCTTGGTTGCAGCTCAGGTCATGAGATCAAGCCCCTTGTCAAACTCCCTGCTCAGCATGGAGTCTACTTGAGAGTCTCTCTCTCTCTAAAATAAATATATATTGAAGGAAAAGAAAAAATACGTATATACCTTAAGAATATGTATTTATAGGGGTGCTTGTGTGGCTCAGTCGTTAAGTGTCTGCCTTCACCTCAGGTCATGATCCCCGGGTCCTGGGATCGAGCCCTGCATTGGGCTCCCTGTTCAGCAAGAAGCCTGCTTCTCCCTCTTTCACTGTCTCTCTGTTGAAAAATAAATAAAATCTTTAAAAAATATTTATAGACATACATACATGCAGGTGTGTATATGTATGTATATCCAAATTGTCTCCCCATAAGAACATACTAATTTATATTCAATGCAATGAGTGTCCCATTTTATTTTCCAAAGATTTTATCTTTATTTTTAAGATTTTGAGAGAGAGAGGGAGAGAGAGCATGAGCAGGGGGGAGGGACAGAGGGAGAGGGAGAAGCAGGTTCCCTGCTCAGCAGGGAGCCAGACCTGGGGGCTGGATCTCAGGACCCTGGGATCATGACCTGAGCTGAAGGTAGACGTTTAACCAGCTGGGCCACCCAGGTGCCCCTTATCTATTTATATGAGAGAGAAAGAGAGAGAGAGAGAGAGAGCCTTCGAGCAAGCACCTCTTCCTGTGAGTAGGTGGAGGGAGGGGGAGAGAGAGAGAATCTCAAGCACTCTGCACTGAGCACAGAGCCCAATGCAGGGCTCAATCTCGCAAACTTGAGATCATGACCTGAGCTGAAATCAAGAGTTTGTCGCTTAACCGACTTTGCCACCCAGAGGCCCAATAGTGAGTGTCCTTTTTAATCACACCCACACTGGGCAGAATATAATACATAATTATTTAATTTGATTTTTCTATTACAAATGAGGTTGAAGGTTTTCCCCCTTATGTTTATCAACTAATCTTCATCTTCTATGCATTCTGTTCATGCCTTTTGCTCACATTTTATTGGTATCTGTATCAATTGGGCTGCAAATAACAGAAAACCCCTGGGTTAATTCGATGCCACAGTGAATCTAAGCATAGGAAGATCAGGGCTGGTGTTCCTACTCAAGGATACCGCCAGAGACATCAGATGCTTTCGCTTTTCCGCTCTACCATCCTTAGGGTGTGCTCTCTTCCTTTTTGCTTATTGCTTCCTGATTACGTTACAGGAAGAAAGGGGTGAAGGATCCTGCAGCCAAGTCTGTTCCTATTCATCAGGAAAGGACAGAGCTTTCTGAGAAATTCTGCTCAGAAGAATGATTATGGCCAGTATTGTCTCTAACTCAAGCTGGCAAATCAGAGGTAGAAGATGGCCTTTGGGTCCGTTACATTGTCTGCTACAGTATCTGAATGTTTTTACTGCATTTTTACACATTTTTAAAATTTTGATATTGAATTTTCCATCTTTGTGTTAATCTTTATTTTCTGGCTTCTTTGCTGTTTTTTGTAATCTTTTGTTTCATATAGTCATGTTTGCTAGTTCCTTTGTGATATTTTACCACTTTTAAGAGCAAAAACAAAACCCTTCACCTGCTCATGTGGTTGTCGTAGGCTGATTCTCTAGGAAGCAAAACTTGAGATGGAAATTTGTATACTGTGGTGAACGTGTTTTTGCATGGCTTTAGTGTTTTTGGAGTTAGTTGAGGTGGCTTTTCTAGTCCAATATGCCCAGTGTTGGAAAAATGAATGCTCTTGATTGTATTGGTCCTCACTAGATCAAGTTTATCATGGTACTAAAATATCACTTGTTTTCTCTCTGTTGACAAGTGTGTAAGGCAGGTGTGTCCTTATTGTGGCCTCAATTTCTCCTCCTTTAATCAGTGTTTGTTTTATAGATCTAGGGACATTGTGATTCACTGATTCTTGGCTGATCGCTCTCTTCCAGTGTTTCTTTCATCCACATAAAAAATTGAGTTCTCTTTTATCGGCTATTAATATTTGTATTCCTTTTTTTTTTTGGTTATTTGCATAGCACATGTTTTAGTTCTATTATTTCCAGACTTGCCATATAATTTTGTTTTATGTGTGCCTCTTGTGCATAACACCTAGCTGGATGTTTTTCTCCCTCTTTTTCTCTTTTAATTGAGACTAAATCATTGATAATTGGATTACTTGGGTTTCGTTCTGTCATCTTATTTGATGTTTTCCATTGACCATGCTCAATCATTTTTTTTCCTGTTAGACAGATTTTTTCTTCTGTAATTTTAAAATTATGCATTGTTTTTGTTCTTCTGATAGTTACCCTAATATTTTAATGTGCATTCTTTATATTTCTTATACATTGGAGTTATTCAGTATTCCTAACCCCACCCAGTTTCCCCTGGAAGTTATTTTCCATTTGTAACTTCATAGTATTTGTCTCTTACTGCACCCAACATTCTCCTTCTCACTGGATCTGATCCTTGTGTGTGGGGGGGGGGTGCTTACTGCCATGTGTGTGCTTTCCCTGGCAGCTGCAGGATCTCCCATTGTAACTGCCCATCTGCAGCCTTCAATTAGGGATCTTCCCAGGATCTGGCCTATAGAGTTTCCCTCTTCGAGTGTGCCTGTGTATTTCTTTCTTTCTTTCTTTCTTTTTTTTTAATTTCGTTATCTTTTCTGTATTGTCATGGATTAGGCAAATGATATGGAACTTTTAGGACACCAGGAGGGAGGATGTTTCTGCTATTTCTTTATCTTCCCTTTAAAACAATGTTAAACAATATTTAGATACTACTCATACCAGTTTAGCTTTCTGTGGCTTTTTTTTTTCCCCTGAGCAGTTTTGGGACTATAGGCAGTTTTACCTGTGGTTAGCAGACAAAGCTGTAGGTCACAACCTCAGGAAGAAAAGTTGTTTGTCCACTTTTATTACTTCCCTTGGGCAGGACACTTAGTATTCTTTAAGAGTAATAGGAAAACAACAAGCTAGCATAAAGTCTGGATAGAGGTTTCTCAGAGGCACTTTGTAACAATACATGTACCTTATTTTCGCAGAAAAGTGCATGCAGTTAAGTCCTTAAAAACAGTAGATACAAGGTACAATTTATAGAAGCTCAGCTGGAGATTATCAAAGCAGAGGACTTGGGAAAAACGGAGCAAACAGAGGTCAGCTGAGGCAAACTGTGAAGGATGACTGGGAGGGAAGGACTTTGCCAGGCCAGTGAGGAAGAGAGAGGGCATTGCGAGCTGGGTTTAGCATATTCAGGAGCCTAGTGTCTAAAGTAGGAGCGGGTAGAGGGATTCTGAGGGGCTAGAAAGGTAAGTGATGACCTGATTAAGACAATACCCTCTATTGTATTTCACCATTAAGTTGCGTGCTCTGGGTTGGAAATATTTCTTTTTAAAACATGAAAGTCCTTTTTTATTCTGTTGTTTCAAAAGCTTTGTAAAGTAAAAAATGGTGTCGCATTCTGAGATTACTCTTTTGATGTCTCTTGAGTTAGTCTTTTGTCTGTGGTTGAATTGTGTGAAACTTGGGAGTTTGTACTTACAGATAGAGAATCTTTCTGTTTCTTGTGCCTTTAGGCCAGGCTGTGATATCATGGTTAACTCTGCTTTGGAATTATTCATGAGCATTACTTGTTACATAAAAAGAAATCACCTGGGCCTGCAATACTTCTATTTTTGTAATTAAAAATTGCCTTCTAAATACACTTCTTTCCGTAGACCTCTTTGAATGTTAAATTGCCACATAATATGATGTCAAGAAATAATTTGGAGGCATCTACTTGTAAAATGACAGAGCCATTTAATTTTGAAAAAAATGAAAACAAGCTTCCACCATGTGATTCTTTAAGAAGTCCTGGAGCACATGCTAACCACCCTAATTTCTGGTTGAAAAGCCCAGAGAATGGAAATAAAAACAATTTTTTGCTGTGTGAGCAAACCAAACAGTATTTGGCTAGTCAGGAAGACAATTCAGTATCTTCAGACCCTAACAGCATCAATGGAGAGGTGGTTGGATCCAAAGGAGACAGGAGGATGTTGTCAACAGGTGAGTGAAAACTACAGGCTTACTACTTCTTGATTCTGGTGGTTTCTTTGGCTTATCACAGGTATGTAATCACACATTCATGTGCTATTAACAGAACAACTAAATAGCTACCTTATAGTATTTGCATTTAAAGATTTAGAAGCAAAAGCCAGGTGCCAAATAGCTTCATCACAAAAGAGATTCTGGAGGAGAGAAGGTCTACAAATGGGCTTTCCCTCCCCACAATGGGAGAACTGTACTAGGAATGTAGAAAGGACATACTCTGCCTTTTTAAAGATTGGCATATTAAAAAATACTATGCAAATCGTATGCTCACAAAGATACAGTAAGATATTAAATTGTTTCATTAGATTTTTAAAAAATTGTTGCTTTAGTCCTAATTCCAAAACCCTGGTTTTGAATGGGGAGGGGAGGCCTGGGAGTGTATATCGGATGTGATCTTTTACTGTTATGGTGATGTAGTTCTGGTGTGTGGCCTTTGGGCTTCTGGGGTTTCCCAAGAGGTCAAAACTATTTTCCCGATAATACTAAAGTATCATTTGCCTTTTTTGTTGTGCTGACTTTACACTGATGGTGCAAAAGCAAAGGTGGGTAAACCAATAATATGCCTCGTTAGCTCCTCCCTGCCTGGGCCAGTGGTCATTGGGTTTTTTCATTGCTGTGAACTTGTGGTTAAGACAAAGCCAGAACCTTACTGAGGGCTGTCCTTGACAAAGCACTAAGAATTACTACTAAATCTTGACCCTTGTGTACAGATATTTTTAGTATTTTGTGTAAGAAAATAGGAATTACCCCTAACTTCTGCTTCATAGGGAAGTAGGAAAAGTGTGTGTGTGATTGAGTTGTAAGCTGTATGTACGGAAATTTTTTCTTGGAACATCATTTTTACTTGAAAAGAACGACAAATGCTAGTTACTCAGGTATCTAGCATTCATTTTCTCAAAAATGAACAAAGTGAGCCTGTCACTTCAAGGAAAACACCTGACAGTATTTTGTTGCTAATGATAAAATTCAAGCTTTTGAGCAAAAATGAGAATTTCAGGAAACTCATATCTGCCACTCTGTGTGACAGCTTCTCAATACCTACACTTTTCCAGTGAGATGCGTGGTGGTATTAACTAACACACATGATTTTTAAAATATTGTGTAATGAAATCTGTCCACATTTGGAAGATCTGCATAACTCAGAGTTTCTCAGTCTTACCCAAATGACCAATGCATGATGTTGCCCAGTTATGCATGGGTAAAAATCTACTTAAAGTGCAAGATAAATCAGTGGATTCCAATGTCACGTTATGAAAAAGTTTTAGATTCCACATTGCAACTACCCCTCAAACTATGACTTGAGTTTTGGCATGATGTTAAAGGAAAATACCCATAATTATCTGAGAAGGCTGTTACTAAATACTACTTTTTGCAACCACGTATCTGTGAGAGGCCAGATTTTCTTCATAGCCTTCAACCAAAGCAACACAGGGGATTGACTGCAAAAGCAGGTATGTGAATCCAACTACCATGAGTTAAACCAAACATTACAAAAATGTAAAACAGTGCTACTCTTCTCACAATTTTTTTTTGCTTTGGAAAATGAAGTTGCTTTAAAAACAAAAATCATGTCAACGTAGTGCATTTATTTTTAAATAAATGTTTTTAATTTTTAGAAGTTTAAAATTTCTAATTTTAATTTCTTTTTAATAGTTTTTTATGGGGAGGAGGGGCAGAGGGAGAGGGAGAGAGAGAATTTTAAGCAGGCTCCATACCCAGCACAGAGCCCCACGCAGGCTCAATCTCAGGACCCTGAGATCATGACCTGAGCCAAAATCAAGAGTTGGATGCTTAACCAACTGAGCCACCAGGTGCCCCTACATTTTTTTTCTTTAAATAATCTCCATGCTCAGTGTGGGGCTTGAACTCATGATCCCGAGATCAAGAGTCACATGCTCTTCTGACTGAGCCAGCCAGGCGCCCCTTAATTTCTAATATTGGTAAATATTGACAGACATAGGCCATATAAACAAAATCTCTTTGAGGTTCTCAATAATTTCTAAGTGTGTAAATGAGTCCAGGGTTCAAAAAAGTCTGAGAATTGCTGCCTCAGTGAATGGAGATAAATTCACTATAAGAGGAATAGTAATTAAGTTTCAAACAAATCCTTATTTTTCATTAGAAAAAGTAGGTTGTTGCTTATTTGTAGTGTAGGTTTAAGGCTATTATGTTATAGCTTTGTTATTTGAGTATCTATTATGATATTGTACATTTTCAGGAATAAAGTAATATTTGACTTTTATGTTTTCTCTCTCCAGGAAACTCAGTGTCACCATTAAATGTTGGAAACAGCTCACGACTCAAAGAAGTAAATAGTGTAAGGTTTTGGTTTTTTTCTATTTTGTGTTTTTGTTTGGATGTAAAAGATTCTAAACATATTTTGTATTGTGTTAATGAAGAATTACTCAATTTTCAGATATTACTGAAGGTCAAGCTTCCTTTTCTTTATCCTAGTATCTTTTAAAAAAAAATCAGTTCTTTTTAGGTGATTGTAGTATGCTATGCCATTGTAAGTGCAGCCCTGCTATTGACATGCAGAAATAATACAGATCCTGTGTAGCTGTTTGTTTCTCCCTGCGTGATGTGCTGCGGAATTTAGTATAAAATGACAACCAGGATGTTGACAGTGATACTGTCAACATACAGAACATTCCCATCTTTCCCTTACATGTTTTTTTTTTTTTTTAAGATTTATTTATTTACTTTTATTTGAGAGAGAGAGAATGAGAGAGAGCGAGTACATGAGAAGGGGGAGGGTCAGAGGGAGAAGCAGACTCCCTGCCGAGCAGGGAGCCCAACGCGGGACTCGATCCCGGGACTCCAGGATCATGACCTGAGCCGAAGGCAGTCGCTTAACCAACTGAGCCACCCAGGCGCCCCTCCCTTACATGTTTTTGATGGTCATATCCATTTCCGTCTTGCCCCTATCACCTCCTTAACCCATGGAGGCTACGAATCTAATCCACATCCAAAGTTTTGTCATTTCAAGGATGTTATATAAATGGAATCCTACGGTATGTAACTTTTTGGGATTGGATATATTCACTCATCATAATTCCCTGGAGATTCATCTAGGGTTGTTGTATCAGTAGTTTTATTTTTATTGCTGAAAAGTAGTCCGTGGTTTAACATTCACATATTGAAGTGCCCCTGCACGGTTTCCAGTTTGGGGCTATTACAGTTAAAACTCTTATAAACCTTCATGTGCAAGGTTGATGTGAACATAAGTTTTTTGTTTTTGTTTGTTTCTTTTTTTAAAGATTTTATTTATTTGACAGAGAGAGGCGGTGAGAGAGGGAACACAAGCAGGGGGAGTGGGAGAGGGAGAAGCAGGCTTCCCGCGGAGCAGGGAGCCCGATGCGGGGCTCAGTCCCGGGACCCTGGGATCATGACCTGAGCCGAAGGCAGACGCTTAACGACTGAGCCACCCAGGCGCCCCTGTTTTTGTTTGTTTCTGCCCTGGGTTAAATGCCCAGGAGTGCAATTTCTGGGTCATGGAGTATTGCATATTTAGTTTTTTATGAAGCTACTGAAGCGTTTTCCAGCAGAGCTATACCATTGCATGTTCCCACTGAGAATATCTGCAGCATCACACCAGCGTGTGGTGCTGGCGGTGCTTTTATTGTTCCCAATCTCATAGACATGTGATATTTTGTAGTGGTTTTAATTTTTGTTGCCCTAATGGCTAGTGATAAACATCTTCTCATGTGCATATTTGCCATTTCTGTTTCATTTTTGATGAGATGTTTACTCATGTATTTTGTCCATTTTCTAATTTGGGTTTTTTTTTTTTTTTACTCCGTTTTGAAAGTTCTTTATATGTTCTAAGTTCTAATCTTTTGTCAAATATGTGATTCACAAATGATTTCTCTCAGTCTGTAGCTTGTCTTTTCAATCTCTTACCAGAGTTGTGGTTTAGCAGACCACAAGTTTTTAATTTTAATGATGTCCTGATCACTTTTCCTTTTATGGATTTTGTTTTTTGTGTCAGGTCTAGAAATTCTTTGCTACTTCAGATCCAGAAAATTTGGGGCTTTTTTTCCAAAAAGTTTTATAGTTTTATATTTAGATTTGTCCATTTTGAGTTAATTTGAAGTTTGTTTTGTTTTTCTCCAATTTCTCCACCATTTGTTAAAAATGCTATATTTCCTCCACTGAATTGCTTTGGCACTTTTGTCAAAAATTAGGCATATTTATTCTATTTTCCGTGGACCTGTCTATATATCCCTCTATCTGGGGTGCCTGGGTGGCTCAGTTGGTTAAGCGACTGCCTTCGGCTCAGGTCATGATCGTGGAGTCCCGGGATCGAGTCCCACATCAGGTTCCCTGCTCAGCAAGGAGTCTGCTTCTCCCTCTGACCCTCCTCTCTCTCATGCTGTCTCTCATTCTCTCTCTCTCAAATAAAATCTTAAAAAAAAAAAAAATTTATATATCCCTCCACCATTATCACAGTACTGGTGCTATGTAATAAGTCTTGAAGTTGGGTACAGTGATTTCTCCCACTTCTTTTTTTTTTCAAAATTGTTTTAGCTAGTATATTTCCTATGCCTTCCAGTATACATCTTAGAATAATCTTGTCCATATCTGCAAAAAGTCTTGCTGAGATTTTGATAGTAATTGATTTTTTTTTTTTTTTAAGATTTTATTTGTCGGAGAGAGGGGGAGAGAAAGTGCGCACACACACAAGCAGGGGAAGAGGCAGGCAGAGGGAGAAGCAGGCTCCTTGCCGAACAAGGAGCCTGACGCAGGACTCAATCCCAGGATCATGACCTGAGCTGAGCCAAAGGCAGACACTTAAACGACTGAGCCACGCAGGCGTCCCAATAGTAATTGATTTAAACTTGTATAAAGATTGAGGATTATCAGTATCTTTACTGTGTTGAATCTTCCAGTCCATGAATGTAGTCTCTCCGTTTATTTAAATCTTCTTTGATTTCTTTCACTTCGTAGTTTTCAGCTTATATGTTCTATGCACAGTTATATTTACACATGGTTTTTTTGTTTGTTTTTTAGTGATTGTAAATGCTGTTACAGTTTCTATTTCCACATATCCTCAGGTTCTATTTCCACATATCCTCATATATATAAATATGGTTTTGCATGTTTCTCTTGTACCCTGTGACTTTACTGAAGTCACTTATTCTTGAGAATTTTTTTTGTAAATTCCTTGGGATTTTCTACATAGACAATTTTATCTTCTGCAAATAGGAACAGTTTTATTTCTTTTCAGTATATATGCTTTATATTTCCTTTTTTTTTTTTTTTTTTTGCCTATTGCACTGGCTGGAACTTCTAGCTCTGTGTTGAGTAAGAATGGTGACAGTGGATATCTTGCTTTATTTCCAAACTCAGTGGAAAGCATTGAGTCTTTTCACTATTAAGTGTATTGTTAGCTATGGGATTTTTGTAGATGATCCTTATCAACTTGTTGAAATTTTCTGTTCCTACTTTTTTGATAGTTTTGATCATGACTAGGTGTTGAGCTTTTCTAAATGCTTTTCCTTCATCCATTGATACTTGATCTTTTAACCTGTTAATACGGTGGATTACATTGATTTTTTATTTTTTAATTATTTTTTAAAGATTTTATTTATTAGAGCACAAGAGAGAGCACAAGCGGGGGCTGGGGGGAGAGGCAGAGGGAGAAGCAGATTCTCCACTGAGCAGGGAACCTGATGTGGGGGTCGATCCTAGGACCCCAAGATCATGACCTGAGCTGAATAACTGACTGAACCACCCAGGTGCCCTTTGTTGATGTTTTAAAATATTTAACCAGCCTTGCATCCCTGGAATAAACTCCACTTTGTCATGGTGTATAGTTAATTTTGTATATTGCTGAATTATATTTGGTATCATTTTGAGTAGGATTTTTACATCTGTTTTTATAAGCAGTTTATAATTTTCTCTTTCTTACTATCTTTGTGTGGTTGGGAACCAAGGTAATATTACCTTTCTGAAAGAGAAGTTGTATAGGACTGGTGTTAATTCTTTAGACATTTGGTATTTTCCAGTGAAAACCATGTAAGTGTGAAGATTTATTTTTTTGGTGTTTTAAGATTATTCAATTTCTTTAATATTTATAGGACTATTCATATTATCTTTTTCATATTGTGATAATTTGTGGTGTTTGAGGAATTGGTCCATTTTGGCTACGTCATGAAATCTGAATGTGTAGAGTTGTTCTAAGTATTCCATTATTTTTATGTCTTCAGTGTCTATAGTAAGGTATACATTGTTTCATTCCTGATATTGGTAATTTCTGTCTTGTTTATTTTTCAAACAGTCTTGCTAGATCGATTTTATTGATCTTTTTTTTAAATATTTATTTGAGAGAGAGAGTGTGTGTAGGAGCTGGGGGGGGGGGGGGGAGGTGGGGGGGGGAGGTAGAAGGAGAAGCTGTCTCTCTGCTGAGTGGGGAGCCTGACCTGGGGCTTGATCTCAGGACCCTGAAATCATGATTCATTGATTTTTTTATTTTCTCCAAGTTTTTATTTTTAATTTCATTGATTTCTCCTTTTATCTTTGTTTCCTTCTGTTTGCTTTGGGCATGTTTTTTCTTATTTTTTAGGTTCTTAAGATGGGAATTTAGATTATTGATTTGAGACTTTCCCTCTTTTCTAATGTGTGAACTTAGTGCTATAAATTTACCTCTTGGCAGTCCTTTGTGTCTTACAAATTTTGATTTGTTATGTTTTCATTTTCTATGAGTTCAACATTTTTTTTAAATTTCCTTTGAGACCTCCTCTTTGACTCATGAGTTGTTTAGAAGTACATCGTTTTCAAATGTTTGAAGATTATTTGTTAATTACGGTTACTTATTTCTAGTTTGAGACCACTGTGGTTGAAAAACACCCTCTGTGTGATTTAAATTTGTTGAGCTTTGCTTTATGGCCCAGTGTGTGGTCTTAGTATATGTTCTGTTAGCACTTGAAAAGAATGTCCATTTTGTGGTGGGTAGAATGATCTATAAATGTCTAACAGATCCATTAGTTGATGGTGATCTCGAGTTCTTCTGTATTCTTGCTGATTTTCTATGTAGTTCTATTAATTGTTGAGACAGGGATATTAAGGTCTCTAACTATAATTATGTATTGTCTATTTCTCTTTTCAGTTTCATTTTACTTCAGTTTTTTTCTGTTCTATTAAGTCTATAATGCTTATTGTATTTTTGCTTAATATGTTCTTCCTTCCCTTTTGTTCCAACATTCCTTTATTTCCTTTATATTTAGAGAACGTCCTTTAGCCATTCTTTTTGGATAGGTCTGCTGGTGACAAATTCTTAGTTTTCTTTCATTCGGGAATGTCTTGATTTCTTCTTTATTCCTGCAGGATACTTTTCCTGGATAAGTTTCTCAGCTAACAGTTCTCTTCTTTCAGCACTTGAAAAATGTATTACTTCCTTCTGCTCTCTGTGGTATCTGTTGAGAAATCTATTCTCTTCTGAATTACTTTTTCCCCTGTAAGTAAGATGTCCTTTCCCTTTCTCTACTTTTAATCTTTTTTGTCTTTAGCTTGAAGAAGTTTGACTACATGCATCTTGGTATGGATTTCTTTAATTTGGTCTGGGACTTGCTCAGCTTGAATTTGTAGATTTATATCTTTTGCCAAATTTTATAAGTATGGGGCATTTTTTTTGAGAACTACTTCACCCTGCCTTTTTCCTATCCTGGGACTCCAAAGACATGAATGTTAAATATTTTGTTATAGTCCCATAGGTCTCTGAGGCTCTGTTAATTTAGTCTTTTCTCCACTTTGTTTTTTCTCTCTTGTTAGACTTGGCAGTTTCTATTGTTCAGTCTTCAAGTTTACTGATCCTTACCTCTATTCTCTCCCTCGTTGTGTGTTTTTTGTTGTTGTTGTTTTACTTTGCAGTTGTAAAACTTCCATTTGGTTCTTCTTTATATCTTCTATTTATTTGCTGAGACTCTTTTCATTTGTTTCAAGTGTGCTTATAATTGCTTATTGAAGTATTGATGGCTGCTTTAAAATGTTTGTCAAACTTTTCTGTTGTCTTGATGTTGGTATTTTTTTTTTCATTCAATTGTGATTTTCCTTTTTCTTAGTAAGACAAGTTATTTTCTATTGAAACTGGCACATTTGGGGTATTATGTTAATGAAATTCTGTATCTTATTTAAACTTTGTTTTAGCTAGCTTCCTCTGACCCTATACCAGAGGAAGGTGGGTGCTGCCAGGTGGGAGTAGATGTCCAGGTGCCCCACTCAGCCTCAGTTGGCACTCAAGATGGTGCTCTCCCTTGCTTTGGGGTGAGGGTGGGAGTTCCAGCTTCCAGGTGGGCCTCATGTGATACCTCCTCCCTGGCTGGGAGTTATGAGTGCCTCTTTACTGATACGGGAGTGGGATGGAGTGGGAACAGAGTGGGTGGGCCAGGGAGGAGAATTAGAGGGGGAGAGTTGAGAGACACTCATTACTTTTGAATGGTGGTGAAAAGTTCTGATTGTCCACTGGGTCTCCTCTTCCACCACCCCAATGATGGTGGTTGGGGTAGGGGGAACACTCGTACCTGCTGGGTGGAAGTCCAGGTTCCCCACATGGTCTTTATGGGGAGACTCCCAGGGATAAAGTGCCAGCTCCCTGCTCTAGAACAGGGCCACAGTGTTTTCTGTGGTGTTTGTCTAGGGTAGAACAGGTACTGGTTTTCTGTATTGCTGGGCTGCCCGTTTCCTGGTCTTTGGCTAAAGAGAGTAGACTTTCTATTGGGGACTTTATTATCTGTACTGTTTGGCATTTTGGGTTGCTGGCTTCTCCAGCACCGTGTCTGGGATATGTGAAGCAAAAAGAAAAATCAAGAAACTCATTGTCTTGTTCTTCTCTGGGTCCCAAGTTTCCTAGCCTGTCTGCTGCTGCCTTGTCAAAATCAGCTTATGTTTGTTTATATATAAGTCCAGGGTTTTTTAGTAGCATGTAATGGGAGGAATAGGGAAAGATACATCTCTTTTATCTGTCCAGAAGAGGAAATCCCAAATACAGTATTTCAAAAAAATTACTACCAAGTTTTAATATTGCTATTCTCTTTTCTTAATAGAAGCCTAGCAATAACGTGCCTCCTGCAAAGTCAAAAAAAATACACAAGTTGGTTGAGAATTCCTTGTCCATAAATAATTCAGCACTCTTCAACTCCTTAGGACCTCCTTTTCGGTCAACAACTTGCCATCGCTGTGGCCTGTTTGGTAAGCATATTTCCCTAACATGTCTCTTTCACACATTTGAAAATATATTATGGAAAGTTCAAAAATATTAAGTATGAACAGAATAGTGTATCTGTATACCCATCTCTCTGCTTCAGCAGCTACCAGCATCCTACAGTTCTTGTTCATCCATCCATACCTTTCCACTCTTGCTGCTTCCTTACTCGATTATTATTTCCTGTAGTTTTGTTTGTGATAAAATTTACATGCATTGGCATGCACAAACTCACACGCCTATCAAGATACAGAATATTTCCATCTTCTTAGAAAATTCCCTCCTAGCCCCTTCTAGTCTCTCTGGATGCTGGAGGCAACCACAGTGGGGGTTTTTTAACCATAAATTAATTTTGCCACTTTTAAAACTTCATATAAATGGTATTTTATTGATTCTTATGTGTAAAGCTTTTTTTTTTTTTAGAATAGTATTTTTGATATTAGTACATGTTCTGTGTACACTGTTTTTTGTTGCTGAGTAGTATTTGTATGATTATATCACAGTGTATCTGTTTTTTTATTGAACATTTTTGCTTCCTTTAAGTTTGTGTTTAGCTTTTGGTTATTATGAATAGAGCTCTCTCCACATTTTTGTATAAGTCCTTGTGTGGATATAGGTTTTCATTTCTCTTGGGAACATACCTACGAGTATAATTGCTGAGTCAAAGAGTAGGTAACAGCCAAGCCATTTTCCTAAGTAGTTGTCCCATTTTACATTCCCAATGATAATGAGTTTTGCGTGCTCCACATCTCTGTCATTTGGTGCTGTTGGTCTTTTCAACTTTAGCCCTTCTCATGGGTGTGTACTGGTATCTCATTGTGGTTTTAACTTGCATTTCCCTCATGATCAGTGAATGATCTTGAGCAGTATTTCATGTGCTTACTGGCTATTTGGATATTTAGTTGTTTTTTTTTTCTTCTTTTGAGTAGAAGCATTCAAGGCCAGCCTGGTTTTTTGTTGTTGTTGTTGTTTTATGTGGTTTTTTTTCCTGCCTGTATATTCATAGGATTTTTTAATACTTTATTTAAAAAAACCTCCCGGGTTTTTCGGGGTGTGATTCTCTTCATTGGTTTTTTGTTTTGTATTTTTTTTAATGGCACGAGGTAATAAGCCATGTCAGAGTCTGCTTGCACAAGTCTGTTTTCACTACCACACATTTTCTATTTCCTTTGATTGTTCCTTTTATAATGTTCTGGGCTCTACTTTAAGGTAGTTAGGTTTTCAGTCTGTCCTTTTCATTTTCACCTTTGCATTCGTATTTGCAATTTGAGAGAGCTTTAAGAATTTAATCTTAACTCCTAATCATAAACAGCATAATCCTCTTCAAGTAATCTTCTTGATGTGATTAATAGAATGGTGATTGATATGTCTGGTCTTTGAAAATGTCTTGCTCTCAGCAACAAATACTTGGAGTAAAACACTGGTGATGTTACGGGCTGTGTTCTGTAGGATCGCTGAGGTGTTCACAGTGCAAGCAGACATACTATTGCTCCATAGCATGCCAGAGAAGGGACTGGTCAGCACACAGCATCGTGTGCAAACCTGTTCAACAAAAGTAAGTATAATTTTTATTCATTAGAGAATATTTAAAAGGATTTTTTTTTTTTGACGTGGTAAGGATCAAATGAGGTAAGCAGGCCATAACTATGTAGAAGTTGTTATTTACTGAGGTGTAACATAAAGGATGCAAATCTGAAATGAAGAGCTTACAAATTTAGGACTGAGTTTTCATGAATATAATTTTATTAGTACATATTCAGAGTTAGAACTCTTAAGTTTGTGTTTGTAATAATTAGAGCTTTAGAATGCCTTTTAATCATGTGTTCTTTCCTGAATTTTGATAAGGTAGAACCCTCACAGTGCCTCATGAATTGTGATTTTAAAATATGAAAATCTTGCATGGCATATACCAGTTTACAAAGCAGTTTCACATCTATAAGTTCATTCGATCCTCAAAACTGTTGAGGTCATATAGGGATTATCTCCATTTTGTAGATAAGAAAGCTGGGGCTTGGAGATCGTGGCTGTGTATGTCCCTTTAATTAGGTGGCTTTGGAAGAGGCAAGCCCGCACACAGGGGTAGACTGTTGCATAGCCAGCTTTGGACTATTTTGCTTTGTTACTACTGTGATACTCTCTGAAGGAAGCTGTTTTTCTCCTGGATTTTGATGATTGAGACTCAATCATTGTGGCCCCTACTCTTAATTGGCTCTGTACTATAAGTATTATAATTAGCTGCTTTATTTCAGTTTCCACAAATGTGAAGATAGTAAATCACCTTTTGAAACAAAGAACATGCAAGTGAAAAATGAGGTATGATGTACTTTTTGCCTTTAGAATTTTGAATGATTTCCTTTTATTGAATTAAGAGGACTTAAGCTAAATAA
This sequence comes from Mirounga angustirostris, assembly GCF_029215605.1. Lineage (NCBI taxonomy): Eukaryota > Metazoa > Chordata > Mammalia > Carnivora > Phocidae > Mirounga > Mirounga angustirostris. Next base: position 138,584,098 of record NW_026991714.1, read on the forward strand.
AATACTTATGACTTCTCCATTTCACCAGTGATTATTCAAGTGATCTCCAACCCCCAACATGGGGCTCAAACTCACGAGATCCCAGATCAAGTCGCAGGCTCCTCTGACTGAGCCAGCCAGGCGCCCCTGCACCAGTGTTTATTTAAAAACAAAAGTTTCCTATTGAATAAATCTGTACACCTTAATGATTGATTGGGTGACTCTTGAGGATTTTTGAGCATTGTGTGTGCCCAGCACTTCCCAGAAGGACTTGCGATGAGATGCCTGTGTCTCAGTGTAAAATCACTGGATTCCTGAGAGAGAGCTCTTCTCTGTGGTCCCCGCATGCACACGTTCTCTGGCTTTGTGTACTGCATTCTTTGTATACTGCCCTCGTATCGAAGCAGCATTTTTTCTGTAATACCCCCCTTCCATTTAGATAACTGTGTGGGCTAAATCATTCATAATCTGAAAAATATCAGTAGTACTCAGCTCATCTATAATTTTTAGGCTTCTCTAGCTGGTCCTAGCTTCTACTTAAAAAAATCTGACTTCCTCAAATATTCATTCTTTTAAAATGTTAGCAAGTGCAAACTTAAAACAGTAAACCCCCCTTTTTATTTTATAAACTCAACATTATCATCACCATTATGGCCTGATTCTTGAGTGATCCCATTGCTGTGTACACTGCCTTTGGACAGTGGGTTTCACTGGCTCTTGAAGGTATACACTATTTCTCTGCTCTCTTATTCAAGCCTCAGGGGCTATTTTGGCCTTAATTCCAGCAAATGGTGGCCACAGTACCCCTGAAACACGTGCTTGTGTAAGTAACTCACTCATGCGTTTTGTTTTTTTTAAACCCAGGGTGACTATCCTCTTGAAGTTACTAAAGAAATAGCCATTTGTGCTGATAAAATAATGTTTTCTGATTTGAGAAGTCTACAACTCAGGAAAACCATGGAAATAAAGGTATTTGTTGTTTAATTTCTATAGACAGAGATCCAAAGAACTATAGATTTTTATTCCCTTGTTTACAGTTTTTACTTTGAGCTTATAAGATAACTTCAAAATGTAACTGATGAAATTGATTGCAAAAACTGTCATAACTTTTTTTTCAATCTTGTTAGAAAGCTTTAAGAAATTCACATTTGCTTGTGTTCTCAGTGAATTATTGCACTTTTTTTGTCTCTTGAAAGGGTACAGTTACTGAATTCAAACACCCAAATGACTTTTACGTACAGTTATATTCTTCAGAAGTTTTAGAATACATGAACCAACTCTCTGCGACTTTAAAGGAAACCTATGCAAATACAGCTCAGGAGGAGGATTACATTCCTGTTAAGGGGGAAGTTTGTGTTGCCAAGTACACTGTTGATCAGGTAACTGCTGATGAAATGAATTATTTACTATGATGTTTTAATTTACTTTGGTCCTATAACTCGACACCAGAGCTTTTAATAATGCATTTGCTGGCTTAACCAGAGGCTGTTGTCACATTCCCATTTCTTGTCCTGTTGGTATTGTAAGTCTGTTGGGTGACCCCCTCCAGCTCTGTTTATGGGCTCCTCTTCTGCTAGTTACAGACTGATGGCGAGTCCTGCAGCCTGTGTTTATTTCTGTAGCTGAGGCATTAGTGTGTCGTAGTGTCTCCTGGGCTAGACTAACCCGGGAATAATTGTGCACATTAAAGTCTCCTAAATAGACAAATTTAGGGATTTCTTAGCCAGATTCTTAGAAGATTAACTTGTTAATTGAGTGCCTCAGAACAGAACTGTAGCCTTTCCTTTGCATGTCCTGTAGATTGGCTGAGAGTTTTTAAGCCTAAAATTGTGAAATATGGTTTTGAAGCAGAGCACCATTATATTCCACTTTCAGACCTGGAACAGAGTAATAATACAAGATATTGATATGCTGCAGAAGAAGGCACAAGTCTTATATATTGATTATGGAAATGAAGAAATAATTCCAGTAAACAGAATTCACCAACTAAATAGAAACATTGACTTATTTCCTCCATGTGTGAGTCTTTTTTACTTTCTAAATTCCTAATAGTGTCCCCAGAGAGCTGTTTTTAATATTTTGATGGTCACAATATTTGCTCTATTCTGTGATGTATTATAAAAAAGTACCTATTGGTATATTTTTCATTTTTTACTAAACGTAGATAAATACTCATTGGCTTTCTTGGATCCATTTAAGAAGCCTTATTTAGTTAATACTTCCTTAGATGAGAAACTTAGCATTTTTTAGGGACATCTTATCCATCTCTTCTTTTAAAACAATCATTTCTATGTCTGTTACGTTGTCTGGAAGCAACCTGAATTCATATGTATTTGAGGGATAAGAATTCTTTCATGAATTTCTTAAGCTTCAAGTCCCAAAAGGAAAAGCACTGTGGATAGAGTAGCACAAGAGACAAATAATTACACATAAAATTGTTTATTTGCTTAATTCTTGAAGATTTCTGATAAATTTTCAGTGTCAAATACATTATCTTTAAAAAATCTTCATGTTATTAGAAAAAATCATTTTCAAATACTAATTTTTTAGTAACTCACGTAAAATCTTTCAGGCCATAAAGTGCTTTGTGGCCAATGTTATCCCAGCAGAGGGGAATTGGAGCAATGAATGTGTCAAAACTATTAAATCACTGTTAATGGAGCAGTACTGCTCTATAAAGATTGTCAACATCTTAGAAGAAGAAGTGGTTACCTTTGCTGTGGATGTTATGCTGCCAGGTTCAGGTAAGGTCTAAATCTTTCTTAGATGGAGCACTTAATGTGTTGTTTAGTCTTCACCTGTTAGGCAGAGAAGAAATAGAAACGTGAAATGAGGCCAAGTAAGCTCCGCGCGAAGTCCTTCAGGGTGTGACGAAAGTATGGCTTTAGCCCTGCGCTTGTAGTTGGCAGTCTTTCAGGGACCCGGCATGGGGTCATGGAGCCGGGGCTTCAAGGCCAGATGCAGACTTACTGTGGGGATGCCCGTGTTAGCCCTTTGATATGGCCGTTAGGATCACCATTCCTGATTTCTGCTCATTGTGGAGAAAAATTCAGGAATTTCCTTACGAAATTGTCCATGCTTTCACCACGAGTGCTTTTTCCTTGAAGAACCTTCACAGAACTGCGTTTGGTTAGTATTGAGACTGTGACTAGTATTTAAGTGTGGAGATGGAAACCTTTCTTTGTGTTTGAAAAGTGACTTCTGACCGTGTGCTAATAATTGCATCTCGGTTTCCAAGGTATCACTCTTCTACTTTTAGAGACCCGGTATCTGTTGGTGACTTGGTAGAAAATTCAGTTAAATCTTTTGTGAAATTAAATATAAAATCTATCTTCTTTCTTTGCTGTGTATGTTTCGTATTATGACTCAGGCTTCTGGATGGTATTTCAAGGAATTTGAAGTTTATGTCATGCTGGCTACCCCTTGTTTCAGCCATACTTTATGTCTGAGAAAAAGTAGTCTTAGCTTAACACTAAATTTTTTTTTCTCATAAATGGTGGCCATACTAAGCATGCAAGTGAGGTGGCAACTAAACCTTTAATGTTATCCAGAATTTTGAGGTAAAATATTTTTATAAAATTTTCTGCCACATGACAATGGGAATTTTGTCTCTATTTTTAAGGCTGGGCATTAGTAAACTGTATTTTGCACACAAACTGAGCTGGTAAGAAATAGGCCAGTGTATTAATAACTATAATCTCTAGAACACATGGTTGTGATTCATTTGTTTCATGTTTATACCTTTCTTCTAATACTTGGTATAGTATCTCAATGGGGATACATTTTCTTAATCATTTTTAGGAAAACTCTTAGATGATGTGCTCATAGAAATGGGATATGGCTTGAAACCCAAGGGACAAAATTCTAAGAAGCAAAGTGCAGATCCAAGTGAGTATACAGATTAATACTGAACAGTATAGTGACTCTAGGTATTGAAGAATATCTTCTCTACTAAACACACAAAGGCAGACCTGTCACACTGTTACATTTAATGGAAATGATAGCCATTCTTTAACCTTTATGCAAGAAAGATACTTTTTTTTTCATGTAGTAGTACATTGTCTAATCTTAGTCTTCCCTGCCTGTCTTCCGTATTAACCCCTGACATGATGATCATCAGAAATCTATAAAGTACTTAATATCATGACACTTTGAGTTGAAGGGTTGTTTTTTTTTTTTTTAAAGATCATTTATTTATTTATTTGACAGAGAGACACAGCGAGAAAGGGAACACAAGCAGGGGGAGAGGGAGAAGCAGGCCTCCTGCCAAGCAGGGAGCCCAATGCGGGGCTCGATCCCAGGACCCCGGGATCATGACCTGAGCCGAAGGCAGACGCTTAACGACTGAGCCACCCAGGCGCCCCGAGTTGAAGGGTTTTTAGTTAACATTTCCTTAGTTTAATTTTCCCTCTATGTGGTTTTTCCATGTAGTATAACAAGAGAAGCAAGAAGTTTTGCTACCAGCATTTGTCTCATTGCCTGGTTTTATGTGTTTGTTGCCATGTTTTCTTCTTTCCTTTGTTCCTTTACCGGTTACTTTGGATGCAGACATACTTCATTGTTTCTTGCTCATTCATCCAGAGGTGATTGCCAGGCTAATGGTGCTGTGATTAGGTACATCCTTCCATATAAACAAGGTTGACTTATCTTTAAATCTACCTTATCCTTACCTCCTGTCCTTTGCCTTGTCTGATTGGTTGCCAAGTCTTCATTGGTTCTTCTTCCTGAATATCCTTTGTATGACTTTTTTATTTTTTAAAATCCTTTTTTTCCTTACTATTTTTCTAGTTCAGGAATCCTTACCAGTTGTGGATTATCGCAACAACTTTCTCTGACTTTACCTTTTGTCTGCTGTCTGTATTCTTACAGTACTGCATACACGATATCCTCAAAACACGAATTTTGGTATGACCACTCTGACAAAAAGTTTTTAGTAATTCTTTGCCATCTAGAGGAGAAAACCAAACACTTACTGGTCTAATAGGAGTCATGGTTGAAACCATAACTGCTGGTGGTGTCTTAGGGAGAGTGTGGAGTCGGGGAAAAAAAGGGGAGCTAAACCTGGGGCCTACAACATCGAGTGAGAAGCCATGATGGGAGAGGTGGATAGAGAATAGGGACAAAGTTGCCAGAGCAACAGGAGGGTGAATGCTTCTAGGAGGAAGTTATCAATAATAATAGCAAGTGTTGCAGAGGTATCCAGTGGAAAGAACAAAAGTCTTCTGGGCAGTATTTGCTTCACTGAGGGTCTGTGGAGGTGCCTTCATGGAGGGTATTCTGTGGTCAGTGCAGACACAGAGAGAAGAGATGATAAAATGGTATGAGAGAGGAAGTGCACGCAAACTGCCTTGGGAGCACCTGGATGGGCACCTAACCTGGGTTAGGAGAGAAGTCTTTTCAAGGTGACACTACACTGAGCAAGAAATAACCAGGTTGCTGGGGGATTGGGAGTGTGTTCTGGGAAGGAAGAATAACATGTGTTAAGGCCCAGAGTTGTTGAGCACGATTGGGCCTGAAAAGCTGCAAAAGTAAATTAATGAAACAAAATGCCTTGGTTTTTCTGTTTGTTGTCAAGATGATCTTGAGGATGTTGGAAAAATGACAGCTGAAAACAAAGTTGTTGTGGATAGAAGTGATTTAATCCCGAAAGTGTTAACTTTGAATGTAGGCGATGAGTTTTGTGGTGTGGTTGCCCACATTCAGACTCCAGAAGACTTCTTTTGTCAACAGCTGCAAAGCGGACGTAAGTAAATTTTCTTAATTTGTGCTGTCAGGATAACCTATGTCCTTCAAGAGACTCAACATGTGAAAAAGAAGATGATGTGTAGATTTGTATTTCTTGTGTTTAAGATGTGATCTGTATCTACAGATAAGCTCGCTGAACTTCAGGCATCTCTTAGCGAGTACTGTGGTCAAGTGCCTCCACGCTCAGATTTTTATCCAACAATTGGTGATATCTGTTGTGCGCAATTCTCAGGTGAGGGAAGAGTATTACTGATTTTTTTTTAGTTACAATGAAGTAAAAATAAATGAAACAATCTTCAGTTTGCACTGGATGGCTGCATTTGAAGTTTGACAATTAAAGCACACCAGTCATTTAAATATGTACAGTTAAACTGAATCCAAGTGTGCAAGGGAAGAGGGCCTGTGAATCCTGGAGGAGTTGGTAAAGGAAGTTTCTGTTGTTTTATCAGCTCTTTAGTTTTGGGGACTGGTGCAGATAATGTTGACCTCAGGATGTGAACGTGGAATCTTCCAGGATCCTGTCTTCACCAGTTTTCCTGGGAATAGCAAGAGGGCCTGGAAGCATGGAGCCGTCATGGCACAGCTGTGATAACTGGCTTCAGTTCTTCCCTGCTGGAGGGAAACAAGTCAGTGGCCTCACAGAAGGGGAGATGCAAGTGGGCCTCCAGTGAACAGATTGCTTGGTCGGTGGGGTCTGGTTGACCCTCACTGCCAGGTATTCTAAAATTAGCCCTGCTTGACGCTTAGCAAATTGTTCCTGTTTGATCAAGGCATCATTGTGGATTCGTTCACAAGACCCAGACACATTCTCTGTCCTAATGAGTTAACTGTCTGCGGGGGAGACCAAGCCTGTTGTAAGTCATGACCACCCAGGGCATGAGTGGTCTAGTAAGGTGTGCATAAAGGGGAGATTCTAGGAGTCGAAGGCTTCTGAGCAGCAGAAGTAGCAATGCTGACTAAGCATACGTTGTTCAATAAAGCCTGATATTCTATTAAAGTAAAACCTACAGATGAGCATCTCTAAATTTCGGAGGGAAAGTTTTTGTGTATATCTGCACTGGAAAATCATTTGAGACGGATCTCTCCTTCTTTCAGACGATGATCAGTGGTACCGTGCCTCTGTTTTAGCTTATGCTTCTGAACAGACTGTACTGGTCGGATATGTAGATTATGGAAACTTTGAAATCCTTAGTTTGACAAGACTCTGTCCCATAACTCCAAAGTTGCTGGAATTGCCAATGCAAGCTATAAAGTGTGTGCTGGCAGGTATGAAATGTTCGTGGTCCCCGTATTCTTAAAATACTAAAACCTAAAGTAAGAGCATTAGAATTGAAATAAATTAAACTACCCAGAAGATAAAAGAATGTGTTTGGATATAACTTCTCTTAATGCAAAAATAATCCTTAATAGAACAGTTCAAATACACAGGACTACTTTGCTATCTCTAATAAAATAAAATTTAATGTGCCTGTGGTTATGAAATTGAGTATCAATTTTGCTATTTATAGTCTGTATTATTGATAAATATCATAGAAGCTGATTCTTTACACAAAGTAGGGCAAAACCTCCTTGTAAAAACAGTATGTTTGAACATATGCTTAGAAATTACCGTATATAAAATTTATCCCACCAGGAGCTAGGGCTTCTTTCCATGTTAATAAATTGGCCTCTTAACCTTCATTCACATATACCGGTATCCTATTCACGTGAACTGGTATCCTATTATCAGAAGGATATTTCCAGGTTTTTGCTACTAACTGTGTTCTTTTTTTTTTTTGAAAGATTTTATTTCAGACAGTGCATGAGCAGAGGGGAGGGGCAGAGGGAGAAGCAGACTCCCCACTGAGCAGGGAGCCTGACCTGAGGGAGCAGGACCCTGAGATCATGACCTGAGCCGGAGGCAGTCGCTTAACGCACTGAGCCACCCAGGTGCCCCATAGCAGTGTTCTTTTAACTACATTTTGCAACCTATCCAAGATCATTTCCTTAGGATAGGCTGCAAAATATAGTTGTACTACAAAATTCCTCAGGTGAAATGGAGGTGTCTGTGGGTATGTTTCTCTTCATGTTTGTGATATATGTTATGATTTTTCTCCAGAAAGGGTAGAACTAGTTTACACACCTACCAGAAAGAGAGCGGGGGAGCCCATTCCTTCACACATTGGTACACCAAATAGATACCTCTGTATTAGTTCATATTGGTCAATTTTGATAAGTTTTAAACTAAATCATTTCAATTACTTTATTACCATGAGACTGAACATTTTTTTCATAAGGTACTTGCTCTTATGAAAAGACTAGGCATAACCTTGGGTTGTTGATTTGCAAGTGCCTTTGCAGTTTAAGTGCCGCTGATGTTTTTTATGTCATTGTAAGGGACCAGTATTTCTTTCTGGATTGTTTGATGATACTTTTGTTTATGACTTTCTTAACTTCCTGAGATATAATTTACATACCATAAAATTCTCAGTCTCAGTTCAGTGATTCTTAGTAAATTTACTGAGTTGTATAGATATCACCCTGATGAGGTTTCTTATCCCCATCAGTAATCCTAGCTCCCCAGGCAATCACTAATCTGTCTTCAAGATTTTCTTTTCTGGACACTTCATATCAATGGAATTATTGTTTGTATACATAGAAGTAGAGCAGTTTTCTGTAGGTTTTTTCTTTGTAATTTTGCCTTCATTTTAATGATTAGAAAATCCTTCTGCTCAGGTGGAACTTTTTGGTTCTGGTTTTTGTCAGGTTCCTTAAATTTAACTTTGTGGAAATTAGCTGAATTTCTAAATGCTTTTATAAGAAGTATTTTAATATTCTTTTAAAAATTCTTTGATAGGAGTAAAGCCATCATTAGGAATTTGGACTCCAGAAGCTATTTGTCTGATGAAAAAAATTGTGCAGAACAAAATGATCACGGTGAAAGTGGCAGACAAGCTGGAAAACAGCTCCCTGGTGGAGCTTGTAGATGAATCTGTGACGCCTCACCTCAGTATTGCTCAGGCACTCAGAGACGCTGGCTTTGCCGTCTGGGAGACTGGGGTGCTGGCCGAGAAGCCCAGTGTTATGAAAGAAGCCAGCGGTGAGTAAGCTCTCGATAATGTCCATGCTGGAATCCAGATGGCTTTGTGTGGGTTCTCATGCTCTCAAAAAGAATGGATGTTGAGTGTCTTCTGTCTTTCTGAATCAAGCATTCATTTAAATACATTTAAATACATTATGAGTGTGTTGGAAAACTGAAAAACAAAACCTGTGGGTCCCTGGCAGCTGAAGGGATCAATCAGAAATGTGACTTTGAAATTCAGTGAGGTAGTTTCGGCTAACTGTAATACAAATTAACTTTCCTGTAAAGTCACTAAAAGTCCCTGGAAACACAGTTCTTCAAAAGCAGATTCCTCACCAGCCCTACCTCCCCCCCCCCCACTTTGACCATTTATTTTGCAAAAGTTCATTTTTTTTTTTTCCCAGTTCCCTTGGGTATAGAAGCAAAACTGAGTCCATTGGAGTGGACATGGGTTGACCTTGCTGTTGACCAAACAGTAGATGTTGTGGTCTGTATGGTGTGCAGTCCTGGTGACTTTTACTGCCATGTTCTTCAAGAGGATGGTAAGTGGACTCTTCTCCTTTAGTTCTCTTACAAATACCGTGGTGTGGTAACAACTGAAGAAGAGCTTATGGAGTAATAGAAGTACTGTCTTTCCAAGAAGGGCCAAGTGAATATTTCTACTTATGAGAAAGATTTGGTTCCACTTAATTGCACTTTATTCCATTTTAAGCCATTATTTCTATTTTTAAAAATTTCTTTTTATTTAAACCAGTTTCAATTTTTTAGAATGTCTTCTAAATTCATTTTTGAAAAGTAAACGGTTGATTTTATTAAAGCATAACGTGAATATACGTAAGTGCACAAATAGTTCAGCATAACACATTATCACAAAGTTAAAAGACTGAATGACCAACATCTAGGTCAAGAAATGAAACATTACCAGTAATCCAGAAGTTTCCTCCATGTCTCCTTTGATTACTACCCCTTCTCTCTTTAAAAAATAAATACTAGGGGCGCCTGGGTGGCTCAGTCGTTAAGCGTCTGCCTTCGGCTCGGGGTCGTGGTCCCGGGGTCCTGGGATCAAGCCCCGCATCAGGCTCCCTGCTCGGTGGGGAGCCTGCTTCTCCCTCTCCCACCCCACTCCCCTTGCTTGTGTTCCCTCCCTCGCTGTGTCTCTGTCAAATAAATAAAATCTAAAAAAAAAAAAAAAAAAAGTAAATACTATCCTGCCTTCTAATAGCATAGTTTTCCTGGTTTTGAACTTTATGTAAATGTAATAATACAGTATGTACTCTTGTGTGCCTTCTCACCTTTTTTTCACATTGTGAGATCAGTTCTTCATTTTTATATGTAGCAGTAGCTTGTGTTCCGCTGTGTGAATGACACTGCAAATTTATTTCTTTATAAGGTTGGACATGTATGTGGGTCATTTTTAGTTCTGATCTATAAAATGATATTGGTGTGAACTTTTCCATACAAATTTGGTGCACATGGATATGTGTTTCTTTTGAATATATACCCAGAAATGAAATTACTGACCATATCATAAAGGGTATTTATATTTTCAGCTTTGATCAATGAATGTCAAAAAGTTTGCAAAGTGATTATGACAGTTGTCAGTTTGAGACTTTTAGTCTCTCCACATCCTCACACTTGTATTTTCCTTCTTTTTCATTTGAGCTATTGTGGTGAGCATCCTTAATTTTAATATTTCTAAATCTTGGTTTTCTTCTCTATCAAATGAGGACATTAAACTAGGTGCCTGAGTCCCTGTCTGACTCCCAGTTTGTGAGATTTGTTACCCCTCCTTTCAGAATCATCTAGTAGATTGACCACTATTTCATATAGCATAAAATTAAAAATTTTTAAAGTCAGTTTTTATTTTCATAGGTGATTACACAAGCATATGTACAAAATCCAAAAGTTAAAAAGAATGTATAGTGGGAAGTAAGTTTCCCAGTCCCTTTCTCAATTTTCTAAATCTTTTCAGAATAAATAATAAATACCTTTTCTATGAATATGCTTGTATGTATGTATCCTTGTTTATGTAGGCATAAATGGTAAAATATTATAAATGATTTTTGCACTTTTATTTTCCACTATGTCTTATCCACTGTGTCTAAGTTCACATAGTCTTTTCTTCTTCTTTTTTTTAAAGATTTATTTATTTATTTTGAGAAAGAGAGCATGCGGGGGGTGGGGGGCAGAAGGAGGAGAAGAGGGAGGGAAGCAGACTCCCCGCTGAACAGGGAGCCAGATGTGGGGCTCCATCTCAGGACCCTGAGATCATGACCTGAGCCGAAATCAAGAGTTGGACACTTAACTAACTGAGCCAGCCAGGCGCCTCTCAGCATTTTAAAGCTCTCCATGGTTTGTATTTTTCCCAGCACATGGCTATTGTGTTCTTCAGTGGTTTACCTTCCCTGCTTTGCCAAACTGCTCCTGCCAAATAAGTTTTGGCTGCTTAATTCTGTACTTTGCCTCAGAGCCATTTCTTCCTTCTGGAGTACCCTCTCCTTGTCTGTACTCTTTCTCTATAAAAGCTTTAGTACACACAGCTCACCTCTCTGCGTTTCCTTAGCAGACTTCTGTGCATCCTCTTAGTGCTTATGTGTCCTCCTTCTGTACAGCTTGTGTGTCACTTTCTGTACGGGCTTGTACACAGTTTCCTTCTCCCAGTGCAAAGCTCATGCTCTGGTATGCTGATGACAGTGCCATAGTAGGGGATTACTAAGAGCATTAACTAATAACGACTTATTTTCCCAATTAACTTTTTAATAAGGAAAAGAGAAAAGCATCTGGTGTGTACTTAATAGTTGCTTGGGAATATACCTGAGATTGCATGATCAGAACATTTCCCAACTTTAGAGGAAGATCTGTATTCTGCATGCTTTTAAAATATTGAATGCTGTATGTGTATTCTGTTTTCAGCTTTAAAGAAACTCAATGATTTGAACAAGTCACTAGCAGAATATTGCCAGCAGAAGGTGCCCAGTGATTTTAAGGCCGAAATAGGGCAACCATGTTGTGCTTCTTTTGCAGGTAAGTTGCAGTTGATAGAATCATGACTTCATTGATAGAGACTTTTGTTTCCTGACATTCAGCCCTTATTTTTTTAATGTGTATTTTCTTCCTGATGTTTAAGCAAATATTTCTCACAAGACTAAATGAATGCTTAAAGTATCATGTTTTCTCTTCTCTTCGTAACAAGGAACCTCCAAATGAAACTTTCTTACTTCAACTTTGTTAAAATTTGTTAAATGCTTTTCTTTCCAGAATTTCTGATATTAAAGTAAATTAGATATTGGGAAACCTGTTCACTGCAGGTTCATGGTTTTTTCTGGTCACCCCGTGCATGTTTAGTTTGAAAGTATATTTTATGAAACACCTTAATTTCATTGCATGTGTTTTTCTATTTGCTCTTTACATTATTTTACTAATACCAAGTAAAACAGTTTGTCCTTAGAGTATCGTAAGATTTCCAGATTGACAGATATGTTCAAGGTTATGAAGTCTTCCCTTCACTTTCACATTTTGTTTATTGGATACATGATGAATGGAATCTTTAATTTACATCTGATGTCAAAATGTGCTATAAAAATTTTGGATGTGTTCTAAAAAATGGATTTTGAGAATTCTGGGGATTTCTGAATGAAAAAGGCATCATCTAAAAGAAAGAGAGCAAATTTATTTAGTTACTTTAGACAAAGGATTTTTTTTTTTTTTTGAAGATGAAAATTTCAAATGTTAAGAGAGGGGAAATAATGTTCCATGTTTTACAAACTCTGTGTTAATTATAGGTGATGGTAATTGGTATCGTGCTTTAGTCAAGGAAATCTTATTGGATGGAAACATTAAAGTCCATTTTGTGGATTATGGGAACATGGAAGAAGTTACTGCAGATGAACTCCAAATGATCCCATCCAAATTTTTAAAACTTCCATTTCAAGGAATACGGTGCTGGTTAGTAGGTATGGTGCAGAATAAGAAACTTTCTCAACTGTCTTCTAATACTTAGGGTATACGTATTTTTAAATATTAACATCTATAATTTTAACATGTGAACTAGAAGATCCTGCTTCATATTATACAATTTAGGAATGTACTTTTGAAGATACGGGCCGAAATGTTCAGTGTTGATGTTAAAGTAGGGAAGCAGCTGCTTTTCTGTGCTCGAGATGGGAGTGAAAACCAGTGTGAAGGCGTTTTGCAGGATTTCTTAAGAGCTTCAAATATTCCTACCTTTTATCTCAGCATTTTTACTTGTAATAATTTATCCTAAAGAAATGATCTTGGAATTTCACAGTTTACCTACAAGGAAATTCTATACTGCTGTTAATAATAGCAAAACCACCTAAATAGCCGATTACAGAGGATTGGTTAAATGATGATCCATATAATTGACAGTAGTAGTACCTATTTCAGTTGGTTGTTGTGAGGATTAAATGAATTCTTAGAAACAGAATTTTTCTGACATGCAAAGTTCGATTTAAGTGTTTCCTCTTACCACACAGTCATTAAAGTGATGTTAACCATGGGTAATGAAGAATTGTTTATGAGGTACATAAAACATGCAAGTTGTAAAAGAAATACAGGATGGCATTGTGATTACGAGGACAGGCTCTGGAATCTTAGGCAAATGATTCAAACTCTCTGGTGCTTCTGTTTCTTCATCTGGAAAATAACAGTATCTTCCTCCAAGAGTCATTAAGAATAAAAGGGATGAAAAATATAAAGCACTTAACACTCCCTGGCATATATCTATAAGAGCTATTATTATTGAAAGGTTTCTTTATAAAAGAAACTCGTATGTGCGTGTGGGTCTTTCCATATGCACATGAAAATTATGGGAGGTTGGATACCAAGATGTTAATAGTGCTCATGTCTGGCAGCATAGATGCTCTTTATTTTTCCTTTTGCAGGTTTTCTTTCTACTTACTACACTAAGTATGTTTCAGATTATTTTTAATTACCATGTTTTATGTTCATGCTTCTTAAAATGTGGCCCCCAGAGTGCCTGGGTGGTTCAGTTTGTTAGGCAACTGCCTTTGGCTCAGGTCATGATCCCAGGGTCCTGGGATCGAGTCCCACATCAGGCTCCCTGCTCTACGGGGAGCCTGCTTCTCCCTCTCCCTGCCACTCTCCCTGCTTGTGCATTCTCTCTCTCTCTCTCTGTCAAATAAATAAATAAAATCTTTGAAAAAAAAAAAAAGTGGCCCCCAGACAAGCAACATCAACTTAAGAAATTATTCAAACTGCAGATTCTTAGTCTCCAACCAAGATCTGCTAAATTGGAAATTCTAGCGTGTGGCCCTGAAATCTGTTTTATTGAGCCCTCCAGGTAATTGAGATGCACACTCAAGTTTGAGTTCTTCTAAAAATAAGGGTATAAGCCAGAGTTATCAGAAAAATAATTTTTGGTTAAGTAGTTTAAAATAAGATTTTAAAATCACCATTAGAAAACTGCCCACAGAAGTGAAGGTGTATGGTTGAGATCTTCTACCAGCATAATTAGTAACTCGTCATCTTATATATAACAGAACACAGTAATGGCTTCTAACCTTATTTTTGCCTATTGGAAAAATGCCAGGTAAAGATATATTAGTGGGGAAAACAAGGAAAATTTCCGAGGCTCCAAAACCCTAGTAGTATGTATACAAATGCGTTATCTGTGACTCAGGCATAGAAGATGTAGAAATGTAATTGAACATTGCAAAAAAAAGATACTCAAAATCACGGACCCAAATGAACACTTGACAAGGACCAGTCCCAGGTACTGTTGAGGCAAAAATCCAGCTTGGGCACAGAACTCTTTTTAATGCTATTCTTATTTGCCAGATATACAGCCTAGAAACAAACACTGGACTGAAGAAGCCATAGCAAGATTTCAGATGTGCGTTGCAGGGATAAAACTCCAAGCCCGAGTGGTTGAAGTCACTGGACAGGGAGTGGGAATTGAGCTCATTGATCTCTCCACTTCTTACCCCAGAATAATTAGTGATGTTCTGATTGATGAACATCTGGTTTTAAAAACTAGTTCGCCACGTAAAGACTTGACAAATAACAGACCCGTTAGTAAACGTGATCTTCAAGTTGATGTCCTGGGGCTTCAAGGTAACGTGTTTAAACCATTGATTCCTTATTTAAATTTGTGTTATCCTTTGCTTTTATAGGCTATGAAATTTTTCTAGCCAAATGATGCAGTTTTTCTGTAGGAAAACATGCTTTGTGGAAATAGGTTAATAACAGGTTACTAAAATTAGTATTTATTGGGGGTGCCTGGGGGGAGCTGTTGGTTAAGCGTCCAGCTCTTGGTTTCAGCTCAGGTGGTGAGAGACCTTAGGTTGGTGAGAGACCTCAGGGTGGTGAGATTGAACTCTGCTTCCGGCTCCTGGCTCAGTGTGGAGTCTGCTTCCGATTCTTTGTCTCCATCTCCTCCTCTGCCCCCCACTCCCCCACTCATGCAAACTCTCTCATAAATAAATCTTTAAAAAAAAAGAATATTTATTGAAACGTGGTTTTATTAAACACTGTACTCATTTTTATTGTAGTTATTTATTAGGTAGTCTTGCATCGTACAGTTATGTATCCCCTGAAGAGTGAATCAGTTATAAGGTTTATATTAAATATACTATGGAATTGGAAATATATTACAGAAATAATACATGAGTGCAGCAGGTCAAAGATTCTCATTCTAGTTTGGCCTTTTTGGTAATACGGAATCCCTCAAACTGAATAGATTGTTTTGTGAAAATACAGATTTTCATTTTAGGAATTTGTGAATGTTGATTCAGTTGATAAATTGAATAAACTGGGAGAGAATAACAACTTTGATCTGTTTTATACAAGATCTGTTTTGTATGTTTTCAGCCATCTCTTTAGCTGAACAGTGGAGGACGACAGAATTGCCAATTAATAAAACTGTACAAGCAACCATATTAGAAATCGTAAACCCACACTTGTTTTATGCTCTACCAAATGAGATGCCAGGTAAGAAACCAAAATTTGAGACTTATTTATGCTTATCTTTTTAACTGTATAATGAAAGCGCTTATCTGAACTCTTTAGGAAGTGAGAGAGAAGGGGGGAGGCTGGTGATTTTTGTTTTATTCAATGTTTTAAGGAAGAACTGGCCATCATAACACTTCAGGCATATTTAGTTATACAAACACATGTTCAGTGTGAACATGAAGGGAAATGCCCTGCATTTAGCACCTACCCAACCCAGTCTCATCTCCGGCTTTTTATAAGAAAATAGTTTCCTTAATTGCTGTATAATTTCTTTTTAAAAATAGATACTATCTATGTTGAATTGCATTTACAAAGCTAGCTGTCTACACCTTTTAAGAAAATTTGTTACATTGAAAAAGTACTTTATAAATCAGTCTGTAATACTACAGCTTAGAAACTTAGAGAAATGTTTTATACTGGGCCTAATCCTGAAGAAAAGTAGCATATAAATGTTTTCTTGTTTCCTGGAAGTTTATAATTAAATCTCTTCAGTATATTTGAGTTTATCCTTGTAGTGTCAGAAGGAGTTAGTGCAAGTTGGGTGATGGCTATTCAAAATAATTGCAGGTACTTGAAGGTTGAGAAAGTGAACCTTTGTTTCAAATTGTAAGACCACAAATTGTGGTGATACCAACAAGTGCTCTTAAATCTATCTCCAGGATTACAAATCATCATCTTTAATCTGTGCAGTGGAAAGCAGGGACTTAGGGTTATTGAATCCTGATGAATTAGAAGTACTTTGTTTAATCTCATTAACTATAACACACTTCCTGAAAAGTATACCGAAAAATCGTGAAAGTGCGACTTAATAAGTTTCTGTAGTGTGAACACACTAGTATAACCACCCTGATCTAGAAATTAGCTTTCCAGAAGCTTCCATCTTACTCCTTCCCAGTATTAGATCCCTTTTGTACAAGGTAACCACTAGTGGTTTTATGTATTCTTAAAATATAAATGTAAACAGGTTTTTTTGAGTGATTCTATTTGACATTGTTTTTGTATACTGTCTAAACAGCATTGAAAATTTCTTCACAAAAGATTGCTTTTTTATGTTTCAGAAGATCAGGAAAGATTGTGTATATTGACAGCTGAATTGTTAGAATATTACAATACTCAGAAAAGCCGAGTGTCTTACAGACCCAAAATTGGAGATGCGTGCTGTGCCAAATACACCAGTAAGGTTCTTTTAAGTAAAATATTAAAGGGGAAATGTTTTGTTCTCTTTTACATGAAATCTTGTGTATTCTGTTATATTAGGTGCACATTTCATTTTGTTAAATTAAAAGCAAGGTTGTAGGTTTAATTCATGTGCTGGGGTCATCCAGCTTTTCTGTTTTATAACCATAGATTATATTTAGGTAAGGATATAGGTAGATAACTACAAATCTGTCAGTACTTTGAGATAGCTCTCGAAACTCTACTGTATATGGTTGACCAATAACATTTATGTATGGAAGAGTTGCAAATAATTTGTAGAACTTTATGAATGTACTAAAAAAGGAATAAATGCCTTAAAAAGACTTGTTGAATCAGGTACACTTAACAGTTGTCCTGTTGTTTAATATTTCATGTTAACAAATTTCTTTTTGTAATAACAACACTTGGAGTGAATATTCTTGGGCAGAAAGGATATAAATTGTTTTGTAAGTTCCGGAAGCATATTGCTCTGTAGGCATCTTAAAGAAATGTCCGTATGTGCCAAAAGTTTGTGAGTGGGCCAATTTCATCTTCCTCTTGCCAGCAACCGATTTAAAATGCTTTCGGTCTGTTGCCCACATAGAGTTCATTTAAAAAAATTTTTAATTTAAATTTAGATTTACGGTTAAATGTATTATGTTTAGTTTTGCTCTTCTTTTGTATGATAACGGGATCTACACTTTCCCTCCCTTTCTTCCTTATAGAAATATGTCACAATTTTTGGTTTGATAAGTATTCTCTGTTATTTTCTTGGAATTGCATAAACACTATTCACAGCCTAGCCACGTAGTACACTACAACATTGCTGTATTCTGTATACTTTCTCTGATTATCTCCAGTTCTCTGCATTGGTGCAGATTCTCCCAGTGAAACCTCATGTACTTCATCAGCTTTTGTTATATTACCAGCACTTGCTGCCTTCTGACCTTCTAGCCAGACTGCTTGTCCTCTAGACGTGAACCATCACCCTGGACGTTTCCCTTCATCATCTTACTGGGGTTGTTTCAGCACTACTCCCTCATGTTTCACAGGTTTCCCTCCCATCCCACCATGTTTTCTCAGTTTCTCCCTCTCTCATCTCACCTTGTTTTCTGAAATCCTTACTTTGGATTTATTCTAAAATTTGGGTATATCCCATCCTCCAGAAGCTGAGAAAAGGTATGTGTAAGATAAATTTTCTGTTATCTCCCTATGTTCTCCCATGTTTGAAAAAGTCTTTATTCTACCTTAATAGTTAATGGATAGCTTGCCTAGATATAGAATTCTAGATTGGAAATCATCTTTCCCTTAAAATTTTGAAGGCACTGCTTTTTAAAAAAATTTTTATTAAGTAATCTCTACATCCAGCATGGGGTTGAAGGTCATAACCCCGAGATCAAGAGTCTCAAGCTTCACCAGCTGAGCTAGCCAGGTGCCCTACTTTTATGGTTTCTTAAAGCTGTTGATGTTGCTGGTCAAAAGAGAGGTCATTTAGATTCTCCAAACTTTGTACGTATTTTTTTCCCCCTCTCTGGAATTTATAGTAATCTCTTCATTCCATGTTTTGAAATTCATGTTGGGACTTGGCATTAGTTTTTACCATTGTGTTGGGCACTTTTAATGGGTGGGCCCTTAAGTCTAGGAATTGATGAGCTTTGGTTTTGAGAAAGTTTTCTGAAATTTTTTATTCCCTTCTTTCATTTTCTGTTCTGTTAGAAACTCCAAATATTCTTTTTTTTTTTTTTTCCTAAAGATTTTGTTTATTTATTTGACAGAGAGCACAAGTAGGCAGAGCAGCAGGTAGAGGGAGAGGGAGAGGCAGATTCCCTGCTGAGCAGGGAGCCTGATGCGGGGCTCGATCTCAGGACCCTGGGATCATGACCTGAGCTGAAGGCAGCCGCTTAACCGACTGACCCACCCAGGTGCCCCAATTCTTTTTTTTTAAGATTTATTTATTTAGGGGCACCTGGGTGGCTCAGTCGTTAAGTGTCTTAAATCACTGGACAGAGCAGTGTCTTAAAAATGATTTATGTACTTTGAAGAGAAAGCAGGGGGGAGGGGGAAGGGCAGGGGGAGAGGGTGAGAAAGAATCTCAGGCAGACTAACCCCTGAGCACAGAGACCCACATTGGGCTCGATCTCAAGACACTGAGATGATGACCTGAGTTAAAAATCGAGTTGGACGCTCAACTGACTGAGCCACCCAGGTGCCCCAGGAACTCCAAATATTCTAATGTTGGACTTGAAACTCTTCTGCTAAGTTTCCTCTTTTCTCTTTCACCTTTTTTGCTTATTTTTTTCAGGAGAGTTCCTCAGTTTTATCTTCCAGTTTATTGAGTGTTTCACTTCTGATACCACATCTCTAGTTTCAATAGCTTTTTTGTTTGTCTTTTCAAGTGTCTTTAATACTGACTTGCTCTTTTTTAAAAAAGATTTTATTTATTTGACAGAGAGAGGGAGAGCAGGAACACAAGCAGGGGGAGTGGGAGAGGGAGAAGCAGGCTTCCCGCCGAACAGGGAGCCCGATGCGGGGCTCGATCCCAGGACCCTGGGATCATGACCCGAGCCGAAGGCAGGTGCTTAACAACTGAGCCACCCAGGTGCCCCAATACTGACTTGCTCTTATTTCAAGGATGGAAATCAATTTGTCTGGGGGTGTTAATATCCTTCTTCTAATTGTCCCTGTCTTCTCCCTGTTTCTTTGAGTTCCTGTTTGGTTTGGTCTTCTCTGCCATGTTGGAAGGTTTCTTCAGATGCCTGCTGATCCTTTGCTGCTCACTTCGATGGGGCACTTAGAAGTTAATCGGAAGCTGTTGTGTGGGCAGAGCTTGTGCACTGGTGGCCTCTACTGTTGGGTGATGGGGCCCTGCCATTTCCCTGGGGACTCCTGCTGTTGGTATCTTGAAGTGCATTTGCCTTGGGATGGTGGTCTCCTGCTTGGTGTGCACAGGTCCCCCAACAGTGTTCTCGGTAAACTTCCTCTGTGCTGCCTCATGTTCCTGAGTCCGGTAGTCTACCTGGTTCATCCTCTCTGGAGAAGAAACCTCTAGTCTTCTGCCCTTGAGCAGGAGCAGATGCCTTGAAATGGGGAGGGCATTCTGAGTTTTATTAAAACACGTGAACATAAAACTGATCATCCTCTTCAGCAACTTTAAAAATAAGTATTACCTATAAATGTGTTTGTAAACTAAAGTCTGTTCAGTTGTCTTGGGAAATAAGTTTGCTTTCTTTACCCAGTCCTCATTTTCAGCTCCATTCTTACTACTACTTTGGAATGCATTAATTATTAGGGCTTGGGGATTTAAGATGCCAAGGAAGATGTTGCTTTGCTTTCCCATAGCCAGCTTTGGTTGAGCTCTGCTAAATCATTTCCATTCCTGCCATCTGCTTTCCAGCTTCCAATATTATACTGTCTTCTCTCTTGTCCTCTATCCTTGTGGTTTTGTGCCTTTTTCTTTTTAATCACGTAATTGTCTTTTTAGTAGGATCTAGAAGGAGTGGAGGTGATGCTTTTGTTTCATCTGGACTCTAACCAGAAATGTTGGCATGAATTTCTCACTGATGTAAATGTAACTGTGAATAACCATCTTAAGGGAGGGAGGGGGTCATTGCATGTAACTTCTTACCTGAGATTGCATTATATTTTCAGGTGACAACTTCTGGTACCGTGCCATTGTTCTGGGGGCATCAGATGTTCATGTGAAAGTACTCTATGCAGACTATGGAAACATTGAAACTCTGCCTCTTTCCAGAGTGCAGCCAATTTCCACCAGCCACCTGGAGCTTCCTTTCCAAATTATTAAATGTTCCCTTGAAGGTAGGCAGTTAAGTCACTTTCCAATTGGGATATCTGTGTGATTTTTTTTTTTCTCCTCTGTTTTATAGCCCCATGTCTGAATCAGGTGGGCATTTCAGTAACTGCCCAGGTTTCTAAATACCAAGCAGAGTTTACAAAAAAAAATTCTTATCTTTCATCCCTTATTTCATTCTCACAAAGATTACATTGTTACCCACTGTTGTTTAGAGATTGTGTGTGGCCCCAGGCTGCACAGCTAAAAGTGGCAGGGCGGGGGGGAACTGGGCCATCTGACCCTTACCTGAGGGTCTCTCCGCTCTGTCATGCCATTCTCTTGAGAGACCAGAGATGACACCATTTGGGACTACTTTTCTGTGAACTGTATCTGCACATGTTCAGCTCTTCAGCTGGTGTTTGAATAAAGCGAATGGGAACGCTAAAGTAGCTTTTTACCCTTACTCCTGATTTCATTACCTAGTGGTCCCAGCAGATGAGCGCTCACTCATTTCCTCGTAGTCTGCTTTGATTTTGCCTCGGACAAAGAGTTGGAAAATTTTGTTTGCTTCTCCCATTATAACAGACATATGTCCCTGGCAGCAGAGAATTGTCTTTTTTATGCCCTCTAGACCTAGATTAGTGCTTGACACATAATAGGGATCAGTGAATATCTATTGAGTGACTTTTTTAATGCAACAGCAATTGTATATCAAAGCATACCTAAGCCCAGCTAAAGTGAGACTTTGCTTATTGTCTTTAGACGATATATGTAAATATTTATCTTTTTTTAAGGGACTCAAAGATTAATACTCAGTTGTTTTCCCAGGACTAATGGAATTGAATGGAAGCTACTCTCAATTAGTAATAGAACTACTTAAAAATTTCATGTTGAATCAGAGTGTAACGCTTTCTGTAAAAGGAATTATCAAGAATGTCCATACAGTGTCGGTTGAGAAATGCTCTGAAAATGGTACTATCAGTATAGCTGAAAAGCTGGTGACATATGGTCTGGCAAAAAACATCACATCTAAAAAGCAAAGTGCTTTAAGTACAGGTATTTTTTTCAAGTTTAATTAATGACAGATATAAGTGTAATTAAAAACAGATGTTATCAGTGTAGGTGACCTGGTTTTTCCTTACTCTCTGTGGTCATGTTCCCTTTATCACCGCCCCCCCCTTGCAAATCCAGTGGCAAGGTATGACTTGCATTGCCCCTGAGGGGACCCACTGGATAGAAGCAGACCTCCCAGGCCAGATTTTCCTTAGCTTAGGCTCAGCAGCATAGTTGATCACATTGGTGATAGCATTGATATTGAGAGCTTCAGAAATGTCTCGCATTCAGAATTATTTCCAACTTAATTTCGATCATGACCAAAGGAGGAGAGGAGTTTGTATTTTTGAGATTGGACCTTATGGATATCTCATGAGATGATGACTTGGCAGGCCTACCCTTGGCCAAAGAGATACCCCATATATGATAGGCAAAAGACTTAAAACCTTGGAGATGGGGCCGTTAATTTGGTGAAACCCAGGGTGCAGTAGTAGAGAATATTAAAGCCCAAATGAGAAGTTAATCGATCAAGTCCTTTGTAGTTAGAACCCATGCCTAATTTTTTTGTTAATTGTGGTGTGTGTTCTCCAATGGCTTTTTGTATTTGCTTCTAGAAAGGACGCACAGGATGAATTGCTGTTGCACAGCGTTACAGAAACAAGTGGGTAGAATTTCCTTGAAGTGAAAGTGTACTCCTTACATTTTTAGAAATTAAATAATACTATTTTTTTCTTCACCCATAGGTTGAAAAACACGAACAGATTCTTCTCTTCCTCTTAAACAATCCAACCAATCAAAATAAATTTATTGAAATGAAAAAATTGTTAAAAAGTTAAGTAAGTTAAATTTGATGTTTTCACCACTTCTGTAACCATCAGCAGGACATCTCTAGGCATGTTCGGGTAGAACTGATGATGTGTTCTTTATTTTGTGACCTGATGATCTGAGTTCTGGTTGTAATGTTTTTGCTGACTTCCTAGATTTAATTTGATAATCTTACTTTGGCTCTGCTAATGGGACCAAGTCCAGGGGTGTTCAGGTTGCAACCACTCACTCACCTTACTGTTGTTTGATTCTGAATGCTCCTGTTATTGATAACATGGAGGGACTTGTAAAAATTGTTGTGAAATAAAACTTTGCCTCAAATTCTTTGTGTCTAGATGTGAAATGAACTCACTTGTGCATAATGCTATAAAAATGTTTAGCACTTTTCTTTTTAAAAGATTTATTTATTAGAGAAAGAGAGTGCACAGAGGTGGGATGGGGAGGGAGAGGGGGAGAGAGAGATTCTTAAGCAGACTCCCCACTGAGCGCAGAGCCTGATGGGGCTTGATCTTACAACCCTGAGATCATGACCTGAGCCAAAACCAAGAGTCGGACGCTACACCCAGGTGCCCCTGTTTAGCACCTTTTGTGAAGAGATTCTAAAGGGCCAAGAATGAAAAATGGGCTGCCCTGATAGTGTATTTCATTTCCAAATAAAACCTTTGCCTTGGCCGTGGTGATTCTAGTGCTTACAGACAATAATTCATGAGTTTTAAACAACACTTCCCCTGCTTTTTTACTGTCTGGGGTGCTTTGTTCCAAGATAGCCCTCAGAAATTACTTTGTGATTAGAAGCCAATTAGAATTTCTGATTAAAATTAAATTGTCCTTCCTGCCTTGTCTAATTGATATAATTCCAGCCAAAAGCAAGGGATCTTTTGATTTACTTCTTCCGTGCACTCTTGTTGGCTGAAGCACAACCTGTCAGCCCACTTGCAAGTCCCGCTCTGGGCGGTACTGACCTCTGTGGGCAGGTAGCTCTCAGGTGGGGGGGCCTGCTGTGTGCGCGAGACGTCTTCTCCATGGAGTGATGCACCGTTGTTTCTTACTGAGAAAGTAAGAGGCCTAAGCTGAGTGTCATTAATGCTAGAGTAACAATTTTGAGACTCCCGATGTATTTGCTTTACAAGTTTTGTGTTAAATCTAATAAATGCTGACTTATGTTGCAGTTACAACCTTCAGCCCTTGTTAACACATTCAGTTCCAGTACTGACTGCTGTCTTGTGTAGTTGAGTTTAAAATCTTAAATTAAAAAGAAAAATTTAAAAGTAAGGTAAAATCTTCAATTTAATGACTGTTTCATAGATTAAGGGACATGCAATGACATGAACTTCTGGAATTTAGTCCTAGCGCCAAATCATCATATTTTTTATTTGTGTCTTTTTCATAAGGCTTTTGAGAGTGCTAACACACGCAAGATGAAAGCTAGATTTTGTTTTGTTTCTACATAGATTGAAGACCTTGCTTTGAAAAAAAAAAACAAAACTTGATTTAAAGCATAGTAGTTGAACTGGCTTTTCCTTTACTGTGGGAATACGTATTTTACCTACATTAGAATATAACAAAACACCTTATATATTAATTTAAAAGCATTTGAACATCTAGGCACATATTTATTCGTCACAATATCCCTGAAAAGAAAGCAGACCCCATTTCATAGATGAGGCTGAGACTCTGAGAAGTTGCACAGCTGCACAAGATCTCTCTCTAACACACCTCACTAACACACACACACACACACACACACACACACCCCTCCCCCCCGCCCCCCGGTCTTAGACCCCAGGCTCCTCTCTCTGCTACAGTGTCCTTAGATCAGTTCTGGAGGGCATGGAGCCCCAAGGGGTTATATTAGAAAAAAATTGCATGCATGGTTGCTTAAGCATACTTGCTTTATTTTGGTGAAAGTGTAGTTGAATATTTATGCTCTTAAATTGTTCTTCCTAGATACAGAGAAAATATGTTTCAAATGGAAGTGTTTATTCTCTCCTGGAGAAATTCGTTAATAACTGTAAAATTGCCCCACTAGGAGTGCTGTGGTGACGAGAACAGAAAACTGATAGCTGTGGCTCAGATGTGATAAATAAGTACTTCAACACACGTGTTAAAAGAAAATTGTCCATCTGGAGGGAGAGTGGCAGCTGTGTTTTACATTCGTCGAGGGTAGTGCAAATGGCTGTAGCTAACACGCAGCGCTGGGGTGGGGGTGAATTCCTTGAACGTGTTACTTTCAGTTAAAAGTGATGTTGGGCTTGCTTGCACTTACGATAGAAATTAACCATAGTGATGGAGTTTGTGTATAAGGCATAATGACAGTTGATTCTTCTCTTTCAGAAGCAGTCTCTCTCGGAGATGAACACTTAGAAGAAAGGAGACTGGGACGGCTGGACTTACAGACAGCCCAGCATCTTTTGTCTTTGTTGATTGGGAATGTTGTCTTCTGTGCCTCCATTTTTGTTTGCTTGCTGCTCTTCTGTTAGGTTGGGTAGTTTTATTTTTCCCTCTGAGTTCTTCCTCCCAAATAAGTCTTGCATGAAAGTTTCATACCACATTCATGGGGGATATTGGGAAGGGATACATAGGGGCTTTTGTATATATAAATTTTTAGGACTTAGAGGTACTGAAGAAAATATGGCTCCATGTTACTAGCGGATAAATCTAGTTGATAGATGTGTAGGAGTTTTATTTTTTTGGATTTTTCTGTATGTTTGAAATACTTCATAATAAAATGTGCCCTGCTCTCGCTGTCCTCATCTGCCTCTTCCACTTAATGTTCTTTGTCTTGTCGTTGCTTTAGTCCTGGCTCTTCTTTTCCTGTCCACTCTGAGCTCATCAGCTTCCTTCTCTCCATCCTAAATTGGATCTCTCTTCCTTTGGCCTTTGGGCACGGGGTCTGTTCTTGGTCTTTCAGCCTCTCCAAGGGGAAGGAACTTTGTTTTCTGCTCCTGCCATCCATACCCTTCCAAATCTGTAGCCACTTAGACTTTGTTATTGTAGGTAGAATTTACATTTCCCGAAGTACAAATACAGTTAACAATGTAAGTTAAAAATTGAAGTTAGAGTATATATTTTTCTTGAAGTACATAAGGTAATTTTAGTTTCTACTAAGCTCACATATGCAGAATTACGGACCAGCTGACTTTTCCTGCTAACCTGTAAATTTCTGTTTGGGAATTTTTCAGTATCAGACTCTGATTTAAGTATCAGACTCTGATAAACCTAAGATGATTGAAGTATCCATGATTTAAGTATCAGACTCTGATAAACCTAAGATGATTTAAGTATCAGACTCTGATAAACCTAAGATGATGTCACCAACTCAAGAAATTAAAGACTTTTTTTTTTTTTTTTTGCTTTTACTGGTAACGTGTCAGACAGATTAAATGGAATTTTTCCTCATGGAAAAAGTTGTTCAAACATTGATGTGCTTTTATTGGATGAAAATGTATGCTGCTCACAATCCTTTCACTTTTTCAGCCTTGTGTTCTCATGGCCACTGTTTTGCTAACTTCCTTTTATCTCTACATACTAGGAAAACTGGATGCTTAGTTTGTACATTCTTAGTTTAATTGCAGCCACCATGAAAATGCAGATGAAAACTATGGAATCACAAAATTGGCCTTTTCATTGTGGAACATTAGAGAAGCAAGTCAAAGAACACATAAAATATAAGTCACAGTTTCTCAGATTCCAAGGTTTTATATGCTACTGGAAATTTGAATACAAAGAGTTTACTATTACTTGGTGGTTCAGCTATTTATCTTGTTCCCCAAAATGCTATCTATAGCACTAGTTCCACAAGTAGAGATCTGGATTTTATATAATCATCTACTGGACCTACTTTAATTGGCATTATTAACATGATTCAAGTATTTATTGACCTCTCTCTACTTGCCTGGGATCAAGGTAAGTGTGCTGTGTTTATTGTTCATTAGGGTCATGAATAATCTATCACACCTGCTGGTTTTGGTGTTCAGTTTCCCTCAGTATATGTAGTTCAGTCAGATAAGTACAATATTGCTGAAGCTGTATAACCAAACAAACTATTCCTTGGCAGACGGAATGTAAATATTGAGATAAAGGTGTGTGTGGAGGTATATTCAGTCTGCCTTTTCTTCTGGTAGAATTCTTTTGCCTGGGGCAACTAGAGATGTAAAAGTCACGGAACTGTGAATGAGGGTCATTAATTTGCTGAACTTGAGCTCTCGTGCTATATAGTAAGCACTCCAGAAAACCAGTAGGTGAGGATCCTTATCTGCAGGGCCCTGAACAGATTCCAGGAGAGGAATTAAGTGATCATGAGGCTTGCTACTGAGTGGCTGGCAGCACCAAGCAGTAAACCATTAGTGTAACTGGTGGGCTCATCGCTGACACAGCTCCTGCTGGGGCTGGGCAAATCGATCCCTTCTGGGGGGGCCGGAGAAGAGCCCCGAGGCTGCTCACCAGTGCACATGGGTCTGTAGCGGGTCGTGCACCCAAGCAGCCTTGACTCAGTACACAGGATTCTCAAGGATGGTTTTTGCTTTGTTTTTCCAGATGAAAGGAATTGGAGGGCAGCCTATGGTTCCACACATGCAGTTAAGAGTCCTAGGGTGATTTTGCCAGAATTAAATCGAGATTCAGTTACTGTAAGACGACTGCATGTCTGCACAGGGCGGGAGTGGCAGAGGCTCACCCAAAGATGATCGGACACATTTTCTGCTGCCCTGAATGTTGCTCAAGTTTCTACTTAGGCACTGCCGAATATCTTCCCTAGGAAGCCTCTCAAACCTCAGCTGTAGCTTTCAGATAACCTGAAATTGGTTTCATTGAAGACTTGAGCTGCCCAGCCTCAGCCATTTTCCTGCGCTTTCCTTTTTATCTTGAGACCCTGAGGTGATGCCTCTTGTAAGACCGTGTAGTGATAAGCCTTCCAGGAAGTGAGGCTGACTGAGGTTTATAAGTCAGAAGCCCTTCTGCCCCCAAGGGTGTGCTCAGATTCCTCTCGAAATGCATTCAACAAACAGTAAGGCGCAGTTATGCATGTGTGAAAACTGAAGATACAAAATTTGGAAGTATTGGCAATTTGAAGGAGGAGAGTGCTTATAGGTTTTGGCTGTTGATCGAATGATTGAATGACGTTACCCAAGCCCTTGTCTTTGGAGACATTCCACGTTTCCTTGATTCAGCCAGAAAGCATCACATTTCCCAAAAGCAAATCCAATAACCTTGTGTGTGATTCTTCTCACTGTCTTAGGGAGTGGGTTGTATGCTTTAACCTTTAGAGCAGTTGGTGCCTACCCCAAACCTAAGGGTCTCTAGCTTTGAGATGCAGTATTTCTGTTGCTCACGTGCCCCTGCCACAACTTTGTTCTGTCATCGCCTTGGCTCCATGGTTTTTGCTCTGGCTTAATGTGCTGCCTGTGGAGCACTTGAGAATCAGGCCCTTTTCCTCTTAGCTGGTTTCTTGGCTATTTTAATACGCAGTGTTTCCTGTTCTTTCACTTCTCAAGAGGGTTCTGGGAAGTCTACATTTGTAGCTCTATAACCTATCCTCCTTTGGGTCTTTTCATACGTGTTCTACCTTGCTTTCATCATTTGGGGGGCTAGGTACAGAGAATTTGGGGCGTCCACAGGTGTGGAAACCATTGCACTCATGAACATTTAACTTTGTAGGCCAGAAAACTGAGCAAACATTAAGCATCTCTGCTCTTTCCCAAAGCCAGTAGGCAGGAGAGCTGGATCAGGAAGCCCAGATTCCCTCACTTCTAAAGGGGTGGTCATTCCACAACACTGGGTATCACCTGCTATGTGTCACTGAGTGCTGAAGTCCCCAGTTGATCTCTGCATGAAACTCCTAGTCTTCATGCCTTGTGTGTTCCCTGAGACATGCTGTACAGGGCGGCTCACATTGTGAAAGGGCACTTAACTGCATGGAGCTAGCAAGCACTGGGGCTGCAAAGATGAAGGTAAGTTCTTGGAAGCAAGAGGCTCACGATCTCTTTGGGATGATGGTCCTTCATAATGCCTTTTTTTTTTTTTAATGTCTACAAATCTTCACAAAGGAGGGTTTGCTGTGGATGAGAGGAGTAGCGCCCAGTTCCTCTTTGTGTATAAAGCCTCCACCCCTTTCCACTCTCCACAGCCTGGGCCGCCTGCCTTTCCCGGCTCCCTGCATGCATATCCGCTAGATCTGATAGGCATCTGGGGCAGACTATAATGTGATGTGAAGAAGTTTGAAGCAACTGGTATCTCCTCCAGTATTTATAGTTTTGGCCTTTTACTTTTTTTTTTTTTAAGATTTTATTTATTTGACAGAATGAGAGAGAGAGCACATGAGAGGGGGGAGGGTCAGAGGGAGAAGCAGACTCCCTGCCGAGCAGGGAGCCCGATGCGGGACTCGATCCAGGGACTTCAGGATCATGACCTGAGCCGAAGGCAGTCGCTTAACCAACTGAGCCACCCAGGTGCCCTTGGCCTTTTACTTCTTAACCATGGAATGAAAATGTGAAATGCCTCCCTCCAATTAAAGCCATCAAACTGTCAGGAACATCCAGAATTGAAATTTGACTTGTCTAAGGTAAACCTGATTAGGTAAAGGTGTACTGGTAAATGTTAGCTTAGCAACCAGGGCTAGCCCAGCAGAGAGGGCTGTCAGCTGGGAAATTGCCGCTTTTGGCAGGACCTGGTCTGCTCTTCTCAAACCTCTGTCTGGAGTGGCACAGGCCACTCACCACATGTGGCTATTGGGACACTTAAAATGTGGCTAGTCCAAACAGATGTGCTATACATGTAAAATACAGGATTCTGAAGACTTTGTATAAAATACTTTGTTGGTTACACAAGATATTTGGGATCTGCTAGGCTAATAGTAAGTTCACGTGTTCTTTCCACTTCTTAAATGTGGCCACGAGAACATTTAAAATGACCTATTTGGCTTGTATTACATTTCTATGAGACACTGCCCATTCAGATGTAGAGAGGACACCGCCCCACCCCTTCCGCCAAGCATTTAGACCTGCTAAGTTCCCCTGCAAAGATGCTCCTGCATGGCTTATGCTGCTACGTTTTTACAGTAGGGTGCTCACTAAGTGTTACTGGAAGGAATTAGGTGAAAAATGAGTCCTCCCCCGCCCCCCACTTCTGTGAAGTTAGCAACATTTACTTGCCACAGGTCACTTTCACGGAAGCTTAATGTTGGGAGAACCAGACAAAGTGTAATGTTTTACGATTTTTTTTTAATATTTGAGAGCGAGAGCACAAGCGGGGAGGAGAGGGAGAAGCAGGCTTCCTGCTGAGCCAGGACCCTGGGGTCATGACCTGAGCCACCCAGGTGCCTAGAATTTTTTTAAAAAGGAAAAGCGTAAAAAAAAATTATGTCTATGGGACTGACATTTACAAGAATAATGGGGGGAGAGGTATGGAAAAGAGGAAACGATCTTCCAGTTTGACAATACACATCAAAAGCCTTAAATTGCATATATCCTATAGGGTCCAGAAATTTACCTTTTTGCAGTTTACTCCAAGTAATTGGACAAAAGCAGGAATATCTAAATGCATGATTAAAAGTTAATGTTCAATAATAGGTTAAATACATTAGAACGTTAAGTAGTGGCTAAAAGCATAGATGTACGAGAAATAGAAAAGCTGGTTATGTTAAAGTATGTATGGACTGAACTGAAAATGTAAATACGTAAATTTACTGGAAGAACATACACCATAATGATAATAGTGATTATCTCGGTAGTGGAATAGGTGTGGTTTTGCAAGTTCCTTACTGGCATTTTCTTTTTCTGCAATGAGCACACGTGCAATGAGTAACACTTTACTGGTGAAGTATGAAAACTAGATTATGCAGGGATAGCCAACATTTATTTAGCACTTAATGTATATAGGCATTGTGCCATTTTGCTTGCTGGCGTCTGATTTTTAAAAATCCAGCACCTGCTAGACTTAATCGAGGACGCTGGCCAAAAAGGCCTGCTTCTTACCTCCCACCTGCAATAATTACAAAGGCAGGTAAACGGCAATTGCCATGACAAACAGAAGCGATGCCAAAGTCAACATCTTCGCATGGGTCTGAGCAATAAATCCTGCGGAGTCGACAGTGGGAGGCACAGTGTTCCCCGCTCCACCGCTCAGAGACCAAGGAGACCCGCGCAGAAGTTAAGTCCTTTTATTTGACGACCAGGCCAACGCGGTGTTGAAAAAAAACAACAAAAAACGCGAGAAGGGATGCGGGCCCAGTTCCCAGAAGCGCCTGATGCACCTCCCGCGGCCCGCGCCGTGCTCGCCGCTTCCCTTCGGTGAATGCTACAGGTGTCCCACGTGGCTCCCACCCCGGGCGCCCCTCCTGCCGGTGTGCAGCGCCCCCTGGCCCGAGCCGAGCCCGAGAGCCGGCACAACAGCCTCGGCGCCCGCGTCCCGCCGTGCGCTCCCCGCCGCGCTTGTCCGGGTGAGTCAGAGCTCGAGCCGTCTCTGCGCCGCCAGCGGCCTCGGAAGGGGCGCCGATTACTTGTTCGCGCTCCCGGGGTGGGGATGCGCGGGCCCCGTGCTGCCCCGCGTGGACGCGCCGCGGGGCGGCGATGCGGGCTTTGTTCGGCTTTGTTTGCGCCGCACCTGAGCCCGGCCGCGAGGCCCGCGCGCTGCACCGGGAAGCCCGCGTCCTGGGGAAGAACTCACCTGACGCACGCCTCCTCCAGGCTCCGCGCCAGCGGCCCCGGGAGAGCCGGCCGGGGTCTTGGGACTGGGCGTGCGGCGGGCGCAGGAGCGGCCTTTCCCTTGGGTCCCCGGCACGGGGTCGCAGAGCCAAAGGGCGCGGAGCACAGGTAAAGGAACAGGGCTCTGTGGCTGTGGGTGGAGGAGGGAACCACGTTTTAAACCCGACCTGCTTGGCACAGTCGCAGTCTCTTAACCTGGCGGCTGCAGAAGGGGACTCGCCTTTTTAATAAAGACTTCGGGGGACATATCCAAGCCCCCCCCCCCCGCCTTTTTCAGGGCATATGCGGGCAGTGAAGTGCCCCCAGCGAATCCTCCTGGGGGGCTGCGCACTTCGCCACCTGCTGGGAGAGTAAATGGAAGGGTCTCAGAATTGCACCTTTGAAACTTGCCGGGTGGCATCGATTTAAAAAACATGGTGGGCACCCAGGCAGAAAAGGGAGGAGGCACCTTCCCTGCCCTGAGGAATCTGTGGCTCTCCAGCCAAGAGGGGCCTTTCAGTGGGAACACCTGTGCTGCGTTTGGTGTCTTGGAACTGAATAATCAGAACCTGTATGACTTTCAAATTATGAGATTCTCTAATTAAACAACCCCCCCAACCTTTAAATGTTTTATAATTTCAGATGTAAAAATTCAAGGTCTGTTTGGCTTCCATTGTGACATTATATTAAGAAATGTGCATTTGTTGAGGAAAGAGTCAGAAAAGAGAAGGAACAAGTCAGAAGTGTCAGAGGTACCACTGCAGTTGGCAAAAGCCATGGGAGTGGATTTGTAGATACTGCTGGCTTTCAGTAGCCTGCAGCCATTCTCTTCTTGTTGCTGATGGGGGTACAAGGCTCCACAGACTGTTCTTCACCTGGGATATAGCCCCTCCTCTTTTGTAGAAATCCAGTCCAGAACTGTCTCTTGATGGTATAGAATTTTCCAGAAGAGGTCCCCAGACAAATCCTGGGGAAGAGACAGAGGGATTCCTTCCTTCATCACACCTGACTGTTGGACTGAAAACCATCAGTGACATATTTTTCTTTGAATTTAGTTTTTGGTCTACCATCCAGAGCTTGGAGTAACTATTTCCTTCCCCCTCAATAGGCTTTGGTCCTCTGAAATGAATCCTAGATGTCCATGTTTTTACAGATGAGGAAACAGACCTAGAGAGGGCAAAAGATGCCCCAAGAGTGAATGAGAGAGCCCCCAGGAACCCAGACTCCTAGGTTTTTAATGAGCTGTATAAATGGCAGTCATTAATTGGCAAGTGATGACATTAGGGATAAATAGGTGAAAATACAAGAGCCTTTTGCTACTGATGCCCCTGTCTTGTGTGTATCTTACAGAGTATTTTCATTATATCCCCATCACCTGACAGGGTGCTGGGCACAGGGCAGATGCTTACTAGTTTTTGTTGAATAGATAAAATTCCATGTAATTATATCATTGGAAGGGTCAGCAACATTGTCAGGTGTTTTCGGGCAGTGGTCCTCAAACTTTTGTACTTCTGCACTTCACAGATCAGTTTTTAAAAAGTTATCATCAGGAAGAGTGTAACAAAATTTTTTAATTTTTATCCCAACTTTTAATTTTATCCCACAAGAATATTTTTTTTGCAAATAAAACAAATCCCTCCCATCATCCCCAAGGCTAGTGAAGGTCTTTGGGGGATGTTGCACAAGAGGGGCGGGTGTCTATCCCACCCCTGCTTCAGCATCACCCCAGGCCTGTTCCCTGGGACAGCTGAATGCACTTGGAAGTCCCTTTCTTTAGTTTACCCTTCATCTTGTAAACAGCTCCAGACCTCTTCCTTTCCCACCCACAGAATTACCTGCTGGCCTGCCCTCAGTATGATTACTGTCCTGGATCCTTCATTTCCTTTCATGATCCCAAGTCCCTTCTCTTCAACTGGGTTTCCCTGCTCTCCATGTAGGAAACTTTGCCCTCACCCAGGGCACTTTTGTATTATGGTCTCATGTGATCCTGGCATCAACCTTTTCAGGTAAATAGGATGGGTGATGTCACCTCCATTTTTGAGGGAAGGAAATTGAAAGACTGAAGTGGAAGAATTTACTGAGAGGCTCATGCTTGGGCTTCCCAATGTCCAATTGCTCTTTGCCCTCCTGTGCACTCCATGGCCAAGCTGTCCACATCAGAAGACCTGGGCTTGATTCCATGCTTGTGGTTCACCAGCTCTTTGACCTTAGGTCCCCACGAGACCATTTTCTCATGTATAAAAATAGAAATGATTGTGTCTGCTCTATGGGGTTATGGTTGTTAAATGAAATTAACTTCTTAAATGTAATGATAATTCTTTAACATTGTAATTTAGAATGTGTTGGACCATTAGGAGGGATATTCACACACTGTTTCACTGGATCCTTACAATACTGCCTGAGTTCCTGAGTTTATGAAACTGAGATTCTCCCCTGGTACTAGATGAACAGGGCAAGCTGTTGCTTGCAGAGTCACCCAGGTGGTCAGAAGCAGAATGAGTCCAGAATTCTCTCTCTGGACTTCTGGTCCCGTGTGCATTCTCTTAGACTTCTGCTTCCCAGAATCCAATGAACTTGGGTCCTGTACAATTTAAATAAAGGATTTTCAAATATCATCAAAACAAACATCAAAATCCCTCTTGGCTAAAAATGTCTCTGAGCAGGGGTGGCAAGAGTGAGAAACCCCGAGATTCATGCCCGTCTGACCAGGGAACCCGTACAGCACATCATTCATTCCTTGGTGCTGACTTCTGGTTCTCAGACTGTTGGGTTCTAACAATTTGTGGTTCTTTTAGAGGGAGCATGACTCCCTGAGCGGCTTTTAAAACACTCTCCCTGGGTGGGAGGATGGGTTAGCCTGGTGATGGGTATTGAGGAGGGCACATTCTGCGTGGAGCACTGGGTGTTATGCACAAACAATGAATCATGGAACACTACATTTAAACTAATGATGCAATGTATGGGGATAATATAAGAATAAAAAAAAAAAACAAAACCCACTCTCCCTGCCCTATCAACTAGAAACGTGTGGTCCACCTTCCCTGGGCCTGAACCAAGTGTTTCGCCAAAAGGCCAAGGCAGGTGAGTATTACAGTGAAAGATAGCAAGGGCTTCCTGGCTCCACGCTTTTACCTCTGATTTTAGAGTCTTCCTGTTCAGGTGTTGCCTGCTCTTGTAAAGGGCTCAGATTTCTATCCTGCCGATTGAGAGGAGGCTGCCAAGGGCTCATCTAATTAATATTTGGGCTTGGCATTGCATTTTGTAAGGAGGTAGAAGGGGTTTCCTTTTTCACCTCGAACTTCTTTCTGATCATAGAGGAGAAGGCAGGCATTGTCCTGCAAAATTGCCTTCAGCTCTTGCCAGTCCGGCCCTTTTTTTTTTCCAAAAGTAGCCTTGTTTTGGCCTCCGCTTCTTCATGAGTCCTGAAGCCAACCTCCCTCACCTGCTGTCCCTGGTGCGGTGGGTGCTGTGTGGCACCAGAAGAAGGGGGGGGTGGGGGGTGAAAAGCAGCTGAGTCCATGTGTGAGCGCCCCAGGAGCCAGGAATAATGTGGGATTAGCATGGGTAATGGAACAGAAAGGAACAAATGAGGTGTTTGCAATGGAAAAAGCTTGACAAGGCTTACCTGGGAAGGATAGATCTGTTTCTGCCCCAGGATGCAGACCACTCCTGACTACTTTGCACAAGAATGCAGAAAGTTCTGGAAATCTCACATTATGTGCTGAGTGTGGGAGTTGCTGGCAGGTATTAGCTTGTGAAAAACTGCCAGAGGGCGGATTCAGGTGGCAGATTTTTAATTATGCTTCTGTTCCTCTACCTTAATCCCCCAGAATCGGGAGGGGGTGGGTTGAACAGATCACTGGGAGACTAGAGGGAGTCCGATCCACTGATTAGCTGTGTAACCTGGGGCAACACAACTTTTCAGTGCCTCAGTTTTCTTTTCTGTAAAATGGGGATAACACACTCGCTGGCTGGCTGCGAGGATTAAGAGGAAGAAGATGCAGAAGTACAGACCCCGGTGGCAGGCACACGGTATATTTACTGCTCACTAGATGGTGGTAGCTGTTGGATTTTTACTATGCAGTTCATCCTTTTTTTAAAAAAAGTTTTTAGACGCAGGGTTGTATTTAGAATGTGGAATTAGTATTGCAAGCAGGTTTTTGGTATAGGGGTGGCATGTTTGAGATAATGGGTGGGAACAGATAGCAAGGAGTGCTATTAATACTTCACCGGCACCAAAGTAGCGTTCGTTCCTTTATCTTGGCATAAAAAAGAATGCAGGGAGTGTAGTGAGCACAACGATTCGTCTGGAAGTCGGCATGGTGGTGCTTAGTGTACTCAGCAAGTTCGCATCTCCCTACTGTGTGCCAGACAAGCGCAGGCGGCTGGGGCCCCAGCAGAGACTAAGACTCCGTCCCTGAGGCTTTTGCCACCTGGCAGGCGAGATACACGCATCAGCAAGCAGTTTTGGTGTGGGCTGCGTGACAGGAAGGGCCGTGCTGTGGGCACAGGGTTGGGAAGCACCGCTGAGGTCCCAGAGCCAGCCCCGTCTGGTCTGCACACTTATCAGGAGGCATCTGATTTCTTGCGTTGATTTGCAGATTGCCAACATCAATTTTGTTTTAATGAGCAGAAACTTAGAAGACTCTGGAAAACATTCACCTGGGCATGCAGAGGCACATACGAGAGCGAGATGGAGTGGCTTTGGTTTGTCTCCTAGCAGAGGGAGGGGACCCCATGTTTCCTGAGTGCCTTCCTATGTGGTAGGAACCTTCTATACTTCTTCCACTGTGTCCTCCTGCTTTTCTAAAAAAAAAAAAAATTGATAAGCCTCAGAGTCCTGCACGTGCCCAGGGTCAGAAGCTGTGACCCCAGAAAATCATCCTGAGTCTAACCAAGGACGAGATGGCATTGCACTGCCCCTTGTCCCCATGCCTTACCCTTACCTGGCTCACGGGTGGCAGGTGGGAACTCGTCCTTCATCGGTTGTATGGAGTGAGAGGAAAGAAAAGGTGTCTTTGGGGGAAGGGAAGGTCTGTCTTGCTGGCATGTGCTGGCCTGGAAGCTAACAGGAGCCGTGTCGGCCCCACCGTCCCGTATCCTCTCTGTCCATCTTCCCCTCTACGAAAGCTCCTGACTTTCTCGCTCTTGTAATAGTCACTCGCCACTGGCCACTTAGGTTAGGTGAAGATGTGAGCCTCACGGTCATTTGAGGCACAGAGACTTTTATTTTAAACTTTACTGCAAAAGCATCTGTATTTCTTGGGGAACTCCAGATTTCCAATGCGGCCCTTGCTCCCCAGCCTGCTCAGAATCCTCTGAATGAGGAATCAAGTTCTGTTTTGTTGCTGCAGCTGGGAGATGTGTTCTTAATGTCCTGGCAGAGAGTGGAGGGTGTTTGACAACAGAATTCATTTTAGTGCTGGTTACCTTAAAGGCATTTGGTGAGCTGCTGAGGATGAGCAGGAAACTCCCACCCCGCGTTTTGGAGAAATGACATCCGCCAGTGGAGATGGAGGGGGTGGGGGTGATCCAAAGACCCAAGATACATAAATGAAAACTCGGCCCTTCCTCCACGTTCTTAGATGCAGGAATGCAGGAGAGCGTTGTTTACTTAAGACGTTACAGGGACTTTCTGATTTGGGTGCATCAGGCGGAATTGAGTTTCTCTGGGCTGCACCCCTGGGTACCCCATGCTGTACCCAGCACCTTGCCCTCTGCTCTCTTCTCTGGAACCTGGGGGGGGGGGGGGCGGGTTCCCTGCAGTGTTTCCCTATCAATGTCTCTGTCTGGGATTTTCTCTTTGAAATTGTCCCCTGAGTGACTGTCAACATTATGTGTTTAACAGAAGGAAACTTCAGTTAAGACCTACCTGTGGCTGTCTTTTTTTTTCTAATGGGCAAATGTAATGTGGAGGGTAAGACCTTGAATAAGTACTGGATCCCAAAAGGCAAAAAATAAAATTTCTAGAACCTATTGTTCAGATATTTTTAGATTTCTCCCTGCTAACTTATACTGGGGGGGGAAAGTCTATAAATTTCATTCTGTATGATCCCTTTCAGCTCTTATATTACTTGCGAGTACACTTGCTAAAGTGTAACCGTCTGAATTGTACATCATATCTTTGTGGTTGAAAAGATAATGAATGATCTATTTCCTGGGCCTCACAGCTAAAATTAGAAGTATATCTCATGTATGTGCTCTTATAGAATCAAATTACAGTCTATCGTTCTTACTAAAAGCTCTTACTTTCCACCCTTATCTCCCTCAAAAATTGTTATCAGGCCCCATGTAACTGAATATTATCTATACTATAAACATGATTAGGCAATAATAATTTAAAAAAAACACTTGTTGCACATTACTTTTTTTTTTTTTTTAAGATTTTATTTATTTATTTGAGAGAGAGAGCGAGCACATGAGACGGGGGGAGGGTCAGAGGGAGAAGCCGACTCCCTGCTGAGCAGGGAGCCTGATGCGGGACTTGATCCCGGGACTCCAGGATCATGACCTGAGCCGAAGGCAGTCGCTTAACCAACTGAGCCACCCAGGCGCCCGCACATTACTTTTTATAAATAATTTGGAAAGTGTAGGCTTCCAGACCTTGCTAGAAGGTTTCAGAAAATGAGGATATTAGAAATCAAATCTTCAATCTCTCTGATTCTAACTCCTCATAAGAAATGGAGGCACTGAGAAGGAGGGACTTTACTCAAGGTCATGTGGCTTGTCAGGGCCTGGCCAAACTAGGACCCAGGACTCTTAACCTCGGGCAGAGCATACCTTCCTGGAGTCTGTGAAGGAGCTGTGGGGGTGGGGGGATGGGTGTCCGGGAAAGATGTTAGACCATCCTTTGAAACAAAGTCATTGGAGCAAAGTCTCCCATGACTTTTAGGGAGTTTGGGTGTTTTTCTGGCTAATAAGCTTATTATGGCAAGGAGGAGCCTCTAGGGTCATCTTTGTGCCCTCAAAAAGGCTGAGTAGTTTTCTTCTCATTTGGGGGTGACTTGGGGTACACAGGGTTAATTGCTGATGCTTTTTTTCCTGTCCTGCCCTATAGTTATATCAACATGCCCTCTTTCCTGTTGTTGGAAGTCCTCTTCATTTTCCTGTTTTCTGGAGGTAAGCATTTTTGGTCAGGGGTAAGGTGTTGAGGGGTTTGGTTTGCTTCACATCATGTCAATTTTAACTTCTAACGGTCTCTCAAATACATCTGCAACTCTCTACTCCATGGCCACCTGCCTAGTGTGAGCCCTATCATCTCATGCTTGGACCACTGCAGTAGTCTCCCGATTGGTCTCCCTGGGTCCACCTGGTTCTGCTCCAGCCCATTGTGCACAGAACAGTCATTTCAAAATGCAAATCTGGGGTGCTGGGCAGCTCAGTTGGCTAGGTGTCTGATTCTTGATTTTGCCTGAGGTCATTTCAGTTTTGTGAGATTGAGCCCCACATTGGGCTCCGCACTCAGTGGGAAATCTGCTGGAGATTCTCTCTCTCCCTCTCCCTCTGCCCTCTGCCCACCCCCAAGCTCTCTCTGAAATAAAAAAATAAATCTTTAAAAAAAAAACCAATGCAAATCTGATCATGCCGGGACCCCTCTCCACCCCTACCCCCTGCCTAGATTTTTTTTTAATTTACTTGAGAGAGAGAGCGTTCGAGAGTGAGCAGCCGGGAGGCTCAGAGGGAGAGGGAGAAGCAGGCTCCCTGCTGAGCAGGGAGCCCAATGTGGGGCTCCATCTCAGGACCTGAGATCATGACCTGAACAGAAGGCAGCTGCTTAACTGCCTGAGCCACCCAGGCGCCCCTTGCCTAAAATTTTTTTTTTTTAAAGATTTTATTTATTTATTTGAGAGAGAGAGAATGAGAGAGCACATGAGAGGGGGGAGGGTCAGAGGGAGAAGCAGGCTTCCCGCTGAGCAGGGAGCCTGATGCGGGACTCGATCCCGGGACTCCAGGATCATGACCCTAGCCGAAGGCAGTCGCTTAACCAACTGAGCCACCCAGGCGCCCTGCCTAAAATTTTTAAATGATACCTCATTGCTCTTAAGAGACCTTGCTTATCAGACCTCAGGCCTCAAAGTGCCCTCTTGGTACTCTCTCTCTCTGCGCCAAAGACGACATTCCTCCAAATCCCGCCCAGCCCCCTTGCTCCCTCCCTGCCTAGGGGTTCTCACAGGTGACCCCTCTGCCTAGATCACCCCCTCACACAATACTGCCACCCCGGTAAACTCCTACTCATCCGTCAGCAGCCAGCACAGCTCCTCCAGGTCCCCCAGGTGAGGTCAGTGCCCTTAATACCTGTAGCCCCAGGCACCTCTGCTATGTAGTACTTGTGTGTGAATTTTTAAAAACTTAGCGTCCATCTTCTGTACCAGATAGAAGCTCCACAAGAAAGAGATCCTACATATTGTGTATTCACCACTGTATAATCTTGGCGCCCAGCACCAGGCCTGGCACACAGAAGTGTTCCAGAAGTGTATAGATGAACGAATAACGGAGAAAATCAACTCTGTTTTTACTCCTCTCCCAAATTCTAGCCTTGTTAAAATGAGGTGGTAGAAAGGAAACAGAGTGTCTTGCAGGTTGCTGTCCCACAAGTAAGAACAAGTGGACAGGGTGTCCGGCCGCCCAAGTCTAGCTCAGGATCCTCTTGTGGTCTGTGAGCCTCCGCTGTGTTGAATCCTGCCGCCACCTGCCTGTTCCCTGGCGCCTGGGGAGATAAGAGAGGCTGGAAGAAGGTGGGTGGTTGCCCCTAGCCCCCCTCTCTAAGCCATGTGGGTAGATGGTGTAACATAGTAGCTTCGTGGTCAGGGGACTGAGGAGCAATGAGATATGTTTGGGGACAAGACCTGAGGGAGGTCCCCGGAGGCTTGGGCACAGCCCAGGTTCTGCTCTAGCTCATTGCAGAACTTCGCCTTCTGTAGCCCTGTCCAGTTTACAGAGCACTTGACCTGACCATTCCTGGGTTGGACGGATGAGGCAGGGGAGGCCCGGTGAGGCTTGTGACTTGCCCAGGGTCGCACAGCTGTTGTCTTCTGACTTCTGGGCTGGCCTCACCACTGGGGGCTCCTCTGAGGGAGGAGAAAGTACAGGAATCATCTGACTAGGCCTCTGCTCTTTTATCTGTAAAGTGAAAGGGTTTGACTAGATTAGTGATTCTCACCCTGCCCACTCCTTAGCCCCACCCAGAGGAGGAACCAACAGTCACACATTCATCAGCTCTCTGTTCTGTAGGGGAAGCTCTGCACCATCCTGAGGTGACCTTGTAGGGGAGCAGAGGGGACGTCACCTAAGGCACAAGGAGGGCTCATCTGAAGCCTGGCACCTGCCGTTAACAGCTGAGCACACGGTATAGAAAGACACATTCGCAGAGTGACATCTTTAGTGAGTGGTTTCTGGTCCCAGCCTTCCCCTCAGGGGGAGGCTGCTGGCCTGTCTCCAGCTGGGGAATTTGCTGGTGAGACTTGTAAAAAGGACCAGTGTTTTTCTGGGGTTTTTTTGTAGGGCTTTGGAGATTCCTTGGCTCCTGGGCCCTTCTTAGTCCTCCATGGGCTTACTCAGGAAACCTTAGTGCTTACGTGCGGTGCACAGAGGGCTGTACTAGGCTTTGAGAGGCTGGCTGGAGATGTTCCTGCCCCGGGAGCTTCTAGAGCAGCTGGGCCTATGGGAGCAGCTCAGCATGATGGGCGGGGGCAGCCGGCTGCACGGGTAGGCAAGACCTTGCTCTGGGAACGCAGTGAAGCAGAGAGCTTCTGTGTTCTGGAAGACCAATTTGCTGAATTATTGAGTGAATTTTCGGGTTTTGAACCATTGCCCAGCCTCTGTCCCAACATGCCATTTTTTATGCGAGTGGAAGGGTCTTTTTCTCCCTGCAAACCCAGTCTGCGGTCTTTATTTGTAGTTTGTCTTGTTTCTACCTCTGGTGGCAAAACCGCAGTGGCAGACGGTCAGATTTTTGTCCCATACTCTTGTCTGCGGGGCTAATGGCTGGTTCAGCATTTTGGCCAAGAACCATCCTCTGTGAGTCGAGATTGAGGGAAGGGCCTATCCGGTGAGCAGAAACCGTCCGCTGGAAGGTTAGGTGGGGAGAACTGGGAGCTACGTTAGTTTGCACTGGCGAGTAGTGAGTGGAGAGGAGCCAGAGAAGATGGGGCTGGGGCGAGCCCAGGGGTGGCTGACTAAGGGGGTGTGTGTCGCAAGCAAGAGGCATCCCCACCCGACCCTGACTTTTTCCTTTGGTTTCTCCCTCCTAATGACTTTCCTGGCAGTCACAGATCCCCTTGGGCCCAATGTACCTGCCTGGCGTGATTCCCCGCCCCCACTCCCCGTTACCCCCTTTCCCAACAGCCCCCCCCACCTTCCTTCATCTGCCCCCTGCCTGGCCTGCTCCCCTGCTCTGCCCACCTCACTGTATTTCCTCCGTGCTTACCCACCGCCCGTGGATATTTATAAAGCTTCTGCGCGTGGACTTCTGCCGGTAGCCATCAATCGAGTGCACTTGGCTTTTCAGAATAGCCTTCCAGGTGGCACCCTCATGGCCTTTAGGACTTCCATCACGATTGGCTCGTGTTCAGCAGTCTGGGGCTTCCTTGGCATGTTACCCCTGCTCTCAAGAGTTTACTTTTTAAACGTACCATCATTACCATTTTACTGGACATCATATAAGAGAATGAAAGATATATTCACGAACTTCCTATCCGAAAACTTCTTAGCCCTTGTTCATATTAATTGCACTGAACAAATTTATCAGCGTTTACTCCTAGCCCTGTCTTTCTGGATATTTGTTATCTCCACCATTCCTCCATCACAAGTAACCCTGAAAGGAGAGTCCTGATGTACCTTTTCCCTTCTCTAAAATTGTTCTTCCTTCGAATCCCTTCCCCAGGTGCCACACCACAGGGGCAAAGGCTGTAAGCTGCTTTATGACTCTTCATTCATTTGGCCAAATTGTTTTCTAAAAGGGTTCTACCAGTTTTCAGGGCCACCACTGGGAAGGTTTTTCTGCTTTGATCTTTCCCCATTTACATTTAAATGAAGAAGCTGGTCGTTTAATTTCGCAGTTAAAAGGGTATCTTATTGTTTGGGTTAAAAACATTTTGTCACCTGTTCAGACATTTTCCCTTGTGCTTGTCTGTGAATTGTATGTTTATATCCAAGGTTAATTTTTATAGCAAGGTGCTGCACTCCGGAGGGGCACCCAGTTGTTATGCCTAACCAGGGGCAAAACTCATCAGAATCCCAGGCTCTCTGAATCCCCCTCTATGTATATTTTTAATTTTTTGCTTCAAAATACCCAAATTTAAATACAAAGATACCTGATGAAGCAATTGGAGGGGTTTCTGGTGATTTTTGAGATGCAACGTCCTTAAATTCCTCCACATTCCAGTTTTCCCTTTCACTACCTATTGGTTCTGGTCACATAATGTGGACAAAGACTCCTCCCCTCTCTGCTTTGTGATGACTGCTTTTGGTGTCTTCTCTCCTAGTACGCCAGTCTCATCCTCTTCAGGAAGTCCACGTAAGCAGGGAGACCATTGGGAAGATTTCAGCGGCTAACAAAAGTAAGCCTATGTGTCAGTCAACCTTCTAGACCCCCATGTTGGCCTCTGCCTGACTCCAGAATGTTCCTGCCCCACTCCCATCTTCCTTTCACACTGTGGCCAGGTCATTTTTCCCCAACAGGCCTGACCTAGGTCTCCATCCTGGGTGAAAACCTTGGGTAAATCCTTGTTGCTGAATTTCTGGGTGTTGCTCGGGAGTCCTCTGCTATGTGACCACCATCTCCCCAACCAGCCTCATCTCCCTCCATGTTCCTTCGTCTTCCACCCTTTTCAGCATCCACTCCACCTGCTCAAGCCACCCCAGCCTGTTCCCAGAGACCCTGTGTGTCCCTCCTTCCCTCTCCCGTGAAATCCCCCTCAGTCACTGCCTTCTGGGTGGTGCCTTCTCGCTGGTGCTTCTCTGACTTCCACTCTCCTACATCCTGACGGTGAGGTGGTGGGATGCGGATTCTGTAGCTAGACAGCCTGAGTTTGCTTCCCAGCTCCACCGCTTACTCGTACTTTGGCCTTAGGAAGGTTACTGAATTGCCCTGTGTCCTTCTTCCTCATCTCTCCACTGGGAGTAAAAACCATACATCTATTTAGGGGTGGGGTGGGGAGCTAGGGAGCTGATCGCTAAAGGGTCTAGGGTTTCTTTTTGAGGTGATGGAAAATGTCCTAATATGACTGTGGCAAGGATGGAATGTATCTGTGAATATACTAAAAGCCACTGAATTATATATTTTACTCTATTATTTTTTTAAATTTTTTTTTTTTTTTTGGAGAGAATGCGTGCATGAGTTGGGGAGGGGCAGAGGGAGAGGAAGAGAGAGCATCCCAAGCAGGCTCCACACTCAGAGCAGAGCCCAGCACGGGGCCCGGTCTCAACAGCCCTGAGATCATGACTGGAGCTGAAATCAAGATGTTTAACCGAGCCACCCAGTGCCCCCTGAATTGTATACTTTAAATGGATGAATTCTTTCGTATGTGAATTGTATCTCAATAAACCTGTTAAAAAATTAAAAAATAGCTGTCTATCTTAGGGTGGTTATAAGAATTAGCACATACAAAGTGTCGGAGACAGTGCATGGCATGTAGGGAAGGCACAGTCAGTGCTATCCTCGCTTGAACTCTGGGGTCATGCAGCCTCATGCACCAGGGTATCTGGCTGGATCCTGGACTAGATCGTGGCCCCCAAGGGCTGGGACCAAGGCTCTT
The DNA here is from genome assembly GCF_029215605.1 of Mirounga angustirostris. Classification (NCBI taxonomy): domain Eukaryota; kingdom Metazoa; phylum Chordata; class Mammalia; order Carnivora; family Phocidae; genus Mirounga; species Mirounga angustirostris. Next base: position 138,628,153 of record NW_026991714.1, read on the forward strand.
CGGTATCCCTCACTGGCCCAGTAGCCTGTCCTCTTAGGGCTCCATTCGCGTTGTTGAGTTAGACTCCTCCAGTATTACAAAGACTTCCACACAAGGGCCTGTTGGTGAGCTTTGTGCCCACTGGGGGGGGCGGGCGGGGGAGTGTACTTCCTGCTGCAGAGGAGAGCGCCTCTGGCTGGGACCTTCTCCTGTGGTGTTTTCACCCATGTGCTAAGAAGAGCAGCAACCTGATCCACCCCAGGGTTGTTTCTGCCTCCACTCTGCTTCAGGAGGGAGACCCTCTGGGGACCAGAGGGCAGGGAAGCGGGCTGTCACCCACTGTGTTCCGCTCTCCCCTAGTGATGCAGTGCTCGGCAGCAGTGGACGTCCTGTTTCTGATAGACGGATCGCACAGTGTCGGGAAGGGGAGCTTTGAAAGGTCTAAGCACTTTGCCATCATGGTCTGTGACGCTCTGGACATCAACCCTGAGAGGGTGAGTGCAAGTCTTGTCATCTTTGTATTAGGGCATCTTTGGTTGCAAGTGACAGAAATCCAGTTCTAAGCAGAAGAGGACATTTACGGGGCGCCTGGGTGGCCCAGTGGGTTGGGCATCTGCTTGAGTCGCGGTCTCAGGGTCAGAGACTGAGCCCGCCTCGGGGGCTGGGGATTCTCCCTCTCCCTCTGCCCCTTCCCCGGCTCGCGAGTGCCCACACTCTCTCTTTCTCTCTCTCTAAAAAAATAAATAACTCTTTAAAAAAAAGAAGAGGACATTCACTGGCTCGTGGAACAGGAAGACCAAGGGGGTGGGTCCTGGTTCTAGGCATGGCAGGATCTAAGGGCTCATTCCATCAGTTTTGTGTTCCTTGGTTGGCTTCCTTCCCACGCAGGCTTTCCTTACATGGAAAATTTGCCCCGCACTGCCCCTCAAGCCAGTGATCCCAGTTAAAAGAAAGTGGGTTTCTCTCCCTGAACACGCGGCAGAAGGTCTCAGGGAGGGCTCCCACTGGGCAGGTGTAGGTCACATGACAATCCCTTGACCAATCCCCGTAGTCAGAGGGGAAAGAGGATCTGGCCAAGTGTGAGTCATGGGCTGATCCACGTTCTCGGTTCCCCACTAGGGAGAGGTGTTCATGGAACAGTGGAAAAGGGAAAGCATACTGACAGACAAAAACTCTACCTCGCAAGACCAGAGTCTCAATATGAAGTGCAGCTCCCACCCCGTATGTTCACTTGAGAGGAGCTCCTCCTGCCTGAGTGAATCCAGCCAGTTTCTTCATTTCTTGCTCTTCCTGGCTCTGGAGAGCCGCTCTTAAATAGCAGCAGATTGTGACTCTCGCTGCTGACTGTGGCTCTCGCTGCTAAAAGGGGCTTCTTGGGACAACCCAGTAGAAAAATGGGCAAGGAACACAGTTCCCAGAAATTGAAACACAAATGGCCCTTAGACAGCCTCACCCACTGTAACAGCACAACTCCCACCGAAATACCATTTTCACCTACTGGATTAGCAAAAATCCGGTTTGGTGACTTGCCCCGGTGGCAGATCTGTAGAAATGGGTTTGCACTGATGGTGGGAGTATAACCTGGTGCAACCTCTAGGAAGGGAATCTGGCAGCGTCTGTCCAAATTACAAAGGCCTGGGCCCTGTGACTCAAGAATTCCACCCCAAGGAATTTATTCTGCAGATACTCCCACAGATACAAAATACCACACAGTTACTCCTTGCAGAGTTGTTTACGATCGTAAAAGATTTCAGGTAATCCAAACACCCATTCACAGGGGACAGGCGAATTCATTAGGGTGCATTCATAAGGGAAACACGGGGCAGCTGTAGAAAGTGAATGGGGAAGCGCTCTTGGATGGAGGGGCCTCAACCCAGATGAGAGTGAAAAGGTGTATGGTAAATGGTATATGTAATGTGTTACTTTTTATGAAAAAGGGCGGTAAAAAGTCTATGTTTGTACTTGGAGAGATCTGTAAAGAGGCTAAGAGCAGTGATCTGCTGTCGAGAGCGAGGCCAGGAACTGAGCAGATGGGGTGCAAATCCAGGAGGAGACTCATCCGTTTTACTTTTTTTTATACTGGATGGATTTTGAACCATGTGAACCTACTCAAAAATCAAAATCTAAGAAGGGTGTTTTGGTCTGAGAAGCCATACTTAACTTGAATTAGAGACTACTTGCAAACAGGTTGCAGAAGGAAGTGGTTTTCTAAGATGACATTCCTGGGTTAATCCCAGAAAAACCTCTAGGACTGAAGAGCAAAAGTGGCTTTTAATGAAAGCCAGATTTTCTCCAGAATGGCAGGTAATTTGAGGAGAGTGAGCACATTGCCCTGGACCGCAGGCCGTCCGGCACGGCCATCCAAAGACACCGTAGCAGAAACCATTCCACCTGGGCTTGAGCCGCCTGGACGTTCCACCTGTGAAGCCATCGCAGGTCCTCCGAGGGCCAGGGCCAAGGACTGCTGAGTCCCCACCTTCTGCACAGGGTCCTGCTTTTCAAGGGAGGTGTTTCCCCCATGAAGTTTCATGAGTTATTTATGGAGAAAGAGCCATAAAGATCGAACGTTTGATGTTGGCACTGAGGTAGTGCGTGTCCTGAAATGGGTGGCCTGGAGGCCCCAGAGGATGGTAGGCTGGGAGAGAAGAGCTGTGTGGATTATTGGTGAACATTTTACAGATGAAGAAACAGGCTCAGAGAGGCTAAGTAACTGCCTGGGGTCACACAGTAAGCGGAGGACACAGCTAAGTGTGGAAGGATTGGGGCTCTAGCCGCTCAGCTCAGGACCTGTTCCATTAGGACCCTTGTCCCTCCCTGTGGGTGGTTCCTGGGTCAGAATGAGGTGACCCTCAGAAGTCACACCCTGTCACATGGCAAATGGATAGCTGGCATGGTGGCACTGTGTGTGTGTGTGTAAGGGGTGGGTGCTGATGGAACTCAGCGTCTGCCGAGAGGGTAAGAAAACTTCAGGGCTGGTGCAAGTCAACCACAGGTCCCCAGAGTTCAGGGAATTAAAACCCGGTGTTGCCAGACCACATCTAAAATATGGCATTATGTTCCAGAGGCTGATTTTTAGGTTAGAAATTGGCAAACCAGGCGGTACCCACCCCAAAGAGCCAGAACAGTGAGAGCCCTGGAAACTTCCATAGATGAGGGAAGCTGATTATCACGTTCAGGTGAAAGAAGGTGCAGAGTGGCTGTATTTCATTCAGACAGAATCTGGGCATTCAGAGGGCGCTGTTTGGGCTGGACCTGAGAAAAACTTTCTCGCAGCAAGACTCTTTGAGCAAGGGGGTTGGCGGTGCGGTCTGTTTCAGTGAGCGAGTGAGCATGTGGACCTCGAGCCGCTCAGACTTGCTGGGATGCTAGCAAAGGGTGTTTGCAGGAGAGCCGTTGAAGACGGTTCGATCTGATTTGTGCTTCAGGCTTTCTGCTTTTGCTGCTGCGTTTCTCTGACTCCTTATTCCTCCATGTGCAAGGGATCTGCGCCTTATTTTACTTTCTAAAACTTTAGCTTTCAGGTCGCTGTAAGTTAAGGCTTGTCATGGATGCTTCGTTGTGGAGGTGGATGGAAGGTGTTTGAAGCCTTCCTCCCAGCAATTAAAAGCCGAGTTCGCTTCCTGGCTCTAATGCAGTGATTGCAGCGGAGACCAGAGCGATTATAGAGCGGCGAGCAATCTGGGCAGGCTCGCTCCTGAGCATACAGTAAACCAAAGATAAAAGGCAACTGCTTTGCTCCCAAACCACCAATTACATTGAATGCCTTAACCACTGACTCAAGCTATTTCCATCTTGTTTTGTTTTGATGTTGTAGCCTTCCTGTTTGATTCGAGTAAATACACCCAGCTGCTGCTGGTCTCAAGGGAGTTGTTTTTTAACCAAGTAATCATTCACATGGTTCAATTAAAACACATTCAATGCCGAGTGTCCCTACTCACATTTTCCATCTGCCCAGTTTTCCTATCTGCTTGCTTTTTTAAAAAAGATCTATTATTTATTTATTTGCGAGAGGGAGCGTGCACACACGCTTGGTAGGGAGAGGCAGAGGGAGAGGAAGAGCGAGTCTCAAGTGTACTCCATGCTGAGCATGTGGCCCGATGCCGGGCTCAATCCCATGACCCTGAGATCACATCCAGAGCCGAAACCCAGGAGTCGGACATGTAACCGACTGCACCACCCAGGCGCCCCCATCCCTACCTGCTTCCATGAGCATCCTTCCGGAATCGCTTCATGCAAACAAAGCAATATGAGGTATATCATGCTATATGCACTGTTCCATCCCTCGCCTTTTCCTCTTCATGTTATCTTGGAAGTCTTTCTTTTTTTTTTTTTTTTTAAAGATTTTATTTATTTATTTGAGACAGAGAGAATGAGAGACAGAGAGCACGAGAGGGAGGAGGGTCAGAGGGAGAAGCAGACTCCCCGCCGAGCAGGGAGCCCGATGCGGGACTCGATCCAGGGACTCCAGGATCATGACCTGAGCCGAAGGCAGTCGCTTAACCAACTGAGCCACCCAGGCGCCCTTGGAAGTCTTTCCATATCTAGGTATATAGGTAACCTGGCCTTAATATAGATCTATATTATTTTTTACTAACGTTCCATCATAAGGATTTCCTGAGGATTAATTAACCAATCCCTTACTGACAGACATTTGATATTACAAATACACTGTAGGCTCATAAATCCATTATCTCACACATATGGAAGTATATCTGTAGGATAAATTCCCTATGTAATTGTAACTTTTTATTTTAAGATTATTTATTTATTTATTTATTTGAGAGAGAGAGTGAGAGAGCACGAGCTGGGGGTTGGGGAGAAGAGGGAGAAGCAGACTCCCCACTTAGCAGGGAGCCCGATGCGGGACTCTATCCCAGGACCCCGGGATCATGACCTGAGATGAAGGCAGATGCTGAGCCACCCAGGTGCCCCTGCAATTGTAACTTTCAATAATATCTGACAAAGTGCTCTCCGTGGATGCAGTAACATTTATGTTCTTACCAGAAATGTTTGCGAACTTGCTAGTTTCCCCTGCAAACATTGTATTTAGCTTTTTGCTACATCTCTGTGTGGTACAGTTAAGCATCTTTTCTCATACTAAAGAGACATTTGTATTTCCTGTGTGATCACTTTGCCCATTTTTCTATTGTGTTGTTGGTCTTTTACATGTGAATTCCTAGACACTCTTTACATATTGGGAAAACTAACCCTGTGCCTCTGACTTGAGCTGCAAACAACGTTTCTGTTTGTCTTCATTTTTTTTTTTTTAAGATTTTATTTATTTATTTGACAGACACACAGCGAGAGAGGGAACATAAGCAGGGGGGGAGTGGGAGAGGGAGAAGCAGGCTCCCCGCTGAGCAGAGAGCCCGATGTGGGGCTCGATCCCAGGACCCTGGGATCATGACCTGAGCTGAAGGCAGACACTTAACCAACTGAGCCACCCAGGCATCCCAGAACTTTTCTTTATGTAGTCACATTTATCAACCTTTTCCTTTATGGCTTCTGGATTTCAAGGCACAGTAAGGTCTTTTTCCACTTTGAAGTTATGAAGACATTCAAGTTTTCTTCTAGAACTTTCATGGTTACATTCTTACACGTGTAAATCTTGAATCCATTTGTGATTGATCCTCTATTTTGTAGGTGGCTGTTCAGTTGTCCCAGTATCACTTACTGACTGACCATCTTTCCCCCACTAATTGGAGATGCCACCTTGATCACAAGCTGACTTCAAAGGAGATTTCCAAAGGGTTGTTCCTCAGAATCTCCTGAGCTTCTCTACTGCTGTTTTCCAGTGTCCATCTTCCACACACGCACACCTAAGACTTAAATTTCTTTCTACTGAAGATGCTCACCAGCTCCTCCTTAGAACTTCCTGTTAAAGCAAGATCTGCTGGGCTGTGCTCATTGGGAGCAGACGCAGCTGGCCCGGTGGGGCTGAGCGCTTTGATGGTCTCCAAAGCACCAAACCTGTTCAGGGATCAGCAGTGAAGGAGTTCAAGTAGTAGGTAAAAGACAGCCTCATTGCTGAAATATGAATCACTTGGCCTCTTTGCAATCTTGGCCAGAATTGGGGTTAGTTAAGAGCATAGTAGCAAGAATGCAGTTTCTCCAGGGGTTTTGGAGAGCCAATGATTGGGTACAGGGCGTGGGCCCTCGAGAGGAGGCCTAAATGTGTATAGCCTTTTCTGCTCGAGACAGGCTAGTGTCCTAAGGGCCCAGAAAGTGACTTTATTCAGTTTCCCTTCTCCGGTTTTGGAAGGCGTTGGAGTTTTTCAAATGGCCTCCTGAATGAGGAGGCCAAGTCTGTTTGGAATCACCCGTGGCTCTGACTCCTTCCCCTGCGGAGGCCCTTCAGCTCCAGTGTTGCATGTCCTCCAGTGGGACTCCGGTCAGGAGAGCTGGCCTTTCCCCAGCGTGGCAGGAGCAGGCCTGGAAGGACCGCCCATTCACTTCTGCGGCGCCCTGGGGCTGGGTCGGCAGCATGCTGCTGCAGGCCCGCGCTGGCTAAGAAGGCAAGCCATGTAACTGAGGCTTAGTGAGCGCCGGAGGCACCAAGTCCAACGGCCCGGTTCCCCTTCTCACTAGCCCTGGGCCAGATCCGTGTCCTCTCTGCGTTTTAGTTTCTCCAGCAGCTGCGTGAGAATTGATGGCGCTCTGTGGGTTAAATGAAATAATGAGATTGCTGAAAACAGTGCCTGCACCTGGGAGGCCTTTGGAAGTGTGACCAGAGACCCTGCCCTAGAGATGCTCACAGCCCAGCCGGGAGAGCTGCCAGAATGTGGGCTGAGAAGTTTGAACTGGTGGTTGTCAGTACGGCACATTGGCAGATTCACTGTTTCCTTCCAGATGCTCCTCCTGGCCTTTGGAACCTTCTTTCAGGGACACTGGAGAAAGCCTTGGTACTGGTATTTGTTGAGTGGGCAGGAGGCAGGGTCATTCACCTTTCTCGTCCTTTCTTGTCCCTTAGGAATGTTTGTGACTTGACCTCGCTCTCAGACCCCTGGGCCCTCTGTCTCCTACTGCAGGTCAGAGTGGGAGCACTCCAGTTCAGTTCCGCTCCTCGTCTGGAATTCCGCTTGGATTCATTTTCATCCCAACAGGAAGTGAAGGCAAAAATCAAGAGGATGGTCTTCAAGTATGTATGATCAGATGCTGCCATGGTTAGGATGAGGCCAGGGGCTCTTAAGATCGCTCCCTAGAAGGGTGTGATTGGCCCGAGGGAGGGCTGTGGTTTGGCTTCCGGAACCCCAGCTGTGCACAGTCTGTAATGAGAATTCCCTTCTCAAGACTGCTCCTTATTATTACATAACAGTGTCCCAGGTGGGAACTTACATGCAAGTTAAAAAAGAAAGTCTGTTTGCTGCTATTGTGTGGAGTTGCCAGTTAACCTGGTACCAAGTGGCTAGTGAAGGTTGAGACCCGTCAAGAGCATGGGGTGGTGGGAAGAACTCTGGCTCTTTCTCCCAGTTCTTTCCCTGGTCACCACTGTGGCTGGGACGGCTCGCCATACTTCTTGTAGCCTCGTTTTTGTCTTCTAGAAAGAGTCCGTGTTCCTCTGTTATTAAGAATGCGTTAAAATTTTCTGAATAGCTATTCATGTTGATTATCCTCCAGTGTGACTCTGTTCTGGAGAGCTCATGCACATACATGCCCTATAAATTATGTATGTAGTAGGGTCGTAACATTATTCACATCACGAGTCAGCTGATGTGTGTGTATATGCAAATATGCATATGTAAATGTACAAATATTTTGTGTATGTTTTATATACATGTCTATTATATACACACATATCTTTATGTATATGAAAGCGTGTTATATATGCATGCTACACACACGCGTTCACAAACCCACACAGAAGAAGCCTTTCCTTCCACTCTGATCTCTGGATCCTCTGTGGTGTCTGCGGCCCTTTTTGTGCGTGTGCCCAGTGAAGTCCCACTGATGTCCCACTGATGTCCGTGGTCCCAGCCCTTTATAGCCAGCCACCAACTTCAGTTGCAAAGGCCCTAGACTCTGCGGCCCTTTTCCCAGTCACGGGCCTCTGTATGTCTGCCAGTGCCCTCAAGAAGCCCGCACCCCCACACTGGGCACAGCAGGAACTTTGGGGGCCCTATAGGTACCCTATACGTACCCCCAGTGGCTTCATCTCAGGCTATTTATCCCAGCCCAGGGGTGCCCTGAGCAGAATGAGAGGCGAGTCGAATGCAAGAAAGTACAAGGGAGGGCACCTGGGTGGCTCAGTTGGTTAGGTGTCTGCCTTCGGCTCAGGTCATGATCCTGGAGTCCCGGGATCGAGTCCCGCATCGGGCTCCCTGCTCGGCAGGGAGTCTGCTTCTCCCCCTGACCCTCCTGCCTCTCATGCTCTCTGTCTCTCATTCTCTCTCTCTCAAATAAATAAATAAAATCTTTTAAAAAAAAAAAGAAAGTACAAGGGAAAAGAGCACATGGAAATGTGTGTTAAAAATGACGTTAGTGTGCACTGGTCTTTCCTAGGTCTTTGGAGCCTTCTACCCTTCCAAGAATGGTTTCCTATCGAGAAACAGTCTTGGGCTCCGATACCCAGAGCAGCCCTTGTTAAAGTGAGATCTTTGGTCAGAAGGTCTGGGTCGGAGTTGCCTAGGGTGTGTGTCAAAAATGCAGGTGCTGTGGTTCCCTCCCAGACCTAATGAATCCCTCTCTGGGCTTAGGATACTTAGATACTAGATACTTAGGATCTGTACTTTTGAAAGGTCTCTGCCACTGCCTCCCTGCCCTATGATTATTATGCACATTAGCCTTTTATTTATTTATTTTTTTTTTAAAAGATTTTTTATTTTATTTATTTGACAGAGAGAGACACAGCAAGAGAGGGAACACAAGCAGGGGGAGTGGGAGAGGGAGAAGCAGGCTTCCCGCCGAGCAGGGAGCCTGATGCGGGACTCGATCCCAGGACCCCGGGATCATGACCTGAGCTGAAGGCAGTCGCTTAACCAACTGAGCCACCCAGGCGCCCTGCACATTAGCCTTTTAAAAGCACCTTACTGACATAATTTAAATACCATAAAGATCACACACTTAATAGGGACAGTTCAGGGATTTTGAGTATTTTCCAGAGTTATGCAACATTACTGTAATCTAATTTTAGAACATTTTCATCATCCCAACGAGAAACCTTGTAAACAGACATTTCTCCAGAAAAGATACTTAAATGGTCAATAAGCACTTGAAACGATGTTCAGTGTCCTTAGTCATTAAGGAAATGCACATCAAAACTGTAGTGAGCTCCCACTTCACACCCATCAGCAAGGCTAAGATAAATGACAGACAGTAGCAAGTGTCAGCAGGGACATGGAGAAATTGGAACCCTCATGCACCAAATGGTGCAGCAGCTTTGGAAACAGTCTGGCTGGTAAACACACTTACCATATGACCCAACGACTCTATTCCGAATGAAGTGAAAATGTATGCCCCTAGAAAAGCTTGTATACTGATGTTCAGAGTAGCATTGTTTATAAGTGCCAAAAAATGAAAACAACACAAATGGCTAGTGAGTGAATAGATAAACCAAATGTGGTATATCCAAACAATGGAATATTATTCAGCCATAAAAAGGAAGGATGACGTGATTCATGCCCCAACGTGGATCAACCTTGAAAATAGGATGCTCAGTGAAAGAAGCCAGACACAGAAGACCACATGTTGTATGATTTCATTTATATGAAATGTCTGGAATAGGCAAATCTGTGGAGACAGAAGCAGATTAGTCACTCCCAGGGGTGGTGAGGAGGGGGAATAGGGAGTGATTGCTAATGGGTGTAGGGCTTCTTTTGGGGGCAATGAAAATGTTTTGGACTTAGTGGGGATGGTTGCACAACTCTGTGAATATACTAAAAAACCAGGGATGGGTGTCTGGGTGGCTCAGTTGGTTAAGCGACTGCCTTCAGCTCAGGTCATGATCCTGGAGTCCCAGGATTGAGTCCCGCATTGGGCTCCCTGCTCAGCAGGGAGTCTGCTTCTCCCTCTGACCCTCCCCCCTCTCATGCTCTATCTCATTCTCTCTCTCAAATAAATAAATAAAAATCTAAAAAAATAAATAATCAGGGAAAGGGTGAATTTTATGGTATATGAAGTGTATATCATTATTGATATAACATTTTATTACAGAAACATCTTTGTACCCATTATATGCATGTTAACACTGGCAGAAGAAAAAGTAACCTGTTGGTTTAAGTTTAGGACTGAAAGTGAAAAATTGGGTGACTTTGATTCCATCATCTGGCCCCGCTGTCTTCTGAAAACTAAGCAAATTGCAGCAAATTGGTTCAAAAAGGCACTTTATAGATCATCAGTATCTGTTCCAGCCCGTTATTTTATGGAAGAGACTACTGAGGCTGAGAAGGAACAGGTGACTTGGCCAGGACCACAGAGGCGAGGGGCTCATCCAGTAGACCCCACCCAGCTGTCCTTTTCCACCTCTTTCCACCCTCCCCTCCCCTCTCACCCCTTAAAGAGTTGGTTGACCCTCCTCTCAGCTGTGTTGAAAGTCCTAATGAAGGGCTTGAGAGTATTATTCACAACATAGGAAGTCCAGAGACTCAGTAAGAAGGTGCCAGATGAGGACACGGTGGGTGGAGAAAGAAGCCTCTTCATGTGTCTGAACAAGGTCAGCTCTTCTTACCGGGCTGTGTGTGGTTAATGCTCGTGTGTCCTAGGATGACTATAAGAGGTAGCAAACAAGGCAGGGAGGCAGTAACTAATTTTTTGGCCACAGTTGCAGGGTCGCTGAGGACACTAAATATTAAGATGTTGTTATTAATCAGTACAGAGGAATGTTGGCTGAGTGGGAGTGATGACCTCTCCAGGACTCTACCCTTTTTCTGCAGTGAAATTTTAAAGGCTGGACTGATTGGGACAGCTCTACCCAAACCCCCCAATACTTGCCTTTTTAGACCACAGTGATCCCCTGAAAGTGTGTTTTGAGATGGCTAAGGAACCGTCCTGCCAACCCCTTGTCTCTGCTTTGCAAAAAGAAGTTTAAAAAATACTGCAATCAAGTATTGCACCCCGTGATAGCATAAAATCAGATAGAGCATGGCCAGCCAAATCTCTGAAAGACCAGAGCTCCTGGCCAACTGGCTCTGCAGTCTCCCTCAGTCATTTCCCTAATCTCCCAAGAACGCAACTCTGATTTTCTGTGATTGCATTTTTTTTGGACCCCATGCATAGCTTTATCAGAGTTTTACTGTATTTAGATAGCTCTCCAGAAATAGCACCACTTCACCTTAGCACAGAGCCTTTTTCAAGCCACAGGTAACATTCAAAGATAGCTTTTAGAGGAGTTATAATTACAAAGCATTTGTTTTTTAACTTATTATTTCGTGTGGGTTTTTTTTTTTTTTTTGCATAAAGCTGCATTATTTTTCATGTTGATCCTTTTTAATGGTTATATAATAACCCAATGAATTGAACTATCATAGTATATTAAATCATTCTTCTAAAAGGATACATTTACACTGATTCTAAGATTTTTGTCTATTGATTAAAAAAAGAGAGGGAAAAAAACACCTGTAATCAAACCCCTCTACCTACAGTGAGTTTTCTGATGAATTATTTTTCAGAATCTGTTCCGTAGATTACCTGCATCAGACTCCCTGGGGCAGAGGAAGCTGATTTGAAATGTAGACTCTCAGCCTGGTCACACACCCACCACCAATTTGGAGTCTCTGGTGATGGGATCTGAGAATCTCCATTATTCTGCCTCCCAAGAGATTTTTAAACTCATTGGAATTTGAGACTAACTCAAAAGATAAACTTCTTGGAATAGGACCGTTAGTTTATCATGGTAACTATCACTGATGGAGTCCTTACTAGGTACTAGGAGGCACTGGGTGCAGCACTTAATCCTCACTACTGTTACTTTCCCTACTTAACAGGGAAGGAAACTGAGTTTCAGGTTAAGTAACTTTTTTAGTTTACTTGGCTAATAAATTTCAGATCTAATATTTGAGCCCCAATGGCTCTGGAGCCCGTGTTCTTTTTTTTTTTTTTTTTTTTAAAGATTTTATTTATTTATCTGAGAGAGAGAATGAGAGAGAGGGAGAGTATGAGAGGGGGGAGGGTCAGAGGGAGAAGCAGACTCCCCGCCGAGCAGGGAGCCCGATGCGGGACTCGATCCCGGGCCTCCAGGATCATGACCTGAGCCGAAGGCAGTCGCTCAACCAACTGAGCCACCCAGGAGCCCCGAGCCCGTGTTCTTAACCCACTTGAGTGGCAAAATGTTTAGATTCTGGAACCCCACCCCACCCCTGCCAAAAAAGGTCCATGCATTGCAATCACAACTCCCCGAGACAGTAGTCAGTCTGTGAGCCTTTACTTTCAATCTGGTTTAGTCCCGTTCGAGAGGAATTGGAAAAATTTCGGAGAGACTCTGGCCTCAGACCTTCATTGTCTGGAGTCAGACTGTGAGTTAGAAATGCTCTACAGAGTAAGGACCACAGAGGTGGCAGGGTTTTTCCTCATTTCCCAGAGTTCAGAAGTCTTTAGGGATCTCACCTCGCCTGCAGAGAGTTCCAGTGGGAAAGGCGGGTTAAGGAGCAGAAGTGGAGAAGACAGATAGCACAGGCATTTGTGTGCTGAGTAATAGGAAGGGCAGACTCCCCACAGGCCAGTACAGTTGGGAGCCTGGGCTTCCATGTCTTTGACATTTGATTTCTCTCTACCCACATCCAGGAGGCTCATAGGGCACACTGCCAGGGGCATGAAGGCCCAGGGAGCTCCATGGTCACTCCTTGGCTTTTGATGAACAGAGAGTGTTGTGACCATTCGGGTAGAATAGTCTGGAGCAGGGGTCAGCAAACTTTTTCAGTGAAGAGCCATCAAGGAAATACTTCAGGCTTTGCCGGCCATGTGGTCTCTGCATAGACAGTACATAATTGAATGGGCATGGCTGTTTCCCAGTGAAATTTTATCTATAACAACTGGCAGTAGACCAGATTTGGCCCACAGGTTGTAATTTGCCAACCCCTGGAGAGAGAAAGACCACTGGCTTTGGAATCGGCCTGTTTAAACTCCAGTTCTGACCTCCACTAGCTGGGTGAGAGGCAGGTGACTTGAATGGCTGTATGACGTTATGGTTAAGAACCTGGGTTCTGGAGGTGGAGGGCCCAGGGTTCAAGTCCTGCCTCCACATTCATGAGCTGTGTGACCTTCGATAAGGCCTTTCCCTGAACTCCCCGTATCTCAGAGAGCTATGGTGAGAATTATTGGAGCTTAGCACCTGCACACACACACACCAAAACAAAACAAAAAAAACATGGTCGTGCCTGTCACATGAGAAGTGCTCTGGAAATACTAGCATTTAGTATTACTGTCCCTTGGGCTGGAGTTTCCTCATCTGTTAAATGAGGATATTATTAGCACCTTTTACCATAGTTGGAAGGATTACATTAAGTTACAGGAGTAGGTGAAATATTTGGCATGAAGTGGAAACTCAGCGTGAGTATTATCCTTTAGAAACGGGAAACAGTTTGCCTTTCCAGGAACCTTAGAGGAAGATTTCACACACACACGAGCTTTGGTAAAGGTGGCAGTCTTCTCGGAAGTCAAAATCCTCTTGGTTGTCCTCAGTATCTCATGTGCGACCCAGCAGAGCATGAAGAAGGTTGGGGGTACTTGGTGTGCTCTGTTCCCCTTGGATAAGCCCCTTGCCCAAGCCAGGCTCTGCTCACTAGACCCAGGACTTGGCTGATGGTGTTCCCCAGTGTCTTTGTTCACACCCTTTCCCCTGATTGGGGTGGCCTCTTCCTCTCCTAATCCATGGACCCACCAAGACCCCATGAGACACTTTCCCTGCTGAGGAGCCTGTTCCTTACAGCTCTTCCCCACAGTGAAGCCCTCCTCAGAACTCTCATTCATTGTCATCCTTTGATTGATAATTATTATTTGCTGGTAGGTCTGTTTCTTCAGCTAGACCAATAGTTTGTTGAGGGCTGGGGTCATGTTATGCTTCCTGGTCTCCCTCTCACTATCTTCCCTTTAGAGAGTCCACAGTAAACACCAGTGGGCTGAAAACTGGCTTTCTAATTGATGCAGATGCTGATATATAGTAGACAAAGAGTCTTTATTCTGGGAGCTATCCACTCTTGTGACGTTTATTAACTTAATGGAGCTCCACAAAGAGAATTGCCCTTAAAGAGCTCACTTAGGACAGAAAGCAGTAAAAGTAAAGAATATTCTGGGCCTGGTCCATAAATCCTTCCAAGCACACTCCTCCCCGCTCTTCCGTCACCTCTCTGCTGAATGGAGAGGTCTTTGAGGACCGAGAGAAAGAGGGAACCACTAAATGAAAGGAGCCTAGAGGGATCTCTGAGGAGCCTCTTGGAGGAGAACAGAGCAGGAGAGATGCCCGGGCAGGAGGGCCACGTCGGGCTTGCATGAGAACGGAGCGTTTTCAGCATTGCGTTTCAAAACTGTACACACATTCACACGTGAACACACACAGGCATTCACACACATACACAGATTGGCCGTGCCTCCCGTCCCTTGGATGTTTGCACATTAGAAGAATCACCGTAGGGCCCTCTGGGAGGCAGGCATTGCCTTCACTGACGCTCAGTGTGATCTGAGAATAATTGTGCACCCCCAAATCTACAGTCTGTGATTAGCACTTCAGAACGACGATCTAACAGTTTTCTCCGTGTGTATAGTTAATATCCGCCGGGATTCCATCAGCCTCAACGCTGTTTTTCATGTCGGTGTTGCCTCCCACTGAAAGGTTTGGCCTAAAACCCATTGTAGGGAATCGCCATTTTCTGCCCACTTGACTCTCAGAGCCGGCAGTTCTCCCCCACCCACCGCCCCAGGATGTGAGCGTCCTACTGTAAGATTTCATTCCAAGCTCCTCTAACGAGGCTGTGGTGAGGTGGGACCGCTGTAACGTCCCCTGATCTGGAAGTCGTCCATCAGTTCAGCCTTGCAGCACCCAACCCTGAGCTGGAAAGCGGGCCAGGAAGGCCTGATCGCAGACGTGACCCCCCTCAGGCCCTCCGATCACTCTTACGGATGCACACGGTGTTCTTTAGCTCAGTGACCTGCTCCCCCCGACCCCGCGCCCCCCCCCCACCCCCCGCCGTAACAAGAAGGGAATGATACAGATAGGGGGAGGCGGGAGGTGGGTGTTAGAGATGCACACAATGAGGGTTGTCAGCCCTGAGCGGTCACCGGAGGCGGGGGTGGGCACGGGAAGACAGTCAAAAGACGTGCCCAGAGAATGACTCTATCACGTAACACAACAGAAGTGTGCGGGGTGAGCCTTCAGTCCACGGGAAAAGTGCATTTCTACTCTCCAGTGTGGTTCAGGGGGTGAGAAAGTGCACGTCCCGTGCTGCAATTGTCACTTGGGGCCCCTGCTGGGAGAGCGCGGCTGTCACGTCTGTGGGTGACTGACGCCCAGCCTTGTTTCCTCCTCCCCTGTGAGCTCAGAGGAGGGCGCACAGACACAGGCCTCGCCCTGAAATACCTTCTGCGCAAGGGGTTCCCCGGGGGCAGAAACGCCTCCGTGCCCCAGATCCTGGTCGTCGCCACTGACGGGCGGTCCCAAGGGCAGGTGGCGCTGCCCGCCGAGCAGCTGAAGGAAAGAGGCGTCACCATATTTGCCGTCGGGGTCCGGTTTCCGAGGTAAGAGCCCGGGTGGCGCTGGGTCGCCCTGCAGACTGTGGAGACTCTTCACAGCCACGGGGCGGGAGGGGATCCGGCCCAACCACCCTGGTGCTTCCCGGGCTCTGTCTTTTCCTCACTCTCTACGTCGGGCCGGAGCGCAGGGAGCTCGAGTCTGAGAGTGCGCGTTGTCTCTAGTCCGAGTACCGGCTTGTCAGCGCCAGAAACCTGACTCAGATTCTCTGGGGCGGAAATGGAAAGCCACGGACTCCTCGGGTGGGGGGTCCCCTGGGGCGAGCAGGAGCCAGGGCCTTGAACGCCGTGAAGACCCTTTCTGTCCTCCGCACGCATCTGCCGTTCCCTCAGCCTGGCCCTCAGAGCGACCTGGAACGTGGCTGCGGGCAGTGCCCAGCTCCACCCCGGAGAGAAAAGACTCCCGTTTGCCGATTCCAGTTGAATAATCCAAGAAAGGCTTCTCATTAGCTTGAGTCACAGACCCACTCCCGAGGCCAGGAGGCCAGGAGAGCTCCTGTGACGGGCTGCTCTTCTCTCCAGACGCTGGGAGGTGCTCTCCACGGGTCCTCACTGCTCCCAACCTTAAAATTGGAGGTGCCTCTGTGGGCCCCTCGTTGTCGTGGGTATTGAGTGAAATGACTCTGGTCCTGGTACTGTGCCCGCACATAGAAGTCTCTTTATTAACTTGAGTACATTTTCGATTCTCTCAGTCAATAGATACGCCAGATGCTATTCTAAGTTCTCGGGATGCAGAGACAGTACCAGGTGCCTGCCCTTCACGGAGTTTCCATTCTAGGAAAGGAACTAGATGATAGATGAGTGAATAAACAAGTAATGTCCTTTCAGGTGGAAATAAAGTGCAAAAGAGAAAAAGTAAGGGAGGAGGTTAACAGAGTGATGGGCATTAGCGAGCCCCGCTATTTTAGAGGAGTTGACTTCTGAGCAGAAACTTGAGTGAAAGGAGTAGCAAGCCTTCCAGACAGCAGGGAAAAGAACAGGCTAGGCAGGCGGGTGGCAAGCACAAAGGCCCTGAGGCAGTAGCTAGCTTAGTGTGTCCGCCAGGGAGTGTCTGGAAGGCGCAAACAAGGGGTGGATTACAAGAAATGGGGCAGAAGAGGTAGGTGGGAGTCAGGTCTAGAGACTGTGGGTCAGAGTCAAGACTTGAGAGTTTATTGCGAGTAGATTGGGAAGTCTTTCGATGACTTCGAGCTGGGAAATGACACGTATCAGCTTACTGTTTTACAAGATGACACTGCCTGCCAGGTAGAGAATAGAGGTGGAAGGAGAAGCAATTTTGGGGGACGTGGGGCATCGAGTCAGGCAGTCTTTGGAGCTGCTCACACAAGAGGTAACGGTGGCGTGTAGTGGGGAAGCACTGGGAGCCACTGAAGAATGGTCGGACCAAGGGTCTGTTCTGAAGGCAGAGCCTCAGAGTGGCCTCTGAATGGAATGTGGAAGGAAGAGTCAAGGATTTGGGGTTGAGCCCCACAGGGAAAGGGGGTGTTGTTTCCTGAGATGGGGAGGACTGGGGAAGAATCAGGGAAGCAGAGTTCTGTTTCAGACCCAAGTTTGAGGTGCAGATGGGTCAAAAGCTGAGTCAGCAGCTGGATGTTGGAGTCCGGGGCACAAGAGAGAGGATAGACAGAGACCTTGTACTTGAGGATGGCATTTATTGCCTGAGGATCGCCTAGGGGGTGAGTGCAGAGAGGGAAGACCCCCACGGACCAGCATGTGCAGTACCAAGGGGACATTCCGGGCCACGTCCTGGTGGTGCTGACAGTCGTCACCACTGTCACCGTGCTGTTGTCTGTTACTGGTGGCGAGACCGCCTTACCATGGGCTCTTTGTGTGTCCTCACACGTGAGGAGATAAACCCGGTGAGAGAGGAGACGAGGGTGTTGCTTCCTGGCTCACCAACCACCCCCCCACCCCCCCACCCCCCGCACGGTGCTGAATAGACTACCGTGCACATCACAGCTGCCCAGTTTGTTGGTGAGGCTGGAGCCTCCCAGATGGTGGAAATCCGTGGCCAGTTCTGGGCTTTCTTCTCTAGCTGCTATAGGAGCAGTGCTTCTCAGACCGTCTGTGGCGGGGGTCCAGTTTGCCTTGCTTTGTGTGTTAATCCATTGTGGCCTGAGACTTTAGAGAAATACAATACAAATGAACTACTAGGAAAGTAAAATAAAAAACAAAGACCGGGACGCCTGGGTGGCTCAGTCGGTTAAGCGGCTGCCTTCGGCCCAGGTCATGATCCCAGGGTCCTGGGATCGAGTCCCATATCGGGCTCCTTGCTCAGTAGGGAACCTGCTTCTCCCTCTCTCTCCCTCTGCTTGTGCTCTGTCAAATAAATAAAATCTTAAAAAAAAAAAACAAAAAAAAAACAAAGACCCTGAGCTCAAAAGTTGACTATCTGATTCAAGCAAACCGAAAAGGACTCCATCAAGTTGCTGTACAGCTAGGTTCTGAGTGTTCACTCAGTGTCTGTGCTTGTCTGGTTCTGGACGAGGGTGAAACAATATGGCGGCCTACACCGGCCCACACACCACACTTTGAGTGCCCCTCACGTAGAGGACTCGAGAAGCCCTGGGTCAGGATAGGGGACACTGCTCAGCCACAGGAACCGTCTGAGGAAGCCCATTGGGTTTCCAGGCCCTCCTGACTCCTCTCACCCAACTGCTGGTCAAAGGCCGGGTCACTGTTGACCAGTGGTTCTCAAAGTGTGTTTCCTGGACCAGCGGCATCAGCAAGTGAGAACATGTTGGGAACATACACGATCGGGCCCTACCCCATTGAATCCAGAACTCTGGGGCGAGGTGCCTCCATCGGCAGTTTTATCTGGCCCTCAGTGATTCTGATGCCCCCCAAAGTTTGACAGCCATTGCTGTGGGCAGGGTGAGGCTCTGTATGGGATCAAACACCTGCCTCTTTCCTCCTGGTCGTATTCATGGAGCCCCTTCCCTGATGGTTCTCAGCTCTGCCTTTTGTGAAAATGTGCTGCTGGGCTGGGAGAGTGGCCCTCTGAACGCGCCCCCCCCGCCCCCCCCCCCCCCCCCCCCGTGCGTGCCAGGTCCTGTCCTCATCCTGGAGGGAAGGTCTGGCTTCCATGGCTTCAGAGGGGAATGGGGAGTTTTACATTAAGTGAATTTTAGAGATAAATGAAGTTTCGGCCACAATGCCAAACCTTGGTTGGTTTGGATGAATTTCTGATGGGCAGGATTCCAAACGCATTACTGACTACCCTGTCTTCTCAGAAAGCTTTCTCAGCATCATTTAACGCTTTCTTCACGGCCCAGGTTATCATGCCCCTCGCCATTTCTGTCTTGGGCCCTAAGAGCAGTGCCCTCTGGCTCTCAAAGTGTGCTGGCTCCTTCCTCCACACAGCCTCACGTTGCTGGCCTTTGAGTTCGTACGTCCCCTGTCTCTCATTCTTCAGGATTTTTCTCTGTCACAAGCTGGCCTTGTTTGTTCTTGTCTTGCCACCACGCACAACCACCTTCCTTCATTTCCTTTCTGCTTATACTCTTCTCATCGGCTCTGGGTGACGCGGCCAGACCACTGCATCCGTGAGGACCGTGTCTCCAGTAAAAGCTGCTGGATCTGAGGGGGAGGCTTTCCTCCGAGGGAGTTGGTGAATCTGGCAGGCACATGTTAGGACCCATGCTTGAGCATCCTCGGGGTCTTGCTCTGCTTCACTTCTGGACCATATCTGCAGCCTGGCTGGACTCTGGAGCGGTGGGGTCGTGTTGCTGTCTGCAAGGAGCCCATGGTGCAGGGTGTATGGTGTAGGATGGGCGGGAGGGCGGGGGGTGGGCACGGAGCGGCTCTCACTTCTCCGCTGGGGCCTGGGGACAGGTGGGAGGAGCTGCACACGCTGGCCAGCGAGCCGAGGGAGCAGCACGTGCTCACGGCCGAGCAGGCAGAGGATGCCACCAACGGTCTGTTAAGTACCCTCAGCAAGGCTGCTGTCTGCACCTTTGCCTCTCCAGGTAAGGCCTTCCAGGCTGGGAAGGAGGGGTCTTGCCCTTGGTGCAAGTGGGGTGGGGACGGTTCCCCGAGGCTGGAGGTCAAGAGGCTCCCCAGGCAGGTGGAAGGCAAGAGGAATGGGGTCTAGCAGCTTGGGCGCCGGGGTGCTCTGCTCTCCCGACCTCTCTGTGTCGGGCCCTGTGGGCTTTCTCAGCTGGGAACCCTGAGCTTGTGTCTGGGGGATAGAGGGGCCCAGGTTTGGGGCCCAGATCTAGGCGTCCCCTGTGCCTCTCCCCTTCTCAGGGGGAAGAGGCATTCAGCTCCCCAACATGGTCAGCTTCAGCTGGGGTGAGGTCTCTGCATTCCTGGTTGTCATCGTCAGGGTCTACCCAGGAGCATGTTATGTAAAAAGAACACACATGTGCAAGGATGTAAAAGCTGTGTGCGGAGGAAATGCTCAGAGCCCGGCCACCTGGCCAGTGCTGAGCAGGGGCCCTGCCCCGGTGTGCTCTGCCCTGCAAGAGGCAGAGGGTGGCCAGGGTCGAGGGTGATGGAACCATGGCTGGGGGGAGGAGGCATAACCCTGTCTTCTCCATCGGTGTGCCCTGCGGACACAGACTGCAAGGTCCAGCCTCACCCCTGTGAGCGCAAGACGCTAGAGACGGTCAGGGAGCTTGTCGGCAGTGCCCCGTGCTGGAGAGGATCGCGGGGGACCGAAGCCGTGCTGGCGGCGCTCTGTCCCTTCTCCAGGTTTGTCCTCGTGGTCTGGGGTCAGAGCCGGGGGGCATGTCTGGGTGGAGATGGAGGCTCACGTGCTGCAGGGAGAACAGCTGTTTGGGGTCTTGGCCACGGAGTGTGACAGGGATCAGACCTGGGAGGGAGACAGGGACAGAGTTGAGGGGTCACAGGGAGGGTCACAGCGACACAGTGGCAGAGTTTTGTAGACACACTGCCCAGGTGCCCGTAGTGAGCGAGGGTGACAGGGTCACAGCTGTTCTGGAAGGCTCATAGATGAGGCAAAGCCAGTCTCTATAGGGCTGTGGTCTGGACTTGGGATGGTGGTCTGGTAATTTGGTTCCTCTGAATAGTAGTTTCCATATTTACGGGGCTGAGCGAGGCAGAAGGCTTAAGGTGTTGGTTGAATTCCAGCTGGGGAGGCCATGGGGGAATGCAGTGCTCATCAGAGCTGAGCTCAGGCATTCTAGAGCACCTGCTGCTCAGTGGTCAGCCATTTTTTCAAAAATTCCTGGACTGTCCCTTGGCCCTTTATCCAGACTTCCTGCAGGACAGCAGGTCAGCAACTGGTGATCCCATCCTCTTGCCTTTCCTGGAGAGCCAGGGGTAACGTTTGAGCCAGCTGCATCTTTGCCCCTCGGCCTGCTCTCGGTGATGAGCTCAGGAGACACAGCAAAGAAATGGATTGGCTGAGAAGCCACGAGCCATCGTGCTGGGCTGATGGGGAGTCCAAAGACTGTCTTGGCAGGGAAGGGCCGTGCCCTGCACATGGGGCAGAGGAAATAGGGCTGTGGCAGAGGCCGCTAGAGGCCCTCTTCAGAACCCAAGCTTCCAAGTGAAAGGAGGCAGTTTGTTTCCGACTGAACGTGTTCCGAGTGCCCGCTCTGAGTCAAGCAGCGTGCAGTGAGGAGACAGGTACAGATGCTTCCCCCAAGAAGCTCAGGGTCCAGAAGGGGCGTTGGACAAGAAGACCAGTGACCACCGTCAGGTGTCTCAGGTGCCAGGATGGGGCCTGTCCTCCCTGGGACATCATGGAGAAGGGGCTGCTTGAACCGTCTTGAAAGATGGGGGAACCCAGTGGCACCAGGCAGAGGCGTTTAGAGTTGGGAGCCCCAGGAGAGGCTGATGGGTAAGGTACACTTCATGGCTTTGTGCTCAGATTCTGGAGTCAGGCTGCTGAACTTCTAATTCCAACAGGGCCACTAATGAGCTGGGACCCTCCCACCACCTCCTTCTACATTTGAAAGGGAGGGCTGTGGAGAGCAAGCAGAGAATTAATAGGTAGTGTGCACTAATAGTCAGACTTCTGGAATGATGCCTACTTATACTAAGCTCTTCATCAATTCCCTCATTCAAGAAACACTCACTGAGGGCCTCCTCCGTGCCCAGCACGGTCCCAGGTCCTGGGGAATCGGCCTGAATTCCTCAGAAACAAATCTGCCCTCATGAGCTGATACTCCAGGGGCAGGAGGCAGCAGTAAACACAATGAATGCCTAAAACAAACTGTTGGGTAGTGCTAAGAGCTACAGAGAAGAATGGAATGAAGGGATGGGTCAGGGTGGGGGTGGGGAGGTGGTGGTTGGGAGCAGGGTTGCAGTTTTAAATAGAGTGGGCAAGGAAGGCCTTGCACAGAGTCCAGACCTGAGGGAGCCCAGGAGGGAGCCATGTGCACATCCAGGCAAAGTCCTGTGGCCAGTCTCTGCTCGAACAACGCCGATTCCCCGTGCAGGACTGGGAGGGGTCCACAGAGCTTTCTGGGCTAGGACTTGCCGTTTTATGAAGTCACTAGGAGTAGATGTGGAGAGGGAGAAGATTTCTCTTTAATGAGCTGGCAGCTTGGCAAACTCCTGATTGCAGCAACTCCTTGAATTTTGTAATTGACTTGGCTTTTATCCCCAGTGGATGTTTTGCTCCAGGGAAGACTCTGCCCTAGAGGTGAGCCTCATTAGCCTGCCCCACTGGTGGGCAGCCTGGGGGAGTCACACAGCCAGAATCCACTTGCCTAATTCCCACTATTTCCTGTCCCCCGCCCCCACCCCTGCATGGTGCTAGCCCTGGAAAGTAACTCAGAATAGAAAGCTCTTCTCATAGTTTATAGAATTTTGAGCACAGATTATTTCCAAATTCTGACATGATAGCCAACTTACATTTTTTAAAACTGTTCCTGGGTAGTTTGAAACATTCCCCGCTCTGTGTGCAGCTAAAAGCTGGGGTAGAAGCAAAGAAAACAAGGTGGAAGACCACCTTGACCCCTATCTGCATAGGAATCTTTTTTTTTTTTTTTTTTTTTTTTTTTTTTAAAGATTTTATTGATTTATTTGAGAGAGAGAGAATGAGAGAAAGCACATGAGAGGGGGGAGGGTCAGAGGGAGAAGCAGACTCCCTGCTGAGCAGGGAGCCCGATGCGGGACTCGATCCCGGGACTCCAGGATCATGGCCTGAGCCGAAGGCAGCCGCTTAACCAACTGAGCCACCCAGGCGCCCCTGCATAGGAATCTTATATTAGCTTTTAGCGTCTCAAATAACCTTCCAGGTTTCCGCATTCCTGTTAAACTTTTGATCTCTACCATTTGCTCCCTTGGGTTATAGCTGGAAGAGAGTGTTCCTAACCCACCCTGCCACCTGCTACAGGACCACCTGCCCAGGTACAGTCTGCCTCTTGGATTCTCTAGCTCTTTCTGGGCCCTGGGACTCAGCTGGCTTCTAAAGGGGCGTTTGCACTCCTGGGGCAGAGGGCGGAGTGGGAACCAGCTCTGGGGCGGAGAGACAGGCATTTCAGGGGCAGAGAAGCATGCCCCTACTGCACTCATTCCTCCTTTGCTCAGTGGTATTTTTCACTAAGAACAGAGTGAAGGCTTTGGAATCGCTTTCCCTAACCATTGCCCCTTGCACTGATGAGAGGCAGAGAAGAGCGCGCGCATTGAGCACCAGCTTTGCAGATAGAAAGCCTCACATCCAGCACCAAACTCTGGGCCACTTAAGCCTCAGTTTCCTCCTCTATAAAACAGGGATAATGGTTGTCCCATGCCTGGAATCCCCATTTCCCTGCTCTGTATGATAGGTGGTATCATAAATGGGATCCTAGTGGGAGATTCAGTAGGTAATGCCCACAGAAGTGCTTCATCAGCTACGAAGTCCCAAGCAAACAGGTGGACTTACGAATACCATTAGGCATCATTCAGCCTGTTCCCCAGTGGGCTTCCCTGCTCCTCACCTGGGGGTCCAGTGCATCCCACTGACCCGGGAGCAGAGAAATTACACTCAAGTGTGTTGGCATCAGCCCTTTATGGATTTGCTTCTCCTGATGAGGCAAGGAGCACATCTCCTGGGAGCAGAGCCAGTGGTCCTTCCTACCGTGGGTCTGGTGATCTCCTTGGCATCCTGTTTTAAAGTTCCCACATTGCTGGCTTCTGAAACACAGGAGACACTGAAAGTTGGGTTGTTTCTGCTCAGCAGTTCAAGTTTGAGCACCTAAGGCTTTGGAACCACAGTGACCTGGGTCTGAGTCCCAGCTCTACCCCTTCCCGGCTGTACGATCTTCATGTGACTTCTCGTCCTTGAGCTTCAGTTGCCCCGTCCAAAATGCGGGGGCCTGTAGAGGACGCACCTCATCGGGCAGTGAAATGAGATCATGCGTGTGTGGTGCTTAGCACAGTCCCTAGCACAGAAGAGCTGCTCAGTTAAAGGCCGGTGTTGGTGCTGTTATCGAGCCCCCCGGTTGTTTCCATGATACGCCAGCGGACAGAACAGCAGGCCTGGGTGCTCAGTGAGCCTCAATAATTTCTGCCTTCAAAAACTTTAATTTCAGTGATGTGACCACCAAGTAGTAGTATATCAACATTTTTATGTACGAAGGACAGAAAATTGCCACTTCCAGTGGTAACCACACTCAGCTACTTAGTAAGCCCTTTGAACGTAAGACACATGAGTTCATGAAGATCCCATCTGTTCTCTGTAACTCTGGGAGGGAGGTCATGTGGTATTATCTGCATCTTAGAGTAACTGATACAGAGCTCAGAGATTGACCAGAAGGGATCACAGATAGGTCACTTCCGATGTGGGCTGTGGTTCCCTGGGTAAAATAGCTCCTTTGAAAGAGACATTGCCCAAGATTTGGACCTCACATCCAAAAACAAATGCTGTCCTCACCTGTTATGGAGTGTTGGCTTCATGCCAGGCTTTGTGCTGAGACTTTCTGTGGATTAGCTCATGCAATCCACCGTGGAACAAGTTCTCATCATCCCTTTTTAGTGGAGGATACTGGGGCTTGCTGCAGCTAATTAAGGTGCCCAAGTGAGTGGAGAAGGCCACATTTGTTGGCTCCAGGGGCCAAAGGCTCCCTCTTTGGCTGTGTTGGCCTGCAGAGGCCATTAAAAACCACCACGGAGAACTTGAGGAATGGCACCTTGCACACCGTGGTGTTCCCGGAGTCTCATGACATCTGTGCGGTCACCGTGATGCTACTGAGATCCTCATCCTTAGCGAGCCCGGGTCTGACACCAGTTCAGTGTCACGGCCACCTCCAGGGCTCCTTGGCAGGCGGGGGTGGTGATGAAGTCACGTCATGCAGTTTCCCGGGGCTGCCATAACAAAGTACTACAGACTGGGGGCTTAAACAACAGAAATTTACTTTCTCACGGTTGTGGGGGCTGAGAGTCCAAGATCAAGGTGTCAGCAGGTTCTGTTTCTTCTGAACCTCTCTGCTCAGCTTGTCGAAGGTCATCCGCTCCTTGCATCCTCACGTGGCCTGCCTTCTGTGCACCTCACTGGGGTCTCTTGCTCTTCTTATAAGTCAGACTGGATTAGGGCCCCACCTATGACCTCGTTTAGCCTTAATGAACTCTTTAAAGTCCTTCTCTCCAAATGCGGTCACATTCCAAGGTGCTGAGGGTTAGGACTGATACATATGGATTTGGAGGGATGCAGTTCAGATCCTAACAGCCCAGGGGCCACTGGCACATCCCCTGTGAGCCTGTAGTTCACGCAGGGCCTGATAGAGCCCACCACGGCGTGTCCTTTGCACCCACACCCAGGCCCTCCTTTGTGCACCTCACTCGCTTTCCGTCCCCTTTGCCACAGGTATGTGGCTAGGTCCCTAGTGGTCCTGGGGGAAAGAGGGAGCTGGGCCCTGGTGGGGCGGGGGGGCCTGCCGGACTCAGACCTCTGGCCAAACCCCTTCCTGAGTCTGAGCTGATGTGCTAGGCTGTTAATGGGCATCTCTCTGATAGGCGCTTGTGACTCGCAGCCCTGCCAGAATGGAGGCACGTGTGTTCCAGAAGGACGGGACAGGTACCACTGCCTCTGCCCGCCGGCCTTTGGAGGGGAGGCTAACTGCGGTACGTATGCACGGGACTTCTAAGATGGACCGTTGGGGAGCAGTGGAGCCTGGGCTCCCCCATCCACTTCCCGCCCCGCTAGCTACTAGGTAGAAATGGGCCCTTGAGGTTCAGAGCCACCTACCTCGCCAGCACACCACTGATCTGATGTTGCATGTGAAATAGCCTCTGAGAGTGCCCCGAGAGTAAGTAACTGCAGTGGGTTGGGGTGCCCTGGGTAGGACAGTGGCTCTTGGCTTACTGGCTTTAGAGTGGGTCACTGCTCCACCTCGGAGTGCTGCTGGGCCCAGTTATAGGCTGACCCCAGTCCGACTCTGAGACCTGGTTCTGGGCAGAGTCTCGTCTCCCCTCTCATAGGAAAAGGAGCAAGGGGCCTAAACCCTTTTTTGTTTTAAAGGTATGAGATGAAGCACTGGGTGTTATATGCAAACAATGGATCATGGAACACTACATCAAAAAAATTTTTTTAAAAATTAAAAAAGGTATGAGATGGAGATTATAATAGGGTTTACCCTGTAGGGTTGAGGAGAGTTTTAAGTAAGGTAGATGTAAAGCACTTTGTAACAATGCTTGACACATAGGAGCTTGTTAAACAGTAACTTTTTAATACATATATATATATATATATATATATATATATATATATATATATATTATAAAAAATTTTTAAGTAATCACCTAAAAAAATCTAGTGCTGGGTCAACTGGAGATGTATATGGGAGAACCAAAACTTGACCCCCTACCTCACAAGCTACACACAAACCAATTTCAGTTGGATCATAGATCTAAATATAAAAGGCAAAGCAGTGAAGCTTCTGGAAGGAAACAAAGGAGCGTATCTTCATGATTTGAGGTAGACACAGATTTCTCCAACAGGACACAAGAAGCGTAAGGGAAGAAAGTTCTAGGTTACATTTTAGTTTTTAAAAAGTGGTCAGATGGAGACCCGGAGGGAGAGCCGTGTCTGGTCCCGTCTAACTCCGTGAGGTGCTCCCCAGCCCCTGCTGCCTCAGTGTCTCTGGCCTGTCTCCCTCCTGGGAGGGAGGTTTCTCCTGCCCGGTAGGGTGGCTGGGCGTCTCGGGTGGGACGGTGACCTGCACGCTCCCGGTGGCCATAGCGTGACCAAGGGCCGCTGTGATCCTGGCAGCCCCCAAGCTGAGCCTGGAGTGCAGGGTCGACGTCCTCTTCCTGCTGGCCAGCTCAGCGGGCACCACCCCGGAGGGCTTCCTGCGGGCCAAGGCCTTCGTGAAGCGGTTTCTGCAGGCGTCGCTGAGCGAGGACTCCCGGGCCCGCGTGGGGGTGGCCTGGTACAGCGGGGAGCTGGCCCTGGCGGTGCCCGTGGGCGAGTACCGGGACGTGCCGGCCCTGCTCGGGAGCCTCGACGGCCTTCCCTTCGGCGGTGGCGCCACCCTGACGGGCCATGCCCTGCGGCAGGCGGCGGACCACGGCTTTGGGAGCGCCGCCAGGACGGGCCGGGACCGTCTGCGCAGAGTGCTGGTCCTGCTCACCGAGTCCCCGTCCCAGGACGAGGTGGCCAGCCCCGCACATCACGCGAGGGCCCGAGAGCTGCTCCTGCTGGGAGTGGGCACCGAGGCCGTGCGGGCGGAGCTGGAGGAGATCACCGGCAGCCCGAAGCGCGTCCTGGTCCACGCCGGCCCGCAGGACCTGTTCCACCGAATCCCTGAGCTGCGGCGGAAGCTGTGCAGCCGGCCGCGGCCAGGTGAGGTCCCGGCGCTCCGCCGTAGTGGGGTTCCTCTTGTAAGGGGTTAACGGGGTGCATTTGTCAGAATGAATGAGCCCATACTGACACATCATTATTTACTAAGGTCCATATGCCTAGTTCAGAGTTCCTTAGTTTTACTTAGAGACCAAGGATTTTTGGTTTTGTTCCAAGGATTCTGTCTGGGACCCTACATTACAGGTAGTCATCATGTCTTCTTAGGCTCCTCTCGGTTGCCAGATGCTCAGAGATTCCTTGGGCTGGAGTGGCTTTTTATTTATTTTTTCTTTAAGATTTTATTTGACAGCACAAGCAAGGGGAGTGGCAGGCAGAGGGGGAGCAGGGAGGCCGATGCGAGGCTCCATCCCAGGACCCTGGGATCCTGACCTGAGCCAAAGGCAGACACTTAACCGACTGAGCCACCCAGGCGCCCTGGAGCGGCTTTTAAAAACCAGTGAATCCGATCCACTTACTCCATGCCTAAACCTTCTCCCCGGCTCCCCTCTGCCGTGGAATAAAACTCGAACTCCTTCCACTGGCTTCTGAGAGCTCCCTGTGGCTGGTGCCTCAGACTTCTCTACAGCCCCTGCGCAGGGTGGAGGCGGGGGGAGCAGCCACTCAGGCCCCCTCCCTGCCTTCGACGTGCCGCCCAGCCCCCAGCTTACACTTACTCCTCAGAGACCCTGACCCCTTCTCCCGGTCTACTTCGTTGTTGCTCCTGCTGGTCCGTCTCCTGGTACCCTGCTCCCCCCACCCCCACGCCTGCTCACGGTATTTGTGACTCTGTGCTGGTTTCATGGCTGTCTCCCCACAGACCGTCAGCCCAGTGAGGGGAGGCAGGGCCCCACTTTGTCCACTTGGTGTAATTAGCACCTGGATTATAGTGCATGGCGCATGGAAGGTGCTCAGTAATGGGATGGATGAGGGTACAGGCGAAGTTCTGTCACAAAGGGTCCCCAGAGCTCAGTGGCTTACACATGGTAGGCGTTCATTTTTCTCACAGTTCAGAGGCGAGTGGCCTCAGCCCACAGGGTGGCTTGGCTACCTTGTGGTTCCACCTCTAGGTCCAAGGTCACAGTTTCTCAGCCAGCAGGAAGTGGGGAGAAGGGAAGTAGAAGGCAGGTAGCGTCCTTTTGAGGACAGGTTTTGGAAACTATACAGTTTCCAACATCCCATCAGAACTTAGACACATGGCCACACCTATCTGCCAGGGAGTCTGGGAATGTGGTCTGGCCTGGCATTCACGTGTCCTAATATTTTAGGAGAGGGTGGAGGGTGGCTATTGCAGGGGACAGCCTGGCTGGCCCAACCCAGAGCGGTCCCTCTTGCTGGCCTGGTCCAGAGGAGGGGCTCTGCTGGGCAGAGCCTGCCCCGAGGCTCAGCTGCGGGTGCCCACAGGCTGCCAGGCACAGTCACTGGACCTGCTCTTCGTGTTGGATGCCTCGGCCTCGGTGGGGCCTGAGAACTTCGCCCAGATGCAGAGCTTCGTGAGAAGCCTCACGCTGCAGTTTGACGTGAACCCGGACGTGACACAGGTCGGCCTCGTGGTGTACGGCAGCCGGGTCCAGACGGCCTTCGGGCTGGACACCCATCTCACCCATGCCGCGGTGCTGCGGGCCACAAGCCAGGCCCCCTACCTGGGCGGGGTGGGCTCGGCGGGCACAGCCTTGCTGCACGTCTATGACAAAGTGATGACTGTCCAGAGGGGCGCCCGGCCTGGTGTTCCCAAGGCCGTGGTGCTGCTCACAGGCGGGATGGGGGTGGAGGACGCAGCTGTCCCTATCCGGAAGCTGAGGAACAACGGCGTCTCCGCGTTGGTGGTGGGCGTGGGGCCTGTCCTGAGGGAGGCACTGCGGAGGCTCGCGGGTCCCCGGGACTCCCTGATCCACGTGGCAAGCTACGCAGACCTGAGGTACCAGCAGGATGAGCTCCTCGAGTGGATATGTGCAGGTGAGTGGGGGAGTCCCCGCCCTTCAGTGTCCCCTTCCGGGGGGTGGGGCGGGGAGGGGGAGACTCAGCCTGAACCCTCAGGTACAAGTACAGGTACGTTGCAAGGATGGCCAAACTTGAGAATTTTTGCTCCTCGTTTGAACAGAAGGCCTCATTCAGATACTTACAGATTCCCCCAGGAACCTAAGGACCCGGGTTAACACTGACCTGTGTAGTGAACGACAGGGCCTGGAACACCCGCAGCCAGGCCAGCCTGACCCCAAGGCATCCTTTTGCCAGCGACCTCCTTTCTGCCTTTTTAAAAGGGCCTTCGTCACAGTAAACACTGCTGTGTGCACAGCACATTAGAGAGGGAGAGAGTCTGTAAGCAGTAGGAGAGCTGGGTGGACGTTGGGTCTCTGGCCTAGCCAAGCAGTGTGGGCCCCCAACCGTGTGCTGACCTCCAACCTGCTGAAGGGCCCACGGAAACACGGACATGTGTGGCCTCACCCCTGTCCTGGGCTTCCTGAGAGGAGGGGGCCTTGGGGCTGACCCCGGCTGGGCCTGCTGGGCACGTTCTCCCCTGTAGAAGCCAAGCGGCCGGTCAGCCTGTGCCAGCCCAGCCCGTGCCTGCACGAGGGTACCTGCGTCCTGCAGAACGGGAGCTACCGCTGCGAGTGCCGGGGCGGCTGGCAGGGCCCCCACTGTGGGAACCGTAAGTGGGGCGCTGGCTCTGCCTGGGGGAGCTGGGGGTGCGGGGCGGAGCCCCAGGGACTCCGCTGAACGCAGGGTCGAGGGCGCGTGCTCAGCGGAAGGCCTCCTTGATGGTTGGGCGGTTCCAGCGCGAGACGTGGTGGGCGCCGCCTGCATCCCGGGCGCCCTTCTAGGTGCAGGGAACATAGCGGTGAACAGACGAGGAGAAGCTCCGCCCTCCCGGAGCTCCCATGCGGGTGCGGGAGACGGGCGGCGAACGAGTACAGCTCGTGGCCTGCCGGCGCTAGGCATCGTGGAGGAAAGTAGCAGCAGCTGGGAGAGGAGGGTCTCCAGGAAGGCCTGGGTTGGGAGCGCGGTGGAGGCGGAGGGCTGGAAGGCAGGACGCGGGCGGGGAGGCGGGGAGGTGGGTAGAGGCTGCTGGAGGCTGGTAGGAGTTCGTCTTTGAGCGTTCCTCTGTGCTCCGTGAAATGGGGGGGACGGCCATCAGCCGAGGCAGGACGGGAGGAGGTGCTGGTGGTTGGAGCAGAGAGGAGTCACGGCCCGGGAGAGACGGGGTCCGAACGGGACAGTCGTGCCGGGCAGCATTAGGGGCCCACTGTGGCTCCTGCTCGTGACGCTCCAGTTAGAGGAGCTGGAGGCCGGGTGCCGCTCGCAGCCTCGGGTCTTCAGCCGCCGGCAGAGCGTGGCTTCCCGAGGCCGGGTGGCGGACGGGAAGGGCAGGCAGCCAGGGCCTCTGGGCTGGCACTTCTGCTTGGGCTGGCGAGCAAGGGAGAGGGGCGCGGGGGCCCACGGGCTGCCCCCTGGTGACAAGAGGGCTCAGCCACTCCTCCTGTCCTCAAGGCCGCTTCTCTCCCAGGGTCCTTGCGAGGAGACGGCCCCGCAGGAGGGCAGCAGCCCGACCCCTCCCAGCGCCCACCCAGGAGGCCTGGGCGCCCCGGGCGCTGAGGGCACGCCTGCCCCCTCCGGTCTCCCGGGGTCCTCCGAGCGGCCACCTCCGGCTCCTGCCGGCCCCGCCCGCGTCCCTCAGCCCCAGAGAGGGGCTGCCCCGACTGCGACCGTCCCGCTTGGGGACAGCCACTACGGCCGCTGCAGAAAAGCCTTGATGTGTAAGTAAATGCTGACTTTGTGTGCCTGGGCGTGCCCCGGTGTCCTCGGTCAGCGCCCCCCGAGGACGGACAAAGGAGCTTGGAGACTTTCGATGGCCCGCTGGAAGCTCACTTTGCCCACAGCAAACGCGAAACAGAACGTCGCCGGGACGGCAGTGCTCAGGAGGCGGCGAGCACTAGTGTCCTTCTGGCCCGCGGAGCCACGGCACTTCGAGACTGAAAAGCCGTGGACCTTTTCACACGTCTTTTCCCAAAGATGTGCAAGTGCATTTGCTTTCAGCTTGGGAAGGGGCTTGAATGGCATTTGTGACCGGATCTGTGGGTGGCAAAGACTTAGAGTCCAGACTGGAATGTGACCACGAACCAGCCTATGTGGGAGGGGCCGAGCGCGCAGACCGCTCCGGTCTCCAGGGGCCCAGTGACGTTGGCCCGGCTCCTGAGCTACAGTCCCTTGGAGGGGCTTCCTTGAGAGCTTACTTAGGGGGAGCTGGTGGTGGGGTGTTTATTGCTTGCTTTTTCAGTAGGACAAGGAGGAGTGGAATTCTTAACAAAATAACGGCATAGAGACACTTAGAGGGTATTTGGCTTTCTGAAGCATCGATCTTATGCTGTCTAGGTGCTTTTGCTTTTCATGTCTAGTTTTGAAAGGAATGTTTCCAGAAATGATGTTGGTTACTTAACAGGACCCGTGTGGCAGGAAGGCTCAGCTGGGATATATTTCTGGCAAACTAGGTACTCACCCCTGCGGTCTTCAGGAAACACTTCTTCCCCTTGGTTATGTGGTTTGGATTTGGGTTTTCAGTGAAACCTTTGCGAAAGAGCTGTGACCTAAACCTAATGTAAATAACGTAAATGTTTTACCTGCAAATGTTCAAGGCTACTTTGCTTTAAAGTCCTGGCAGAGGTCCTCCGAAGGTGGCGTTACACATCACAAAGGAAAGGTCATTTTCACTCCCTTACTACCTTTGCTGTGGTAGGAGGTGATGTCAAAGAACTTGAACCTTCCCGTCTTTAAATTGACAGCAGTTTCATCATTGTATAGTGTAAGCTCTTTGGGTCAGGGCTGATGTTTGGACATCCCATTTGAATTGCTCTGACTTTAGAAAAAACACACAGAAATGTGGGCTCTGGACTTACACACTGAAGGCTGTTTCTATTTTTAGGCCCCAGCCCTCGAGCCTTTTTTTTTTTTTTAACCTTTTCTATGGAAGGTCCCACTGAATAGTTCAAACCTCTCCGCACCCCAGTAGCAGCAGAGGGAATTCCTTTCTTTTAAAAGAAACTGGCCTTTAATTACACAAGCAATGTACAAATACATTCTCCTTGGAAAAACTAAAACACTGCAGCTAGGTCATCAATCTTTTATTTTCTGAATGATCCTGATTCCAGCCAACTTGCTGGATGCTATAACCCTAATTCTCTTTTCTAGAAAGATACTTATAAGTAATCAGACTCATCTCTTCCTTTTGATGTTTATACAAGTGCTTTTTCTTGTCAGTTTGCATTTCTTGGACCTCCAGGATAATGTTCTAAAAAGTAGTGGTATCTGTTTCTGGACCTGAAAGGATCTTCCATCATCCTATGTTATTTTCTGTGGATTACTTTATCAGGTTAGGAATACTTTATTAGAAGTGTGGAGATGATGTTCACATTTAATCTGTTCATATCATAAATGGCCCATTAGCATATTTTCAGTTGTTGAATCACCTTTGCTTTTTGGATAAACATGATCTGGTCATGATGCACGATTCTTTAAACACTATTGAATTTCACTTGCCAATATTAAGGTTTTTTCATCTTTGTCCAAAAAATGAGATTTGGTTTTTCTTCTGTGATTTGTGTTGGATATTTGGTACCAGAACTACGCTAACTTTATAAAATGGAAAATATATATTCTTCAAACTAAAGGCCTTTTTTTTTTCAGTTCTCCTATTTAATTTTGCCTTAGGTTGTCTCTTTATCGTATTAGTCATTTCAATGAGCCAGATTTTGTCCTTTTTTAAAGACAGACATTCACGCATGGAACTTGCTTAGTTACTCCTTAGGCAACCTTCCAAGTACTGGTACGTTTCTTTTCCCCAAGAATTATTTAGGAGTGTGTTTGTTTCACTTCTAGGAGTACGGGTTTCCAGCCACTTATCTGCAGAAACCGATCACAGGTGTTCCTTTGTGTTATCCTGGGAAAATCCTCTTCCAGCCTTACCTCCGCTGCTTGAGTTGAGGGGGCTTAAAGTCTGCTAGGATCGCACCTTGCAGTTCTACTAGTTTTTACTACACATATTTTGAACTTCAGTGTGTAAATAACCAAGATGTTTCCCCCTTAAGGTAGACGTCTACAGGCACCGCCCCAAGCCACTCCATGAACTACAAGAAAACCCCAAAATACAAGTAACGTTTTATTAAAAAAAAAAAAAAAGTCTAATTCACTTGATAAAGGACACCAAGTGTATATGACAAAGGAAATAAATGCCCTGGGATTAGGAAGACAACAGAAATCAAAAGACCTTTAGTTCTCAGGAACCAGTGTTAGAGAATGCTGATTGACTGACAATCCCCAGAAACGAGGCAGGAACGACAGATGAAATGTTTCAATCGGTATTAAAAAACAAAACAAAACACTGTATCAGAAGAGAAGACACAAAGAACAGCACTGCCAATTTTAGGAGGAGGAGAGCATCAACCCGAACCAGAATTCACCATGTTTTTCTTGGAAGGGGCCTGGACATTAAGCAGAACTTGAACTTTTCCCCTAAAAATGGCCTGGCCACAGGACTGCATCTGTAAACACTTGGTAGATCTTTCCTCCTACGGTAATGTAAAAAGTCGGACCTCAAAAAGATACTTTTAAATCTGAAAAAGACACTTTTCGCTGTTCTAAATTACAGGATTTTAAACATTTTTTTTCTATATAATACAGCATCATTTAAAATTTTATTTAAAAGCAATGGATTCAAGCCTGCTGTAGGCTGAAAAGAAGTCCTTAACTTAGTGGGGACAGCACCTCAGCTTGGTCCCAAATATTCTCCCCTGTTACCTGTTTCTCAAAAAGCATGTCATGATGGCTTCACACAGGTGGAAACCACGGAAGACTGATTCGGACCTGCTAATGTTAGAGGGAAGTCGACACGTGGGTGAGAGATGACAGTCAGGAGTTGAGGTCTCCTTGCTCACCAAAGCCACACGACCAGAAGAACAGGGTCCTGCTACCTTGATTTCTTTTCCACCAAAGTCCCACCATCAGATGCTTTTCACTACTTAAAAAGCTTGATAAAGCAGTTGATGAAAACTTCAAAGAAGAAACACAGAATACCCCTAAATACAGCAATGTCTTGTTTCCATCCAGTAGCAATTAGGTCTCCAGAGAAGCCTTCCCTTTGTTGTTATTATTTCCTTTGGCTCTGAAAACAGACCGAGCCTCCTCTTTGCCTGCGCTCTTCACCCAGAGTACCAGAGTCCTTCCTTCTGCTTCTGAGCAGACTCACCTTTTCACAGAGTTGCTGCTTTAACGAAGACTTTAATGAAGCAGGATTGTCACCAAGGTCCGTGATGGCAGGAGAGTCTTTAGATGAAGCTTGTTTCCTAACTTGTTCCTTTCTTTTCCCATTCCTAGAGTGCCATTCAAATACCAGCACCACCCCCCACCCCCCAAGAAGAGAGTTAGTTATCCTCTGTAGCAACCTCCATCTACACAGAACAAGGTCAGGAGAAATAGTTTTCTGAAGCATAGAAGCATTTCGGAATAGAGATGGCGGTTACGTTTCCACCCGTGGCTATTTACGATGTGGGGCACCTGCCAAGAGGGTTTGAGGATGTGGCAGAGCAGAGCTCACTGGGGTGATGTGCAGTGTCGGCCACGGAAGTGAGGGAGCAGTAGCTCAGGCTCGTGTGGACTGAGCGGTCAGTCACTCAGAGTCTGTCCAGCAGGGCAGGCAGGACAGGAATCGGGAGCAGAGTTTGCCACAAGCAAAGGCTGCCCTAGGCACGTTCTTTACTGTGCAGACGAGTAAAAGATTAAGAGCACTTTTCATCTAGCCTCAGGGAGGAGCCCAGTAACGGCCTGTGTCCTCGTTTACACCTTGCCAGGCCTTGACCACCAGTTGGCTGGGGGGCTTTAGGCCAATCCTATCACCTCTCTGAATCGGTTTCTTTCAGAAGGCCTTTAGAATCACTGACTTTTTGACTGGAAAACTGGCCAGCCTGTCTCTGAACTGAGGCGATCGCCCTGGAACCTACGCATAATCGAGTGGCGGACAGTTGCAGGATCAAGTGTCCTCAGGCTGACTGGTCAGAACGCTTGAACCCAGCGCTCGCGCCTTTCTGGTTGGTCAGGGCCAGAGACTGAGCCAAAGGCGGAGCGCAGCCCGAGCCCCTGCGTGAGGGCAGAGCCCCCTCGGAGCCGGTGCCTGAAGCCGGGCAGTGCTACCCCGGGGCAGAGGAGGGGCCCCCCCTTCGCCGTCCCCTGGTGGCCCTGAAGGAGGCTGGGCGTGACCGCTTACCTTCGCTTTCTGGAGGACGGTGCCTTTGCCCGTGACCATGACCGAAAGAGGCCTGTTCTTGAGTGCTGTGGCGGAGTTGACCGGCGTACAGTCTGGGGCAGGGGTGGGGGCTGCAGCTCTGGGCTGAGCGGTAAGAGGAGAGCGAGGCCTGAGCCAAGGGCAGGACGTGTGACCCGCTCCCCCCAGCCCCGCCCCGGGCGGCCCTGCAGGCGACTCCCGCCACTCACCCGGGGGCTCACGTTCTCCAGGTGGGTGGTGTCCACCGTGGTGCCCAGCGTCACGGGCCCGGCCTCCGCCTTCTTCAGGTTGTCCTTCACCTCCACGATGTTGAGCTCGAGGTCCACACGCCTTCTCTCCCCCACCCTGCACTCCTCGTCGATCTCCTTCAGCCTCTGCTCCAGGCTGGCCAGGACTCCCTTGTCTGCAAAGGGAATTAAGCTGGCTGCAGGGAACGGCACCCCCGGCGGGTGTGGACCACAACTCCGGCTCCCCACACTCAGAGCAGGCTCCGACGTCTGCATCCTGCAAAGGCTGGAGAGCGCTCTGGGGGAAGAGAGCTCTGCCTTCACCAGATGGCATGGTCTGAGGTATTGAACCTTCTGGGAGGTTCTTCGGGGCTCTCGGTTGTTTTGATACCTGCTATTGCTGCAGCAGACCCCCAGGGAGAGAGCAACTTTATTAATGACCCCTGGAGGATGGCTGTGCTGTTTCTAGCTGCCCCACACAGTCCCCTCAATCCTTCTGGCACTCCGGGCTCCCCTAAGCCGATGGGGAGCGGTGGTCCTCAGCCCTGGCACTTCCTCAGTCCTGTTTCATTCTCCCCCTGGAGTGCTCAGGTTGGTACTCGAGCACCAGAAGAGGATGGCTCAGGACTCTCCAGCGAAGCCACATGGCACCATGGTTTCCCCTGGCAGTGAGTTCTGGGCCAACAGCCACTAAGATGACGTATGCCTTCTTTCCAAACCAAAGGTGAGCAGTCACCTGTCACCCCTGTCTGAGGACAAGCAGGCACAGGGGCCGATGTTTAAGAAAAATTTATGGAGAACAAGCTGAGAAGATGTTATTGATGGTTTTGGAAGTGGAGTCCTAGATCAGTGGTCAGTATCTGTGCTTTGAGAATTACTTTCTTTTGCTCTGTGGCCTTATTAGCTTAGGATCTTCAGGCCTTTTTGCCAGGAGAATAAACTGTAGTGGATGTTTTCTCTTCTCCTGCCCAGAGAATCCACATGGGAGAGAAAGGGCCGGGGCTCCCTGCCCTGCCTCTCTGCCCAGCTCACGCTCCAGGTTTGCAAGGACTGTCGGGGATGAGCCTCTGGTCATGCTCGTGAGCACACGTCCCAGCTCTGCAGTCTGGGCTGGGCCGAAAGGAAACTGAGCCCCCGTCAGGAAGCAGATTAGCGGTTGCCCAGGGATCCGAGGGTGGGGGGAATGGGGAGTGACCGCGAACAAGGATGGGCGGCGAGATGTTCTGAGGGTGTCTGGTGCTGATGGCACAGACCGGGGAAGACTCTAAAAACCACGGCGTTGTACACCGTAAATGGGGCGGTTGTATGGGCTGTGACCCGTAGCTCACTAAAGCTGTTCTAGGACAAAGAAAGTGGGTGACTCTGGCGGAGGAAGGTCAGGGGAGCACAATCATGCTCGAAGCTTCCAAGGAATCAGCTGGGGTTGTCCCCAAACCTGCTTCCGCCACTTGCACTTGTGGGTGCAACTCTGTAATTTACATATTAAATAAGCACTGAGATGGACTCTATGAAAATGAGGTTAAGTGCTTCAGAGGGTCCCCTAAAAGGCAAGTTTCTTCTAGGAGATGGCTGCTGAGTGATGGGGGAAGCATCTGGAAAATCAGCTACACGGACTCTGATTTCTTTGCAAGTGTCTTAAATTTTTGTTCACTTTAACGAAATGAAGACTGGGGATGCTGGACAGGGCGGGGGAGCACCCACCTGCACCACAGATGGACGGGGCGAAGGCTAATGGGCCGCAGGCAGGTGCACAGATCCGGATTCTTCCTGCGGAGAGCCCAAGCCCCCGGCCTGCCCCTCTCTACCTGGGAGGCCCCTCACCTGTGCATTTTAACACGGTCTCTCTGAGCTCCCGTTTCTCTTTCCGGAGTTGAGCCAGGTGCCCCCGGATTTCTTCCTTCTTCTTCTCCAGCCTCTCTTTCTCCTCTGTGTACCGCTTTACCTCGGCTTCTGTCCTATTCTTGCCAAGTTTGATCTCTATGGACCCAGAGAGGAGAAGCCCCAGGTCAGCCAGGCTGGGACACAAGGGCCGTCCCAACGTCCCCGCCAAGGCTCAGACACAACCCGAGGCTCTGGCAGTGGGTTGAGGTGAACACCAGGCCAGCCTGGCAGGGACAGACAAGGAAACTGGGCCCACGCTTTCTCTGCTGTGTGACCTTGGGCAAGTCTCTTCACCTCTCTTCACCTCTATTCCTGCGTCTGAAAGGGAGGGAGCTGGACTAACTTCCCAAAGCCATTTCCAAACCATCAACTCTTATCTAACATAGGCACCTGCTGTGGTCACCCTCAACCTGTCCTTCACAGGTGGGCTGGCCCCAGCCGGGGTGACGGCCGCAGTGTCGGGGCAGCTCGACGGGAAGGAGACTTTCTGCTGTTCAGTCTGGACTTTGACTGTTGTGGTTCTTGGGGAAGGCTCCTGGGGCTCTGGACTCTCCTGCCGCGGCATCTGCTTTGGGAGAAAGCAAACACGGCTCAGCCGGCCCAGGGGCTGCGAAGGCGGGGCCAGCCTACCTGCTGGGGGACGACCTTACCTGGAACTCGGGGTTCTCTGGAGACTCCGCCAGGGGCTCATCTGGGGCAGGGCCCGGGTCTGCAGGGAGAGTCTCGGCTGGGGGGTCCGGGTGGGATGGCGGCGGGGACTGGGCCCGAGCCTGTGCACCACCGGAGCTGAGCAGAAAGGACTTGACAGGTGTGAGGTCCAGGTACACTCGGTCGGGCTGGGACTCGCCTGGGGCCTCTGTCACAGGGGCAGCTTCCTCGGGAGTTTCCACCTGCAGAGAAGAGACAGTCAGGTGGCTTTCACCTTCGCCTCTGCCCGCTGGGCTGTGGAGGGGGCGCCAGACCTGCCTCCTGTCCATGCCCCGCACTGGAGTTCACAGGGACCCCCCCTCCTGGGGAAGCTTCCAGTGGACTGGACTTAAAAGGCCAGGGTTCAAGTCCTGGCTTTTCTATTCAGGAGGTGGGAGACCCAGGACATAATATTTACTCTTCCTGAATCTCATGTCTTGATCTGTAGAGAAGAGACTAGTGCACATTCCTGGGGGGCGGTGAGGATTAAATGAGACAATGCACAGAAGCCCTCAGCACGGCACACAGTTCCATGCCCAGTAAGTGGAACCTGCCGTCACTATGATTGTTCACTATCAGTTTGGGCCTCAAAGGTTAATGGTGTTGCTGTTCCTGATCGCGACTCCTCCCACCCCTCACCCTGCCCGGGGTGGTTCACCAGCTATTTGAGCTAGACAAGTCCCCAAGCCAGGTGCACTACACACAAGATGGCCTTGTTGCACTAGGTTCCTGCACCCTGCAGGCGACTTGGAATCCACCCGTCTTAGGGACCATCTGCCGATCTCTGGCATCGAGGTTTGGTGAGGGGAGGACGGGACAGCCCAGGTCGCTGCCCAGCCTGGGTCCTCACCACAGCCGTCAGCTCCGATGTCTCCACGTCGTCATACAGCATCTCCTGGTGGTCCTGTCTGGGCAGGCCGTCAATGTAAGTGTTCGGCTCCGAGAACTTTCTCTGCATCAGTCTGGAAGACCCGGCAAGACACAGCGAGAGGCGGATGAGGAACAGGGCGGTGAAAGCCACCAGTCTCCAGGGATTCATGACAATAAGAGGTGCGGCAGGAGCTGCAGGCTGTGCGGGAGACCTGGGCACTGGCATCGACCTCATTTTCAACTTTGTTTAGGGTTATCTCCTCCCTCTCTTCCCAGGCCCTTCTTACTGGAACTCCCAGTCCTGAATTTCTCTTCCAGGAAAACAAACTTCCCTTGCCCCATACCCCTCCTCTCCGGATCCTACTGCCTTCTCGCCCGGATTCCTCCCTTTTAAGACCTCCTTCCAACCACGAAATCCTTTCTTATGTCATCACGATGCACTTGGGCAGCCCAGCCCAGGCACCTCCCTGGTTCTGCACACAGGAAAACGGATCCCACCGCGGCGGCTAGGCCAGCTTCCACGAGAGCTCCCCCCACCACCACCCTAACCCAGGAGCGCTTCTCCCTGAGCCCAGTCCGCTTGCCTGGAAAGCAGAAGTATGGACCCTGCATATTCCAGAGTGGGCTAGGACTCCACGGGGGAGCAGTAAGGAAAGCGGATGGTCAGGAAAGGCACCAACTCTGCCGTAAGGAGTTGGAGAGCGTCCACCAGGACGAAGGTGCTATGCGCCCCCCACCCGCAGGCCTGGCTCAGCTCCTCGCTGCTCCCGGGCCCGGGGCCTCCCGCTGCCAGGTAGAACTGGGCTGACCCTGGGTTCTCAGCTGCCGCCTGCATGACGGAACAGGCCACGGGAGGCCAGCCTGGGCCCACATCTTGAAGCGTGGCTGGGAATCGGAGGGTGCAATGCAGCAGAGCCCCTTAGCACTCACAGCAGAGAGGTTCTGGCCGCACTGACGATGCAGGAGACCCTGTCGGCATCCACGTAGTCGTAGGTGAATTCTTCCGGGTCTGTCTTGGAGCCTGACTCAGAGAGCAGGAGGCCTAGCCAGTGGCCCATTTCCTCAGAAGACTTGGCCTGGAGGAGGCCGAGAGGGACATGAGCAGAGCTGGAGTGTGCCGTCTGGTGCCCAGCCCTCCTGGCCAGGCCAGCAGCACCCCCACCCCGATGCCCAGGCCTCAGAGAGAGGCGGGGGCCACGCGCCCTCACTGTCACTAGCTTATCTCATCCCTGTGCCTCCAAACATCTCCTGCCCCTGGGGATACCTTGCTGCCCCCTCGCTGATGCTGTGAACGTCTGTCCCAAGTACCAAATGTAATTCACGGACACGTATTTCTAGAAGGCTAATGAGCCCGGAGAGCATGCGTTTGAGGTTGACGCCTCTATTTTATAAACTATCACGTGGCAGTCTATCACCCTAATCCATATATACAAGACCAGATCCCTAGTTCAAATTTATTTTTGTCTACAGTTTCAATAAAGCCAGTCTTAGGATAAAGGGTATCTTAAGTACCTGACACCGAGTCAGCTGGCTCTGATAAATAAGGAAGTAAATCCCGGTGAAGCTGGAGCTGGGACAACGCAGTCTAATCCAGTACATACACTGGGTATCTATTAAAATGCCAACTCTTTCTTGCCTTTTTAATGAGAAAACATTGGGAATTCTATGAAGACTCCAGGTTTACTTTCACGAGGAGAGCTTCTCGCTGGCCTGACACCACTCAGCTGTCCTGCCTCATCATTACTCTGTGGTCTTCATCAGAGAGGCATCTGACAAAGAGCTGTGAGCGGAGCTCGACACCGAGCTGCTCTCCGTCTCCTGTTCCTTTTCCAGCAGGCGTTTCCATCAGCTTTACGTGGGCACCCTTAGCTCCAGCCACCACCCTCTCTGCCCTGGGCAACTGTGACCGCCTCCTTACTGGTCTCAGCGTGGCCCTTCTTGTGGCCCTCCCATCCGTTCCCCTGCCCAGCAGCTGGAGGAAGCATCTCGCAATCCCAAGCTGAGCAAGCCGCCGTCCCCTGAAACCCTCCAGGGCGCCCCCTCGCTCTGAGGATCAACCCTCCCAGCCTCATCGCACAGCACCCCCAGCCCGTGGGGCTTTTCCACAGTTCACAGCACCCACCCCACGCCTTTCCAGCAGCTGTAACTAAGTCATCCACTGGGTAATTCGTTGAATAACATCTCAGTCTCACACTAGAATCCAAGTTCCATGACTGCGTATCTGTCTTGTTCACCACATTACTGTACTGAGTAGGTATCTGGCACCAGGACAGCTGGGTGGATGAACACAAGCTTGTCCCCGGGCTCCCCTCCGGGAAGCAACTGGAATGCGGAGCTTTGAGCCACCAGAGGGCAGTATTGGAGCACAATTTGGAGGAAGACCCCCAGCGGGGAAAGGACCAGGTGAACGGGGTGAACCAGGGACGGTGCTTCCCTGCGCATGTCAGGAACTCTGGCTCAGGCCTGCCCCTGCTCAGTGCAAGGCATTAGGTCACCTCTTATTTTTGTAAATGTAACATCACATCAAACAGAGGGTAGGGAGTGGGAGAAACATCATTGTATCACAAACCTCATTCTTCCCCCAGATAAGCACTAACAATCGTGGTCTCTATGTCCGGGCCCCATCTGGTGATACACAAACCAAATCAAACCCACTGTGAATCCCCAGAAGGTTTTTCAAGCAGCTCAGGGAGTTATAAATACTCCTGCCCTCGGCGCAGGAAGTAGCTCATTGTCCCTTTCCTACAACCCAACCGCTCTGAGGTCAGAAAGGGAATGGAAATTTTTTTTTTTAAATGCAAAGAAGTAAAACGCAAGAGAGTTAAAAAAAAAAAAAAAAAAAAAAAACCTCAAAAAAAATTCAGGGCTACACTGCCTCTCCGATTGTAGGATGACGGTCTGTGAAGCGCAGCCAACAGCCCGGACCCCCGCGCCCGGCCTCCCCCCAACAGGCCGGCAGTACCTCGAGCTTGGCCAGCTCCTCGCCGCGGTGGAGGATGCGGAAGGAGTACAGGTGGTCAGGGCTCGGGTCTGGGACCACCTCACAGCCCACCAGGCTGAGGGGCTGCTGGGCGACCTTGTTCCGGTTCCGGTCCTGGTAGAAATGCAGGTGACTGTCCCTGACGGAGCACCAGCGTGACTTCCACTGGCTGTTCACCAGCACATTCAGGTAACCTGCAGGAGGGGACAAGGGCGTCCACGGCTGTCACCGCGTCTGGACCTCCTGGAATCTTCCCCAGAATCTCCATTCCCAGACCTGTCACGCTTTGCCCGAGGAGCGCTCTCACCTCAAGGAGGCTGGGGATCTCAGCACCTTCTTTGCCCTGCCTCTGTGTGCGTGGCCAGACCCTTGGAAAGTGGACCGCAGAGCTCTGCTGCGTTTCCGACTAGGTCTGGCCCGAGGGGAGGGAGTCGTGTCGCTGGCCAGAGCAGGCTGGCTGGGTATGTGTGCAGGATGGGGCTCCCTGGCCTCATGCCCCGCCGGAAGCAGCCCTCCCCGCCCTGGTCACTTAGGCCACGTGCAGCCAGGTCCCCAGCCGGGGTCGCCCCACTGCAGGTGCAGTCAGCTCCCCGGCCTCTAGAGCCTTAGCTTCCTCAGCGTCCCTGACACACGGCCTTTCCATCACCCGGTCACTCAGCCTCAGCCTCAGCCTGCAAAGCCCTCCTCCCCTTGGCCGGCTCTCTCTCATCCGCCCAAATGCGGCTAGACTTACTTGACCCTCCCTGGGGCCTGCACGCCCTGCTCGGCCTCCCTTCGGAACCTCCGGATCCCAGAACAGTGAGACCTGCTTCCATGTCAGCTCCCCCAGCAGATACTGAGCTTCTCCAGGGCAGGAACTTGCCACCTTCCCCTCCAGTGCCCAGGGTACGAAGCCATGCGACAGGTCACAGTGCGCGGCCACGTTCCCACCCACCCAGTGCTGAACATACAGCGGGGATCATGAGTTTCCCAGAGCTACACGAACAATAGCACAGAAGAATTCAAGCTCAAGCACTAGGAATTCTGGCTCATCCAGGCAAGAACCCCACTTGCCCATCACAGTTCTCTGGACCGAAGAGAACTCTGGGTCAAGAAAGCAGGGAGTGCAGGTGCCAAGTCCTGGGAAGGAGAGCAACTATGTTCTCTGTCACCCTTCCCCAGCCACAGGGGACAGGAGCACGCTTCTCTGCTGGAGAGGCTTTCAGCAATAATCCAGCCACATCTCGCAGCGACTCACTGAGGCCAGCTCTCTGTGCCAGTGTGCCCCCCGAGGCTGCAGGCAGGGGCCGGCAGAGCTGGGTCACAACCCCGGTGTCCTGGCCAGCGAAGCAAGGGGCTCCAGAGGGCAGGCCCCATCTGCTGACCTCCCATTCCACCCACCCACCCTGCCGGCCTCAAAAACCA
This sequence comes from Mirounga angustirostris, assembly GCF_029215605.1. NCBI lineage: Eukaryota > Metazoa > Chordata > Mammalia > Carnivora > Phocidae > Mirounga > Mirounga angustirostris. Next base: position 138,671,853 of record NW_026991714.1, read on the forward strand.
GAACTGGACTAGGACTTGGGAAAGGGGCCCAAGGCTGGGACACGGGTTCCACGAGGAGGAGGAAAAGGCCTCAAGGTGGACAGTAGCAGCCTTCGGGCCCCGGGAAGAGCTCTGAGCCATGAGTCCCAGGTTGGGGGCCCGGACAGAGGCTCCCCCCGGGTATTTTCTGGGAAAGGCCTCAGTTTCCTCAAGACAGAAGGAGGGGAGTAGAGATGGCCTCTGTGAGCCAAGCGGCACCCAGACACACCCTCTGTACCAGCAACGTGGGCTTCCGTCGTCCCCTTAATGGTTCTCACTGTCCCCATCTCTGAGTCCTAGCTCCTGCCCAGGGTGTGGGGGGGGACGCTACCTCAGCCCGCTCAGCCCCTGCCCGACCTTCAGGGCTCAGATCCAGGAAGCCTCCAGGAAGGAAAGGTGCCAGCCCCGAGTCCATACAGCTGCTGCGGTGACAGCATGTGGCTTCGGGGTCGGAAGCCACCACGGCGCTTGGGCTGTGAGCTCTCAGGACCGTGTTCTCCCTCTGCCTGGTCCCCCTTCCCTCGCGCTGCTTGCCATGCTCCTTCAAGACTGATCAAAGGCACATAACTGTTCAAAGGCCACGGGGAGGACAGCAGTCGGGGACCAGTCACTTGCACAAGGATCGAGCACTGCAGCAAGACCGGGGCCGGTGAGGCGTAGTGAGCCACCCGCAGGGAAGGGGGACAGAAACGGGAGCCGCAGGGCTGCCGGCCCTAGAGATGCTTAAAGCGAGCCCTGAGCCCTCCGCGTGCGCTGTCCCAGCCGCCCTCCCGGTTCTTACTGGATGTCTCGAGGGACCGGTCCGGAGGCTCCAGCGAGGTAGATTTCTTCCTGCCCAGGTTCATTAGGTTGCTCAGTTTGAGGCCAGGGGAGGATTTCTTCTTGACTGTCGAGATGAGAGAAAAATCTGTCAGCATTGCACACGGCCCGCTGACACGCCGCGAGGAAAAGCGGGGACAGCACACCCGTTCCCGCCGCCTCTGCCCCTCCGTGTGCACACACACACGTGCACACATGCGTGCACGCGCGTGCAAACACGTCTGCCCCCCAGACCAGGAGCCACAGTCCAGGGTCAGGTATCCCTAGAAACACACACTCAAGAGAGGGACACCAACTCCATTTTTTAAAAAGATAATTTCTATTTTTTAAAAAAGATACAGGGCGCCTGGGTGGCTCAGTTGGTTAAGCCACTGCCTTCGGCTCAGGTCATGATCCTGGAGTCCCGGGATCGAGTCCCGCGTCGGGCTCCCTGCTCGGCAGGGAGCCCGCTTCTCCCTCTGACCCTCCTCCCTCTCACGCTCTCTGTCTCTCATGCTCTCTGTCTCAAATAAAATCTTTAAAAAAATAAAATAAAATAAAAAATAAATAAAAAAGATACATTTATTTGAGAGAGAGAGAGAGAGACAGCAGAGACAGGAAGGGCAGAGGGAGAGGGAGAATCTCAAGCAGATTTCCCACTGAGTCTGGAGCCCAATGTGAGGCTCGATCCCACGACCCTGAGATCATGACCTGAGCCAAAATCGAGTTGGATGCTCAACTGACTGAGCCACCAAGCGCCCCACACCAACTCCTCTTATAGACGATGTCAGCACTTGAGAATCTTCACAGAGTGTGCTGGCTCAAAGAGAAGGGGTCTAGGGTCAGCAAACAAGAAGAGATGCGAGACTATTCCACCCCTGGCGATTCATAAAACTTGACCGCGATTTGCTCATCTCTCCCCTTCTCTCGGGTTTATCAGCTGTATTATTTCCAAGCAGTTTATAAGTTGGAGGCATGTTGCAAGCAGCTGTTAACAACCCATTAGGGTTGAGCGAGACAGCCACGTCTGTCTCATAGCCTGGGACACCATCCCCCTCCCAAGCCGAGGCTGAGGGCCACAAGCGCTCGTACCCTCTTTGGCCTCTGGGACCTCAGGGTGGCCATCTACGGAGCTTCCATATTCCGAGGCTGACAGGTACTTCTCCGTTGTATCTAGCTGCGGAAAAGAGGGAGACAAGTGGGTGATCTTGTCTGGGAATGGTTACCTCAGGGATCACAATAAAGGAAACTAAGAGACAGCTTTCGGATGTAGGCTAGGGGTCACCGCAGAGTCCGGGTCACTGATGGCACATCGGCCAGGCTTCCCTCGGGCTCTCTGGGGGACCTGCCTTCACCTTCCCTTTCCCTGCCCCATCCCAGAGATGACCCTCTTCTTTGGGCCTTAGATTGACATCCCAGCTGAAGCTGACCATGAGGCTGGGAACCACCTGAGCATGAGGAAGGCTTTTAAGAACTGACAGCATCATGAACACATCAGGCTTCAGAGGAAGGCCAGCTTGTCTACACAGGGTCAGACCATGATTTGAGCCCTGGCTGGAGCACCCTCCATCCAGACCAGGTGCCCCACTTATAACCCTCTCTGGGCCCTGCTGTGCATGTGTTTAAATACGGATAATATCCCTGTCTACATCCCCAGGGCTGTTAGGGGACTTGTGAGTTTCTAGAAGGGTATGGTGGCTGTTGTTAGAATGTGAAGCACTCAGAACATTCCAACCAAGCTTCTCTCAAAGAACAACTTTGTCCAGACCTCTGAGAAACACGCTGAGGGACTCCCAACCCACGGGACGGGGCTTAGGCGGGGGCTCGAGGACTGCTATACCTCGCCAGGGAACTCCATGAGGGATGACCTGTGACTTCCCGAAGAAGGGAGCACCTCCTCCCCACCTGAGACATCTACGTACCCTCTGCCTTCTTCCCTGCCGGGGCCTGGGAGCCCAGGGTGAGGCACAGTGACACTCTGCTCTGTGCACTCCCAGGCTACAGGGCGCCTGTTTACAGATACTTGGGACCTGGCATGCGAAGCCAGAGGGGTCAGCCCTCCCCTCTGCCAGCACCTGGCCCCAGGGCTCCATGGAAATGAGCAACAGAACCCTTTGGTTGGAATCAACATGGGGACAGTCTCCCAGCCCTGAAGCTTTACCAGGAGTAAATGCGAAAGAAGAGCCTCATAGCATGAATTTCCCTGCTTAAGAATGGAGGGCACGCTGACCTTGGTTCCAATAAAGCGTCCTGCACCCAAGCAAGAGAATATCAACGTCATCAGTTTTTCTGCCAACCTGAAGCTACTGGCCCTTATCCATGCACTGTACGTTTCTTACTCACTGGGCTGAAGTGCAAAAGCAAAGATCTCAGTCTCATACTTCTAACTTCTACAGAGAAGATAAGAGAATTGCACTCTCTTCCAGGCAGGACAAAGGCTTACTTTCTGACAGTTCAGGCGCTGGGCATCTGGGCTGTACTGATTTCCCTCGGACGCTCCTTCTGAAGGCAGGCCACTCACCTCCTGGATGACCTGAAGGGAGAGAGAAGCCATATGCGCAGGCCCTTCAGGCCTGGACTCGCGGCCAGACCGCAGCGGAGCCCCTCGCGGTCAGGGGAAGTGGATGGCGGTGAGAGAGAGGGGGATGCACGCTTTCCAAGGAACAGCAACTCTCCCTCCCACCACCAGCACCTGGCCTGGGACTGGGTAGGCTGCAGCGGGGGGAGGCTTGTCCCTTTGGCCCCCTCTCCTGCAGACCCCCACGTGTTCTGGTGGTGAGCAGGGCGGGGGGGTGGGGGCTGCTTTACAGCAAAGCCGAAAGACGGCCAAAGCTGCAGCCCTCAGCTCTGCGAGGCCCCTCCTTGCCCTCATCTGGGGCAGGGATGGCCGTTCAGCTGTGGGTATGATGAAGAACTGCATCAGCTAAGGTCCCCCCCACCGCCCCCAGCTTTTCGGGGGCCATGGAGCTTGCTGTGGAGAGCCTCCCACTGCTCGGGAAACAGGCCTGCCAACTGCCCGGGGCCAAGACTGGCTCTCCAGACTTGCCTGTCGCGGTCCACCCCACCCTCCTCCAGAAGGAGCCTTTCACTGGCACCCAGGTCAGAGGAAGCTCTGGCCACACTAGGCAGAGGGTAACAACCCCGGACAGACAGACAGACAGACAGACACACACACACACACACACACACACACACACACACAGCCCATCCAGAGCCCTTTGGACTCAGCAAGAGTACTTTCAAAGACCCTCCTTTTTCAGTCTCTGCTTAGAGCAGTTTATGGGAACAAGGTCAAACGTAGAAAAGCCAAAGAAGCAAAGGAAGACTGGCTATGGGGATGGGGAAACATACAGCAGATCTAACTTCTTAGATGGACTCCAGGTCAGGACCTCGGTCCACATGGTGGACCAAACACGCAACACGGCGCTGTGGGAAGTCTGTCCACTAGCTGCGTGACCCCGTCACCACACCTGTAGGATGGGGCACACCTGTGCGCCGGGGGGGCTGTGAGGACTCATGTGTAAAGGTACCATCCTCATGAGCTGGGGCCTAGATACGCGGACACCCTAGGCGGGGGAAGCACGCAAAGCCTGGAATCCAGGCTTGAGGTCTTCTCCGGGAGAGTCCCGCCCGTGCTTTCCTTTTCTGGGGTCCTTGTCCCATACTGAGCATTTCCCACCCATGGCCATCCACCTGTCCCACCCTGTAGAGCTGGGGCACGGAGGCCAGGGAAGGGAGGTAGGTTTAACGAAACAGATACGTGTAGATGGTGAGAGCCCAGCACACAGGCTCACCAGTCCTACCGAACCGCAAGAGTGTGCAGCCTCTCGGAGTCAGACCCTGACAGCCAGGCCCTCCTCTGTGCTCCTCTGAGCAGGGAGGAAGAGGACTCTGTGCGGGCCGGCGGAGGCTGGGCCTCCTGAGAGCATTCTTGTCCTCGAAACCAGCAGCAGGGGTCTCAGGATGAGGGCATGTTGAGTCGGGGAGGGAGACTGGGGGTCAGAGGAAGGACAGGTGGGCCTGAGCAGTCAGAGGAACAGGCTGGGAACAGGGAACTGGGAGCAGGAGCATCGTGTGTGTGTGTGTGTGTGTGTGTCTGCACGAGCGCGCACCTGCAAATGTCTGTGTGTACATGCAAGTATTTGCACGTGTGTGCGTACAGATGCCTGCAGGTGTTTGTCTGTCTGCAAGTGTGTGTGCAGGTGGGTGCACGCAGGTACGTGTGCAGGTGGGTGCACGCAGGTACGCGCGCACAGGCGGATGGGGAGAGAGGGCAGATCCAGGGCTGTGACGGAGGAGGGGGCAGCAGGAACCAAGGACGGACGGGACGGGACCTCTCTGGCTCTGTCCGGCCTCCCCAGGGGCCCTGCTGGCTTTGGAACTCCCTCGGCAACCAGGGGCCCCTTCTTGGTGCAAACCTTATACCTTCTGGTCAAGCTTTTCTTTAACTCGGGGCACACCAGGCTTCCTCATCCCTGGGGCTGGGCCACGTTCCTGCGGGCAGACCTGACCACCTGCGTGCGTGATGGTAGGACAACAGGGCTGCGGCCAGACAGTCGTGGGATGCTGCCACTCCCTCGCCAGGTGACCTTGACCAGTCACCTCCTCCGTCTGAGCTCTAATCAGCAGCCCTACAAAATGGTGATACTAACATTGTGCAGCTCCGCCCGGTGTGGTCAGGTGGCTTGCTTGCTCCAAGCGCACGGCCCTTGGTAAGTGCTTTCCCAGCGACCCTGCCGTCTAGCGTCTTTAATAAGGAGGCTGGCGATGCCTCTCCAGCAACCAAAGGGCAAATGAGTCTCAGCTAGAGCCCAAGTCCAGGCATAGCGCCGGGTGCTGTGATCCTCTCGTGAGGACTGACTGCTACCACTTAGAACACAGGAGCCCGGAGAAGTTGAAGGACTAGAGATCCTTTACCCTTGACAACAGTCATCCCTTCTAGAAAAAGCCAGGGTGCCGGAACTGAGGCGCCCCTGGGAACCCTGCAGGGGAGCAGGCATGTGTCCCTGGCAGCCCGGCGCCGCCCTCACCCTGAGCCACTGCTCCGCTTGGTCCCTGCTCTGCAGGCCTAGCACTATCACATCAGCATTCATTGGCGTGATCTTCAGCTTGTGCTCCTTCTTCCGCACTTGCTTCTCCTTGTGGATGACACTGCTGCCCAGCAAGTTCACGTCCAGCTGCGGGCTGTGGTCCTTGGAGGATTTGTAGCACTAGAAGGGAAGAGAAACGCTGTGCCGCTCTGCCAGGGCCACCAGGCCTGGCCGGGGTCTGCAGAGACGGATCAGCGGCACAGCAGGACCCCCGAGACCCCCCTGTGCGTGTTTCTCGCTTACCACCCTCAGGAAGGGGTGCGGAGGGAACAAAGGCTAAGCTCATTAGCTGCTTAGTTAGGAAGATGAATTGCAGCAAAAAAAAGAAGGGGACCTGCTTCCCCTCCCAGACAAAATACTTGGCCCCTGTTTGTCACGGGTCTAAAGGGGGCCCTCACAGGGCTGCGGAACAGGATTCCCAGAAAGAATATCTGCGCAGAGCAGGGCGCAATGTGACCTGGGAAGAAAGCGTGCTCATAATGATTCCAAGGAACTTCAAGTTAGAACATAAAACTGAATTGTAATTTAGAATAACAGGAAATAGGGCTGTGGTCAGAGTAATATCTTCCGTTTCCTTTATGGGTTTTGTCTTCTAATCAGTGATCCAGAATACCGTGACTTCTGAGACAATGCCTCGGATTCCAACACTGCAACAGGTGAATGCAGCGGCCAGAACCGGGGCCGGGGGTGTCCTGACCGGGCAGCAAGCTCTGCCCCAAATGGCCAGAGGTTGGCATGTGAAGAAGAATGAGCCCTCCGACCAGGGGGCAAGATCCCCGGAAACCGCGTCTATGCGGCCGGACTGGGGGCCAGGGGTAGTGATCCCAGCCCCCTTGCAGAGTCCTGTGAAAACCATTAGACTTTCTTAGTGAAGGAGCACATTCACCCCTGCACAAGACATCCTGCACACGATTTCAGGTTAGGGAGGAGAGAAAGCCTCCAGAGAGAAAAGGCTCCAACCGCCTGGTATCAGGGTCCATCTCCCCGACTCCCCCCCGGCCCCAAGAAAGAGAAGACGGGAACACCACAGGAGCCCAACTGACCAGGAGCCTGGTGTCCTTGATGACGCAGAGCTGCTTGGCCCACTGCCCCAGCCACTTCTTACGCCACAGGAAGGCACAGATGCGGGCGTCACGCATCAGCTCGATGCTGGCCTCAGGCGAGGGCCACTGGTACGGCGCCGACTTGCCCTTGCTGTTTTCCTCTTCATCGTAGGACTCGTAGGAGCTGCTCACAGCCTCTCCGTCCTCTGCAAGGAAGACCCACGCGGTCAGCGCCCCGCTGGGTGGGGGAACCTTGGTCCAGGAGGAAGGGCAGCCAGGGGCCTCCAGGCCACAATCCACCCCCCCTCGGCTCTCTGTGCCCTTGAACCACCCTGACAGCCACCAGCCACAGACCTGGGCAGGCCCGGCCCCCAAGCCCCCTCAGTGAAGCTTCTTGGATGCCCTTCCTGGCCACAGACACAAATCACCCAAACCAGGAGTCTCTCCCTTTTCCTGCTCAAATCTGTCATCCCAGGCTCCAGAGAAACCTCTGACAAGACACTGCCCACAGGTGACCGTCCCGCCTGGGGGCCTCCGTGTCCTCACCTGAGGGATTTAGCAGTGGTGGGAGCCTGGCACCCGGGCATTCTAAGGGGCCAGCGGAAGGGCCGCCGTGCGAGCCCGAGCTGGGCACGTGGCAGGCCCCCGACGGTGGGGCCGCCTCTGTCCCTGGTTTTGTCCCCAAAGGAGGGGCTGCAGTTTCTTAGGGTGGGATAAACCACAGCAGGAAATGGCTCTGAGGGGAAGGCGGCTATCCGCCTTGGTCACAGCCCTTTTCCCAACCCACTCCAGCCTCCCCAGACTCCACTCGCCCTCCCTCCCCCTGCACACCTCCCAACACCGACAGCCCCTTGTGCTGGTTTCCGCCTCCGATGCTTCCTCCACCTCCGGCGACCAGCCAACCCCATGCATTTGTTCTGTTCAAGAGGATCCCAAAGCTCACCAAGCACAAACCATGTTCAGTTCTGTGCACACTCCCCGTGCCTCAGTTTCTGTTCCCTGCCGCCCCCCGCCACCGTACCCTGTGAGAGTCGCTCTGTTCTCCAGGCCCCATTCTGCTATTCAAGCCCAAGCAAAACTAGGTGAAGAAAAAAGTGAATCAGTAAAACCCCAAAAAGCAGAACATGGAGAAAAGAGAACCTCAGGACCTCTGGTCCAACCCCCCTGGCTCAACACAGGAATCCTGTCTGTGGGAACCTTGCTGCTGCTTCAGCCTCCGCTTGAATTCCCTCTGGATGGGGAGCTCACTACCTCCTGGCCACTGGCTACTTCCTTCTATGGCTGGGAAGTCAGGCCACCATCTACTTCCCTGTAACTTCTACAGACTCGTTCTGTCGTCCTCTGGAGCCAGGGTGAATGTATCTCCTCTAACATCCCCTCCGATCCCCTTCAGAAAAAAGTCAGCCCATGGGCCCCTAGCCGTCCCTTCTGCGGAAGCCCCTTCTACTCGGTGCACTAGGAAGACAGACCACATTTGACTTAGAATACACAACAGCAGAACAAGGCCACTGCCACGGTTATCCAGCTACAGGGCCAATGAAAATGTGTTTTACTGTGTCTAACAACCAGCTTTCTCTAACAGCTTTCTCTAACAGTGGTACTGCTCCCCTTCTCAGCTTAACAGAAAAGTTGTGCAAGCTCCTAATCTCACACCCACAAAATAAGCAAAGATGGGGAGGAGGGGCGTAGCCAATGGGAGACCCGAACTCTCCCGTTGCTGGTAGCAACGGAAATGCACACACGCCTCTCAGAAAACACTCTGGCAGCCTGTTGCTGCCAGAGCCTTAGAAACACCCAAACCCTTTGACCCAATTACCCCAGTCCTGGGAGTCGATCCTAGGAAACCAGGGAAGGGAGGGGGAGGTTACACGCGTCAAGATATTCATTCCAGAGCCATTTACAGTCAGCGGCAGGAGAGCGCGAAAAGTGTGATGCACCCGCTTCGGAGCAGGCCGCGCAACCACCATCCCTGGGACCTCTGAACACTAGTCTGTAGCTCAAAAAATACGATGGTAAGTGACGAGGCACAGTTAAAATTCCACGTGCGGAAGGATTGGTGCCGAGAGGCAACAGGACCAACTCAAGAGAGCTGATCTGATCCGGTGACAGGAGCACGGGGATTTTATTAAAACACGAAAGTCCTCCCTGTCAGTATGGTATAGTCTATACAATAAGGGAAATAAGAAGAACGATGCGGTGGCATTGGGATGCCTCCTTCTGCAACAAAAATTAATAGAGGGAGGTCACAGAGTTTAGCAGGAAGAAGCTGGCCAAATCCCCCCACTGTCTGTGCTTCTGGGGTTGGTCCGTGGAGAATTCTAACACCTGCCCATCCACCTCCAGGGGGCTATGGGGAAGCCGAGAAGAACCAGCAAATCACAGTACCTCAGACTACCTGGAGTAGCTTAGGGGAAGCTTGGGCGAATGTATTGTCATTTTATCATTTATCTCTAAGAGCGATCATAGCAGGGCCATGAATGTAGGACAGACACGTGGCTTCCAGGGGTGACAGGATGAAGTGGAGTGAAAGGCAGGAGGCTCAGGTAATTCCATCCCCTTTCTGCGTCCCTGGGCGGACCGCCCCCCCACCGTGTGCTGCTGGAGGTCTTTGGGAACACAGGGCAGAACCACCGTGCAGCGCCCTGGTCCTTTGCCCGTGCATTCGGATGCCGCTGGAGGGGTCTGTGGAAGGCAGAGTGAGTCTCTCCTTCTGGAAGGGTGATACACGGCGTGCACATGCAGGACCCATGCACAAGGCGGGGAAGAGGTCAGAGGCCGCCCTCGGGGCATGCATCCGAGCTCTGAGAGCCCGGCAGCAGGCACAGAATCACTGGCATTCCAGCTCTGGGGACAAGCAGTACCCAAGGTGATCGTGGCGTAAATGACTCCTTCAGGCACCTGCACCCATCTGGGGACTCCAGTGGGGGAAAATCCGCCAGAATGACCTGTGTGAGATCCAGAAGCACAGAGAAAGGCGAGATGGAGAGAGACAAGATGAAGAGAGGGACAGACCCAAGTGCAGAGAGAGACACAGAGCAACCCAGATGTGGCCACATGGCTGCCTGTCCACTGGAAGCATGGGCTTCTCAGGACAGGCCCCAGCCCCATCAAGGACATCTTTTCCCAGCCCCTTCCCCTCCAGAGACGACCATGTAACTACTCGTCGCCAACACAATGTGGGTAAAAGTCACTTCAGGCTGGTACTTTTAAGAAGCACACAGGGGTTCTGTGCTCACTCTCTGCAGAGGATTCTGTGGCCTTACAGGGTGGCCGAGCCCACACTGGAAGGCGCCTCAACTCCCTACTGGACCAGTAATACCCACGCTGTTCGTGAGACAGAGATTCGTGTTGTGTCGCTATACACTGCAAGGGGGGTTATTTGTTCCAGGATCTGCCATGACCCCAGCACGAGACCTCATGGCCGAGTAGCTGACCTCTCGTGCAAGCAGGACCAGCCCTCCCATCTGCACAGGCCACCAGGGCGCTGATTAAACTCACTCGGAGAGAGGGGCCTGACCCTTGAGAGCAGTGCGGGGACAGCGCTGAGAAAGCAGGACAAGCACCCAGGCGACTGGTCTCCTGTGGGAAGTCTACAAATCGCTGGTGGCTGACGGCCATTCCGCCTGCCATGACCTGTCCGTCTCCCTGCTCAAACAGCCCTGGGGGCGTCAAGCAGGAACTAGGGGCAGCCAGCTGATAACGCGGGTGAAGCCCTCCCTCGGTGGCACGTGGGACCAAGTCTCGGGTCGTCCTCAGTCCTCGTCCTGGCAGGAGACGAAAGGCAGCTGACGGCTTCCTACCCACCTTGCCGGCTGCAGTCTGTCCTCACAGTGGCGCCCCAGGCCTGGCTAAAACCAACATGAATTCACGGCCGAGACAAACACTGAGAAGCTCGAGGCCCCTTGTTCACGACAAGATGAAGCGCCTGCCCCAAAAACAGGCCCCCGGGAGCGTCTGGGATGCAGGCCCAGGCTGGCATGGGCCACACCCGGGAGAGCAGGGTCTAAGACGCACGGAGGTACCCGCCGTGGTGACTCACAGCCTCCACCTTCCAGACGCTTCCAGACGCATCCAGACAGCAGCGCCGCACCCTCGGCTTTGGTCTGCAATCACGGCCCTGCTGGTGACTCGGCAACATCCCACACGCTCAGCGGGTTCAAGCCCACAGAGCCAGCCTCTCAGAAAAAAATAACCTCAACCCAAACAGGCCCTCACCTCCCCCACAGTTCCTGCGACCGGAGGCAGTAGGTGAAGTGTGAAGAAAGAGAAGGATCCGACGTGGCTCCTGGGACTGGTCCTCTGTGATCTCTGGTCCTGCTCTTTACAGAGCAGGCAACACCCTCTTCAGCCAAGTTCATTCCTACCACCGAGGCCCCCTGCCTCTTACATCTGCAAGCTGCTTTATGCTTCCAAAGACCTTTCACTTAGCAAGGAAGGAAGCTGATGGAGGTGAGGAGGGCAGAGTGAGAGGATCAGAGTCCAGCTGCCTGGGTGCAAAGGCCACAACACTCTCTTTCTTCCAGAATTTGTGGGGCCTTTCTGCGCTATCGAATCCCTACCCAAGAGCCTTTCTGATCTGACTAGCCCAGGCTGAGCACCACTGGCCGAGGACAGAGGGGTCCAGCGTGAGCCCTGCCCCTGTAGCACCGAATGCCAAAGTTGGGTCAGTCACTAAGTAACCCCCCAATGGCTTACAGTCTTGTCAGAGAGAAGCCAAAGTCCTTCTTGTGGCCTGTGGCTGACTCCTTTGTCCCCACCTCTTGCCTCTCTCCTAGCTCCAGCCCCACTGGCCTCCTCACTGCTCCCAAAGCATGCCGAGCACCCTCCTGCTTCAGGAGCTCTGCGTGTGCTGTGCAGTCTAGAACGTTCTTCCTGCAGGTCTCTGCCCTCCCCCACTGCTCACTTCATTCAGGAATCAGCTCAAGGTCATGCTAGCAGAGAGCCCCTCCCTACCTAAAATAACACCCTCTCCCACCCCAACCCAGCCCCTCTGTTTTCATTCCAACACTGTCTCATCCCCTGACATGACCTAGGTTTATTTGTTTTCTGTCTTTCCTCACAGAGTCTAAGGGCTGCGACTCTGGACTCTCTCGAGCTCTGCTGAGTTCCTGACTCCTAGAAGCATGCTTGGCATACAGCGTGAGCACAGTTAACTATGAGTCCAATGAAACCCACCCTGGAAAGGGCTCTGGCTCAGCCTGACCACATTCCCCTTGCTTCCAAGTGCCCCTGGGCCAACACACCTCTCCTCCAACACATTTCTGTGCTGAATCCAGCACCATCCATCCGGGTGGGAAGACCGAAAGCCTCAGACACAGTAAAGCAGCTCACCGTGGACCATCCCAAGCCCCTCCTTACAGGCAACCTGGGTCTGCGGTACGGCTCAGCTCCCCACCAGAGCAGAGGCCCAGGGCTCCGCGGCCAGTTCTCGATTCAGGCCACGCTCTCTGCAAACGGCAGCCCAGGCCACCCTCTGCGTCCAGCACCGGCTTCTGTGCAGGCAGTAGTGGTCCCCATCTGAGCCCCAGCCCTGGCCCCGGATGTACCATTGAGGGATGTGTCGTATGGCTCAGCCTCTTCATAGTAACCCTCTGGAGACTCGATCTTTGGGATGGAGAGCTGTTTCCGTTCTGGAATCTGTGGTATGAACAAATAAACATTTTCAGTTGGATTCACTGGGAACAACTTGGAATTAACCCTTTGGGTGGAAGGAGGGGAGCCTAGAAGAAAAAAGAAAAAAATGCCAAGCTGGACTTCAAGCCGGCCGGGAGGGAGACCATGGAATGCCACAGCTCCCACTGGCCGCCACGTCCATTGGTTTGCTTCCAGTGGAGGGCCGTGGTTGTGCTGCTTAACCTCGCCAAGTCTCAGCGTTCTCATCTGCAAGATGAGGTTCAAACCCCCCCACACACACACAAAATAGCATTGTGTACATGACGTGGAATGCACCGAAAGGTCCAGATGGTCAGGCTGTAATGGCTTCTAAATAGCGTGTACTTTCTAAAATGACAAGGGGTAGTGAAATGCACATGGAGGGAGATGACCAGGGTTCTAAATCCTAAATTTTTAGCATAGTAAGTTCATTCGTTCGGTCAGCAAATACTGGATGCTCCCGCACCCCAGCTGTGAGGGGCACATCCAGATGTCCAGGAGTCAGCCCTGGGGAAGATTCAACTAGGTAGTGAATCTTCAAGGCTCCCCATCAAGTGCATCTTGAGTTGTGTTCTGCTAGATAAGGTCAAAGTTCTGTGGGAACCTGCAGGGTGTGAGGAACATTCACCAGCTAGAGGACACAATCTTTGAGCTGAGTCGCAAAGATGACCCTGAGCTAATGTGCACAATTTGAGATTTAGAAAAAAGAATATATGCAGGTATGTGGAAGCATGGAGCATGAAATCCGCTATTCCTCCATTAGACTATGAAACTAATCTTAGGAGTAATAGCAGGGGAGAACAGAAGAAGTTGACTGGTGCATGAGTATTACTATGTACAGGTCATAAATGTGCAAGGATCCATCCACACGAGTCTCTGGCGTCTCCCTGAGTCATGCAACCCCTAAGGAGGGCTAAGGGAATATTAATAACGAGAAAACAGAAACGGCAAAATCTGAAATACATTCTGACTTCTGGTTTTGGAAAGTCCTTGTGTGGGACATTTGGGGGCCTTCAAAGGAAAGCAGTAGAAAGTGGGGGGTGGGGGAAGGAGATGGAAGGAAGGCAGCCAACGGAGAGACCCTGGGCTCAGATGGACCTCTGGGCCTTGGAGGATTCCTTGCCCTGCTGGCAGGAGAAAGGAAGATCTAGAAACCCCAGCCCCTGCAAATGAGTTTATTTGAGGGATCTACGACAGAGAGAGCTCCCCTGGTCTTGGCCCAGGAGATGGTGGGTGAGCAGTCAGCCTGGGCTGGGGTCCTACTGTCCTATCTGGGGGTAGAGCACTAGGGAGTGTTTTCTGAGAGTCTCCTAAGCTTGACACTGTAAAAAAAAAAACACCTATAAATGAAGAGGCGGTGTAGGGCAGTGGTCAGAATCCGATCTCCAGGGCTAGGGTCTGAATCCTGACACTGGCACATCCAAGCTGTGTGACCCTGGGCAACTTACTTGACCTCTCTGAGCCTCAGTTCCTCCACTGCAAAATGGGGAGAGTAGAAATACCTGCCACATGGGGTCACTGTAAGGATTAAACTCTGCCCAGCACTATTATTCAATACATAGGAATTTTTACTAACCTAAAAAATATAAAAGTATTAGTGAAGGGAAAAAGGTCGCCTGCATACATGTTTGGTAGAGGAAGAACAGCTGTATCCTGAGGAGACGGAGGAGACGTTTGGTGTTGCCCAAGCTGAAGCCCAAGCTCAGCCTCATTAAAGAAGACAGTCTCCGCTCTCAAGGCTGCCGGGACAAAACCTAAGCGCTTGAGTCAAGTTAAAGGATAAAACGATTCCCCCCAAATCCAGAAGAGAGTCACATAATTACACAGGTATAATGGTCTGTTCTCAGAAGTCCACGGAGCGAGAACTGCTAATTGCTCAGGGTTAAGAATAAAGGAGCATTATTTTAATTGTCATCGTCATTGTGATGATCCAGGTTGGAGACACTAAGTGAAGAGGCGGAAGAGATGTGACTTCACAACTGGAAAGAAGGTTCTCAAAATCTACAAGAAGGGACAGGGAAGAAAGCCACCCTGCTCAGCAGGATTTGCCAGAGGTCTGCAAACTTTATCTGCAAAGGGCCAATAACACATACTTAAGGGATTTGCAGGCCATTTAGAGTCTCTGATCTCAGCTATTCAACTCCGGGACTGCAGAGCAAAAGCATCCATAGACAATACACAACTGAGAAGTATGGCTCTGTTCCAATAAAACTTTATTTACAAAAGCAGTGGCTGTGGATTTGGCCAGGGGGCTATAGTTTGCAAATTCTGATTTAGAGTAGACATGAGAGCTGAACGAGAGCGGTAGCCCAGATGACCTGAGGCATCTCTGCAGTTATGAGCAATCTGCCCCAATGTGCACTGTGGAACATTCTCGGGACAGGGAGAGCAGATCCGGCCAGCCCTAGCTCCCCAGACTGACCATGGCAAGGTCCTTGTGTGGAGTAAGCCGCTTTCCCCATAGAGCAGCTCACTTAAGCCCAGCGCCAACGCATGTTCGGGCCTCAAAGGGGAGCTGGGGTGGAGATGGCTACACGAGCCAGGAGCAGAAACAATGCCAGCGAACATCTGCTTTCCCTACAGGGACCACAGCATCTGGCTGTGCACACAGCTGCCTGAGTCACTGCTCACGCCCACGAGGTTGCTCCAGAGCCCTGGTCGCCTCTCGCATTGTCTGCTACCCCACTGCCTCGGTAGGGGACAGAAGGGGACCCAAGCCGCCAGAGAGAGAATCAGGGCATCCTAAGCCTGCGACGGAGGCCACCCTCCCGGCCCGGCCACGGGCTCGGAGGACCCCAGGCAGATATCCAGCTTCTGTCTCAGCCCTCAGCAACCCCAGAGCCAGGCCGCAGGTGTGGACAAGCTTCAGGGCACCCTGAGGCTCTGGGGTCAGGGTGGGAAGGGGCTCGGTTTTCTCTGTCTCGGGAAGAGAGGTTACAAGGTCGCTCCAAGCTCACACGGCCCCGCTCGCTCCCTCCCTCCCTCCTGCTTTGATTCTCCTCTGCAGAGCCAGGAGACTGAGCTGTTTCCCAGTCCACCCTGACGCTGCCCCTCAGGGGGCTTGGACTAAAGAGTTATGGCTGTGGCCCCCGGACTTGGCCAGAGGAGGCCTGCGGGAGGGCAGGCGTGTGCATGCCGGAGGGGGAGAACTCTCTCTCTGCGCCTTCCTCACGCCGCCAGTGGGAGTCCCCTAGGGTGGGGGTGGGCACCCCAAACAGGACTGGGAGGGACCCAGAAAGGGCTGCAGTCAGGTCAGCAGCCCTTGTCCTTCTCGGCAGAGAAACCCCACAAGGAAGGACGAGGGCAGTGTCAGCTTGCCTCGTTGGAACCCTCCGGGGCCTGGAGTGCGTCCGCAGGAACACCTGCCTCACGTCTGAAGGTCCCTCTGGGGCGGTGCTATTTTGGGGTGACAGTTCTCTCAACTCCAGCACTGGGGTTCTCTCAGAGGTCAACACAAGCCTCTCCGGGCCCCGAGCGGCCCCCCAGTCATGGCCAACACAAGAAGTTGGTGCTAGGGGAAGGCTGCCGATCACAGGGCCCTTGGGGCTTTCGCATCCATGTCGCAGGGACCCGCAAAGGAGCTGGAAATGCCAGCGCCAGAGTCCCAGCAGCCGCCAGGACAAGGGCGGCCTGATGCTCACTAGGACCTGGTCCCAGCCCCCCGACCGTGTCCGCAAAGTGCAGATTTCCAGAGCGAGTCAGCACGACCCAGGACTCAGTGCCTGTGACCCCGGCCTGGTGGGAGCCTCCCGCAGCAGGTGGTGGCCCAGAAGCTGCTGCCCCAGGTGCGTTATGGTAGGTGGCGATGCTTCTGCTGCCCAAGAGCTGAAGGCCCTGATCAGAATCAGATGCTGAATTCCGGAGAGGAAAGTTCCAGCTCAGAGCAGCCACCTCCCCTCCCCACACCCAGCCAGCAGCACCTGAGACACACCAGAAAAACCATAGCATCACCCACTGGTTAGCGTGGCAGCTACGGGTCTGGCCTGGAGGGGCCACAACCCCTCTCCCCAGTCCTGGGGCTGAAAGTGAGGGGAGCCTGCAACTGGGAGAACAGAACAGATACCTTCACTCTGCTGCAAAGAAGTGCTTCCGGCAGGCAGGCCGCAGAAGGGCCTGGAGACCAAGAACCTGCATTCAGAACTTGGCCCTGCTCCGTTCCAGAGGCGGGCCCTTGGTCGGCTCTTTTAACTGAGCCTCTGGTTCTTAATATGAAAAAGTGACAAATGTCACACCTCTAGACACATGGTGGGGAGGACCACGTTTGTGTGCACCAGGGCGGCTAGCTGCTCGCTGCTCGGGCCTCAGCATAGTGGGGACACCAGGGCTTCAGGCTCAGGCCACCAAGGCTCACCCAGCCTGAGATGAAGCGTCTCTGCCAACTGTCCCCCAGCAGGAGGCCTTCATGCAGTGGGATACTGTGCCAACTGTCCCAGCATTCCCGAACTGCCTACCAGCTGTGAGAGCAGCCCGAGGAGCCCTGCCACCTTCGGGGAGGCATGGACGGAGGGGGCCAGGCTGGGGTCGGGATGCCCTCGACAGGGACCTGAGACCACAGATCTGCCCCTGGATGGCATGCTAGGAGCTGGAGCTGAACCCAGGACTCTGCTGCCCATAGAAACCCTCCGCACTTCTTGACCCCAGGACCCTGCTACCTATAGAGATCCTTCCCATTTCTCGCCTCATACCTCTCAGGAAACCTCCCCGACCAGGTCCTAGACAGGAAAGAACTTGGGTTCAAATTCGGGTTCTGGCGCTTTCTGTGTGTGCAACATTCAGACGCTATAAACCTGCCGATTCGTGGTTTCCTCACCCATTAAATATAAACACGGCTGCCCACCTCCCTGAATGCGGACCGAGCACGCCATGCATAGCCTTCGCCTGTCCAATAAGACCATCTCGGGAGACAGATTCACAGTCTTTTAAACACCAGGAAACAAAGGGCCAGAGACCTTAAATGACTTGCTCAAGGTCAAAGAGCTAGTTCTGACCCCAGATCTGTGGGGTTCCTTAATTCATTCCATCCACCCATCCACCCATGAACAAATACACGTGTATGGCCTACTGTGTGCAGACACAGGCCACAAAGCAGTAAACGAGAGACACTCTCCCTGTCCTGGGAAGCTTACTTCTAGTCTGGGAGGCAAATAATACAAAGACTGTTTTGATGGTGGCAAGTGCCATGGAGGGGTCATTGGCCATGGGGCGGACAGTAACTGGGGTAGGGACGGAGGTGTGATGTCTCGTGCGGCAGGTCAAGGAAAGCCTGTCAGTCTGAGAGGTGAGGAGGTGGCAGCCACGGGAGAGCCAGGGTCCAGAAAGCACCAAGTCCCTGAGGCAACACCGACCATGCGGTCCAATCCAGGAACAGGAGGCCAGTGAAGAGCAGGTGCACTGAGTCTGGAGATGCATCTGGGCCAGGCTGTGTAGACCGTATAGGCTGTGGGGCTGGGTTAAGGAACACGGATTTTTCCCCCTAAGTTCAAGGAAAGCCTTTGGCCGGTTTGAAGCAGGAAGTGCAAGGTGATATGATTTACATTTCTAGAAGTTCACTGTGGCCTGAGCTGGTGCCCACAGCTAGACATGGCCCCCCCTCACATGGTGCTGGATAGACCTTGGTAGCCTCCAACACATGGCGGCATTTGATGAAGGCTGCTAACTCCCTGCATCTCCCACTCCCATTAGCCTTAGTATCCTGAGTACTGTGGCCCTGGGCAAAGGATGTCACCTGCAGGTAGGCATCCTTCTGTTCTCTCTCTCCCAGTGCCTTGCCCCATGGCCTGCACACAGTAGGTGCTCAGAAAACGCCAGCTACTTGGGGGACTGACTCCTGTGAAAACAACTGGAAGTTCACAGGGGCCCCAGTCAGGAAATCAGGGGTCTCGGATGAACACTTACAATCTTGGGTGGCGGGAGGTCTGGAAGACTCTTCTGAGGGGCCGAAGAGTGCTGGCCAGGCTCCCCGTTGGTCAGTGGGTTCTGCTCCTCGGCTGCTGTGGGCAGCAAACAAGAGAAAGCTTCAGTGAGGGGTGCCCAGCCTCACAGCAGGGCCCATTATCCCGGAATGTCTGGTCACATGGACCATGAGATCTATTTGAGCAGGTGTTAATTACCCAGGTGGGCGGTCCCAGGGAAAACCCAATGTGGTTTTCCCTCCCAGAATAGGGTGCATGTGGTGCCTCAGCCATGGGCAGATTCCTCAGAAGGAACGGGTTTGGGGTTTCTGGCAGGCTCCGCACCCTCTCTTCCACTTGCCCTGTGCCAAAAATGGCCCAGCCGCGGAGCATTAGCGAGTGGAGAAGCTGCCCTGTGGTCGTTATATTGAGCAGCGCCCAGCACCGACCCTGTGATTCCAGCTCCTTCCATCCCAGTTTCCCCAGAAGGCAAACGACCTTGGGCACAGGGGCAGCTTGCACTGGGTCACTTCTGCTGGGTCCCAGGCTTGGCAGTGGAACGGGAGGTGCCGAAGCCCCACTGGACAACTCGGCCACCAGCCCTCCGTGTGCTTTTTTTTTTTTTTTTAAGATTTTATTTATTTATTTGACACACAGAGAGAGACAGCGAGAGAGGGAACACAAGCAGGGGGAGTGGGAGAGGGAGAAGCAGGCTTCCCGCGGAGCAGGGAGCCCGATGCGGGGCTCGATCCCAGGACCCTGGGATCATGACCTGAGCCGAAGGCAGACGCTCAACGACGGAGCCACCCAGGCGCCCCCCTCCGTGTGCGTTTAAGGAAAAGGCTCCGGAGGCTCTTCTGAGCCTGACCGTTTCAGCCAGCGGCCCAGCCAGCCCCAGGACAGACAGACTCAGATGGATGTGGCCTCGGGGCTTTGGTGGCTGGGATGCTGAAGCGAAGCCTTGAACAGGACCGAGTGCCTTGGAGCACTGCCTCCCCACCTCTTGCTAAGCCTCTGCATTTTGGCCACAGGCTGGGGAGTTTGGAGATGGGGCTTCTAAATCCCTCTCCTCTGCA
The DNA here is from genome assembly GCF_029215605.1 of Mirounga angustirostris. Classification (NCBI taxonomy): domain Eukaryota; kingdom Metazoa; phylum Chordata; class Mammalia; order Carnivora; family Phocidae; genus Mirounga; species Mirounga angustirostris. The sequence goes on from NW_026991714.1 coordinate 138,691,421, forward strand.
ACTAGGCAGCTCTGCAAACCTCTGGGCCTCCCTGAGGTCCTGCCAGACCCACTCCTGAAGGTTTTCAGAGAAAAGGAGAGCAGAACAGAGCAGAAGAGGAAGACATCATGGAAGACACAGTATGTCCTTCTGATGTAAGGTACAATGTTCTGCCAAGAAAGCACCGTTGAGCGAAACTTTTGAATATTAAGGCAGGTGCTAACATCAGCATTTCCATCCTCTATTACCGCCCCTCCCACCGACACACATAAAATCCAGACTTCTATCAAAAGATATAAAGCTGGGGCGTGGAATCAGCACCATACAACAGCTGTTTCCCTAGAACATCTGACTATGATTTCCTACTCCCGGGATGATGCTGGGGAAAGCGGAGAGACTTTAGGGCCAGATTCCTTATCCACGAAGGGGACATGAGACCTTTAAGAGGCAAGGAGGTGGCTTGATGAAATATCCCAAAATACATCAACCCAAAATACTATCAACCAAAATGTGAGTGCCAGAAATAACTCCACTGGGCTGTCTGGTGCTGGCTGGGAGGAAGGGCGGCGGGGGGGGGGACCAAAGCTGATGCCTGCCCCTCCCAGAAGCTGGCCGAGCCATCCGCAGGGCTCTCCTGTACCTTTGTCTTGGGACTCCGCATTCTGTTGCTTGTTGACGGTCACTTTGTTCATATAAATGTACTCCTCGTCAGAACCTGCAGAGGGAGGTTGAAAGACAAAGGTTTCACGTGATTCCACGATGGGAAATGGTTTCTAGAGAGAAACAGTGTCCCCCGAGACACTGTCATTAGCCAGGGTTCCAGTAAAAGCATACATTTTGACTTGACTGAAAGAGTCCATTATAGAGTTGACAAATTTCCAAACAGAAATGCCAAGTTGCTGACTGTTAGTTTCCTAACTTGGGGGTGGTGGGGGGGGGGAGGGCGAGGGAAAAGATAGGTATAGAAGGATAGCTTCAGGATTAAAAGTCTTAACTGGAAAGGCACCTGCACCTCGAAGATCTGCCCCATATTCCACCAAGCAGATTTCTCTACATTTCCTAGCATTTCACTTAAATTGTAAAGTATTTCTGGCGATTTTATTTATTCATCTGAGAGAGAGAGAGAGAAAACACAAGCAGAGGGCAGGTGCTAACATCAGCATTTCCATCCTCTATTACCACCCCACAGCAGAGGCAGAGGGAGAAGCAGACTCCCCGCTGAGCCGGAAGCCCCACGTGGGGCTTGATTCCAGGACCTGAAGATCACGACCTGAGTCGAAGGCAGATGCTTAACCATCTGAGCCACCCAGGTGCCCCTAAATAAAGAAATCTTAAAAAAAAAAAAGAAAATAAATTATAAAACATTTCATATCCATCATTCTCACCCTAGTCTGAGTTACTTGCTTGGGCTCATCAGAGTGATGTCTCTGTAAGGTAGGTCACACTGAGGATCTGGAAATTTAGTTCCCATGCCACTGTGGGGGCCTGAGCCCCCCAAATCGTGAGCTCTGGGTTTGGAGGGGTGAGTGTGCTGGGAATTGAAAGTGGAGCCCTGCCTGGCACTTGCTCTACCCTGTAGATTGCACCTTACAGCAGCATAGCCCTTCCCTCTTTTAAAATCTTTTTTTTTTTTTTTTTTAAGATTTTATTTATTCATTTGACAGAAAGAGAGACAGAGAGAGAGAGAGAGCATGCACAAGCAGGGTTAGGGGCGGAGGGAGAGGGAGAAGCAGACTCAGCCAAAGGCAGACACTTAACTGACTGAGCCACCCACGCGCCCCTAAAATCATTTCTGTGTAGGCTACCTTTCCAGGACCTGTCTGGGCAGAGAAATGTTAGTCTCCCAACACTGCTCAGTTTCTTAAGCCCCAAAGACCGTTTCTTCAGAAGACTGCAGAGGAAGCTCATCCTAATGCTCCTCCTCTTAGAAATCCTCCTGCATTTCTTTTTTTTGCCCCTTAATTTGCACTTCCTAGAAACATGTGGCTCCACTGGTTGGAGACTGTTACCCAGTGAGGGGACCCATTCAAACCCGGGTAAAGGAGGCAGTTCAGTGTCAGGCCTGTGCCACAGACTGCCCAGCCTCCAGCCCAAAGGCCTGCAAAAACAGAGCCCTGAAAACCCACAAGAACACGGGGAGGACACAGCCAGAGGGGTCTTCTGCCCTCAGCCTGCGGGATCACCACCCCAGTGCCCGGCCCTGCCAGGACCCGTCAGCAACATCACCTCATCCTGCAGCAGTTCATGGGAGGGAACTATGAGGTCTAATGTAGTTAGCTACAACTGGTATCCTTCCACTCAGTGAGAGCCAGAGGGGCCGGGTCAGTACCTTCTCCAGAGGAGAACACACAAGAAGAGTGCCCAGCAGGGGCGGGCAGCAAGCTCTGCCATTCATCGTGTAATTCTGAGCAAAACAGCTACCCCACGTGCCTTGTCTGCCTAGCATGGGAAACAACTGTGATGCACATTGCCTGTTTTTACCAAACTCTTAAGTTTCCAAGGGTACAAAACTCAAATATTAAGGAAGTTGAAAAAGTTAACCTGATAACTAACAAAAATTAAAAATGACAGCCTAAACCATGGGGAATGGCTCAAAGGCTCGATAATGGGAAAAGTTGAAAAAAACATCACACATCAACATGCATAACAACAGTCACCTTTAAAAATAGATGGATTACTAGAGAGTGTGTAAATTGGCACAGACATTTTGGAAGAGATTTTGGAGGATAATTTAAGTGTTCATATTCTTTTTTTCTTTTTTCCAAGTGTTCATCGTCTTTAACCCAGCATTTCCACTGCCAGAAATTTGTCCTAAAGATAAACTTGGAAGAGATTTTGGAGGATAATTTAAGTGTTCATATTCTTTTTTTTTTTTTCAAATGTTCATCGTCTTTAACCCATCATTTCCACCGCCAGAAATTTGTCCTAAAGATAAAGATAAAATTTTGTAAACAAAATTTTGAGGATGTTTATTGTAAGGTTGTGTGAGGTTTTTTTGTTTTTTTGTTTTTTTTAAGATTTTATTTATTTGAGAGAGAAGGACAGAGAGCATGAGTGAGGGGATGGGTCAGAGGGAGAGGGAGAAATAGACTCCCCGCTGAGCAGGGAGCCGGATGTGGGGCTCGATCCCAGGACCCGGAGATCATGACCTGAGCTGAAGGCAGATGCCCAATCAGCTGAGCTATCCAGGTGCCCCGTATAAAGTTTTTTTTTTTAATTACAAAACCTAATGCCACTAATCACTGTTTATCCATCCGTGGATACTACCGAACTGTGAAAAATAACAAAGTAGCTCTATGTCCACTATTACAGAGATATCCAAGACTTACAGTTGAATCATGTTTCAGAATAGCAAAAAAAGAAAAAGTAGGGGAACTGTCAGCACATGGAAATGTGCACAGGCAGCAGTTCTAAATGTAAAAATAACGTAAAGCAGAATACAGAGGCAAACCACGACTACATGAAAATATTCAGATGATGCCGATAAAGATCAAAATAGGGACTGAAGGAATGTAAATAGCACAATGTTCATCTTATGTTCATTTATTTTTTTCTTACTGTTGACTAAGCCCACGCTCCTGTAAAAAGGAAAAAGAAAAAGACAAGACATTATTGTCATTGTTTTAACTGTTAGATTCTGGGCAGGTGCTTCCTCCCCAAGATGGCAGCTTGTAAACTGCAGAGAAAATGAGCACCACCAGCCACTTCCCAAGGCTGCGATTCCCACCTTGGGCACTCTGCTGCAGGCCGTGGTTGGTCAGGCTTTGATTCTCAGGGTGCTACTTCAGGACCTAGGTTGGTAAGTAAGAGGCTCCCAGAACCGTCTGCAGTCCTGGGAAATGCCCAGTGAATTTGGCCCTATAATGGGAGGCTGCTGAGCTGTCCCGTGCCTGGGAGGCAGGAGCCTTGGGTTGGAGAATTTTCTATCATTCTCTCATTCATTTTCAGAAGTGCACGGAGCACCCGGCACCATGCGAGGTGCTGGGGATACAGCACTGAACGAAATAGAAGACACCGTCTCTACCTTTATCAGCCCAACATTGGTGGGGGAAACAGAGGCCCATGGGATGGTTAACACAAGCATGTGGAGAGTAACAGCACAGGTATGGTTAGAAGGAGAGCTCAGCGTGCTCTGAGTAAGCGTGTGGCTCCTGGGTAATGACCCCTGTGTGCAGGGCGTGGTCTGGATGGCAGTAGGGAGGAGGGACAGGGACCTCTTTGCTACAGTCGGATAGACAGAACATCAGCAGCCTTTCCCATCCGAGGGGCACCCCTCCCCCCGGCCGACACTTTCCCAGAGTCTCTGAGCAGGGCCCTGGGAGACCCATGGTCCTCTCAGGTGAAAACAGGGAACAAATAACAGGCTCCTGAGAAACAAACCTCAAACCCTGCCTTGACCTCACCATCCAGATGAAAGCCAAAGAGAAGAGAAAATCCTCGTTGCGCTCATATAATAAAAGATCAGAAAACCCAAATGGACAATTTGAAAAGGGTAAACACACATACACACACGCTCTCTCTCATACTCTGCCCAAAATGTGTGGGAGTAAACAACAGCTCAGCCAATGTAGACCACAGACTATCTCAAAATGATCAGCCTGCCTCCACCTACAAGTCCCATCAAGCTGAGCTAATTTTCTGGAACACAGACAGGAAGACGGGCCTGGGAGACTGAGAAGGAAGACAAATGCTTTGATTTCAGGGGGGCTTTGGATTCTGTCCTGGGTAGCGCAATTACTGCTGGTGCAGGTGAATCTGGAACGCGGGGTGCTGAGGGGGGTAGAGCGGTGAGGGCCGCCTGCCCACGCCCGAGCCCTGGCTTTGCCACTCACAGCCGTGTGCCTTGAAGAAGCGACTCTCCAAATCCTCCACGCTCTTGTTGAGAAGATGAGGACAACATCTCTCTCGCTGACTTGGGATGGGAACTAGGTGGCATCATCCGCCTCCTACGTTAGGCCCCCTGCCAGGACAGAGGATGTGCACAAAAGCTGTCAGCTGCTGCTTTAAGCACTGTGCTGGCGAAGGGAGCACGGAGAGGACCAGAATGGACACCAGCCTTGAGAACAGGAGGGGCAGCCACGGGTCGCGGTAAGGCTGTGCATGCACTTCCAGTGGTCTGAGTGGTGCACTGTGGGCAATTCACGTTGGGGCGCCTCCTGCAAGCCGCGGACACCGAGGGTGGGGGGAGGGCCTGACTTTATCAGCACAGAACATGCAAAGATCTGGGGTGAAACAAAGCTCATCCTACAGGAAGCTACCCAGCACATGAACCCAAAGAGGGACCCCACCCAGGGGGCCCGGAGAGAGTGATCAGAACCAAGAACCAGGGGTCGGAGCCCATCCCAGGGGTCTTCCAGTTCCCAAGGGAGGTGCTGTCTAGCATTAAACATCCCAAGTCAGAGCACATCCAAACGGTCAGTCGGGGAGTGTGCTTCTTAAAGAGTTGGACTCATCGATCCTGCCTCGGGGTGACTCATCTCTGATTCACCCGCTTGGTCATGTGCATTTCCCACCTAGCCTTCCCACCTCTGATGCGCTGCTGACCAGCCACGGAGCCGGGAGGAGCCTGGGAACCCCAGGGTGGCCGGGAGAACGGCAAAGGCCCCAAATGGGCTCCAGGAAAACGCCTCTCACGGAAGGCTAAGAGAGCCAGCTCGTCCCGCAGAAGACAAGGCTGCCAGGCAGACAGCACATGCCTCAGCGTTAGGACTTCTGTCTCACTCAGAGAATAAAAACTAGTTTCGAAGGGAACAAAGAAAAGGAAAAGCGACCCTGAAACGTAGCACAGTGGGTCCAGGTTGGACGTGAGGGAGAATTTCCTGGCGGCAAGGGCTGCAGATGACCGACTTCCCTCCTCGGGATGCATTTCAGCTGCTCCTGCCGCCAGGCAGAGGGATCGGATGCCCTCCTATGGTCTCTCACTGTCCCAAAATATCACTTCCACTTCTCAGACATCCGACATAAAAATAGACTCAACTAAACTGTCAGGACTTCACAAGAAGGCTTTTTTTAAAAAAGAAAATCTGAGTGTACTGGAAATGGAACCATATGCCCGCAAGAAGGCTTGTGCAAGGACGTTCAAAGCAGCCTTATTACTCGTCACAGCCCAAACCCGTGAACACCACGCATGCATGGTGGGAGAAATCAGAACAATGGTTACCTTGGGGTGAGGGTGGGGGCGGGGAGGAATTTGCTGGGAAGGGGCAAGAAAGAACTTTCTGGAATGATAAAAACGTTCTCTGTCTTGTTTTGGGTGGTAGGTACACAGGTATATACTGCTGTCAAAACTCACTGAATTGAATGCTTAAGATCTACGTACTTGAGTGTATATAAAATCTCCCTCAATAAGGATAGGAAAAAAAAAACCCTATGCACTCAAGAGTTCTGTGAACTCCAAGCTTTAAAACTATGTTTTCCTTTGGGCCACGGGGCAAGTGATTTCAACTCTCCAGACCTCATCTGTAACAACAGCACCAACCTCAGAGGGGTGACTTGAAGATGAAACAAGTTAATACACGTGCAGGTAGGAAATGCTCAATTAAGCGTTGGCTCTTATTCGAACTGTTTACTAGCCCTTCTCTCCTTTGAACGAGTAAGGAAAAGTGCTTCGAACACACTTTAAAACCACACTCAGGGCTGCCGTGCTGAGTGTTCAGAGATGTCTGGGGCTCGCATCCAGGTCACATCACTCCTGCACTACCGTGATGGGATGAGCTGTGTTCCCCTCCCCCACCGCCCAAATTCATCTACGAAGTCCTCGCCCTGGATACCTCAGAATGTGACTCTGGTAGGAGAAAGCGTCATTAAAGAGGTAATCAACATTAAAGGAGGCCACCAGGGTGGGCCCCGATCCAACATGACCGGTATTCTTGTACGAAGAGGAGATTTGGACACGCACACAGAGGGAAGATGGTGTGAAGACCCAGACAGAAGGCAGCCATCTATAGCCAGAGAGGGAGGCCCCTGAAGGAAGCCACCCTGCCCAAAGCCTTGATCTCAGATTTCGGGCCTCCAGAACACTGAGAAAACAAATTTCTATTCTTTAAGCCACCCCGTCGGGGGGACTTTGTTGTGGCAGCCCGAGCGTGACTATCTTTCTGTTCCCATGTGGACCTCTCTGAGGCCCCCGGGCCACACTTACTGCTGCTTTTGGTGTAAAGCCGGAGGAGCTCAGCCAGGCTGCTCTTCTTCACCACAGCTGTGCTGCTTAGGTTCTCCTGGTCGAGAATCTTGAGGAAGTCATCCAGCTCTGTCAACAGCTGCTCCAGGGCTAGAGACAGAAAAGAGAAGAACCCTTTATAGTCGCTGCCTTCCCTCCAAAGGGCCAACTCAGATACACCTCCAGATCCTGCATCACCTCACCACGGGCCCTGCGGTCCTGAGGGGGAGGGAGCGGGGGAAGGCCTGGAAGCACCTGGGGACCCAGCCAAAAGGTGGGATTCCCAGGGAGAGGAAAACAGGCCCTTGGTTTTGAGATGGACAACCTTGGCTGAACCTGCAGGTCTACCATTTGCTAGAGTGACAGTGGCCAGACAGCCCAGTCGAGCCCATCAAGCCATGAGAGTCTGGAGACAGGATTGCTTCCTTGACCGAAAGTCAATCAGGACAGCTCAGGGTCTGGAGAACCTGAACACAGATCAAACCTATAACCATCAAAAGAAATGCTGTGGTTGACCCAATCGTTCATCCTTTCCCCAAGGACAAGGAAACAGAGTCACTCCAAGGTGATTCAACAGTGATTATGCTGCCCCTGCAGAAATATGGACGACCCATCAGAAGCCACGGCTGGGCAAACAGAAAAATAAAACCTTCCTGAGTTTCTTCAGTAAATAAGCCACCTCAACTGAAACTGAGTCCAGCATCACTCCCAAGCTGGCTAAGGGCTCTGGTCCCATGGATTCAAGGTATCAAATTGGCTCCACCGTTGTAGAAGTGCTTGTCAGTTTCTCACTGGAACCACCTTGCAGAGATGCTAGTGCAGAGGACAGCAGGGTAGGTGCAGGGCATTCACCACTGCTGTTGTTGCTGTTTGGGTTTGTTTTGTTTTTTGGGTTTTTTTAAAAGATTTTATTTATTGGGGCGCCTGGGTGGCTCAGTCGTTGGGCGTCTGCCTTTGACTCAGGTTATGATCCCAGAATTCTGGGATCGAGCCCCACATCGGGCTCCCTGCGCAGCGGGAAGCCTGCTTCTCCCTCTCCCACTCCCCCTGCTTCTGTTCCCTCTCTCGCTGTGTCTCTCTGTCAAATAAATAAAATCTTAAAAAAAAAAAAGATTTTATTTATTTATTTGAGAGAGGGAGAGCGAGAGACAGAGCACAAGAAGCAGGGAGAGAGAGAAGCAGACTCCCCACTGAGCAGGGAGTCCGACGCAGGGCTCGATCCTAGGACCCTGGGATCATGACCTGAGCCAAAGGCAGACACTTAACCGACTGAGCCACCCAGGCGCCCCTGTTGTTGCTATTTGTAATCTAATCTCTACTAAGAATAGGATGCTGCACTTGCTGATGGGGTCGTCATCTTGGCTCTGCTGCCCACCTGGCTCTCCAGAACATGCTCAGGAATGGCAGCCAGCTCCTTGAGGTTCTATACTGTGCTTTCCAACCCTGGGTGCATGGGGTCACCTGGAGAGCTTTAAAAAAAATCCTGATACCCAAGCCACGCCCTAGATTGATGATATCAGAATCTCTGGGAGTAGAACCCAGGAGTCAGTCAGTAGTTTTTTTTTTTAAAAGATTTATTTATTCGAGAGAGACAGACAGACAGAATAGGGGTAAAGGGAGAGAGAATCCCAAGTAGACTCCACACAGAGTGCGGAGCCCGATGTGGGGCTCGATCTCACCACCCTGAGATCAGGACCTGAGCGGAAACTAAGAGTCGGACGCTTAACCGACTGTGCCACCCAGGCGCCCCAGGAATCAGTAGTTCTTAAGCCTCCTCAGGTGATTCCAGTGTGCAGCCAACACTGAGAACTGTGGGTCTAGATGCAGTGCCAGAGCCACACCTGAGGGCCCTGCTCCCGAAGACAGCAGAGACAAGCAGCCCTGACTTGTCCCGTACCACCTGCTGTGGGAACGCTGAGCAGTCACACAATCTCTCCAAGCTCGTTTCCTCACCCGGGAAGTGGAGAAGGCCATGTAGGCCCTGCCCATTTCACAAAGTTATAAACACAAATGACAAAATCTTATTAGCTCAATGAGAAGACCACATGTGTCCTACACCTTTGGCACCTACACTGTGTTGAATGAATGTTTATGGAATGAATGAATAAATGAATGACTTCATTAGGCACCTGCTAGTTCACAAGTTGAAGAGCTAAGTAAGCATCGTTATGCCCATTTTGTAGACAGGGGTCTGAGGGCCCAGAGAAGGCCCAGAAGGTCCCACGTGGCTCATGGTGGAGAGCTCGCCTGCTGTCTGACTCTTAAGACTGAGCTCCTGGCAACCCCCGTTGGGGTGGATATCTCACTGGATGTCTCCATCCATGTAGGGCATTCTTCCAACAGCCCCCAAAAGCCAGCTCCCTAGAATTGAACAAGAGCCCCAGATTATCCCCCTAACCCCTTCATTAGAAAAAGAAGCCCTCATGCTCTCCTGGTTCTAAGGGAGAGCCCAGCGGCCTCTTTCTGTTCAAACACCTCCTTGGACCTCATTTTGGTAGTAGCCTTTGAACCCCATTGCTACAAAGTCAAACTCCCTGGAATGAATGTTGCCATTGCTTGTGAGAGAGCTGGAGGAAGGGAAGGGGGTGAGGATTTGCTTGCTTCAGAGGAGGGCAGTGCCAGCCCATGTGACTATCCGATCGAACACAGGGCTCAGCCAGCTCACCCACATGCCTCGCGTCATGAGAGCGCTCTCTTCCTGGCAGGGGTACCCCTGAAGGAAACTCCAGTTTGCCAAAGCCGGAGAAGCAGCAGAGAACCCTCCACTCTCCCTCTCAGGGTCCTGGTAAAGGATGAAGAACGAAGCAAGCTCCACGGAGGTCTAGGTGTCCACTCCTCTGTGGCTTGTCAAAAGCCAAGTGAAGGTAAAATGCAGCGAGCAGCTCAGAGGCTGCATGCGGTCAGTGGTGGCCTGGCTCCCAGGCCTGGAGGCGGGTTGGAAGGTGGCCCTCGTCTCTGCCAGTGATGAGATGGATAGATGGGTGAGTGAGAGCCAAGATGACGCAAGAAGGAAGCCACGTTTGGGCAGTTCTGCCTGGGAAAGGGCCCTGGGCCAACAGCAGAGTCTCTTGCCCTATTCTCAGTATTGGGAAGAGTGGGTTTCCAAGAAGCCAATGGCTTTTGCCTGGTCTACTTAAAACCAGACTCTTAATGGAGTGGGATTTGAAAGGGCACCAGCAAGAGCTCCCAAAGCCCACCAATCAAGACCATGGGACCCCAGGATGTGCTCAGCACTTAGCTGGGCCCTCGGCCTCAACCAACCAGGAAATTAAAATGGAGATCAGGACAGGGTGGTTCTTGCCTTGTGCAAGCTCAGAGGCAGAACAAGACCAGCCCAAGGGAAGAGATTTACAGACCAAGGCAAACCACCAAAAATTCACACCAAAAAGAGTGAGAGGAGATCTGACAAGAATCCTAGGCCTGGAAGGCTTCTGGGAAGAGGTGCAGTAGGGTAAGGCCTTAGGTTGTTTTTGTTTGGTTTTGAGTATTTTTTTGAACAGCTATTCATGACTTTCCTGTTGGCTGCAGGAACTCGACAGGCTAAAAAGCAGTGAGTTTAAAGAAGTCGAAGCAGGGAAAACAAAGGATAAATCTGAGGAAATGACACCGAGCCTTGAACTCGGCTACAGGGGATGTGGAAAAGTGAATGGGCCTTGCAAAGCAGCTAGGATCTCAAGCTGTGCTTTTCCTGACCTTCTGAACCCTTCCAGGCTGTTACTGCTACTTCCGCTTACAAAAAAAAAAAAGGCACGAAAACTCCACTGTCTCTTCAGTTTCACATCCTCAGCTATTCCCCAAAGCTGCCTGATTCCTGGAAAACAGCTTTAGTTTATTTTCAAACAAGCAAATATGTACTGGGCCAAAGGGTAAAGAGTGTCGTGCCTACTTCTGGGGAGACAAAGTTGACCCAGATAGGGTCCCCCAGCCTCTCCAGGAGCTCCATGTCTGGAGACGGGGGCCCAGTGAATACGCAGGGTGAGCAGAGAAGTGATTCAGGAATGTGTCCAAGGATCAGGAAGGTGCCACGAGACAAACTCGGGGCTTATCTGCAAGAGGAATTTATAAGCTGGCCACTGAGGATGAATAGGAGTTTCCTGGGAAGAGGCAGAGGCATTTTAGGAAAAGGGAAAGAGATGTTCAAACAACTCAAGAACTGAAAGCACACGGGGTATTCGAGAAACCATAGGTCTCTCTGTACATCGAGGCACACGGGGCATGGGGGGCAGGCAGATGGCACATGGAGGGGCGGATGGTGGGCTCTAAGGCCAGAACTGTGACATTAGATCAGGCAGGCAGACCATAAAGGCTTGATTTGCTTTGCTGAGTCCATGCTTTATCCCGCAGGACCTCTAGGCAATGCCGTGGGAGGGCCATGCACAAGGTCTTGAACAGCCTGGAGATCGAATAACTCTGCCAACAGTAGGGAGGACAATGGAAGCGGACCAGGGGACCAGGAGGGGAGGCAAGGGCGGGCAAGGGACCATTATTAGTGCAGATGAGAATGACAAGGGTGTGACCTAATCATGGCGTCCAGGGACCACGCAGGACGCTGCATCCCACCACTCCCAATTCTCTCAACCACCCCGCAAGCACACGGCATGGGAACGGGCTCTTGAGGCCCATATCCGCAGTTAGTAGTGGCCCTGGGGCTCAAATCCAAGTACGCCCAAGTCCCTCGGCTGGAGCCATTCCCAAGAAGTCAGGGAGGTTTATGTGGATCATGACCTCTGTCTCCTGTTCCACCATGCTTGGCAAAGCAACAGTGGGGGGCTCTAGATGAGTAGAACAGAGGCAAGGGGATAATTCCATGAGATGCAGGGACTTAAGATGCCCTGGGTGACGGAGAACTGCAGAATGCCATCAGACACAGGCCTGTGGCCCTGTGGGAACCGATAGGCCAGGCAGACGGGTGGTGGTAGTGGGGAGCATCAAGAAAGCAGAGACAACCCCCATTCTTCCTCTTAAAACAGCTGTGCTAGGTGAAGGGTAAGCACCAGAGTTGAAGAAACACAGGACCAGGACCCCAAGTCACAAAGCTGGGATGTCCTTTCTGTCCCTCTCTAGCTCTGCATCCAGAGCAGCCCACGACCAGCAGCAATCAGCTTCTGCCTCCTGACATTTCTCCCTGCCAAAGCCAGTTCACGGGCATCTCCATGTGAGCCTGGTCTGTATTCCCGGCTGGGCAGGAGCGCTTCCCGGTCGAGGGTCAGCCTTTGCAGAAATGTCTGGGGCTCTGACAAGGTGCTAAGCGCAGCAGAGACCAGGGATTCTCCTGTGGTCGTACAGGCCACAGCTCCAGACTCTCGGAGATAACAATCAACAAAAGCAATCACAAAAAAGCTCATTTGTGCCAACCCTGGTGACATTTTTCGGCCCTCAGAGCTCGGAGGAATGTGGCCATTTCATTGAGCCTCTGGAAGGCACCCGTTCCATTTCCCTCCCCCCCCCCCCCAACACCTCCCCCCTTCTCATTTTGGTCTCTCTCTCGTCCTCCAGCAGAGGGAGGGAAAAATAAGTGTGTTGTTCATTCTGGAAACTGTAGGCCCTTGTGCAGGATTTCCATCCTGGCTCTGTTAAAGTTCAGAGTTGTCTGCTCAGGGTCTGACAAATCATCAATAAGATTCTTGTTCGGGGCTTCTAAGGCCCACGCAGAGCTGGGCAGTTCAACTGCTCGATTCATCGCCCTCGGCCATGGCCAAGCTCTGCCTCCAGATGACCTCCTCCCCCGGTTTTTCTCATCTTGAGGCAGTCTTGCTTTTTGGTCACTAGGTTCCCAACCATAAATGTCTTCCCAACATGCCGAAAAAGCTGTTCTTCATGGTTCCCCTGCTGTTTTATGCGCAATTTTTATTTATTCAGCTGCATTTGCTGAAGACCCGTGATTGAACATGATTTTCCTTCCAAACATGAAACTAAACAGACCTCTTCTTTAAGTATAAAGACATGCATCCCGCTCCTTGCCCCAACAGTTCCCAAGATGGAGTCACTGGGCATATTATCCGTGTGAACCCAACTGCTGGGGACCAACCACAGTGAAGAACGTGGGAGAAGTTTCTGTGACGAGCACCAGCACCACGTAGTTGCAACCGAGGGCAGAAAATGCCGAGTCCCTTCCTCCCGATCACAGACGAATCCTCAAGTTCTCAAGAATGAGCTTTTGGAAAACATGCCCCTTTGTTCCACCTAAGAAGGGACACATCAGGCCGAAGTCCCCTTTCTTCATAAGTGCTACGTGCCAAGCCAGCCTTTGCCAAGCACCTGCTGAGTGCCTGGCATGTTAATAAGTGGCTTTTCTTCTTTGTTTTTTTACAGTGGCAACAGACGCATAACATAAACTTTACCATTTTAATGACTTTGAAGTGTTCAAATTAGTGGCAGTAAGTATGCTGACAATGGTATCCTTATGGATTTGCCAGTTCTAGACATTTCACATAGATGGAGTCACGGAATATGTGTTCTTCTGTGGAATGGCTTCTTTCACGGTGCATTAACAATTTCAAGGTTCATTCACCCTGTGGCTTCTAGCAATATTTCATTCCTTCTCCTCCCCTGGCAACCTGCATAGCCTTTGTGGTCTAGTCCTTTTCCTTAACATAAAGCACGTGAGATTTATCTATGCTGTTGCATGGATGAGAAGTTTGCTCTTTTTGATTGCTGTGCAGTATTCCATTGTATGGATGTAGGAAGCCCAAATGTCTCCATGGATCCACATATCTCCTCTGCCAGGTGCTTCTGCAAGCACAGCAGGGTCCTGTGTCCTGACCCCGGTTTGTCATGCTCTGGAAAGCACCTTCCTGCTGACTTGGAAGAGTATGCCTGCATTCAGTACACTTAATACACTTAATGCCCACTCAGGGGCCTGGCTACAAATGGAAAAGCAGTGATTTTCTTCACAATGGCTACACAATGGAATCACCTGGGAAGTTAAAAAAAAAAAAAGAAATTCCTGATGCCTGCGTCCACCCCCCAGAGATCCTGCTGGAATTGCTCTGGGTGTGGTCTGGGCTCCAGGAGCTTTTCAAGCTTCCCAGGAGATTCTAATGTGCAGCCAAGTTTATGAACCACGGAGATAAATAAAGGTGTAATTATTGCTTCATAAAAAGTCTCTTTCCTTTATACATTTTTTTAAAAGATATATTTATTTATTTTTAGAGAGAGAGCGAGAGCGCAAGCGCGTGCACACGAGCGTGTGGTGGGGCAGAGGGAGAGAAAGAATCTCAAGCAGACTCTGTGCTGAGCATGGAGCCCAATGCTGGGCTCCATCTCACGACCCTGAGATCATCACCTGAGCCGAAACCAAGAGTTCGATGTTTAAACAACTGAGCCACCCAGGCGCCCCACTTTATACATTTATAAGATTCCTTAAAAAGCAAACCTCCACAGTCCTTTACAGGACTCAATTCTGATTTTACACATAGAACTTTCTAGGGTGATGCCTGTTATGCAGTCAGATACACCTGAAAATCCCTTTTTGCTCCAAAAGTCTTTTCCCTTCTGGAGAGTAAGAATGTGAAAGGCAAGGACCAACATGTCTATATGTTTACACATTGTGGAACTCAGTTCTTTGTCCTGCTTACTTAAACAGTGGAAGTTCTTATCACAGATGATCAGCACCCAAAAGACTCAGAGGCTAGACCCCTCTGGCAGGCTGTCATTGCTGCCTCCTTGGAGCCCAGGAGACTGAGCCAGAAACGCACAAAACTTTCTCCAGTATAAGAAATACTCCAGGAGGTTTGTTTTTTTTTTTTTTTTTTAATCTCCATGTTCAAGAAATGACGAGGAGAGAGTTTTGCTTCATTTACTAGCATTGTGCATGCGCCACCCCTTGCAGGACCTGACCTTCAAGGTCAGCTTGTCATCATTTCTGCAAGATCTGCTTTTTCTCACCTATCTTGGAGTCTCATCACTTAAAACACTTTCCCCACGAAGGGGCCGCCCTCTGCATTCCCAGATGAGTGGTGCGGGCTGAAGAGATGGGACAGATGCTTTGCTGCAGCTTGCACTGCTGGAAAAACAACACGACTTGCTTGCTCACTGGTGACCTCTCAAATGGAACAAACCTCCCCAAGAGCAGAATTCCAACCCCAGCTATGGAGCCAGCTGCAAGCGGAGCTGCTTTGTTAGGGCCCTTCGGAAATTCGCATGGTAATAGCCGAAGACATCAAACTGAGCAGAGCGGGTCAGAGAGGCCCGCGGCCTGCCAAGGGCCACCTCCACTCTGCCTCAAGCTGCCCAGAAGCACCACCTGTCCAGCCAGCCCAGAAGCACAGGGGCCTACTGGCCATTCTCCCACCTTCATCGTTCGCTGTTCATCCCCTGAATGCGAGTCCTGGGTCTCCAATGAAAATGAAAGCCCTGTGTAGGTAAGGGCTGCCTGATCTGGTTCCCCCGCTGTGCCTAAACAGCGCTTCACTCAAAGTCAGGGCTTCCAGACCCACACACGCTCAGCCTAATGAAAGCTCCTCCTGAGTTGTTGCCTATAAAAGGGTCTGGGGTGGGGCGCCCGGGTGGCTCAGTCATTAGGCAACTGACTCTTGATTTTGGCTGGGGTCATGATCTCAGGGTCGTGAGCTCGAGCCCCAAGAGGGGCTCTTCGCTCAGCGAAGAGTCTGCTTGAGATTCTCTCTCTCTCCTTCTGTTGTGCCCCTGGCTTGCGCTTGCATGCACATGCTCAAATAAATGTCTTTAAAAAATAAAGTAAAAGAAAATAAAAGGGTCTGGGCTCATTTGTCCGGTAGGTCTGGGCCAAGAGCTCACCAGTCCCCGGCCGTAACTGTGGACCCCCACCTGGGCCAGATGACATCTCTGGAATGACCACCAGAGGCAGCCCCTGGCAGGTGATGGGCTGGGAGCACATAAGGCATCTCCCTCCCGGGTGGCCCTGTGCGGGAAAACTCTCTCAGGGGTGCAGGAAGGAAGGACATGGAGGCAGCTGTGCCCCTTGAGGCCAGGAAGCCCAGAGCACCCCTGTAGGTCAGGAGGCACATGAGGGCAGGGGCAAGACCTGCCAGGTTCTAGCAGCCACCAGGGGCCAGGCCAGACAAAGCAGCTTTGGGGCCTGGGGGGGTGGGGGGGAGAGTCTTTGTTCCCGAGCCCCGTTAGGACATTCCTTAAATGTGATCTGCCAGAAGAGTGGCTTCATTCAGGCTCGGCGGAGGGCAGCCGTGTGGGTGGGGCGCAAAGGTTCAGCTGGGTGGCTCTCTGTGGGGCAGGTTCCACAGCGGGCGCCAGCCACCGCAGTCTCTGAACAAGAGGCTGTCCGGGGTCACTCAAGGTCACGCTGGAAGGTTGGGAAGTACTGTCTAACAGAAAGAGAAGCTGGAAAGTAAGAGTGGTCAGCGGTCAGCGGAGAGGTTATGGGGAAGTTTTCATTCTTCCTTCAGAGCCTCCCCTAGTCCTCAAAGCAGAAGAGTGAGTTATTACACAGACAGAAGATGCTGTGGCCGCAGCTGCTACGCTTTCGCTTCACGTGCTATTTGTAGTCGAGAAAAAGGACACAAACTAAACGTGTACAGGAAGAAAAAAAAAAAAAATCACCCTCCATCCCAATTTCCTGTTTCTTTCCGGCATTTGGCAAAAGTAACCAAACACCCGCGGAGCGATGTGCTGGAGGAGGCTGCATCCTGTTCAGGCCTCTGCCTCCCAGGAGGTAAAGTCAGCCCCAGCAACCTAAAATCACCACCAGCCCGACCTTGGACTCAGCTGTCAGGAGGCCGCCTCCCAGCCTGACTGAGGGCCCACCGGCCCACTCAGGCAAGGAGCCCTGCCTTGAGCTCCAAGGGAGCTGGGCCGGGGAGCGATGGTCTCCTCGCTCCCCAAGCTTCCGGGACTTTGGGGGCTTCTGGAAAATGGAGTGTCTCACCCCTGCCCTCATGACCCCCGGGGTTCCTGGTCCAGATGCAGCAGTGTCCTTCAGGTCCTTCCTGCCTGTACTGAGTTCCAGAGTCAAAATGCCCAAGTCTTAGCTCCAAATATTGGTTCACTCGGCTTCTCCATATATTGCCTGTGTGGCCTTGGGGAACTTAATTAACTTCTCTGGGCCTCAGTTGTCTCATTTGTAAAATGGGGTTAACAACAGTACCTACTTACTAGGATTTGTGTAAAGACCATACACATAATCCCATCAAGTGTGGATACTAAGTTAAATGTTAGCTGCTAAATAAAACCTAAATTCTTCCTGTAAGATGGATATAGAAAGCCACCTTAAACATATCCCCCCACCACCACCCCATCGACACATGACACACACGTTGTAATTTTAGTAGGGCGCCTTCAAAAAGGTGATTGGAAACATCGCTGTCGGATTTTGCGGGACTACGAAACCATGTCCTCACACAAGGTCAGCAGGGGCTACTGATGTGGGTTAAGCCCCCCCCGGGGAACGACCTTCCTACAAACACACAATGCTGAAAGTGAACAAGTGAAGGTTTTCAGAGCTTCCTAGAGCTCCTGAGCCCAGGGCTCAACAAGTTAAACTTGATCCCAGAAACAGAGGGAGAAGAGTCCGTGGCAGGCTGTGGCATGTGAGCTGGCTATGGGGTCCTTCTGCCTCTTTTCCGCCCCCTGCCTATTCTCCAGCCCCTGCCCACCCCCCACCCCCCTCCAGCGGCCTGCCCCCACAGACAACCAGGCAATGTTCCTTTGGGCACAGAGCACAACGCCGAACCATGAGCGGGGTAAACCATGAGCGTGGGCAGAGCCCATCTGCCGCTTTCCTCCTCTTCCCCGGCATCCACCTGCTGTTATTTGCACCCAATGTTCCTTCGGGAAACTCTCACCCAACCGTGTTCGCGGTTTGGGTGAGACTAGAACCCCCGCCCCTCCTCCACGGGCAGCCACATGACCTCGGACCCAGCCAATCACAGCATTGCATTCCCCCAGCCTTTGGGAGGTCTCACGACCAGGGATGAGCCAATGGACATCAGCCTTGGGACTCTGCCTAGGCCGTGCCGGGCTCCTCCTTCGGGCGCCCCGATCTGTTCCATCAGCCCCAGGCCCCACTGGCCACCTCTAGGAAGTCTGCCTAGTCGAGAGGGAAAACAGGGCCTGGAGATTCTGAGGCCAACATTTCAGCCCAGACTCACACTCGCCTTCCCCTGTACCGCTCAGTTATGTGTAGCCAAGACATCCCATTGTTTCATCAAGGAAGACTGAAGGGGGGGGTCTCCTTTGCCGGCAAAGGGGGAGTAGACTACCCAGCACACGTTTTGAGGCAGGCATCTGGGCCAGCCAGCCTGCAGATCCAATTTCAGTTCATTCTGCGAGGCAGGCATCACCATCGCCATTTCACTGGGGGGAGATCGCACACTGTAAATATCAGGGCTCAGAATCAACAGGTCCTTCTGGCCCCTAGCCTAAAGTTTATTCGATTAATGTGAATCTACTTGACATTGGTAAAGATTTGCTTATTAAAACAGACTGCCCAGAAAGTGAAATGCAAGAACATTCAAATGAAAACAAAGTGTGGGGAAAGGCCCAGAGAAAACAAACCAACCAAGACGTCCAGAAGCCTGAGATCAAATGTCACCAAGGCCCAGGGTGAGGGCAGAGGACCGGCAGGCAGAGGGCAGTGAAGAGAAACCTGTTACAGCCTTCGTAATAAGACACGCGTGGAAACCCAAGGGGGCGCTCCCAAGGCCCGGTGGGGAGAAGAGTAGGGCATGACATCTGGGGACATGGAAAGGGCTGAACGAAGACCATCACTTGGTCTGATGTCCATCACTTCACCTGACAGACTTCAGGCCGCGGAGCCCTCCAGCGCAGCCCTATGGGAGCCTCACGGGTGGAGACTGCAACCCCCGGGTCCAGGAGCAACACAGCTGGGAGAGAATACATCTCCCACCGTCCCTGCCTGACTCCCCGGTGCCAGGGGCCAGACCCAGAGGATCAAACAGCTGATAAAATGGGTGTAGTCTGATTAAGCTATGAGAGGTGCATGCGCGCGAGAGACTGCCTAAAATAGTCCTTAACATTAGGAAGAATGGAAAAGCAAAGTCCCACACCAAGGAGCAATTTTAACAAAGCCAACAGATTTGAATGGCTGTCTAGCTAAAACCACCTGCTTCTGCGGAACAGAACATCTCCAATGGACAAGAACGAATCTCACACAGAGAGCTGTACACGATCCCTTTATGTGAAGCCCCTCGACTTGGAATCAGTCCCTTGCAGGGGTTAGGCATCAATAAGGAATGAAAATTATTTTGGTCTACTCAGCGTTCCTTCTCCCTTCTTTTGGTAATGGGAGGACCTATTCCATATGGTTCAGATCTGGCTGACCCCCCCCTTTGCCACAGGAGATGGGGAGGTAGCTGAGGACTGGCCATCCTTCAGGCCACTGTGATGGGTTTAAGCAAGGCCAGAATTTCCCTTAGGATTTGCTCGATGAGCTTCGGGAGCAAGAGGTCTTTCTCTTCTTTGGATTACAAACCATGAAGATGTGTACTTGGAGCGGGACTAGACCCATCCCCTTTCCAGTCTGAGGAGGAAGCCAGAGGGAAACAAAGCTGATAATTAGAGAAAGATACAGAGCCCCACCCACATTGCTAGAGTCCCTAGATCCAGCCATGCCTGAAGCTAACTTTGTACTTGCCAGCTACATGAACCAATAAATTCCCCTTTTCACATAGGCTGGTTTTTAGTCACTGCTGACCAAATAGTCCTTGTTAATATGGAAATGAAGTCTGAACAAACAGTGGCTCCATGTAAACCACCCTCTTTATAAGGCATACCTCAGTTTCCCAAAGCCATAAAATGGCTCCCTTTGAAAGGTCCAAGCACAGAGCCAATCACAGCGCCAGGTGATTTTCTCAGATGACCCACATGGTGCCCAAACCACCAGAAAAACTGCTGACAATGGCCAACCAACACTGGTGCTTATGTCCTTGTGCTAGTATCCGTGGGCCCACAGTGCCCTCAAGTTGTGGGCATGACACGTTTGCAGGCTTTGCTGCGAACTCAGTGAGTCAAGACCTAGAGCTAAAACAAACAAACAAACAAAAACAACAACAATGTAGTAGAAAATACCAAAATGCACTGCATTTAGTAAAGGAGTGAAATCTTTCATACAACCTTTGGTTTAGGTGTGTGAGTATGTGTGTCCTAGGATACAATGTAAGAGACATTTCTTACCAAGGTCACAATAAAAAAGTTTGAAAAACACTACTACAGGCTCATGATCTCTTATCTGAAACCTGCAAAGCCAGAGAGTTTTGAAACTCAGTATATTTCAGATTCCAGAAAAGAAACATGGCACACATGCCCCAGCAAGGCCTGGAGAAACACTCAGGAACAAAACACGTTAATTAATAGTTCTACGGCAAAAGGCACAAATACTCCTACCAAGCGGGCTCGATAGATTTAGAAACGGTCTCACATCATTTTAGACGCCTCCAAATTCATGTGCGCCAACCTCACAGAGAGCCTGGTTTCTGGTTTTCCAAGTTTGGGGACTTGGGAATTGAGGAGAGGTCTCTCAGTTTCCTGTGGACCTTTCTTGGGATTCCCAGGATCTTTCTCCTTCTGTGGCCGCAAAATTGACTTTTAATTGCCCAATTTTTAAGAGAGACTTCATGGATGGTGGCAAACCCACATCAGGCTTTTAATGAATTAGTGCAAAGCTGCAAGGTCTGTGGGCAAAGCTGCTGGGGGCAGATGGGTCTGTTAACCGAATTAACTATGCTTCCGAGGGGGCCTCACTGACTTTCGGTCTAGAATGGTACCACCCAATTCTTCGACCACTAGCCACATGTAGCTACCGAGCATGTGACACGTGGTTCGTCTGAATTGAGAGATGTGCTAACAGTAACCCAGTGCCACTTCCCCCCCTCCAACCAAAAAGAATGTCAAGTATCTCAAGAGTGTGTCTTCTTTAAATATCAATCATATGTTGACATGATGGTATTTTAGATGTATGGAGTTAAAAAAATATTCTGAAAATTAATTTCACCTGTTTTTGTTAAAATTTTTTTTAAATGTAGCTTAAGACTACCTATGTATTTTGCTTTCTCTTTCTATTGGACAGCACTGGTCTGCAACGTCTATCAGAGACTCGGAGCTTATAAAATCATGAAGAAACTCCTCTTCCTGATGCAAACAAAACAGTGTTCAGAGAGAGAGAAAAGAGACTTGGCCAAAGTCACACAATTCGTTTGTGGAAAGCCCAATTTCCTCTATCTGCCCACGGCTTTCCAAACCTACTAGATTGAAGCCGTTCTGTATCCTGAAGAGCAGAGGAAGGAATAAAGGTCTTTTTTTTTTTTTAAGATTATTTATTTATTTGAAAGAGAGAGAATGAGAGAGAGAGCACATGAGAGGGGGTCAGAGGGAGAAGCAGACTCCCTGCTGAGCAGGGAGCCTGATGTGGGACTCGATCCCAGGACCCTGGGATCATGACCTGAGCCGAAGGCAGTCGCTTAACCGACTGAGCCACCCAGGCGCCCCATAAAGGTCTTTCTTTAAGGAGAGTTCCAGGGAGTGGCGGCGAAGGGCTTGGGAAAGGTAGAACCTTCTCCATGTGCCAGCCGTCCTCCAGCAAGGTGAGAAGGCGGGAAGAGAGACGTTCTCTCCTCAGGAAAACAGCCGTGACGGCGATGAAGCCGACTTGCTTATTCGGTGCAGGCCGTACTTTGTTGCCAGGGACAAGGGCCAGTTCTTCATCATAGAAATATTCTAAATGAAACCCCTGAAGCTCTGTTATATAAACAATGTAAAGGTATCACAGAGTTTTGAGTCAGATCATTGTTTTCACTTAACATCTCAGCCAAAATTTGTCAAAAGAAATTGCTGATGTACGATTTCCGACTCGTCCAGTGCATTTCAGTTTTTGAGAACATCTGAAGTTTGCATTTGGCTGTTTATACAAATCTCCCTTCCTCTCCTGAGCCCATCTCAAAAGGACCCCCTCAGCTCCCTTCCTCCCTGTCCCACCTCCCTTCCCTATACCAACTTCTCCAACACTGGGGCCCCAGCCCCAAATGCTCTGGAACGGTCCTTAGCCACTTTTTCTCTGGCAAAACCAACTTCTCTAATGCAACAACCACACACGCCACACTCTCCCCTTGACCTTCAAACCAGGCTTTCAGAGCCCCCAGTCCTGGTCATCACTTCAGCCCACCAATGTGCCCTGCCCTGTCCCACCACCACCCTGTCTCTGTCTACCCATAACAACTGTTCAGAAGTATTTTCTAGGGGCCAGCTGTACATCAAACCTCTTTTCAAGATGTATTGAGCACTTACTCTGCTAGGGCCATGCTAGGCAATGCAGTGGGGAAGGCAAGCAGGCAAATCCCTATTTCTCATTTGAATGTATTCCTTGAAATCATAAAATAAGATTGCATCTTGCAACTGTTTGCATGTAACGCAGAAGCATTTCTTCGATTTCCTTGCCTCAACTGTAGTGTTACCAAATTGAGGATGCTTCTTATAGCCCATGACATCTCCGAATCAGCCTTTTCTCAGTCGGCTCCTCTCCTTCCAACTGTGCTGATTTTTCCATTTCCTCATAGTGAGGAGGCTATTTGCACTATGTTGTTTCTTTGGACAACAGATTACTTACTAATTTTTCCAAGTCCCTTAAAGGCTAAAATTCCACCTGTCTCAAACTTCAAACCAGACTTCTTGAGCACAAGCATCTCATCCTGGGATACATTTTGGGCATCCCCTGGAGCAGGAGCTCACAGGTTTGACTAATGAAGACAGGAAAGGGGGGTGGGGGGCTGGTGAAGTATCCCCTTCTTCCAGCCCACGCTTCCGAAAATCTCCGCCCTTTCCATTCAAAACTGGTCATTGGGACCCCATTCAGAATCTCCAGAACAATCCCAGCTCTGGATCCCAAACTTGGTTCAGGAGTTGCTTACTTAGACATGAAGCTTAATTAGAAAAACCTGGAAATAAAGGCGTTTTGCCTTACCATTGTTCCAAATGTAATTTGGCATAAAGTAAAGCAAAAATACAATGAACTCTAAATTCAGCCACAAGGATTAATAGATGTTATGATGGGTCATTTTCTACTGAAACTTAAATTATGAAGATAGAATTACAGTTAAATAGAGAACACAAAATGCTATTAATAATAAACCAGTAAAAGAGAAAGAATACAAACCAAAAGAGGGAAACTGCTTTTATTAAGAATAAAGTCAGCCAAAAAACTGACCAAGTTTATCACACTGAGCTCTTATAATAAGCCTATAGGGTAGATATAATCATCTCCTAGATGAAGAAACAGACTCAAGGAGGTTAAATAATTTGCCCCAAGTCATTCAACTAGTAAGTTCAGATCTGAATTCAAGTCACTCTGATCCTTCCCCCAATACCTTGGCTGGCCTCCCTCACAATTTCTTCTTTCATGTCCAGAAGTTTTTAAGCAAAAACTTAAAAACAGAAAAAAATCCAGTCACTTAAAAACAGACCCTAGGGCGCCTGGGTGGCTCAGCTGGTTGGGCAGCTGCCTTCGGCTCAGGTCATGATCCTGGAGTCCCGGGATCGAGTCCCGCATCGGGCTCCCTGCTCAGCAGGGAGTCTGCTTCTCCCTCTGACCCTCCCCCCCTCATGCTCTCTCTCAATAAATAAAATCTTAAAAAAAAAAAAATTAAAAATAAATAAAAAATAAATAAAAACAGACCCTAGCAGAGAACGCATAGCTAAGGGGGTATTGTTTGCTTAGATTTATATATGAATACAGAAAACTCTGCTAGCCCACTTCCACCTGATTATTATCAATACAAGTCATTAGTGACCAAATCATATCCTATGAGAACAGTAACACAGTAAAAGAGAAGAATAAAAGACTCAGGAAATACATTTAACTTACAACAGGTACCGAGACCACTATGTTCAAGCCTCTGGTGTGTGACATGGAGTTGTTCAAACACTTGACAAGTTTACCAGTAAATCTCACATGGTAATTATTTTGCTAATGCAATTAAGAATCGGTGGCCACGTTGCAAAATGTTATCAGCTTTACTACTGGTTTTAAATGACTTTTGGATTTAAAAAGACTAAACACCTTTGAAAAGAGTTAGCTAATAGAAAATAATCCACCACTCAAATGTATTTTGTGAGCCCTGTGTGTAAACATGCCTTACACAGCTCATCACAGCGAGGAAATTAAAGGTGGCAGAGAGGGGGCCAAGTGAACATCCGTGGGCCAGCACCATGAAGGGCAGTCACGAGTCATCTGGATACGAATCCACTTTCCTGGTCCCCTGCACAGTGGGTCTACTCAGATGGGGTTCTTGGGGAGAGTTACACCTGTTAATGGAAAGATAAAGGAAGGGGTTGGGCTGGCAAATGATGTTTTGATCAAAGCCTTCTTCTGACTATTAGAAATAAGTTTTAGGGGTGCCTGGGTGGCAGTCAGTTGAGCTTCTGACTCTTGGTTTGGGCTCAGGTCTTGATCTCGGGGTTGTGGGATCGAGCCCCACTCTGGGCTCCGCATTCAGCGCAGAATCTGCTTGAGATTCTCTCTCCCTCTGCCCCTCCTGCTTGTGCACTCTTTCTCTCAAATAAATAAATAAATCTTTAGAAAGAAAGAAAGAGAAAGAAAGTTTCAAACAAGTGATCTGCTGGCTTAGTGTAGACCTGGTCAAAGAAACCCAAATAGCCCTTCCCTGCACTGTAATAAGATATCTTATCCATCCTTTCTTTCATTCATTGGAGGTCGGGGGGAAGGTACTACCATGCTCAGGGCAAGGGACAAAGGTGGCCAACTGAAACTGAGAAACTAAGAAAACAACTCATCTCACCAGTCCCTTTTTGGATTTCTTCCTTAGCCCTTACACTCCCATTTCAACTGAGTATACCTTTGCCAAGGACACCAAAAAGGGTCATATATAGGATACTGCCACCTTACTGAGCTAGGAATGAGCAAATGCCACAGAGACAGAGTGTGATGGTTAGTTTTAGGTGTCAACCTGATGGCCACGGGTCTCCATAATCACATGAGCCAATTCCTTATAACAAATCTCTCAAATAAGTGGATGGATGGATGGATGGACGGACAGATGAAGACATATATCTTACTCATTTTACTTCTCTGGAGAACGAGGACTAGTACACAGAGCTTTTGCAAACCAAGGAGATGTCCTGCTCAATTTGAAAGACATTTAGAAAAAGGCAAGAAAAATGTTGTGCTTGGGAATTAAACATTTATCACCATTATCCTGAAACCTAAAACCTCCTCGGTACTTTTCTAACCCAAATTTACTCCAATAAACATAGTTCAGAACTCCACAGATCTAGACAGTCTCTTGTGTGTTCAGGCTCAAAAGTTCTCAGGACTTTGGATCTGCATTTTCTTCTCCAAGCAAAATTTCTACGTCAGTACAATTTCTTCCATTTACATATATTCTGTTCCTGTGAAATCATAGGACCGAGTGTCAGGAAATGAATCCAGACTGAAGATGGTAAGCACGTTTCTGTCTGGGAAGGTGTAGAATTCTGTAGCATTACTGTGAGATCTCAACTGATCCCAGTCCAGAAAGATCAATGGGATGATCGAGATTATTCTCAAACTCCTGATACCTGATGTTTAATATAGATGCCTACCCTCGAGGAATTCTGCCAAACGTTCAACTGAAGGCCTAAGGACAGCATTCACTTAAGAAAAGCACTCCCCTCTGACATGGGACATCTGAACACAGAGACTAGTCCTGGCACAAAGCGTCCGCTAAGTGATGGAACCACTTTGACCTCCATCTGGCAACTAAGAGGTCACATCCTATGGTGAGGTGTTGCCTCAAACCAACTCTGTCATTATGCTTCTCATGCCTGAATTTCTTCCAGCATTCATTTCTTCACCAAATATTTATGGAACAACTTCTTTGTCTTGGACGCTTAGATTCAACCATGAAATAAAATGGGTAACATGGGTACCACCAAATAAAATGGCCCTCTTCGAATATACAGCAACAGGCCTCATTGTAAGTCCTCTTGCTAGAGTGATGCTAGCTTTTCTGCACCTTTTGGATGAACACCAACACAAAATTCCTGGTATTCTTCATGTCCCAGTATTCTGTGCTTCTCCACGTGTGGGTGGATGGCAGAAAAACCCGTTTCTTTTATTACAACAGCTTTTCTCCCCCTTATGATGAAGGGAAGGAGAGCAGACGAGGCTACCTCAAAATATGCCACTTTGGCATATTGATTATTTTGAGTTAAAGTTACCTAAGAAAGAGCAGATGCAAGAAGGACACTCTGACCCTTCTGTCCCCCCAAAAGCAGGAACTAAATCTCCCATGCAAAGGTACCCTCCCTATACCAGGAGGGTAGAAAGCATCCTTATCGCAAGAGATAGGGAATTCAAGGCTGAGAAGGCGGGATAAACAAACTTTGTTACTTCTTGATTAATTTGCTACCCCAAGTCCAGTCCCTTTTGTTTTGTCAAATCCTCACAAGTAATTGTTTCTTTATCTAAAAGGTAGGAAAGCTGCCTGCTTTGGTCACTTCTTTCAGCCTCATATTTCTATGAGCTTCTGTACATATGAAATTAGATTTTTCTCCTATTAATCTGTCTTACGTCAAAAAATTGTCCTCCTCTACCATCCCAGGGTGGTAGAAAGAGTTGGGTTAGCATTCAGTGACTGTACTAACCAGCTGGGTGAACTCAATGAGTTTGATAAGCTCTCTGAACTATAGTTTTCCCACCTACAGAAGTGGGAAGAAATCATACCTCCTTTGCAGAGCTGGTGTGAAGATTCAATGAAAGAACACATGAAAACCACCAGGCACAAAGCATTATTCCACAAATGTTATGATTACCCTGTGTAGTGGGTTTTATAGTGGCCCCCAAGAAGATGTGTCCAAACCCTAAGCCCTGGTTCCTGTGAATGTGACCTTATTTGGAATTGGGTCTTTGCAGATGTAATTAAAGATCTTGCGATGAGATTGTCCTGGATTTAGGGTGGGCTCTAAATCCAATGACTGGCATCCTTCTAAGAGAAAAGAGAAGGAGCTCGGAGATACAGAAACACAGGGAAGGAGGTCGTGTGGAGACAGGGACTAGAGCTAATGCTGTCAGAGCCAAGGGACACCAAGCACCACCAGAAGCTGGAAGAAGCAAGGACGGATTCTCCCCTGGAGTCATCAGAGGGAGCACAGCCCTGCCGACACCTTGATTTGGGGCTTCTGGCCTCCAGAACCGTGAGGGACTAAGCTTCTGTTGCTTTCAGCCACCTTGTTGGTGGTAATTTGTCACAGCAGTCCTAGGGAAACTAAGACAGCCCCGTTCAACTCACGGAACCAGAGCAGAATATTTATTTTTTTTTTTTAAGATTTTATTTATTTATTTGAGAGAGAGAGAATGAGAGACAGAGAGCATGAGAGGCAGGAGGGTCAGAGGCAGAAGCAGACTCCCTGCAGAGCAGAATATTTAAATACAGCTTTAGGAAGAAAACAAAGAGCCTGTAAGGAACAACAGACTTATAAAAGATTAACCTGGTTGGAAAAAGTCTGGTTTCTCCCCTGGATTAGAAGAATCTGATTAGATTTAAAACCAGACAGGACAAAAACTTTGAATTCGAAAACATTCATTCTGGCAAGAGAGCCTTCTTATTTGCCATAAATAATTATCAACAGGGGGCGCCTGGGTGGCTCAGTCAGTTAAGCATCTGCCTTCGGCTCAGGTCATGATCCCAGGGTCCTGGGATCGAGCCCCATTTCGGGCTCCCTGCTCGGCGGGGAGTCTGCTTCTCCCTCTCCCTCTGCCCCTCTCCCCACTCATGCTCTCTCTCTCTCGAATAAATAAAGTCTTAAAGAAATAATGATCAATCATTTTCACGAAAAGCTGAGTGGATGGTGGGCCCAGGGCTTCCAGGCGGGAACCAGACAGGTGCAGGTGGGACAGGGCACAGAGCCCACGGCAGAGGAACACCCCCGCCCCGGCTGCCCTCTGCCAGGCTCTGCCCCTCAGGTGGTGACAGTGCCCATGAGCCTCTCTCACACACTGGGAGCTGTCTTGCAGGAGCAGGTTCTAGACACGGGAGCCACCAACTGGGAAAATGGGTTTCTGGGAGCCAGAGTGAGGCAACTCTTGGAACACACGCCAGACACAGAAATTCCAAGCTGCCTCTCCTGGAAGGTCCCTGGAGCCCGCTGGCTTCCCATCCCACGTGCAGCGGCCGGGCCAGCTGTGTACTGCGCCCTGGGCCACCAGCAGCCCCAAGCCCGAGGCACGAGGCTGAGCCCCTGCTCTCATCACATGGGCCTCCAACCAGCATCACTGAGAGCGAGGCACTAGGGGGCTACGTGCCTGACTTAGTTTCACTTCCCTTAGGCCTCCCACAACCTTACAAAGATTTTATCAACCAATACGTAAAGATACTTCACTTTACTAAGGTCACAGAAATAACAGTGGCAGCAGGAAATCAAAGCCCAGATCCTTGGCCTGGCATCCGGTGCTTACCCCCCCTCCCACCCACCCCCCCACCCCCAATCAGGGAGGCCTCCCCTGCTTCGTCCCGATGACTTTTGGCCTCCAGCACTCAGCCTGCTCTCTCGAGACCACTGAACCGACGTGCTGTCCCACACTGGCCTGTGACAGCAAGGCACTGCACCCACACGACTTGACTTCTTCCTGACGACAGCCCTCGGTGCCCTACATCATTATCCCTAGGTTACAGATGGGGAAACTGAGGTCCCCAAAGAGAAAGTGCCTTGCTCAAAGCCACACAGCTCTGGGATGCAAAGGAGGATCTGAGCCACGCCACTGACTTGCTAACGCAGCCTGTCGGAGCCGCAGCTGTTGCCGTGGGCCTGATTAAGGGTTAGAGAGTGAGACCCGAGCTGCCAACCTGCATTCCGCCCTGTGAGGCCCTCTTCCCTGCTGACGTCTCCTGTGCAGGCCGCTGCGTTGTTACAAACTCAGTCAAGTCACAGCGGCGGGTTTGCCTCTGGGCTCCTGCTGCCCAAGTCGGGAGGGGGGGGGTTCGGGGCGGGGGGGGGAGGTCCTGGCCTCGCCCTTCATGTGGGCAAGACCCTTGGGGCCTGTGTTCATGTCCTAGGGAGGCCACAACCAAATACCATGGACAGAGGGGCTGAGAGCAACAGGAACGGACTCTCTCCCAGTCCTGGAGGCGAGAAGTCTGAAACCACGTGGGGACGGGGCGATGCCCCCTCCCAGATGTCTGGGGAAGAATCCTGCCTTGCCCTTCCCCGGTTTCCGGTGGCCACCAGCAACGCTGGGCCTTCCTGGGCCTCCATCACCTCACTCTCTGCCTCCGTCCTCACAGACATTCTCCCCGCGTGTCTCCGTATTCATGTGGTCCTCTTCTCATGAGGACAAGTACCCTTATTGGATAAGAGCCCACCTTAATCCCGTAGGACCTCATCTTAACTAGATTACCATCTGCAAAGATCCTATTTCCAAATAAGGTCACCTTCCAGGGATTAGGATTTGAACATATTTTTTAGGGACACAATTCAACCCCAAACAGGGCACATGGCTGCCCACACGAATAAGTCCTCTTCTCTGAGTGCTCACACCTGTGGCCCCAGCACCGAGCAACCCCCCCCCCCCCATAGCTGCAAGGGGCTGAGCTGACTTACCCGGCTGGCTACAGAGGGGCAGGATGGGGGAGGGGGGTCCCTTTGGGTCCTCCTGCTCACCCTTGGGCCATGGGTTTTATTATCTATGACCCAGACCAAATAAATCAGACTATCTCTTGGGTGAGGCAGGAGGTTCCAATACATGGAGGCTCCCCAGTTGATTCAAATGAGCAGCCAGGATTAAGAACTAGAGTCCTGGAAAGCAAATTAACTAAAGCATCAGTGCGAGAGAGGAGGGAAGTCCTATGGCACCAATGGTTGACACTCCTCTGCAATGTGTTTCTTGGGTTTCCCCGACTCTTCTCCCGACAGTCTTGATTTGTCCAGACTTGTTTGAGGCCTGACTCTCCTTCCCCTGCTTCCTCCCCCCGCCCCCCACTCCCTAGCCAGTAATGTTCATGAGGAATATTCCGTCATGTCAGTCTTGATCATCAACCACTGACTCACAGTGCCAACTTTGGTGGCCAGCACACTGCAGGTGCTCAATACAAGTTTGTTTAATGAATGAGTGAGCGAATGAATGGATGGAGGTACCGTGACGGGCATTTTGGAAAGAAGACAAAGCTACATCAAGAGGGTAAGTGGAATCCTGCCATCGACCCAAGAGTTCATAATCCAGAAGGTGGGATAGACTCACCCAACTCCTCACCCCACAACTCAAGTGACAATGCATTAAGTCTACATGATTTATGGGGCAGAAAGGAGAGTGACAAGTGACTGGGGTAATCAAAGAAGACAGTGTCTGGACTGGGCTTTGGAGGGTCTGGATAAAAGGAGATGGGGCAAAGACGGTGCTGAAGGCAGAAGTGAGAGCTATGGGGGCCGCCAAGAGGGAGAAGCTGGAGCACAAACGGTCAGATGTGACTCCTACGCAGGGAGCCAGGCAGGCCTGAGAGAGCCTTGCCAACCAGGTGAAGATGTGTCACCCTGCTCCCCAGGTGAAACCATCCTGTTGGCACTAGGGAGTCCCGGTGGGTCCTCAGTACACATACTTATTAAGTCACTGTGGCCATTCTGGCAAAGAAAGCTACCAACTTCTCCAAGCCCTGCTTGGCTCTCGGTAACACACCCAGGCAATGTTATACAGAAAATGTGCAGAAGTGTCTAGGCATGTATATTGTTCTCTTCAATTCCCGAGCTAACATACAATCCACCCCTCACCCCACCACCACTCCACTCCTTGTGGAGTCCAGTGAGCACTGGTATTTTGGTGATCCCTGGGCACCAACCTCATAGTGAATATATAGGAGGCGACAAACTCCAAGTCATAAGGTGGCCATCTAGAGAATTCAGGACAGGCTTAAAATTTTAAAAACTAAGACTAAAATTAAAATATAAAATTTAAAATCCTCATGGAGAAACAAATAACATCTAGGGCCCAGTTTGAGGAACATAATCTTTATGTGTGATACAGAAAAGCACCTACAATAGGCTTCCAAGGAAATGGTCCCCATCCCCCACCCCGCTCCAGGCAGAGCTCATGACCCTCACAAAGGCTTTCTAACCAGGTCCATCCAAACCCAGTGACCACAATTAGTGGAAGGGACAATCTGTCTTTGACCATCCTTGATTTTCTGGATGCCGATCTCTATCTTTGGGGCTGAAACTGATGAGAGAGGTAAGCATGTTCCCAGCGGGAATGTCTAATGAGCAGATTCTCAAATTACAGTGAAGGGCCGCAGGTCTCAATTCCCCAGTAGCAAGATGTGTTAGCAAAAAGGGAAGATTCTCAGATACTTGTGAACGACACAACTGAGACAGGACTGGTGGGGCTTCTGTCAAGAGGAAGCACGTGGCCCTGCAGTGGGGAGGACCGTGCAGGGACCTCAGCACCAAAGCACAGAGCGATGAGCAACAGAAGGGAAGTGCAGCCTGTGGACAGGTCACCGCTTTGTGCCCTACAGACGAGCTGAAGGATTTCTGAAAATGTTAACCGAAAGCCAAAACCCAAGCTGAAAGAAGGGGCAAGAGAATATAGCTCAGAGCCAGGCTCCCACTGTAAAGAATATGAAATATAAGCTCTGTCTTTCAAGGCAGTCCAAAAAGCCCCGCAGACAAGGGGAGGCACTTACTCTTATCTGATGGAAGGAAAGATGCCAGTTCTTCGGGAGGGACAAGCCTTTTCCTGATGCTAAGTTGTAAGAGGAACTCCTTACATTTGACAGATCAAGGTTCCTTCAGTGTTTTTTTCACATTAACATTTATCAGCAGGGCCACGCAGGTCAGCGAGGATGGTTAGGGCCACACCATGCCCAGGAACAAGGTCCCAAGGAGCCCACACATCACTTTCTGGCTGAGCCAAAAGGAGAACAGAGTTTTGGGTGACTTCCCATCTCCCCTGTGAACAGGGGTCTTCTTGACAAAAGGCGGGCAGGCAGGACACCCCATCTGTGCCAGGACAGAACATTCTGGGCTGTTTGCAGATGGACATTTGGGGATGGAGACTCGTCTCCGGCCAACTTTACGTTCCCTGCAAACATGCCCCAGAGCACGAATTTCAGGGTGCATTCCATCTCCAAAATGCCGGGGGGGAAATTACCCTGTGATTTGATCCATCCGTCTCTGGGGGCTGTCTCCACTGCACACCCCTCCCCTCCTTCAGCATGGGCCACCCAATACCATACAGCACTCAGGGGGACAGGATGTGGCCGTGGACAAGAGCTAAATGTGAAAGGCTTGTTTGCAGAGCAGCAAGGAACTGACCAATAAGAAGCCCAGTCCCAGAGCAGATAACAGAAGGCAGAGGCCACACTAGAATGTAACCTCCAGTAAATCACTGTTAATTGCCAGGGAGAGTGGAATGAAGGCTCTGCTTGAACTTGCAAGTTTATTTCAGGTTATTCCAAAGCCTTCCCAGCTCCTTGGCAAGGAGGCAGAGAGGGGCAGAGGGGGTGGGAGAAAGTCTACTCTCCGCCCTTCTCCAACTGTGGGAGAATGTTTTGCAACATCCACGGCAGCCGCTGATGGCTATGGGAATGCACACACACTTAATACAAACGGCAAGTTAACTCCATCTTCCCACCCTTGCAGGCCAGACCCAAGCAGGGCATGTGGGATCCCACATGGGACATGTTACTGCACTCCGTGTAGACAGCAGCGATAAGAAGCTTGAGTCACCAGGAGCGAGATTCCAGCTGCTGCCAGTCGTGGTGTGGCAGATAAGAGCACCCAGAGGCTGCACCTGCCCCCCAGGGGCAGGACAGCTCAGCAACCGATGCCGGGCTTTCCCCACCGGCGCAAGTGGAGCGGGGACAAAATCCTATCTTTCATGAAACTGATCACCGTGGGCAACCATAGATAGGTGTTCCTTGTGATAGCGGTTTCCTTGGCTGGGTCTGATTTTTAACAACTTCTTAGGAAACATTTTCAGTGAAATTTATGAAGAATTTTCAATGGAAAATTTCAGACATACAAAAAGTAGAGAATAGTAAAACGAAGCCCTCTCCCCCACGAACCCACTGCTGAGCATCATCGGTTATACACGTTTTGCCCTTTTATTTCATCTCTGCCTCCTTTTTTGCTGAAGTACTGAAAACACATCCATTTAAAATACAGTAAGTTTAAATACTGCAATAGTCATCAATACCTCCATGTGTCTACCTGATAAACGCTTTACACATGAATTTAATACCAATGACCATACCCAACAAGATGAACATCCCAACCCATATTCTCTGGTTATTTTGGGCACCTCTCGCCCAGATGCAGGATGCAGAGGGTAGTCACAGGAGGAGGTGAAGGACGGTCCTCTTTTGCTGCCACCAAGCAGGGTGACCCTGGGCGAGCTGATCAACCTCCCTGACCCTTAGCCTCCTCACCACTAATAGAAATCAGAGGGCTCAGTTTCTCAAGTTTTACCTAAACTCCAAACACTTCTATCCTTGGGCCTCCAAGAGTCCTGGCAGGTTAGCTAGGAAACTGCCTATAAGTCACTTTAATACTCTCCTTTGAATAGTGTCATATGGATGTGCGTGTAGATCAATTTAAATCCACGCCCCACGGTGCGGAGCCAATGTTTAAAGTAATCAGATCCCACACCACAGGCTGCTGGTGAGTTGAAAGACTCCAGCCAGAAGTCCACACCCCAGAGGTCGCTACTGCAAGGCTTCAGATAGGTTTGCGGATGCTACGTGATTTCACTGCTGAAATGAGTGGCGTTCAGGATAAACAGAATGGCTGGAAATACTCCCCCAGCACCTGCACCGTGGATGAACGGGATGGGAGGACTTGGTAAACACAGCAGCCTCTCTTTCAGAGTCACACCCTGGGCCCAGGAGAAAATGCAGCACAGTGCTCACCGCGTTACCAGAAGATTCTGTCGCCCCACCCGCTATGGTAGCTAAACGCTGCCGCTGGCATTCTCTTGCACCTGCCTTCAGTGACACCGGAACACCAGGGAGCTGCGGCGGCACCATCAGGCCCAGGAAGACACTGTAAGACTGTTCTGGTATCTGCTTGCTCACAGATGTCTGGGGTGCAGCTGAATTCAGTCAGAGACTTGCTTTCACTTTAGCATACAAGGGGGGGTGGTGTGGGGAAGAGGCCTGTGGCCACTTCTAAATCTCACCATTGGGAGCCGCCACGTTTGCAAGAGCGCCCTTGGTGTGGCCATCTTCCCACTTCTAAACTTCTACTTGCATTATTTCCCTCCCTCTGGAATTCCCTCTTTGTTCCCCCTTCTCGATAAACCCTTTCCATCTGTGAAAACCCGGCTCAGGTCCTGCTTCCTCCAAACAGCCTTCTCTAGCCATAAGGACTTAGGTGGCAGCAGGGGGATAATTGAACTCATCTTTGCATTTCCCAGGACCATGAAACAGATTTTGGAATATATTCGGAATATCCAGGAATACTGGGAGTAGTCCTGTGACAGACTAGTGTCTGCTGGGCCTCCCACAGGGCCCCAGGGACAGGACATTTTAAGTGGCTGGCTCTGTTTCTCTCATCTCTCCCCATTTGCCACTGGGCAGAGCAGCTAAAATCATGCTGAGAACGTCTCTCACTCTGGTTGTCAACACACTCAATTCTCAAAGAAGAAAGCCAGGTGGGCTTGTGCTGAGGAAGAGAAGGGGAGGAAAAGGGCAAGGATTTGGCCACCATCTTGGAAAGAAGCAATTCAGCTGAGTGGGGAACAGGCGGATCATGGGATAAAAGGGCTTCTGGTGTGGGTAGTTGTAAATGCTGATTCTGAAGAAAGACCAGCAGGGCAAGACCCTTCATCAATCAGGGAAAAACAAACCAAAAAAAGAGGATTTACCAAGGTCAGTATTTGGGCCACGGAAAATTCCCTGTGTTTACTTAATTTTTTTTTTTTTAAACAGCACAAGAGCAGAGGGAAGATGATTTTTTGGGGGGTGGCAACCTTTCATAGGTCATAAACCTAGTGAATTAAATAAGATTCCAGCATGAGAGTAATATTGGTGAGTTCTATACTTTATCAGGGGAAAAAAAGATAAAATGGAATGCCTCCCCCCCCCCCACAAGAACCACTACATCAACTTCTCCCCAGTAAGTCACATTCTGTAGAGAAACAACAAAGGTTCTTGCCTTTAATGTGGATGAAATAGCAAAATTTTTGATTAATTTGTTCCAAACTGAAGTTTCTTCTTGGGCTTAAGGAGTGATGAAGAATCTAAGAGCTGTTTTATGGAGAATCTCAGGACAGCTGGAAAGTTTAACCCCCAGAATGACCACTGGTCTTCTCCCTCAGTCCCTGGACAGTCACGTGGACAGGCTCCAGAGCCTCCTGGTGAGCCCCTCCTCCCAGCCCAGAAGCCTCGGGCACCATTTTTCATTCCATTGGGTTCCCAGATTTTCCCTCTGTAAACACCAAGCCCAGCCCTAGGCCTACTTGCCATTGTTTGTCCCAGAATTTATGGCTCAGATAAGGGAAGCTGCACAGGGCTGGGTGGGGTGGGAGGGGCAGGGGTTGCCACAAGTGAAATAACCCAGTATTTTCTTTTGCTTTATTCTCCGTATCTCAATGTCCAGAACAGGCCGAGGGTGACCAGCTCCGGAAGGTTTCGTGATGCCAAATACCTTCTCAATGACTACTTTGGTGCATTTTCTTCTATTTTTATTAATTTAAACTTTTACTGGGAAAATGGCATGCATGCACATGGTAAAAACATACCTATGTGTGGACCTATGTATCAATCAATCAAACAGCAGTACAAACAGGCAATGAAAAGTTTCCCTCCCATCTCAGAACCCCCAGCGTTAGCCTCCTCCTCCCTGGCCACTACTGTCAAAGGATGGTGTAGACTTCCAGGAATTTCTTACGCATAATATTCTATGTAAAAATGTAGAGGAAAATACAGATAAATCTCTTATACAAGTAAGCTCACACTACATATAGCATTCTGAGCCTTGTTATTTTCACTTGTCCCTTGGAGATAACACTTTGGGCAACATACGGATGTGCCACGTTCCTTTTCACGGCTACATGGTGTTCTACCGAATGGATGCAATGTATGTTTAAAAATAGATCTTGTTTATAAAACGCAACATAGTCATTATTCTGCAAAACTGCATTACAGGAAAGGCATAACGCCTCTCATTAACTCTCCCTCCCCCACCTTTTACGCTTTCAATGCTAGCTCTTCAAAGTCCCCCTGCCCCACAGGCCGCCCCAAAATGACAACACCGGGACATTTGCTAGGGGGTCAACAGAGACAATCAGAAACTGGAAAGGTCAAGGCCAGTCCTCCAGAGCTCTGCCTCCACTCCCCGGTCTCCCTCTTGGAAGTCTCCAGGCCTTGGTCACCAGGTTATCTGCCAACGGGCCCCACGGCCAAGTAGTAAGATCACCTGGCCCCTTCTCTGCTGGTAAGATCAACAAGACCTGGGTCCACAATAGAGACGCTGTCCGGGATCCAAGACCACACCTGCCTAGCACTGTAGAAGACTCGAAAAGTGGCAGCACGTGGTGTCCAAGAGTAACAGGACACAGTCCCCTCGATGGAAACCATCGCACACAAACACCACATGCCCTCTTGCTCGCCTCTCCTGTTGCCTCCGCATCCCAGGCTCGCGAGGACATTCCGTTGCTTACTTCGCAGACCTTAACACGCCCTCCCCTAAGTCTCCCAGGCAACATGACCCTACACATCCCAGCTAAAGTTACAGACTTGAAACGGCTGCACACTATCGCTGGATTTTTCTGAAACTTGGTCATTCAAGCAGAGAGGGAAAAAGTGTTTCTGGAAACTCTCTCCATGAGACGAGAGCATAGCTGGCTAACCCTGTGGCACGAAGAGCAATGCCGGGGGCAAAGAGGACCGACAGCCAGGACAGCGGGCTCATTCGAGGAGCCGCAGATGTGCATGCTTCCCTAGAGGGTCTTCTCAGCTACCCAGCTGAGCGAGAGAGAATCCTAGTGGGTTTCGGAAGACCCTCTGCGAGGCTCCCCTTCCCCAGCCCTGGCCTCAAAATAGAGGCAGGATGCTGGAAGTCGTGGCTTTGGGGAGGCCATTCTCACTGCCTTGGGAGCAGCAGGGTTTGCTCCAGATTTGTTCCCCAGATTTGTCTTTAGCTGCTCAGCATTTACACAGGAGCTGCCAGAGTCCTGAACTCACCCCCTCACTGGATGATTCTAGAAGGAAAAAAAAAAAAAAATCATGCAGCTGTTTCAGCTTCTCTATCCTTGGAAAGACCTTCCAAATTTTGGTTGGAAGGGGCCCAGGGCTGACGCTGCATCCTGAAGAAACTCTTTCCTAGACAGATTTTAAAGAACTAGGTCTGTGGGACAGGGGGGCTGAGTAGGGGCGTGTGGTGGCGAGAGAGGCTTGGGGGGAGGCAGGTGGGTTGAAATCCCTCAGACCCAAGGTGTGGCAGGTGGGAACGGGAACATGCCTCACCGCTGGGGTGAGAAGGGAGTTTGTCACGAGACCAGACATTACTCTGTCTTGTGTGATCTCAGGTTCACTAGAGTCTCCGAGCTGACCTAGTCGTGTCAGGCGTTTCTGGAGGCTGTGGTCTCATCCTCTAGAACAGGAGTCAACAGACTG
The DNA here is from genome assembly GCF_029215605.1 of Mirounga angustirostris. NCBI lineage: Eukaryota > Metazoa > Chordata > Mammalia > Carnivora > Phocidae > Mirounga > Mirounga angustirostris. The sequence goes on from NW_026991714.1 coordinate 138,729,104, forward strand.
AACCACTGGCCAAATTCAGCCCACCACCTGTATGGCTCTTGAGCTAAGGACGACTTTTACATTTAAAAAAAAAATTTTTTTTTATTATGTTATGTTAATCACCATACATCATTAGTTTTTGATGTAGTGTTCCATGATTCATTGTTTGCGTATAACAGCCAGTGCTCCATGCAGAACGTGCCCTCTTTAATACCCATCACCAGGCTAACCCATCCCCCCATCCCCCTCCCCTCTAGAACCCTCAGTTTGTTTCTCAGAGTCCACAGTCTCTCATGGTTCGTCTCCCCCTCCAATTTCCCCCACTTCATTTTTCCCTTCCTACTACCCTTCTTTTTTTAACATATAATGTATTATTTGTTTCAAGGGTACAGATCTGTGATTCATCAGTCTTATACAACTCATAGCGCTCACCATAGCACATACGCTCCCCAATGTCTTTTTAAGTGGTTGAAAGAAAACCCAAAGAATGACGTTTCATGGCATGTGAAAATGATAGGAAATTCAAATTTCAGTGTCCATAAAGTTTTATTGGGACACAGCCACGCCCACTGGTTTACATACCATCTATGGCTGCTTACACACTACAGGAGCAGAGTTGAGTCCTTGCCACACAGACCATATGCCACAAACCCTAAAATATTTACTAACTGCTCTTTCCAGAAAAGTTTTCTGACCCCTATCCTAGAGCAGACTGATAGGCAAAAGTGAGAATATTATGTAGCTACTACAATAACAAGAGAAAACACACACATCTACAAATTTTCTATTGACAAAATTCAATATAATAATAATCCAGTGTAATATTTTATAATAAAAATCAATGAGAATGAACACTTTTTTTTTTAGAGGGGAATAACATTTTGCTTAATTGGGATTCAAAGTTAGTGTTCCCTGTCATCTAATTACTTGCAAATGTTCATCTGTAAAAACCATTCTGAGCTTGAAAGCCACTGGCCCGAACAAAAAGAGACGTGACTTCAATTTTCTGATTTCATATTTCAGTCCCATAAGAGTTTAATTGGGGACAAATATAAAAATTTTAAATTGGAATTGGGACAACAAACTATTATATATGGCCAAGTGTATGGCTCCTCCCACGCCCCTAAAAAAGTCATCCCCTTAAAGGAATCACACACACTAAACTGAGAGATGGTGAGATCTTCCAGAGGCAGGATCATGTTTGTTCGTTGCTGTGTAAGCACTCTGACTTGTGAAATAAACCATCTTATAAAGAGCATCAGCTGTGAACCTGGCCTTGTGCTCAGATCTGGTGGAGTGGGATAGGGAGGGTGAGTGCGAGGCAAAGCCGTGTGAAAGGTTATCCACACTTAAGGACTTTCAACTTAGAGAAGAGACAGAATCAATAACAGAATCTGATACTGACATTGTTGCCATGGTGGCACCTGACTAGCATCTAAGGAGTCTTCACTGGATCCCATAAATGTGAATTTCTTTTAATGCATGGTAGAGACTCTTCAGTTTTTCTTACTCAGAACTGAAGAGCCTCTATGATCATTGCTCCTCTTGGAAGAGGATTACAGCAAATTACCTAACTCAAAAACCACAAAGAAGAGCATTTTGAAACAATCACATGGGCTAAGACAACACTGCACATTCAGACCTGATAGCACAGTTGCTGAACTCCTTAGAGCCAGAACTGTCGACACTCAATTAGAAACACACACAACTTCAATTCTATCCAAGGGATAGACATAGTGAGGCCTTAAGAATAGAGAAGCATGGGAAGAATAAAAGACCACCCAGAAAGAATCAGCCAAAGACTGAGAAACCAGTGGAGCTTTTAGGCCTCCCCAGAAGTCACCACCCACGGAGCCAGGAGCCAGGAGCAGTGGGAAGGAGATGGTGGAGAAACCCCAGGGGACTGGGCTTGGCACATCCTTCACCTGCTTTCCCAACACAGAGAAGGCAAAGGGCCACATAATACTTTGTTGTCTCAAATCCAGTTGAAAACCTGGTGTTTTCAAATACCACTAGGGGGCCTTATACAAGTCAAGGTCATAGCACACAGATAAAACATGTCCTTTGGCCTGCAGTTTACTAATTCCCACTTACCCCCCTCCTTCCTACCCCCAGACTTTCCAAGTCAAAAAACACCTCCGAACAACCAAACATGAAATGCTGGGAACCTCATCTTAACTAACACATTAGTTTAGCAGATGGAATATTTTTACCAGGTTATCTGAAAAACCTAGCAGAGATACTCCTTTTCTAAGACTCTTCAAAGAGGTCCCCAGGGCAAGGACCAAATGGGGCACAAAGCACAATCTGTAAACTAGATTACCCTGGGTGAAGTCCAACCAAGGACAATGACATGCTTTTCAGAAAGAAGCCATCACTATGCCCATCAAGGTGTGGTGGATAGGAAAGACACAAGCATCTCCGGACTGTCTGCTCTATCAGACACTGTAACATACACCGTAGATATTAATCAAGAAAATACAACTTCTACATCCGTGGTCAATGCTGTCTCCAAAACCAACGTGTTGGCAAAGTAACAGTTAATGGAGAGAATGGTTACTGGTTTTCCCAGTGTGATGGTGGAACTACTCAATAATTATTGAGCTCCCATACTCTTTTAGATACAAAAATGAATAAGATGCATTTCTGCCCTCAAATGCCTTAATTTCAATTCTGCAAGATAGCAATGAACCAGGGGCTGGGAAAACACAGAGAAAGGAGCCTAAGAGGCTTACATGAACAGCGGGATGGAATACGGAAAAGGTTGGGACACATACTAAAATCAGAGCCCTTTCCAGGGGAAGCTGAGAAGCTTTCTATGAATAAATATTAAAAATGTTGTCACTGTCTTCATTATATCCCTTGAGCCCAGGAGATTCGGGATGTAAATGAATACCTTCTAATACAATGGACTACAATTTCTGCATGAGAAACAGTCTCTCTCCACAAAGCACTGTTGTCTTGCTTTTCCTGCAAAAGTACCCTCTTTCAGATCGTCAGAGAATCTCTGCTTCTAAGATGATGCCTGAAATTAAATTAGTCCCCAAAGACCAAAGCTAAGGGCCTGGAAGAGAAGTAATGGCCCCATTTTCCAGCTTCCCTAGACCCTACAATTCAAGAAATCCCCAAAAAGGACCCATGAAGGAAGAAGTTTGGTCTCTAGGCCTACAGGGCTGTTCTGGCCACTACGGAAGACCAAGAACACATCACTGGTCCTAGGGGCCCCAGACACACCAACCTTGAAGATGCACCTGACCCTGTCATGTCCTGGGCCAAGACACACACCGGATGTTGGACTATACCAGCCAGACCAGCTCCTCCGCAGCGATGACGTCTGCAAAACCACAATCTTCAAAACCTGGTTACACCAACCCAGCCTAAATATCCTATTTTCCCACAATAAAAAGTAAGCAACAATCACCCACCTACCCAGTGGAATACTTAAAATTTTACCAAGAGTTTCCCATAAAACAAATGTCTTTGGGGGAGACAGAGGGAAGGAGGAAGAGATAGACATTTTCTCCTTTAGTGGGAGTTTTGAAATATCGAGGCAACTTTGCCTGCATTTTTATTGCCATTTCTAGGCCAAATCCTTTTGAGACTTCTTGTTCCTCATGGGTTTACCCCACATTCCTACAAGACAACACTTCCAAGGGCAGTCACATCATGCTCTCTTAATCCCATAACTCCCAAACCCCAAGTGTTTGATGAAGTCTGAGGAAGTGAAAGTTAAGTAGGTCTCTTCCTTGAGTAAATCGGTTCCCTTGCCTTACAACTCCCTGGAGGGTGGAAATCAGCCAAGGTCAGGAGAGTGAGTCTGCCTGGGAAGAGATGATGATTTCATTGGTTGAGACTTTATGAGGCTTTGTATGTTTTATGTGGCAAATACTTTTGCTATCCTTTTGCAACTGAACAAAACAAAACAAAACAAAACAAAACTCCATCCCTGGCAGGGATCTTGAGTCACACAATCTGGGAAGAGAATGCAGCCAAAGTCTAACCCCACTTCCCCACTTGTCTGGGTTCTCAATGGCAAGTCAGTGCTGGGGGATGACCAAAGTTATGTTCAAGAGGCTTCCATTCCAAAACGTGGGACGCTCCTCTGAGGGCTCACTGATCTTGGTCATTCTACTGTGAGGGAGCAGACACTGGCTGCTGGAAGACCATAGGTGGAATTTCCTACCACATTGCCTTGGACAGTCTCTCTACTGACAGGCACCCGAAAGCACCTGACCCAGAACTTTTTGAAAGCCAACCCTGTCTGTCTTTTTTCTGTCTCAGGGTTGTCTGTCTCAAAGACTTGGTTTCTTCAGATCTACAATAGGGATGAAAAACTCTACTTATCCTCATAGAATTATAAGGTTAAAGAAGAATAAATGAAAAACTCTACTTATCCTCATAGAATTTTAAGGTTAAAGAAGATAATTCAGGTAATGTGTTTGTTAGAGGGTATGGCAGTGAGAACTAACTCTTCTTTACCACAAGCTTCTGGATGGCAGGAACAATGTTGGATTTGATTTATACCATCTCTAAGTCTGCACTATATAGAGATAAGAGTTTAATAAATGCTTGTGATGCGTGGGTTTTTAAAAAATTAAGAGGTAACAGGTCACAAAACTTCAAAAATTAAAGCAGTGTGGCAATGTTATATGAATGGACAAAAAGATCAATGAAAAAGACTAGAGTATATAGAATAGGACCTAGTATATATAGTGGTTTATGATAAAGACATCTAGAAGGAAGGACTGAAAAACACTGTTGAAATACACATTTAAACCCTAGTCATACCTTCTGAAGAACTTCAGATTGTTCAAAAACTTAAAACATGAAAAATAAGATCACAAAAGCACTAGACGAAAACATAGCTGGTGGGAATGTAAAATGATGCAGTTGCTTTGGAAAACAGTCTGGCAGGTCTTCAAATGATTAAACATCAAGTTACCACATGACCCAGAAATTCTACTCTGAAGTATATACCCAAGAGAAACAAAAACCTATGTCCACACAAAAATGTGTATACAAATGTTTATAGTGGCATTATTCATAATAGCCAGAGAGTAGAAACAACACAAATGTCCATCAACAGATGGATGGATGAACAAGGTGTGTTATATCTGTACCTAAACATACAATGAGATATTATTTGGCCATAAAAAGGAATAAAGTACTTATACTATATGACAACTCAGAACCTTGAGAGCATTATGCCAAGTGAAAGGAGCTAATCACAGGAGTCTACATATTATGTGATTCCATTGGGAACAGGGAAGTCCAGAAGACAGAAATCTAGAGAGACAGAAAGTAGACTAGTTTAGTGTTTGCTTGGGGCTGGGGGGAGGGGAGGTGCAGGCAGAGAATGAAGGGTAACAGAAAGGATACAGGGTTTCTTTTTGAGGTGATGAAAAGTTCTAAAATTAACTGTGGTGATAGTTGCACATATCTGTGAATATACTAAAAACCACTGAACTGTCCACTTTAAATGGTGAATTGTATAGTATGTGAATTGTATCTCAATAAAGCCATTTTTCAGAAAAAGGAAAAAGATTTTTTGAAGTATAATTTTAGAGAGAGACTAAGTATTAAAAAAAAAAAAAAAAAGCCCTAGAGCCATAAAAGAGAAACATTTGACCACACACATACAAAAACTGTACTTTGGAAAAGTAAACATAAAAGCAATTCAAAAGACAAACTGGAGGGGAGAGGGATGGTGGTGGTGGGGATTTGCAACTCATATCCAAAGGGTTAATTTCCTTAACATATAAAAAGACCAACAACCCAATAGAAAAATAGATAATGCATATGAACAGAGTGCATGTACCCACACATGGCTTTTAAACATATGAAAAGATGTTCAACTTCATGTATAGTAAAAAAGAGCAACCTTGCAGAAACACCTATGCTCATTCTGATGGGCCAAGATAACAAAGTGTAATAAACATACTGTGTTTATGAGGGTGGAGGGAAACAGATCCTCTGACACTTTGCTAATAAGGGTGAAAAGGACACAACTTCTAGAAGGACATGTTGGCAACATCTAATCAAACCATAAATGCACATGCCCCTTCAACCCAGTGATTCTACTTCTGGAGATTTTATGCTGCAGAAATCCTTCATGTGTCTGAAATAAGCTCCATGCAAGGAAATTCATGGTGGCATGGTTTGTTACAGCAAAGGACTAAGAGAAACGTGATGCTCAACAATTAAGCCATCTCCACATACAGGAACTACTGAGCAGGACAGAAAATGCAGCAGATCTATCAGGAATGAGCTCCAAGAAACATCCTGAACTTAAAGAAGAAGGGTACTGGTGAGTGTGTTCCACCTGGGGAAAGGGGGACATTATATACACACGTGGCTGCTTATATGTGGACTCGTTTTGAAGGCTACTTGATAAACTGGGTTTTTGCTTTTTTGGTTTTTTTTTTTTGGCTTTTGCTTTTTAAAACTTTATACCCCTGGGGCTGGAAAGGAGGAGAGGGAAAGGAACAGGAGGGAGGAGAGAGGAAGAAGGAAGGGAAGGAAGGGAAGGGAGAAAGGGAGGGCAGGACAGGAGAGAGGGAGGAAAAGGGCAGAATGATTGCAGAGGAATAAAAATATTTGGATGAATATATCCTTGACCGATATTATCATCGAGGGTAGAATTCCAGGGATTTTCACATTCCAGGTTATAAATTTCTGCCACAGATGCGTATTTTGTAATAAGCAGGTGTGGCTTTTGCCATAAAAAATACATGTAAAACCGCTACACTGAACTCCTTCCAGAGAGAAATAGAAACGTGTCGCTGTTGTCTGCACTGTTCTAAATGATGTGAAGTATCTCCACTGGAAAAACAAAAATAACAAGGAGAGAGAAAAACAGAGTTTGCCCAGTTGAGCCATGCCAGCTTAGAAGTTTGACCTTTTACCTCTGTCCTAGGAAGTCAACAGAGACACAACCAGAGAGGGAGATTGGACGCAGGACTTGGTGGGAGGGGGGCTTGCGGATGCCCAGCCTGAGGCGGGCAGCACAGGGACACCTGCTCCCGGCTGCAGCCTTGGGCTCTACCTGCCTTCCCAGCTCATCTTCTCTTTTTCTCCATCTCAAATGGATTGAGGCCAGGAGTCGGGGTTCAGGTCCCGGCTCAGCCCCTCATCTCCTTTAGCCTAGTACTCTCACCTCTTCAACAACAGCGGGTATGATAAATGCTCTGCCCGAGAAGCATGAGCCCCTCCCAAACCCTGGGACCCCAGAATGACCGTAGAGGGTTTTGCAAATGCATCAAGACGAAGGGCCATTGCGCTATCGGTCAACTTCTTGAAGATGGTATTTGAAAGGTGGAATCATTCACCCTGCTAATTCGAGGCCTGTCCCGGCGGCCGTGAATCCCATCCTTTTCTCAGCTTCTTGCTGCCTTCAGCCCGACTCTACGGCTGTTAGAGGGCCTTCCTTGCCGAATCAATGGTGTCTTGTCTATGGTCTTGACCCAGCTCCAAGTGATGAACCAACTTCACTGGGAGCGTCTGCTGAGAGCTCTTTGAGAAGGGCCATTGTTCCCCTTGCACTTGTCCAAAGCCTCCATTTAGGGACGGCTGTGACTGTGGACGCAGAACATTCATCACTGGGAACATTTGCCTGCAAATGAGAGACAGCTGTTGGGCATGAATGGCGTGTGGCTGAATGTTGCCTGCAGTGAGATTTATTTTCCAAGTGAGAACACCCTAACTTATCTTTTCTTCCAAATGGTGAGAAATGGGGAAAATGTTCACCTTCCCCTTGCCATGTCTGAGTCCACACTCATCCCCTAAAAACACGGCGTGCAAAGCCGCATGGGCATGCACAGCAAACAAGGCCTCCCGTGCACCAGTTAGGCACCCAGCTCCGGGCCCACGGGCAGAAGTGCCCGGATGGCCAGGGACCGCACCCCGCCTCTCGACCCTCCACGTGCCCACGGCAGCGCTGGGTAGAGACTCCGCAGAGACTTGTGAAAGCTCAAGGCCTGGTACCCAAGGCAGAGAGGAAACTGGACAGAAACTCCTGGGAATTGGCAGAAACAAAGTGAGTGCCCGCCTGAGTGCCAAACATCCCGCAGCGCACCTCAGGAGCTATCAAACTAGCGGTGGGGACAAGACAGGAGGAGGAGGGACGAGAGACCCACGTGTGTCAGCCCAGGGAAGTGCTGACTGGGTCCCACATGGAGTATGAACAGCTGGGGCCAGATGTGATCAATGGACGCTGGCTTCCAGGATGAGGGGGCGGTGGATGGAGGCGGATGTGACAGGGAAGGGTGGAGGGAGAAAGAGGGCATGTTCCCTGTCATAAGGAACAGCATGAGCAAAGGCCTGGCTGGGCTAGCAGGGAATGTGCTAGGGAGGCAGAACACCTGGAACCCCAGCACACAGAAAAGCTCCCTTTCAGGGAAGTCTCTCTTTATCAGGCTAGGGCTCTCCTAGAGACAGCCGAGCATCAGCTAGGAGCAACGTCAGGGAATCCTCCTCCCCACACCCCAAGGAGTACACCAAGATGGCTGGACTGCAGCCCGTAGACTCACACCCCCCGGAACATCAGATTAAACATGGCTTCATGTCTAGGATGGAGATCATGTCTAGCTCGATCAGGCTGGGTTTGGATCCCACCACATTGGCTGTGAACTTGTGTTTGGCCCACCTCTGGCCTCAGTGTCTGGCTTCAATTTCCTCCATCCACAGAAAAAGGATAATAATATTTACTGCTGGATGCCTGCCTCCCCACCCCCACGCCCAGTCCTGATTCTGCAGGCCTGGAAGAAGATGAAAGTGTCTGATGGAAAAGCTTTGGGAAGCCTTTTATTAACATTCTCAGCTCAGTCTAGCTCAGGGGAACAAGTCCTTGCATTCCAGGGGACTTCTCCCCCAGGAAGCAATGCCAAGAATGTCACCGAAAGATTCTAAGAGGCTTTTCCAATCAGAACCCTCCCAGGTCTTTGGCCACCCCTGGGAGGCTACAGGTGCCTGGTGAAGGGTGAGAGCCAGTTCTGCAAGTTCTCACCACCATCCCTCTGGAGTCTTTAGGGATTGAGCGAGATGGGAGAATAAATGCCCAGAGAGGGACGCTGCTACCCAGGCTGGGGACACAGACACAGTCAGATGCGGGCAGCGAGGCTGGCCCTTGGCTCAGAACTGAAAACCCACCTTCTGGGAGAAACAATTTCCTGCTCAGGAGCTGTGTGACAGTGACATCCAAAGGCTCCAGCCCTCAGTGGCCCCAAGAAGAAAAGGGCTGTCACAACGCTTCTGACACAACTCACTGGATATTTGTACAGGTAAAAAATAGAACCTACATTGAAATAAAAAGTAAAAGGTAGTAGTAGTATTTTTAGTGATCATTCTTGATTCTTGATGATCCACTTAATATGAAGCAGACAGCAGCTGCGGAGCAGGGAAGATGAAGAAAGTCAGGGTTGGTGGGGGGGGGGGCTCTCCCCCAAACAGAGGTGGTGCAGGAAGTCAGGAGAGGGAAGACAAGTACATCCCAAGCAGCCCAGCCCTCACCAGGCAGCAGCTGCCAGGAGACTGGGGCTTCCTTGGGCCCAGGGGGACCCCACAGCCAGGCTGGGGAGTAGCAGCTTGGGATGAGTCAGCTAAAGACACCCAGCAGCAAGAGGTCTCTGAGCAGATGTTCTCGTGGGGCTGCCACTGGTATCCAGGCCATGTGGGCACTAGTCCGCAGACGCAGGCGGCTTACTATCCTCCCCATCTTGGGGCAGGCACCCTGGCATGGAAGGATCCACCAGCCTGACCAAATCTCTTCCTGAGACTTCACTTCAGTCAACCATGATCCTGTATCTAACTGCTCACTTCATCAGCCAAACTCAAACACGATTCCACCCAACCCTGGGTTCCCATGACCGACAGACCCGTGAAGACCCCTGGGTTGAAAACTGGAACAAACTGCTTGGAAAGCACCATGGACTTCCCTTCATCTGCCATGCAATTCCCAACCCAACACTGAAATAATCACCTTTTATACACGTTGAGTGCTTTCCAGCTTTCAAAACACTCGTACGCACAGCTTTCCACTGATCCTCCCAACAAGCTGGGCCTGTGAGTAGAGCAGTGACTATTCTAGATGGGGATGGCTGGGGAGACAGAGGACTCACGAAGCACAGTGTTCTCATACTGATAGGTTCAGAAACAGGAAACAGCCCTTCACGAATCCGCTTCCCCTCCCCACGAAGACTTAAAGGCGGTATTATTGGAAGCAAAGGTTTTAGGCATCAGAAATAAACATGGCGGATCCATGGCAAATTCAATGTCTTGTTGCACCACCACCTACCACCAATCACTAGCCCTGGGGCTCTGACTGTGTGTGGCACCTACTGAGAAGTAAAAGATTTCATTCAATCCTTACAAACCTCCCAGGAAATGGGTAATGAGCCCCTTGGTGAAGGAACACTCAGAAATAGCAAGTCATTGCCCAAGGTCACAGGAATCCAAGCTGGATACGAACCAGTTCTGCACAAACGTCGTGATTTTCAACCTGGTATCCGCTACAGTCTGAACAGTGAGGGAGGAAAGTATTGAGTGCCTCTTGAAGAAGCAATTCGGAGACATGGAGTGGTTCAGAAGTCCTTCCCTGGTTTTGTCTGGTGGGAAAGATGATGGTCCCACATCATTCAGGGATCTCAGGCCATTGTCCTACACCTGCCACCCATGAGCTGTGGGTCTGTGGGCTTACTCCATGCCCAATCCTACCCTCAGAACCCCCTTCAGTAAAGTGTGGGAAAACTGCAATAGGTCTGTACCACCTCAACCTCTTCAGAAAAGTATGAAGGAGAATATTCTTTTGGGATACACTTGGGTTTTTCCTGTGGACAACAGACTGTTTAGAATCCAAAGTAGTCTGCAAGGTGGTAACCAACCCATCTGGAAGAGGCAGTGGTCACCTGGCTGGGTGCTTGGGAAGCAAAATCTCCCCACGTGTAAAGTGCTCTGAGAATAAGACCCAACCTCCCGGGCACAGCCTGGCTCTCCTACCACATCTCTCTCCACCCTCCCTATTGCTGACCAAGCTCTGCCCCTGCCCCTACCCTGCTACGCCCACCCCATTCTAGCACACGATGGCTTCACCTTTGCAGCACTTGCTGGTCCCTGGACCTGGAACTCCCAACCCTGATTCTCCACTCAGCAGGCTCCTCCTCTTCATTAATGTCTCAACTCCAATGTCATCTCCTCAGACAAACTCTTCCTGAGCACCTGGCTAATATGGGGACCGCTCCCCCTCTCCCCTGGAATTACTTTCATGACATTCTGTGTTTTTCGTGTTACATACAACTATCTGAAATTGTCCTTTTTTTAGAACTTTATTTGCTGGGACGCCTGGGTGGCTCACTTGGTTAAGCGTCTGCCTTCGGCTCTGGTCATGATCACAGGGTCCTGGGATCAAGTCCCGCATCAGGCTCCTTGTTCAGCAGGGAGCCTGCTTCTCCCTCTGCCTACCCCTCCCCCTGCTTGTGCACTCAATCTCTCTCTCTCTCTCTGGCAAATAAAGAAATAAAATCTTTAAAAAAAACAAACAAACTGTATTTGCTTACTTGTGGTCTGCCTTCCTCTTCTAGAATGGAAGCTCCATTAGGACAGATTGCATTAATAGTGCACCCAGCTTGATCTCAACACCAAGATAAGACCGGATACATACAGAAGCTCAAGAAAATACCAATTTCGTAAACACTTGGAAATTCTCCCATGCCAAGGGACTAATTAAGGATGTGAGCAAGTTCATGGCAAAATCGCAAATCCTTTGAACTGGAAAGGACCCTGGAAGTGACACTTGAACTTCACAGAAATTAAGATCTTTATTGTTCTATCACTCAGGTGTTAACATTCCAGTGGACCCAGGAATTGGGAACACAGGGCCAGAGACGTGGGGCAGAAAATGAACATTGTCAGCAAACGACAGGTGGGATAAAGAACAGCCAGAAGAAAGAGGTCCCTAAGTAACTCCAGTGCACGAGAAAGAACAGTGGGGAAACTGTCAAACCAGCAGAACCAACCTCAGGGTTTTTTTCCGTTTTCGGAAAGCATTTAGTTCCTGGCTTTACCAATGGATTTGCTGCCCACCTGCTGAGCCACTGGGGATGGGGGGGGAAGAATTCACTTTTCTGCCCACGCTGATAAGACCCTGGGGCAGCTCCAGGTCCTGCCTCCTGGCCCAGGAGCTTCCCAGCGCATACCACCGCGCAAAGCAAAAGCAGGTGGTGCTCTCCCTGGTCCAAAGGGCTCTTTACCACCTAAACCCTTGAATCTCAAAAAGACAAACTCCACAAAACTATGATCTTAAGTAAAATAGAGATAGAACAAACAATGTCAGGGGCCAACTCCGTCCAGATCAAACAGACCTGGGGTCAGGGGAGGTAGTTCATCTTCTCTGGATGCACCTATTTGGAGTGAGTATTCCCATCTCCTGAGTGGAGAGGAACAAAAATGAACTGCTGCACAGAGTCTAATAACTTCATTTCCTGTCAGGTCCTGGCAAAATCCAATTCCAAAGCATTCTACTCAATCTGATAAACCTGTGGCCGTAAGCTCTTGGCCATGACCCACACTCGGCAGTGGGGACCCAAAGAGGACTCAGGTGCTCAGAGTAGCTGCAGACAACTGAAAAGTACTCAACTCTTAGAAGCCAGCTCTATCGACCCACACACTCCAAGGGTGGGTTACAAGCATCCCCACCCCCCCACCCCCACCCCCTGCCGCCGCCGCCCATGACAATGGCAGATTGCTAATCACCACTACAGCTCTGACAATAGGTAAGCTTTGGAGTCCAATGTAAGGGTGGTCTGTTATAACAACCTCAGGGGCAAAGGGTCTTGAAGAGCCCAGCAATGAATAAGGAAAATGATCTCCCCGTTGACTCCACCCCATGGGGTGGGTAAGGGCGGGGAGAAGCTCCTGTCCCCTCTTCCCAGCACACTGTGTGAGCTTCTGCTGTTGCCCCTCTTATGGCACATTCTGCTTCAAGTCAGATCTGTAGGCTTCTGGTATCCACAACACACCATAAGCAAACTCTTACAAATTCCCTTTCGTCCCTATATCCCATTCCTCGCTCCCCAAGATGAACTTTCTAATAGGTACCATTTTGTGTGCATGTGTTCCTGCTTCATGTGGACCACTGTAGGAATTTAATGGCTGTAAATGCTATTGTCAGATGTCCTATTCTGCTTCTTACCTTTCACTCAGCACTGGGTCTTCAAGGTCTGTCTATGGTGCTGGATGGACAGCTAACCCACTGCTTCTGCTGCTGGGTGATTCACTTGGATGGGTGTCCACCATCATCGTTCACCTGTCCACTCTCCCCAGAGACAACAAGGCTGCTTCCCATTCTCGACCGCTGCAAAGATCATCTTCGGACACATCCTGTGCGGACCCGTGCAGAAATTTCCAAATGTTCTGAGAATACTAGGGAGCCTGCAGCCTCTCTCTCTCTCTCCCGTCAGTCTTCCAGGTGGTCATTTTGGTTGGTTTGTCCCTGCTGACGAAAGGAGCCCCACACTTCTTCAGATGCTCGTTAGCTTTGGGGAGGCTCCTTCACTTGTAATCTCCCGTTCATATCCTTTACTCATCTTTATTTCTATTGCAATTTCTGCCTTGTTCTGGTTGATGTGCAGGAATTCCTTGTCTGTTCTAAATGTTAATCCTTGGAGGGTTTTGGATACTGTAAAGCTCTCTCTCCTTTTCGCCAACTGCATTAACTTTGTCCAGGATGTCCACTAGTGATAAGAAGCCCTTAACTTCCATATAATCAAACTCTGAGAAAACTTGAGGATGGCAACCATGTCTCAATCCCACAATGCCAGTTTTTGAACACTCATAATACACACCCATGGGTTAGGTGCTGTGGACACAAAGAGGAATAATGGCATTGACCCTTACAGAGTTTGCAGCCTCCTGGGAATACAGACTTTCCATCAACTATAACGTGGACACAGTGACCATGGCCAGGGAGGGTTGTGTCAGGTGCAGTGAGGGGTTAAAGGCTTCAGGGGGTCCAGGCTGAGTCAGCCTTGACAAATAAGCTTGGCAGGCAGCCCCAAGGAGAGGACATCCAGGCCAATAGAACGGCACATGCACAAGCCGAGTGTGCAAAACCACAAGGAATCCAGTATGGCTGGGACATAGAGCAAAGTGAGGAATGACTACAGAGGCTTGAACAAACAGGAAACAGCCATGCAGAGAAGGAGCTCAGATTTTCTCCAGGGCAATACAGGGGATAACACCGCTCGCTCGCTCGCTCGCTCACTCGCTCTCCCTCCCCACAGCCACTGGCAAGGTACCTTAGACGCCATCTGCACTCAAAGAAGAGGGCCTGGTTTGGGGGCCTTAAGAAATCTGGGCTCACCTTAGCTACAGTGGCAATGTACTGAAATCTCAGAGAAACCCAAAGACAGAATATTCTAGAAAGAAAAGGGTTTGTGAGCATCCAAGTTAAACTACCAAGGCGGATACGAGACATCCACTGGACAGGTCTGGGTTGTCCTGAATGAAATGAGGCCCTCCCTTCCTGGCCTCCGTTGGAAGCTGTTCCTGCTGCCCCTGCCTTGATGAAAGTTCTCAGCCACAAAATTCCCCAACTGCCAAGAGTGCTTGCGCCGGAAATGCACCAAATAAAGTCATCGGTGACACAGCGGAATCTTACCCAAGACCCCACCAGGATCCCCGCCAGCCAGCTGTTTCCTCTTGAATCTAAACCATTTTCACAGTCAGTGAGGGTAAATTTTTTAAGGGGGAAAAAAGCCATTCGTAGAGAATCTTTTGTTACAAGCTATGTGACTGCCCGTATTTTTTCCAGCCAGGGAAGGAATCTATACGCACGAACACACGGCCGCCAGGTACGAAGGCACAGAGAAGGGCTGTGCGCAGTGCAGTGAGGGGTTAAAGGCTTCAGGGGGGTCAAGGTGTCAAGGCTGAGTGAGCCTTGACAAATAGGCTTGGAGTCTGGAAGTCACTCCACCCCAACAGAGCAGTCTCTTGGCACTCTTACTTTCTCTCTCCCGGCTGCCTCGGCCTCCCCAGGGCAGACAAATAAATCTTGTTGTTAGACAGCACTTGTACCCTTGGAGGGCATTAACAGCTTTAGGAAGTTCGAAGAAAATGGGGCCAATTGTCACCTGACACCCCCTCTCCTCTGACACGAGTACACACACACACACACACACACACACACACATCCCACTCACGTCTGATGTTTGTGAAGAGAAGGCTCTCACCAGCCTCTTCCCAGTTCACCACGGCCCTGCCAGCCACACAGGTTTAGGGCTGCAAGAATGCCAGGAGGGAAGGAAGACAGACCCCCAGATCAGGGTCCCTGCATCCCTCCAACCCACCACAGGCGTTTTCCAGCACAATCCCCGACCCCCTTCCCCCAAGTCAGCTGCCCTGTGGGCATCAGGAGTCGGGGCCGAGCTGGAGAACTGAGGCTGAGAGTGACCAGAGGCCCCGACTCTCGCTGCCGGTCCGCGCTTACGTCAACAACATCCGTGGGCCTCCCTGCAAACCTGGGCGCACCGCGGCCCTCCCGTTGGGGTCAGAGAAGCCAAAACCCCCACACTAAAAGATGCACCAGGGAACTCCAGTCCCGAAGTCTCTTCGGGTCCAAGCGGAGGGCTGGAGGGCGAGGGCAGGGGAGGGAGTCGTGCTTCAGAAGGATTTGATCTCAAAAGCAGCCGCAGACTGAATTCCCCCTCTGAGAACAAAACGGGCCTTCCCCGGCCTTCCCTGGCCTTCCCCACTCTCGGGGGAACCAGTGCGTGGCGGGCCCAGAGCGACACCTGGACCCCATAACTCTCAGAGGTCTGCTCCCAGCCCGAACAGTTTCCAGTGACACACACCCAGCCTCCAGCACATGGGCGGGAGATGGACGCCTGCCCACTGAGAAGCCAGGAGGTCAATGGGAAAAAATTATTTTCGTCAGTGTTGAGCCCTCATGTTTGGAACTTTTATCCAAACTGCGGCACTGTTCTCATGCTCCCCCTGTGTGGACGCCAGGCCCTCCTCTGATGCTCACTGCCAGGGAGCTTGGGGGGGCGGTGGGAGGAGCCCCCACCCCTCGGAGGTTAGCAGGTCCCAGGGCCGTTTAAGGACCCGCACAGGGAGGCCAGGAATGCTCTTTCCTGGGAATCTGAGCCACCGTGGCACTAACCTGCACTGGGCCCGATGGGATGGCTGGCCAGGTCCCGGGGTGAGCCAGTGGCGTGGACCATGAGGCTTGGAGAAGGCGGCCTTCTTTGCATTAGGCCATCTGGAACGACACTTTCTAGGGCCTGAGGAAACATCAGGGGCTATGCTGAACAGAGTTTCACTCTGGCCGCCTCTGCCAGGAGGGAATGAGATGCTCTTTGGCTGAGAGCAAGCCCCACTTTCCCCACCCCGACTCTGAGGTCATCAGCTCCCCCTGGGGAAGCTTAGGATTCTAGCCATGGCTACTAGAAATGAAAGCCCCACAGAACTAGAGACCTGGGGCCCAGGGGTGGGGGTGGGGGGTCGGTCTTTCTGGGTCTTTCTGGCCTCAGGTTCTCAGAGGGAATCCCTTTTCTAAACTCAAGACTCAGGAGACCTGAACAATGGATGTGGCAGGGAAAAAAAAAAAGAGAGAGAGAGTGGCAGAAAGTCAAGAGGGGAGAATGAGGGAATGAAAGGAGAGCATGGAGGGAGGCGGAGAGAGAGGGAGGGAGGACGCCACCTTCACAGGAGCAGAACGAGCCTTGAGCCTCCTGTGTGGTGCCCGAGAGGGGGCCTGGAGCACCTCACACTCACACTTGCCTGTGACGGTTCTGTCATCAACCCAACTCACTCTGCCACAGGCTCACTTCTAGGGCATCTGGGATGCTGTGAACTTGAACCAGAGATGGGCTTCCACCATCCCCAAGGGGACACGAGCCTCCCCCGGCTCAAGGACCTGCAGCGGCTGCTCTCTCAGGAGATCCCCAAGAGCTCTGGACACCAGGAGCGGTCACGGTCCAACTATGCTGTGGCCGTGCAGACCCCTGTATGAGGCCATCCCACACCAGGGTGCTCAGCCACCGTCCCAGCGGTATCGACTGCAGGGACCCCATGTCTAAAACACGCTAAAAGGCACACAATCCAATTCGACCCTGACCATCATGGACCAGCCGCACTGCACTGGGCATTCGAGCAGCAAGTGTGTGAGGTCGTTTGACACTCACCACTTCAGCCCAAGATCTGCCACATCCCCAGCCTTTATTTCCTTCCACTTGTCTAGAGGCGAGGCCGCAAAAGGCCAGACAATGCAAAGGGCGGTGGGGTGGTGACCATCTCAAGCTCATAAGGAGCCTGGGATTGTCACCAAGAATATCTACCCCTTGTGGACCCAAGACCACAACGATGAAGAGGCGCTGTCCCAAGCAAACACACCACCCAATAGGTCCCAGCCCCGACATCAGGGGTACCAAGCACCCTAGCAGAGTTCCTTCCAAAAGGACCCATATTTGAATTTTAGTAAATCAGCTCAATATGTTCCAGGACTGTGGGTATTAAATAAAAGAAGTCAGTGAAACCTCCAAACAATAAGCTCATTCAACACAATCTCTTTCTCTCCCCCCATCTGGGGACCTGAATACAGTCAGCATGAATAAATCCTGTTGTGTAAAAACTGGGGGAGAAAAAAAGGGGGTGGAGGATGGAAGGAAATGGCAGGGTTCCCACTTGCTGGTCTAACAGGGAGGCTAAGATCATCCCCACAACCCACAAGGATGCCAGCGTGCCGGGGTAGTCCCCGGTGATGGTGGCAGCAACTGCGGTCCAGGTAAGGAAGTATCTGGAATTCCCCCACCCAGGCATTCCCAGCTTCGCCTCTGCAGCCTGTCCATTCTGGAACTTGAACTAGCAGCGGACCATTGGGCTGCCCCAAACCTCGCCTTTCCTAGGTGGACCCACGATAAGCTAGGCCTGACCCTGCATCAGGGATGTTTCACTTTGAATACATACAAAACAGATTTCCTACCTCTTTCCCTCCCCCTGCAGCACCCCCCGACAAAGTCAAGACGATTAGAACTAAGGACTGCCCCAGCAATTCTTCCTGAATACCCTAAGAACAGGTGAACAGACCTGCCTTTGTGAGCGACTAGTGGCTCTGTGCATGACCACTGGCTTAGATAGATTCGTGAGTAAGAAGAGTTGCGTGCGGGAAACTCTATGTAATTCATGGTTGAACGTGATCTAGGCCCAGATTTTTCTCATGGATGGAAGTTCTACAGCCTTTCAACACGCTGTATTTAAGAACGATGGGAAGACACAGGATCAGCTCCCCAGGTTATAGATCCAGACACAACTCGCCTGAGGAATAAGCCAATTCAACACGGGTTTTGATTAAGCAAACAAACAGAAACCACCAAGATCTTCAGATTCCATCAGGACCACCAGAGTGCTCCTCTTCTCATAGAATCCCACATCCCATCTCCTGCCATGGTGCCTAGGAGACTTCCCCTGTCTGGAACCAAGAGGACCGATCCCTTACATCATATGGAACTAGGTGCATTATTTTGCTAAATCATGGGTTCTCCCTGCCTCAAAATCATTCCTAGCTAACAGAGACAAGCAGGACTTCCAAAAACAAAAAGTCAGCCAGGAAGGAATTACGGGGCAGATTTGGGTACTCAATTCCAATTCAACAACTTTATTGGTGAGGGGGAAAAAAAAAAAAAAAGACTTGCAGGAAGGCGGCCAGATTCAATACATTAGATCCATGTGTGCAGCCTCGGAGTTCCCAGGGTGGGAGCCCGGAACTAATGCTTCGCTATTCCATGACCCTCCTGGGCTCATCTGCTGTCTGAGTTTAGGAGAATGGTTTTTCCTTCTCTCTAAATAGAGGGTGAGCTTCCACCCTCACACTGTTTGGGCCTAATGGAAAAAGTCTCTTGCACTTAGGATGCTGTCAAGGAGTCCATCTTTTTGTTTTCTACCCAAATTCTTCACTCCCTTCTGCTGTACCTCTAGATCGCTGAAGACAGGAAAACACAGAGACCTCAGATTCTGCTTACAACCTGTGATGGCCAATGGGACACTCAATCGCCACAACACCCCAAACTGCTAGGGTTTTATTTATTTTTAAAATTTTGTTTATTTTAGAGAGAGAGAGAGAATGTGTGCACAACCAGTGTTGGGGGGTGGGGAGAGGAACAGAGCAAGAGGGACAAGCAGACTCCCCGCTGAGTGAGGGGCCTGCCGTGGGACTCTGAGATCACGACCTGAGCTGAAATCAGGAGTCAGACACTTAACCAACTGAGCCACCCAGTCGCCCCACAAGGGTTTGTTTTAAAGTCAGCTTGCTGGAGGTATAATTTACACACAGGGAAGAAAAATGCCCTGCACACTATACACTTCTGAGTTTTCACAAAAAACCTGGAACTATGGAACCACTACCACTATCAAGATCTGAGCCGTAAATGTTTCTATCATTCCCCAAACTTGCCACGTGCCCCTTTGTGGTCAACCCCTTCCCTCAGCCCTGGCAACAATGGCCTGGTTTGCTTTCCCCCTAGTTTTGCCTTTTCCAGAAAGTCGCATAAACGGAATCATGCAGTGTGGAAGATTTCTGAGGCTGGCTTCTTCCACTTAGCACATGGGGGATGTATCTTAGGTACAAACTGTTGGTTTTTAAGCTTGGGACTTTTACTTTCTTGCCAAGGACATGAAATGATTGGCTCTAGCTCATCTTTGCTATGGAGGAACCAAATTCTTGATTTCGGGCCTTTTAAATAAAGCAGAGGCCTGGGAACAGGGTGACCTCCCCTCTCCATCCACAGAACTACAGGATTTCCTGGGACTTGGGGCTTTCAGGGGCAAAATCAGGAAAGTCCCAGACAAACCGGGAGAGTTGGTCACTCTCCTTGGGACAGCCACATCCGAGGGCAGGGCTGCACATCTGCCCCGCTCAGATGCCTCTGTGAGCAGCAGGTTGCTCGCTCTGAGCTAACAGCTGACTGTCCTCCCTCGGTTTCATAGCAAGCAGGCCAGTATGCAAGCTGTTGCAGCTGAGCCCCTGCACAGAGCTCACACTCCAACAGGCCTGCAGCTGTCTTTGAAGTCCCCGGGAGGGGCTCAAAAAAGTGAGAAAAGCACTCAGGGGTGTGTTGAGAAAACAGCAGAGCAGGGCTCCCGTGGGTGTCGGCTCCCACCCCAGGCCTCCCCGGTATCGGACTGCAGAGAGACATGGGACATGAAGGTGCTCTGGGCTCATTCTGCTTTCACTCCAGTCCGATGCTGGCTCCTACTTTTCTATACATTCTCCTCGCCCTTCCTCCCCCAGTGGGGTTTTTCATTTGGAGACTAACTAGGGAGAAGGGGAGAGCCAAGAAATAGAAAATGAGTATAAACAGCTTGAAGTTCTTGTTAGAATTTAAGGGTTTCTCCTAGATAAACTTACCGAGACATCAGAGAAAAGTCAGGCAAGGCCATGATATGAGGCTTGAGAATGAGCAATTCTGTGCCCACCTCCTTTCCAGCTGACTCGAGAGAAATGCACAGATGTTCTCTCTCGGAGAGGCTAGTTTACCTGGGAACAGGCTGAGCTTCCCCAACTCAGAGCTCCCAACAGCTTGGAAAAGCATGTGATGGGCACAGCTGGTGCCCACATTAACAGAGGATTCCCCCCTCAATACACACACAAGAAGGCGGGAAATGCTGGGGTCACAACCATGTCCTAGAGGCCTCAGGCTAGCTGTTCTCCTGGACCCATTCAACACTGCCCCTTCTCAAAGTATCTGCCAGTAACTCTTACCATTTATTCCACCAAGCGGCCTGTGAGACAGGTTAGTGATCATTATCCTCACTTGTACAGATGAGGAAACAAGGCCCAGAGAGATTAAGTGACTTGCCCAAGGTCGCACAGCAAGTTAGTGGCAAAGGCCAGATTAGAACCCCGAGCCCCAGAGCGCCCAGGCCAGCGCCCAGCTCCACAAGATCCCTCAGCCATGGGTCCAGAGCAGGGGCAGAGCCAGGTCTGCGCCCTCGGGAGCCCTGGAGGCCAGGTCAGCTGCTGCAGAGAGCACAGGCAGGCTCATACTCACAAGCAGAAACCTGCAGGATCCTTCTCTGTACCACCAGACAGCAACACCCCTGTGCTGGAACAGACAGAAATAAGGCTCAAGTCGGGAAAGCCAAGGGCCACCGCCGTGGGCTTCTGTCTCCACTCATGGGATGTGGCTTTGAGATTTTGCTCCATTTCCCTTTAGGAACCAGGTCTGCTCTTGAGAGCCAGAGCATCAGACAATATGTGCTGCCAATGCCCGGAATCATTCATTCCCTCATGCCCCAGTTATGCCCCGGGGACCTAGGTGCTGGCAGTGTACCAGGGGCTGAGGGGGAGGGGCGCCGGGAGGAGAAAGACAAGATTTCAGGCTAGAAGGCATTCAGTGTGACAGAGGAGACAGACATCTAAGACAAGGTGACATTCATTCACCTATGATATACCAGGCGTGGATGAGGTTATACCTCAAGTAGTGCAGGAACACAGACGGAATCAGGGGAGGCTTCACGGAAGAGGAGGCATGTGGACTAGGCCCCGAAGATTGAGGAGCGTTTCACTGAGCAGCTAGTCCCTTCCTGGCTAAAGGGACACGGAGAAGGAAGTGGTCTGAAATTGCTTTGAGTACTTCTTTCTAAATAAACCCTTGCTGTTAGTAGAACAGGAATTCTACCCTTTAGAAACTCAGTTCTCGGGGGCCTGGGTGGCTCAGTTGGTTAAGCCACTGCCTTCGGCTCAGGTCATGATCCCGGGGTCCTGGGATCGAGTCCCGCATCGGGCTCCCTGCTCTGCGGGGAGCCTGCTTCTCCCTCTCCCACTCCCCCTGCTTGTGTTCCCTCTCTCGCTGTGTCTCTCTCTCAAATAAATAAATAAAATCTTTAAAAAAAAAAAAAAAAAAAAAAGAAACTCAGTTCTCAGGGATATTGCATCCTGTGTGACTTTGAGTTGTTGCTTCATCTCTTTAGACCTCAGTTGACCCGTCTGTCAAACGGGAGTGAATAATTCTGTGTTTCGGAGGGTGGCTCTGGCCTTCCCTAACAATCTTTGGAGATGCGTTCACACACAAGTCCTTGAGGAACAAATTCCTCACATGGCCAATGGCAGTCTCTCTCCCACTGTCTGTGACTCTCGGCTCTCGCCAGGAAATTGATTTTATTTATAAGAATCACAACCCTAAGCTGACCTTCGTTGGGCTATCCATATTCCCTCCCTCATTTCCCTCTCCTCAAGACATCCTCCTCCAAAGATTCCTCAGTGACCACAGAGCAACGAGCGTTGAAGAGTGCTTGGTAAGTCAGGATAGACCAACACTGGAGGCTGTTTTCTAGATGGGGAAACTGAGGCCTGGAGAGCTCGGCGACTTGTCCAAGGAAACCGAAGGCACAGGTCTCCCCATTCCCAAGCCACCGCTTTCGTCCTCACGCCATGACTGCTCTGCTTCCTGCTTCGGCCGGGGCCTGGGCAGACGTGCCATCCTCCCTCAGCTTGGGGAAAGTCTCCCATCTCTGAATGACAGAAGTCTTTGGAGAAACATTTCCCATCATTAAAGGGATTTGCAAGAAAACTGGCACAGCTTCCTACGCTTTGAAGCTTGTTGGCCCCTCCTGGCCCTTTAATTGTACTTGGCTCCAGCCCAGTTCCCAGAGCTCCTACCCCTTCAGAAGAGGGGAAGGGCCCACGGCAGAATTCCCGCCACCACCCAGCCTGGCCCTTCAGCACCAAAGGGGACCCCTCAGTATTTCGGTTTCAGACCATTCCACTGCCAACGCATCAAGGACTCCCACACTAAGAGCTTCAAAGTCAAAAAGGCTCTAGGTCAAGTCCAACCATGAGCAAACCCTGAGCTTGGGATTGGGCAGCATCCCTTTTGAGATGGTTTTGGAAGCAGTGTTCCCACAGCCTTTAAAGCCTAGGACAGCTTCAGGAGAATCACATTCGATTTCTGCCGGTACCACAGATTAGGTTAAAGCACATCACGGGAGTGTGGAGGGGGTAGCAGTCTTACTCCCCGCTTGCTTTTAATTTTCCAGGTGAAGAAGGTGGATATGTAACTGCGTATCTTTTCTCAGGGGTTCTCAATTTTGGCTGCACATCAGAACACCTGAATACCTAAGCCCCAACCCTAAACCAACTGAGTCAGAAGGTCCTGAGTGGGGCCTACGTATCCCTGTTTGTTTTCAAGTCCCCTGATGGTTCCCATATGTGGCTAAGGTTAAGAACCACTGCCTGAGGTACAGTTTCAATAGGGAAAAACCTGAGCTCCTAAGCATGGAAAACACAAGATCCAGATGATTCCTCTGAAATGAGTATTATCAATCCGCCCACCTCTCTTAGTTGGTGTTTCTTTTTCAAACCTTCCCTGACCACAGATCGCAGCACTCCCAGTTTAGGCTTTCAAGAATTTTTACTGGCTTGACTCTTCCCAGCTCATCTCTACCCTGCAGTACCTTAGAACAAAGTGCCCTCTCCCGGGAATGGAGTGATCTGACTCAGAAGCAAGCAAACAAAAACAGAAAAAGAAGGATGACACCTTCAACCAATTACTGTGATCCAACTTAAAGCGCATAGCTCAACCATGACTGCTCAGATCCAAGTGTGATGCAAATTCAGGAAGCTTCCGCGGGGGGACGGTCCAAGTGCAATCCACAGATAGTAGGTCAGTCCCATTTGGCCCTAGACACACTCACCAGCTGGAAGAGCAGTAGGAACCAGAATCCTTGACCACATGGTGTGAGTTCAGCCAATGGGCACGGTGATCCAAGGGTGCTCTTATGAGAGTCATAAATATGTAAACATCCAAGGATGGGAACCTTTTCAAGGGCCCCTGTAGATGCTGGCACCGCTTACACAACACGGAAGATTCACATACAAGAAACAGCTCCGCCATCACTTTTTATGAGAACTCTTATAAAAACTCCATCTCACTCGGAAGACACTCCTACATAGTCTCTCCCCACCCCTACCCCTAGCTTTTGCTTGAGAGCGCCATGGCTATCTAACAGAATGACTTCGATGGGATGGGGGAAAAGTTGGAAATGTTTCTACGTTAGACAGAGGGTGCTATTCCAACCACTCTTTAGCTCCAGACCTCTCTTTACATCCTACAAAACAATGGAAAATCAGCTGAGCCTAAAAATGACAGGCTCGCATTGGAGGATACACAATATGTATCACAGGCTAGGGAACATGGAAAACAATTTCTCCTATATCAACTGCTTTATAAGACTTACAAATTAAAAAAAAAAATTTTTTTTTTTTTTTGAGAATCTGGACACAATGAGGCATTCTACCTATTTGGGAGAGCTCAAAATTGGGAATTTAGAAACACAGAATGGGGTATTTCAGTAACAAAATTTAAAAGTGTCACAAATGAGACTTCTTCTTCGTAATTTTTATATGTTCTAAAAGCCCAGGTAAATCTTGCTTTTTCGTTTTACTCTGTTGTTAAAAAGATACCTAGTCATTCCATAATGATTTAATCTTACTTTAAAAACAAAGACACCTTCGACCTCTGATGAGCAAGAGAAGACTACGGATGCCAGTTAGAGCTGCCCTGGTTAATCTCAGACCGGGCCCACCTGCTTCATTTTGCACAGACCAACTTTTCAATTCAATGAGAGTTCAAAACACAAGTCATCGGTTTCTCAAAAGAATGGGGACTTCTAAGTTCCTGGGGTGGGGGTGGGGGGATCCCTAAATTCCTCAGCTGAAAGGTATAGTTAGTAAACATTAGTATTCACTCCCTCTCCAAACAGGAAAAGATGAGTTCGATTAGCTTCTGCAATCCAGATAATTCTCAACTGTATCCACTTATCACTCTGATTTACTGCAAAATGATGAGGCAGATACATGTGTTACCGAAAACATAAACACTCTGAAATGGAAACTAAGTTTCCTTCAGTTGGCAAAAATCCCTTGATGCTCCAGGGTGGGAGGATTTTAAACTCCCAAGATAAAAAGATAACTAAAAAGACTTTCTCAGGTCAAGGGCCAAGTCAAAAGCTATTAATACAAAAAGCTTCTGATAATAATGGGCATTTAGAAAGAAGACCCCCAATGTTGTAATTTGCCCTAACTTGGATAAATATGCGGATTTGAGAAAGCAGCTTGTACCCTGGACCTTCAAACCCGAGCCAGCAACTCCCTCACTTCCCAATTCAGAAAAGGCACACCCTGAGTTAAGAGGGACCTCAGAGGCCACCCGCTTCCAGCTAAAGTCCTGAATTCCCTGCGAGAGTCCCTCCCAAAGGGCGAGGGGCAGGCAGAGTGGGAGAGGGAGCAGCAAACTGCCATTTTACAAAGCGAGGGGCTGTGGCTTCCTCAAGTGTCCTGAGACCACATAAGGGAGCATTCAGTCATCCCAGCACAAAACTGACATGATCTCAGCAGAATCTGGGACGAAAAAAAACCCACCCGGTTAGAAATGAGAGAGGTGCTCCAGGGAGGGTTCACAGAAAGAAACCAAAGATTGCCAAGTAATTTAACACTGTCCCCCCGCAGTCGGCTTCCCGAGCCGTTGGCAAAGACCCTCTCCTTCTGCATGAAGTGCTGCCTAAAATGTAAATCTTTCACCCTCACCTGCAACCAGGTGACCCAGATGAGAAAAAGCAGTGGGAAAAATCAACAGACACGACTAGTTTAGGGAACTCAAGCCAGTCCCAGAAGAAGGTTCCTTTATGTCAGTCTTAGAAACGAGAAACCACTGGGAATGAGATTCCTTGGGAATCTGAGCATTCTCCTTTATTACCCTCTCCCAGGGGAAAATAAATATAGAAACAGTATTTCCTCTCGCAGGTTTGGCAGGGACGAGTCCAGGGCAAGGGAGCGCAAGAGACTTTCCCAAATGAGATGGGGGTAGGGGGCGTCCGCAGCGCCCCGCTTAAGGGGCAGCTCTTTAAACTCTCTTTCCAAAAGATCTTTAATCCTTGGCTTCTAGACTCCGGCACCGGGGTTCCGAGCACCGGCTCGCTGCGGGCACGACACGGGCTCGTCCGCCCACCAGGGTTTGGCCAAGATCCCCGCCCTCGGCCAAATCTAAAACTTGCCCAGCGGCGCACGGAGCTGAGCCTCCGCGCGCTCCACCTGCCGGGCATCCCGTTCGGCCCCCCAGCCCTCCACTTCGCCCGACCCCTGTCTGGGGATGGAGAAGCGAAGGGCTCGGAGAGAGACGGTTACCGGAGCGGCCGGAGGACTGGAGCAGCCCACCCCGGCGGGAGCGGAGCTGCGCGACCCGCCCCCACGCCCCCCCAAGCTCAGGCTCTGTCCCGGGGTCCGCGGGCAGCCCTCCACTCCGGCGGGCGCCCGGGCCAGACGACCCAACGACTTGCTCCTTTGCCCCCAAGCAGCGCACCGCGGCTCCGAACTCACTCAGGGCCTCCCTGGCTCCCGCATCTTTTCGGGGCAGCCGGGGCGGCCGGCGCTTGAGAGGTGGGTCGCCAAGCGCACCGTCTCTCCTCTAACAGGTGGGAAGCCTCGCCACGCCGACCCCCGCCCTCTGCGCCCGGGAGGCTCCCAGGGACCGGGCCGCGGCCGCCACCTCGGAGCCCCCTCGTCGGGCCCGCGGCGCCGTCGTCGCCCGGGTCTTCGGCCCAGGTCCAGGCTGGGCGGGCGCCGCCGGGGCTGCTCACCTGAGTCCCCGCGGGACGCGAAGCGCCAGCGCTGCCGCCCCCCGGCGGCCCCAGCCCTCCCAGGCGGCGCGGTGCGGCCGGAGGGCGCCGTGCGTGCGCGCCGCGCCGGGACCCGCGCCCTCACCTTTGTACCGCTCCATCGGGGCCGCGGCGTGCGCTCCCGGCCGCTCGGCTCCGGCGCTGCGCTGCGCTCTCGGCGCTCGGCTCTGCGCCCGGGCCGCCGCGCTGGCCCCTCCCCGTGAGGTCACGCTCGCCGCCCGACCTCCTGGCGCGCCGGCCGCGCCCGGGGCTCTCGGACCCCCTCCCCGCCCGGCGCGCCGCCCCCGCGGGGGAAACTCCTCCGCCGAGCCCCACGGCGCCCAGCTCCGTGCGCGGCCCGGGCCCGGCCCCCGCCCGCAGCCGCTGGCGGTTCCTTCCCCCTCGTCCGGGGCCCGGGGGCGGCGGGAGGGCGCGAGACTCGGCTGGGCCCGAACCCTGGGGGAGGTTCTGGCGAGGGGCCGGCTCGGGCGGGCCTGCAAGAGCAGTTCTTCCAACCGCGGGGCAGCAAACCCACTGCGCGGAGGAGGAGACTGAGGTCGAACCCGGGAGGCAGAGGCGTGCCTAGAGCGCCTGGCTCTTGGCCCCCGGGCCAGCGCGCTAATGCCTTGGCTTCCTCCAGAGGCGACCGGGGGATGAGGGTGGGGACACCCGAGCCCTGCCCCCGCTCCTTGGGAATCGCTCCAACCCCCGTAGCACTCGCTCCGGGCAGCCACCACGCCCCCGGTCGCAACACACACATTAGGGCGTCTGAAAATGTCTACTTGCTGCCTTCTACGGGGACCCAGGCGCCCTGGGAGCCGTTGTTCTAGGATCTCGTGAGGACTCGAATTCCTAGAGTCGTCCGGACAAGTCCAGGAGCACCTGACCGCCCCGGAGGGGTGGCATCTGCTCCCTAGGAGCTCGCTCACTCGTGGCTCTAAGTCCACCCCGCGCCACAGCCACCTAGCGCCCCACTTCTGACCTTTACCTTTTGCCATCTGTCCCTCCAGTCTCTCAACCTCATCCGCCCCCAAAGGAGATCCATGTTTTCCTTTAAACTTCTTGATTTTCACTTCAAAATCTCAATCATGGTTCGTGCAGGATGCCTGGCTTTTTCAGCACGTCTCCCCCACTTTCTTGCAGGAACATTAAAGAAGATTTGTTGTTGCGGTTTTCTAAGAGATTTCTTCATTCTTCTCGGAACAGCAGAGTTAGCTCTGATTTTTGGAGACCTTCTGCCCTGGCGGTCTTAGAAATATTTTCCTTAGTTGTGTTAGCTGCTAACATCCAGGGAGCCCTCCCTACAAGCGGGGCATGGCGCTTAGGGCTGTTGCACGCTCTGCCTTTCATTTTCCCAGTAATCCTGTGATGCAGGGATTATTATTATTTCTATCATGTAGTTGAAGAAACTAAAGTTTACAGAGACTAGACAACTTGCCCAAAGTCACACAGCTAAAAAACAACAACAAAGCAAAAACAAAAACAGAGCAGGCTTTAAACCCAGGTCTGCTGCTTCCAGACGTTTGTTCCCAAAGCTTTCCTGACACTCATGGGCCAGGCTGTTACCAGCTCGTGAGCACACAGACAGGTGAACAAGGTCAACACAGTCGGGTGGGTGCTCTGATAAAGGCACAAGAGACTCTGGGACCCCCCGTGGAGGGTGCCCAACCAGCCCAGAGAAGCCTTGTAAATCCTCGGAGGAGGAGATGGCTGAGCGAGTCTTAAGAGATGAGTTGGAGCTAGTGAGGGGACAGGAGAGGCGGCGTGAGTGCAGCCTTCCAGGCAGAAAGGACAGCGGGGACAAAGCCACTTCAGGATCACAATCCTCTGTCACCAAAGCCACAAAGGCAAAGCCAGGAGTGGAAAACAGTGAGGCTAGGGAGGTGGGCGCAAGCCTACCTGAGGACCCAAAAGAGGTTTGGTAATCTGAAAACCAAACGACGGGCAGCCCCGAACAGTGACAGTGCCCTGGGTCCCCCAGGGGCTGAGTGGGAGGCGGAGTGCAAAAGGCAGTTGCACCGAGTGGGGAGAAGTCACTGGGGCGATAGAAACCTGGCTGAGGTGGAGAGGACCGAGGGCAGAAATATACAGGAAGCGTGATGCTAGGGCTCTGTGCCTGAGCACAGAGTGTGAGGGGAAGGAAGAGCCGAGATGGACCAGGGTTTCCTGGTGAGTGGAGAATGTCATCTCTCCTGCGCTCGATCAGCCCTCAGATACTACCGAGGCCCTGTTAGGAGCCAGGGGCTGCCAGGCACTGCACAGAGCCTGAACAAAGTGGGCAAGGGACTCTCAAGGGACAGCTGTTGGGACTGGGGGTGGAAGGACACCAGCAGGACAAAAGATGAGTGTCCCTAAGTTGGACGCAGAAATAGCAAGCTGGGGTATTGGGGTAGAAAAGCAGCCAAGGGCCCATGGTGCCTCCAGGGGAGTTAGAGCCCCGGGTCTGAGTCCTCAGCTTCATCCATTATTTTACTTAATTCTCTCAGCCACTCTTCCAGGTGGGCTGGGCTCTTGGGGATTCAAGAAATAGAAAAAGTGGAGGTTGAGGCAGGAATGCGGACATTACAGGGAATCATAGGACGGGTAGTATGCTCAGCGGGCCTCCCGCAAGCTGGACGGGGAACCAGGTCAGGATGGAGGGTGCTCTTGCCTTTTTGTGTTTTCTTTTTCCCTCTCTCCCCTCCTCCCTCCCCTTCCTCCTCTTGCAAATGTCCCTACATGGTGTCTACAGACTGGTGTCAGTGGGTCCCTGGTTTCCTTTCTAATGCTCAGGGAGAATCTGATGGTGTGGCTCTCACTTCTGAAACCAGCCTCAAGCCCAAGTCTGGTAGCCAGCCACTCTTGGCCAGATTCCATCTCTAACAGTCAGCAGAGGCCGGCAAAGGAGGTTTCAGGTCCAGCCCCACTCAGCAGGGGCTTTGTTGGACGTGACCCTCTCAGAGGGGCTGAGGGCCAGGCTGGCTCTGACTGAGGTCACCAAGAACAAAAGGCAGGGATTAAACTATCCCCATCCTACAAATGAAGACACAAGTTAGGGGCCCGGCCCCAGTCACAAAGCCAAGTAAGCTCTCTTCTGGAACCAGGACCCAAAAATCCGGTTTCCCCATTCCAAACCCTGTGCTTTGTCACACCCCTCAGTCTTTGCCAGGGCTTTAACCGGACAGGGCTCTACCCCGCAGGTCCTCTGGTGGACATTTGTGCAGGCACTTGCCGTCGACCGGCCGGCTCTCTGCAGGCTGGGGGGGCATCTTAGTTCCTCCATCAGGCAGGCCTCCTCTCCCCTCCCCCCTCTCGGCTCCAGCCCTATAATTACCTCTTCTGAAGTCCACTCTAGTTTATCGACGGAGACTTGGCAAATCCCAAAGTCTCTAGACAAACACAAATTAATCAGAGATGCATGCAGAGTGAATTTAAAGTGGGAATTCACTGCCATTTCCAAGAACAAAACCAAAATACTACTTAAAACCATCAATAGAAATCTCAGGCACTACTTCTCTCCAAAACCTGGGTGCAGCTTTAGCCGCCTTGCAGCTTCCACGCATGTGCCACTCACATGCATACCCTCATTCATTGAGTTTCTGGCCTCTAGGTCAGAAGATCTGGTTTCCAACTCGTTCTCAACCCTCTAGGTGCTATAACTGACCCCAGCCCAGACCCGCAGGATCTGAGATGGACTGATGCAGACAGTCCTGAGACCAAACTGACTGCCCCCACCCCGGAGTCTAGGTGGTGGGCGTTCCTACCGAGCTCAACTGGGGTGTGGAGGGGGTGCATAGGGCCCTCTGAGTGGGTGGCTGAAGGTATCGGGGCCACACAACCGAACAGCAGAAAGTTTTGTGCTCTGGCAATTCCTCAACACATTCTCAGCAGCAGAGAGGTTTCTTCAACCACAAGGGGGCTTCTCCAGCTGACGCAGTGAGGAGGGGTGAAGGCTTGCTTTACAGAATTTATCCTGTTTAATTCTCACAGTGATCCAGGCAGATACTTTT
Organism: Mirounga angustirostris; assembly: GCF_029215605.1. Taxonomy (NCBI): domain Eukaryota; kingdom Metazoa; phylum Chordata; class Mammalia; order Carnivora; family Phocidae; genus Mirounga; species Mirounga angustirostris. The sequence continues at coordinate 138,759,712 of NW_026991714.1, forward strand.
GTCCCCCCTTTCACACATGGAGACCTTAAGTAATTGCCCAAGGTCACCGCCGGGCAAGGCCCAAGCCAGTCGAATTGAAGTGACATCTCTAACCCGACTTCCCCACCCAGGCTCTTTCATAATCAGGTCTGGTCACATGCCATCCCAGTCGCTATCCTTTACTTCATCCCTAGCCACTCTTCAAAAGTCAGCTCAAAGGCACCCCCTCTGAGGACAGCCCCCTCCCCCGTCAGCCTCCACATCCTCCCCCCTTCACCACCAGTGTAGTCCTGCCCTGGCTGTCTGCCCCGACTCGTACCATAGACCTCGGTGTGGTATCGTGTTGATCCTCTGTCCCAGAGCTTGATATAGCACCCCCCACACAGGAGGTGCTCCATCATGCCTGTTGAATGAATTAATGAATGGCTTTTCCATTTTTTCCCTCTTGGGGTTTCTGTGTAAAGGAAACACACAGACACACAGACACACATACAATGTCTTCTCTGGTTCAGACTGATGAAACAAATAATTACCAAAGGGCATATCGGATGTGGATGGATGTAGGCTGGGATGAAGCAGGAGGAAGGTACCATTTGAACCAAGCCTTGAAGGGATGAATTATTTTCTGTTGTTGCAATAAAATACACATAAAATTGATCATTTTAACCCTTTTTAAGTGTACAGTTCAGTGGCCTTCAGTACATGCATGTTACGCAACCATCACCACCACCATCTCCAGAACATTTTCATCATTCCAATCTGAAACTGTCCCCATTAAATGATAGATCTCCATCCCTACCACCCCCTGGTAACCACTATTCTCCTTTCTGTCTCTATGGATTTGACTATTTGACTATTCCTGCCCCGACTTGTACCATAGACCTCGGTGTGGTATCGTGTTGATCCTCTGTAGGATATTCCATATATTCCATATATTCCAGATGGAATTATATACAATATGTGTCCTTTGGCTTATTTCACTTAGTGTAATGTCCAAGATTCATTCATGTTGTAGCATGTATCAGAATGCCATTCCTTAAGGCCAAATGATATTTCACTGTATGTATATATCGCATTTTGTTTATCCATTCATCTGTCAATGGACATTTGGGTTGTTTCTATCTTTTGGCTGCTGGGAATAATGCTGTTATGAGCATTGATATAGAAATATCTGTTCAGGGCGCCTGGGTGTCTCAGTTGGTTAAGCGACTGCCTTCGGCTCAGGTCATGATCCTGGAGTCCCGGGATCGAGTCCCACGTCGGGCTCCCTGCTTGGCGGGGAGTCTGCTTCTCCCTCTGACCCTCCTCCCTCTCATGCTCTCTGTCTCTCATTCTCTCTCGCGCAAATAAAAAAAAAAAAAAAAAGAAAGAAATATCTGTTCAGGTCTCTGAGCTTTCAACTCCTTTGAGTATATAGCTAGGAGTATAATTGCTGAGTGTTTAACTTTTTGAGGAGCCACCATCCTGTTTTCCACAGTCACCACACTGGTTTACTTTCCCACCAGCAATGCCCGAGGGCTCCAGTTTCTCCACATTCTCTCCAACACTTAATATTTCCCATTTTTTATTTCCATCTTAGTGGGGTTCTTTCCTTCTTTCAGACTCTGAAGTCAATATGGCATAAAGTTAACATTTCTTAAATCTGAGTGGTTGCTGCATGAGTGTGTTTGATATTCTAGAGTGAGGACCACTGGTGGGGGTCCAATCCTCTCAGAGTGTTACACTTGAGGAAACAGAGGTCTGGCATCTTGAAGGTAGAAGTGTTTGTTAAATACCCAGGTGACTGAGCCTCGCAGCCAGCATGTTTGAAATACTCCAGAACAACAACAACAACAACAAAAATATTTGGCTTCCACTCTGGAAAACTGTATGGAGGTTCCTCAAAAAGTTGAAAATAGAGCTACCATATGATCCAGCAATTGCACTACTGGGTATTTACCCCAAAGATACAAAAGTAGGGATCCGAAGGGCTACGTGCACCCCGATGTTTATAGCAGCAATGTCCACAATAGCCAAACTGTGGAAAGAGCCAAGATGTCCATTGACAGATGAATGGATAAAGAAGATGTGGTATATATATACAATGGAATATTATGCAGCCATCAAAAGTAATGAGATCTTGCCATTTGCAACGACGTGGATGGAACTGGAGGGTATTATGTTGAGCGAAATAAGTCAAACAGAGAAAGACATGTATTATATGATCTCACTGATATGAGGAATTCTTAATCGCAGGAAACAAACTGAGTGTTATTGGAGTGGGGGGGGGTGGGAGGGATGGGGTGACTGGGTGATAGACACTGGGGAGGGTATGTGCTCTGGTAAGCGCTGTGAATTGTGCAAGACTGTTGAATCTCAGATCTGTACCTCTGAAACAAATAATGCAATATATGTTAAGAAAAAAAAAAGAAGAAGAAGGTAGCGGGAGGGGAAGAATGAAGCGGGGGAAATTGGAGGGTTAGACGAACCATGAGAGACGATGGACTCTGAAAAATAAACAAGGTTCTAGAGGGGAGGGAGGTGGAAGGATGGGTTAGCCTGGTGGTGGGTATTGAGGAGGGCACGTTCTGCATGGAGCACTGGGTGTTATGCACAAACAATGAATCATGGAACACTTCATCTAAAACTAATGATGTAATGTATGGGGATTAACATAAGAATAAAAAAAATATTTAATTGAAAAAATATATATATTTGGCTTCAAGAAAGAAAGCAAAGACTGACAGGAAGGGGAGTAGTTAGATGGAGCAGAGGAAAGCAAGGAGGCCAGGGGATGGGGCTCCTGGGCGACCCTCTGAGTTGGGCTCTGCGCAGAGCCTACAGCAGGTGACAATAGGGAAAAGAAACATGGGCACCACTGTCACCCTTCCTAGTATCTTCACCTGCACACCTCCCCTGGCCCAGCCGGCACAGCCAACGGTTATGGGTCTACAAACAGGGGTGAGTATGATCGCTTTTAGCTGCACCTCTAGAAAAATTTCAACTTAGAGAAACACTCCTAGGCTATTCTGGTCAATATTCCTCTAATGATTTAGTTCATGTGAAGGGGCTATTTATTCTTTTTTTTTTTTTTTTAGTGTTCCATGATTCATTGTTTGTGCATAACACCCAGTGCTCCATGCAGAATGTGCCCTCCTCAATACCCACCACCAGGCTAACCCATCCCCCCCACCCCCCTCCCCTCTAGAACCCTCAGTTTGTTTTTCAGAGTCCATCGTCTCTCATGGTTCATCTACCCCTCCGATTTCCCCCGCTTGGGGCTATTTATTCTTATACATTTCCTTAAAATACTCCTACGAGGTAGAGTAAATGAAAGGTGACTTTCTAAAGACCTACATAATTGAAGATCAAAGAGTCCAAGAATGTCAGTTTGTGGAGTAGTGGACGTAGGATGCCTCATTTCATACAGGGAGGACAGCGATTCCAGGAATGAGTATGCTTGTCCAGGCCACACTGTGGGTCAAGGGCTCACAGCCCAGGGTCCAAGGCCCCTCCGGGTTCCCCTCCTGTGGCCTGAGTGTCCTGTTCCCTCTTTGGTTCCTAGGACCACAGATGGGCAGGGCTGCTGGGTTTCCTAACTCTGGGTACGAAGGTTGTGCTCTCTTCCTAAAGCTCTGTGGTGCTAGCTAGTTTCCCCCTTTTCTCTCCCACAGTAGATAAGCCCACCAGCTGCTTCTCCTGCTCCTGCCACCCTCCAGATGTTGACGTGCCCCCTCCCCCCACTGCTGCTCTCCAGGAGGGACCAAGGATTGGCTCCTTCATCCCGTTTATCACTTTCCCCCCAAATCACACAGCTTAGTTAACCCGTAGGGGTCTCCAATTCTCTGTTGGGGCTTCTCTCCGGTAAGTTGGGGGTAGAAGGATCAAAAGGACAAGTTCCCCAGTCATCTTCCCACCTAGAGGTTCTGTAACTCAGGAGACGCATGTATACATGTTTTGTCTTTTTCTTTCCCCATTTCCCTTTTGTCTTTGCCTAACACATTTCCCGGCCCACTTCCAGGCCCTTTGCCTCCCCTTTCCTGCCATGATTCCGAATCCAACAATGTAGACTCTTTCAGAGCTGTATGGAAACTTGGAATCAATAGGGAATCCAACTGTGTGACCTGATGTTAAGGATGCAGTAGCCCAGAGAGATGCCAGTGCCTGCCCAAGGATACCAGCAGCGGGTGCTTGGCATCAGGGCTCAAACACAGTCAGTGTCCATCTGCTTTCCTCGGGGCTCAGCTGCCCGTTCTCCCTGGGGAGTCCAACCCCGGGTCATCCCGAGCAAGTCACACAGCGCCACTGCAGTTTGCCAGAATTCTGGTGTCTGGGCAGTTGCCAGGGTCTTGACCTTGGATTCCCTTCCTTGATTGTCTTTGCTGACTTTTCTTGTGATTGCACAGATCACCACTTCCCAGATGAGGCTCAGGCAAAAATGCAGCTGGACCGGAACCTGCAGGCCCACAGGTTCCTCGGAGTCCCCAGACAAGACCTTAGGAATCGTTCATCCATGCCTGGAAGCAGAGAGCTCTTCCCGCTTTTCCCCTTCCAGAATGCCCTTCCCCAACCCCCTCAGCAGAGTCCCGGCTGGTCCTTCCAGACCCAGCTCAGCGGGCTTCCTCCTCCAGCAAGGCTTCCCAACATGTCCTGAAAGTATTGAAGGATTGAAAGAATTCTCAAAATCCTTAACACTTTCCCCTAAGATCACTTCTCATTCCATGACAGAAAAGAATGACGATCCTTTCAGGTCTTCTCTCTCCCAACAGGCTCTAGGATCCTGTGAGCAGGAACTCAGGAAAGGTCCCTTGGTGGCCAGTCAGCATTGGCAAACCGCAGGTGTCTGGATTTAGGGGTTTGTCGTGGGTCTGTGGACCCCGCTGCAGGCTGGCAGCCCCTCACACTGAGTCACCAGCTTCTAGCAGTGGCCGCTTCCCCAGCGGGGTGGGCTCCCGGAGGCTCTCGTGGCTGCCCGGGGGGCCACACCAGCGGGAGCAGCTCAGCCTCAGTCCTCCTCCATCCAGCATGGCCGGGCCCCCGCAAACTCTCATTCTGGGTTTCGGACCACCACGGCCCCCTGGCTGCCATGCCTGGCTGCTATTTCTTCCAGCTCTTTTGTGCACACTTCTTGGGTCCCTTTCAAGTGGTTGGATGGATGGAGTGGGATTTTATGTCTTCTCCCCCAGAGTCATTGATTGGGGGGAAAAGGGTGCAAGTGGGAAGACATTATTTAGGGATTGGCCCAATCTTGCAGAAACAAGATTTTTAAAAAACGAAATACAGTTGACCTACGAGGTTATAGGAGCTTCAGGTGTACAACATAATGACTGGACAAGTCTATGCATTGCTCAATGCTCCCCACGGTGAGAGTGGTCACATCAACATTATTACAATATTATGAACTCTCTTCAAAACAAGGTTTTCTTAGTATCAAAGGAAAAATGAGGCTCCTGCCCAAACAGCCTCTGTGGCCAGTGGGAGTGAATTGGAAGGCCATCTGGAAGGCATGGGGTGCATCTCTGTAACCCTAATCTGAGATGCTTCCCCGATAGGCCCCGTGTGCTATTTCTAGCTCACCAATCTGCTTCCCCTTAGAGGCACAGCAGGGTTGTTGTTTTTTTCCTTCCAAGGGCCAATTTAGTTCAAACCCCTCAGTTTCAAGGCTGGGAACGGAGGTGCTGAGAGATGGAATGGTCCAGGGCCACGTGAGGAGGTAGTGGCAGGACTGGGGTGGGACTCTAGGTCTCCAGACTCACAGTCCACGGCTCTTCCTGCAGCAACCACTGTGTTAAGGAGAAACGCAAGGTCTCAGCCGTTTCCTCCACGATGGGAGGCGTTACTGCATCTGGCCAAGACCCCAATCCCGTTCTGCTCAAAAACAGCCTTTCTAGAGCCTCAAACACTGGGCTCCTCACTATAAGGACGGCCTGGCACATAGTAAGTGTTTGCAAGTATTCGTGAAAAATGGAGGCATTCTCCACAGGAGTGACTGTATCCCCAAGAGAACAAAAGTTGGTTCTTCAGGGAGAGTAAAAAAACCTTAAACACATACAGAGAGAATATAAACAGATACAAAACGTGTCTGTGGCATTAAAATTTCACGGAGGACTAAGATCCTGGCCACCAATTACAAAGTGCAGGGGGTGAGGGGAGTCGCCCACACCACCCAGTAATTCTCGGACACCAGCGGGGTGTCCTACAGTTCATCTCAATTTTGACAATATCTGGAGATGATAGCGTCAGGTTAAGGGTTCAGTCCTACAAGCCTGCCCCGAGCCCCGTTCCCTCTTCAGATGCCAATCCCAAGTTCAGGCTGTCTGTCCCTGTGCTTCTGACTGATCAGCTCCAGGTTGGCAGTTCCAAAGACCTCCTTAGGCTTGATTAATTTGCTAGAGCAGCTCACAAAATTTAGGGATACATTTTACTTACTAGATTACCAGTTTATCATAAAAGGATGTAGGGGCGCCTGGGTGGCTCAGTCGGTTAAGCGACTGCCTTCGGCTCAGGTCATGATCCTGGAGTCCCGGGATCGAGTCCCGCATCGGGCTCCCTGCTCGGCAGGGAGTCTGCTTCTCCCTCTGACCCTCCTCCCTCTCATGCTCTCTCTATCTCATTCTCTCTCTCTCAAATAAATAAATAAAATCTTAAAAAAAAATTTAAAAAAAATAAAAAAATAAAATAAAAGGATGTAACTCAGGAACAGCTATCTGGGAGAGATGCACAGGGCAAGGTTTGCGAAAGGGGCATGGAAGCTCCAGGTACGCCACTCTCCCCCAGTCTCCACGTCTCCACGTCTCCATGTCTTCATCAACCGGAAGCTCAGCGAGACCTCTCCTTTTTTGGATTTTTCTGGATGCCTCATGACGTAGGCAAGGTTGATTAAATCATTAGTCGCTGGTGATCCAGTCAACCTCCAGCCCTTCTTCCCTCCCCAGAGTCTGGGAGGGTGGGACTGAAAGCTCCAGGCTGCCAATCGCAGGTTGGTTCCCCTGGCAACCAGCCCCCATCCTCAGGTGCTTTTCAAAAGTCCCCGCAGTTAACAGGAAGTCAGGTGTGGTTGAAAGGAGCATGTATGGATCAGCATATCTTGATCATTCTTACCACTTAGGAAATTCCAAGGGTTTTCGTCAGGAGATTGGTGCCAGAAACAGGACTCGGACCAAAGATCTATTTCTTATTATGAATCATGATATCACCAGGAGCAATTAGGACAAAATGTCTAAAAAGGCTCCTGGAGGGTGGCGGTAATAAAAACAGAAACACTGGAATATGGGCTCTGGCTGGACTCTCCCCTGCACCCTTGTCTAGCTGGGTGACTTTGGGCTGCTTACTTAACCTTTCTGGACCCCAGTTTCCTCTCAGTCAAATGGGAATACAAATCATATTCACCTCAAACAGAGCTACCAGCTGTTTCTGCAATCACTCAACATGCAGAAGAGTACTAGTCGGTGCCAAGGATTGGAACTGGTGTTATGATTTCAACCACCCAGCCATCCACCCACTCCCCCACTCAGGGCTCCACCCTCCACTGAGCATGGTACCAGGTGCTTTGTCGGATAATAAAGTGCACAAAGCCCTTCAGGGTCCTCAAAGGGGAAACCAGAAACTCCATCATTACTGGCAAAAGAGCCTAATCTACCGTTACACAAAAAAATTCAACTGAATAATTTAAAAGATTAAATTGGCTTTATCGAACAATTCATGAATTGGGCAGCATCCCATCTAGCAAACAGAAAGGAGATCTGTTGAGCTGTAGAAAAGGAAAGGTTTTAAAGCAGAGAGGGAGTGAAAAAAGGAAATTATTAGCAAAGAATGTATTGTTTTAGGCAAGGTTGCCCTCCTAAGGGGAAAAGAAGGGGTCTATCAGTAAATTTCCTAGTGCTGACCAGGAAATTCCATGTTGATTGGTTAAAGGTTACATTCCTGGGGGCGGGGGGGGGTGGTGTTGAAACTGCAGTTAGGTTAGGTATTAAGTCTTGATTTGCTGACGTGGGACCTTAACGTCAGTGACTCCATTTTGGGTCTGTGGTTTTCTTTCACACGACTTAGCCAATGCTAATCAAACTCTAACATGTATAGGGCTCACCTGGGGGTCTTGTTAACACTCATATTCTGATTCAGTAAGTCTGGGGGGGGCCAGAGATTCTGCATTTCTCTCTTTTCTCTCTTTAAAATTTAAACATTTATTTATTTGTTTGTTTTCCAGCCTTCTGCATTTCTGCCCAGCTCCCAGGTGATGCCGACGATACGAGGCCAGGACCACAAATCCACAAATGGAGGAGGCAAGAATTAAAGAAGCTGTTCTCTCCTTTCCCATGGTTAGCCAGCCTGAACAAGTGGTATTTCCCTCTCTCTGCTGCTGGCTGCACATTACTTTGCCATCTTATGGGGCCCACAATAATATGTGTAGAAGATTTCACGCTGGTAAATTCTGGAACAAAATCATCAAGGCGAGTTCATCCTGTAACCTGGGGTCACGGCCGGCCGGTCTCTGAGTATTTTGAACACTGTGTTACCATGGGTTCGCTTCAGTGCTCCTGCTGGATCACAGAGTTATATTTGTTTTTCTTTCATGATCAAAATACTTAAGGGGGAGGGAAGGGCAAAGACAAAGGAGGGAAGGAGAGAGAAGAGAATAATTAATGCAGCTTCTCAACATCTTTTTGGAAACAGCCTCAGGTAGCTGCGATTTCTTCTGGCAGAGACAACTGAGAAAATGAAAATGGGAATCCTTTATAGTTCTAGCAGCGCAGAACTTTTGAAACCAGGCCACTACGATCATACGGTGTCTGGGGATCTCGTCCTGTCACTCGCTTAGAATTTTAAGTGTAATTCAACTGTGGTTTCTGGAAAGTCCCAGAGCAGAAGGGATCATGGCGTGGGGTTTGGAGCCAAGCACAGGCAGGTCCTAGATGGCAAGGAACAACAGTCTTTTATTATTAATTATTAGTATTATTATCAATGCATTTGAGGAGCCGTTTTCTCAGAAAAAGAATAACCTGTTAACACATAAAGATGTGCCAACTTGGACCTTCCAGAGAACGAAGTTGTGTGTTTGACTTGTGGTTTGAGGGCTGTGGACAGCATTCAAATTCTACCACACATGATTATTATTGCTTAATTCACACCATAACTGGGCACACCAAAGTCGTGAGTACTTAGAATCCCTGGTCCAGCCCACCGGTGGGCCTCCTCTAGGGTTGCTGTAAAGGTGGGACTGCTTGGGAAGCTCTGAGAAATGTTTTCCTTAGCAGGGTCATGTCTTGATGCAAACAAGTTCTAGGGGCGCCTGACTGGCTCAGTCAGTAGAGCCATGTGATTCTTGATCTCGGGGTCATGGGTTCAAGTCCCACGTTGGGCGTGGAGCTTGCTTAAAAACAAAACAAAACAAAAAAAAACACGTGCTGCAGGCTGGAGAATGGATGTGTCCAGATTGGAGTCCCAGCACCATCATTTATGACGGGCACCATTGGGCATGGTTCTTCACGTTGTAAGGATGCTGTAGGATGAAGCACACAAAAAACTGAACATAATATCTGGCATTGAGGGAGTGCTCAAAAAACGGTAGTGGGTGCATTCAGAAGTGCTCAGTTCTTGGGGGCAGTGGTGAAGGAGCAGGTGGAAGAAAGAGCTAAGAACTTAGAAATCTGTTTTTCTTCCAATGTCTTCCTCCGTGCACACAGAACCAAATTCAACACCCCTTCCCCTAAGCCATATACATACATCCACCTGCCTAAGCTTCTTGCCCATTCCCTACCAGGGATGAAGCCCACTTGGCCACATCTGTCAGAGCTCTGGACATGGTTTCATCTTGGCCAATCTCCCACCCTTCTGCCTCTCCAGCTGACACTTGGCTGGATCTTGCTCTTCTCGGCTCTCCTTCAAATCGATTGCATCTTTCTCCACTGCATAAAATAAACTTTACTTACAGCTCTCCAAATGAATTGCCCTTCTTTGTCATTGGATGGGTTTTTAATTGTTTTGTGAATTGTATCTTATTGATATGTCATAATTTTTATAACCATCCTTCCATGAAGGGGTGTTTGGGTGATTTCTAGATTTCAATATTCTAAGTAGAACATCTAAAACATCCTTATATGATTATCTTTCTTCCTTTTTAAAAAAGTTTTATTGAGGTATAACTGACATACCATATAAGTCACCCATTTAAAGTGTAGAGTATAGTGGTTTTTAAAATAGTAACAGAGTTGTGCAACCACCACCACAATTAATCTTAGAACATCTTCATCAGGGATGCCTGGGTGGTTCAGTTGGTTAAGCGTTGGCCTTCAGCTCAGGTCATGATCCCAGGGTCCTGGGACCGAGTCCCACATCGGGCTCCTTGCTCAACGGGGAGCCTGCTACTCTCTCTGCCTGTCACTCCCCCTGCTTGTGCTGTCTCTCTCTCTCTCTGACAAATAAATAAAATCTTAAAAAAAGAAAAAAAAAACTTCATCACTCTATGAAAGAACCCTCATACCCATTAGCAGTCACCCTATTCTCCCCCCATGTTCCCAGCTTTGGGCAACCACCAAACTATTTTCTGACTCAATAGATTTGCCTGTTCTGGAAATGTCATATAATACAATATTCCTAAAGACCATCCCATTCCATGGTCTTTTGTGTCTGGCTTCTTTCACTTAGCATAATGTTTTCAAGTTCACCCACATGGTAGCAGGTATCAGTACTTCATTCCTTTATGTTGCTAAATAATACTCCATTGTATGGATATATCACATTTTTTTTATCTACTCATCAGCTGATGGACATTTGAGTTGTTTCCATTTTTGGTCTATTACGAATAATGCCACTACAAACATTTATGTCCAAGTTTTCATGCGGATGCATGTTTTCATTTCTGTTGGGTCCACTGCATAGTGTTGCCCTTAATCAGGTGTTGTTTTCGGTAACTTAACTCTCGTTCCTAAGCTTAATTCACCATCTTCCTCCCCTCCCCAAATCTGCTCCTTCTCCAAAGTACATTACTGGTTCGGCCACCGACGGTGTTGCACAATCCAGAAACTTACCAGTCATCCTTTGCACCGGCCTCAGCTCCCCATCCTGCATCCCACTGCGGCCCAAGCCCAGTGCTAGCAGCTCAAAGAGAAGCTTTCCCCAGAGGAGGCTTTGCTGACATTCTAGAATCAACTGGGAATTAATCAGAAGTAATTCTTCACACACTTATAGCCTCCATTACATTTGTGGGATTATTAGATCAATGTCTGTTTGCTCACAATTGTATCTCAAGCGCTTAGCACAGTGCCGACTTTCTAGCAAAGCTATCAGCCTCTTAAGATTGGATGTGGATCACATTTCTTTTATAACAACTCCCAGATCCCAATACAAAAGTATTGTCATTGAAAATGTGTTGGCTTGGGCGCCTGGGTGGCTCAGTTGGTTAAACGACTGCCTTCGGCTCAGGTCATGATCCTGGAGTCCCTGGATCGAGTCCCGCATCGGGCTCCCCGCTCGGCGGGGAGCCTGCTTCTCCCTCTCCTGTTCCCCCTGCTTGTGTTCCCTCTCTCGCTGTGTCTTTCTCTGTCAAATAAATAAATAAAATCTTAAAAAAAAAAAAAAAAGAAAGAAAAAGTGTTGGCTTAAACTGCTTTTCTGTCTTTTGGGGGGAATTTTTAAAAATTAAGGTATAATTTACATATAGCAAAATTCACCCTTTTGGGTGTACAGTTCTGTAAGGATTGATTGATCTGTTGATTGATTGATTGATTTAAAGTAGGTTCCACGGTGTACAGTTCTGTAAGGATTGATTGATTGATTGGTTGATTGTTTGATTGATTTAAAGTAGGCTCCACACCCAACGTGGGGCTTGAGCTCACAACCCTAAGACTAGGAGTCGCATGCTGTACCGACTGAGCCAGCCAGGTGCCCCCAGTTCTGTAAGTTTTGACAAATGTCTACAGTCAGGTAATCACCGCCACAGTTAAGATGCAGAACATTTCACCACTCCCCAAATTTCCATGTGCCCCTTTGTAGTCAACCCTTCCCCTCCCCTGTCTCCTAGAAGCGTCTGATTTGTGTTTTTTGTCCCTATGGTTTCACCTTTTCCAGAATATCTTACAAATCTAATCAAACGTTATGTAACTTTTTGATTCTGACTCTTCTTTCACTTCGCACAGTGCATTTGCGCTTCACCAATGCTGTTGCGATAGATTATTCCTTTTTTATTGCTGAGTACTATTCCACTGTGTGGATGAATCCTAGTTTATCCATCCCCCAGTTAAAGAACATTTCGGATGTTTGGCAATTTGAATAAAGTCAGTATAAATATTTATGTACAAGTTTTTATGTGAACCAAGGTTTTTGGTTTTACTTGGACAAATACCTAGCGATGGGGTTCGGGGTCATATGACAGTGGCATGTTTAACTTCATAAGAAACTGTCAAACTATTTTCCAAAGTGGTTGCAGCATTTTGCATCCTTGCCAGCAGCATGTGAGGATCCTGGTTGCTCTGCATCCTCACCAGTGCTTGGTACGTGGGAATTCTCACCGAGTCTGGAGTCCAGTCCTTTATCACGTAGGTGATTTGCAAGTATTTTTTCCCAACTGAGGCTTATTATTTCATTCTCTTTAAGATACCTTTTGAAAAGCAGAAGTTCTTAATTTTGATTAAGACCAGTTTATTACTTTTTAACATTTTATGGATCATGCTTTTGGTGTTGTCTCTAAGAACTTTTTGCCTAAGTCATGATCATGAAAATTTTCTCCTAGAAATTGTATACGTTTAGGGTCTACATTTAGGTCTTTGGTCTCTTTTAATTTCTTTTTTATCTTGTGAACTTTTCATCTGCTTTGGGGCCCAAATCTAATCTATGGTTTACTCATCTGCGTTGCTGTCCAGCCTTTCAGCTTGTTGAAGGCAGGGACGGTGTCTTCTCTGGGTCGGCAGGGGCGTGATCCTGAGAGGGAGCGCTCCTTCAGCTGTTTGCCCCGCCCCTCATATGACCCACCCTAGTCCTGCCCCTGATTGGTTTCACGTTCATATTTTCCACAACCCAAGCATTACGTTTCTCCCTTTAGATATTGAATAGTTACTGAAATTTTAAAATGAGATATTAGCATGGCTTTAGGGTTGCTTTTCCATTGAGAATTAAGGGAAATTAGCACAACTAGTAAAATCATTTCTAGTCACTCAACAAGACCTGACTGTGGCCAGCCACTTGACCACCTCCCGTGGCCCAGACCTCCAGGAAGTTATTTCATCCTATGTGACCTTCCTATAACAGTGTTTATCACTTTACCCAGAAACCAGGGATACAGTGTTGTACGACCAGCCAAAGTGCTCTGATGGGAGGTTTTTAAAACCTGAAATACATTCAGGTGGAAAGTAACAATGGTTATGGAAATAATGTGTGAGCCCAACAGTGGAAGGATAAGGGCCAAGCTCCCAGGGCCACTTCTCACTCGTTCCCCTCTCTTGTCCCACTCATTGTACTTTTCCCCCCGAATGTGAGTTTTCATGTAACATCTGCTTTCAGGCTACACGGGGAGGAGGGAAGGAAGCTTCTCCATTCAAGGATCCCAGATTGAAATTTACTCTCAGAGTTCTAGAGTCCAAAAGTCCCAAATCAAGGTGTGGGTAGGGCCGTGCACCCACTAAAGAGGATTCCTTCCTCTTCCAGCTTCTGGTGGCTCCTGGCGTTCCTGGGGCTTGTGGCCACATAAGTAGGATCTCTGCCCCTGTCCTCACATGGGCTTCTTTGCATGTATCTCTGTCGTCGTCGTTGTCTTCTTTTTAAAAATTTATTTATTTGAGAGTGAGAGAGTGAGCATGAGCAGGGGGAGGGGCAGAGGGAGATGGAGAAGCAGACTCCTCATGACTTAGGCAAAAAGTTCTTAGAGATGACAACCTCCCAGGAACCTGGGGTCATGACCTGAGCTGAAGGCAGATGCTTAACCAACTGAGCAACCCAGGTGCCCCTCTGTGTCTTCTTTTTGGTCTCTTGTAAGGACCCTCATCATTAGATTTAGGGCCCACCCGAAACTAGAATGATCTCGTCTCCAGATCCTTGCCTTCATTATATCTGCAAAGACCCTTATTCCAAATAAAGGCATATTCTGAGGTTCTGCGTGGACATATCCTTTGGGGGTTCACTATTTCAACCCACTATCAATGCTTTATACATTGGGGTTCAAAAATAAAAACAACTAGGGGGTTGCCTGTCTGGCTCAGTTGGTAGAGCATGCAACTCTTGATCTCAGGGTCCTGAGTTCAAGCCCCACATTGGGTGTAGAGATTACTTAAAGTAAATAAATAAAAACAACTGCTTTCACGTAAAAGAAGCATTTGTCATCACGAGTCCTGGCTTCCTGGTTCTTACTCCCGCTCCAGCCAGTTACCTAATTTCCTTGGAAGGACTGTCTCAGTAGAACACTTAAGACTGGAGTTCTTTTCACTTATCCTGCTAGCTAGCACACAATAGGCTGAAGAAATAGCACACTGGGGAAAAAAAGTAAGTCATCTGATAACAAAAACAGGATTTCTAGGCCATTTTTTCAACATTTAGAGGTTTCTTACAGTTGTGGGCAGAGAAAGGGAAAGTAGATGCCAGTGGATTGTGAGCCTGACTAGTTCTCTCTCATCTCAGGCTTCTCTCTTTCAATGGAGACAATCTCCTTAATCTTCTTGAAAATGAGGCAACATTTGAGCGGATTCTGATTTCATCTGCTCAGAGACCTGGGCTCCAGGGGTGCTGAAGGACGGTGCTGGTGACTCTGTAGGAGGCCACTGGGGACCCTGGGCCTCCCTGCAAGGGCAGACTTCCAGGCCTTGTCTGACTGCTGGTTCCATGAATTAGGGTGACAAGGAGTGACCAGGCCTGGTGATAGATGCTTGGGTTAGTCACAGACCAGCTCTGCTCTTGACCTGAGACTAGGCCATGCAGGGCAGGTGTAGGGCAGAATCCCAAACTTGGTGTATCATCAGAATCCCATGGAGATTTCCCAGTTTTGTTTAAAGATACAGCTTCTCAGCTCCCACCCTAGAACTACCGAATGAGAATCTCCTTATGGACTGAAACATGAACTTTATAGTTAGACCTGGGCCCAACCTTCTTGGCTGCTCCCACAGGGAGCTGAGGGAGCCTGGACCAAATCAGGCAACCTCTAATTTGCGTCACCACGGTCACCCCTCACCCATAGTGCTGGAAGGGATCATTGGTAATGTGTACAGAAGTGCACATTTGGTGGAAGCCATTTGATTAATGATGAATAAATATTAGCAATTTATGGTGAATTGTCTGAAACACCTTGTTTTTATGTGAAGGACAGAGGTAATGGTTCTATTCAAACAAAAACAAAAACAAAAAACCCCAGGAGAATCCAGCTGATTTTTGCTCCTATCTGATGGGAGGTGATCGCCAAGAACATTTTCTAGCTTTCATTACGAGAGGTGTATTCCAACACAAAAGCAGGAACGCAAGGACCTACTTTTTCTGTGCCAACCATGTGTCCAGTTTAGAACAAAGTGTTGATATTCCTGGCCAGGCCCCACCTTGCCGAGAGAGGCTGGTATTATTTGTCTCTGCAAAGATGGTCCTTTTGGCAAATCGTTAGAAAACCACGCACTAACGTGGAGGCCCTGGAGAGCTCTGACAGCCTTCGGGGGGGATGTGGCTTTTGGATGCGAAGGGTTAGAAGCAGAAGAAGTGAAATGATCTACACCAAGTACTCAGCCCAGTGCCTGGTGTTCCAGATGTTTGCAGTTGCCACTGTCCACCCTCTCCTTATCATCTGGACTCCTGTACCTTGAGTCAGATTCCCAAACTCTGTGTCTGGAAGCCGCCCGAGGCTCTGCCCTGCCTCCAGGCCCTTTGGGCTATTCTGGGAAGTCCCGCCACTAAAGCATGCTAAGGGCAAAGCAGCAACTGCTTCTGCTTTGGAGAGGTTTTTCCCAAGCCAACTTTTCTTTTTATCTGAGGGGAAGGGCTGAGTTAAGACACACAGCCGCAGGGGGACAGCACAAATAAATATGGAAAAACCTCTCTAGGGGCGGCCATTGTACTTAGTACAATGGCAATGGAGGGGCCCAGAGAGCATTTTTATCCAGTTGAGATTAGAAAGTAAACTAATTATAGACATATTATCCCCTCCTCCAGAGCCCTGACTCGCTACAGCCCACCCCTGAGGGCTATAGGAGTGGAAGGGGGAAGACTAACCTTTTGGCAGAGTCCTGGCCTACTGCAGGAGCGGTGGGGGCGGGGGGGGGGGAGGGGAGGAAATTTAGGGTGTGGAGGCAGGTTCTCAAGCGTGGAGTTGGGATTCCCAGAAGTTTTGGGCACTAGTCCTCTGACCTCCCCGGGCTTTCTCCAGCGCCAAGTCCCCACCCTTCCCAGGGCTTTCCGGCCAACAATGAGTGAGTCCAACAGGGCAGGGCTGGTGACACACCCAGGCAGGGCTGGCCTTGCGGAGAGGAGGAACCCCCTTCCCTCGTTGGGCAGGAGGGGCTGAGTAGGACTGGTGGCTTTCTGGAGCCGAGGAAATGTGCCCAAATACTGTAAGGACTGGCAGCTCAGCCTTTGCTGCCTTGGTTGTTTTGAAGTAATACAGTCAGAAAGATCTTTCTGGAAGCAAAGCCATCTTTCATGAAAAAGAGTCTCAGTTCTTCTGCAGGTGCTGTTTCTAAAGCATTCCTCATGTAGTTTAGGGAAATCCTCCTGACCCAGGAAGCACTGGGGCCCAACAGCTTCGAAAACCGTTGGGAGGAGCTGAGCCCCGAGCTGACACCTTGGGATGCTTCTATTTTGAGCAGCCTGCCACCCTGGCTGGCCACAGTGCCCGTGGGGGCAACCGAGCCCTTCTCTGCATGACACTTGCCTACATGCTGAACTTGAAACTGGGGAGTTGGGGGCTGCTGGTGGAGGGGTAATGTAAAGAGCTGTAAGGAATAAACCACATGATACACCTAGCTCAGGGCTGGGCACATATAGCTCCTTATTACATGGCAGCGACTTTTTTTTTTTTAATAAAAGATTATGCTTGACTGTTCATCTTGTATGATGCCAGGCCCTGTTCTACAGGAAGCTCACAATAACCCTTCGAGGTCGCTATTATTACTCCTCTTTTATAGAAATGAAAATTAAGGCTTAGAGAAGTTAAGCAAATCGTTAGTCATTACCCAGCTAATTATTGGTGGACCTGGAACCCCAAGCCCAGCCAGTTTGACCCCATCCATAGCCAGCACTCAGCTGCTGTGTGATACTTTCTGATATTACTATTCACTGGCCCATCTTCAGAGGATTTCAATCCTAGAGTATTATTGGACAAAGAGTGGGCTGTTATTAAAGCATATTAAAGAAGTTGTGGGCTTGGTTTCATGCTGCAGTATTTATAAAGGACTGGGGGAGAAAAAGCCCAGAACAAAAACTAAAATTCTTGAATGGTGAAACTATTTAGAGTAGTACCAAGAAACCCTCATTGCCCCATACCACTTATCAATGTAATACTTTCCTGTGTCTGAGCACTCCACCTTGCTTCCTTCAGCCTAAGCACCCTAGAATGTAGCCAGAACTCAGGTAGTCACTCCTCATTTACTGATAAGGAGACTGAGGCTCAGAGAATATGGGGTTCTTCAAGTCTGAGTGGCTGATTACTCTTCATAAAGATCGCTGATGTTTCTTGAGCAATTACTATGTCCTGGGTACCGTGCGGTGCTCAATATGAATTAAAATGTAGCAACAGTCCTTTGAAGGGTCTTAGTATTTTGTTCATTTTGCAGTAGAACAAGTTGAGGCCTAGGGAGGCGAAATAACTGGCCTAAGACCCAGAGCTAGTGAGTACCCCCCAAGCTTGCTCATAATAGCACCTTAGCAGCTGTGTTGGGGCTCACCGCCTAGTGAAGGGCACTGGCCAGTCTCACATGGAGAACCTCCTCTCTGCAGCGCACCCCAGGAGACTGGGAATGTGGGAGAGGCAGTCCTTGCCTTTGGAAGGTCATGGAGACACAGAGGAGAACAGGATGGGATTTCAAGTTAGGCCTCAGTAATCCCAGTTTTACAGCTTACTGGTTGATGATCAGGCATATTTCATAGGCGCTGAGCTTTGGTTTCTTCACCTGTATAGCAGGGCTACAGTGACCTGTCTTGGAGGGCTGCCCTGAGAAATACGGTTCACATAAAGCCTGGCACTCAGTAGAGACCGCACCACAGTTCACCGTTCTGCAAAGCTAGCAGTCCTAGGCAACGTTTGAAAAGTGTCCCACGTGATGTTCAACCATAGGCATGCAAAGAATTTCCTGGGGCAGGTTGGGCTGGGCTCATCAAGGCAAGCTCTTAGAGAGGGTGTGAACTCAGGCTTGTCTTTGATTCAGGACAAACGGAGCCCATGGGAAATTCACATGGGTAACTCCCAAGAGCTATGGATGACTGCTTTCAAGTAGTGTTGCCATTACCTCCTGTCCCTGGGGCCAGATCCTCCCGCTCTCCAGCTCCTTGAAGAACTGGACATTGTACGGGAGAAATGCCATGCCAAAGCTGCAGAGGTGGGAGAGGGCATGGTATGTTCAGGAAACTCGCAGTGGTTTGGAAGAGCTGGAGGGCAAGGTTCAAAGGTGGGGCATTGTGGGAGGGACAGCAGTGGACGAGGCGAGGGCCACGGGCTGTGAACTTGGCTATGTGCGAGGGCTAACCATTGGAGTTAACACAGGGGGTCAGCTTTCAATGAAATGGTGATCATAGTGGCAAAAGCCACAGAGAGCTCCAGAGAGGGCTGAAGGTAAACGCTGACTGTGGTCATCAGAGCCCAGAGTGGTGATGCCGGCGCAGGTGGGGACAGAAGTGAATAGAACACAGGCCTCTAGCTGGGCCTCCTGACCTGTTTTCTACACTAGTAAACTAAGGTGCCAACTGTCTGGAGCACAATCTCAGTTTCTGGCTTTGTGATGAGGGTCCACATGAATGCTAGTGTGACTGGCCCCTGGACAGGTGTTATGGATTGCATGTTTGTGTCCCCTGGCCCCCCAAATTTATCTGTTGAAATCCTAATCCCCAGTGGGATGGCATTAGGAGGCAAGGACTTTGGTAATTAGATCATGAGGGTGGAGCCCTCATGATGGGATTAGCATCCTTAGAAGAGACAGAAGAGCTTGCTGCCTCTCTGCCACGTGAGGACACAACCAGAAGACAGCTATCTACAAACCTAAGCACATTCTCCCCACACACCAGATCTGCCATCACCTTGACCTTGGACTTCCCAGCCTCCAGGACTGTAAGAAATGAATGTTTGCCGTTCCAGCCACCCAGTCCATGGAAGTCTGTTAATAGCAGCCTGAATTGACTAAGACAACAGGCTTGACAGACACGCAGTAGAATGGCTATGGTCTCGAGTCTAAATACATCCTTGTATTTTCCAGCAGGCCCAAAATTGTGGCAATGAGAATAACGTGTAAATCAAAATCTAGAAGACTTTCTCACTTAAAGTCTGATAACGCAGGGGAGGTCAAAACTCTGAAAGACGTATTTCTACCACTATACTGCAGTTTCTTAGTAAGTGGCCTGCTCTCACGGTGGTTCAGAAGCTCTGTCCTCAAACGTCAACTCCCCCTTCTTGTCAAGATGATGAGACTGTCACTGCTCTGAGTCACAAAACCACACACCAGGTAGATCAGCACAGCCCAGTAGCTCCTTTTAAATATTTTCCCTTTAGGGCCGCCTGGGTAGATCAGTGGGTTGGGCATCCGACAATTGATTTCGGCTCAGGTCGTGATCTCAGAGCTGTGAGCCGGGAGTCTGCTTGAGATTCTCTCTCCCTCCCCCCTCCCCACACCTGCTCACACACTCTCCCTCTAAAAAATACGTATTTTCACTTTAGTCAACTTGGTCAATTTGGTCTGGATTACTGGACAAACAGTCCTGGAATATACCATTGCAATTTGTTGTATTTCCCCTTCTCAACAGCCTTCCTGTGTGCTAAAAATGCATTCCTAAGGCTCTGGTTTGATTCTGGTTTTGTGTTGGTCATCGAAAGTCGGACCGGTACTTCTTGAAATGGGACAGACCTTTAAAAGGTGCAGGGGGGGGCGCCTGGGTGGCTCAGATGGTTGAGCGTCTGCCTTCGGCTCAGGTCATGATCCCAGGATCCTGGGATCGAGTCCCGCATTGGGCTCCCTGCTCCTTGGGAGCCTGCTTCTCCCTCTGCTTCTCTCTCTCTCTGTCTCTCATGAATAAATAAATAAAATCTTTAAAATAAATAAATAAATAAAAATAAAAGGTGCAGGGGAGCGAGCAAGGAAACACGACGCGGAGGCGTTTGTCAACAGAATAAAGCACACACTTTATTCACTGAGTGGCGAGTGTACAGCAACGCAGAGGACAGGGCGGGGAGCGGCGGGTGCTGCCTGCAACAGGAGCGCGGAGCAGGTCGGGACCGTCAGGCACGGCAACGCGGGGCCAGCGGCCGCCCCTGCCTCTGCACACTGGTCTGTGGTCTGTGGGGCGCAGACCGACACCCACTCACTTTCACGGGGGACAGGACACATCTTGTACACAGCGGTTCTTCCAAATACTCACACTCATATGTCTGAAAGGGGAGGGAAGGAAGAACTGACTGGACGTCTTCTGACGCTTGCAAGAAAATTCCACTAAACTGAACTTAAAACGAAAGGACTCCAAGAGATTTGGATTGTCAGCAACTCACAGATGCCACGCACATTTATTACTGGACGGGTCTGTACACAGAACCCAAAAGGAACATCAAGATTGTGGACAACTGTTTTCTCTTCCATGGCGTAAGGAAAGACAGGCATATACAATCATTAAGTGGCTCACCACCTTGCTGAATGGTAGTGGGTACAGTATTGTCTTCCGCTACCTTTGGTGAATGGGCTCCGAAAGTGACTCGTGGGATCTTTACTCTTGAGAGAGACACTTTTGGGAAGAATTTTATTTCATGATAACAATTGCCAGTCCATTACACCAACCATCAGAAAATGTTGCATTTGTTTAATTTTGCTGTGTTTACATATACTGTTTAGAAATTTCTTTCAGCTGAAACGGACCACTTCCCCCTTTCCTTTGGAGTCTGCCATAAATTAAACTCACCCAAATAAAAACACAAAAGTCCATATGCAGGGCATATCAATCACCATCTCCTCATGGCTTCCTGAGCAGCAAATGGAAAGAGTGATTTTGTCTTTTTTTTTAAAACCAAAGTAAAAGTTTCTTTCATTATATATTTGCCTAATTTCCTTAATGTACATTATCACTATAAGATGGTGTCACAGCAAATCTCAAGCCTGAAATAATCTCTTTTTCTGAAGAGAACATTCTTCAAAAGGGAGTACTAATGAGTGAGTTGTAGGGTTTACTCACAAACACTTGGTTTGTCAAAAGAAAATAATTTTAAAGATCAAGTCAGGTCAAGGCTGGCCTAGGAAGTGTAGATTAAACAGTGACCAGTAATACAGAAGAGGTGATTTGTAACAACTGAGCTTGCCTCAGACAACATGGGGGCGGGGGTGTTACATAGAGTTCACTTCCTTCCACCATCTTTCCTGACAGTCAGAGAGAGGGCTCGCCTGCCCCTTCAATGCACAGAACACGAACACCAAGCTTTTTGAAAGAATTTTTAGAAAGACCTACCTAGTCAAAAGTGGTTAATTCCATTTTTTTTTTTAACTTGCAAAAGCATATATATTGTATATAATCATCTGAGAAGCAATTCTTTAGAAAAAGGTGTTTGCTTTAAAGTGTAAAGAAATTAGGGGAAAGTTTTATAAACATTTCCAGCAAAACTTCTCGAAGTAGAGTTGACGGCCATCACCGGATTGAGAGGATGAGAGTGGCAGAGGGAATGTGCACCGTATGACCCATTAACCCTGGCTTTTCTGTTGGAGGTTTCAGAGAACAGGCAGTTTATCTTTAGTTACCAAAGAAGTCACATTAAGGACATTTCATAACTAACGCAAACCGAAATATAGGTGCATGGTTGGCCCTCCAAGTTCTCAAATGCTCTTTAGGTCTCATCTTAAACCACACGGGAAGAATAAATGGTATCCTGGCTCTTCTGGGAGAAACTTTAAAGGAAGCACCGACTTTCACGTTGTCAGAGGCCTCTTTCGCTTCGTGCAGGTGTTGTGTGTTTAAAGAATCGCAAATAAGCCCAGTGCTCAAAAATATAGCCCTTGGGGTATGGACCAGGAAAGTTTGCCATGTGTAGAAGTCCTCCCTTAGAGTGAATAATCCTGTGCCTTGGACTGCATTAACAACTGGAATTTTTATGTGCAGTGCAGAGTGGGGTTCAAGCAGAGAACCCCGATCTCCTGCACAGTGGCCTGGATATTTTGAGGACAAGCATGCTGAGTCCAGTTTAAAGAAAAAAAAATGGATAGGCCATCGTAGCCATATATTAGATTTGGCAGTTGGGAGAACCAGGTTGCCCCATGGCCCATCCCTCCAGCTGGAGCCTTCTGCTGGGAGTGGAGCCGGGGAACCCAGTCCACATTATGGTTTCCCACGACCCCTCCCCAGAGCATAGCACCGTGCTGCTTGCTACAGGAGGCTACTGACATTTTCCGGTAATGCATTTTTTTTTTTTTTTTTTTTTTTGCACGGTATAGTTTTAAACAAGCTAATAAACTTGATATGGAAAGAAGCTTCCCATCCCCCACCCCCAAGTTGGATGCAGAACTGAATTCAAAAGAGATGAGAAAAGTAGAGTTTCGCCGGTGGGAGCAGGTTTTGGGTTCAGATCTTTAACTATCATTGCAATTTTTCTCACACTGACGTTTGCTCGGCATGTGCATGGATCATAACTCATTAACCAACGACAACACTGAGGGTCCTTTATGATCCCTGTAATGAACAAATTCTCTCCACCAGCCTAGCACTGGGACCCATCTGGCCATCCTCGTTGTTGATGACTGGGAATGCACCATGGTCCCCACTCCTCACACTTTGCCAGAGCAAAGCAAGGACTAGGATACGCAGGCATTATACTGAGGCTGCCGCTGCCAGAGAGATCAGAGCGAAGACGGAACAGCAGAAATACTGAATTAAAGCAAGAGGCCACTGAAGGCACCGAACTGCAAGCTGCAATCTGGGGGCTTCAGCCTGAGGAGGAGCTGGTCGTCTCACGTCTGCTCCATCAGGATCATTTGCAAAATATGTTAGTAATAATCCTGTGCCTTGGACTGCATTAACAACTGGAATTTTTATGTGCTAATAGCTTTCGTTAGATGTGAACACACATCCACACACACACATCCACGCGTGCACACGTGCGTGCACACATGCATGCTTGTATTTGTGAGAACGGTCCTCAAACATCCAGTGTGCAGCACTGGAAGGACAGGCCATTTCCAAGCCCTTCGAGAAGAGCACAGGAGAGGCACAAAGCCCTCAGAGAGCCCATCATATCAGCCGGGTGACAGAGTGGGTCCCAAGTTAGAGATCTGCAGCAGAGGCTCCAGAACGATTTTTACTTGCTTTTTACCATGGAGATTGGCTACTAACGAATTCGAGTACGTGGTGGCAGCAGGAAGCATTTCTGAGCTTTAATTAGAAGCGGCATATGAAGAGAATTCACACGATTTCCCTCTGGCTTTAAAACAGAGTTTAAATTCCTAGGCAGAGCCCCCAAAGCACGAGAATAAATGTGAAAACCACCCCTGTGTGGAGCTGGATGGAGATACCCTCCCTCGTCCACCTCATCGCTCATTGGGGTCACGGCCAGAGGCGTCTGGGAATCACGATGGGGTCTCCCACGCGAGTTTCGGTGAAATCCTAGGCTCCCCTTCCAATCTGGTGTTGCTGAATTTTCGGACTCCGGTGTGACACTCCAGCGTCCATGTACAGCCTGATCTGACGTCTGGGCTCTTCACGTGCTGCTGACCTGAGAACCTGAATCACGGGGGATGCCGGCTCCTGACACGGACACCCTTCCACGAAGGATGCCGTCGGGTGCGGTGTGGCCTCAACCCTGACCTCTGAGTCATGCGCACGTGTGCAAACGTCCCTCAGAAGCTGCAGCACCGTGGGACAAACATTCAAGCAGAGGTGAAATATAAAAGAACATGCGGACTCCCCAAACTACGCTGGGTGCGTTCACTTACACACACTTACACACGCACACCGTGAAGTCAACAGAGCTAGGCAAGAAGGAAAGCTGAAAAGGCCAAATTAAACCAATCTGAGGCAATATACCCTGGAGTTGCAGAGATTTCCAAGAGCAAAGCGTGCCTTTCCTTAGGCTACTACTGAAAAGACCTCAAAAAAAAAAAAAAAAATCCAAAATCCATGTGGGCTTGATCAGATTCAGAGGACACTGGATGAGAAGCAGAGGATGCAGGGTAGAAGAACTTGCATTGGCGGGACACAGAATTTTTCTTTTTCTTTCTCTCTTTCTTTCTTTTCCTCCCTTCCTTTTTTTTTTTTTTTCTTGCCAAGAGTGCTGTGGCCCTGGGACAAAAATCATCTAAAAGCACACAAATGGAGATCATTTCTCCCTTTCCTTTCTTTGCAGTGGGGGCCTGCAGTGGTGGGGAGGCAGAATGAAGCGTACAATTTACCGCAGAAAAAGGATTAAGGGAGATACTCCTTTCATTCCTTTTCCCTCTCTCTCTCTTTTTTTTTTAAGTAATAGCTAAGTAATTTGCCAACCAGGTCCTAGCAAAGAGTAGAGAAAAAGGAGCTTGTTAAAAATGACCTTGGCTGCTATTCAGCCCACTCACTCAGAGCTGCTCAGTTCCCTGACTCTGACTTCTATCCTGCTGGGGCCCAGGCCGGGCTTCATGGGGCCAGTGAGGACAGGGGTGTGCAAAGTGGCGCGACCACATGGATATGTCCCTCAGGCTCTTCCTTCTTAGCCACGGTGCTACATAATAAATATATTCCTACTTTGGAATGATTACAACTGCTTTTTTCCACGTGGCATCCTAAGGGCACTTGCTGGCTCCTACCCATACAGTCAGCACTCTGGTTAGACAAGAAAGGAAATGAAAGAAGTAGCTCCTGTTGTACATAGGGTGATGTCAAAAGGTCACATGTGAACACTACTGTCGAGTGGGGACACAGAAATTTCAACCCCGTTACTTCTTGGCAAGTGTTGCCAGTGGTTGGCCCAATATTTGGCTTATGGGTGTTTTAATCAGGTTTCCCATTTTGTTGTTGCTGAGGGACAGTAGTTTGCAAATTCTCCAATCAAGTTTGGGCCTTAACACAACATCCTATGTGTCGCCGCCACATCAGTCTTTTTCCTAACTGCTGTCTACACAGCGGGGTATGTGGGGGGCGGGCTTAGAAGAGTTTCGCTTTCTTCTTCATGTCGTTGCGTCTCCAAAGAGGTAACTTGTCAAATTCCTGTATGGACATTCCAAAGATTTCCCGAAACACTTCTGGGGCTAAGTGGCGCTGTGGGTGGGAGAAAGAATAGTGGTCAGTCCTGATGGCCACGTGGATGGCCTTGAGACTTGTTCTTGAGTCTACAAGCGATCATTTTGAAGAGCAAGGCAGAATGATGGCAGAGGAGTTTACCTCTGAGGCTGGTTAGCAAGCACTGGACCAACTGGCTCCTTACCTGCTTGGCCCAGGTGAGGCACCCTCCCCAGCAGACAAAAGAGCTGGCAGAGTATTAATGATCATTGTCATATGCTCTATGGTGATAGGACATAGGAAGGTGAGTCGTTATGCTGGAGGCAACTCCACTTCAGGTCCTTGGGATGTTGAGAAGATGCAGGGAAAATGGACCATAGCACTAAGAAAGCCAGACAGAGACTTCCAGAGTGGAATCTGGGGAGCCCTGGGGCTTCCTCCTGGCTCAGCAGCAGCAGTTCTGCTGGACACCTGGTCTACCAGGAGAATGGATTCCATCTGTCGTCCCTCCTAAAAAGTTCCCTTAGGATAGCAGAGCCTTTATTCTCTGTGCCAGACTGACTTCACATACAAAGGTACTGCCTTTTGTCAGGGAAAAGTAATGATTCTTTATAAGACTGGCAGCCAGAGTTTTTCTTAATTAAAATCACTCAAGTGGAAAAGTATGATCAGCCTTGTGTGTCTAAGGAGGTCTTGGGCATGTACACCCAGATAACCCTTCAGCAAGCAATGCGGAAAGAGCCAAGAGGGAAACTTGTCCAGGGCAAACCTCGTTACTGAGCACGTCCTTCCCTCTCTCAACGAGCTCAACCCAGGTGCTGGGATATCTGAAAAGGGATGGGATTACATTCTACAACACCAGCCATAATTACGGCAACATCAGGCTTCCGCAGAAGATGACTCAATCATACCGTGTCTCCTGGCTCATCTTCTGGGTTTCACCACACATTTAGGCTGATCTCGTAAGTGTATATTATTTGGGTTTTCAATCCCGAGTTATCTTAGTTCTATCTACCATGAGAGGTTGATTCTTTTCTTTTTCTTTTTGCCTTCATTGAAACATTTCTTAGGGGAAAGTTGGGGGAAATGCACAGGTATCTGCGGTTGGGACTGGTCAGTTAGTTTACCTCCAGCCTGGTTCTGTCCACATCTCTTAGGATTTTGTTGCGCCCTCTGTTGGTCACCATCAGCATTTCATATGGAAATATCTGAGAAGCAAAGAGAAACACCTCTTCTAGAACACTGCTGTCCATTTTATCAACAAGCAGATTCTCCCTACAATCTAGTACTCCCAAGACAGAGCTTCTAAGACATTATAATTACGGTATCTGAGTGATGGGTGTTCCTCATATATCCCGTGGACAGGGACCAGTTCTTGCATGTTTTCTCAACTCATCATGTCTCACGTAGCCCTGTGGCTTTGTTGAGTGAAAGAATACAAACTTATTATGTCTCGGGGGTAAAGGTAAAAATTAGAAGTGAAATGATAGGAACACAGTTTATATGGCGAGGGGACCTCTGCAGGGTTCAACAATCTTGTTCCACGACTGGCTCATGATTTCACGGAACCAGGCTGACCCAGAAGCAGTGTTCTGGTGGAGGACATTGAAGTAAGCCCCATTTATGGTCACTAGGGAGTACAGCCTTGGACACCTCTGGAGTTTCAGGATGGTCTGGAGCTTGGGTAACCAACCATCCCAGTTTGCCCAGGACTGAGGAGGTTCCGGAATGCTAGACTTCCAGTGCTAACACTGGGAAAGTCCTGGGCAAATGGGATGTCTTGGTCACTCTTATCTCGAGTGGTTGGCAGCTACCCCACTTAGCACTGGCCATGCCTCGTGGTGCTCATGGCAGGGGCCAAATGAGTACTAAGCTCATAGGAGAGGTGTGCTGGTCCTTCACTACGAACACACAGTACCACACCCTGTGAAGACTTAAACCTGTTGACTCAGTGTGACAAAACCAGTGAATGTCCAGGTACTTTGTGACACAGCTTGTCTAATGTATCAGCCTGGAAGCAAGTAGGCCTCAACACTGAAAATGGTGGAAAGAGAGAAAGCCAAATCTTTTCAGGATTATGCCCGGTTTGCTGTCCCCATGTGAGAGCAGAGAATGGCTACACTTGCCTTTGGTTCCAACATGTTGGGCATGGACACCCCTCGATCCATTCTCGTCCCAGACATGTGGCCATCTGGGAGAGTCTGCAACAGAAAAGCTGGTTTAAGGAGGAACACACGACAGCACCTGGAGCTGTGGGGACAACTCTGTGGCCTCCCAAAATTCCCTGTTTGGGTCTCAAATCCTCACTGTTTTGTAGATGTGTCTTTTTTTTTTTTTTTTAAAGATTTTATTTATTTATTTTGAGAGAGGGAGAGAATGAGAGAGCACATGAGAGGGAAGAGGGTCAGAGGGAGAAGCAGACCCCCCGCCGAGCAGGGAGCCCGATGCGGGACTCAATCCAGGGACTCCAGGATCATGACCTGAGCCGAAGGCAGTCGCTTAACCAACTGAGCCACCCAGGTGCCCTAGATGTGTCATCTTAATCACCATACATTTTTCAAAATGAGATCCTTGCTGCATAAAAGCAGGAATACTGGGAATACTGTTCATCATCAAGTTGGGGACAGATCCTGGCTTACTAACTATTGACTAATTCCTAATTTAGGATCCATGCATGAAAGCATACGGTCTATCAAAAAAGTGCCACGTCAGTGATTGTGTTATTTCACTCTTCGTTTTCTTTGCATTTTTTCCCCTTTTCTCATTCTCCACCATCATTTTATAAGGTTTAGGGTCCAGGAAAAAGGGAATGGTACCAGAGCAGCTCTTTCCTATTAGCCAAGACAGTGGGACCACAGGAAGGAGGGGAGGACCAAAAGTACCAAGCGGTTATGACTAAAAGGCAAAACTGTATTTGAGCAGGCCCTTGATGCTGGTCTACTCCCACCCCAGAGAGGACTCTCCGAGGCCAGAGCAAGAGCCCCCCCCGACACCTAGCCTGGTTCATGCCACATCCCCAAGGCCTACAGAGCCAGCTTGATGTTGGCACCAGGCATGCCTGATCCTCATGGCTCCTCCTATCTATGGACTAATGAACCAGACAGATCAACCCAAATAAGGATCTTCTCAACAGAAACCCTTCCGTGGAGCAGCAACCCGTGTCTGCATTGGACAATGGTTGTTTTACTGGTGTGGCCAACTTGAGAGACACAGTGTTCCATACCTGGTAGTCTAGAAAGGAAAGAAAAAGAAAATATCAGAAGGGAAAGCTCATAGAAAAACATGGACATATTAATATACCATATCCTATTGCAATTCCCCAGACATTCTCCAACGCACCACGTTCCTCTCTCTGCGGGGGTCTCTGTACACACTACCTCCCTGCCCCCTGAAGCCAGGAAAGGCCTGCTCCAGTTGCTGTGATCAGTTAAAATACCCTTTCCTCACGAAAGCTCTCCCCGACACTCTGAAGGTATTTCTGCCTTCTCTGATTCCACCATGCATTGTTGGAAGCTTCTCTCCCCTCACCCCCAAACCGTCCCTGTCTCTCACTCAGTCATGTGCATTTTTGACAGCTTGGCTACGTCTTGCTTAGAGCACACTGTAACACCAGGTATCTCTCTACTGAGTGCTCAGCACGTGGCAGGAGCAATGAATTCATTCTTACACACCCTGCTTCTCATGGTCTCATTTCAGTAGAGATGCTTTGCGATTTTTTACAATTTATTAAGTTCAATTAATTAACATATTAGTTTCAGAAGCAGAAGTCAGTGATTCATTAGTCTTACGTAACACCCAGGGCTCATTATATCCCGTGCCCTCCTTAATGTCCATCACCCACTTACCCCATCCCCCCACTGCCCTCCCCTCCAGCAACCCTCAGTTTGTTTCCTATGATTAAGAATCTCTTAGGGTTTGTCTCCCTCTCTGATTTCATCTTATTTTTTCCTCCCTTCCCCTATGATCCTCTGTTTTGTTTCTTAAGTTCCACATATCAGTGAGATCATATGATAATTGTCTTTCTCTGACTGACTTATTTCGCTTAGCATAATACCCTCTAGTTCCATCCATATCGTTGCAAATGGCAAGATTTCATTTTTTTTGATGGCCGGGTACTATTTCATTGTATATATTACACATTTTCTTTATCCATTCATCTGTCAATGGACATCTGGGCTCTTTCCATAGTCTGGCTATTGTGGACATTGCTGCTATAAATGTTGTGGTGCAGGTGCCCTTTAGGATCACTACATTTGTATCTTTGGGGTAAATACCTAGTAGTGCAATTGCTGGGTAATAGGGTAGCTCTATTTTCAACTTTTGAGGAACTTCCATACTGTTTTCCAGAGGGCTGCACCAGCTTGCATTCCCACCAACAGTGTTAAGAGGGTTCCCCTTTCTCCACAACCTCACCAACATCTGTTATTTCCTGACTTGTTAAATTTTAGCCATTCAGACTGGTGTGAGGTGGTATCTCATTGTGGTTTTGATTTGGATTTCCCTGATGCTGAGTGATGTTGAACATTTTTTCATGTGTCTGTTGGCCATTTGTATGTCTTCTTTGAAGAAATGTCTGTTGTGTCTTCTGCTTATTTCTTGATTGGATTATTTGTTCCCTGGGTGTTGAGTTTGATAAGTTCTTTATAGATTTTGGATACTAGCCCTTTATCTGATATGTCATTTGCAAGTATCTTCTCCCATTCTGTCAGTTATCTTCTGGTTTTGTTGACTGTTTCCTTTGCTGTGCAAAAGCCTTTTATCTTGATAAAAGTCCCAATAGTTCGTTTTTGCCTTTGTTTCCCTTGCCTCATGAGATGTGTCTAGCAGGAAGGTGCTGTGGCTGAGGTCACAGAGGTTGCTGACTGTGTTCTCCTCTAGGATTGTGATGGATTCCTGTCTCACATTTAGGTCTTTCATCCATTTTGAGTCTATTTTTGTGTGTGGTGTAAGGAAATGGTCCAGTTTCATTCTTCTGCATGTGGCTGTCCAATTTTCCCAACACTATTTGTTGAAGAGACTTTTTCCATTGGATATTCTTTCCTGCTTTGTCGAAGATTAGTTGACCATAGTTCTTAGAGTTGAGGATCCATTTCTGGGTTGTCTGTTCTGTTCCATTGATCTATGTGTCTGTTTTTGTGCCAGTACATACTGTCTTGATGATTACAGTTTTGTAATAGAGCTTGAAGTCTGGAATTATGATGCCACCAGTTTTGATTTTCTTTTTCAACATTCCTTTGGCTATTCAGGGTCTTTTCTGGTTCCACACAAATTTTAGGATTATTTGTTCCAGCTCTGTGAAAAAAGTTGATGGTATTTGATGGGGGTTGCATTGAATGTATAGATTGCTCTAGGTAGCACAGACATCTTAACAATATTTGTTCTTCCAATCCATGAGTATGGAATGTTTTTCCATTTGTGTCTTCCTCAGTATCTTTCATGAGTGTTCTATAGTTTTCTGAGTATGGATCCTTTGTCTCTTTGGTTAGGTTTATTCCTAGGTATCTTACGGTTTTTGGTGCAATTGTAAATGGGATCGACTCCCTTAATTTCTCTTTCTTCTGTCTCATTGTTAATGTATAGAAATGAAACTGATTTCTGTGCATTGATTTTATATCCTGAGACTTTGCTGAATTCCTGTATGAGTTCTAGCAATTTGGGGGTGGAGTCTTTGGGTTTTCCACATACAATGTCATGTCATCTGCAAAGAGTGAGAGTTTGACTTCTCTGCTGACGTGGATGCCTTTTATTTATTTTTGTTATTGTTGTCTGATTGCTGAGGCTAGGACTTCTAGTACTATGTTGAACAACAGTGGTGAGAGTGGACATCCCTGCTGTGTTCCTGACCTTAGGGGAAAAGCTCTCAGTTTTTCCCCATTGGGAATGATACTCACTGTGGGTTTTTCATTGATGGCTTTTATGATATTGAGGTATATTCCCTCTATCCCTACACTGTGAAGAGTTTTAATCAAGAAAGGGGATGCTATACTTTGTCAAATGCTTTTTCTGCATCTATTGAGAGGATCATATGGTTTTTGTTGTTTCTTTTATTAATGTAATGTATCACACTAATTGATTTGTGGATGTTGAACCACCCTTGCACCCCAGGAATAAATCCCACTGGGTCATTGTGAATAATCCTATTGGCTAGTTGGATCCTATTGGCTAGTATCTTGGTGATAATTTTTGCATCCATGTTCATTAGGAATATTGGTCTATCATCTTCCTTTTTTGGCAGGATCTTTGTCTGGTTTGGGGATCAAGGTGATGCTGGCCTCACAGAAGGAGTTTGGAAGTTTTCCCTTCCTTTCTATTTTTTCCAAACAGCTTCAGAAGAATAGGTATTAATTCTTCTTTAAATGTTTGGTAGAATTCTCCTGGGAAGCCATCTGGTCCTGGACTCTTGTTTGTTGGGAGATTTTTGATTACTGCTTCAATTTCCTTGCTGGTCACAGGTCTGTTCAGGTCTTCTATTTCTTCCTGGTTCAGTTTTGGTAGTTTATACATCTCTAAGAATGCACCCATTTCTTCCAGATTGCCTAATTTGTCGGCATGTAGTTGCTAATATGTTCTCATAATTGTTTGTATTTCTTCAGTGTTGGTTGTGATCTCTCCTCTTCCATTCATGATTTTATTTTTTGGGGTCCTTTCTCTTCTCTTTTTGATAAGTCTGGCCAGGGCTTTATCAATCTTATTAATTCTTTCGAAGAACCAGCTCCTAGTTTCGTTGATCTGTTCTACTGTTCTTTTAGTTTCTATTTCATTGAATTCTGCTCTAAATCTTTATTAATTCTCTTCTCCTGCTGGATTTAGGTTTTATTTGCTGTTCTTTCTCCAGCTCCTTTAGGTGTAAGTTTAGGCTGTATATTTGAGCCCTTGAGAAAGGCTTGTATTCCTATATACTTCCCTCTAAGGACTGCCTTTGCTGCATCCCAAAGGTTTTGAACAGTTGTGTTTTCATTTTCATTTGATTCCATGAATTTTTTTAATTCTTTAATTTCCTGGTTGACCCATTCATTCTTTAGTAGGATGAGTTCTTTCCAAATTTCATCTTGTGATTGAGTTCAAGTTTTCAAAGCATTGTGGTCTGAAAATATGCAGGGAATGATCCCAATCTTTTTTTTTACTTTTTTATTGTTATGTTAATCACCATACATTACATCATTAGTTTTTGATGTAGTGTTCCATGATTCATTGTTTGTGCATAACACCCAGTGCTCCATGCAGAATGTGCCCTCTTTAATACCCATCACCAGGCTAACCCATCTTCCCACCCCCCTCCCCTCTAGAACCCTCAGTTTGTTTTTTCAGAGCCCATCGTCTCTCATGGTTTGTCTCCCCCTCTGATTCCACCCCCCTTCATTCTTTCCCTCTTACTATCTTTTTCTTTTTTTTTTTCTTAACATATATTGCATTATTTGTTTCAGAGGTACAGATCTGTGATTCAGCAGTCCTGCACAATTCACAGTGCTCACCATAGCACATACCCTCCCCAATGTCTATCACCCAGCCACCCCATCCCTCCCACCCCACCCCCTACTCCAGCAACCCTCAGTTTGTTTCCTGAGATTAAGGATTCCTCATATCAGTGAGGTCATATGATACACGTCTTTCTCTGACTGACTTATTTCGCTCAGCATAACACCTTCCAGTTTGATCCCAATCTTTTGGTACCAGCTAAGACCTGACTTGTGACCCAGTATGTGATCTATTCTGGAGAACGTTCCATGTGCACTCAAAAACAATGTGTATTCTGTTGCTTTAGGATGGAATGCTCTGAATAGATCTGTGAAATCCATCTGGTACAGTGTGTCATTCAAAGCCCTTGTTTCCTTGTTGATCTTCTGCTTAGATGATCTGTCCATTGCAGTGAGTGGGGTGTTAAAATCCCCTATTATTATTGTATTATTATCAATGTGTTTCTTTAATTGTGTTATTAGTTGGTTTATATAATTGGCTGCTCCCATTTTAGGGGCATACATATTTACAACTCTTAGATCTTCTTATTGGATAGATTCTTTAGGATATAGTGTCCTTCCTCATCTTTTATTATAGTTTTTGGTTTAACATCTAATTTGTTTGATATAAGGATTACTACGCCAGCTTTCTTTTGATGTCGATTAGCATGATAAATGGTTTTCCACCCCCTCACTTTCAATCTGGAGGTGTCTTTGGGTTTAAAATGAGTCTTTTGCAGACAGCATATTGAAGGGTCTTGCTCTTTTTCCGTCTGATACACTGTGTCTTTTGATTGGGGCATTTAGCCCTTTGATATTCAGTGTAACTATTAAAAGATATGAATTTAGTGCCATTGTATTATCTGTAAAGTCACTGTTTCTGTATATTGTCTCGTTAGTTTCTGGTCTATGTTACTTTTGGGCTCTCTCTTCACTTAAAGGATCCTCTTTAATATTTCTTGCAGGGCTGGTTCAGTGATCACAGATTCTTTTAGTTTCTGTTTGTTCTGGAAGCTTCTTATCTCTCCTATTTTGAATGACAAGCGTTGCTGGATAAAGTATTCTCAGCTGCATATTTTTCTCATTTAGCACCCCGAATATATCATGCCAGTCCTTTCTGGGTGCCAGGTCTCTGTGGATAGGTCTTCTACCAGTCTAATGTTTCTACCCTTGTAGGTTATGGACCCACTGTCCCGAGCTGCTTTCAGGATTTTCTTTGTCTCTGAGATTTGCAAGTTTCACTATTGTATGTCAAGGTGTTAACCTATTTTTATTGATTTTGAGGGAGTTCTCTGTGCTTCCTGAACTTGAATGCCTGCTTCCTTCCCCAGATTAGGGAAGTTCTCTGCTATAATTTGCTTCAATATACATTCTGCCCCCCTCTCTCCTTCCTCTTCTAAGATCCCAATTTTCTAATATTGTTTCGCTTTATGGTATCACTTATCTCTCAAATTCTCCCCTCATGATCCAGTAGCTGTTTATCTCTTTTTTCTCAGCTTTTTTATTCTCCATCATTTTGTCTTCTATATCACTAATTCTCTCTTCTGCCTCATTTATCCTAGCTGTTAGAACCTCCATTTTTTATTGCATATCATTGATAGCCTTTTTGATTTCAACTTGATTAGATTTTAGTTCTTTTATTTCTCCAGAAAGGGATTCTCTAGTGTCTTCTATGCTTTTTTCAAGCCCAGCTAGTATCTTTATAATCATTAATCTGAACTCTAGTTCTGACATCTTACTTATATCCATACTGATTAGGTCACTGGTGGTCAGTGTTGCCTCTTGTTCTCTTCTCTGAGGTGAATTTTTCCGTCTTGTCATTCTTGCAGAAAGTGGTCACTTTTCTATTTGTAGAGTTGCAGATATTTTCTTAGCTCTCAGGTTGAGTTCGCAGGTGTTCAGAGTGATTTGATAGCTATCTAGCTGAATTCCTGGGACCCAACAAAACTAAGGTCTCCTACTTCTGCACCATCTTGGACTATCTCCTGCTTTGCGATTTTAATGCATGCTCCACTAGCTCACAGAGGCTAGCTGTGATCTGGCTTTCGGATGTCAGACAGCATGAACCCAGCCAATGTAGATATGACTGCACAGTCTCATCTCAATCTCAGCCAGTCAGTCCGCAGCCCAGGCACACGGGCCTTACCTCGCACTCCCCCACTGACATCCCCGTAGCTGTTGTACTGAGCAAAGTCTGTAGAAACAGGCTGAAATGAGAAAGAACACATCATTAGACAATCTATTCCAGAGTGATGGTTTTGGAGACATGTGAAAAGGAAGAAAGGATTTACAAAATCCTCAGAATTTCTTCCCAAGCTGAATTCCTGGACCTTCATTATTTGTCTTCTACTATTGTGAAACCTCTTTGTCTTTTGCAGTGCACCCAATGACAGCAGGCGCTGGGTAAGCAAGTTATCTTTTGCCAATAAATAAAAATACACTTTTCCATGCAGCTAGCCATGCAATTGCATTTGTTCTACGGTTTTTGGGGAGGGTGATAGCCATAAATGTTCCCGATCTTTTTACAGCAGAGATGAGGGCTCAAGTCATTACTTGTAGCTTGAGTGTGGAAATGTTTGCCACACAATTAATTAATGTAGCCTTCCCACAAGCTGATACAGGCTATTCTTTCATCTAAAGTCAATTTCTCTTTCTCTCAATAGAAATATTTTATTTTGCCTGTAACTCAAAGTGACTCGCCAGATCAGGGGAATTACAATTTTCATTATATTCTAATACTGAGATCATATTATCAGACATATTCAGACAGTATATTAGCACTTCAACCAGGACTGAAGAGGGAATCAACTTAGGAACAATTCATTGAGAAATCTTACCCGATGAAGCCCATTTTTTCCATAGCCTGGGAGAGATGAGGTTTTAGATGATAGAACATGTGAAGCTGAATGAGAAAAGGTAAAAAAAGGAAATCAGAAGTCCAATTCTTAATAGCTTTTTTTTTTTTTTAAAGTAAACTCTACCCCCAACGTGGGGCCCAAACTCATGACCCCAAGATCAAGAGTCGCATGCTCTACCAACTGAGCCAGCCAGGTGCCCCCAGAAGCCCAATTCTCTAATGAAACTGGCAATGCATCTTCCACCTTACTGAATAGAAGATACATAGAAAAATAGAAAAAAAAAAAAACCCAAAAAATATTGGGCTCGAATGTTCATGAAAGGCCACCACATTTGGGTGATGCAGTTAGTGAGTGGAGAAGGGAGAGGTGCTTGGCACTTCTTTACCTCCAAATCCTCAATACAACCCTAACAGCACTATTATATTATTTCCATTTTACAGGAGAAGGAATAGGGGCTAACAGAAGTTAAGTACCTTGTCCAAGGTCACTCACCTTATAAATAGCTAAGCAATGATTGAAAGCCAGGGCCATGTGGATGCATAAGCTCATGCTCCAATTGGTATAGTGGCAATAACTGACCTGAAAGCCAACCATGTATGTTGTCATGCTCTCCTGGCTCACCACAGTAGAGTTCCTGAGAGGCATGGGATAGGACATCCCATTAATCAACAGCATGACATCACATAAACTGCGGAGCTTTGGGGGAAGCAGACCTGGGCTTGGATTCTGGCTCCACAGCTTAACACCTTGGCCTGGTATTTCATCTTTGTAAGTCTTTGTTTCTTGACTCATGTAGATACTGTACTATATATTCTTAGAGACCAGAACTACAGGATCAGAAGGAACTCTAAAGATTAGTAAACCACCAATCCAAGATCGATGCCAGTGAGGCATCAAGGAGAGGTCGCAGGGCATTCCAGTTCAGCATGTGGGCTCTATGGTCATAATGCTTCAACTCCTGAATCCTAGTTTTGCTAGTTATTAATAATGTGACATTGGGTAAGTTACTTAAACTTCCTATACCTGTCTCCTGATCTACAAAATGGGAATAATATCACCTACTTCATTGGCATGTTGTGGAAATAAATGGAACAATGTCTAGCAGAAGTGCTTGCATGTAGTAAACCCTAAAATCATCCAAGGACTCCCCCATCTCCAACATGAAGAAAATATACATTTAAGGAAGAACTATGGCATCTTCATAAGCTAAGTTGACAGGCAGTATGTTTCTCATACTTCTGCTCATGTAGAACACTCTGTAGGTTCCACCAGAAATGGCCCCGCCTCTCCTGGAACAGTCCAGACGGGCTCCCAGCAGGCCAGTGGCTGGCTCTTGGCCGGGAGAATGTGGTGGGTCTGCTGCTCACCTGAGTTGATGGGAGAATCATAGCGACTGGCTGTCAGGGACGACCTCTCCCGGCTCTCCTTCTCCATCTCCTCTTTCAATATCAACTGCCCCAGGCCTGAGTTGAGCTATCACAAAGAGAAGAAAGATGAGAGTGAAGCCCACAATTATCATCAGAATGGCAGTTTCTGTTTTAGAAGGTCCTGCAAAAAGTTCCTGACCGTGGAGTGGCTTGAACGCATTTGGTGCCAGAGCCTGGTGGTTCCTCAAGGGATAGGCCAGGTTTTGGACCTTGAACCCCTCTCAGCCAAGCATGGGCCAAGCTCCATGTCAGAAAAATGTTCTCCCTCCTTTGCCCTCCCGGGACGTGCCGGCAGGTGACCACAGGAGGCATGTGTGACTGTGTGGAGATTTTTGATGTGCAAAGGGGAGTTTGGGGATAGTATCCTTTAAAAAGAAATTAGATTGATTTGTTTAAAAACAAGAAGAACACATGCTCATTGCACAGATTTTAGAAAATCTAGAAGGAAAGAAGACTAACCCGTAATCCACCCCTCAGAGATAACCACCATTTACATTTTGATTTATATCCATCCAGCATTTTTCTCTGCACATATCATACAAAAGTGGGATCATGCTATAAATGCAACTTTGTATCCTCTCCCTCCATATAACTAGTATCATGTGCATTTCCCATATGATTACGTAGCTTTGGAAAATGTCATGTGAAGGGATTCATCAGTCCCTTATTGGTGGGAGAGTATATAATGTCCTGGCTCCCTCTACCCCAGGCTATAATGGACTATCCTTCTTTTGGTCTGGGATGCTGTGACGGGGGTGCGGTGGGGTGGGTATAATGAGGACGTCTTGGTGGCAGTCCATTTTATCCCCTCCATCCTAGCTCAGATAGACACACAAGGTCCTACAAGTCCTGAGGAAAGCCTTGGAGAAATAATCCCAAGGGAATTCCTTCAGCAGACCCTGCACGAGGGAAGGCAGGTGTCGCACCACGTGGGTGAAGAGCTTGGCTCCACCTGGCCCTTTTGAACATGCGCTGCACACATATACCCCACGCGGTCTGGCTCTCCTCGCAGAAGCTCGAACATTCCATATCCCTCTGACCTCCAGCTTCCAGGCCATCTCTTCTGGAACCCACTAAGTACTCAGTACCCTGCTTTCGGGTCACTAGAGGCCTGTCTTCTCTCGCCTACTGGATTTCCAGCCCTTCGAGGGCTGGGATGGCCTCTCATTCACTTGGTGGCTTGCCCATGGTATCCATCCAAAAAATCCAGATCTAGGGAACTGAACTGAAGACTGCAGCAAAGTAGTTTAAGGACAAACCTTCATTAATTGCTCTTCTTGCAGCTGACGGCGCCTCAGAAGCTCCTCCTCATCTTCCTCTCTGCCGCTAGATCTGCGTCTCATGTCGGCTCCTAATTCCACAGCAAAGACAACTTCTCACGTTAGCCCCACGGCAAGGGGATCTTACAGGACTAGTCCACCTGTGCTCAACTTGGCTGGCTGGCAAAATCAGCAGTGGTCTTCAACATTCGTGAACACCGCGAGGCAAAAAGAGCCTACCACCAATTCAGCCCTACTGGTGGGTTTCGGGTTTCAGGCCAATTCAATGTGGGATCCAGTAAGTCATGAATTTTGGCCTCCTAACAACTGACCTGCTCAATTAGGACTCCGTGAGCTGTTATGATTGGGTCTAAGTCATCCCACGGGCCACTGGCCAGAGCCCTCTGTATTATCGGGGAGGGGTGTCTAGGGTTATTCTTTGGATGTCCCTGAGGTTAGCTTTCAAACAGGGAGGAACCCAAATTCATGTACATGACCATTGAACAGGTAAGACAGTCACTCCCTTGTGACACGTTTTGCAATCTTCTAGTTTTCTCTTTTTCTGAATATTTAGACTTATCCTCATAACAGTCACCCTATCTTCTGCCCTTAATTGGTTAAGAAGCATGCTTTTATTTTTATTTTAAGAGACGAGTCTCTAATGTTTCTTTCCCTCAGTCCTTTGAAAAAATGGTCACAAAAGAGTTTTATACTGAAGGGTCAATGAATAGTGTTAAGACCCTTAAAAAGTGAGTTGTTTTAGTCCAATCTAGCAGATCGTTTATAGTTTTTAAGCTTCTGGGAAAAGGGGAGTCAGGGAGTGAAAGGGAGGAATCTGTCTGAATGGTTGTAAAATTAAGATAATTATTGTTTTCCTAAATTGCTTGGATTAATCTGGCTGTGGGAGGAAACAGGAAAGCTTGCTAATCTAATCAAAATAAACTTGAACTAATGGTCTCAGTTTTTATCATTTTGATTAATGGGCCAGAATTTTTCTTCATTTTGGAACCCAAAAAGCTTTAAACCATTTGGTGATGATGATTTTAACAACAAAGTATTAATTCTACCTTTCCCCTAAATTTAGCTGTTTATGCCCCCCTGAAGCAGCAAGACTGAACTAGGAACCCCAAAGGCTCCAGGAACTGCCCGTGGGGCATAGTATGGCCGAGAAAAGCTGATGATTGATTCTTGGTTCCTAAAATCATAAATGTCACTGTGAATGCTCTCTCTTTAATCTCCACTAATAAAAACTAAAAGACACAAGTTTACAAGAATCAGATAAATCTTAAGGCAACACAATAGAGTACTTGCAAATCATAAACCCAGGGAAGTAGATTTTCCTTCAAGTATTTGGATAAACATAGATTGCTTTAAAATCCACTTACATTGTTTGTAGAAGTTATTCCAGAAAATAACTTGAGAAAAAGCATGATGAAGAAAATGTGGAAATTTGGAAAATTGAAGGCCTTTTTTAAAAGGTTGTCAACAGAAATGTGATGAGATAGTTATATCTTTGTAAAGCTGACTCACTCAATTTTCAGTATTAGCTTCTGAATTTGCTAATATGACTTTTTAGGCCAAATGATTTCACAACTGACAAAACAGTAAAAACACAGACACAGTCCTAAAGCAAAGATCTGTGGTTCAAAGCAAAGAATGAAACAGCTCAAATGTGACATTTTAGCACAGACTTCATGGAAATGATAGATGGAAAATCAAATAGCTTTACACGAGTAGTATTTCAGAGCATCTGTGACTCTGTGTCAGCCCTTCTTAGTGATGGAGAACGTG
The DNA here is from genome assembly GCF_029215605.1 of Mirounga angustirostris. Classification (NCBI taxonomy): domain Eukaryota; kingdom Metazoa; phylum Chordata; class Mammalia; order Carnivora; family Phocidae; genus Mirounga; species Mirounga angustirostris. The sequence continues at coordinate 138,799,779 of NW_026991714.1, forward strand.
ATCTCGCAAGAAAGGTGCAAGGGCTTCTATGTTAAGACTGGTTGTTAAGAGAATTGTCATTACAACCCCGAAGTAGTCTAAAACAAGTTTAACTGAAAGAAGTCACGCCTCTGTGGACACTCAGTAAATCTGCCCACCAGACTCTAATTAGACAGAACAATGTTCTTGGCAGGAGGCTCTGGTTCAACTGTTTCAAGAGTTACTGATTTTGCAGTAATAACTCCTGAGAGTCCATGCTAACCATCCGTTTTAGACCAGTTCTGTCTGCCTCTGAGTGGGTTGGTTAGAGCAAGGCTCTGGTGATTGGGTTTTTGTAATTTTGAAGCATTTTGCACACAAGTGTCTACTCCCTCAGTGCTTTTCTCTGCCTCTCGTCATATTTTCTTAAAAGTCTTTACAATAGGACACATTTTCTTGCATATTTGGAAAGCATTTCATTTTGCAACCTCCTACCAATTTGTCCATGGGGCTTAGCTGTAGTAGTTGCATACCTACGGCAGCAAGTGAGGGGGGACCGGGCCAGTGGTCCGTCTCAATCTTTGGTATCTCGCTGGGGTCTGGAGCCTGGGCTGCTGGGAACTTGGAAAACTTGATGATATCTTCTGAAGACTTGCTCTGGGCTGCCAAGGCAGCTGCATCTAGGTGGGAATCAGGGGGAGCTTAGCTATCCGTCTGCAAGGCCATGGTGGTACAACCCACTTACACAGTTTTCTTGTTTTTTGGCAAAAATTTCAACTCCAGAAAGCTGTTTATGACCAGTATCAATTGCCCAGCCACTCAGTGGTGCCTAGAGACAACTCCTTTTCTTTATGTTCTGCAGGAAGCAAAACTTCATTCGATATCTGAAATGCCTTGTTCCAGAGCTGGGCTGTCCAATACTAGCTCTCGCAACACATGGCTACTTAAATTTCAATTAATTAAATTAAATGAAACCAACAAATGAGTAAAATTAAACTTCCATCCCTTGGTTGCACTAGCTACATTTTAAGTGCTCAGTAGCTACCTGTGATTTATGGCTACCATACTGGAAGCACCAAGGTAGACCATTTCCATCATCAGAGAAAGTTCCATCAGATAACACTCTTCAAGAGTAATTAGAAATTTGAATTAGCAATTTGAAATTAAAGAACTAAGTTAAAAACATGACATTGTCATTTGACTATAGTTGTTAGTCAGGAGAGGGCTGGCTTTGTCTCTTTGTGTATTTGTGTTTGTTCATTTTAGCCATCATCTGTCCAGTTCATTCTAATCCTTACATATTATATATGTGTCTTGAGTCCTAGGAAATATGGCAATGGGAAAATCCGCACTCAGCTTGTAGGAATTCAACATGACGCCTTATATATGCAAAACACTCCTTGTTTTCCTCAAGGGTCTGCACATACAAGTGAGTCATCCAACTTTAAAAACAACAAAAGCCAGACTAGCAAGGACCTTAGTTCACAGGGCTCTTGATGGCTCTGCTTAGAGGAGTTCCTGGCTTAGAGTTCCAAATCTAATCACAGAGCTGGAACAAAACAAACCAGGTTTAATGGTCAGACCCTGATTCTGGCTAATTTGGCAGACTGGCCTGGGATGTAACTAAACATTTCAAAATAGAGTTAGAACGCTTTAAATAAAACTCTCCCCACTTCCTGGGCTCACATATTTTAAAATCTGGAAATAATTTTTTTGAAACCTCAGCTCGAATTCCCCATTCTTGTAGTAACCTTCTGGGTCTCGGTTTCCTGAAGCGACTTGACCAAGGTCACCCTATAGACTCATAAGGGGTGAAGTCTTGGCCAAGCATGGAGTAGTGTTTCTCGGACTCTTTAACCTCATGAGAAAAAAATTAAACATTCAGCCTGGAAAACACTCCAAAGGACATCTTCTTCTTAAAGAAGGACAACATGGGTTAGCATTTGAAAGACGGAGATGTTCTGCATTACAAAAAAAAGAAAAGTGTGACTTTATTTAAATCTAGCATTTTCCAAATGCTTCGGGGGCCCAGACACCCGTTTTTGGCATGCCATCTTGTTCTATCCCATGGAACTGCTCTTTTGCACAATGTCCTTCGGGAAGGCACTCTGACTGAGATACTCTTAATGATGACAAAGAAAGAGTCAAGTCAGAGAGCATTTCAGGAAAAAAAAAAGCCAGTCTCTTTCAAATAAATAAGCTAACACGATCTACTCTCTTTAAATCTTAATTATTTGATTACTTTTGCTTAGAGAGGCAGGGCCTTAGAGATTTTAGTAATAAAAACAGTTTCTACATTGATAAACCAAACTCTTGGAGTCTCACTCCTAAATTTAGAGAAAAAAAAAAGCATGACTTCAAGCAGTACTTACGCATTAGAATTGGTGAAGTCAGTAAACATTCACATGTTAATGAGTGGGTGAGAAGACATTAAACCATAAAAAAACAAACAAAAACAATGTTAACAAACTTAAAAAAAAGCAAGCACATGGTGTAAAATCTTCAAAAAGAAAAGAAAAAAAATCACAGTTCTAGAACCATTACAATACGGACATTGTCTTTCTTCCCCCTAGAATATTGGCCTAAATTTTTTTCCTTGTGCATTTTCCACTGTCTTTGCTTTTGATGTCATCCTAATCCTTAAGGACTCATTAATGGCAACTAGATTTTTTAAAAGCAGCCTTCAAATTTCCAGGCACATTTTGTGTACGATTTTCTGAAATCACCTGAAGACCAGTATTGGCTTTCTATCCATTCACAAAGATTTACAGCACCTAATTTACAGAGACCTAAAAATGGTGGAGGGAAATGTGATTTACCTATGGTAATGTGATTTCCTGGGTTTAAAAATTCTTTATTTCCAGAAAAGGAAGACACAATTATAAATCCATGTTAGTGATTTTAGTTTGCAGGGATTTCAGAGACAAGCTGGCCTAACTCACTGGTTGTTGCCTATGAGAAAATTGAGGGACAGAGTAATTGTGTCCATGATATCATAGAACCATCGAGGGAAAGGCCAGGACTTGGGAGTGTGTCCTGTCCATTCCACCCCAAGGCACAGACATCTGCATACCCATAAGAAACTGGGGAATTGGACAGTCGAGTTGATGTAGGCTTAGTCCAGTTAATTTTTCTAGGTAGCTGGCCTTCACGAATTTAATTAAACTAATTAGAAGCTCATCCCAATTATTATAGAGGCTGGTTAAATTATTTGATGCTAAAAAAAAAAAGGTGTTTGTGAATTCCTGGGAGCTTCCTAACCAAGCTAAGCGTTCTCTTTCTAGGAAAACCAATCTCACAATAATTTCATCTTAGGAACCCATAAAGGCATAATACGCTGGGCGCCCCCCTTTGATTCTCAAAAGCAGCAGCAGAAAAGCCTTTCAGAGGACAGCAAAAAGTTCTGCGGGCACCGCTACTTAAAAGCTATGCGGAGGAAAGCGGGTTTTACCATGCTGTTTGTAGATGGGTGGTTTTCGGTAAATGTTGATCCCTTGATCTGTGGAAATGAAAAGCAAAGGTGTGTGATTATGGGAACCGGTTCAGCGATGGGAAAAACAGATCAACCGAGAGGCAAACCAAACTGAAGACTCTTGAATAAAAACAACCCGGAAGGTTAACTTTTGTATTACAAAGATCGAAGTTACGGGAAGAAGTTCCAGGAATGAGTGAATTACTACAGACAAGTGATATGGAATCCTTTGTAATACATTTTAGGATATATAGAGATGTAACTAATTCATGAGCCATTTATTGCAAATACGTACTTCACTAAAAGTGTGATTAAAACAGGAAGAAATGGAAGCAGTGGAAGGACGGGATCTAGTGGTGAGGAAGACATAACCAGTTTGGGGAAGGTCCCCAAATTGCTACTGTCTAGAAATTGAGCTCGCAGTAGATACCAGGGGCTCAATTTCTTTTCAACTAATGAGTGGAACAGTGGAACGCAATGTAATATAATTAAGAGTAGTCTTTTAAAACATAGAAACAGTTTTTATGTGCAAGGCTTGTCTGACGTGCTGACAGAATGTTTGAGAGGATCCTAACTTGTATAGGTCAAATTTATTAAAAAAAAAAAAAAAGAAAGGAAGGAAAAGAGATGCTGAATGTTACTCATTTATTTATACAGGACCCCATTTGATAATGCTACAGTTTTGCTTTGACTGCAAATACTCAGGAAATTTCAAAAGGTCTGCTTCCCCCGAATCTTGGGCACCGTATCTTGGTGGGGACATTCTTCACGCAAAAAGGTTGCAAATGTACAACACTGATTTTCAAGGTTCAGTGAAGCTTTATTTGAAAAGGCAGTTCTATCTTAGCGGTATGAATCTCACTGAACTTTCCTATTTTATTAGGTAAGTTTGGAATGCAAAAGAAAAAAAACTATTACAGATTCCAAATATGTGTCCTAATAATAGGTAATTTATTAAACCACTTTCAGGAGCTTAAAAGAAACAAAACAATGTACTTCCAATGGAAAAAAAAAATATCGTGACCTCTGATAGCCAATCTTGCCCTTAAAAACTGAGTTGACCTAAACATTAAAATATTGATGGGTTCTGAGTTTTCCAGTTCTTGATGGCAAATTACTATTTGTACCGTGACAGCAAATGCTTATGACTTCAGCAAAGCTTACAGCACCAAGCCTAAATTGCAAGATATCTTTGTGGGCTAAGAAGGTAGTCAGTTGGTTATACATTGCAGAAGGACCAACCAATTGATCCAATTTTATACTTCTCTGAAAAGTCCATAGAAAGAATCTCCACACTGGAGACAAACAGGAAAAAAATAAAAGTACTCTTGAGAGATGCTGTGGTTCATTCTCAAGGATGAGAAGATAAGTAGATTGTCATTGTGATAATTAGTCAATGACACCAAACCACAGAGTGATAACTTCAAAGGGCACTCATATACAGGTAAAATCAAAATCTTTATAAAAACAAAACAAAGCAACTCAACCCTCCTTCCTTCACTCTCTGCTTCCCACCCCCCTTCAAAAATTTTGAGAAAACTTAAACCTTCCATACAATCCTTGGCATTTCACATCCCAAACTTCTGAAAGGCCCTCTGGGTCAGATCGTGCAATTTAGGGTTTGTCGACTGTGTGCATCCCGATGAAGAAAGCGTGAGGAATGAGACGAGACAGGTAACAGGGCTACATTCTACACCGTGACAGGACACCCAGACAAAGACCGTGTCAGCTCCTACCTGGAACATGGAAATGTTTAGGGGCCTGGGCATAGGTTGGAGTGAGAGGACGACTGTCTGGCCGGTAAGGGAGAGGGGAGTTCCGGCCGCTGGACGGCTCATTGCCTCCAATGAGAAGAATGGAGAAAACAAAATAAGAGAAGGGACAGCAATAAAGAAAACAAAGCAAGCATAATAAAAATTCAAAACAAACCGGAAGGAGGTACATCCAAAAGGGGAAACAAAAGAAACAAACTCAATTTATCAACTTGGCTCACAAGGTGATATAAGGTTTAGTTTTCCGCAGGAGAGCCTCGAGTTTGCGTGGAACTGGGTTAAAAGCAGCTAGCGGTAGGAGGAGTCATTCCAATGGCATGCGGTTGAAGGCTGTGAGCGGGCAGCAAACTGATTAGATGGAAAGTACATTAAGAGTCACGGAAGGTCACTTGCTAATGATTCAGGGTCAGTTGTCAGACATTAAATCCCAAGCATGTGAAGGGGCGGGATATGCAAGCCCAAGTAACAGTCACTTTCGGGCACGATGGCAGAGGCTGGAGTAGATTTCTCTAAATGGAAGGCTATGTCTGGGAGCCTGTGAGATCACCTAGTCCCTCCCCTTAGCAATGCAAAGTGCCTGCACTTGAAGCAAATGCTCTGCTTCCTCACTGTGCAATATATCCCATACAGTCAGGCCCTTTCTCCCAGGGACTTTGGGACCTCTCTCCAACCTGCCTCTTCCAAGGCTCCACTGAGGCTCCACGCAGTCCAACAATTCCATCTGTGAAACAAATCCGGACATCTACCATGGCTGTGCACTGAGCTATGACTGAGGACAGGGAGATGAATGAGATGTCATCCCTGCCCGTGAGGGGGGTGGGTCTCAGAAGCTACCTAAGGAGACAGACTATGATATGGACATGCTTGCTCAGGCGAGAATGCCATCAATTCTTTCAGAGAGCTAAGATGTTAGACTGAGCAGGGCATCAAGGAGTAAATATACCAGGTGGGGGGGTGGGCCGAGGTGTGAGCAGGCCTAGACTCTAGAGGGCTTGCACGTCCTGAGGAATGAAGGGCCATGGTGTGTAGGAACAACAGTCCTGGCCACCGTGGCTGGACAGCACGGTGTTCTTGGAGGAGAGAACAGGGAAGGGGCCAGAGAAGCTAGCTGGCACTTGGCCTTGAGTGTGGCCAAGGCCAATGTCACTCCCTTCCAACCAGGATGAACTGAGGCCTGTGTTGGGCTGTCAGAGATCAGCTATTGCCCTGAAGTATCCTCCTACCTCATGTCTGAGAAAACATCTGCCCCAAGAATACACCAGAAGGTGTAGGGGACTATCAAAAGTTAATGAACTAAAGTGCGCCTGCTTTTGTTCCTGAGTCATAAGACTTTTTTATATATTCCGGGTACAAGTCCCTTATCAGATAGATAGATGACTTGCAAACACTTCCTCTCATTCCGTGGGTCGTCTTTCGCTATCTTGACAGTGCCCTTTGATGCACAAAAGTTGTAAGTTTTCATAAAGTGTAATTTATCTATCAATTAATGCTAACAATATGAAATAAATCATAGATCTTCAGAGAACAGAGCACGAGTTGGTTTCTTCAAGTAAGCCAAGCTGTTCTAAATCCGGCCCACAAAGTATAAAAGATATCAATTGCTGAAGTTTCAAAATAACACGCTTACTACAGTTTTAATTTCTCAATATGTGTATTTTTAGGTTAACCAGAGCACGCATCTATACTGAATGGGCACCAAGATCTTCCAAATGAGATCTGAATTTGTTTCTGGCTTCAGTTTAGATTCCAGGTTTTTGGTTATCGTGTTCTGAAGCTTTTCTCTTTTTTCCCTCAAGAGTCAGTTTCACGTCTAGCTTCCAATACATTATTATGTAGACTTTACTATTTAAATCAGATATTAGCCTCTAAAAATTATGATGCTTTGCCCCAAGCTGCTGATCTATTAAAAGGTTAATTTTTTTAAAAAAGTTATTTCATTTATTATCACTCTTCTAATGAGAAATAACTAGTTCACATCTCAAAAAAACGAAAAGACACAGGTAGAGGCAAGCAGGGGAAGGAAGAATGTGGTTTACATGTAGAAGTAAATCTTGTTTTAAATCTAAGGCTGAATTAGAACTAGGTCTCTTTCATCTTTCTGTGCTCAGCATAGTGCCTGGCCAAGACCAGGTGCCTTATAAATGTCTGCAAATGAATGACTGAAAATAGCCTACTTGTGAATTCTTGAGCTATTAATGGCCGAATTTAGTAAGCACCACTGCAGGATTAACCTTCACCTTGCTCTTGAATAAAGGCAGACAGATGCTAGTATTGAGCAACAGGGTCACAATGGCATCTCCTTTTCAGCACTTTTCCACTAGATCCTCAATAACCCCAATTTAACTATTTCACTTCAGAGGAATGCTTTACTCCTGTAAACATCAGAACTTATTCACAAGAGTAATCCATAATTGAAAAACAGAATATTTCTTGTGAACTATTCTCAAAATTGAAGGTCTAGAAAGACAGCTTTCTCGCCTTATTTGAGGTTGTCTTTTGAAAACTCTTTCTGCATATGCCGAGCACTGGATGCTCCTGCTTCTGAACCACACTGCCCTCTGCCCTTCAACTCTACCCTTCCTGCGTGCATAGAAGAACATCAGACATCTCAGGGAAATGTTCTCACATTTGGTGACAATATCTAATTGGATGAAACTCCATTAAATTTGTTTTGATGATGATTAGCCAGTGGCATGCACACACAAAAATATCTGCATAGATGGGAGGCAAAGGTTTAAGGTTATTAGAATTAGCATTTGTCCAAGTATTAAAAATCTATCATGGAGATGCTCTCCTGGCAAGTGGCAGTAGGAGCCCATCATTTCTCAGATATTGGTGATGATTCTTAAAGGCTGGGGAGTGACTGTCTGAATTCCCGATGGGCGAATTCTGGCTGAATGCTGTTTCTTGTTGGGCATAGTTCTTTATTTGGCTGCCTATTTCAGCAACCATTGATCTTTCTAGTTGCTTTAAAAAAAAAAAACAAAAAGCCTCACTACTATGTTCAAGTCCTTATAAACAGATTTAATACTAGAATCAATTAAAACCTCCTACAAAACATTTTAAAGCACTAGGCAAAGAGAGACTCAACAACGCACCCATCTAAGGGATTCTGCTCAATATGATTTCCACACATCACAATGGCTCACTGGGAACAAGGTCTCAGAGTACTGTTGCTAGTTACCAAATTCTTAGCCCTTGAAATACCAAAGGCATTAAACATTTTTGGCATTTTTTTTTTTTAAGTAGGCTCCGTGTCCAGTGTGGAGCCCAACACGGGGCTTGAACTCACGACCCTGAGATCCAGATCTGAGCTGAAATTAAGAGTTGGACACTTAACCAACTGAGCCACCCAGGTGCTCCCATTTTTTGGCATTTTAAAAGAAAAAGCAAAATTCTCAAGATGAGTCCTTTTTCCTTTTTCTAACTTAAACACCCTATCTTGAAGTGGTAGAACTTTAACTCCATTCTAGAAGGAAATAACTGAGGAGGGCCCTAAGACATTATTTTTACACTTAGTGCATTACCTAGGCAAAGTAATATATATGGTGTCAGATGAAAGATCATATACGGAAGATCTTACCATCATCATTATCATCATCAGCTTGGAAATGTAGATACTGTTTACAGATAATAGTGTATATGTCATAGAATACTGTATCTATCACATTCATAGCCATTTTGTTCCTTAAATAAGTCCTTCCTTGTATTGGTTGACGCTCAGTTGTTAGTGATCTTAGCTACTGTGCTGAGAAGCCACCGTGTATGTACATTTCTTAGCCTTCGTTTTTAGCTCTTTCCCTATCAGCTTCCTAAGCCGATTTTTCAGTCATGGGAGATCAATCAATTGCAGGATTCTTACTGTGCTTAATATATTCAAACGCTCTGTCCTTGCTTTCAATCTTCTTTCTGGTACCCCGAGAGCCCAAGTGACAAATCCCAAGACAAGTAAATCAAAATGGCGGAGCATGTGTACCAGCAGGGGGGCACCTGCTGGAGTGTTGCCTGGTTTTCTGGATTCTAAGTGCTTACATTCCAAAATATAAATGAATATTTTGAGGGGACCTTAAAGTTGGCAGCATCTAAAATTTCATGACAGAGTTTCAGGATTGCTGGTTCTTGTCTCAAGTTTCAATAAGCATTATGGTTTTCTTCAGCAAGTGTCAATTATTTGCATCAGAGCAAATCATTTCTACGGCAGAACAGCAAAGATTCCTTTCAAAGAGACTTAATATATGTAGCCCTCCTGGTCACAAATCTGATTTATATGTCGTGGACACGGAACATAATGTCTAACAGTATTTCAAAGGGGAGGGAAGAGAAACTCAGCAAACATAGCACAGACAAAGCCCAGAACAGAGTGAAAAGCTTTTCAAATCTAAGCACGCACTTGTCCACATGGCCCAACGACATACCAGCACTGAATGAGGCTGCAGGGGAGTTCAGGGAACAGAAATAAAGACACAGCAGGAAACAAAATGGACATTACAGAACGTGGATGGAGAAGCCAGCAGAATAGAGAGACAGCCCGTGAATGGCATCTTAGCTTTATACGCATGCAGCATCCTCAGCTCCATGAACGCCGGGGCCTGGGCCCATGCGTCAGAAAAAGACCGGGATGTGGACTTAGAAAGTGGAGGGCAGGAGGGCTGCACTTCTGGTTGCCGGAGTGGCAAGGGGGCCCCCTGCTTCTAGCTACACATTCCTGAAAAGGACCTACAACCCGCCCTGGCATCCTCAGGCTGCCTGGCTTTCATTTGTTTTAAGAATAACGGCCCCAAGATTGTAAGACAAGCTCCACGATAAAAAGTGAATGTTTAAATGAAGAGCCATGGTGGACTTAGCTCCACTTTGAAGATGCCTTAGATGGTGTTTCTCCAATGGCCATAAATGCCCCCCATGTTGAAATTTCCAAGTGCTGGAGAGGACTTCCATGGAAACAGACACATGTTTTTCAGAATAACCAAGAAGTAATTCCTTGAAGAATCAGCTTTCACTTATTCAACTATATTAGGCTTTTAAAGCAATATCTTTAATTCTCCATGATTTATTTCGTAGTTTAGCAACAAGCGCATCTGATTTTAAAACTAAGCATATACCGTTATGTACATTACATTTTGTATCTGATGTATGCAAACTATTTTATAGGAACGAACTATAGGCATATGGGAGAGAGATCATTAGATGTTTTTTACGTGTGGGCTCAGGGTCAAGCTAATCCCTCTTGGCCTAATGCTCTCTACAATTTAAAACCACAATATTTGTGTCAAAAAGTTCAAATTCAGTCTGAAGACAGAAAACGATGTACTTCTGACCCATGAATGACGTGGGTTTGAATGGCATGGGTCCACTTACACGTGGGTATTTTTTGGTAAACGGTATAGTACTGTAAATATACTTTCCTCTTGATTTTCTTAATAGCATTTTTCTTTTCTCTAGCTTACTTTATTGTAAAATACAATCTATAATACATATAACATACAAAATATGTGTTAATTGGCTGTTTATGTTATCAGTAAGGGTTAACAGTAGGCTATTAGTAGTTAAGTTTTTAGAGAGTCAAAATTCATACAAAGATTTTTCCACCGCACAGAGGATTGGTGCCCCTAATCCCCACATTGTTCAAGGGTCAACTGTATATCTACATTTTTAATAAGGCACCATTTGGGCACACAAATGTACGTAATTTTTGTTACTATTTGGTATTCCTATTGAAAAGGAAAAATTTAAATGACTGAAAGCAGCTGTCTGTCTTAGCCTTAACAAGAATGCAATTTTCTAGCTAAACAGAGATGGAAAAGAAGTTTGCTTTCAAAATTATCCTTCATGTATATTTACACTGAAACACACAAGGGGATGGGAGGCCCGGGGTCTGGTCCTGGTGCAGCGCTCCCTAGGTGTGAGCCCTTGGCCAGGGCCCCTTAACCAGAGAATGGAATGAGATGATGTAATGAAAAGTGCTTTAAGGACACCGTGCCCAGGGGGAAAATGTCACGGACAAGGTGAGCTGAGTGCTTACTACACACCAGGGCACTTGACCTCATGTACCCCCAATGACCTAGGAGAGGTTCTACAGATGAGGGAGGCAAGTGACACTCAAAAGGTTAAGTCAATAATCCAAGGTTCTACAGCTAGCACAGGACAAAGATAATATTTTAAACCTAGGACTCCAGTGTCCATTTGGGCATTCCAACTCTCCATAAAGCTCCTCACAGACAGAAGGTTTTGTGAGTCTTGGTATTTCATGATGTGTTATTTGTACAAACTGTGTATAACTTTACAGGGCATGTGACATTTTTCTCCCTACAAAAAGCATCTCTTCGGAAAGATGAAACATGTAATATCCAAACAAGGCAGCTTATATTTTTGAATTAAAAACCTATTGGGCGCCTGGGTGGCTCAGTTGGTTAAGCGACTGCCTTCAGCTCAGGTCATGATCCTGGAGTCCCTGGATCGAGTCCCGCATCGGGCTCCCTGCTCGGCAGGGAGTCTGCTTCTCCCTCTGACCCTCCCCCCTCTCATGTGCTCGCTCTCATTCTCTCTCTCTCAAATAAATAAATAAAAAAAATAAAAATAAAAACCTATTTTCTCTTGCATATTAGAAGCAAACAAATCTTGGTTGGGCCACGGGCTTCTATATTAAGTCTCTTCAAAATACATCTCTGAAGCTCTTAAATAATTTCTCACAGTTTTATAAACATTCTCTAAAGCCCCCCCATACTAAATAGCAATAATAATTGTAAGTAATCTGTCAAGAATTTTAGAAAGCGCGGCTCCAACTGAAAAAGACTGATCTCTTTGCCAATGTCAAATAATGTGTGTCTTCAATAAGCATGTCAGCAACATTATTTTTACAGCATAGAAAATGCTAAAGTAGCATACATAAAAATAACGGCATGCTGATTAAGTGCAGTACATCTATATTTTTGAACTCAGTTGCTGGAAATCCAAGTGAGCAGTAAGAAAATTACTTGGGTAGACTGTAAATGAAAGCTCAGTCAACTAGAACAACATTTTGGCTACTCAAAGCAGTGCTCAGGATGTGAGCACTTGGATCACAGGGCAGAATCTGTTAGGTCTGTCTCAAGTCCAATAACAGTATCTGTGCTTGCCTGCCACTCCCCTCCTTCATCTACTGTCATTGGTTAATTTGGTTCAAGTCAAGACTACGGAACAAGTCAGCATGCTTCTGGGAGCTCATACATATTTTAAATTATGGCCCCTTTGACACCCCTTCGGGGCTCTTGGATCCCCCAACACATGGAGGGGAACAGGAGCCCCGGTTGAGGACTGCTACAGAAGCGTGATAGACAACGCGGAAAAACAATGGGGATGCCATAAAGGGAATGGGCAGGGATGTGGGGCAGAAACAGAAAACAGAAGGCAAAGCTCTTCTTCTGCATCATGCAGAAATCAGGACCAGTCAAAAGAGGATGGATTACCCTAAGGGTTGCCTCGAGGAGAGAAATTTAAGTTACATTGCCACAGATCTTTCTGTACTATCCAAATGTTTTAATATCATTAAGTGGTTAAGTGGCTTATCACCATTAAGACAAGTTTCGCATATTTGTTGCTAAATGCTGGTATGATTTGCTGAGCCACATCACATACCAAAACCAGGAAAATACCCCAACTATATATTATATTTTGCTTTTGACACACAGAAAAACAAAATGATAATATATGGTTTTTTTTCCTAAGCGGTGGGTAATAAATCTAATGGTCTTAAACATACTTCCTGTTTTTTCATCTAGAGCCCTTAGAAATGACGTATTTCTCCTGTGGAGAGATGCCACGCCAGTTCTAAGACGCTGGGTGTGGTCACGACACACGCAGGCATGCGGAGAGGTTGAAAGCTGGGAGCTAACTCCCGGAGATCCACGTTATTAGCCTTCCCAGGGTGCTAATAAATCTCCACTCTGCGGGATGCTGCCTGAAGAAGCCTGCCTCCTTACCTTTGATATGGGGAATGAAGTGGTGTCGGAAGGGGGAGTTGGGGCGGGAGTCGCTGTGGGCGGAGCTGAGGCTGCTGGTGCGCAGGTGGGACAACGTTTGCACACCAGGAGACAGCAGCTCTGTGCGGCAAGGAGTCAGGGGCGGGGCCGGGTGGAAACAGAAAAGAAGAGCAGAAATTAACACAGGAGCAGGGACAACATCATCATTCCAAGGGGGGCGGAAAACAAAGAACGTTAATCAGGAGTCTGAAAAAGGAAGAAGGCAAAAGGGTTAAGAACGCACCTGCTGAGGGCGAGGCTAAGTGGGGAGAATTTGCAAACAGGTACGGGTTGGTACAGAGTCGCTCTCTGAGAATAAATGGCTTTATGAGAAGGAATGGCCACCAGGACATTCTCTGTCAGGATAACACTGGCTACTGCTGACCCAGTACTGGGCACATCATTTAGACTCAGAAATAGCTGTTTTTAAAAAGCACCTGACAAAACAGAACCCTTGAAACACGTTAAAAAAAAAAAAAGATAACATTTTAAGAATCGAAAAGAAGTACTTCTATGTAAGGGTCATATTCTTTTTTTTTTTAAGCTGCCAACTTCTCCCACTAGCGGTTTAATTTTATTTGCCTTTGTAGAAGGAAAACCTGTTTGTGTTCCCTGGGTGGTGAGGAGCTGCTTAGGATCCTGAGAACTGCGTGGTGGCAGGAAGGGGGGGGGGGGGAACGGAAGCTTCGTTATCTTGGAAGGAAAATGGACCATTAAAACTAAACCCAGACATGGGCAACGTGTACCATCACCTGGCATCTAGAACCCGCCGAGTGGATAATCAGAGGTTTTCTATACTGACCACAGCCCTGCTGTCAGAACCCCACCGGCTTCACCTGACAAGGGTAGATCTTGAAAAAAATAATTATAAGCCCTAATAACTGGCATCATGCACGCCCATAATATATTGTGAAAAGGAGGAGGAGCACTTAGAATGGGGAATGTTCTAAAGCCTGCTGGCTTTGGAACCATGACTGGAACAGACGAAAACTTTCAGTGCTCAACAGCGACATGATCTTTCAGGGAAATAATGTCCCTGGCTGGCCACCCCTTCACTATTCAGGGGCCCATGGAACAACGATTTCCCTGTAGCCCCACGTCATTCTGACAAGGTCATGGCCGTGGTCTCTGTGACCGCGTACAGGATTTCTTGTCTCCCACACAGACAAGGGCTTAAGTCCAGACCCAGGTCCAGAGCATGAATTAAATGAACGTAGTTGCACATGAAAAAAAAAAAGAAAAGAATCCATTTCTTGAAAAACCCTCATTTTACATAACTCAACAAATACTATTTATGACCTAGAGAAAATTATACATTATTGAAGACTCATATAGTAAAAAATCAATCTTCTATATGCATTAAATCTATGGCTTTAAGGAACAGATTGCAGCCTTTTTATATTCCGTTCATTTCCTCTGGTTCTATTTTATCAAATAAGTTAGCACATGAATGAGTTTGTGCCTGTGCGGAAGCACAACGCTTAAAAGGAAGTCTTCCTAGACGTTCGCTGCCACCGGAGTTGTTTAGAAGGCCAGAGTCTCCCTCTGGGAATCTACTTCTCAGGGAGCCCTGGATCCGTGCTGGGATCTCCATTCTTCTATTCCACACATGAGACACCCACTAATAGTGATAGGGACTACGCTGTGCACAGATGAAGGTCACCTGAAGTCCACTACTGTTTGATATTGCCTAACGTTTTTCTGTTTTCCAAGTCTGGTTCAAAATCTAAGGGCTGGAATGGATCTGAAAAGTTATCAAACACAACCCCGAGGTTGCATATAATACTTCCTTCTAGAAGGTGCTTAACCAAGCATGTTTAGTGACACCCTGTGCCTGGTTCGGGGAAACATGGCAAACCCACCAACGAATGACTAATGCTGTGGATTTTAGATGATGCTGATGTGCCTAAAAGGCCCATCAAAGTATTTTCTTTGGAGATCTTCATTTTTAGTCTCAAAGTGATGAGATTTTCTTCAAGTCTAAAAAAAGGAAAAAAAAAATCTCCCTGGCTTCCCGTTGTTCACTGTCAAGATGTAATTATTTAATAAATCATAATGAATATAATCATAAAATAACACAAATTATAGTTGGATATAAGTTTTCTTTTTTTTTTTCCCCTGGGAAAAGGGGAGATCTATTTGGCAGCTGGATTTTTTTTTTTTTTGGCAGCTGGATTTTTAATACACTATCAGTGGTAGGGGAAAAAAAAAAAATCACACTGCAATACAGACTATTATACAGAGTGAATCTCAGGGACAGGCACCCTTACCAGGTCTGTGAAAATGCTGGGGAGAGCGAGATGTGGTCGGAGTGTAGCTGTGACGGCTATAGACGGGGGAGCTGATGGAGCCCTGGCTGGTGGATCGATGGATCACCCGGTCCCGAGAGTCCTGGTAGCCCTGGAAAGGACGTGCGAGAACGCGGGAGCATAAGACACACACTCAGGCTATCATTGGGTCCAAGTGACAGCCAGTTCTACAAAGGTTGCCTGGGAACTGTCATGCTGACCTGTTCATGTATACATTTTAGGGCCATATCCTTCAATACATATGCAAAGGAGCATTCTGTGGTTAATGCATTTTGTTCGAAACCCGTAGTTCTTGCATTTACCCAAATTTTAAGATGTAAAATGGTAAACTCCCGTGTCGATAGAGCTCTGGGAAAAAGAGGATACCCCAATGGCCACATTGATATGGTGCTTTTCAGTTTTACGAAGTATATTCATCGTTTCACCCGATTTGCATAATAACAAAGGTAGAACACAGGGTATAGACCTCTCGTCTCCACAAATGCAGGATGTTTCAGAGCAGGTAAGAGACAGTGCGTAGGTGTGTAGCTCATACAGGCAGAGCCTGCTTCAGAGCCAGCCTCCCGGCTCTAATCGTACCCTTTGTTCTGGCTGCCAACCTACACTGTCCATCACACTGACCTGGTGACATCTTAAGTTGATTTTCCTGCAGAACAAGCTGGTGGTGGGCTTAAACCCAGGAAGTTCTACTTCCTCCTTTGAGAAACATATCCCAAGGAAAAAATAAAGAGGGATCTCCAAATGGGAAAATTTGCTCAAAGGTATTTATAATACCGCCATTTATAAGGATAAAACTTCCTCAACAAATTGGGGAATAATGAAGAAAATTATGTGTATCCATTCAGTGGAATATAATACCACCACTGGTATGCCCACTATGTCCAAAACCAGAAAAGAGCCGGTTAGGTATGAAGTACAAAAAAAAAATCATACTCACACCAACACAACATAAAACTGCTCAGACAATGAAAAGGATAGAAAGGAATGTTCTACATTTTAGGAATTAGTTGTCTTACGAAGTTTCTGCTGCTACAACAGAAATACAAGTTTGAAAGACTGTATGGAAAATGCCTAAGTTAAAACCTCAGTAACCATGGCTGTGTGCCATTTGTTGAGAGCAAATGGCAAGGAAACCTTGGTTTGATCCCAGTCGCCTAGAACAATAAATTAAAAACAATGAAACAAAAAGTCCCCAAACAACGTGCTTCAACTTTGCAACTGGACAATAATAGAAGTTAATGCTTCATAACTTCTGTTGTGATTAGAATACTAACAGAAATTAATTTTTCACAGCCCTCAGTCATAAACCATCAGAATACTACAGTTTTTACTATGTTAAATCATAATGGTTATCTAAGACCAATCCAGTTTTACATAGAGTATCCAGAAAGTTGCTTGAAGATAAGACTTACTGATTTTATTTTTTATTCATTTTAACGCTTTTAAGATTTTATTTTTATTTGTTTATTAGAGAGAGAGGGAGAGAGAATCTGAAGCAGACTCTACGCTGAACACAGAGCCCGATGCGGGGCTTGATCTCACAACTGTGAGATCATGACCTGACCCAAAATCAGGAGTCCGATGCTTAACTGACTGAGCCACCCAGACACCCCTTATTTATTATTTTTATTATTATTTTTTTAGATGGGGATAGACTTAACACCTGAGGAGTTCGTTCACTGGATACATAAGGAAATACAAAAAAGTAAGAAGCATGCTAAACATACAATCTCTTGGTTATAGTTATCTGAAGTAGCTTAAATGAAAGAAAGTGCTGGGTCAGACCTTGGTGCTGGACCACACTCAGATTTGGGTCAGCCAGAGCTTAGGTCACTAGCCTCTAAGCCACACCCCCCCACACACCCCCACTCCCCCTCTGCCAAGGGAAAAAATAAGGACAGACAATGGAAAGTACTTCTAAGGCCTCTGGTCACCAAGTAGGCAGTCGGGTGTAGGGGTGGGGCAAAACCGAGGAACTACAGACACCAGGAGGGAGAGTGTGAAGGAGCTTTTGATTTTCTAGATCAGTATCAGCTTCCGGAAGAACCCTTACTAAAATGCGTTGTGAGAATAACTAATCTGGGGGCTATGTCTTTGGTTTTGAATGCTGCAGAGTGGAAGAGTATGTATGGATTGACAGGGGACCCGTGGTTCACTACGGAATGATCACTGATGGCTCTAAGTGATCCACATAGGAGTTATTCTCAAGGGAACAGCGGGCCTGGTGGACTGGATAAAAGCCATTGTGAGATATCTTTACCCTGAGAAGGGGGACAAGACTACTGATTCGAGACTAAAAGGAGTGTCCTCCCCTGAAGATGGCTCTGCTTACAGAATACTCTCTGACCACTGTAGGCCATTTCAGATAATCCAGTACGTTGGGATTCAGATCAATTCAATAGGAATGAGGGGAGAGAGCCCCTCCCCCAGTAGGACAGGTGGCCTCACTTCCTGCAAACCCTTACCAGGCACTTAGAGGCACAGGCTCAGATTACTATATGGCTGTTTTTAACCCCAGTCTCATTGGAAAAAAACATTGACTACTGTGTCTTAGAGTCATCTCACATGTAAGGAGTCCTACATTCATCATAATTTTGCGTGCAGTTTTTTTTTTTGTTGCTGTTGTTTTGTTAAATGTCCTTCTTTAAAAACTCCTGTCTAGGAAAAGTCCAAGTCACTCCCAAATCCCACCCATTATAATGTTCAACAATGGCACTTACTTCTGCTGATGGAGTAGGAGACAAAGTCCTTGGAGACTAGAAGAATAAAAGAGAATTACAAGTCACAGTGGATATTGATTTGTTATCAGTTTAATTAGTTTATCAGAAGCCCCTGGAAATAGTATGCTGCATCCACATGCCCGCTCCCGTTGCCCATCCCCGTCTTCTGATTCGGTAAGTTGAAAGTGGGGCTCAGGCAGAAACATGACAACCAAGCTCCTGGGAGCCTGGCGCATGTCCTGGCCTAGGAACCGTGGGTTTTGAGAAATACGCTGTCATACTTTAGATGTTTAACTTAGACAAACTGGAACTATTTTTCCCTCTATGCTCAAACTATGCTCAGTTTACTACTATGAGTCACGGTGTCTACTGAAACACAGAATTTTATAAACATGGTTGTTGACTCAATTATCATCAGGGCAGTCACATAAAATCATTTGCTGCCTGACACAGGCCGGTGATGACCAGGTCTGTGGCATCCTGCCCTGGTGGGCTTGCCAACATCTCTACATTCACCTTCTGGCTTCCATCCTTCAGGGCACAAAGGCTTCCTTGGGGTCAATGAACAGATCAAACCCTCTCTCACCACAGGGCCTTTGCATTTGCTGTGCCCTCTGGCAGCAGTGCCTTTCACTCAGACACCTGCCGGGCTTTCTCCTCTTCTTCGGTGAGGTCTCCACTCACACGTGGTACACACAGTGCCTTCTGTGACCCTCCTATCTGAAGCAGCAACCCAGCCCCACAGGCTTTCTCCTTACTCTGCTTCATTTTTCCACTAGCACTATGCCCTGTAGAAGTGCATTATGTATCTGCTTATGGTCTGTCTCCCCCTTTCCACTGCAAGCTCCATGAGGGCAAGAACTCTGCTTCTTTACAGCTAAGTATTCCCAGGGACTAGAGCAGCTCCTGACACGTATGAGGTGCCCAACAAATATTTCCTAAATGAATGAATGAAATGTTTACAATTAAAATGCAAAAAGTGCTCAAATAGAAATGAAATGCAAACAAAGCATCCTGAAGGACACGGTGGATTTCTCAGCATCCCAGTTTGCCCCTCACCCCAAGGTCACAAGAAGCCGCTGGACTCTCTCGCACTGCAGATTCCTCAAGGCCCCTGGTCTCAGGGCAGCTGCGGACTA
The DNA here is from genome assembly GCF_029215605.1 of Mirounga angustirostris. Lineage (NCBI taxonomy): Eukaryota > Metazoa > Chordata > Mammalia > Carnivora > Phocidae > Mirounga > Mirounga angustirostris. The sequence continues at coordinate 138,819,143 of NW_026991714.1, forward strand.
TCTCTGGGGTAGGGGGTGGGGGGGATCTGGGTGAACACAGGCTCCTTGAAGGCAGGAGCCAGGCCTGACCCTGCTGACAGCCTCCGGATCCACCCTACTCATACTTTCTGAAGGCACAAATGGGGACACAGGACGTCAAGTTTATTCCTCCAGCGTTTCTAAATTGGCAATCTAGGGATTCTTTGGAAAAATAAGTTAATAAGTAAAGGAATAAATAATCAAATGGTGTGTCAAGTTTTCTAAGTTGCAAGATTCATGTGTTGGGGAAGAGATGGGGAACATGTCTGATTTCTGATCTGGGGGCATCCTTCCATCAGATTCCGTGATCCAAGAAACCCACAGGTCATCATTCCGGGTTATGACGGTAATGATGCTGAGCACTTCTGTGCCAGGGACTGTTCTAACCTAAATATTTCACTTAATCCTCACAGAAAACCTCTGAGGTGGATATTACTCTCTTGAGTTTACAGATAAGGAGACTGAAATACGTACTTTTCCCAAAGTTGTATGGTTAGTAAATATGAGTCTGACTCCAAACCCTGAAATGTTCAAAGCCTAAACTCTCGAGCGCTTGATGCTTTACTGCTCAAAACGGAGCCCCTGGGAAACAGACACCTACCCCCAAACCCAAAACACCATAAAACAACTCACCTCCCCCTTGCTTGTATGACTTAAATATTAGCAAATTCTCGTGCACTTGTTCCAGGCCCAGGCGCTGTGCACCCTGTTCAGGAACTGTCCTTTTTCCTTTATTCCCTATGCAACTCTCCAGGCAGGGCCCCGTGGCAACTCCACAACCCAGGATCAACCCACCTTTGAACGGCTGCAGATGCAGTTGCATGCATACGACCACTAGGGGGCACTACATGAAAATGGATATCACTTCCTGTCCAATGGGCTATTTCAATGCAGAGCTATGCTCTGGCATAAAACCCAAATTGAAAAATGAGTAAATAAAAAGAACAACATATATTACAATTATGAATACATATAAGTATAATTATAAAACATATCAAATGTACATGTATTATTGAGAACAAATTGAACAGAATCACCATGTTTTCATGGCTTTTCTTCATCTAAGATCTCAAAGCCCTGTGTGGATGTGTTAGGTAGCGTACAGTCTGTTTTAACCTTGGACTGAACAGCTAGTTACAGTCCAGTACTCGGGTAACATCTCTCTGACTGGACTCAAATCAGTCTGTAGAGGACTCTAATTTTAAAAATAAAAGGGGAAAAATTTAGAGTGAGTTCAACAGGCCAGAGGAAAGAGACCAGAGCCCACGCCACCCAGGTAGGGAACCCCCAACCCTGGAAAGGGATGGGGAGGACCCCAAGGGGCTGAGAGGCTATGCTCCAGCCTCCGGACCATTAATGTTGGGGGAGCATTAATAAGCCCCAAGAGCCCCAAGAGCACAGGGAGTGACCACAAAAGCAGCCGTCATTTGCCGAACATTTACCACGAGTCTGACTCTCTAACTGCTTTAATAGATTAGCTTATACAGCTTTGCTTTAATAGATAATAAATGATCTAGATATTCTATAGATATTAACCTTTAACAGATGGTTTATTTAATCCTTACTAACATCCTGTGAGGTAGATTCTGTCATCCTGTGATACAGATGAAGAAAACAGGGTCAGAATGGTTGCCACATGGCCAAAGTCATACAAGCAGCACGTGGAGTCCCCAGGTCGAGCCCAGGTAATTCGATTCCAGAACCCTAGCTCACATCACTGTGCCACACCGTGGTCTCGATCTCTCTGCTGATTCTGTCCTTGCACATTCTATCGTAAGATGCTGCACACAGCAGCTGTCCTAATTGAGGGTATATGTTCTCTTCCTCATGATCCCCATGACTATACTTCAGCCAGTCCCTCACTCCCTCTGCCCAGCTCACAGAATCTCCCCTGACAACTTTGACTTCCTTCCCAGTATATCCACTCTGCTATCCCACCACCTGGTACCAGCACTCATTCATGCTTCCCCGTTGTTTTCTCTGGTTGCTCTTTTCTCCCACCCCTCTGTAACCTCCCGAGGCCAGGGATGGTGTGATAGGTTTCTGATACCTCAAAGCACCTGTCATGGAAACCTGCAAATAGAAGGGAATCAAAAGGACCCTCTGACTTATTTTGATTCCAATCAGTCATGCTTATACATGTGATGAAAGAGAAGTTGTTGTATAATGCACAGCTTCTAGAACGCATTACCTCTCCCAGGCTCTGCCTCTCCTGTTTGTCATCATAGCCTGAAGTGTAGAAAGGCTCATAGGTAATAAGATCTGGACGTTCAATATCATAAATTGCCTTGACCTTGGGAATGGCTGCTAAATCCTTATAATCCAGGATTTCGTTGTCCACTTTTGCCTGGCAAGGTTAAACAGAAAGCAAAATTACTCTCATTAGTCTCATCTCTTTGGGGAACTATTTTTAGTACATTTCATGTTCTGCTTGAAAGGTGAAGACCTTAAAAAGAAACAAAAACCAAAACATTTTGCTCAGTTTTAAAACCAAAAGCATTTTGCTTTAGGAAGTTGCCTATTTATACCATGTATTAATCAAGTTGTTTTTTAAAAAAAAGTCATCAAAAACTTAGGAAAAAGTCTGTGTAGAATAAACCAAGTAGAAAAGCCTGTAAACCTTCAGGATAATTTTCCTACATTTATTACAGAGATGGAGAAGCTCAAACAGATGGTCAAAAAGAATCCTCCCAGATGGCCAAAAACAAGAACTGCATATTTGGTAAATTAAATATTTAAATATCTTTGTGGTAGAATTTAAGAATACTCAGTATCAGCATTATGAAATGTATAATTAATCCCCATGTATCTATATCCAAGTTAGCAATTTTTAAAGTCCTTCATGGTATTCCTGCATTTTATAGGTCATTGACATCGATGGTCACATTTGTGTATAAATGTAATTACCCAAAGGAAAACATGATTGAGAAGGCTGATCTTCAACAATGAAAACTGGATCTCATAAAGAAATAGAAATAATTTCGAATTAGTCTATTTAGGATTACCCACCCCACATGACAGTCTGCTACTTTACCTGTCCCGGAAGGGTCTTTTCCGGAAATAAATACTTACATAGATAGTATGACCTGGGGAACCAGGGATACTGGAGCCTGGTCTAGAATAAATGCTTTCAGAGGAAGTCCTGGTAGGCTGTAAAATAAACAGTGCCTTGTAAGATTTCAGACCATGGCTTCAGAATCAAGACTGGCCTGAGTCCTTAGCATTTACTAAAAACTAAGCTGGTTAAAAAAAGATTTGTGACTTTTCTGAGTAAGGGAAAATATAACCTAGACAGAAAGGTAAAGGAGAACCAGCTGTGCAATCAGCCTTGAAAATGCATTTGGGGACTTTTCACCTTCTCCTCCTCGTCCCCTCCAAGACCTTCTTGCTCTGCCTTCATGCACATTTCCCTCCACCTCTGTTGCCACAATCCCAGCCCCAGTCTCCAGCTCCGCTCATCTGGACTATTGCAATGACCTTGCCTGAGGGTTTCCTACTTCTATTCTTGCCCTCTTCAAATCCACGTGATGCCCAGTGACCAGAGAGATTTTTTTTTTTAAAGATTTTACTTATTTATTTGAGAGAGAGTGAGAGAGCATGAGTGGGGGAGGAACAGAGGGAGAGGGACAAGCAGAGTCTGCACTGAGTGCAGAGCCCGACGCAGGGCTCGATCCCAGGACCCTGAGATCATGACCTGAACCAAAATCAAGAGTCAGACCCCTACCCAACTGAGCCACCCAGGTGCCTCCACAGAGATTTTTTAAGAACAGAATTTGGTCACTACTCTGCTTCTGGCTTCAGCGACCACTTCATATCACAACTCCCAGCGCCTCAGGGTTTTGATCCGGCTCTCCTCTCCCACCCTCTCAGTTCCCACCATCATTCATGGAACATGGCACACGTCCCTGCTTCAGGGTTCTTATCCTCGCTGTTCCCTCTGCCTGAAATGCTCCAGTCCTCGATTTTACTTGATTTTTTTTTCTTCCTCCAGTTTTGGCTTTAAATATCATGTCCTCAAAGAAGCCCTTCCTGACCTTTCAATCCAGAATGGCTACCCTTATTTTCTGTCCGAGTCATTCTTAGTTTTCCTTCATGAATAAAATTTATAATTCCATGTGTATTGGGTTTTTTGTTTTTTTGCTTTTTTTTTGCATCCTATCTCTCTCATTAACTTCAGTTACCATCTCTGCCCTCACAGGATTTATTTTTTCGCCACTGTGTATGCCCGCTGTTTTCCACAGGTACGTAGAAGGCATAAATCTTTGTTCAGGGAATGAGCTAGGATTTATTATTTGTAAACACTCAGTTTGTGGATACCTGGCTCGTGTTAATTACGAGACGTGAGCCTAACCACACAGAGAGTCACTGCAGTAAGGTTAGCAGTCAGCCGCTGGGAAAGATAAAAGAAACTGGACTTTATAATATATGCTTAGAGGACCCTGAGAGTGAGTGGTGGTGGGAGCAGTGGGAGGGTTAATTGCCTCCCACTCTGCCTGGCACATTCTGGAAAGCTCTGTCAAGAAAACCAAAGGCCTAATCTTGAAAGACTTGCTCCCCTCTGTACAGATACTTCTTGGAGAGGAGAATGTGTAGTTCTAGGTTAGGAATTGGAGCTTTCCTCTTCAGTACTTTTTCTACTGATATTTGGCATCTTGATTGTGCCTATAACGGAGACAAAGAACCTCCTAAAAATCAGGATGTTGCATCACTATGTATTCACATGTGAAAATACTGAGAGCGAACCCACCTGACCAATTCAAGTCAGACAGCAATTAGACTCACTCTAACAGGGAATTCACTGGAATTCAATGTATGGTTCTTGTGTCTTTGAGATACCAGGGGGGAGGGGGCTGGAGAAGTCACACTGTGCACAGTGGAGGGGTGGCAGGCTTGTCGCTTCTGGTCCCCCTCCCCAACACCTGCCACATACAAGTACTTTCTTCCTAGACTTAAATTTCCAATCACGTGCGTATCTCAGTATGAGAAAATTCTAAATTCTGAGTCGACTGGGAAAGGAAGGATTCACATAATGATGCTACTCAAAAAGTCCAATTCCTTGATTTGTGTCCCAATCAAAATACAGAAGTGACACAACCAAAGTGTGGTCCTCCTTTAAAAAGAGACGCCACCTGCTAATAAAATGGAGCCAGTATGCCTCTCCGTGGGGTAACGATTAACTACAGGTAGTCCTTCGGCCTCAAGTGGCCAGGAGCGAATACGTGCCAACCCAGGATCAAAATGCAACCTGGTAAGTAACAACACAAGAATATGAGTGGCAGCTAACGCTGGTCATCTGTTTACTATGCAGCCCAAGCTCTTAGCCCCTGCACTAGACTCTCCTCCATATTGTAAGGTACACATGACCATTCCTCTCTCATCAACATAGCTATGGGACAGATGAGGTGAAAATAGGAGAAAAAATTTGAGATCAACTAGCAGGAGGGAATGTTCTTGGCTCCACGAGAAGCCTGCAGTGGCTCCGTGTTGGGGTGGGGTAGGAGAGGGGCGGATGCAAGATAGACGTCTTCGGGTACTGGTGTTGCTATGACAAAGCCCTGTTCGCATTAACAAGCAGCTAGGACGTTGTGTGAAGAACCAGAGAACACACTGAGCCTTGGGGTCTCTCCCATGTCCCTCATCCTATTTTCGCCCAATACAGGTCAGAGATACTTTCTGCCTTCCCTGTAACAATGCGCCTGGGGATGCCTCTGAAGTAGTCTGGTCCCTTGTGTGCTATGCACGCAGATCGGAATGCAGCTGCCGAGCCACGTGAACACATGCCCGGGATGGGGTCTGTAACACTCTCTTCCAGGGCTGAGGAACTAGACGGAAGGAAAAGGTCCCTGGGCTGAACCAGCCTGTTTCCATTCAGGCTCTCTCTACCTTCTTTCTTCACCACATGGGAGGATCTGTGAGTTCTGCAGGCTTCCTCTGAAGTATTCAGCTGGTTCATGTACAGCATGACTATGGCAGAGCTAACGTCGTTAAGAGTTATCGGACAATCTGAAATCTTGTCAAGTCCCGTTTCGTTCTTCAAGGTGTTCAAATCTGAACCATCTCCATTTTGCATATACCGGCCCCAGGTTATCTGATTCTAGAATAAGTATTTTGCATTTTTGTAGTCAGACTGTGTTCAAAGTCAAATCAGCTGGTCACAAATCTGATGGTGCTCTGGCTCTCGTGTAGAGACCAGTCTGCCGTGAGCATCTTCAGACCATTCAGCACCGGAAATGCTCAAGATTATCTCTTGGAGATTCAGAAGTTGCTCTTTGCTTCACTGCATTTACTGTGGCTTGCTTTTGCTTCATTCCGATCTCCTTACTTAAAATCTACTTCCATAGGCATCTTGCTTATGGGTTGAGTTACATCCTTGCTTAGTTTCTTACAATGGCCCTTCTTTGTCCTGTTTTCCTGTCTAAAATGAAATAATGGGATAAAACACACGACTCTGTGTAGTAAAATAGAGGGGGGTTAGAAGGCTGGATTTGGAGTCAAGTGATTTAAGTTCAAATCCTGGCTCTCCTAGTTGTGTGACATTCTATGAGTTTTTCTTTTTCTTTCCTTTCTCGTTTTCTCTCTCCCTTTTTCTTTTGACTTCCTTGAGTTTCAACTTCTCATTTCTAGAATGGAGCAAAGGGTACTAACACCTAGTTCATAGGGACAAAGGAAACAACACCTATAAAGCTTCAAGTACCTTGCCTCGAACAGGGCGCGTACCCATTTTCAGCATTCTCCAGACATCGGACCGTAGACTGGATTTCTTCATCTTTTAACCTCACACAGTGAAGGAGACTACGGTCTCTATTTTGCTCTTCATGACAGAAGAGTCCTTTCAAATGTGAGCTCCATGGACGAGATGTCCGTAGAGCTCTCTGCACTTGTGTGCCTTCCCATAAGAACTCAGATACGTGAGGTCATTTATCACAGTCCACGGGGCAGCAGTCAGATTGCCTAATGCCCTTCCCCTTTTCGAGAGCTCTATGGAGTGATTGTGTATCCGCCCGAGATGGTGACTTCCTGTGCAGGTCTTAGCTTTACTGATTTATGCCCTTCCCATGCCGGATGGCAAAGACCTTGCACAGGCCTCTCTTATCTCCCGGAAGGGTTCCTCGTGCGCTGCCTCTTCACCCATGCTCAAGCTCAAACAGCGCACACGGATCGCTTGCTTTTCTGCCACAGTCCCAAGGGCTCCCAAAGTGTATGTGCTCACCCGGCGGAGGTTAGAGGTCCCTCCTTCACGAAGATAATAAGATTACTTTTTAAAACTCAACTATCAGTTTGGGTATTTTAATCTTAAATATTTGGAATTTTACGTTTCAATTCGAAATATCTAGAATTCTAAAAATGTTGAATTTTAAATGAACAACTTTATTATTAAAAGAAATCCTTTTGTTCTTCCGGCTGTATCTCCCCTCCCCCCATTAATAAACTGGCCGAGGGTCTCTGATGGCCAAGACGCTTCAAAAGGCACACAGCTGTCTTCCAATATAGCAGCTCAAATCCACTCCAGTTGAAACTCATTTAACCTGAAAAGCAACAACTCACTGCCGTGCCTTCCCTCTTTCAAATCCCACTGACTGTTTCTTCTTTACATGAACTTAACTCTGGTGTCACCCTGCTGGGCTAGAACAAAGTTTTACAGATGATCCACATTTCCACAGATGATCCTTACATGCAATTATTTAACCTACATTACTATTTCAACTCATTCTCCTATCTGACCCAGGAGTTACTGAGTTCAATAACCCAATGGGTCAGCAGCCTTTGTGAGCCTCTATGAGAGTTATGATGGACAAAATTACTCTCTTGCTTATACAGCTGACCCTTGAGCAATGCCAAGATTAGGAGCATTGACCCACTGTGCAGTGGGAAAGCCAAATATAACTTTTGACTCCCCCCAAAACTTAATTACCAATACCCTACAGTTGAACTGGAAGCCTTACTGATAATAACAGTTGGATAACACATATTTTGTATGTTATATGTATTACACACTACATTCTTAAAAGAAAGTAAGTTAGAGAAAAGAAATGTAATTAAGAAAATCCTAAGGAAGAGAAAATATATTTATAGTACTGCAGTGTATTTATGAAAAAAAAAAAAAAAGTGTATGAGTTGGACCCACCAGTTCAAACCCATGCTGTTCAAGGGTCAACTGTACTATAAATGAAGATAATTTCTAGTATTTATCCTCAAAGGTATGCCCACTTCCACAGAGAAAGGAAACAGGATCTGTTATTAAAACAGATGCAATTTACTTATTTTCCTCGAAACACCTTTTCCCTCACGCCTTGTGGAAAAACCCAACTTGAAAGCACAGCTGGAAAATTCAGTTCTATTTTTTAGTGCCATTTTTGGCAAAAAAAAAAGAAAAAAAAAAGGCAGGGTGAGGGTGGAGAAGGCACAGTAGATACAGAAAGGATTATAGACTGGCTGTGATCTCTCAAAGTATTTTGCTAATACAATTAGGCAAAGAATCTAATCCTTATTTTGGCGACAGGAGGAAAGGGAGCTTCACGAAGAACCTTCTATTGCATGCGGTTGTCCTCGCTCACTCTCTCATCGAGGGGTCCCTGTGACCTACATTTACTTCCCCAGCACACGTTCATGTACCCACCTTTGATTTCAAAAAGGTTTTTTATTTTTCTCAAAAGAAAAAAAAAAATCAGCAAGGAGAAGTCTCACTGAAGACAAGTAGTTTGTTTCAAGAAGGAAGAGAAAAAATGGCATTTGATACCTTACAGTAGCCGCTTGAAAATACAGGTCTCTTTGTTTTCTGCATGAAATCTTTTGAAAAGTCCTCTACCTTACAGCTGAGCTTTCCTCTATGCCCTGACTTGGTCCATCTGTCCTCCCATTCAGAAGGCACAGTCACAAAGTGAGAATTACACTGAAGACATCTTTTTATGCTTCCACATAGCACTCATCCTTCTTCAGATACTATTAAAACACTTACCAGAGCTCTGCCTGGTGAATAAGCAGAGAAAGAACATTTTCCATTTACTTTCATTATGGGCCACCGTGCACATGGGGTCCCTTCTTGGCCGGAGAGCACTCTGCTGCCCCCGCCCTCCCCCCCTCAGCAGAGGCAGGGGTATGACAACTACCCATCTAATTTGCATTCCTCCAAAGCCACGCTCTACAAAGGGAGAGAAACTGCAAGCAACTGGCAACCAGATGGGAAAGAGCTGATGAACCCCCAGGGGACAACTGCCCATATAAGGCGATTGGCACCTTATAGGAAGTGCTGCTGGGATTGACAGTACCTGCCTTGGGTTTTTGTTGAAGTTCACTAGACAAGGTGGTGATAATAGCTGGAGAAGAAGGAATACTTTTACAATCTGCATACATCGCATGTTCACTGCTAAGCCAAGAAAGGGTGAAATTAATTCCTTTGGAGCAAGGGCTTTTATGTTTCAGAGGAAGCAGGAGGGGCTCACCGGCACACTGTCCCTTCTCTGGAGAGTTTCACAAATGCCATTGGCCTTTACTATGGCTAAGAGCCTCAATGTCTTTCCAGTATAAATATTAACCCCTATACATCCTAATGAATCATAAAAACACACCAAAAAGAATAAAATATTCAAACAAAATGAAAGCCTAGAATAAACCATATGTATTGTAGTGGTGTTAATAAAACAATAACATTATCTCCTTGTTCGAGACATATATAAAACCTCTAATTAGCTCCTAAAAAATATACACACGGTGTATGTTTGGCATATTATAGGTTTGCAAATGCATACGTTATAATAGTGAATGTTAGTTTCAAAAGAAAAAAAATCTCATGCCCATTTTGTATGGCAGTCCGTTCATGCTTTAGTCTCCAAAGGCACATGAGAGAAGCTCCTTTTTAGAATATAGCAAGTGATCCACTGTGGATTATAAAAACTTGGTCCTGGGAATATCATCTGCTTTGTCTATGATGAATTGTAGCAGAAATTACAGATGTTCAGTACTGAGTTTTACCTCCAGACACTATTCATATAAAACTTTTCCAAGCAAGTAAAACTGAGTATGTTTTTCTTAGATAATTCTACTTCATCATTTTCTTTTACCTGTATCTCAGCCTGAGGAAAAAAGGAGCAAACTGCAGAATATAAATAATAAACGACCTTCCTCCTATCAATTTCCTCCATGACAAAACCAGGGCTTACTTCTGGGGCACAGAGGGCTGAATGTTCCTGCAAGGAGTACAGTTGGTTTACCTAATAACTAAAAGGGTTTGATATTATCTGGTGAAATGAGCGGCTGGTGTAAGGCGTCTAAAAGATCAACATATCTGTGTGACTTGAGAATTGCCTTGGCGTTTCCAGGCTTCTTAAAAGTTCTGGTGAGCTATTCCTCAATGGCCAATGCGTGAAGGGAGACCTTGTCAAATGGCCTGTTTCTCTGCCAGGTCCCAAGCTGTTTACAACTTTCTGTGATGGAGCTGAAGCTGACTTCATTGATATCTACAGCTAGATAATGGGAATCAGATGTCCCTTTTGAACCAGAATAGGAAGAGAGTGGTTATTAAAAACAGAGCTCTCTCTCCTCTAACCCACCACTACCTAAGAGGCTCCCCATCTTTTAAACTTAAGGGTCTGGACCAAACCAAAGAATCTCACACTTGATGACGGTACTTTTGTTTAAGTCATGAAAATGCATCAGTTGGTTATAGCCTCAGGCTAACAAAAGAGAACACTATTTGAGTTATAAAGTATACTTTTGGAAAAAGGACCCCAAAATTATGAAAAAGCAACTTCTTGCCAAATAGAGGTCCTAATTCTGAGCAACACTCATTTGCAGCGGGGACCATCTTCGGCTGTTCCCCTGGATTCATGAGACTGTAACTTCACTGCATGTGAAAACTCCGTCACTGGAGCTGAATGAGCTTTAGGACAGAATGAAGATCATAATGACAAATACACGTTGGGAGTGTAACCCATATCGTGGACCAACACAACGCACCCAAGGCCTGGAATCAGCAATTAAGCCTTGCTGCTGATGCCTGGGGAGCGCCGTGGGCTGACCTCATCCTACAGATGAAGAACCTTAGGGGGTTGACGTCTATAAATGTATATACCTCTAACTCTCTTCCAAACCATTTAAAGAAAGAAGGTAAAGTTTTAATAAAAGTACACTCAGCAACTGTCGTCAGCCTCGGCGCTGTCCTAGCAGGCACAGATAAAAGGTGTACACACAGAGCCCAGACTAAAGTGTTATGTTGTAATCTTGAATTGTGAGCAGGGCTAAAAAAATGGGTTTCCTCTGGGCCAAGACAGGGCTGTGGAAAGTTATCAACGGATTCTCAGAGACCCCTGAATAAGATCAAGTATGCTCCAGGAGCACCATCTCCTGCTTCATTGCTCCTCTTCATTGCTGGCTGAGCCCTCTCCTGGCTTCTGGACAGTCCTACAGGTCATGCTGCTTGCTCTCTTTCTCAAACACATCAGACTTAGCCAGTATGCAGTGCTCCCCTCCTGTCTTCCTAAGTTTCCCTGTGGTGTAGTGGAAAGAGCACGAGTTACGAACTCAGCGACCTGGCTTCCAATCTTCACTCCTCCGCTTACCGGCGGGCTAACTCTGGGGAAATTACTTAACTCTGATGGGTCTCAGTCTCTCCACCTGTAAAATGGGAGCAAGGACAGCTACCTCACAGGGATTCTTAGGGAGAGCACGTGACAGGATATTTAAATTCCCTGGCCTCTGCAAAGTAGGTGCCTGGTCCCTCTCAGTTCCTTTCTCACTTCCCTATTGCTTTCTTGAGCCGAACTACTCCCTCCCCAAGCACTGGGTTCCCCTGGCTCTGTGCTGCTCCTTGCCAGCCCCACCCCTTTCTTGTCATCTACACGTGTGCTCATCTCAACCAACCTCCACAATTCAACTCAAAGTCCACTTTCCCCAGGAAGTGCCCTTGAGATCCTTTCTCTCACCTGATGTTCCCAGATCTATGATATGTTTCTACACCATTTTACAAATTATTTATCTATTATTTATCTGTCTTCCCTGCTAGTCTAGGTCTAGAGCATCCAGCCTAGCACTCACTATACCTGGGTGCCTGGCAATATTTGTTTAACGAACAAATGTGTAAATACAGGACCAAAAGGGGAGCTTCTAATGTGCTCACTTGAATGATGGTAACGCTTTAGCCAGTACTCTAAATGAAAACAATACTCAGAAAACAGCCAGAATCAGAACGTGAGATGCACTCTGTGGGGTGAGAAAAAGCATCTGCCTCTGCAGAAGCCAGAGAAGTTATGTGGGAAAAGCAGCACGGAGAGGACAAGCGACAGAAGCCTGGGGCCAGGACAGCGGCTGGAAGCCTCAGCCTAGACACAGCGCCAACCTGCAGAGACGGAGACCGTCCTGTGCGTCGAACCAGACTTTTGGGATAAAAGAAATCGGATGAAGAACGATGCGTGTTTGACAGCTGCCATAAAACATGAAAAAAGGGAAGAATGAACAAAGAAATATCTTCAGTTTAGAAACGCTATACAAAAAAAAAAAACAAAACCTTTGGGAAAATGAATTTGAGAGTAACTGTCAAGGGGCATCGCTTTAAAGTTGTGTGTGTATGTGTTTGAGGGCCCATGTGTAAAAGCATATTTACTGGTCTTCAAGTTAGTTTATTTACCTACATTCTAACACCCCATGATTCCCTTCCATTTATTTCAGCTTAGACATTTTTATATATGAAGAGTAAGAAGCCAGTGAAGCCACTGAGAGATGTCCTTAAGAATCTATCATTATAAATGGCCTGTGAGTTCTTAAATACCAAGAATGTGGATTACTCAGTGGGGTTGCACAAAGATTCTTAAAACATTTTCATTTTGCTATGGTAACTGCACTGATGTGATACCCTGTGAAAGGCTTGGAAATCTTGGCTCAATGTCTATGATCTGTAGACACACCCTTAAGACAGAACAACATTTATTCCCTTATTCAAAAACCGATTCCCCTTTAAACCCCACCAACGTCAGCATATATCCCACTCAGGGCACACTGGAACCTCTTCCCCTCTGGTGTGCATCCTACACACTACTGGGCTTCCCAAAGGTGAGCAAGCTGAGGGTTGGCCTGACCTCCCAAGTGGTTGAATGTTGGCTTTAGGAGAAAAGTTTTGGAATTTTCTGGAAAACTTTACTAAAGGAAGAAAAACTAACAGCTCTTCTTGGCCAGAAAGAGTAGAAGTATTTCACTAGTTGTTTTCACAAGTTTATCCAGAGAGTTCTATCAAGATGCAATCAAGAGTGGTTTTTTTTCTTTCTTTTTTAAATATCATTTTAGACACACTATCTGCAAACTCAAGCAATCCTTACAGAGAAAAGGCACACATTCCACGCAGTCTGGTCTCATTAGCATTCTTCTCCTCATCTCCCAAAAGACTTCATCAGGGATGAAGTGAAAATGATTATTCAAAAAACTGATAGCAACACTGTAGAGACAGTATAAACCACTAGCTACTTGGGTGGTTTCTGGGCAGCATCCCCAAGCTCTGCTATGAATTTTACATTCTTATGATAAAAGTGACAACTACTATCTTTAATGTTCTAGGATTTTATAAAGATAACCCATTTCCAAAGCATCCATAGTTCCTCAAAAATCTCAGACTCTGGTGCCCAACATGGGTGACAGTTCCAGTGTGCACCTGCCTGGCGGATGGACTTGAGGGTTATACACACATGCTCAAGCTGAAGCTGTTATTCTGAAATGGAGACCAAAACCATCCTGATATTGGTGGACAAATTCCTTTTCAGTTTGTTTTATTTTTACTCCATTATTCTGAGAAATAGGCGTTTTTTTTCTTTCCCATAAGAGTATGATGCCAATGGGGTTACAATGCATAGCTGCTTATACCTACTGATGGCAGTTTAAGAAGATCTGATATCACACTCTAGAGTTTGGCTTCCAAAATAAATTCAGGTCACTCTTTTCCCTGAGATGCCAAGTGGAACACAGTCAAACTATAGTTTTTCCAAGGATACCACTAAGTCAGCTAACCCGAGAGACTGGGATCGTGTGGACTGGGATCCGGTGTGATTATTGCTCAGAAAATATTTCATAGTCCAAGGGAAAAACTAGGGGCATCTGAATAGGATACAGATTATGATACTGACTTATAAGCGTGTACCGCTCTTTGCTTCTGAAACACACAAAATAGTGTCATCTGGAGGTGTTGTCAGGACTGAATAAGACCGGAGAAGGTTTTAGAAGTGAGAGGTGAAGAGGGTCTATCCTTTTACCCAAATGCTTAATGTTCAAGGACAGTTACTGAAACATTTTGATGTTACCTAAGAGTTAAGTTACCAGGATGCTTATTCACATTGACACTTCTGGGCTCATCATTGTTTTCCCTAAAGGTTTTATCTGACAAATCATCAGCTTCTGGAGACAGAGGCTACTCAGTGAATTTGGACTTAAGAGGTGAGTAAAATGTACCATGGATGCAGAGTTTGGGTCGGGGTGGTACATTATGGACTAAGTACAAAAACGTCTGGTGAGGTGACCAGATGTTGGACCTAGAACTTGATGAATCATTTTTTCCCATCTGTGTGGTTTGACTGTTCCCTTGAATGCTTTCCTATGAACCTGCTAGTGAAGCAAGGCTTACTTTCTCCAACACAAGCATTGGAAGCACTAACCACAATCGGTTTAACATTCGAGGGAAGGGAACCTCCTTCCCTGGCCAAATGGGCTTTCAACTTGATCTGCTCTTAAGAAAAAAAAGAAAGTCATGAAAAAGTAATTTCCCCAAAACTCCAGCCCTGAGAATTAGTGGCGAGGGCACAGCCAGCCAGCAAATGCACCTGGCATCACAGCTCTGTTTCCTTACCCGCAGCTTTTCCTCAGTCTTGGTAGATTGCTTACAGTCGGGATGCCAAACGGTGGAACCTGGAAAGACACAATGCCCACAAAGAGTTAAAGGAAATGGAAAGAAGCCAGAACTTCTGAGAACATTTCATATCCTTCTCTCTCTATCAGGGGGGAGTGTTAGAGCCCAAGTGAATTATGGGCCCAAGTGAATTATGACAGCTCTAATCTCCAGGTGAGTTTTCCTCATTCAGTCTGAGCTTGCTCTAGAAAGGTCACAATTCTAGACCACAGATACCACTAACGGGCGCAAGAGTGTTGTGACGCAAGAGATGTTTAGTTCTTGACTGAGTGTTGTTGCTGTTGTTTTGGACCATATTATCCTTTAAAAGTCATGTCTGTGTGCTTACTATAGGCTGTATTTAATTTAAATAGAAGGCATAAACCATGTTTACAGAACATCAAAACAACCAAGCAATTTATATAAGGGAAATAGAGTCAAACCCAATAGTCTATATCCAGAAGCAAAACTCACTGAATTTTTTGTTGATCCAATTACACACAGTCATCTACAAAGATATGGAAAACCAAGCCAACTAGTAGAAAGGTCGAAAGTTATGTTACAAATGCAGAAGTTTTCTTTAACTGTTAGCCTTTTAATTAACAAAACAAAACAAAAAATCTCCACTCTCAAATGAGTGAAATTACTACTTGTCATTTTCTGTCCCTGAGTCAATGCCTCACCTTCTCTGAATATGAAGCCCTTCCCTGGAATGGTGCCCGCATCACAGAACTAAGCAAAACACTTAAATCCCACAGAAAGCTCTTGTAAGAATCCAAGCCCACTGATATGATTTTGTATGCCTAGATATATATGTCATTTATACAGTTGTGGGTCAGACCTGTATGTAAGTCCTATGTTCACATAAGGACACGTTCAAATATGGTTATGGGCAGAAGAACCGAAGGAGCACTAGATAAGACTTTAGCAAATAAAGTTACTAAGTTGAAAGCAGCAAGTAAATGATATAAATTTAATAAGTCTCGGTATGAATATCAGACTTCCCACACATCATTGTTAAATCTTTATCTCTTCAAGCAACCATCTGTGTGTACTTAAAAAGTCACCAAATTAAAGTAACTCTTGAATTATTTTATACTACTGAGCTAAAATAGCTAAAATAATATTCATGACAAGGATAATACCTTTTATATCAGAATAATACTTTAATCCCTATTTAACAATCCTTCCTATCTTGCTTCACCCAGAGCCAAAAAAAAGAAAAAAAGAAAAAAAAAGGGAAAATGGAACAAACAAACCAGACAGACACATACTCTTTTCAGCATTAGCATTTACTCTGAGGCTGGCTACAAAGCACAGGAAATCCTCTTAATGTGGAGAGCCAAGGGTCAGGGGTGGGCCCAGGAGCAGCATTCGCTGCGAAGGTTCGAGTGGGAGCCCTTGGCCAGATCACGGGGTTTGCACGCAGTGTCACACTGTTCTCCAGAGGTCAGACACACAAGGACTGCGACTCGGGGAGAGTACCAGATGCTGAGGAAGATGAACTACTCATTCTTCAAGGATGTGTCGAGAGGGCAGGCAAAGAGCGCCAAGGCCCAACTCCAGAAGACATTTACAACAATCCCCGGAATTCTGAGGATAGCCCTTCTTAACGGATAGTTGTTTATTTGTAGTATGAATGCGCTGTTATTTGCGCACAGCTTGAAATCACTCTCTATTCAGGTTCCAGAACCATGTGAACGTGCAGAGCTGCACCCAGAGCCTTTGAGTCTCAGTTCCTAGCGGACGCGGTGTTGACACGCGCCCTTGTGTCTGGTTTTGAGTGCTATGATCGACACACTAAAATCTAAAACAAAGCCTGGAGACCAAATAGAGAATAAATCCGCTCCATGCTGAAAATGCAAAGTGACACCTGCCTATGGCTACGGAGATTCACAGCCTGCCCTCGGAGAAATGTGTCATATAAAGTCCACATGAGACCATGGGTTTGGGGGCCTGTCATTTCCCTTTATTGGGCCCTTTAAAATTCAGTGACTTTTTTCATCAGAATTTTCCAGAGTGATCATGAAAACTAAGGGATATTTGGGTTGTCATTTTCTCATATAGCTAGCATTTTTCAGAGAAGAGTAGATAAGGCTTTACTTTAATATTCAAGAATCATTTCCGTAGACTTTTTTTCGTTGTATAAAAACTAAACAGAGAGCAAAGCAAACCATTCATTAAAATACACATAGTGTTAAGTGCAGAGAGACAAAGAAACGAATGCAAAGGCAGATGAGACCTGGTTATTACCAAACTGAATGAGCACCAGCTCCCGGGGTTCTCGCTAATTTTACTGATAAGCCCTTGTCGATTTAATGACTCTTTCTCCAGCTAAAAATAGTAAAATGTTTGTGCAGATGGTGTTGTTTGGAAGAGAATCCTCCCCTAAGCTTCTTGCTGAGAAATTTCAGCATTTTAGGGGAGATAAAAACTAGTCATGGTTACACACTGAGAAAATTTCTCAAAATGATTTTCAATTAGAAAAAATCTGGGGGCACCTGAGTGGCTCAGTCAGTTAAGCATCCAGCTCTTGATTTCGGCTTAGGTCATGATCTCAGCATTGTGAGATCGAGCCCCCAGTTGGGCATGGAGCCTGCTTAAGATTCTCTCCCTCTGCCCCTCCCCCCACCACCCCCCAAAATATGATGGCCCTCTGGTAATGAATACTTCTTCGCCACCAAAAACTTCTCCATTTCTCTTTCAGGGACTCTGGGTATGTTCTCTCTCACTCTCTCGCTGCCTCTCTTTCAATATGAGAGCAACATCATCTTAATGGGATGAAATACATCTATGATGCAATTCACCAACTATGAGGTTTTCTTCTTCCTGAAATCCTACATAAGAGCAGGTTGGAGGCATTAAAAAATCCTTCTCGCAGGATAGTGAAAGGAGCAAAGACAAAGCAGCATCTAGAAATGCTTTTTCTCTTTTGTCTTGTTTCCCAGACCTCCTGGGGAAGGTTGGGAGGAAGTGTTGCTAATTTTCACTCTTGCCTCACCTCCATAGGACCAAACATCAAATCCTATTCGTTAATTCCAGAAGCAACACATTCCTTTGTTAAACACACTCAGGGGCTCACGGCTGGCATGTCAACTGCTTGGCTGATTAATACTAACTGATGAGGTAACTTCCGGCCACATTCATTTTGGATCTGGGAAGCTTTGTAGCTAATGAAATGCCTCCTTCTCTGAAAACAAACAAACAGACAAACAAAGCAAGGTTTTCTTTCCCCAGGCGGAAAGAACTTACTGAATTCTTGAGTCCATCTTACCTTGAAGATACATTTCCTCTCCTTCTGTGAACATCTGATTGCATCTGCTGCATCGTGCACAGCTGGGGTGGTAATGTTTGTCACCTGCCTGCAAGAGAAGAGGTAGGGACTACTTAGTTTATACCTTGTCACAGCTCCCAGCCTCTTTTCTGGACATGGGGATTTGGAGGCAAAGAGAAACAGCTGAGGCAGGAAAAATAATTGTCCCATTGACCTAACCTCCTATACCAACAGCCCTGGAAGCGGAAGCTGACCCCATTAGAACTGGAAGGGGCTCAAAGACCAGCTACTGATGCCTGGATGATAGGGTGGCCTCGCTTCTTGGGGTTTCTGGCGTCCATCTCTCTCTTGGCCTGGTCGCTCTTGGATGGATGCTAGTTACACACCATGTGCCTGAGATGAGTCCACTCCATCTCCAAAAAACCCCACCCCCAAAACATTAACATCCAAATTGATGTGGAGACTCATACTGGTTTGTACTAAAGTAATAAAAAGAAAGGATTCTCATATTTAGCAGGCTCTTGTTTTCTTAGCTAAACTGTCTAAAAATAATAAAATCTATCTAGCTTACATCAAGACGGGAAAAGCCGTAGTAAAGGACATAATCCACAGCTTTCATCTTAGGAGGACCCCAAATTCTCTTCTATGTTGCTTATAACAGTCTTTTGCCAGTGTCTTATGTTGTTTTCTGAAGACGGCATTTTACTGAGGTGGCCCTGCATTATTCATGAGCATTTCACATTCCTAAATATGACAGATGTCACCACAGCAGGTGTTGACTTCCCCTAAGCGAAATGTCACTGGACACAGGGATAATTCTCTAGACAGGTGCCAAGTCACATTAGAGTCATGCTCCAAATGTACGCCTGACAAAATGAGATCTTTTCGTTTATAGCTTAGCAAAAAATCTTCACCACCTAAAAATTATCAAATATACTCTGCAATGAAATCATTTTATTAACCAAGTGTGAAATAGTTCTTTTGCATGAACCACGTGCAAGGCAGTGCTGAGAGCCCAGAGTTAGAAGTAGCTGCCCCCTGTGCTTGCATGAAATCTCAACAGGAAATCAGAGGTCAGGTAGTGATTCCTTTCTCACACCCTCCAGTAGAAACTACAAAAGCCACTTAGCAACCAGAGTGGGAGATGGTGGTTGGTTACTCAAGACAATCAAGTGGAAAAAAATTTACTTCAAAATAGAAGCCAGGAATGAAATCTGTTGAATGGTGCCGATCAGAAAACTCTAGAAGCGGTGCTCTTGTTTTGGTTCACACACTATTATTCAATTATTTTTTTTCCAGGGGATGAAGGAAGCATAGGGAATGTCACACAAAGTAGCTCCTTCCCTTAGGCCATCCAGAGCCAAATGTGAGTGAAAGGAGAAAGAGAAAAGTCACAGTAAGTTCTAAACCACTGTAGTTCAGCTGGGATGCTAATGCTGAGAGTTCCCAGCCAGTTAGGACAATTCTGGATTCTCAAGGAAAATGTAAGTGAAAGAATTAAGGCACCTTGACAGGAAGTTTGTGTAGTCTACAGTGAAAAGCACACTCCTCAGTAACCTGGGAGAAGGAAGATAGATCTTCAAACTGATACAGTGTATCTGTCGTATTTAGTGGTGCAATATTAGGCGCATTCTCAACAAAGATAGCACCAAGACAATGACTTACACGTTCACCAAAGTGTTTCTACATTGTTTTAGTCCTAGCCAATGTGATAAGGCAAGAAGAAATAAAAATGCAGGTCACTAATGAAAGAGTTCAAATAGCTAGATAAAAAATAAACACACAAAACCCCATAGCTTTCTCATTGACTAGCAATACAAATTCAGTCAGTGTAATGGGAAAACAGGACTCCATTTCTAATAGCAACAAACAAACCCTTCAATGCAAGATCTACATAAAGAAAACTATAGAATTTAACCGATGGACATAAAAGGCTAACAGACATATAATATTTCTGGATGAGGAAACTAAATATTTAAAGATGTCAATTTATCTAAAATGAACCTATTAATGCAATGCATTCTCAGTCACAATACTCATAGGGGTTTCATCTACAGATCTTGACAACCTGATTCTGTAAGTTCATATGGAAGAAAAAAATGCACAAAATAGGGGCACCTGGGTGGCTCAGACGTTAAGCGTTTGCCTTCGGCTCAGGTCATGATCCCAGTGTCATGTGGTCGAGCCCTGCATCGGGCTCCCTGCTCCGCGGGAAGCCTGCTTCTCCCTCTCCCACTCCCCCTGCTTGTGTTCCTGCTCTCACTATCTCTCTCTGTCAAATAAATAAATAAAATCTTTTTTAAAAAAATGCACAAAATAAAAGACTTTTTTTTTTTTTTTTTTAAAAGAGCATCAACGAAGGGGGATTTTCCATTCCTGACATAAAAAGTTATTCTAAGGGGCGCCTGGGTGCCTCAGTCCTTGAGTTTCTGCCTTCAGCTCAGATCATGATCTCAGGCTCCTGGGATCAAGCCCCGCATAAGGCTCTCTGCCCAGCGGGAAGCCAGCTTCTCCCTCTCCCATTCCCCCTGCTTGTGTTCCCTCTCTCATTGTGTCTGGCAAATAAATAAATAAAATCTTTGAAAAAGAAGTTATCCTAAGGCTCAAATAATTAAAGTTCTTCAATACTGGTCCAGGAATAGAAAATAAATCCGTGAAACAGATAACTCAGAAAAGCCAGTTGCACAGCTCTACACAAGATAATTTAGTCTACGATAAAGGTGGCATTCCCAATGAGTTGCAAAATGGATTATTCCACTAATGGTGAGAACAATGGATTCTCCACTTAGAGAGAGGTAAAACTAGATTCTTAATTCTTAACCTACAAAAAAAGAATTCTAGAGAGTTACAGAGCTAAATATAGAAACAAAAATGTAGAAATATTACATGAATACATAGGAGATAATTTAGTGTACTTGGGGGTAGGAATGTTTTCCTAAACAAGGCAAAATCTAGAAACAATAAAGACAAATAATGACTGTGCACACACATAAAAATGTCTAGATGTAAAAAAGTTAAAGGAAGAGTAGCAGAGAAAAAATACTTGCCATGCATGTCATACAAAAGACTATTATCCAGAATATATAAAGAGTATCTCTAATAAAAAATAAGTAGGAACATGGGCAAAAAGCAATTTCCAGAGGACATGTAGAAGACCCCCAAAATAAAGAATTAGCTCAACTCCACCAGGAATCAGGGAAACCCAATTTAGAAAAAAAAATGTTTTTCTTCACCAAACTGGCAAAGAGAAGACTGATGTAAGGAAAAAGGCATTCTCACACACTGTTGGTGAGCAAAATTCTTTTCGGAAGGCAGCTTTGGCAATATTTATTCAAATTTAATATGCACATACTCTGATGCACGATACCACTGCTAGAAAGCTATCTTACAGAAACTCTCAAAGCTGTGCTTAAGAGTGTATGTATTAAGGATCTTCAACATTATTTATAACAGCAAAGAACAGAAAGCAACCTAAATAACCTAAATAAGAAAGTAGTTAAATAAAATATTGAATCATATGTAGCCATTAAAGGAATGAAATAAACTTACATGGAAAGAGTTTAAACTAATGCTGCCAAGAGAAAAAATCATGCAGAAAAACAACGCCTATAATGTAGTCCCATAGTACTAGCTGACAGTGTGGAGACACTGAGGTAAGTCTGACTGGATTCAAATCCAGTTTCAGCATGATGCAGTCTTGTGAAGGTGGCAGGCTCTCTGAACATACAGCACTCCCCTGCTGTAACTACCTCACAGGACGTGATTAGGGTGAGTGATAATATGATTTTTTTTTTCAAAGATTTTATTCCTTTATTCATAAGAGACACAGAGAGAGAGAGAGGCAGAGGGAGAAGCAGGCTCCTCACTGAGCAGGGAGCCCGATGTGGGACTCGATCCCAGGACCCTGGGATCATGACCTGAGCCGAAGGCAGATGCTTAACCATCTGAGCCACCCAGGCGCCCCAATCATATGATATTTTGAAAATGGTACAGCACACTACTACATATAGTAATAATAGAAACAATAACAATAATTAACAGTAATCCTCTGAACAGAGGTGGTCCCAGTGCCATTCACAAAGAGAAGGCTTGTTGGCGCAGGTTGGGATGCTGGTAAAAGGCCCCCTCAGTGCCCATTCTTTCCCAAGGACAGGCACAGGAGAGTAACTGTTACACGAACTCTCATACAAGGCGGATGGAAGATATGCCAAGGCCCCAGGTGGCAGGGCTGTGGTGTATAAACCATTAGCAAAAACACTGCTAAGAAACAATACCAGCATGACGCCCGGGACATCAGTCGGGACCCATGCACTCGCTCATCTCAGAATGCTGAACATGTCAAGTAATTCAGGGAGCCAGAATCAAAGTCCATTTCGCAGCCATTCAAAAGTCTGTTTTTGTAGCAGTGCGGGCCTGGGGGACCACACGTGGTCAGGGGCTCAAGGACAAGGGAACCTCTGTTTTGCATGTGAGAGCCACCTCCTCTCTTTCGTTTCTTCTTACGCTGGTACCCATGACAGTTCACAGTCAAGCCCTATGCACAGGGCCAGGAAAAGGGATCAGAGCTGAACAGACGTGGGTTCATATGCAAACCAACCCCCAACATGGACATAGCTGATCAAAATCATTTACACTGGAGTCATTTATAGAAGAAGGAAAAGTATTTCAGATCATGAGCAAAATGGAAGACTAGACAATAAACATACAGTTCATTGTGGAGAGGAGGTTATTGATTACAAACTTTTAAAGCACAGTGTGGGCTTTGTTGTGACAGGTGACTTCGTAAGTGACAGTGACTAGGTACCTGGTCCCAAGCCCACACCCTGCCACTCTAGCTGTTCCTAGGCCTGTGGGGCCAGATGCGCTGCTGGGGCTCCCCAGAGCTCCACAATCACTGTTCTCCACCCATCTTTCTACCCTGCTATGTAAAAAAATTACAACTTATTTTCTTCTTTTTCGCATATTCAAAATGCACATGTTAAAAGTCTACATTCTGGCTGGCATTACACTCTATGGAAAGTAAACAATTTGCTCATTTAGCTGAGTTTTATAAAGCACCTGCCTACACATTCAAAGTGCAAAAAATGGCTTGCCTTTAATAATGCTGATTATGTCAGACTTCTGTGGTAATTATTACTATTTGGTTAATCTCTAAATTGGAGTAGGAACTTTAGCATACAGACTAGAATACCATCTGGAGTAATACCATTTACTATAAGGCAGGATTTAGTTTAATGCACCATTTTTTTTTTAAAATCCACTCTCTAGCAGAGCAGATAATTCTGAACTCCTTGCGGATGAGGGGGTCCCTGAGAAAGGACCACCATATTTGCAATCAAGAGACTGGGTGCCATTCCTTAATGTATTACCCATGAGACCCCAATGATGTCACTACTTAACCTCTCCAAGCCCCCAGGCCCCTCATCTGTAAAAAGTGAAGGGCTGGACTAGACAATTTCAAGTCCCATTCAGCTGTAAAATTCTATGAATCTGTGTGAAATCCCATACCTCTACAAGCTCACACAGCAGTGATAACTGAAAAGCAATTTGGGTAGAGAAAGGAAATTCTTGATAGCAGGGAATGACTCTATAGTGCCTTATACTGAGGAGGATTTCTGGATGCCCTAAGCCCTGTACCGACTCTAACAGCCCACTGGGAGTAGCAAAAGAGAACTGCAATTACAGAACCCATCCTTGGTCAGATAATCTGCTTGCCTGATAATCTGCTTAGCTCCTGGATGACCAACTGTGCTTTTTAGTTTTTCTTTACCCTCTTTCTCTTGCCCTACTCCTAACACGAGCCCAGGAAATGTGGAAGGTGGCCCTTGAGGTCAACCTTTAGCCATTTATAACTAATGTGCTACCTACTTCCAAAAAAAAAAAAGACTTGCAGATTCTTATCAGAGAAGGTCATGATCTATAAACAACTGGACAAAAACCTTAGAGGAAAAGAAAATATCAGGATTCTAAACTCAGGCCAACTTGTTGTGATCCGAGTTTCTCAGCAGATGAGGACAAAAGGGAAAACAGTCCATTAAAAGTCTCACTGTGTGGAACAATGGCCATATACAATTGTCACTGGAGAGGCAAGGTTTCCTATTCTAAATTAATAACAGTCATTGTAGGCTGAACTTCCACAGGGTCAGGCTCGGTGCCAGGCGTTTTATCAAAGACTGTAAGTGCCTGGCCTCACAACATTCCTATGATGTAGGTGCTATTTTACAGTCTTAGACTGCAAGCAAAGAAACTAACACTCAAAGTGGACAATTTACTCAGAGCCCCCAGTGCTTCCAAAAAGTAGAGCCAGACCTACCCTCCAAAAGCACCCAAACAATTCTCATAGAGGGACCTTGGCTCTGAAATGGCAAATTACCTTCCATACTAACTTTCCTGATGGTTGGCAACGTTGAAGTAGTTATTTCTCATATAGACCCTTGAGAAAAGCCAAGGGTGTAACCCTGAAAGATAACTGAATGTAGTCATTTCCATATGGGGAAGTTAAACTCTCAAGGTCTAGGTTGCAGTTTTTTGTTTTGTTTTTTTTAAGTTCTAACTTGATTCAGAGATGATTTGCTTAGAATACCCAAAGGAATAAACAAATTGCTTTCCTGTCCCCAAGACTCTTGCAAACGCAGCTCTGGTTGATGGTGACTTTAGATGAAGGACATGCAAACACTTGGAGGTAAGTGTGTTGGCCTAGATCAGGACTTTTCTAACGTTACTGCGCATAAGCGATACCCAAGATTCTTTCAAAAATGGGTTCATTGGCCTTAAGGTGGGGCCCAGAAATCAGCTTCTTTGTTTTATAAGCACTGAAATGAGTACAATTCATGATGAAATGAGTACATTCATCATGAACTAGGGAAACACCAGGCTGGGTGGTTTCCAAACCCTAAACCTGATAGTAGACAAGGAGGCCAAAGAGAGTAACAAGGATCTGTTGCTTACACGGTAGGTGCATGGGTGGAAGGGAGAGGCAGAATCACGTAAGTTCCCTGTTTTACTCCTGCAGAAAGGCAGTGTGGGGGCTCACTCAGCCTTCTTTATGTTTGCTGTTTTTTTTCCTTAAAGCGGGAAAGCTTCCAATGGGACTGGACTGGCTTGATCTCAAGTTGAACACTCACCTGTTCCAGGACCAGTTTTGTTTTTTTTTTTCTCTAATGCAGGATGCTGAACAGGCAGGATAATGAGGGTGTGCCTTGGCCCAAAGTCTGTATCCTGGGCAAAGGTGAGTAAATCCATTTGCCCAGGCAGCGTTCATGAAGCCCAGAGGGCTCTACGCAAGTCTGTACAAAGCCAACCTGCACAGATGAGAACATCCTTCAGCCAGACAGCCTTAACCACCCAACCCCAGCTGCAACCTCTGCTCCAAACATGTGTGCTGTGTCGGGGGGTGGTGGTGGGGTGGTGGCAGCTCATCTTCCCCAGTGAAGATGCACAAAACAGAGCAGAGAGAAATACACCACTGCCTTCCAATGATCTGGTTCCCTTTGACCAGCTGCTCAAGATATAAAAGAGTATCAACTCCCTTCTATTTTATAAAAATATTCATTTATGAGAGAGGGAGAGGGAGGGAGAGAGAAAAAGTGTTGGAGGAGGTGGAGAGGGAGAGAGAGAATCCTCAAGCAGACTCCCCGTTGAGCATGGAGCCTAATGCAGCACTCGATCCCAGGACCTTGAGATCATGACCTGAGTCAAAATTGAGAGTAGGCTGCTTAACTGACTCAGCCACCCAGGTGCCTCTCAACTGCCTTCTTTTAATGAGAGGTAAAGAATGGAAAAAGTGGCGACATCCCAGTGTAAATGCATATTATATTTTTGCAGTTGGTTATTGCTTTCTGATCTCCTTCCAAGGAATTAAGTGCAAAAATTTTAAAGCAGTCTTTACAATTTAATAGTGCTAGAAAAATGTTATCTGTAAATGTGTGCATTCCTACAGGACCTAACCAGTCTCTTTAAAAATTGATCTATAGATTCAGTGCAATCTCTACCAAAATTCCAGCTGGATTATTTGTAGGGATTGAAAAGCTGATCCTAAAATGTACGTGGCAACACAAAGGACCTAGGAAAGTCAAAAAACTTTTTAAAAGAATAGGATAAAGTCAGAGGACTTACACTATCCGATTTCAAAATTTTCTATAAAGCTAGAAGTTATCAAGACAGCATGGACTGGCTTTGGGATAGACATATAGGTCAATGGAATAGAAGAGAGAAGTCCAAAATAACCCCCACAGTCATGATTAATTGATTTTAAGTAAAGTGCCAAGGCAATTTGATAGGGAGGAGATAGTCTTTTCCAACAAATGATGATGGGACAGTTAGATATACATATTCAATCAAACCCCTACCTCACACCATGAGGTGTGCTAAGTTCACATAAAATGAACTTAAAATGGATCATGGACCTAATAAAAGCTAAAACTATAAAACTTCTAGACAAGAACATCAAAGAAAATCTTTGTGATTTTGGTTTAATATTTCTTATTCTACAAAAACATAATTCATAAAAGAAAAAAGACTGATAAATTGGATGTCATCAAAATTAAAATCTTTTTCTCTTCAAAAGATATTATTAAGGGGCGCCTGGGTGGCTCAGTTGGTTAAGCGACTGCCTTCGGCTCAGGTCATGATCCTGGGGTCCCGGGATCGAGTCCCGCATCGGGCTCCCTGCTCAGCAGGGAGTCTGCCTCTCCCTCTGACCCTCCCCCCTCTCATGTGCTCTATGTCTCTCTCATTCTCTCTGTCTCAAATAAATAAACAAAATCTTAAAAAAAAAAAGATATTATTAAGAAAATAGAAAGATGAGCCACAGACTGGAAGAAATTTCTGCAAATCATATGTCTAAAAAAGGTCTAGTATCCAGAATATATAAAAACCAATTAAAATTCAAAATAAGAGGCCAAACAACTCAGTTGAAAAAAAGCGGGCACAAGATTGAAGTAAACACTTCACAAAAGAAGATATACGCATGCTGAAAAAACACATGAAAATATTTTAAACACCCTTAAGTCATAAGGGAAATAAAATGAAAACCACAATGAAATACCATTACACACTAGCTACAGAGGCTATAATTAAAAAGACAGACCATACCAAGTGTTGAGGAGGATGTGGAGAAAGTAATACACTCATCCATTGCTGGTGAGAATGTAAAATGGTATAGCTAGTTTGGAAACCTCTGGCAGTTTCTCAAAAAGTTAAACATAAATAAACCATGTGACCCAGCACTACTACTCCTAGGTTTCGAGCTAAAAGACATGGTAACATACGTCCATACAAAGAGAGAGAAAGGGAAAGGGAAAGGGAAAGGGAAAGGGAAAGGGAAAGGGAAAGGGGAAGGGAAGGGAAGGGAAGGGAAGAAAAAAAAAAGAAGAGTGAGATCGGGGGCAGGAGACCTGACTGGGAAGACAGGAGGAACTTTTCTATTCACTATCCACAGTGACACATCAGGGCATACATAACACTCATTCCTTTGGAGGGTGGGGTGTCCAGATTCTTTTGGAAAGTTGTTGAAAAATATGGATTCTTTTTCCAGAATAAAATGTACCTTTATATATAGAAAGCTAGATATACACATATAATATTGTATTGTTAGCAATTATCTGCAGATTTGAACATTTATGAAAGGATTAAAAAAATAGTTTGCTAATCTAATAATTATTTCTCTGTCTTCAGAGGAAGTACCATTCTTTTTTGTACAAGAAGAGGAACCAGACTACCGGGAGATTAAGTAAATTGCCCAGGATCACACGAGAAGTTGCACTGAAAATCTGGACAACCACATTCACCTTAGTGTAGCTACTGGGACTCTTCCAGGCTGGTTCTTTGATGGTACGCTTTCACACACAATATTTAATTGGATTCTTTTCCGACCCTTTGAAATAGGTGACATCATTTTTTAAAAATATTTTTACTGTTTTATTTTTTTTAAGATTTTATTTATTTATTTGAGAGAGAGAGAATGAGAGAGAGAGAGAGCATGAGAGGGGAGAGGGTCAGAGGGAGAAGCAGACTCCCTGCTGAGCAGGAAGCCTGATGTAGGACTCCATCCTGGGACTCCAGGATCATGACCTGAGCCGAAGGCAGTTGCTTAACTGACACACCCAGGCGCCCCAAATTTGTGACATCATTTTTCTTGTTTATAATGATCAAACTGAGGCTCAGAGACCAAATGACTTGCTGTGCCAAGACCAAGGTCATAGAGCTAAGTGTCAGAACTAGAAAACATCTCAGATCTTAGGATACAAATTTGATTCTCTTGGATCAATACCACCACACCTACATTGCTTTTCATTTCAGAAATCCTAGGCAACTAGAAAAATAATTCCCATGTGATGGAAAAAGATGGTTAAGATGATTGAGAAGAGACATTTTATTAACATCCATCTTGGATATTTTGCCAAATTTTAAGTCAGAGCGAATAACTACATTGAAGGCAAAACATAAATCTGAAACTAATCAAGGTGAATCTCTACATTTGAAACTAACCTCTGCTCCCTGGTGCCCCCATAGCTCTGTGCTCCCACTGTCAGACGTGTTTGCTTTTGCCTCCAGTTATTATGGCTGCACCGTCTGCCCTACCCCACTGTGCAACATGGAATGGAATGAGATGGGCTTTGGAACCAAGAGAACCCGGAGGTCTGCATTCTGGCCTTGCAAACATTGCGGCCTTGGGCACTTTTCTGGAATCATTTCTTCATCTGTAAAAACTGGCATTAGAAAATCTACCATGTAGGATTATTATAAAAAATAACCAAAGGTAAGTTGATAGCAAAGTATCTGGTACCAGTCAATGTAGGTGAGCTTTTTCTCTCTCTTTCACATTGGATTAGGCTTTCTTTTGAATACACGGGCCACACTCCATAACTCTAGGATCTCTCTTGATCTCCACACAGCTAGTACTGCAGAAACGTCTGATGAATTCGTAGCAGAAACCCTTATCAGAAAACCTCTAAGTCAATTAGCCACCATTACCTGCACAATTACAACAGCTCAAAGAGAAGTAATGGATGGATTTCAGGGCCCTACCTACAATTTCATTATGTACTTGTTTCTAGACACTGTGCTAAGCACCTCATAAACCATATCCCATCTGACCCTCCCTGCAACACTGAGAGGGAAATGTGACAACCATTTAACAGATGAGGAAATCAAACGTTAGCAAGATCGAGAAATTGTCCAAGGTTACTCAGCTAGGGATAGAACTGTCATCTGAATTCAGGTCTGTCCAACTCCAAACTGCAGAACCACCCCCTACAGCCTTCCCAGCCCCTGGCAGCTCAGTTAACGAGGGAGGGCTCCCCCCACCCCTTGAGATCTGCTCTCTCTCTTACGACTTTACAGGATCATCTTTCAACTTCTTTTTCTTTCTCTAAGAATACAAATAAAAGTTTATCATGCAAAATTAAGGCCCCTTCATATTTTACAATTTGCTAATGCTAAGGAAAGACCAGATAATTTCTTAAATCCATAACAAAAATTTTACTTTCACTGTCCCTTCTGCCCCCAGCTATCAACAGTGTAATCAAATGTTATTTGTGGCTCAGTCGGTTAAGCATCTGCCTTTGGCTCAGGTTGTGATCTCGGGGTCCTGGGATCGAGTCCCACATCAGGCTCCCTGCTCAGCACGGAGTCTGCTTCCCCCTCTCCCTCTGTCCACCGCCCCCCACCCCACCCCGGCTCATGCTCCCTCAAATAAATAAAACCTTAAAAAAATAAATAAATAAAAAATAAAAACCACTATAAGTAACACCAAGGCCTTTAAAGCCAACTGTCCTAAATGTTCTTTCTTGACATAGGCGATCTTTGTGGTATGGGACCATGTGATCCTAAATCCTTATAAAGCAGGCCCAGCAGCTTCAGACTACCTGTTGTTTTCAGATGCGACAATAGCAACGTCATGTCTCCCAGGTACCAAACGTCCTTGAAACTAAGAACTGATTAAATAGCACGGATAACATCATCCCATTATTCTCTTCCGATAAGTTATTAGGAATTACAACATAGTTCAGAGGGTAGCCCCTGACCCGAGGATTTGGTGTTGAATTTCCTTGGGTGTTAGCTGAATTTGGTATTCCCTGACCAGGCGCTTTGTTTGTGATTGTTGCAATCTGTTCCAGTTTGGTGCTTTCCTTTTCTTGGTTATCAAAAATGCTATGCATTTTACATTTTATATCATATCGTTCTCCCTTACAAGGTAGGTAGGAAGTCTTGAATATACTTCTTTCTCTCTCTTCTTTGGAGTAGGAAAGAGGATTGCCTTTGTTTTTTCATTTACGTAAACTTCTTTATTGAAGTATAACATGCACTGAGAAAAACGCACAAGCTGTATTTGAATGACTTTTCATAAATGCACCGTATCTTAAAACTGGCACCCAAAGCAAGAAAGAGAACATTATCTGCATCCAGAAGCTCCCTGCACGCTCTCCTCCAGTCACATGACTTCTATTCACTATGCTGACCTCCAACTCCATAGGCGAGTTTTACCTGGTTTTGAAGTTTACATAAATGGAAGCAAATATGTCTGGCTTCCTTTACTCAGTGGTACAAGAATTATCCATGAGGCTGCGTGTAGTTTTCTTCATTACATCTTGTGACTATGTAGTATTCTTTTATGTAAATATGCTACATTTATTCATTCCAATCTTGTGGACATTTGGGTAGCTTGAAAGCGTTGGGTGTTCTGAACAGTATTGCTGTGAAAATTCCCACCTGTGTCTTTTGGTGAATTATATACAAGTTTCGGCTGCATATACACATAGGAGCAGACAGCATACGGCAAGGTCATCGGGAGTGTTTATGTTGAACTTCAGCAGCCACTGCCAAACAGTTGTCCAAGGCGGGGTTTTGCCTTTTATTACAATTTTAATCTTAGAGGAATTTAAAGGAATTAAATAAGAAGGATCAAATTAAGAGCGCTTGGCCAAATGGATTCCCAAAGTGTTTTTCTAACCTCTGTGAAGTGAATGATGTTTTTTTACATAAAATGGTCTCTAAGTAGACGCACCGTAGCTTAATTCTCTCAGGTCTCCACTATTCCAGGCTCTCCAGAGCGCCACTGAGCAATTTTCAATCCTTCTTTCATCCTTGTCCTTCTGTTGGCCCTATCCTTTCAACTGATGGGGAGATGTGCATGGAAGGCAAACAATGCTCATATTTAAATCCTAAACTGACTCAAAATCAGCAGACAATGCCTGGCGTTGCTGGATCGCTTTGCAGAAGGGCGTGGCCACCAAGCCTCAAAAGTGGCTTCTTCTAGTTAGGGCCAAGGTCCACTGGAAAGAGTAAACAAGAATTGTTTGGAAGGCTGAGCACTTCAGTGGCTACTAAGAGATCTAATTTTTCCTCTCAGGATTGAGCTTAAACATTTCTTATCCATTACTTTTCTTGGTAATAATACCCTTTGCATTTGTTCTATCGCAGAACACTTACTAAATGTGTTCCCATTTAACCCACCCAGGGCTTTGTGTGGTACCCTATTACTTTTATGCCTATTTATGGGCTCAGTAAGGTCTTCAAAGTTACAGAGCTAGGGTTCAAATCTACGTTTTTTGATAAAGTCCACTCTCCCCTCCCCCTACAACCTGTTACATGTCAAGGGTCAGAAAGACTGAAAATCACTTTGGTGGCTTGGACAGCTTAAAAATAAGAAGCTTCTATCCTCCCTCCCTTCCAGAAATTACCACGGAGTACAGGAGCTAACCACTCAGGTGAGATCCAGTGGAACTTCGTAAGGCTATCCCTCATACAACAGTGACTCACTTGAGGTGATGATAATTTGCGATCATTGACAAGGAAAGGATCTTGGTTCCTGGGGACTCCTTAGGAGGGGCTCAATCGGCCTGTTTTAGACATGTTATTAGGCTGTTCCGGTTTCCATATGTGCAATGTCAGGGGGGGAAAAAGGTGGATGTCTGAAATATCTGTTATGTTGAACTTTCAGAATGAATGGATACACTGGGACCCAACTGCTCACTTCCTCCAATCCTGTGTACTTTCCAAAGAGACTTGTATGTTCTAGACCGTTAAGAAGGTGTAAGATACTGGTCTTGCCTCGCTTGCAGGATTGCCATGTAGGTAAAAGAAATGTGAATGATACATAAATTCACTCAGAGTAATACGGCACAGGGAGGGAGAGGATGAACCAGGCTCCAAAACGCTGGATGACTCTAGGCCAGTGTCTTTACAAACACTATACTCTGAAAGGAATTTTCTTTTCTTTTTTTTTTTTTTTTAAAGAGCTAAGCCTTTTTAACTTTTTTTTTTTTTAAGATTTTATTTATTTGCAAGAGAGAGAATGAGAGAGAGCATAAGAGGGAGGAGGGTCAGAGGGAGAAGCAGACTCCCTGCTGAGCAGGGAGCTCGATGTGGGACTCGATCCCGGGACTCCAGGATCATGACCTGAGCCGAAGGCAGTCGCCCAACCAACTGAGCCACCCAGGCGCCCCTGAAAGGAATTTTCAAGGGGTCTCTTCAGGAAGTTGAAGCCCAGAGCGAGAGACTCTTGGAATCCAATGGAAATGTTACCGTGACCTTGACTGGGAGGGCTAGTCAGCAGCCGTTCTGCCTGTGGTGAGAACTATTAACATAGTTCCCGGGAAGGAACAGTGACCAATGCATCAAGCTTCTGGCTGAATATGACTTGCTTTCCAAACTCAGACACCACCCTGCAGTCAGGGTCAAAGGTTTTACATCCTTTCCTTTCTTAACACCAGAAGATAAATATTTGCCTTCAAGTTCAACACTCTTGAAACCTAATCCCAATTGGATCATTTTTGTCTCTTGCGCAAGGGCAAACGCTTAAGGTTCCTTATTACTCATGATCTCATTCTTGGTCTCCTTTCCAACATGAGAGCATGCTGGAGTCGGGAATGTGTCACGGCAATCCAAAGGGGCTCTTCCGTGTCAGCTGTTCCAAGGGAATCAGTGATCAATACCCAGGTCCTCGTGGCCAAATGGCACAATTAAAGGCAAGGGGGCGGGGGGGGGGTGCGAAGGAGTATGGCACTATCAGATTACAGGACCGGTCCCCTTTACTGAATGTCTTAGTAATGACTTTGCAACTTGTAGGAAACATGCAGAAGGCAGTTGTTGTTGTTTTGGTTTTTTTTGTTAAAACTTTGAAGTTTTCACTACATTGACTAATTGAATTTAAATTTTTAAAAAATTTGACGTTTGTTACATGTGTACAGCAAACGTGTTGTCCCAATTCAGTAAGATTCCAGTTTGTCAACTGCTTTTCTTAACCAAGTTGCTATCTCTAAAGCACATTCCTGTTCTGTGATTTCTGTCCTTCTCCAGGAATTACAAATGATTTCTCATCCCATCCCATTCTTTTTCCTTCCTCAGTATTTCTATTCTAAATCAACTCTTACAGAACTTGATAGGCGTTGGGGAAGACACAGAGCCCTGTACGTGGTCCGTGCCTCACTTTGGAGTCCTGGCTGATGCCTCACATGTTATTTCCACTAAAACCATTGCTCTGAGTTATCAACTCCTTTGCAGATAGTTCAGCTCTTGGGCTGCCGAAAGCACGCTATCAGACTAAAAATGTTTTTTCTTCCCCAGGGTTAGAGGAGCCTTCGGGGTGGGAACCAATACAAAAGCGGTCAGAAAAACACAGCTTGCTTTTAAAAACATCCTTGTCTGATTTCCTAGCCCATTGTGGCTGGATTTCACCCCCTTTAACAAACAACCACGCTTCCCAGTCCCGAATCTACAGAGCCCACTCTATCAGTTCACTGGGAGCAGTGGGGAGGGGTGCTTCCACCCATCACTGAGTGTCAGTTCTAATTGCCAGTAGGAATTAAGAACAGGGTGAAAAGTAAGTAGGAGGGGAGGTGTATGAGAGAATTCAGGACCGCCGGGTTTGGCAATACCCCCAATCGGAGCCCACTGAAGACAAGGCTCATGCCTCTGGATGACAACTACAGCATTTCTGTATCCTACAAAGAAACAGACATGCAGACTTACTTTCCAGACTCTATAGGCAGGGGTGGGGGGGGGTGCTTCCCCTGTGCTGAATCCTCTGGATTCCTCGGGAAGGGCAGGCCTCAGGGAGTAGAGCCAGGATAAGCAGGGAGTGCCGGACAGGCAGGTTCCCTCCCAACTGTACCTGCCATACCTCAACCGGTCACAATCAGGTGACAGGGGACCGGCCAGAGCAGAGCCAGTGACCCTGGACACCGGGACCCAGATGACAGCCTATGCCATGTACATCAACCCATGATTTTGTGAACTTTGGGTTCCATTTTGGCTGGTAGTCATATGGCTCCATAATCTTCAAAGTATCAGACCGTGCTACCAGAGCTGATGTCAAGCCTGCACTTGGCCTCAGGGCAGCAGACCCGCCTGAGTTCTGAAGTACAAGCATCTAAGTACTCCTTAGCACAGTCTACCAAACTTAAAAGTCAGAGCCAGCCAGCTCCTCTGACAGAGCCAGCCAGCTCCTCTGATGACAGACAGACAGACAGATGGATGGACAGGAAAAGCCCCTCCACGCAGGCAAACCAGCAGCTCTGCCAAGAAATGCTGGCGGTGCCTCTTGGGTTAGTCCTCTCTCCCTCCTGCTAATCTACCTAGACTCCAAGGCCTTTTACAGAGCTAAGGGCATTTAAATGTCAGGATAATTTTTATCACATACCCCATGGATCACAATACTCTCCAGATAAGAAGTCTTTAACATTGTCCATTGCCAACTGACAAAGTCAAACTTGCTAAACCCTGGCATTCAACAACCTCTGTAATCTAGTCTCAACCACTTGTCCAGCTTTAAAAAGTTATAGGGGCCCCTTGAGAGAGACGGAGTAGCTCTGGGGCAGGGCTTGGGCATCAGCACCTTGAAAAAGTTCCCCAGGTGATTCCTAGCTGCGCCCAGGCTGAGCACTTCTAGACGAGAACAAGCCTTCCCCAGCTCCCCCGACTTAGGCATTCTCTTCTATTTGCATTTTTTTTCCTTGTTCCAAATATATACTTTTTATACATTAATATAAAGTAGACACATATTTATCTAATGCAATAAATTATATGCTATAACTGCTGGTTACTTAACAGGTTTTCCCGCTAGACTTGAACTTCTCAAAAGCAAGGACACTGCGGGATACCTGGCTGGCTCAGTCAATAGAGCATGTGACTCTTGATCTCAGGGTTGTGAGTTTGAGTCCCACGTTGGGTGGAGAGATTACTTAGATAGAAAAATCTTTAAAATAAAGGCAAGGACATTCATTTTTTGTATTTCCAGAGTCCAAAAGGTGTTGAGCACCTATTAGGCATTTTTTATAAAAATAGTCTATTTTATATAATAGAATACCAGTGTTCCAAGCTTGGTTCAAATGCTGCTTCCTCTAGGGACTTTTTCTCAGCAGTCTCCTGTGGACATGATCCCCTCCCTCCTCTATACTCTGAAAACATTTATTTATTCCAGTCAAATGGCCTTAAGCTTGTAGACATGTGTTTTATGACTTCCGCTAACGTTTTTTGTAAAAGATTTTATTTATTTATTTGAGAGAGAGAGAGCATGAGCAGGGGGGGAGAAACAGAAGGAGAGGCAGAAGCAGACTCCCCACTGAGCAGGGAGCCCAACACGGGGCTCGAACCCAGGACCCCGAGATCATAACCTGAGCCGAAGGCAGATGCTTAACTGACTGAGCCACCCAGGTGCCCCTGATTTCTGCTAACTTTTAGGTTCCATGAAGGCAGGGACCGTGTCTTTTATAATTGTAAATTATAACTATAATTATGCAATCAGCTAACATAGTACAAGCATGAAATGTTATATTCTTGTTTAAAGAATGCATTATACATCAAACTAGTAGACCAAAAATATGTCATCTAAGTATAGTGCTGGGAAAAACTGTAGCATTGCAGAGCAATGGCAGAATAAATTTCTGAGAACAAGTTATATTGGTGAAGCCACATTAGGATTTTGTTCTATTCTAAGCTATGTTTTCCTCTAAAAACTCTTTTTATACCTCCTCACCTCTTTCTATAGAGAAATAGAATAGTCCTATTTCCTGTAATTTTTCTCCTAGTGCCTTTCTTGGAAAAGAGTGATTCTCATTCTTTCAGTATGCAACAAACAGGTCACCTGCACAAAATACTCCCAACTCTCAGCAGGAAAACCACTATCTATATTCTCCAATATTCCCCTCCAGCTGCCTGGAGCATCAGAAAATTTAAAGGCCTCCCTCTCTTTTTTTTTTTTTTTTTAAATTATTTATTTATTTATTTGACAGAGAGATAGACAGAAGAGCACAAGCAGAGGGAGTGGCAGAGGGAGAGGGAGAAGCAGGCTCTGCACTGAGCAGGGAACCCGATGCGGGACTCGATCCCAGGACCCTGAGATCATGACCTGAGCCGAAGGCAGACGCTTAACCATCTGAGCCACCCAGGCGCCCTAAAGGCCTCCCTCTCTTATTGGACCAAGCAGTTCTCTCTCTGCCACTCTCTCAAACTTGACCTTGGTGGCATCACTTTCTTATCCACAAATGATCGGAGGTGGACAGATGCTCTCTCAGTGTCTTCCTGGAGCAGAAAAGCCAGCCCAGGCAATCCTCATCCAAGACAAGTCAATTGCCTTCTGTCCAATTAGGACAGTACAGCTGTCCTACTTCCTTGCTGCAGGCCAGCCACGATGAGCACAAGATGACTCAGATGAACATTGCAGGGAGGCGGGGAATACTTCTATCAAAAGTAATCAGTCTATTAAAGGCAGACGTGTGAACAAAATGCTATTTTCTCTTGTGCATAAAGAGGGCGAGTACTAGTGATGTGAGGAAAGAAAATGAGTGCCAACCCAGTGCAATGCACACATGCTGAATACCTAGGATATACTCATGTCATGTTACACCCTCTAAGGCCAGAGGCCTGTCTGCAGGAGGCCAAAAGCCTTTAGGCAGGAGCTTTATTCATCTTTGTACTCCTAATCTGTGCAAATAGTAAGTGCTCAATAAGCGTCCATTGAATGAAATGTTCTGGCCATGGATCAAGAAGAGGAGACAGTGGTTAATGATGTTCCAAGAGGTCAGAGAAGACTTCATGGAAAGTGGACCTATACATTGAGATGAGAAAGATGAGCAGACTCCCTTTCTTCTATTTGTACCAAAATGCTAGCATTTTTTCCCTATCACTTGCACTGTAGTCAAGAAAATATTACTACTCCATTCACCCTGTTTCCCCAACAAACAAAGGTAGACCCAGAAAACCAGACATTTCTTTATCTAAAGTTACTTCCAGGTACAACGATCAGCTGACAGTTCATTTCCTACCCCTTGTACATTTAACTGATGAATGCGATGACCTCCACAACAAAAATGAAAGAAGGGATAGAAAGAGAAGAGAGAAGAACACTGGTTCTTTATTGCAGGGAAGCAGATTTCTTAGGAGAAAACTGGGTGTCAAATGTCACTACCATACAATATAATGGCTAAGAACAGAAAGAAATTAGCTTTATTTCAGTAATAGCCTGTATTCCACCACCTCCTAAATCAAGCAAAAGTAATTATCTCTCACACATACACAAAACCCACAGGCAGGCAACATCCGACAGTAATGATTTCACACTCAATTTATCCCGAGCTGGTTTATATTCCATCATAGCAATCTCACCAGGTCAACATGCTTCAGTTCCCTCCTTCCTAAGCTACATTAAATGGCCAACAGGACCAGTCCAGCTCAGTCTGTGGCTCTAGTGTGCTTAGAGGCAAGGTGAATTTAAAGCCCCTCACTAATTCTGGTGGCTGGTGAGAGCGAAGGATGACCTGCATTAACCAGGAACGAAAGAACCACTAACTGGGATTTTAGCACTTCCTGCCTATTCCAGAGCTCACTGATATGAGCAATTGATTTTTCTATGAAAAGTGATGAACTCTGGGGTGCCTGCGTGGCTCAGTTGGTTAAGCCTTCAGCTCCAGTTATGATCCTGGTCAGGGTCCTGGGATCGAGCCCCACATCAGGCTCCTTGCTCAGCGGGGAGCTTGCTTCTCCCTCTCCCTCTGCTGCTCCCTCTGCTTGTGCTCTCTCTCTGTCAAATAAATAGAATTAAAAAAAAAAAAGTGATGAACTTGGTGCTACCAAGAAATATATCCCTTACCAAAGAGACAGCAAGGATTAGTGTCCCGGTCGAGTCTACTTAGTTACTGGGATGGCCAAGTTTGGGTCATCTTCTAAATCCCCAAGGCAGAGACACTTGAGAATTCATCACAAGCCTGAAAAGTTTTCAAACGATGCCATCCCTCAAATGATTCTAACTATGGGGTCACTATGTCCGATCTTGAGGCTGTATGGGCATCTCTTCTGGGATTATCTACAGATTAGTTATCTCAGGTGGCTTTCTCTATGCTGATCACAGTAGACTCAGAATAAAAAGTTATTCTCCAATAGCAGCTAGAGGCAAACATAATTAAGAAATGAAATGAGCTTTCTGAATTATGAGCCATTTGGATAATTTATGCAGTCATTCCCGTGAATTAATTATTATAGTTGCAGTGGAACGGTACCTTTTCTTCCCACAGTCTATCCAGCAGAGTTTCAAACTGTTTCTGTACCAGCGTGAGCCTGTTGAGATGTTTAAAAGCTTTAGTTTGAAAACTGAGAGACAGAAAGTACCTGTTGTTGATACGTATCACCATCCAGTCCTTAGGGATTAAAGATGAAATTGCTAGTCTCCATGTGCTTTCTGCCTGAATGAAAATGAGCTGACCTTTCAGAGAAATTAAAAATCTAATAATACATCTGAGGACATCTCCCAGAACCCGAAAGTGGGTTAGTCCAGGTTAATGCACAGGGGATGAAAAAGAACAAATCCACGCGCAAGATCACATCAGTAGCAAGTCAAGACAAGGGTCACTTAAAAGTAACATGTGACTGCAGCTACACCAAGCTCACATTCCCACCCCGCACCCCCCATCAGCTCTCGACATGGGAGCTGCCATTTTCTCCATGGCTGCCTCTGGCCATGGCAAAGGGTCCAGGCTTGACAGGTGACCACAGTGCAACAGAATCTTCCCCAGGACTTCGTGATGTGAGATGTGAGCAGGGGAGAGAAGTGCCCCCTCCACGGAGTGGAGCAGTTCTGAGCTGCTGCAGCTGCGCCCTTTCCACACAGGGAGAGTGGGTCTGGGGGCACGAATGCACACTCAGGAACAAGCCGGCAAGCTGAGGGCATGCCAGTGGCACCCGAGGCCCAGGCTTCAGTCCTGCCTGCCCCCTGCAGCTGGGTGATGTTAGTCCCTTTCTGCTCTAGCTGGTGACAAGGGTTGAATTCTATCTCCTAAAAAATAGAGAATTTTGAAGTTCTAACCCCCACTACCTCCGAATGTGATCTTCTTTGGAAATAGGGTTGCTGCAGATATAATCAGTTGAGACGAGGATGTACTGGAGTAGGTTGGCCCTAATCCAATATGACTGATGTCCTCCTACAAGGAGGGAAGAGCGTGTGATGAGGAGAGGACTGCCAAGTGACAAGAAAGCAGAGATTGGAGTGATGTCGCCACAAGCCAACCGATGCCTGGGGCTATCGGAAGTTGGATAAAGCAAGAAGGATCCTGCCCTGGAGGCCTCAGACAGCCCTGGCCCTGCCAACACCTCGATTTCAGACTTCCAGCCTCCAGGACCGTGGGGGAATATATTTCTGCTGTTTGAAAGCCACTCACTTTGCAGTACTTTGTTATGGCAGCCCTCCGACCTGAATTCCGCTGTTTTTTTTTAAAGATTTTATTTATTTATTTGACAGAGAGAGACATAGTGAGAGCAGGAACACAAGCAGGGGGAGCGGGAGAGGGAGAAGCAGGCTTCCCGCGGAGCAGGGAGCCCGATGTGGGGCTCGATCCCAGGACCCTGGGATCATGACCCAAGCCGAAGGCAGTCGCTTAACCGACTGAGCCACCCAGGCGCCCTGAATTCCGCTGCTTTGAGGGGAGTTTCTGTCACTTGTGACCAAAGGTGCTGTCTCAGAGTCTGAAGAGTTCCTTGATTTTAAAAATTAAAACCTTTTTGCATCCAAATGCCTTGCAACACAAAAAAACAGCTGTTTCCTCAAACTATTAGAAGCAGATTACATACCCAGCCACAGTCCTTGACTTTTGCAGTAATATAACTTTCTCCTGATAAATGATACGAATGAAATGAAATGTATGCAAATTATACAAAGGATGGTATTGGTTATCCAGCCTGCACACTGGATTCAAACTTCGAAAGGCAACAATTAGTGCTGGTTAATTTCAGGGAGAGCCTGGCACCCACTGCACTAAGAACTCCTGGGGATAATAAAAGACCGTTTCCTTCAGCTTCCTTTTCAATGAAACTATCAGATATGCAAACACTTTACTCATTAGCTTTTCATTGAGCTAAACTCCCAAGAAAACTCTTAGAAGCCTGGCAGTTCTGGCTGCTAGTTTTTTGCAACTGATTTTAGATTTGTAAATGACTAACAGCAGGTGCCATTCCCTGGGCTCCCAGGGTTCTCAGAGAGCAGGGCTTCTGATGAGGACAAGAATAAGGCTTTTGCCCCTTTCCTCACAAACAGGAGGAAAAGCCTGAGAAGGAAGAACACTGGTTTTCAGATAAAGAACATGGAATGGGTTGAATTGTGACCCTCACAAAATACGTCTAACCTGGAACTTCAGAAGGTAATCTTGCTTGGAATAAGGGTTTTTGCAGATGCCATTAAGGTAAGGATCTTGAGATGAGGGTCATCCTGGATTCTGGTGGCAAGAGAAGGGCAAACAGATTCAGAGATGCAGAGAGGAAGGCCAACGACTGGAATGATATGTCCACAAGCCAAGGAATGCCCACGATTGCCTGCGGCCACCAGGGGCTAGGAAAGAACTAGGGACGAGTTCTCCATCAGAGATTCCAGAAGGAAACAATACCTGCCCATACCTTGATTTCAGTTGTCTGGCCCCCAGAACTGTGAGAGTACAAGTTTCTCCTGTTTTAAGCCACCAAGTTTGTGGCACTTTGTTACAGTGGCTCTAGGAAACTAACAAAGGGCATCTCCAAATACACAGACCCTAAAGGGAGAGCATAGTATGTGGTGTGGGTCCGTCCTGTTCACAACGCACACTCTACAGCATTACAAAACACTTGGAATTTTCAAGGTTTTACAGAAATCTCCTCATAATCAACCACGATGCTAACCTAAAACTTGCTCTGAACCCTTCAGTCACGCAAAATCATTTATTAACTCACCACTTGGATGCAGTGCTGAGCTGGGAGTAAGTCAGGCAGAAGCTTAGTCCCCCCCTTTAGAAAGGCTAATGTGGAGGGGCACCTGGGTGACTCAGGTGGTTAAGCATCCGACTTCCACTCAGGTCATGATCCCAGGGTCCTGGGATGGAGTCATGAGTCAGTCTTCCTGCTCAGAGGGGAGTCTGTTTCTCCCTGTGCCCCTCCCCCCTTCCCGCTTGCATGCATGTGCTGACACGCATGCACTCTCTCTTGCAAAAATAAGTAAAACCTTAAAAAAAAAAAAAGAAGGGCTAACATGGAGTGTCACCATGTGACAATGTGAAGCAAACAAGACATTATCTTTGACTGTTGACCAGTAATTATTTACATAGAGTTATTCTTTTGTATTTGGTATGATTTCTTGATGGAAGGTAGAGATGGAGGCCATCATGTCCCCATAAAAAGGAGTCATAAATCAACAAAGCACTGACACTGAGTCATTGCCAAGTGAAGAAGAGGAAACTGTAGAAAACTATGCACAATGTGGTCATATTTGTGTAAAAAAGAGTATATACCCTCCCATGTGGATCTGTACATAGGAAACAGGAGCAAAGCAAGGTACAGAACTCTACATTCTGTAGGACAAAATGTATGTGACTAAACATGTTGATGCATGCCAGGGAGAACAGACTGGACGTTCAATCAATAGCCACCTCTGGGGAGCGGGGCTGGGGAGTGAACGGAGATACTTACTTTTACCTTATATCAGGGTTAGCAAACTGCAGCCTGTGGGCCCAGTCTGGCTCACAACCTGCTTTTATAAATGAAGCTTTATGGGACAGTCATGTCCATCTATTTATCTGGTATCCACAGCTGCTTTGGCTTTACGCAGCAGGGTTGAGTAGTTGAGATAGAAACAGTATGGTCCACAAAGCTGAAAATATTTACCATCTGGCCCATCACAGAAAGAGTTTGCTGTCCTTTGGTTTTTCTGGTACAATAAACAGAGAAGTTGAAGGGCGCAGCCTGGGGCGTGCTGGGGGTTGGGGAGGTACCAAATTGCTCTGAGGTCCACTTGTGGCTTCCTCACCAATGGGCTATGCCTTCTTGTGTTTCTTGGGTCTATTGTCCTTAACTTTAAGAAGGTCAGAGTAGATGAAATCTATGGAACTTTTCCTGCCATGATTAGTTCTTAGGAGTCTTGAGCAGGAATTACCTTTAACACAGAAAAGCAGGTGGAGAAGAGATCTTTCTGGTTGGTGCAAGGTCAAGTCTGGAAACCAGCCAACTGAGTTGCAGCTCTTGTTGGTATGAGTTTAGATTAGGCAAGGCCCCAGTTACCAAATGGCTCTAGTCTGGGAGTGGCGTGAGTGAACAATTAACCAGTCAGAAACTCCTTTCTCATACTCTCATTGCACGGCAAGTTCAATTGCAAATCACAAGACATATTTACCAGTGAGCGCATCCAAGGCCATTATGGCACTTGAGAAGCTGCGTTAAAAAGTCAAAGTC
Source organism: Mirounga angustirostris (assembly GCF_029215605.1). Classification (NCBI taxonomy): domain Eukaryota; kingdom Metazoa; phylum Chordata; class Mammalia; order Carnivora; family Phocidae; genus Mirounga; species Mirounga angustirostris. The sequence continues at coordinate 138,861,970 of NW_026991714.1, forward strand.
CCTCCAACCTCGCTCGGGGATGGTTAAAGGGCCAGTAAGTGGCTGTTTTCTTTGTGATGGATCGAGAAGCTGGGTGGCCCACTGGGGTTCACCCACAGATTCCTCACACATGCCGTAGCTGAGCACTTAGTGGTCCTGCCCCAGTGCCGGAGGGCCTCTGGAGCTTTGTCACATCCACAAATAGCGTGTGGGTGTCACCTTCCTGCCTATCAAGCCTCCTACCGAGGAAGATGGCAATCAGCTGGGTTGGCCCAAACCTGGGTGAAACTTGATTATGCGCCAAGAAAAGCTTCCACGGACCAGCCTGACGAGGCTGCAGACCCTGGCCTGCTAGAGCTGTCATCAGGACTTAGATGCTGGAAAATTCAGCTGTCAGACAATGAGGGACCCGCAGCTGACATGCCAGCAGAGGCTGCCTCCCTTCCACCCGGGGACTCACACCAGCGCAGAAACCCCTGGGCGTGAGCACAGTAAACAATTCCCGCCTCAGCTCTACGTAAAGACAGCAGTTCTGCCATCTTAGAATGGGTTAGAGAATTACATCTGGATGTCTGCAAAGGCTCCTGAACTTGGCTTTCTACTTCAGCGAAGGAACATCCCGGGACCCACCAAATTCATAAAAACTGGTGTGAAGGCAAGCCCGGCGATTGGAAGCACTTGGTTATGTTAAAAACGCAGAAGAAATGCTGACACTCAGAATTTTTAGGCTTTTTTACAGAAATTTGTACCCACCCAGTGGAACTCCCCCCACCCCTCGGTTGAAGAACACATGGCAGCTGAAATTTTCACTAATAGATGTGTTTACATAAGAAAAATGAGAGTTTAGTCAATTAAGCTCTATCAGTTCAAAAAAGGGACATGACATACAAGCTAGCTGTCCTTAGAGATGAACTAACAAGCTCGTATTTATAATGCTTATATAATTACTACAGATATTATAAATAATATTTATAAGCTCAAACAGTAGGGAAGAGAGGGAGGAGGTGAAGTCTGAGGTTTCATTCATTTGGCAAATATGGTGGACCCATGAGACAGACACTGATGAGGAGGAGAAGGCGGCCGTAGAAGGTGGGCTTTGAAGACAGACATCTTGGATTCAAATTCTGACCCTGCTAGTAATCATCTGCATGCCTTGGGGCAGCTGCTCTGAGCCTCAGTTTTGTCATTTGCGAAATGAGGATGAGAGTAATAGTGAGTACTGCGTGCAGAGTTGGTAAAAGGACTTTAATGAGCTATAGAGTATAATGCTAAGCGAAATGAGTCAGTCAGAGAAAGACAATTACCATATGATTTCACTCATATGTGGAATTTAAGAAACAAAACAGAACTTATGGGAGGGTGTGAAGGGAAAAAAAGAAAAAAGAGGGACGGAAAAAAACCATAAGAGACTCTTAAAGATAGAACAAACTGAGGGTTGATGGAGGTGGGTGGGGGAGGGGCTAGATGGGTGATGGGTTGTAAGGAGGGCAGCTGCTGAGATGCGCACTGGGTGTTGTATGTAAGTGATGAATCACTGAATTCTACTCCTGAAACCAATATCGCACTGTGTGTTCACTAACTAGAATTTAAAGAAAAATTTGAGGAAAAAAGAGGGACTTGAATGAGAGAGGTTTATAAAGTACAAAGGCAGTAAGAACGGGTAGGAACTACAACTTTATTAGATACTCCTGCCCTCAAGGAGCTTACCCTGCAGAGGGGTGGTTGACCCAGAAACAAGTGCCTACAAGAGGATAAGACTGCTGTGTAATGTACCAAGTGAGGCGGGTGTCAGGGAGAAAATCTTCCAAGGATGCTATGCAGGGGAGTCAGGGAGACATCCCAGAAGAGGGGCACTCAGTTAGATTTAAAGGGGAGGAGGCCTTTACGAAGCAGATAGTCCTTCCTCCCACCATCCCTTCCCATTCATCCATTAACCCGTCCATTTACTGAGCACCACCCTCCGTCAGATAATGTTTTAGGTGCTGGGGATATGGCTGCACCTGTCACGAAGTTCACATTCTAGCAACGGGAGGCAGAGAGTAGACAAGTATATGAGTGTAGAAGAATTTTAGATCATGGGGCAGAGTGGTGGTGGGGGGGAGGGGAGTACAATGAAGAAAAGAATACAGGTCCAGGGGATAGAAGATGACCTAGTGTTGGGTAGGTGGAGACAGCTTCAGCTACGGTGATCAGGGGAGGCTTCTCTAAGGAATGGCAGGCAGGGTGAATAATGAGTACCCCAAGACTTGGGGGAAGGATGTTCCAGGCAGAGAACAGTGAGTGCAAAGCCCCTGAAATGGAAAGAACAAGGCTTGAGGGACAGAAAGACAGAAAGCAGGCCAGGGGGCTGGTATTAACGAGTGGGACAGATGTAGGTGACCAGGAGGCAGAGCAGAAGCTTAACCATAGAGGGCTGGGTAAGCTGAGATAAGATTTTTCAATAGGTTTTTATAATTCTGAGATTTAAAGTCAAAACAAAAAACCCAGTCAATAACATTTTTTTTTTCTCACGCTTTCAAACTCTATAAAAAACACAAAGGGAAGCATGGAAATCTACCCTGCCTCCCCTCCAGTCCTCAGGCCCTCAACTTTGTTATGTAAGAACCAACACCCTTCTTTAATCTATTGCCAGAACCAGATACACTTTGCATCCTAAACAAGCTGCCAAAACAAAGCAGAAAGCTGGGCTACAACTCTCTGTAAGAGGATGTTCTAAACTTTGCAAAAACACATTTCTCTATCTTTCAAGTATGTTTATTTGGACAAGGTATACGGATATATGCACGGATGCAAGAAGCCAGCTGCAGAGAACCAAGACAAACCAGCAAAATGATTATTTAGCAGGAGGGAAAGATAAAAGCAGTCTCAAGTATAAGCAAACATTTCTGCTTCATCTAATGTTTATGAGCAAAACACGACCTCAATGTGAAGCAATGCTGAGGAGGACACAGATGCATGTTTGCCAAAACCATTCTGGGCTTGGTGAACAAGAAAAGTAGCAGGGTGTGTTTCCTCTTTTACTAGGGGCCCCACTCCCCGAGGCCACACCTTGGTGCTGGTAAGACTCATTCTTGCTCATACAGACTCATAGCAGCGGCTGTGCTTAGGAAAATGGAGCTTGGGTCTGTGTACACACAACAGCATTAAGACCATCTTCAGCTTCTCTCCCATTTCAAGTCGTCTGCCTTATTTGGACACCCTAAGTCCTGACACCTGGTTCAGGAAATGAGGGCTCATTTCAACCTCCCAGGAGAATCCCCCCCCCCCCCCCCCCCGCAATACTCCAGGATGTCATGTTAGGATACATAGAGTTAAGGAGGCATATTTTTTCATTTGTGATCTACAAGTTCTTTCTTTTGACCAGATAATTTTCAACAAAGAGGTTGAGAAGAGCATGCCTTTGGGTTAAATCTTAGTGTTGGTCTGCTTTTTAGGTTATTAAATCTGTGTGGCATCTTTAGCGTGTGGGATTTTAAATAACAGCAGAAGTTTAATTTCTGGACCTCATGAAGAAAAATTTATAAAGCTCCCCCATTCCAAATTCTACAATCCGTAGATCTGCTTTTTCTGCATTCTTAAAAGATTCCTCTGGTAGTGCCTCAAACATTAAAAGCTGCTTTGATAGGAGCTGAATTTGTCCTTTTGAAAAAATTACAGACAGACTATGTGAACATGGCATGTGAGCTTCTCACAGACCAACCTCCTGGGTGGTCCTTCTATGGGAATCATTGACGGTCATTCACTTATTCATCAACTACTGAGCAACCAATATGGGTAGGCACTGTGCTGCATCTTGAGGATAAAATGGACCTAAAATGCTAGCATTCTTTGTGCTCATGGGCCTTAGGTCTAGTGAAGGAGGGAGTGAAATTGAATAATGAGAAAATGTTTCTAAGAGAGCACATGGTGTATGTATGATATGATACACTGGTACCTCTAGGTAGAGGTAAAAGGACGGTTTTCAAGGTAAAAGGAAGGTTTGCTTTGCAACCAAAAAGCAGAAAACATAATTTGTTGGTAACACCATGGGCCAGTCCAACCCTGTCACCAAGAATGGACTCCAACAAGTAGAGGCATTTCCTGATATGTCTGGCCAATGCCAAATGCCACTCCCCGCCGGCCCCCCCGGCCCAGTTGGGCTTGAGGGGAGTCTTCCCCAGAGTGGCCTGTCTCCTCCTGTTTGGTGGTAGCTCCTGGAAGTCATGGTGCTCAGTGCAACCTACCACGTTCTTGGAGAAATGCCATGAAAATGTAACACGCATAACTGGTTTGCAAGAGAACTATTTTATGAGGTTATGAATGTATACTTATAAAATTTAAATCTGTAATTGCAACATGGGTCCACCCAAAGAAGTAGGGTTAGGGTTAGAAGTGGAAGTATCAGAAATTAGCTATTTCAGATGTTTTGTATCAGTGTTTGTTTGCTACAACTTCACTCACTTTATAATCTGTTACTAACCTTTGAGGGCCAATAAGCAGCAGCACGTGTTAAAGGTATAGGAAAAACTGTAAATGAAAAAAAAAAAGTCCAGCCATGGACTTTATCGTTATCTGTGAGCTGGAGAAAGGCCGTGACTATTCTATTTCATTGGCAAAAGAAACCCAATTCCTAGAAAATCAGAAAGTTTGAGACCCATTGGCATAGAAGGGGAAAGGAAAAGAGAAATGAAAGCACTCAGTTCCAAAAGAAAAACCCAAATATGCGTGCCCAGATTTATTCAGAGCCCACATATCAAAAAACCTATATTTGCAGACGTGATAAGTTATGGGTAATTATTTGCTTTATAAAGTGGGCTATTACATGAGATCCCCTTTTAAAAAAAACAGTACATTCCTGGGATGCACTTAAGATGAGATTCACTTTAGAGAAGTCGGACTAATATACAACCAAGGAACTGTATTGAACAAGGCCCGTAAGGGAGCCTGACGGGGCGGCCAGGAGCAGAAGAATGTATATCCAGAACAGTGTTTAACCCCTGCTCCCCAGCTTAGGCCAGGACGTGACTTCAAACAAAAGTGGAACAAAATAAAAACCAACATAGGCAGGGCAAAGTATTTGTCCTGTCACTGTTCCTTTGACTCAGCCACTGTCCCTTGGGGTCTGGCCCCCCTCCTTGTAGCCCTCTCTTCCTCTCTGTGGCAGCTGGTCTCAAAAGTGGTTTCTTTTTTTTTTTTTTAAGATTTTTTTATTTATTTTTATTTGAGAGAGAGAGAATGAGAGAGAGGGAGTACAGTAGAGGGGGGAGGGTCAGAGGGAGAAGCAGACTCCCTGCCGAGCAGGGAGCCCGATGAGGGACTCGATCCAGGGACTCCGGGATCATGACCTGGGCCGAAGGCAGTCGCTTAACCAACTGAGCCACCCAGGCGCCCTCAAAAGTGTTTCTTTACAGCAGTGGTTCAACTGGCCGGTGATTCTGCCCTTCAGGGAACACCTGGAAACATCTGGAGACATTTTTGGTTGTCACAACTGGGGAGGGAGGGCTACGGTCAGTAATGAGTAGAGGCCAAGGGGTACTGCTGAACATCCCACAGGACCATCCTCCACAACAAAGAATCATCCCGTCCAAAATGTTAATAGTGCGGAGGCTGAGAAACTCTGGTCTACAGGAGGCAAAATCATGATCATCCCTCTAGAGTTGGGATGCAGGGACTGAGTATTTTGGACTTTTCCATCTTTTTAAATGAGCTATTATTTAGTTGGAGGGAAAAACCTGCAGATCTGTTGTTCTGATACGATATTCCCTGAATCAGCTGGATAAGCCACAATGCAAGGGTTAGACTCATTGACACATGAAAATGGCTGAGCACCCACTTGAAAACATTTGGTCAAAACATGCATTCAAAGAACTGTAATGAGACACTTGGCAAGGCCGCATACTTAGTCTTAAAAAGCTTTCTCAAAAGTAATTTATGCCAATGAGCCGTAGCAAATTCACCTATTCTGTAAGTACATCGTGACTCAACAAGCCTTTTGATCCATTATAGAATGGCAACAATTATAATTTAATGAGTTATTTTCACTTACTTGTCAGAACCTGTTTGGATAATCTAAATAACTTCACATCCTCTTAACATTCCTCATGAGACCGTCTCAGAGAAAACAGGCTCAATTTTCTTTTAAATCCCCAAGCCCAGTTAAGTGACGGATGAAGCTGCTACCGCGCTGGGTTTTGGGCTAGATTCTTTTTTTTTTTTTCTTTCCCTTTCCAAAATCAGAAATCTATTTCTTTCACAGTTGAGATTTTCCTCGTCTCATTCCTCCTTTAGAGCTAGTGTAGCATATTTTAAAACTTTTTTTCCCTACAAAAATAAACTTTAGAGCACAGTTTAAGAAGCAGGTTTTTAGGAAAACTATTTTCAACCCAAAAGCAAGAGTCTCTAGGTTGCTTTCACTTCATGCTCAAAGATGGTGGGACAGGTAACAGACAAGCCTTTTCAATCTGTGGCTCTAACAAAATGTGAGTAATACCTGAACGTTTTGCTTCCTCATTTTCATTCATGGGGAACTTCTTAAAAAAAAAAACAACAAAACCCACACATTTATAGTAAACAGGTAGATCTACTCAAGGCCCTGCACCACCAAATCCCCCAAATAGGACTCCAAAACCCTTTCATCTCAAATATAAATTCCACAGAGCTCCACAAACCACAGACAAAACAAAACAAAATAACTCTGGAAACCACATTTTCCTTTCAGTCTTGGGGGCAGTAGTCTGAAAAAACACAAGCACTGTTAAAAGGTCAATAAACTAGAACTCTCAAATAACCCGCCTTTCCTGCTCTTTACTCTATCTAGCACTGTGTCAGGGAAAAAAAGCTCCGAAGTTCATTCTGTATCATTAAAAAACCCCAAAGAGTTTCAATAAAAACGTAGTTCAGGCCAATGCAAGCGGCTTCTGCGGCCAGCACGCAGCTGAGCACATCTGGAGGACCCTGGGCGGGGTCGGGGGGGGGGTGCTCCCGGGTCACCAAGGAAGCCAGGAATCTCACGTCCGCCCTGCAAAGCCAAGGACAGACAGACGCCTCGCGCGCTGCCTGCTTTACCTTCTGCCAGGGTTCCTCCTCTGCTCCTCCTGCTCCCTGGCGGTGCTGAGCTGGGAGCGCCTCCGGGCTTCCCACTCGGAGCGCGGCCAAGAGGCTGGTGAACGCCGGCCCCGGCCCCCCAGACGGGACGGGCCCCACACCCGGGCTCCCTGCCCTCCTGGGTCAGGTGCGCGGGCTTCTCTCCGAAGCCAGTTGCAAAGGCAGCGCTCGAGAGGCGCACACGCCCCGAAAACAGAGCGGGGCAGGCGTTCTCACGCCTCCTCCCTCCCCGGTACTCACTAGTTCAACACACCAGCAAACCACTACGGGCCAGTCCAAGTTCCCACAAAAAGGAGGGGGGTAGCTTTTCTTTTGTCTTTTTTTTTTTTTTTTTTTTTTTAACGCAGGTTGGGGAAAGTACCATTCCTTCAGGGTCACTCAACTGTAGCGTGCATCACACATGTGACAGGCATTGTCCCCGAGTCAGAGGCTTGCACGGAAACCAGATTCTTAGGCTTTTTCTAAGTTTCTTTCCTGGGTTTGAGATGATGGAAAGGTGTTTCATTGGCGCACAGCTAACAGCTGGTAACCTTGCCCTTCAAGCGCTGCTTTTGAGGCACTTATTATGAAATCCTTTATGGAGTAAAATCAAGAACGACTTGATTTTGATTCCCATTGGTTATTCAGAATTTTCTGATTTCCATGGTCTTTTTTTTTTTTTTTTTTTGAGAGAAATGTGGGGGCGCCTGGGTGGCTCGGTCGGTTAAGCGTTTGCCTTCAGCTCAGGTCATGATCCCAGGGTCCTGGGGTCGAGTCCCTCATCGGGCTCCCTGCTCGGCGGGGAGCCTGCTTCTCCCTCTCCCTCTGCCACTCACCCTGCTTGTCCTCTCTCTCTGTCAAATAAATAAAAGCTTAAAGAAAAAAAAAAAAGCCAGGAATGTGGCCAGGGCCAGCACATGAAGAGTATGGAAGGCAATATTAGGAACTTTAAAAAAAAAAAAAAAAAAAGAAAGAAAAAAAAAAAGAGAGAAATGTGATCCCAAAACGACTTTGCTCATCAAGCTTCCTTGAGTCGTATTTTTGGTACAGTTCACACTGTGCTCTTTTATTGCAGCCAAAAAAAATCAACAGAGACCTTCTATATTCTAGGCACTTTACACACGTAACCTCATTGCCAACTAAACCATTCTGCAGAAATCCCAGATGAGCCAGTGACAGAAGGTGAAGCCACAGGCTGTTCATATATGTGAACAGACAGAAGGAGCCAGAAACCTTCTACTCTGATAGCACAGCACTTTTTGATGTACCCCTTTCTTAGGGCTAGGACAGGATTCTGCTACAACTCTTGTCATTTTTAATACCACTGAAGTGATCTAGGGAAATTTTTCATGAAGATTATTTGCCCATAAAATGAACTAGTAGAAAGACCTCTTGTGTACGTGTGGAAGCAATTCCCAACACTGATGAAGAAATGTAAGGTTTATGAAGGGGTTGGAAATTGGAGGGGGAGACGAACCATGAGAGACTCTGGACTCTGAGAAACAAACTGAGGGTTCTAGAGGGGAGGGGGGTGGGGGGATGGGTTAGCCCGGTGATGGGTATTAAAGAGGGCACGTTCTGCATGGAGCACTGGGTGTTATATGCAAATAATGAATCATGGAACACTACATCAAAAATAATGATGTAATGTATGGTGATTAACATAACAATAAAATTAAAAAATAAAATAAAATGAAACTGTGACAATTTAAACTGCAAATTTCAAATATACCATAAAAAAAAAAAAGAAATGTAAGGTTTTTAGCAACAAAGCAGTGCTTCTAAGATGAAGAGGAAGCTACTGGATTGCACAGTATAATAAACAGAGGGCATTTTTTAACGTGTTTTTCTCTCAAGGAGTCAAAAGCCTCCATGAATGTGCCTTCACCACAACCTCATAGGGCCAGTTTTTCTCAGTGTGACCTGTTGCCCACAATCTCCCTCCCCCACCAGAATCACCCAGAGCAAGGTGGCATGTTAACATGCAGATTCCTGGGCCCAGGCCTAGACCCCCTTGAATCAGAATCTCTGGGTGAGGCCTGGGAACCCACACTTTCAACCAGGTACCCAGGTGATTCTCATGCATAGCAGTTGTAGGATCCCAGCCTTAAAACCTTGGTGGTCAGGGACTATAGCTTTTATTTCTGTGATCCCAGAACTTTGTCCCACGTCTGGGAAATTAGCAGGCAGTCAACTGTTTGTCAGAGGAGCAAAGGAGACCCTCCTTACAAAGGAAAAGGGGAAACTCACCTGGGCTCTCAGTCATGGCTGGAAGTACTGGGACATCAGAACTGGGATCACTGATCCCTAGATTTCATTGGTCTACTCTCCTGTATTTGGAGGATTGGCCCCTCTTTCAGATTTTATTTAACTACCTCTCTATCTTCCAAGATGGGGAGAAAGAGGATGGTTCATCTTCAGATTTATTGAGCAAACTGCCAAATTTGTGAGTTTCCAAGTAAAAGGGGCCAAGAAATAATCACCATGTGGAGTCAAGAGGTTTGAGAAGTCTGCCTGCTTGGACAGTCCTTGTTGAGCAGTAACAAGAGGCCTTTCCTATTGACCTGTCTCTTGTCCATGCCTATGGATGTGATTTAGGGAAAGAAAATAAAGAGTAAAGAATTAAAGGGTGGGCACAGGGATCTGTTTGAGGTGATTCCAGATTTTATCCATGTTTCCAAGATGCCTGCAGCTTTGAGTTTTGCTTTAGGGCCATGAAAATAGGTAGTTTATAAATCGGTTTCATTTGTAAGGCTACTCCAAAGTGTCCTTTTGGGGGAGAAATTACTGTATCAGTTCATTTCTACTGGGCTGTATGGGCCCCGGCCCTAACCATCATTCTTCCTGACTAGCTGGCAAGCTCGAAGCAGGTCCATCTGCTGGAATTGGCATAGTACCCCTCACAAGGTGGGAAGCCATGAGGTCCAGGAAGCAAGCACGTTCAGGTGGAAAACAAAAGAGAAGGAAGCCTGTTCCAAATAGGACAGCCAGGAGGGCAGCATTGCTGCCTGGGGGCCAAGGGAACCAAATGCTCCCATGTCCCCTGGAGCATTCATCTCCTGGGCTTTGTGGCAAATTTCACATCCTTACCTAGAGAAAGCTATGCTCAGTATGGAAGTTGTCCTGGTGACCTTTGTGCCCCCCAGTTCAATGCTGAACCGGGAAAGGCTTTGTGGACAAAAGCACAAGGACAAAATAGAGCAGAGGTAGCTTGAGATGCCACCTTTTGTCCGTGTTGTCTTGAATCCAGAAGCTAGAGAAGATGGCTTGAGACTCAAAGGGCTGCCATAATACCCACCAGAGGCACAACCCAGATTCCTAGAGAAAGGGTGTAGAAAGCCACTGGGCTCTCTTGCCAACCACCAGTGGCCAGGTAGGCAGATCCAAGTGGATGGCAAGCATTTTCTAATAGGGCTGATTTTCTTCCAAATGGACAATGGGTCCAGGGGAGCCCACAGAAGCCAGTTTACCTCATGATTAAACTAAAATAATGCTAGTCTTTAATGGAAAAAATTTCTTAAAAAATTTTTAGTTTCTAAAATATATAGCCTACTTACAAAAATTATTTGAAGTGGAAAATAGCATATCATAAGCATGCAATTAAACTAGTAAAATCAAATCACACATTAAGTCAAAGAAACAAACAAGGCTGAAAAAAAGTGACCTAAGACTTCAATAACAGCAGCAAATGGAGATAATTTCCCACTTGCACCTACCAGTGATGATCCATGCCTCAAAATCCAAAGCTGACTGTTTTTCTAATAGCTGACAAACAACTCTTTTAAACCCAGGTTATTCACTGTGTGTGCCTCCTAGTCAGCCCTCACACTACTATGGGTCCCCACTTAGCTTTTGTGTACTGATGTACATTGCCAAAGATTAAAATCTTTTTCTGCTCCACCAAGAGAAGGTCACGGAAATTACCCTGGAATTCATTGAATGCCACCTGTGCAGGGGAGGTGAGGCACCTTGGAATCAATCACGTAGAAGAAGGGGTATAATCATCCTTTAGTGGAAGAGCAGTAAAAGAAGTCATAAATAGGGCCGGGAATGGGAGCAGGTAAGCAACAGCAGGAAGGGAAAGGATTGGTGCTCTGGGTCTGAGAGAACAGGTAACATGAGCCCTTCTGAAGCCCAGTTAGGGCCCCGGGGAGTAGAAAGGACAACTCTCATGGGTCATCACTTCTGTGCCCAGAACACTGGCCAGACCAGGAGACCCATCCCATCACTATGCTGTTTAGGCGGGCTGTCTCTCTGCTGTCAGATCTGGATCATTTCTTAAGTTCAATACCACCACTGACAATCACTCTCTGCCTCTGACGATGCTTTAATAGCCTTGGGTGCTTGAGTGCTGGGGCGTTGCCTGGACCCTCCAGGGGGTGTAGTTGTAGACTTGAACACCCTATTACTTTTACAAATGCACATTTCATCTATCTGAGAACAAGTCCTATATCTTACATTTTCTTCTTTGGCCCCCAATATTGGGCCACCAGCATAACTTCACTACAACTTGTTCACTTCTCTGCAAGAGCCACATTCTACCACTTGGTTCAACTGTCACTCCCACCCCCACCAACACACACACACACACACTTCACCAGCAATAAGCTAAACTCTCTGAAGTTAACACTGAAATACAAAACATAGTTTTAACTCAAAATACAAGTTCTTTTCAAAATGTCATATCCGGATAAGGAAGCCCTTCCGTTTGTGCTGACAGGAAATGGGGTGAATTATTTAATAAATATTGAAACTTTACTGCTTGTGAACATAGTCCTCTGTTACGCTGGTGACATATTTCCTCTTGTCATTAATGGAGGAGAAAGTGGATAACTTTGGGTGAATCAGATAGATTTTCCTCAAATCATTTATCATGTCAATGTGCTTATGTCCTACTGGGCCAATTCCAAATCGGTTCACAATGGAGGGGACAAAATATGAGCACCAAGTTACTCTTTGCAAATAAGCTGTTGCAACCAACACATCATAAACCATACATTAAATATAAACCTGAGTTCGCTTTCCTGTGCTGGGAAGATCTGATATTAATCAAGTCATAGTTTGTGATCAAGGGCACAGTTCTGTGCAATGGCAAACCGTGGCTACCCAGGCAACCAAAAGTTGGAATGCTCAGGAAGGGAAAAAACCTGGCATACAATGTTGCAGGAAGACAGTGATTGACTGGAATCCCCGATTCTCGCCCTTTACCCACTCTTCTTCTACCTAATAAGTTAAACCATCAAAGACTGGAAGAAAGGAGAGAGACAGAAGGAAGGACAACCCTCATTATTAACTAGGTCAGCGGTTTTGCCTGCCTTCTTTTTTTCAAATCCTGCAGCCTTGAGACGTGGTGATTAGTATTCTTATTTCACAGGTAAGAAAATGGAGAATAACAGGATTCCAGCTCCCTGTCTCCTGTATGTCTCTGCATAGACAGATGACAGATGATGTGTGTGTATACATATATATTTAAACTGGGACATTATTCACATACCATAAAATTCATCCTTTCAAAGTATGAAATTCAGTGGTTTTTATATATTCAGACTTGTGCAACCATCACCTCTATCTAATTCAAGAATGTTTTCATCAACCACCCCCCCAAAACCCTGTACCCATTAGCAGTCATTTTCCCCATTCCCCTAGCCCCTGGCAACCCCTAATCTACTTTGCCTCTGTGGGTTTGCCTATTCTAGACATTGACATTTCACATGAGTGGAATCACATAATATGAGGTCTTTCATCCCTGGCTTCTTTCACTGGGCATCATGTTTCCAAGGTTCATCCTTGTGGTAGCATGTTAGCAGCACTTCATCCCTTTTTGCTGAATAATATTATATTGTGTGGATATACCAGGTATAACTGTATATCCCATTTCTACAGTTTATTGTTAAGCTATAGTTTTAAATTAGGAAAGATGACAGGTATCCCTATATTGCCCTGCTTCACAGGACCTTCTTGTCGATCTACTGAGCTCGAGAGAGTCCTAGACTAGAGCTCTGTGAAGAAAGCATGCTGTCTAACCTGAGACAGCTTCATCCATGTACAGTATTCTCCAAGGGCCATGCCAGGTGCCCTCGTGGAGCCTACAGCTGATTAAAGGAGAGGAGACACTATGAGCTATGACTGCATAGACCAGATGCTGTGAGCTCTGGCTGCACAGACCAGATGCTGTGACCTATGACTGCACAGACCAGACGCTGTGAGCTATGACTGCATAGACCAGACACTGTGAGCTCTGGCTGCACAGACCAGATGCTGTGAGCTATGACTGCATAGACCAGACACTGTGAGCTCTGGCTGCACAGACCAGATGCTGTGAGCTATGACTGCATAGACCAGACGCTGTGAGCTATGACTGCATAGACCAGACGCTGTGAGCTATGACTGCATAGACCAGACACTGTGAGCTCTGGCTGCACAGACCAGATGCTGTGAGCTATGACTGCACAGACCAGACGCTGTGAGCTCTGGCTGCACAGACCAGATGCTGTGAGCTATGACTGCATAGACCAGACACTGTGAGCTCTGGCTGCAGAGACCAGATGCTGTGAGCTATGACTGCATAGACCAGATGCTGTGAGCTATGACTGCATAGACCAGACGACACTGTGAGCTACGACTGCAGAGAAGTACAGCAGACTCTCTGAGAGGGGTCACTGACTTTCAATGACATTTTACACGGGTAAAAAGTATACCAAACAAGCAGCAAATGTTTATCATCCTGAAAGTAGGTGTAACAGGGCCGCTAGTAAGATAGACTTTCTGTTTCACCGGGAATGACAAATTTTGGTCCTTCAGCAAGTTATTTAGGGAAGCAAATTAATTGCCCGTGTTCTGCAATGATTACTGCCAGGTGGATCATGAAGCCGTGTATATGTGCCTATCTTCTGAGAACTGAGAGACCTGGCCTCTAAACGCGGTGTGTTACTAATTAGCCCCCGAGCTCCTGGCGCTCAGTAACCTCATCTGTAAATGGAGGTCAATAGTAACTGCCTTGACCACTTTACAGGCCTGTTGTGCAAATTAAATATTTATGAGATCATTAGCAAGCATTAAAAATATTATACAAGAGCAGGATATTGTGGTGTTTCACTGTCTCCTGAGACATAGACCATCTCAACCATTACTACCAGGATTACTTGATTCTTTTTCCTCTCCCTAATCCTCAAAAACATTTGGGTTCAGAGTTAAGTGGAAGCGTGAATTCCTTTGAGCACAGTGGGAATGGGAAGAATGTAATCAGTTTTCGGTGAGAACACGGGGTGCTATGCTTGCTTTGCATGTGTATGACAAAAACCAAGGAAGAATGGGGCAGGTGGCATTTCAGCCTGTCTTTTGCAAATGACATCTTTGATGGTTGCAAACAGATTCTATATCGTGCAAGTGCCGCGGGAGAACCGCATTTCTTCTCACTACGTAATAGATGAGCCCAGAACAAGACCAGCCCACTGCTTATGGTTCTTATAGTGCAACTTGGAATACCCGCACCTAAAAGAAAGAAGGGGCCAAGGGCCTCCACTTTATAATGTGAATTAATTTCACAGGAACATCCCAAACCTTTGTCCCTGGGCTTTATGAAAAAGCAGTCAAAAAGTTAAACAAAACAAATGTTGCCTCTTGTTTTTAATCCCTGGGAGAATCAAGGACAAGGATTTGGCGGAATCATGTCGTGATTCCATTTCCTTGGCAGCAGGAGTTTAGCAGGAGGGGTATAAAGCACGTCTACACCCTGTCCTTTTGTCCGTCCATTGTTTTCAAGTTAACAGGTAAGACAGGACACCATCACCCAGTAGGTGTAAACGGGAAAGCACTGAAGGGGCAGAGGACCTGCCTTGGGCTGCATGGGAGGGTTTCACTCTTACACTGTACAGTAGACAGGCTGAAGCATCACACACTTGTCCCCAGAGGGCACGAATGGCAAGTAAACACCGTGCCACATAAAGAAACGTGTCACCAGCTTTTCTGGAAAGAAAGGCACCCAGGACAGGAGGATTGATTTCCTGGGTGTGGTGACGTGGGGAAGAGGGAAAGGAAAAGAATAGGAGACCCAAGCAAGAAAAGCGCTGACAACACAGCTTTGCTTTGTCCCTGAGAGAAGAGCTGCAAGAGGAAGGCTCCAGAGGCATGTAGTCTAGCAGGTGTCTGCTCAGGGAGGCCCCATCTGCAGAGGGAGCCAAGCTCCCTGGGGATGAAAGCATTTATCTTGAAGAAATCAGTGGAGTGCTGGGTAAACACAGAGTCCCTGGCAGAAGGGAATTGTGCAGGAGAGCTGAGAGATGCTGATGGAATAGCTCAAGACTTTGGTTTGCTGATGGAACAGCCCAAGACTGGGGGGAGGGGACAAGGGACAAACCCTTTTTCTTTACCCTCAACACTTCTCGTTCCAGTCTGACATTTGCTTTTTTTTTTTTTTTCCTGGTGCTGCCTTCATTTTGGAATTATTTTGTTGCTGTTTTCTTTCTTTATGAAGCTGGCAGGTAACAACATTCCTGCGCCCAGGAAAGGAATTTTGTTAGAGTAAGAGATCTCCAAGGGCCATTCACCAAAGATGGGAGGAAATTCATACCAAAGGGATGCCCAATGTCTGCTGACATCTATGATCTAAGTCCGAAGTCTCCTGTAGCTTCCTGTACTGTTAGCCTGCTAAAGCAGAAGGAGGGGAGAGGAGCGGTGGTGGTGGTGGGGCGGAGAGAGGGGGAGGAAGTTGCTTCAGAGGCGAGTTTTGAGATACAGATAGAGATAGAAGGCTATTGGCAAACTCAAGTTTTTGATTCTGGACTTAATTAGGAGGCAGGTTGTAAACATCTTCAGAAAGCTCCTGAATTTATAGGTTAATTAGCATAAGCTTTTAAAGATGTACCATTTATAGCAAGACCTCTCAAAAAAGAATCTTGTGGCTGAAAACAAAACTGAAAGCCAGCTAATGATAAAGCTACAATTTGAGCATATGCTCCATGCCAGTTTGCAGGAAAATCTCTCCAGGAGAAAGAACCACTGACTCCAGCCCCTTAGACCTAAGACATGAGATTTACAGAACTCGGGTCCTAAGAGCCAAGGAAACTTGGAGTCAAGCAGTCCAAGGCTTGGATATATTTTTAATGCCTGTACTGAAAAACTGAGGCTCAAAGAAGTTGAGACACTTGCCTGAGGTCCCACAGCTGGGAGTTCTAGAGCCAGAGCAGAGCCCGGATTCCCTATCACATGGAGCCCTTTTCATTAAAACACATGAAGACACTGCTCCCTAATCGGTCAGGCAAAAGCTTCCTCAGGTGTCTGGAGGCATCTCAGGTGAAAGCACCCAGAGAGGAGGCTATCGGGCACCTCTGATGCTTAGTGAGGGTCACTGGATGATACTTGTCTAAGTTCCCAGCTTTACTGGAGTGCATTTGAAGGGTGGCCCAGAAGATATGTCCACATAAAATCTCTGGAACCTGTGAATGTTTGGAAAAAGGGCCTTTGCAGATGTAATCATTAAGCTAAGAATCTTGAGATGAGATCATCCTGGATTATCTGGGTGAGCCCTAAATTCAATGACAAGTGTCCTCCTAAGAGCAAGGCAGAGAGAGCGATGACCAAGAGAGAAGACACAGAGGGGAGGTCATGTGAAGATGAAGGCCGAGATCAGGGTCATGCAGCCACAGGCCACCACAGGCTGGAAGAGGCAAGGGAGAGTTCCCCCCGAGAGCCTCTGGAGGGAGCGTGGCCCTGCTGCCACCTTGGGTTTGGACTTCTGGCCTCTGGAACTGAAAGAGAGTAAGTTTCTGTGGTTTTAAGCCCCCACTGTTAGAGCAGATTCAGGAAACTAATACATTTACAATCTCTATGGATACAACCAATCAGAAGAAACAACAGTAACAAAAAAAGATAAGGATCACAGAACGGAGAAGCAAAACATGGTATATCCATATAATGCAATATCATTCAGTCTTGAAGGAAATTCTGGCACATGCTACAACACGGATGAACCTTGAGGACATTGTTCAAGGTAAAGTAGACATACACACACACACCTGGATACTATATGATTCCACCTATATAAGGTACCTAGAGTAGTCAAATTCATAGAGACAGAGAATAGGATGGTTGTTGTCGGGGCTTGAGGGGGAAGAGGCGAATGAGGATTTACTGTTTAGTAAGTATAGCGTCTCCGCTTTACAAGCTGTAAAGCGTCATGGAGATGGATGGTGGTGAGGGTTGCACCACATCATGGATATATTTAATACCACTGAACTGTACACTTAAAAGTGATTAAGATGGTAAATTTTATGTTAGGTGCATTTTACCACATTTTTAAAATGGAAGGGAAAAAATCCAAAAGGCAGGGACCAAAGCATTTACAAATTCACAATCATAACGTTTCAATGATGGGGTCTGAGAATGAAGGCACGGGAGGAGGGTGGAGTGTTGAGACCTGTTGGGTTCACATGGGGAACCAAGTCAAGCTGACTCAGAAGTTGGTCACATGTCAGTGTGCTACTCAGGCGGGACATTGTTCTAGATCACACCCTTCTGAGGAGGTCGGCACTCCCGCTGGGTGGGTCTTGACTCTACCATGAAGCCCATACAAACGACTCCCAGAAGTCCCAATTCTGCAGGCACCGTGTGCAAAGCCTCCACAATGTCCACCTGACAGACGGACCTCACTGGAACCCGAAGCCAAGGGGTGAGGAGCTTCTGCAATTACCGCCAACACCCACTCCAAGGGGGGGAGCTGGAGTAAGCAGATGTTTCTACAAAATGGCATGTTCTTGGACCTGGTGTGTATTTTAAACATTCCTTCTCACAGCTGTTGAACTAAATCCGAGGTCCTCGATAGCACCCCCTGTCTGCTGCCTCCCCAACTCTTTTTAGGGAACACAGTTCCCTCCATGGACTGAGACAGCTGTTTCGATCCACGCCTTCTGTAAACGTGGCTGGCTTAAATCCGGGGGCTATGCTCAGGGTCTCCCCATCGCTCTTCCTACAGCCAAACATCTGGGAGATGGTTCTGATATTTTATTACTGTTGTTCTAAAACGCAATTTCCCCCTTGCTCCCAACTCAATGCGTTTATTTCAGTCTTATGCAGATCAAACTTGGGAACCCCAAAGGAAATGCTGTGGGGCCCTCCCCTCCGAGCTCCAGGGAGGGATGAGAGACATGTTTAGGGGACAGGTGGGGAGCGCCCACCACCACACTTTGAGTCTTGTGGTCTGACCACCTGGACTTCATGCTGCACTCTGGATAGGGCACAACCAGCTTCTCCAATAGCTTTCCTGCAGGGGTGCTTCTCCGAGGGCCCAGCATTGACCCCACTTGGGCCAGCTATTAAACTGGAAAGGCCATGAAAACTCTGCCTCCCCCCCAGCTGTGTATGGAGGGTGGGTCCACCTCTGGGTTTCCCTCCTGCCAGTGCTCCCACTGTTTTGTGCCCTGAGTTCTGCAGTAGTCTCCTCCCTGTCTCTACCCTCACCCCCTTCCCAACCATTTTTTAAAAAATTCGAGGTAAAATTCACATCCCATAAAATAAACCATTTAAATGTGAACAATTCTGCAGCATTTAGGACAGTCACAATGTCGTGCATTTACCGCCTTTATCTTGTTCCAAAACATGTCATCGCTCCAGTTGGGTACCAATGAGCAGTTACTCTTATTTCCCACCCCACCCCCCGCCCCCCCAACTCCAGGCAACCTCCAGTCTGCTTTCTGTCTCTATGGATTTACCTCTTCTGGATATTTCATCTACATGGAAGCAAGCCGTATGCAGCCTTTTGTGTCTGGCTTCTTCCACTTAGCATAATGTTTTCAAGGTTCATCCATGTGGTAGCGGGTATCAGAAGTCCTTCCTTTTTTAGGCTGAATATTATTCCTCGTCTGTATATCCACATTTTGTTGGTCCATTCATCCATGCACGGACACTGGGTTGTTTCCATCTTCTGGCTGTTGTGAACAGAGCTGCTATGGGTGTGGTTCTATGTGTATCTGAGGACTCCCATGCATTCTTTTTTTTTTTTTTTTTTAATATTTATTTATTTATTTCATAGAGAGAGCACGAGCAGGAAGGGCAGAAGGACAGGGAGAGAGAATCTCAAGCAGACTCTGAGCTGAGCGCAGAGCCCAACACAATCCTGAGATCATGACCTGAGCCAAAACCAAGAGTCAGCCGCTTAACCGACCGAACCACCCAGGCACCGTCCCATGCGTTCTTTATACAGCAATGTGATCCAGTCACGTTCAACTCCAACTACAGTCGCTTCAATGGCTTCCCACCATTCTTCGGATAAAGCCCAAAGTCCTGAATATGACTCTTGAAGTCCTCATGCTCCGGTCCTTCCCCGCTCCCCTAGCGTCATCTCTCCCACCTGCGCTCCTGCCCATCTGACTTTTGTTTCTGCTCTGCTTGTCCTTTGCCTCTGGGCCTCTGGAGGCTGCTCCTTCTTCCTGGAAGCCCCTTCCCCAGGGTAAAAGACAAGAGCTTGTAGCAGTCACTTCCTTATCTCCCCAATCCAGTTAGCTACACTAGGTCCTAGCACAGAGCCAATGCGGGCCCTTCTGTGTCTCCCAGAGAGGAACCCCCCCGATCCCCCAGAGCTTGCCCTGGGATTAGGGAAGCTATGCTAGACCTCGCTGGGCATCCCACAGCAGCTGCCCACAGACACCTGGGGGCCTCTCAGATTTGTGCCCAGGGTCTCTGAAACACGCCCTGCTGGGAGGTTTGCATGTGGTTATGGCGATTCGGTGCCCTGGTGTCTCAAAGCTGCAGGACCAGTTGGCTGCTTTCCCAGGTGCTCTGTGTCCTGACGTACCTCTGCCCAGGACACAGTCTCCACCCTGAAATGTGGGCTGGATATGAGGTAATCTTTTCTTTCTTTCTTTTCTTTTAATCAGATCTGGTTAAGGCCCCACGGGGGGGGGGGGGGGGCGGTGGGGTGGGGAGTGGGGAGTGGGGCAGAGACTCCCTCTGAACTCCGGCCCCTAATTCCACAGGATGGGCTCTGGCCCAAGAGGGGCTCCGCTCAGCCCAGAGGCAGCCGCTGGTGGGGCCGGGGCTGAGAAAGCAGGAACCAGGCTCTGTGGCAGGAGGCAGTCACACCTGAACCTGACGGGTTGGCCCGACCCAAGCCCCAGGGTGTTCTGGGTCACACAGGATGTGGTTTTTAAGGGTGGGGAAGTGTATGCCTTCACCTTTCACCCACCCTTCCTTTGCTTCAGCTCTGAGCCCCTGCTCCCCGAGTGTGCCCTCTCACACGCACACCCGTACCCGCGAGAGCGCACGTGGACACGCACAGACACGTGCTGTCTGACGTCTAAAACTAGTCTCATAGGACCCTTCCTTCTCCATAATTCCTAGTGGTCCCCTTATCACTTTGGATTAATTCTCCATCATTCCAACTGCACATGAACGTTTAGTAGAAACTGCCTGTGAAGACAGCCCGACCCATTAAATCTCTGAGAGAGCGATCCGTCATCGACGACTACTTGCTTTCCTCCAGTGGTGAAGATGGAGGAAATGGAACAAGGGCCTCTTTGGTGCTTCTGACGGCTTCTGAGGAGCATGACGGTAGCTTTGACGGGAGCCACTTACCTCCAGGACTTTCCCTGTGATAAACTGGTGACAGGCTTCGCATTTCACCCCGAAGAGCCCCTGGTAGTCCTTTTCACAGTACGGGGCGCCGTCCCTGCAACACAGAACGCCGTTCAGCTCCTGAGGGGGGCCGAGGGGCAGGGAAGACACCAGGACCGAGTCCTCGGAGCCCTTCTCCACAGAACGGTAGCATGCCGGCACTCTCCCCCACCCGGCGTCCGCACGCCTGGAGACCTGGTCAGACATGACCACAACGCGGGGAACCACACCACGTGGACAGAGGGCTCTGGTTCTCCCGGCTACACAGAAATTACAGCCAGATCACCACATGGTTACCCCTGCTGCTTCCCTGTTGCCTCAGAACTAACTAGCAAAACACTGGCTCCATTCCCTCTCCGCACCAGGCCAGATGGGCTTCAGATGTGGCGGCAGCGTTCACCCTCCTCTGAGGAGGCCCCAAGGCCACCTTCCCCTCACAGCTTCCTTGAGCTCCCACGTCATCACCTCCCGGCAGCGCTGAGATGCTGGGTCCTCCGCCCTCAGGAGGCCCGAGGGCTGCAGGGCCTGCTCATCCAGCCTCCCAAAACCTCATTTACCTCAGAGCACAGTAAAAATGCTGTTTTCTAGGTGTGCCATTGAGCGGAAGAGTCAAAAAGCACACCGCAGAGCCCCGTTACCTACTCCCACACAGCCTTTCCGGTTAGTTTGACAGTCGGGCACTTTCCTGTCTCTTCTTCCTTCGGCTGTGCGTCAGAAATCACCTGTGAAGTTTCTTCCTTCTGCTACAGGCCTTTGGGCTTCTCCCCGACCTACAGACTTGGATGTCTAGGGGGTGGGGCTCATGTTACTTTTGTTGTTGTTGTTTCACTCTGTTCTTAAATTAAATTCACGTAACTCTTTTGAATAGCTATTTAACCTGGTTGGAGAACATTTTTTAAAGCATAGAAGGGTTTATAGGGGAAAATTTTCCCTCGTTGCCACTGGACGCCCATATTCATTCAAAAAAAAAAAAATGAGGGAAAGTAAAATTACTAAATGCTTAATTGATGACAACATACCGTGTAACATTATGTCAGCTTTGCTAATTGTTACATTAGGCAAGGATTCACATTTCATTAAATTTATTGCAGGCAGACTATGGCAACAGCAGCAGAATAAAATTCCTTTTATAAAAACTAAAGAAGTTCTACAGCAAAACTGCGTATTGATGGTGGGATGCTAATGTCTCTCACTGTGTCCGGTGGGGGGGCTGGGGGGACCCTCCCAAGGATCCCGCGGCCTGGGCCCCAGCCTTACTTGCTGATGTACTCCCCGGTGAGGACCTTTCCGCAGGACTTGCACTTGAAACATCCCAAATGCCACTGCTTGTCCAGGGCCAGGAGGGCCTGCCCGTTCTTGATGTCCCTTCCGCAGCCGGCACAGTCTGGAAAAGCGCAGCTGTTAGCAGTTACTCCACGTGTGTTCTGTGAAATCCCAACACGCAGGCCGGCTCTGAACCCCGGTGTGCGCCCATCCCACACCCAGCAAACAGTGACTTAAGCACCGTGTCATTCCACTCCCTTTCCCTGCGCTGAGTCTTTCTTAGCCTCACACAGCATGGAAACTCCAGGAACCTCAGTGGATCCAAGGGGATGGATGTCCTTCCTCCATTCATTTCCTTGGGGGTGACTGAAATACCCCCGAGCTCCAGCTGGCGCAGGGAACATTTAATTACATTGTCTTGGCTGTGATTTTCAGAAAGCTCTCCTAGGCCTCTATTAATTGAGGGCACATGTGAGTAGCTGAGCATCTCATGCTGGATGCCTCACTGAACAATATATATGGGATTCCTGGAAAGCAGCCCATGAATCTCATTTTTGTAAATGGGACTCTCCTGCTTTATCATCCTAAACTAGACTTTTGAAGATCTGTGATCATCAGTTGAATAGCTCTTAATTCCTTAGCTTTAAATTCTCCATGGCAGGCTCCTGTGGAAGCAGATGAAGGAGAAAGTGTTTCTTTGTGGTAAAGGGCGTGGGCTCTGGAAGGAGCTGGCCTGGTTCCTGGGTCCCAGCCCAGCACAACAACTTGTTGGCCGGTTGTCCCCCTTTCTAAGCCTTGGGTTTCTTCATATGGAAGCGGGGGCCTTATGAGTGCCTGGCTCAAGCCTCTGACGAGGATTCAATGAAATAATGGTTATCACTGAGGCTGGCATGTGGGAAGTGGCCCTATAAACGTTTCCTATTATTATAATTGCCATTATTCTGATGATTGAATACTTCGTTGTTAGGGACGTTGAGTATTTAAAAGAACCCAGAAGAATGTAAATTGATGCAACCTTTTTGGAAAGCAACACAGACATCCACAGACAGTTAAAATCAATGCAGCTGAGCAAATGAAACCCAGCATTGCTGGGAGGTTGGCCATCATGTCCCTGCTGATTAGAGGAAACACTCATGCAATAAAGCTATGCCCAGACAAGGCCACTTGGCGCACAAAATGACGAAACGCCCCCTTCTTCCAACCCCATGTGTGAAGACTGCATCTTTACTAGTGATATTCCTAGCCCTACTTTAACTCTCTCTCCTCCTAGAAAAACTTACTGAGATGCCCATTCACTGACCTGCTCCTGCGTCTTGACAGAACCCAGCCCAGAACTGCTCGCACTGCCTTGACTCCTCCTCAATGCCACCCAGCAAGCGCTCCCATCCTAGGACAGTTCCTTCAGAGATGCTCACGATTCCCCTGCTGTTCTCCCTTGCTGGGGCTTAAGTTAACTTGACTATCCCCCCTCCTTTTTTTTTGACTACAGGTGTGTTTCTGGTGATCTTTGGTCAGTGGGTATCAATGTACCTTTAGATCCAGCAATTTCCTAAGATTTTAGTCTAGAAATAAATTTGCAAATAAGTGTGCATATGTGTGTGTGTCTGGCATGTGTCCATGCATGTATTCCCTGAAGAAAATACATGTATTTCCTGCAGCACTTTTGTAACAACAAAACTGAAAACAGCTGATGGGGACATTAATGAGGAGCTGGTTACATTAATTATGGTAGAGTCTGGAATACTGGAATAGTATGTACTGTTAAAAAGAATGAGTCAATTTGTGTGCGGACATGGAAAGATGTCCAAAATAGATTAAGTTAAAAAAAAAAAAAAAGCAACCTGTGGAACAGTAAGCATACCATAAGCTCATTTACAAAAAATTAGTGAAGGGTATATATATGTTTGCACACATGCTTGTATAGTAAGTAAAACATTTCTTAAAAAAGAAAATTGAAATGCCTAAGATATTTTCCTCTGTGGAGGACTTTTTACTTCACATCCTCTGTGTTGTTTGAATTATTTTTTTGTTACCACGAGAGTGTAAAAAAAAAAAAGAGCAAATATTTATAAAGTTAAAAATATAATTGCTATACAAGTTCTAAATTATTGCAGATTAGGATTTCTGTAAGTATTGCCCATTATTAGCTGAGCGAGTATTATATGATCACAAAGCATTATTTTTTTAATTTTAAGCTGGAGTCTATATTTCCCAGCATCTCAACAAAAAACTTTATAAAGGGGATCTCACGTCTGGTAGTTTACTATAGGGATAAAAATGGAAGGCCATGATATTTGCTCATACATACAATATTTAAAGGTTAGGAGCACAGGATGAGTTTAAGATGAATTGACAGTTTTTAATCCAAGTTGAACCGAATTTTTTTCATTCTTCTGATTAGATCATGCCCACTAGGTGGCAGTAAAGATTTAAAATAATAAGGAAGATGCTGGTTGGTAGATTTTTTAGGTCAGAAATAAATTTTAGAGATGGCTTTCAGTTTTAGAAACTGAAGACGGTTGGGCTCAGGAGGGTTGGCAGAGCCATTTAGGGTCTCCCCCTGCACAGCCCTGAGATCTAGGGAGATGGAAGGCCTAGGGATGGTAACAGCCCAGGCTTTGGAATTAGGAGGACTTGAGTATTAACTTGGGCAAGTTACAGTCTCTGAACCCTCACTTCTTCATCTGTGAAATGCCAACATGATGTGCTTTGCACAACACTTAGAACGTTTGGTCCATGTTAGCCTCTCAATGTGGCTCCACCTTTCTTTGGTGGGAGCAGAGCTGGGACTAGAAGCCATGTTTCTGGATGGTAAGTCTTGCTCTCTTTACAAGCACATTAGTGCCCAGATATCCCAGAGCTCTGAAAGCAGCTGAGACACAATTTGAGAGCAATAACGATTTCTCTGATCATTCTGCACTGAGGGTTTTGGATGAACCAGACACCATGTGAGGGCTTTATAAAGAGGGTACCATTTATTATTCAGTCATATAGTCAAAATGCCTGCAGTCTGGAAGTCTCTGACCTCACAGGTGGTGTCCCATACTTCTCAGATCCTCTGGGCCCTGCAGTGTCCCACGGAGAACAGATGTTCTGCAATTGACTTTGATAATGGTTTATAGAGAAGTGTTCACCAAATGCTGAATGTCTAGAGCTAGTCAGCTGGTAAAGTGGGGCTGGAAGCAGAGACGGGGATGAGCCACTTCCTCCCAAACCTTTAGACATAAATCAAGAAAATCAAAGACCACCTCCGAGAAAGGAGAATACTGGCCCACACTGGCTGATTCCAAGTATTCTGGCATATGCCACAGAGGCTACTCACTCATTCCTCTCTGGACAAAACCATAAATTCTCCACCTAAGCCTGATGTCATGCTGGGAAAAGTGGAAAAGATGCAGAGACAAAAAGATGCGTGCTGGATTGTTCACTCCTCCCATGCTCATCCCAACTAAGCTCTTTTATAAAGAACAAAATGTCCTACTCTGTATCTTCATGGTTTTCAGCTATTGAGAAAATTGTTTCCACATCACTGAAGCAGCTGCTGGTAAATATAGAAAGCTGGCGATTGGCACTGGAATTATTGCCGAAGTCAGAAATAGGTGAATATGGAGCCCACCATCAAGGAAGTCAAACACTCTAGCAACTTGCCATGTATTCCATCAAAAACAAAGAATCACCAACTGTGGCAAGAGAAAAACACAACAACCGTAAACACTTTGCCTCAAATCTTTCATTCTTGGCTCAAGAGCCAAGAGAAGAGCAGGAATTTGGCTACTTAATGTCTGAGTTAAACTAATATCCAACCACACACCTGGTTCCATATTTGTATCACTTTGTTCCAAGGCAACAAATATCCTTGAAGACAGGGATCCTGTCTGCTTTTATTAATTTATTAATTTATTATTTTGCATCAGGTCATGCACACCTGGGCTTTGAAAGTATTTAAGTTGAAGAAGGTGACAAATGGCTCTCGGCAAGAAAAGTTGTATTCCCAAGCCAAGAAAGATGTCCTCACTTGGGCGGCACTTAAGGTCCTATCAGACTGGATACCTATGTTCTCCTTGAGAACTATTTCTGCCTTTTTAGAATTTCTCACTTGGAAAAGGTAAGGGCCAAAGAGATGCCTTACTCTGTGAAGATGCCTCTCTAGAGAAGAGGGCTGAGGACACGGAGCTCTAGAAAAGAAAACCAGGTGGTAACTAAATGCCACTCCCTCCTGCCTAGGCCTGCATGCTTCAGTGACGCCCAGAACCATTAATGAAGACGGACCTCACCATTCACAGTGGCTACCCATCTGGGATCAAAGCTCTCAGAATACAAAATGGGGATTTTTCTAGTGTTTTGGAATTTTGGACCATGGTTTAAAAGCTGAAGATCATGGTGGTAAATATTCCATCTCCTAAAGAAGGATGCCAGGAATAGCCTTGCAGGACTTTCCAAAAGACAGACTTCACCCGGTGATTACCAACCCCTATTGCCCACTTACCTCTGAAATCAGAAATTTGAAAATGCATAGAAGAGTCAGCAGGGAGCTGTCCACACAGCAGGAGTGTGGGGGCGTTCTCTCCCCTCTGCTGTGACAGGGATTAGAGGACCCTGGGGGGAAGTTTAGGAAGAACCGAGAAGTTTACTGAGTGGGGAAGCTCAGGCCCTAGGACTGCTATGGGTCCAAGAAAAGCTTGATGTTAGAGTTCTTGGAACAAACTGATTTTAATGTCCTAGAGCTTGGAAGCACTCATAAACAGAAAAAACTTGAGCCTGCTGAATTTGGAAGATTTGGAAGGCAGGAAGCTGGTTGGAGGCAGAAATGGCAGGCTAAGGAGCGGATAGAGTGGGAATGGCATTCACTTCCACCATTTGGCTCACTGGGGGATGCACTTATGTCTTGTGACTGGTACCCATGCCCAAGCATCTAGAATGAACCCACTGAACAAAGCTGTCTACTGAGGGTGGGGGACTTCATTAGTAAGAGCATAGGAGACTACAAGGGAGCAGGACCTGAGGCTGGGAGGTGGGGGGAGTTTGTTGCAAGAGGTTAACCAGAAATTGCATGCTTTTGTCAAGGAACTCAAAGTGCACCCCCATAAAAATTGTCTCCAGCCAGTGTTAGCTGAGAGAGCAGCATGACAATGCCAGGTTCCTAACACCTCTTCCCTTCTACCTCCAATCACCCTTGTCCCTGCCTGGCCCACAAAGGAGCCACAGGACAGGAAGGAGGTAAAGAAAGAGCGAAAGAAGATGTTGTGCCCACTGTCAGTCTCTGGTTTGGGTCGGGTCTGAGCTGGGCCAGGGTGTGGCTCTGAAACAGATGTGAGGATCAAGTTTTCAACTGGTCCAGACTTCTACGAGCTGAAGGTGACCAGAAAGCTATGGGATCCACCTAAGGTAGGATTAAGGGTGGGAAAGGGAACTCTGATCAAGGATAATACAAGTAACAAAAGGGAAAAATAAGGCTGTTCATTGTTATGTCCCACGTGTGCTTTGGACTGTTGTATACACAAATTGTGCATTTCCCAGCAGTTGAGGACTCTGGAAGCAAAGAGACCTGGAGTGGAAATCCAGCTCTGACACTGAGCCGAGGGGCCTTGGGCAGGCTAGGTAACCACTGGGTTTCAGTGTCTTCATCTGTAGAATGGGTAGGTTGGCAGTACCCAACTTCCTGGGCTGCCATGAGGACTGGACGGAGTGTGGGTGCAGGTACACACTCAGTGTCTGTTCTCACAGGTGCAATAATCTCACAAAACCTGCGTTTCCTCCTCCCCTTAACAAACAGGCAAGGCCCACTGTCAGCCCCCAGGGAAGGCATTTTGGTCTGTGTGGTTCCATCATCATCATCCTCATCATCACATTACCGTAACTATTATTATAGTTACTATCCAGATTTTAACTTTTGAAGAGTCTGGTGCATCCGTTCTCTCTACCCACACTCTCGGGGCTCCCGCTAACCTGGAAGGGCAGTGATTATCTGCATTTTACAGATCACAGAACATCGGAGAGCCAGAGGGACCTTCAAGACTGTTTGATGGAAATGCTTCACTTTCCACTCAGGATACTCAGGTCTAGGGTAGACCTCAGCTTTGCACACAGCCACACAGCTGAATGGTGTCCAATTAACTGCACAGCGGGAATCTCCTGTTCTCAAGGGCACATGGACTCGGGCCTCTACAGCTTACAGGGCTTCTCTGAATCTAAACCTCCACTCGCAGGTCTGTCTTCCTGATTATCATCCCTTGTGCTATCCATGAGCAAAAGATGGCACCAGAGCACAAGGCATTCACTGGGGTAGAGAGACTGTGAAAGTAGAGAATTGTTGTGAAAATAAATAATAAATATTTATGAATAAAAATAAATCATTGTCATGTAAATTGTAAAGGGGACCAGAGAGAGACTTTCCTCCTGTAATTGATGCTTGCTGATGTCCTGGGATGTTATAAAATGTCCCCAGGGATTTTGAGTCAGTTCTGAGTATTTCCTTACTTTGCTGAAAAAAAAAAAAATTTTTTTTTTTAAGACTTTATTTATTTGACAGAGAGAGACACAGTGAGAGAGGGAACACAAGCAGGGGGAGTGGGAGAGGGAGAGGCAGACTTCCCGCGGAGCAGGGAGCCCGATGTGGGGCTCGATCCCAGGACCCTGAGATCATGACCTGAGCCGAAGGCAGACGCTTAATGACTGAGCCACCCAGGCACCCCTGAAAAAAATTTTAAAAATTAAGAATAAAAAGAAATCAAGTTTCAGTATTCAAACTGCTGCCCTTATAAGCTCCAGAAAATTTCAGCTTTCCCTGGAACCCTTTTTTAAAAATAATAATGAAACAGAAACTCTATTTGTCATCACTGGAGATTAGCGTACAAGGTCATGGCTATGCACGGGGATGAAAAATAAACAGAAGCAAAATCATTTCATATTTAGATTGTTATTATTAGAAAGTAGAGTAAGACTTTGGAGACCCTATAAAATATTCAAGTGGCATCCTTTTAATAGACCGTTAACTACAGGCACTTTATCCCTGACCGGGACTCAATCTAAAGAGCTTCAAGGAAAAAAACAAATCAAAACCAAAACCAAATTTAAGTTCCAGAGTTTGGTTCACTTGAAATCCTGAATTTAATGATGTCGGATCTTGGCATTCAACTCTTCTTACAGGACATGGATTTCTCATTATCTGTGGGATAAAATGGTGAAGGTAGAATGCAGGAGAATAGCTGTTCTATCCAAATGAGAGGGGAGAACAGACACAAGAGCAGAGTAAGCTGATTCTTTTTTTTTTTTTTAAAGATTTTATTTATTTATTTGACAGAGAGAGACACAGCGAGAGAGGGAACACAAGCAGGGGGAGTGGGAGAGGGAGAAGGATGCGGGACTCGATCCCAGGACCCTGGGATCATGACCTGAGCCGAAGGCAGTCGCTTAACCAACTGAGCCACCCAGGTGCCCCGAGTAAGCTGATTCTTTCAGGTTAACAAGCTGCCTTGGACACAAGCCTTCAACCCATGTCAGCTCAGCCTCGGACACGTGGATTCCTTCATGGGAATAACAGTTTGGAGGCCCAGGGTGGTTGCCCACTTTATACAGGACTGATAGTTCCAGTTTGCTAGGGTTCCCATCCCTCCACAGAGTCTAAATGTCAACTGCTACCTGTTGTCACTTTGGAACTGACCTGTGCACTCAGGGGACTAGCCTGGCTTTTTCTGTAGGCCCTTCAGTTTGCAACCCATAGATTAAAAAAAAAAAATCTACACTCTCCTTATGTTACTATTAATTTTTTAATAAGAGTTGGCCTAGAGTTTTAAGGTCTTTAAGATATAAAGGATTTGGGTATTTGAAAGCCTTTCCTTGACCAGAAAGGCCACATCATATTTAGTAGTGATAGGAATATCGATCTAACAAGAGGATATGGTTGAATGTAAACTTCCTTTCATCATCTGTGCTGTTCAGTGTGGTCAGGTTCCAAATCAGACCTTTATGAGTTGACAAATATTGACAGTCCACAGTCCAGTTTTTTAATTTAAAACAAAGTCACCAAGTTCTTTTTTAGCATGTCATGGCAAATAGCACGGGGTGGGGTCACCATCCAAAAGGATAGAGAAGGACCAAAACACAATGTGAAACTGCAAACGTGTTGGGCTAAGCACTTCTCAAGAATTCATTTTAAAGGGGCCCCTGGGTGGCTCAGTCGGTTAAGCGTCTCCCTTCGGCTCAGGTCATGATCCCCGGGTCCTGGGATCGAGCCCTACATTGGGCTCCTTGCTCAGCAGGGGGCCTGCTTCTCCCTCTCCCTCTGCTGCTCCCCCTAATTATTCTCTCTCTCTGTCAAATAAAGAAAGAAAGAAAGAAAGAAAGAAAGGAAGGAAGGAAGAAAGAAAGGAAGAAAGAAAGTGAGTTTTAAAAAGCACTTTCTGTTCTGAAATTCTAGTCTGCCATCAGCCAAAAAGCAATATGAAGTCACAAGATAAATATTGGCAGGGGTAGGGAAGTGGGGAGGGGGTGTTCATGCAGGTACAGTGTACTTGCCATTCTATGGCAAAAGGGGGTGTCAATGCTATAAGTACTTCATATCTCAAAACACTAAAAATGAATTCTTTTCAAAGGTTATGTGCTGCTTAAATATGTAACCTTGAACCAGACTTTTCCATAATAGCTCATGTCCCTGCTTAGGTCAGCTGCTTCCTTTGCTGTCTTGATGGCCACTATGGAAACATCACAAGCCAGAGCAGACTTGGACCTGCTATTTTTAAATGAAGGTTCTTGTTATCTTTGGAAAACAATACTGTGCAACAAACAAGTTTTCGTGGGCCATAATAGCAACAGATTATCAGCCTTCATCAGGAAAGTGGAAGGCAGGCTTAGCAGCGAGCCTTTTTCCAAGTCTTCCAAATCCTATCTTTCCTTCTTTTAAACCGTGTATCGTATATACTTGCAGAATTTCAGTTACATTGGTCATAATTTTTATAAATATAGACCATTTACACATTTGAAACTTCCAATTCTAATCCCTAAACCAGTACTCACAGATTTCTGTTAGGAGTTATTATGAATTCTCAAGGTCAAGAAGTCCTCTCCTTCAACTAGTATTGTGTGTTTTTCCCATATTCATGACCAGGATCTGAATGGAAAATTAAAAGGAGCCAGATTGTTTGCCTTTCCTGTGCATTAACTGACTATGAAATCACTATGCAGGAATGTCATGGCTAATGTTAGGCAGGATGATAAACATCAAAGAAATAGAAGACAGAGTCTATCATGGACTTGGTACCAACCCAGACCTGCACCCTGAAAGCATTAGAATGGAGAGTCTGAGAATCTCTGCCAGTTGCCTTTGGATGATGGCTTTGAATGGCCCATAAACATGCCACAGCACCCAGCACTGGACTTGATATTGATTCCAACAGGACTTATTTCTCACTGAGTCTCCCATGACCTGCTTGCAAAAGGGTGAATGATATGGGGGCCTTATATGCAGTGAGGATGCCAGATACTTAAGACTATGCATTATGGAACAGAAGAATGCGTACTTTGGAAAGGATATTGAAAACTGATAAAAGTTGGGAACATTAACATCTGCTTAAAGACAGTGTCCACTGCCTTGCATAAGAATCTCCTGAACTCTTTCTGGAGCTTACAAGGGCAGCACTTTGAATACTGAATTCTTCTACTCTCTGAACTACAAATAAACTACAAATAAAAATTCTAACACGCTGGGGTGCCTGGGTGGCTCAGTCGGTTGAGTGCCTGACTCTTGATTTCAGCTCAGGTCATGATCTCAGGGTCATGGGATCAAGCCCTGCACTGGGTTCCGTGCTCAGCATGGAGTCTGCTTGTCCCGTTCCCTCGGCTCCTTCCCCTGCTCTCTCTCTCTCAAATAAATCATAAATAAAAATTATAACATGCTTGTATTTCCTGGAGATGTGATGAGATTATTTGATGGGAAATAAAAAATATTAGCATAAAACATTAGCACTATTTTCTCATCTGCTCTCATTTTCAGGTTTAAGGTCCTATTAAGGAGAACTTGTGTGTGTGTGTGTGTGTGTGCGTGCGCACGCGTGTGCAGGCATGTTCATGTGCATGTTTCTAGAACCATAACTGAAAAATGGAGGCAGGCTACATTCATGGAATAAACCACCATCCTCATAAGTATAATCACAACTGCCAAATTCCCAACTAACAATTTCAGAACCCCAGCCGGTGGAGGACAGGCCCAAAGGCTACTTTTTGGGCCCCTCCCCTGCAACTGTCAGTCTGAATTTGCTTCACATGGTTGCTCAGTATCATTTCTGATGATGCACACATCACAGAGATTCACCAGAGATCAAAAGTAGGATTCTCTTTTGACTGAAAATGCCACCAGGACAGCAAGAAGCAGCTGGGAGTCATGGGAACAAAGCCAAATACTGCCCAATCATGGGATGCTCTTGGAAAAGGCTGTGGCCACATGGAAGCCTCAAGGAGACTGATTCCCAGCCTGCATGAGTGAGGAGTCAGGCCATAGCCTCAGTGGCCTGGGCATCCTTGCCACGGGGCCTCCCACAGGTAGAGTGAATGACTATGCACCTAGGACACGGCTCCACCCACACGTCTCTGTGGGCTTGGAGCAGTTCTTCTTTCTCCTTACAGTGTATAATCCAGATATGCCTCGTAAACATTGCTTAATCCCTGAGCCATCCCTCAAAAGGGCAACTGTTACACGTATTTGTGCAGGAAGACAGAACTAACGTGTCAAAGTTCAGAACCTGAGTCCTCAGCACTGCGGATACTCTGCTGGACAAGGTGAAGAGAACTGGGGGTCAGACTTCTACCAGCAGGACTAAGTAGTCCTCTGCTCAAGTTATGGCCACCAATGGAGGAGGAAAACAGGCAGAAAAGCGGAAGGAAGGAAGAGTAGGGAAGGGAGCAGGCAGAGTAGGGAAGAGTAGGGAAGGGAGCCAAATGAAGGCTACCTGGGGCCATCCAATGGCGCTCATGCCACAGCCTGCCACACTGTGAACGTTAGTGGACACCAGCCCAACGGTTTCTGGGGGAGATTCAGAAAGTTGGTAGTCCCTGCTTTTGAGATTTGGGATAGCCCTTGGGAAACCCCTCTTAAAATTGTGCCAGGACCAAATGAATTAAAAACAGGGGCTCAAACCAACACTGGTTCATGCATATGCACATGAGCACTATTCATAACAGCCAGAGGATGGATATGACCTAAAGGTTCATTCAGATGAACGGATAAACAAATTATGTTTTATCCACATAATGGAATATTATTCAGCCATAAAGAGAAATGGAGTACTGGGCGCCTGGGTGGCTCAGTTGGTTAAGCGACTGCCTTCGGCTCGGGTCATGGTCCTGGAGTCCCGGGATCGAGTCCCGCATCGGGCTCCCTGCTCAGCGAGGAGCCTGCTTCTCCCTCTGACCCTCCCCCTTCTCATGTACTCTCTCTCATTCTCGCTCTCTCAAATAAAAGAATAAAATAAAAAAAAAAGAAAGAAATGGAGTACTGATACATGCTACAACCTGTGTGAACCTTGAAAACATGCTAAGTGGGAGAAGACAGACACAATGGGCTACTTATGTATCCCATTTATATGAAATATTCAGAATCCGTAAATAACGCAGAAATGGAAGCAGATTGGTAGTTGCCAGGGACTGGAAGGAGGGAATAGGGAGTAGTTGCTTTATGGGCATGGGGTTTTCTTTTGGGGGGATGAGAATGTTTTGGAACTAGAGAGAGTTTGTGGTTCTACAACCTGGTGAATGTACTAGAATGTTCACATTAAAATGGTTTGTTTTGTTATGTGAACTACACTTCAACGAAAAAATGTACCAAGAAGGGTTAACGTTCTTGTTTTCCTAATTTAGTAGTAAACTTTAACCTGGTGAAGAGTTGTATGATAAATCTTTAACCGGCTATGGTCACTCAGCATATATGAGCTCTTGCCAAAGGGGAAATCACACTTGAGCTCAACGTCAGTTTCTCAGGTTCTATACTCATTAGCAAACATCAGCTCATTAACTCCCTTCCAGAGACAGGAAGAAGAGAAGGGGTAGAAAGTCCATTCAGGACTTTCATCATGTGCCCAAACACTTAATATGCACACACTGAAGGTCACAGAAAGGGCAAAGTGCACCGAGACTTTAGT
Source organism: Mirounga angustirostris (assembly GCF_029215605.1). Classification (NCBI taxonomy): domain Eukaryota; kingdom Metazoa; phylum Chordata; class Mammalia; order Carnivora; family Phocidae; genus Mirounga; species Mirounga angustirostris. Next base: position 138,896,007 of record NW_026991714.1, read on the forward strand.
CTGGAATAGGCCTTTCATTTTATTTTGTAAAATTAGCATTATTTTATTTATTTTTTAAAAAAGATTTTATTTATTTATTTGACAGAGAGAGAGAGAGAGCACAAGCAGGGGGAGTGGGAGAGGGAGAAGCACACTCCCCTCCTGAGCAGGGAGCCAGACTGGGGCTCAATCCTAGGACCCTGGGATCATGAGCTGAGCCAAAGGCAGATGCTTAACAGACTGAGCCACCCAGGCGCCCCACATTATTTTATTTGTAATCTACTTTTGTTTTAAATAGGCAATTCATATATATACAGTTAAATTTTTTTTCATATAGTAAAAATAATTTCCTTCTCTCCCTCCCTGCTAGAGACAAGTACTACAAGTAATAGCAGTTTCTCAAATATCCTTCTGGGACAATCTATAGGGCCATACAACTCTTGATATACATAGTTAGATTTTTACTGCTACTGAAAAACTAAAATTCAACTGAAGAATGCTGGTCCAATCATTAAAATCCTAGTTTTACCGCTATGTTGTTAGAAGGTGTGGGTCTTATCATGTAAGAGGCATGTCTAGTCAAACAAAGCAATTAACAAAATGTCATTAACTTTCCATTCGCTAAGGCACTTTTTGTATTCACTTGTACTTTCTTCCCCATAAATCACACCCATTCCCTATTAAAGCAGAAACTTTTGTTCCTTTCCTACAACCGAGACGATCGATCGAGTCTCTGGTGAAGTGAAAAAATGTGTCACTCTGGGATCTTTATGTCTGACTCATAATTGTTATGGATTTCAGTGTGAAAAAAATCTGCATATAAATGTTGCTCTGCAATGACCCTCTGGCTACTATATATATTCCAAACTCTCTCAACACCCTACTCCACAGCCTGGACCACAGTATTGGAACTGACACACCAGGTTAGAGCCCTGCCCCTCCAGGCCAGGGGCTCGCACCTGAGATGCCCAGAGCGGTGAGCCCTCCCTCCAACCTCACACTTCAAGTTGGGGAAATACCTTCCTTGGCACTTCTACTTAAAACAAAACAAAACATGGGGCGCCTGGGTGGCTCAGTTTGGTTAAGTGTCTGCCTTTGGCCTAGGTCATGATCCCAGGGTCCTGGGATAGAGTCCTGCATTGGGCTCCCTGCTCAGCTGGGAGTCTGCTTCTCCCTCTCCCGCTGCTTGCTGCTCCCCCTGCTTGTGCTCGCTCCCGCACTCTCTCTCTCTCACTCTCTCAAATAAATAAATAAAATCTTTAAAACAAAACACCCATCTGTGATACTGTCATCAACAAATTTACCTGAAGCAATAACTGCTTCCCCTCTTATTAAATAAGGGAGAAATCTGGTAAATAAGAAAATAAAGGTGATTTTAAACATGCCAACCCCCTTTACCGCCCGTGCACCTGAGCTGTGCCTGTATGATTTCACAAAACCACATCAGCCATCTGCATTCTTCTTCTTCACTCACTCATTCAAACAGTAGTCGGAACTCAACATTCTGGACCTGGGAGCTGAGATTTAGTCCCGCAAAGGCCCTCCGGGGATGGCATTAATTCACTCGCTAAACGAACATTCCTGTACTTGCTCATAGCTACTTAATAACAAGGACTGTATATATATTTTTTGGTCCTCATGAATCTCACCGTGCCCGTAGCAAGTATAGGAATGTTCGTTTAGCGAGTGAATTAATAGCTACTTAATAACATAGCTACTTAATAACATCATAGCTACTTAATAACAAGGACTGTATATATATTTTTTGGTCGAGAGAAACATGCAAAGAACTAGCACAAGTACAGGGTAATCATTGCCTTAATAGAAATGCAGAGCACAGCTCTGGCAAGACACCGGGTGCACGGCCCTGTTGCCAAGGGGCCTAAGCAAATTCAAGGCTTTCAGTCTTCTGTGTGACACTCAAAACAATAAATGATTTTTGAAAAGAAGATAAGTGAACAGAATGCTATGGGAAGAATTTATGTACACATCTATAGCACTTAGCAAAACCCAGAAGAATGTTCACCAAAATGTTCATAGAGATGCTATCTTGGTGATGAGACCTCAGGTGATTTTCACCTCCTTCTTTGAACTTTTCTGTAATATTTGTATTATTTTACAGTGAACACCTAGATCCACTAAAAAGAGAAGATGGTTATTAGCCCACTTAGAGAAAGAGATGGCTTTGATTCCATTTCCAGAATGCTGATGTAGGGCTTTCTGTGCTAGGCCTTATGAAAGAGAGAGAAAATAGGGTCCTTATATTAATGAGGTCATTATCTTGATGGTAGAGGTGGACACACACCCACACAACTAAAATGCAATAGGTTACGTACCAATGTTGGTTTCTCAGTTGTGACAACTGTCTCACAATAATATATTATGTTAACTATAAAGAATTTGGCTGGTGGCTGAAACATCGTTGGTACTCAAAGAAATGTTTGTGGAATGAATGAAAGAATGACATCCTATAGTCTTTCTTGGACATTCACATTCTTCATCTTTTCTCTCTGCTATTACCTCTGCCCACAATCAGTGATCTCCCCAACCCTGATCCCTGATCCCAAATCACTGATTTTGCATAGCACTACCACCATTACCACCTTAATCTTTCTAGAACATGGCTTTCATCTGGTCATCCTCCAGATTAAAAGCTATCCTCGGGAGCTCCACGTTGTCAAACTCCTCAAGGCCTCCCGAGCCCTGGCCCTGTCACTCTACCTTTCCAGGTTCATGTCTCAGGACACTGAACAACAAGGCCTTTGGTTTATTCATGTTTCCCCTGTACCACTTTTCCAAGACCCCTCTCCACATTTAGACTGTCCTCTCTTGCAGTATCTCATTCACCTCTCATTACAACCCTTGGAAGTAGTTATTTTCCAATTTTCAGATGAGGGCAGTAAGATTCTAAAACATCAAATAACTTGCCCGAGGCTCCCTGGCTAGGAAGAGGGAGGATTAGGATTCTGACCCAGGCTTTCTGACATGTAGAGGCCATCTTCTTTTTTTAAGATTTTATTTATTTGACAGAGAGAGAGAGAGGTCACAAGCAGGGGAGTGGGAGAGGAAGAAGCAAGCTTCCTGCTGAGCAGGGAGTCTGATGCAGGACTCGATCCCAGGACTCTGAGATCACGACCTGAGCTGAAGGCAGACGCTTAACCGACTGAGCCACCCAGGCGCCCCTAGAGGCCATCTTTTTAACCACCATGCTATGCCTTTTTCTTTTGTTCCTTTCTGGCTCTAAGTATCTCTAAGCTCAAGTTCTAGTCTTGTAACTTCCATAAAGAATAATGGTTAATGTACAGATGAGCTTATTAGACGTCACGAATCTTTCAAACACATTACTCATACAAATCCCCGCCAACAGCCCATTGAAAAACGAACTATTATTGTTTCCCATTTTGTAGGCAAAGAAATGGAGGCAGGGATTGATTTCTCGAGGCCATACAGCCTGTGCATGGTGGAACTGGGATCAGAACCAGCCACAGCCTGTCTGAAACCCATACATCCTCTCCCACAGGAAGAAAGTGTCCAAACAAGGAGGAGCAGATCTGGTGTTGGAAACCTTGCCATTAAACCCATCCCCATGAGTCAAAGTCCAACAATCCATGGGCTATATATAATGTGTGGATGTGTTCTGCCTTCATTGGTTTTTATACTGGTAGAAAATATCAAAGGAGCTAATAAAGACAACTATCATGAACAGCAGAGTGAAAAAAGAAGAGGCACAGGAAGCAGTGATGGTCTCCCACAAACACTCAAAAATTAATTGCTGAACAGGAAGTTATCTTTTTTATAAGTATACAGCATTTCTATATATGTGCTCATTTAATCCTACAAGGTAATGATTACCATCCCATTTTACAGATAAGGCAATGGAGGCTGGAAAGGTAAAGAGAATGCCAGCAAGTGGCAGAGGAGCCTGACCAGGGCACTCAGACACCAGCGTCAGATCATCACCACCCCACCCACTGTTAGGTGTCTCAGCAGACAAATCCCACTCAACCTGCAGATGATTTTTGGGGAGGGACTATAAAGATAAGATAAAAATTATCTTGCAACTATAAAAGGAAACATAAAATAATAGAAGAGGTCTTCCTCCCCTTTGAAAGCATGCACATGATTCTTTATCTGAAATGATTTAAATTCAGGCCAAGTCAAGCACTTGCCCTGATACCTGTAGGAGTTCCAACTGCAGTTGGAATAATGACAAAGCTGTGCAGAGGGGGAGGCGGGAGGAAGATGGGTTTGGATGTATTTGTGTGTGGGTGGTCATCGCGTCAATCCACCAAACCCACACGCAATCAGACACCAGTCAGACACCCTTTGAAATGGGAACGGTGATGGTAGACAGCAGCCCACTCCTGCTCAGGTGCCTGAAACAGAAAGGAGCCGTGCGGGAAACGACAATCCAAACCCTGATTCCCTACGCTCAAGGTTGCCAAACACGTATTTCCCCCTCGCACGGCTCCTTATCCCATGGGAATCCAGTTCAACTGCTGGCAAAGACTGGAGAAGAACCGAGCTTTAGAGGAGTGCCCGTAACCTGGTTGGACTTAATGTTTTTCTGGGCGTCAAATTTTTTTTTAAAGATTTTATTTATTTGACAGAGAGAGACACAGCGAGAGAGAGAACACAAGCAGGGGGAGTGGGAGAGGGAGAAGCAGACTTCCCGCCGAGCCGGGAGCCCGATGCGGGGCTCGATCCTCCTGGGATCATGACCTGAGCCGAAGGCAGATGCTTAACTGACTGAGCCACCCAGGCGCCGCCTGGGCGTCAATTTTTATCTTTAAGGTATGGATCAGCTGGACATAGGCAATTGATTTTTTTTAAGAGTAAAAGCAGTTTAATTAATGTTCATCACAACCCTTTGAGGTAATTTTTACTATGATTTCCATGTTATAGAAGGTTTATTGATTATTGAATTCAAATTGCATCAGCCACAGATGCAGCCAGAGTTTTAACTAATTCAGGGGTGATCATCTTTAATGGAAGTAGTTTCTAGGAATAACTTCCTCATGGTTTCCATTCATCAAACCTGGCGACAAAGGGAAGGCAGCTGTGGTGTGTAGAAAGGGCACAGCCCTTAGAGGCTGGACACTCGGGTTAATGTGCGGACAAGGCAGGCCATCGCTTGAGGCTCCGCAGAGAGTGACGCCCACCTTGTGAAACAGACATCAGGGACATCAGGATGGCACCTGGAGCCAGACAGCCTGGGTCTGTAACTCAGCTCCACTGCTTACCGTCTGTGTAATCTTGGGCAAATTAACCTCTATGGCCCTTTGTTTCTTCTTCTGTGAGAAGGAGATAGTTTTAGTACCAAGCTAGTGGGTGGCTCTGTGAATTAAATGAGTTAAAATTCGTAGACCAGTTATATAGGACCTGACCCACATTGAGCACTATATGAGTGCTTGATAAAGAAGACTACATATAAAGGTTAAAGGAATGATTGTGTGGTGGAAGGAAGGACCGTGACACCACAGGCACGTCCCTGGGAGTCCTCTTTAAGCCAGACCAGTCCAGACAGGGTAGCCCCCGATGAGCTACAGTAGAAACCGCACCTCCATCCAGGAAGCTCAAGCAGACACTGTTTTGTGTGAATTCTCACCCCATCACTGATTTAGATCTGTTGACCACCCTTCACGTCTCTTCCTCTCACACTGTCTTTCACCTCTAGGCAGTGAAGATGGGAAACCAGCCACCGAATGTGAAATAAAATTGCAGTTAAGAGCAAATTTGTTTTTTGAAAGAACATTCCAAAGGAGAAAGAGGACCTTGACTCTCTGATACGTTTCACCGACTCTGTGAACGGTATCAAAGAGGCATTTCGTTTTTCGTTTTGATTTAGGGCAATCTGCCAAGTTTCAGACATTTTTAAAATAAGAATTAAAGTCACATCAGGATAGTTTTCATGTATAGGGCAATTCTCACAGAATTACAAATAACAACCAAGTGTTTTCTAATTATGCTCCAGTGAATTTCAGCAACTTGCTGAGAATTCCCTTGCTCTAGTATTTGTGTGCCTGCCCAGCTTGGGCATTTTGCATGTGTGCGTCATATATAAGAGCTCCTTTTTAACACCCCACAGGCCCCATAAATGTTAGTTGAGTACTGATCTAAACAGACAAGTACTTGTTGAAAATAAAATTGTCCTGACCAAAACAGCTGCATAGAAAAGAGATTTCATCCATTGAAAGCAAAGGAGAAAATAGGATTTGGTCCAACAATGTGCGCACATGCAATTGTTATTACATATAGCATTAAAGGTATCATGAATTTGGGTAGGATACATTTTTACACTTACAATTTTTATTTTTTCCTTATGTACATAACATGTATGTCATATAAAATGGAAAATACAGTGAAAGCAAAAATACGGTTAATAAAAATTGGAATAATCATTTCGGTAACACTGTGAGGAGAAAACCCGTTCCCAAATTGCATGCGTGGCAGGACAGGAAGCCTTTAAAAAGATCCACCGCTGTTTCCTAAATTTGTGTGAGAATTCACACAAAACAGTGTCTGCTGTTTTGTTTGTTTCTTAAATCAAACAATGAAGAGTATGAGATGAAACAAAAGAGAGCCCAAAACCAGGACTCCAAAGACTTGCCTGTAATCCTGCCTTATTAACGGACAGCTTCTGTGACCTTGAGTATGCCCGTGGGCCCTAAATTCCTCACCTATCAAGAAAGTTATGGCGTGCTGGGCTGGCTCTGTCGGCAGAGCATGTGACTCTTGATCTCAGGGTCGTGAGTTCAAGCCCCACGTTGGGAGGGGGAGGAACTTAAGTAACTTTTAACTTTTAAGTAAACTTTTTTAAGTAAACTTTTTTAAGTTTACTTAAAAAAACAAAGCGGGGTTGGGGGTGCCTGGGTGGCTCAGTCGTTAAGCATCTGCCTTCAGCTCAGGTCACGATCCCAGGTTCCTGGAATCGAGCCCCGCATGAGGCTCCCTGCTCGGCGGGGAGCCTGCTTCTCCCTCTCCCACTGCTTGTGTTCCCTCTCTCGCTGTGTCTCTCTCTGTCAAATAAATAAAATCTTAAAAAAAAAAAAAAAAACGACAGTTGGACTAAAGGACTCTACAGAATTTGAGGACATAGCCATTTCTATTATAGGCCTCTGGACATGATCCCCTATTAGCAGCTATCCTTCTTTCCTGGGATTCACAAAATCCTCTTTTTCTTAACTAGATTGAAAAACTCCTCCAAAGTTTTTGGTAATGTACTTCCGAAGTAGGCCCTCCCACACAGTGGGGTGACTATTCCCACCCCAGCTCACCTCCCAAGTGACCTGCTTGGGGCAGGGTAGGTAAGAAGGGTGAAGCACTGGAAACCCTCCTAGGGGTCTAGGACTGGGCCTTACGTTGTAGCTCTTGCCCTGTTCAGGCTGCTAGCATTTATCAGCAGGGCATATAAATTCACATGCTAAGGATCTGGTCGTGTTGAATAAGAGGCACTAATACATCTATTTTATTCTTTCCTCCCAAAGGTCAAATCCAATTTCTATGCAAATGCTTTGGTCAGAACATTCTTTTTGAACAAAGGTATAAGGATTCTTCTTCTTTAACAAAAAGATTTGGAATCACTGTGATGGCTTGCACAGAATTCCTCCAGAGCAGAAGTGGCTTATGTCATTCTTATGTACTGAGAGACTGGAGGAGCTTAATGGAATTTGTTGCAGATCTCCCAAAGATTGGCAAAATCCACAGAAACCAAGGCAAACCTCTGGTCTACTTCCTAATGCCCCCAGGGCGGAAACGGAAGTAGAGCGTCATTGTTTGGTGCCAGAGATCAGAATACATCTCACTTAAAAGGTAACTGACTTACCCAATGTTATTTACTAGGAGAAACAGTGCAGCTGACACTATGAGGGAAGTTAGCAGGGGGAAGGTTTGGGAGCAAGTTAGTTTTCTCTGGATTCCTACAGGTCACACAAGACCTCCCCATAAAGAATGACAAATCCCCTGGCATATATATATCTTGTTCCCACACTTCAGATTCTCCTTAAGTGTCACCTTTTGAGAGAGGTCTCCCTTGATTGCCCCCTATAAATGCAGTCCCTTTACCCTGCATTTTCTTCCTACTTTAATTTAAATATTAGATATTTTGGTGTCTGCATTTATGGTCTGCCTGTTCCTGCTAGAAAGTAAGCTTCCTGGGGATGCTGAGTTTTTGTTCACGCCTGGATCTCGAGTAGGAACAACGTCACACATTGTAGGTGCTCAGCAAACTATCTGTTCAATAAATAAGTGTCAGAAACCCTCCAAGTGAATAAATATTTAAGGATAACAGATATAAAGAAGGGTGAGTATAAATCACCGCACTTGCCCTAGGCACAGTGGGGACAGCTTTTTTAATAGACAGAGCTATCAATCCCTTCACCACCAAATGTCTGTACATCTCAACCACCATGATGAGGAAATGGGCATTTCTCACAGAAAGTTTTATCATTCTTTTTCCTTCATTTACTCTCAAAATGCACAGTTTGATGTCCAATCCTATTTACGCCTTTTTGACAGCAGGGAGATGCTTCTCACTGCACGGGTTTTAGCGAAGGCTTCAGGCTTTACAATCGCAAACGCCTTAGATGCGACTATGCTCAGCATTAGCTAACAGCTTCACAGGAAGGAAGGCACTTGCCTAAGCGACCTTTGAGCTACGAGGAACTCATGTCAACGGGTGGCTGGGGCACTTACTGCTGGAGCAGGCGGCTTCTTTAGGGCTGGACGACATCGGCTGTGAGCACAGTTGGCAAAGGCAGTCTCTCCCATTGAACGTGACTCGGTCTCCGGGTGGAAACGGGCGCCTGGAGACAGAAAGACATTGCCCTCAAGGTTATTCCAGCAATTTAATTTCTTTTCCTTACTCCTTCTGCTCGCTGCCCCCGGGTGCCAATCCATTTCTTTGAGGAGCACTAGCCAGAATGCCTGAAATGCAGTCTTATTAACCAAGCCAGCCAGCTGGATATAGTCCAAACAAATAAACATGCCTCATTTTGAGAAGGGAGAACGCACTGCTTCTACCAGCAACCAGACAGTAAAATGGAATGATTGACCTCTACTCATTAGTGGAGGGACTGTTCCAACAAGTCACTTAGCCAGGTACACACAGGAAAATTTTCCATTTTCCAAATGGAAAACCCTTCAAGAAGAAATATTTTAAATGCCATAAATTCCTATTCAAGCTTAAGGCCCCTCCCCAGGAGAACTGGTTACAGGTCAAGCATTAACTCCTTAACTTCCCTAGACCTGCGTGGTATTTGTGCACCTAATGAGACTTTGTTCTGGACATCTGAGTGGGTGAACGGGGTGTTTCAGGGCTGGAGACCCAATCCCTGGTGGAGAAATACAACAGTGCTGTAAATACCTATTTAAAAACGATTAGTTTCTAAAAACTTAAAACAAAACACAAAACTATTAGCTTCTTTTCAGAGAGATCATTTCCTTTTGCATCATTCGTCAACAACAGTTTGCAAAAATATTGCCTCTGCATGTGTGTTACTCGTTTCTTCTCTGGCCAGTTCCTGGTAGTTTTTCAAAAAGAAAAGTCATTAACAAAGACACATAGGACAATTTCCATGTCTGCTTACTTGTAATTGGCAATTGCCAATACTCTTCATTAACATGAGCTTTCAAATGTGTGATTCTGTCTGTTAGGAAATGAAAAACTCACAAGCAAAACATCCCCACACATCTGAGTCACAAGCAATTACTTGAGAACAAACACTGGCTCTTTGACAGGAGTTTTACTTTCACAGCTGCTAACCCTCCTTTAAGTGGCCCTTCCGCTGCCTAACGGTTGGTAATTAACCATAACACACACATAGGTAGTAAATTTGGACTTAAAACAACTCCACAGATGTGCTTTGTGCTGGTCCTCAAGGAGAGTTACAGTCTCTTACTCTCCCCCGCCCCCTCCTTTTACAAATGCTGAGCTGAGACCCTCTCTTCTCCTCTCAGGGTGCTGGTGCTGTGTTACTTTCCATTGTTCAGATAAGGCCCAGAGAGGTTAAGTGACCTGCCTGGACTGACCAGCTCAGGAGACTGGACCCCAGGCAGGTGCAGGTGGCATCCACCAATACAGGACTTCTCTATCTTTAACAATAAAAAATCATGCTCTGGTGGATGCCAGTGGGCCTATTGCTTCCTCCATGAAACCTGAATGAGGCCCCAGTCTGCTCTGTGAGGGGACATCAGGAATTAGGGGGCCAGAAGCACAAGCACGAGCTTTTTGCCTCTGATCGGGGCCAGGACTAGGTTGAGGCCAGTGAGGCACCTGGGGCACCTGGGGCCCAGCATTTAAGGAGGCCCTAACTCTCAGGTGTAGACCCTGCAATGCATGCTAACCTCCTCTCTTGCCTCTGAGCCAAGTTTGTATGTTTAGACTTGAATTCCACCTGGATCCACTAGGGGATAAACCAGAGTCCAGTTCTTAACATGGGGCCAGGTCTTTTGAACTTCGGCTTGTGTGATTTTATAAATGACCCTCTTCAGTTCTTTTCCCCTTCACCCCACTGTGTCCTCTGCCCACATGGCTTCACTTCCTTCTGCCATTTGTGTGAATGTGTGTAATCAAGAGAACTAGATTTGGAGTCAGGAAACCTGAGTTCAAATCTTAGCCTTGCAGTGTTAGTCTGGGGAAAGTCCCTTAAACTCTGAGACCCAGAGTCACTCATAATTAGGGACACTAATTCCTGGCTGACTTCACGGAATTGCTAAGAGGGTTAACGTAGATTCGACATGAATGCAGCTCGTCAGCCATAAAGGAGGCCTCCACTTCAGGTAGAATATCATCATCTTCAGCAGCAGCTGTGAGTGAGTACAACAACAACAGTGAGTACCTCTTCGCTGGCCCAAACGTAGGGAGAGAGGACTATCACTAATAGACGTTTATTCATCATCACCGATTTTAAAACAATGATCTCTCAAAGCCAGAATCAGGAGGGCTCGTAAGAGTTTATCTGAGCCAGGGCCTTCCAACCTGGCTGAGTAGCCCCATACTTGGGAGCCCTCTAGAAACTACTAGAGCAGCAGGAGAGTTTGGGGGAAAATGCTAGAAACAGACATTTGTAAAGATACCTTCCCCAGGGGAGGAGTCCACTGCTCATCCTTGTTTGGGGAATCACTGGGATCTAGTCCACAGCCTCCTATCTTACGGATGAAGCAACTGCCGTGGAAAAACTTAATTCACATAGTCCAGGAAGCAGGACTAGAACTTGGGACTCTCGAATGCCAGCCAAGGGCTTTTAAGCAGGCAGTGGGCCACAGCCTGCAAGGGGAGAGGTCAAGAGGAAACTTTACTTTGGATGAAATACAGAAAAATTTTCAGCTCAATAATCCAGCATTTTAAAATTAGGATTTAAAAAGATATATTTGAGAAATGGACTAATAACCATAAAATATTATTACAATAATTTTACCATGAATACTCCATCTAAATCTTATATGGTTCATCTGTGAGTATTACCTTGTTAGCTAATTAGATAAAATGAAGTTTACCTTTCTAGAGTTCACATCTCTCTGGTCTAGAAATACGAGATGCTGAAAAACAAAGCGAAACACCTCCTCTGAACCGTCATTTTTACAAAGCTACAGCAAAATGGAGCACACAGCCAGCAACTGTACACCAAAAGCAATGGGACTGCCCGATTAGGGTGGATCAGTCAAGTAGCTGAGCCTTGTTGGGGACTCTCCTTGTTACGGCAAGCGAAGCCATCTTAAGTTCTGTAATGTGTAGTCTGCGAAACACAGCAACGATGAAACCACCACCTTTCCCCACTCACACTTCACATGCTTTCCCCTTCTTCTCTCTGACTGATCATTTTAACCAAGCTGGTTTGTGCAGTTAAGATTTAACCTTGCTAGAGGACAGAAGCCTAGAGAGCAGAGGTGGGTCAACTGTTCCCCCCGAGAGTTCAGACTATAAGTATTTTTTTTTTAGACTTTGCGGATCATACGGTGTCTGTCATGACTGCTCAACTCTGCCACTGTAGCTCAAAAGAAGCCACAAGCAGCCATATGTGAACAAATGGGTGTGACTGTGTCCCAATAAAACTTTATTTACAAAGACAGGTATTGGGGCTAATTTGGGCCATGGGGCAGAGTTTGCCCAGCTCTGCTACAGAGTAAACGAGACTATTTTTTTTTTTAAGATTTTATTTATTTATTTAACAGAGAGAGACACAGCGAGAGAGGGAATACAAGCAGGGGGAGAGGGAGAGGGAGAAGCAGGCCTCCAGCAGAGCAGGGAGCCCGATGCGGGGCTCGATCCCAGGACCCTGGGATCATGACCTGAGCTGAAGGCAGACGCTTAACGACTGAGCCACCCAGGTGCCCCTAAACAAGACTATTTTTAAACACACACATATGAACGTATACTTCCAAAGAAGCTTTATCCTTCCAAGAAGTTATGCCATTTCCTCCTAAGGTTTTCATTGCTCAAACTGTTTCAAGACCCAGAGCTGCTTTCACACTTGGTTTCAAGCCACATAAAATCAGTCGTATTATTTAGTAGAGGACCTCGTGTGTAAAGTTTCCCAACTAGGGGCACCTGGGTGGCTCAGTCGTTGGGCGTCTGCCTTTGGCTCAGGTCATGATCTCAGGGTCCTGGGATCGAGCCCCGCATCGGGCTCCCTGCTCTGCGGGGAAGCCTGCTTCTCCCTCTCCCACTCCCCCTGCTTGTGTTCCCTCTCTCGCTGTGTCTCTCCCTGTCAAATAAATAAATAAAAAATCTTTAAAAAAAAAAAAAAGTTTCCCAACTAAATTACTTTTTGACTAAGACTGATAAAACAATAGGAACATTTTTTTAAAAATCTAAGGGCGCATCAGAAAAAGAATATTTCAAGACAGTGCAACTCAAGACAAAAGGTGTACATCCCAGGCTTCAAGAGCAGAACCCAGCACTTCTCTGTTGGGGGAAGGCACCACTTACTTGCAGATGGTGCAGGCAAAGCAGTTGGGATGATAAGTCTTGCCCAGGGCAGTCACCACCTCTCCTTCCACGAACTCCCCACAGCCGTGGCAGCGTGTCCCGTACATCCTCTGGTAGTCCAGGGTGCAGAGATACTCCCCGTTCTTTATGAAGAAGCCCCCTTGTGCCAGGTCACAGCCACACACTGTGGAAAGACAAGTTCGCCTTTGGTCAACATCTGCTAAGCTGCTGGGCAGCGCTGCCTTCCCCTGCATGCTGGGAACTTACTCCATGATCTCAGTGGCTTGGGGTGAGGGGAGGGGACTGGTACAAAGAGCTATTTATTGTTGGGCTCTGAGTTCTCTCTTGCCTCCCTCCCCTTCTGTTTCCCTCCTTTTGGGAGCGATGCAATATCTCATACAAGGAAAATCCATTGGCTGGGGCTCAGTGACTTTTGTGGTATGTCTAAGATTCAGAGATAATCAGTCTTTGATGGAAAGATGCCCTTGGTATGTGCTGTCTCGGTTATGAACAAAGGTATCCCTGGCAGTGTGATTTAGGAAAGGTATCCACTGCTTGCCCACACAACTACTTGGTTTGGGCCGAGACTATTACTGAGCTGAGTAATAAATTCCCACTATACCGAAAGCAGGAGCTGAAATGCCCAATGTCCATTTTTTCCCCACTCTGGAAACACTCTCCCATAGCTATGAAAAATTCAGACGTTTAATTTTCTCTGTGGGCAGCAAATAGGACAAGCCAATTATTTATATATTATAGGGAGAGATAAAAATGAACAGACAAAAGAGGAAAGAAAAGGGAATGTGTCCAAGAGAAAACTGTCATTCGGGACCTCAGTACCTGCAAAAGGGAATGCCTTGCTGCGTCTGGATTTTGGTGTCTCTTTCGAAACTGTGCAGCTGTGGATTATGGAGATAGTGCAAAGGTCCCAGCGTGTCAGGGGCTTGGGTGTGGCCTACATGTTCAGACAAGACCAGAGGAGGGCACAACTTGTCCAAAACTAAAGCCTAAGGCAGACCCTGAGAATAACGTGTTTCCACTGCCAAAGGACTGGGAAGCAGCAGACACAGCTGGGAACTTCCAGTCTTGCCCTCCCGATGCCCAGGCTTGGGTGACTCCTATACACCTAAGGGCCTTAGGCAAAGAATCCCAGATTCTTCCTGATTCTTCCTGATTCTTCCTGCAAACAGCTGGACTAGGCACCCAGTGGGCCGGGGGAAGATGAGCTCCACCACTAACTTGCTTTCCTAAGAATCCTACTGGAACACCTCCAGTGTTCCCCTAATTAGTTCCCGTGACTCATCGGTGCCTCTGGATGATCTGGTGCCGGGCACAGTAAGGTACTGACTGAATACTTGGACAACTCTCCCACCCCCTGTTGGCAGTGTTCCCTATTGCAAGCCATTAGAGATATCCAAGGTGACACCGAACCTACAAACAAGCCTTCCACTGTGGATTCATCAGCCTTTGTTTACATCAACACTCCACAGCTATGACCTCCTTCTTTGCAATTTATAATCAAGTAACCCAAGATGATGGCCTGAGTCCATCACGCCTGAAAATGACCACCCTATAAATACGACTCTGATCACATTACCTGGAAAACAGCTCGTCCATCACCTGCTGCCTCCTCTAACCTGCCAGCGCCCCCACCGTGCACACACCTGCCTCTTCCTTAACAAATGGGTCCTGCAGGTGGGGGACGTCAGGTATGGACTGACTGCACTCGGACTGCAAATTCCTTCAACAGCAACAAACACAACCCTGGTGGTGATGGGAGTCACAGAATACCCAGAGAACATATCTTATTTCCCCACAAGATGACAAAGCACTTTATGGTGAGAGTCCTCATCTTTACTTCTTTGGATTCTTCTTCTTCTGGTATCTAGGGTATGACTAAGAACACAGCGTGTGAATTAAGTTGAATCCAGCGTCAAACTTGGCAGGCTCCCCGGGATGTCACTCCTCAATGACATCAGCAGTTTTGATGACTCTGTTGCTTTTCCAAACATGGGTATTTCTTAAAGCCATGAGAAGGGACAAAATCATGCATTTGGATTACCAGTAATTGCCTTTATTGCCCCCTCCAATCAATGGGTATGTTTAAAAGTTCACAGATCCTTTATAAAAAGATCTGGTGGCAACAGGGTCATTTTTAAGCTAATGTAGATTGTGGAGACAGCAGCAGCGCTCACTGTAATGTTTTAGAGATTCCCTGTTATTCGCTGCTTCCGCGGGTACCTCTGGGCAGACGTTCTGCTTCACACAGGATTGTGACACTGACGTATCCTCTCCTTTAAGTCCTGGTTTATATAAACCAAATATAGTCTTAAAAAATGACCTTGTAACTCCTGTTGAGAGTTGTCAGACTACAATTGAACTCTGCTCCTCTGAGATTTCATTTGGCCTAGTCCATAAGTTCAAAGCAGGGGCCCAAATTGGCTTATCCAATTGTACCATTGTTTTTGGTGGTTTATACACAAGGAAATCCCCGTTTGAAGAACGTCTCAGACGCAGAGCTCATTAAAGGTCTTTACTCACCATTCCTCCTCCTTCTCGAATCACAGTGTCTCAGTCTCCCTAGCCAGACTCTTAAACACAGGTAACTGCCATGAACGCTACCTCCTTCCTCTAGAATAAGGCTGCCCTAGGAACAGATCTCCCCTACTCCCATAGCTTCAACTATGACTTTGTCTATGATCAACTATGATCAATGTCTCTATCTGGGACGTCTTCCCCAAGCCTTAGATCCTTATTTTTCGCTGCCCAGTGGGCACAGACAGCAGGCCTATCTTAAGCCTGGCATTTTACTTTTTTTATTTTTAATTTTTTTAGAGAGAGAGAGAGAGAGAGGGAGTGTACATGTGTCGGGGAAGGGGCAGAGAGAGAGGGAGAGAGAAAATCTCAAGCAGACTCCACGCTCAGCACAGAGCCCAACAAGGGGCTTGATCTTGTGACTGTGAGATCATGACCTGACCCAAAACCAAAAATCAATTGCCTACCAATGAGCCCCCCAGGTCCCCCAAGTCTGGCATTTTAGAAACAAACATTATCCTCTTGCTTCTGTGCCATCCCTCTATAACCTTGTTCTTCTTCAACTCCCTCTTTCAGTAACACGCCAGCACTATTCATTCTCTGCTCTTGCTCCAAAATTTTCAACTCGCCCCTAAATCCAATCCATTTTCCCAACAAAACATTCCTTTGAACAATTCCTGCCTTCTTGTTGTCACCACTGAGATCCTGGCCTTCAGCTTCACTGTCCTGTATTACAACATTTTTATACCAATAGTGTTTATCCTGGCAAACAAAACAAAACACAACTGGAGACAACTGAATTTCCATCAGTAGAACAACAGTTGAATAAATTATGGCACAACCAGTCTATGGAGCTGGTGTTAAAGAGAATGGATTAGATCAAGATCTATAACCCAGAGGCCTGTCCTTGATATATCCTTAAGTGAAAAGAACAAATGTCACAGAGTAAAGAATTTTAATAACCTCCTTTTTAAAAGAAGGTCCACGTATGTTTTTATGAATAAGGAAAAGTTAACACAAACATAGGATTACTAAGTTAGTAATGAGGATGGAGGATGAGGATGAAGAATTGTTAAGTCTTTCTTCATATACCTATGTGGTCAGCTCATTTAACTGTTTAAACTTGTGGTAAAATACACATAACATAAAACTTGCCATCTTAATCATCTTTCAATGTACGGTTCAGTGGTATTAAGTATTTGCATTGTGTGCAACCAGCACCACCATCCACCCACAGAACACTTTTCATCTTAAAAAACTGAAACTCGGGCGCCTGGGTGGCTCAGTCGTTAAGCGTCTGCCTTCGGCTCAGGTCATGATCCCAGGATCCTGGGATCGAGCCCCACATCGGGCTCCCTGCTCAGCGGGAAGCCTGCTTCTCCCTCCCCCACTCCCCCTGCTTATGTTCCCTCTCTCACTGTGTCTCTCTCTGTCAAATTAATAAATAAAATCTTTGAAGAAAAAAATAAAAAAACAAAACAAAACAAAACAAAAAACAACTGAAATTCTGTCCCCATTCAACACTAACTCCCCATTCTCCCTCCCTCAGTCCCTGGCAAGGACCATTCTACTTCTATCTCTACAAATCCGACTACTCCAGGAACCTCATGTAAGTGGAAGGTCACTCAGATCATAAGAAGTTAAGAAAAATTAACCCAAACTTGTAAACAAGGTAAGGGAAAGGAGCATGTTCTTCCAATGTCCTGCTGAGCATTAACAGCTCACACAAGGATTATTTCATTACTCAGGGCACTGGCTTTGTGTTTGACAAGCTCTTTATGATGGATTAAAGGTCCAGCCTATAAAGTTAAGGGTAACTTATAGATTTTTGTCCAGTGGAGATGTAAATGATTTCTGTCAGGTTTTGTTGTCCCACTGGACTGCTAATCAGTTTACACCTAACCCTGACATCTTATCCTGACATTCCTTCTTGAATGCGTTTATAACCTGTTCCTTTCGTTCTCCTTTGAACCAGCTTTGCCATCCTGCTGGCTCCCTCATTAATTTATTAAATCAATCTTTGCTACATGTTCATTCTATATTTGTGTGTCATATATTTAACCTTTGAAAATTACACTTTGACAAAGGGGTTACTCTCTTTAACCAAAAATATCTAAAGGTTTAAGGAACCTTTGGTCGGTTTCATATTAACAGCTTAGCAAATACTTCTAACTGGTGGCACAAAGCAAAACTTTCACATCTAAATGATCACAAAATCTCCATGAGTGAGGTCAAACTTCAGTAGGGTATATTTAGATTTTTAACTTCGGGTGCTCCATTTGTCTCTGCTCTAGTTGATAGTTAACGTATGCCCAGGAAAAAGCACAGACTCCTTTCCTTAAAAAAGGAGAGAGAGCTGCCGTTGGAAGAGATTAATTGCTTTCTTCTCAATGATCAATTCTTGAAAACATGCCCCACTCAAGGCCCCACTGAATCTTGCCTGCTTTGCCGTCACTGAGGCATGGCATCAGCCATACGCCTTATTGATGGTATGCTCTTGAACTCATTGTCTGCAAACCACTGAAAACCATGATCTGGGTAAGTAAGAACATGTATGTCCCAGCAGTGTTATATAAAAGCTGTGAAATTAGAAACAGACAGGTCTTAAAATCTTAAATCTTAAAAAAAAAAAAATTAACAGGAGCTGCCTGGGTTGTAAACAGCATGGAGTAGGAGGGGAACAAAGTACAGAGGTGTCAAACAAGGGTGAAAACAGCACAGTATTTTAGCAGCACGAACAGGGATGGGGTGTCAACTATTTCTCCAACTTTCTGAAAACAGCGGATAACATTTTATGTTACAGCAAGTTCATTTCAGTGATTGGTTCACGTTGCCAAACACTGAGCAGAATAGGTAATACTTAAAACTCTGCCCAGAGATGGGCTTGGGGCTAAAATGCAAACGATGTTTTCTTCTTTTCTATCAGAATTGAACATCTCTGCGGGGGTTACTGCTCATGTGGGTGTTTTAATCAATTCCTGCCAGCAAGAGAGGGAGGGACGCTAAGCAAATGTGATCAATGTTTTCAATTTGGTTTTGAATAACACGAGAACTTTAATTGGGGGCCAGGAGCCTCAGTGGGGGGGGGGTCCTTCCTTCTCTTTTTTGGGGCAGGCACGGGGTTTTGTCTCTGGCACTCAGCCAGCTGGTCAACCCATCACAGGCTATGGGGAGCCCTTCTGAACTCACACCGTGAGGTGGAGGCTTGGCTGGGACCTGGGCTGTACCTGCTCAGTTCTGGTGATGAGGGCCATATGCTCCAAGTACTACTTTACCCTTAGCTCAAAACCCTACTCTACCCTGCCTGGGGCCAGCAACTCCCCTACCCCCTCCTAGGCACCAAGCACTAGAGCTGGGGGTGGGATGGACGCAGGGTACGGAGCTCCCAAGCACTTCCTGGTGGATTAGTAGTGTGAATACCAAATACGTCCTATTCTCTGCCTCCATCCTCTATCCAACTACATTTTGTTTTTTTATTTTTATTTTTTAAGATTTTATTTATTTATTTGACAGAGAGAGACTCAGCGAGAGAGGGAACACAAGCAGGGGGAGTGGGAGAAGGAGAAGCAGGCTTCCTGCGGAGCAGGGAGCCCGATGCGGGGCTCGATCCCAGGACCCTGGGATCATGACCTGAGCCGAAGGCAGACGCCCAACGACTGAGCCACCCAGATGCTCCTCCAACTACATTTAAAAAAAAATCTTATTTCGGGCGCCTGGGTGGCTCAGTTGGTTAAGCAATTGTCTTTGGCTCAAGTCATGATCCTGGAGTCACTGGATCGAGTCCCGCATCGGGCTTCCTGCTCGGCAGGGAGTCTGCTTTGTCCTCTGACCCTATCCCCTCTCAGGTGTTCTCTCTCTCTCATTCTCTCTCTCTCAAATAAATAAATAAAATCTTAAAAAAAAAAAATCTTACTTCATCAAAGCTGTTATTCTATTCATTTCCTCAAATCGTTTCTTCATAGAAAATATAAAGGTCGACTTTGACATAGGGCCTTCCTAAACCACAAAAGTTCCATTACAGTGTGGGGGTCTCATTGAATCTGCTTTTGCTCTGAAACCGAGAGCAATGTGTTTGAAAGTATACACTGAAGCTGAAAAGTACCATCTGCTGTAGCCCAGAGCTCAAAATAGCAGAGCAGAGACTCAAACAATAATGTGAGGGGGCAGATTCTCACCAGAAATAACTATTTGCTAATGCATCATCCTGGAAGCAAATACTAAGCTTCAAAAACATATTTAAATAGTTTTTCACATTCACTTCTACATGCTCATCAAAATCAATGATGATTTCTGTGAAAGAAGACAGTTAGAGGTCCATCCAGATGGCAGAATGTACCCCCAGTGGAAGGCACCTGAGGGGCTTGTATTGAATTCAGAGTTTGAATTTATAACAATAGGTCAAGAGCTTTAGATGGAAAGGAATCACTTTGGAATCTTTTTTATTAATAAAAATCTTTGACCATATAGTAAGTTTGTTTAACACTCGTCAAATTCCATGTGCAAACAATATTAACTATAACAAGCTCAAATAACAAAGGTATTACTGAGAATAATATTTCTCACTCAACATCTACCAAACGTTCATCTCAGTCTCTGCACCAGTGCTTTACTCCCAACTGAGCCCCCCACGGCCCTGCAGGATGGACACCTCCGCTCACCTCCCGCCAACCCCGCCCTGCTTCCCTGGTCCCACTTAGGCCCGACCCCTGATGAAGCTACAGTCTCCTCAGTCCCCTACAGCTCTACTTCTTTAGGGCTAAGAACAATTATTGACATTTGATCCCTATTTAGTATATGTTGTCCTCGACCTTATACCACCATTGTGATTTTCTCCTTACCTCAATTGTAAGCTTACTGAAGGCAAAGATCACCTTTCATGCTATTTCATGTCTCCCACAATATTTAGAGAGATGGCAAATTCTTGTCCCTTTCCTTCTATTTCATACTGCTGGTGTCCAGACAGTGTAGGCAGAGCCAAGTGCCTTTGGCAAGCATAAAGAAAGAGCATTTCAGCATGACCTTGAGCCTGTAACCCTCCCTCCTTCTGAAAGCACCTAATTGGCATCAAGATAGTGGTGGCAAGTAGTAACTCCACCCTCCCCCAATCTCTCAAGTCTTTTAAGACTCTGAACTTTATGAAAATAGAGCTACCATATGATCCAGCAATTGCACTACTGGGTATTTACCCCAAAGATACAAAAGTAGGGATCCGAAAGGGTACGTGCACCCCGATGTTTATAGCAGCAATGTCCACAATCGCCAAACTGTGGAAAGAGCCAAGATGTCCATTGACAGATGAATGGATAAAGAAGATGTGGTATATATACACAATGGAATATCATGCAGCCATCAAAAGGAATGAGATCTTGCCATTTGCAACGACATGGATGGAACTGGAGGGTTATTATGTTGAGCGAAATAAGTCAAACAGAGAAAGATATGTATCATATGACCTCACTGATATGAGGAATTCTTAATCGCAGGAAACAAACTGAGGGTTGCTGGAGTGGGGGGTGGGGTGGGAGGGATGGGGTGGCTGGGTGAGAGACATTGGGGAGGGTATGTGCTATGGTGAGCGCTGTGAATTGTGTAAGACTGTTGAATCTCAGATCTGTACCTCTGAAACAAATAATGCAATATATGTTAAGAAAAAAAAAAAAGAAGAAGGTAGCAGGAGGGGAAGAATGAAGCGGGGGAAATCAGAGGGGTAGACGAACCACGAGAGATGATGGACTCTGAAAAACAAACTGAGGGTTCTAGAGGGGAGGGGGGTGGGAGGATGGGTTAGCCTGGTGGTGGGTATTGAGGAGGGTACATTCTGCATGGAGCACTGGGTGTTATGCACAAACAATGAATCATGGAACACTACATCTAAAACTAATGATGTAATGTATGGGGATTAACATAAGAATAAAAAAAAGACTCTGAACTTTATTAGCAATTGAAATTAATTGCAACTCAACAACTCTGGAGACCATTCCCATGCACAAGTGCTATATACGGGGTCAGACTATGCTGCACTTTGTATTTAGCAGTACCAAGAAGGACCCAAGTACAGAGAATAAGGCTGTGGTTGGTTAAGAACTCCATCATCTTAGGTGCAAGAGAAGGAACCAGAATGGGTTCACAGGGTAGCAACAGGAATAATTAAGGGGCTGAGAGAGAACACTTAAGGAAAAAAAATAGTAGATGAGATTGGGATTAGACCAAAGAAAAAGAGGTCAAGGTAATAATGGTCTTTAAGTGTACAGTGAGTCATTTTAAGGAAATCAATAATCAGCTCTTTTCCAGCTAAGGAGGACAAAGTGGAGAAAAGTTTGTTTTATACGTACCAAGAGATGTAGGTTAGATAAGCTCACAGCCATACCCACAGAGGTGATTATAGCCGTAGTACAGCCAAAGGAGGCTGTATGTTATCTATGGTTTGGATATTTATGATAGAATAAATGGCCTTTCTATCCAGGATAGCAAGCACACTTATTCTTTGGATATGGACAATGTGATAATATTACTTTCTTGATCTTTTTTTCTAAGTCAAATCACAGGATTACATTGCAACAAAAAGAAAATCGAACTCATAATTTTACCATATTCTAAAGTTTTACTTTGGAAATGGGATATAAAAATAAAGACTTAGTTCTTATAGCATATAAATTAGAGAATACAATTTTACTTTTATTATTTTTTATTTTTATTTTTTAAGATTTTATTTATTTATTTGAGAGAGAGTGCGGGTGAGAGAGCAGGAGTGGCGGGGAGAGGGAGAAGCAGACTCCCCGCTGAACAGGGAGTCCAACGTGGGGCTCGATCCCAGGATTCTGGGATCATGATCTGAGCCAAAGGCAGAGGCTTAATTGACTGAGCCACCCAGGTGCCCCTACAATTTTACTTTTAAAAAACTGAAAACAGTTAGCAGCAATGTCCACAATAGCCAAAATATGGAAAGAGCCTAGATGTCCATCAATAGATGAATGGATAAAGAAGATGTGGTATGTATACACAATGTACTATTACTCGGCCACCAAAAGAATGAAATCTTGCCATTTGCAGTGACGTGGATGGAACTAGAGGGTATTATGCTAAGTGAAATAAGTCAGAGAAAAAAATAAATACCATATGATTTCACTATCTGTGGAATTTAAGAAACAAAGCAGATGAACAGAGGAGAAGAGAAGGAAAAATAAGATGAAAATTGAGAGGAAGGTAAACCATAAGAGATGTTGAACTCTAGGAAACAAACTGAGGGTTGCAGGAGGGAAGGGGGTTTGGGGGAAGGGATAATTGGGTGATGGGCGTTAAGGAGGGCATGTGATGTGATGAGCAGTGGGTGTTAGACGCAACTGATGAATCACTAAATTCTACTTCTGAAACAAATAAAAAAAAATTTAAAAAAACCTAAATACAGAAAATCCTTAATCTGTATATCCAACTCACCACCTTACAATTTTCATCCATCTTACTCCATACAATCCTTGCATTTTATAAATGCAAATGTTCTACATGGAATGATCCTGACCTGGTAAACATCCTCCAGACCCTAAGATAGCAAATACAGAAGACGCTGTTAGAGATAGGATGTTTATCCCAAGCCCCTTTACAAAACTCAGTCTTTGAAGAGTAATTCTTGAAAAACGTACTGTAATTCATTGACATTAGTAAAAATTATACCCTGAATTTTCTAATGGTTTTACATACACTCCTTAAAAATAAGTTTGATGTTCATGGGTTCTCTTGATGATTGAACATTATAGAGGACAAGGGTTTTTTTCAAAGCCATCAAAGGTGACATTTTCCATACCCTCTAACACATCACCGAGACTGACATCGCTAAGTAGCAACAGTCTCTATTAAAACATAATTCAATATAACGATCTCTGCCAATGCTATCTTGAGGGAAGAGTTTAGGTGATTTTTAAAATTTTCCACAGATACCCAATGTTCAGAAGTCTTTTTAAAACTATGTGACTATAAATAACACATAACACTAATTCCATTTTTGAAAAGGAATAGCTACTATAATTAATGTTTAAAATGCCATCTTTCAAATGACAATGGGAACATCATGGTTCCATTCACTTTTGTAGGAAGTTGTTCGCCTGAACGAAGGCCAATGTCAAGTCTAGCCATACCCTTGTCTTCACCATCTGCTGCCTTGAACAATGCAGCCCCTACCCCTGACCACAACTAACACGCACCCCCTTTCCAGTCCTGGGAAGGTTATTGAGTTTTCTGGAGCATCCATGCTTTCTCATATGCTGCTTCCCCCGCCCTGGCAACATCCCCAGACCACTGAGCTCTAGGTGGCTTCTCAGCCTCTGACTCAGCACCCCTGGGCTCTGGACCATTGGCCAGCACTTGTCTGCTCCCAGCAATGGTTCCCCTAGAAAGTACAATGCTTGCCACCCGATCACAGGTTCTTCAGAACTAGGTCCCGTGTCATATATCCCTTCCAATCCTCCACAGACTGGCACAGTGAATGATAGATGATAGATGCTCTGTAAACATTTCACATGGTAAAGATTTGAAGGCCATCAAGCATTGATATTCCCAGGTTGATTTATGCAAAAATCAAGTGACTTTTAGGAAGAAAAGAATACAAATCTATTCTTTGGAACAATGGAGTCTATTTAGTTGACTTTTACTACTAGGAAGAATAAGTGGTGGTTGTATTTTAGCCTTTATTTGTTGCCTAAACTCTTTTTAGAGAGGTGGGGGCGGGAGGACCTTTCCTGACCACCTGCCCCTCTCCCCACCATAAACACACCAAGATCCTCCTGCTGCAAGCTCACATCTTTGTTCAGGCAGCTTTTTATTTTCCCTTTATTGCACTGATCACAGTTGGTAAGTCATAGTTGTATGATTATTTGAACATCTGATTAACGTGCTGTCTAGTCCATTCAGGCTGCTCTAGCAAAAACAAACAAACAAACCCATAGACTAGGTGACTTATATACAGCAGTATGCAGGCTAGAAAGTCCAACGAAGTGGACACTGAGGTGAGGTCTGAGTGAGCCTGGGGCACTCCAAGGGTTCAGGGTCAGGAGATGAAAAGAACCAGCAGTATAATTGGTTCAATGTTTGCTTTGAAAATGCCTGCGGACAGTCTCAGCTTCCCATCCTCTACCGTATAAACACTCCCACAACTTTGTTGTAGAAATCATTTTCTTAGAAAACGTGTACGTCCTCCATCAAGTTGGGTAAACTTCAGCATACATTTTCTCAAGAAATAAGCTTTCAAGGACATGGACTAAGAGGTGTCAAGAACCGTGAAGAACCTGAGATTTTACTTGCAAGCTAACAAGTGAGCCTGCCTTAGTTTTACAGGTGCTGGCAGAAGACAGAAAGCCCTGGGTCAGAAGCGAAAGACTTTACTACTAACAGCAGGCGACCTGAGCTCCGTATTTGTTACTGGTTTTCCATGCCCCGTAAGTCCCCAGGGGCAAGAGAAGTACATGCACGTGTGATGAGTTTGTTTCACAGCTGAAGAACCCTGAGCTTGGGAAACCACACACTTTTATAATGAGCCACAAGCAAATCTGTCCAACTTTTGCTTCAGATGCAGGTGTTATTTCTAATATACTAGACAGCAAACAAACCTACCCTCTACTCCAGAGGGACACACTATCTTCCAAGGCTGTTGGCTCTACAAACTACCTTGAAAAGAAAATTCAGAACAAATGGCTACTAGCATCTCTGCCCACAAAAAGAGACCCATGGATAATTAGCTCCCAGTAAGAGAACTATTAAGCAGTACATTTTGGAGAATTTATGAGCCCTTGCTCTGTTCCAGCTTGCATTCAAAACTTCAACTATTTAAAAATCTAAATCGTGTTTATTTGACTGGGTAACACTTTAACATGGTACAAAATTCAAAAGGATTATCCTTTATAAACAAAAGATGGCATGAAAGTGGTTTCTCATTTGCCGAGAAGGGACCACATTTATAAAAAACTTCTTTTCCGGGCGCCTGGGTGGCTCAGTTGGTGAAGCGACTGCCTTCGGCTCAGGTCATGATCCTGGAGTCCCGGGATCGAGTCCCGCATCGGGCTCCCTGCTCGGCGGGGGGTCTGCTTCTCCCTCTGACCCTCCCCCCTCTCATGTGCTCGCTCTCTATCTCATTCTCTCTCTCAAATAAATAAATAAAATCTTTAAAAAAAAAAACAAAAAACAAAACTTCTTTTCCTTGTATTCTGGTTCATTCTGCCTTTTAATCAATTTCTGAATGACTAATATTCTCTAAATAGGTATTAAAAGCCCAAGCTCAGCTCTTAGGAGATCTAAGAAACCACTTCCATTTTACTGGAGTTTTATCAATTTATTTCTTGAGGCCCCAAATAACCCACATCCAGTCTGCCCATGCAAGCGCAAAGGAGAAAGCTCAGGGTCTAAACCAGTATAAAAAACTAAGCAACAGCAAGATCCTCACCAACAGCTCCCAGCACTCTCTCTTAACTCTTCTACCTGCCAGGCAGACACGCAGCTCTGTCATCAACGATAGAAAGCTTTCCTTACACTCCTCCGTTTCGGAAGATGATGTTACTGTCTAGTAACCATAGGAGGACATATATTATCTTAAGCACTTGTTAAATCTTGTTGACTAGCTATGCCATTAGGAACATTTACTAATATTCAAGTTCCAAAGAAATACACGGTTATTGTTCATTCATTCAGTCAGTCATTCACCTTATTGAATGCTGGGCATTGTTCTAGGCACTGGACATATAGTAGTGAACAAAACAGACAAAAGTCTCTGCCCTCAAGGAGCTTATTCTCTAGTAGAGGGTGAAGATAAATGAATAAAATGTTATAAAATGGTAAATGTTAAGGAAAAAAGGATAAAGCAGGGATAAATGTGATATAGGGAGGAGTTAAAATCTTATACAGGATAGTCCAGGAGAGGCTCACTGAAAACAAAATATTTGCCCAACAGCCCTTCTTGATCCTCTGTCTCTCTCTGGTCCCTGGTTTGTTCATTCTTTCGTTCGTTCATTCTATCTATCTATCTATCTATGTTTTTTGGTCCCTGATCTTTTCTAAATGCTCTAGAACTTTTTGGCAGAAAAATGAATCTAGGGCATTATTTTGAAAATAAATGCTCAAGATAAATAATAAAAACTATAACAAACAATGTAATGTATCAATATGATGAGCCATATATATTACAATTAAATATTAAATAATCAATTATTAAATACATAGTTAATTAAATATTAACTGCATAATATTTAAAACGGATTTCTTATTCTCTCATTGAGCATTATTACAAGTATGATGAGGACAAGGTGATAATTAAAAAACTATCACATCCTTGGATCAATATCAGAATGAACAGAGAGGATTAAGGGAAAAACTCCTTACCTGGGATGATTGCTGCTAATTGGAAAAGATGAGAAACAAAGCTACTGAGTGCTCAAGACATAGCTCCGTCCAGAACCCTGCAGTCATATTTTACTCCCATTGGGTTATTGCAAAGAATAACAGAAGCTTTTGGGATTTCCCTTTCTTTTAATTATAGAACCCAGTGTTAATTGAAACACTTTCCCACTTTCCTCATCTCATTAGCAGGTGGGTACATTTCCCAAGGTTACAAATGGAAATTGGGTTCTACCTCCTTCAGATCCTTGGCATTCTTTATTACTCATTTCCTGCCTTTTGCCCTTTCCTAGGGCAATGTCACACACCATCATCTAGCTTCAGCTGCTATCTAGATGCCCAAACACTTTCAAACCCTTCTTCCTGGAACTCCTGGCTGGCTCAGCCGGTAAAGCATGTGACTTTTGACCTCAGGGTCCTGAGTTCAAGCCCCATGGTGGGGATAAACTTAATAAAAAAAAAAAAAATTAAAAATCACCCTTCTTCCCAACACAGACCAGTATCTGTCTCTTGAGTGCTAAACCTTTTGAACTCTGAATATACCATGTGTCCTCAGCCTCGATGTATCCCAAGCTGAACTCTCCTCCTGGAACGACCCTGTGCAGTGCTCTTGTTCTTCCTTAGTGGGCGGCAACCATCTGTCCACACAGGCAGGCCAACTGGAAACCTGCATCCTCTTCATTCCTCACATACAGCCACTAAATCCTATCAACCTTAACTTTAAATGTCTCTTAGATCTGCCCCTGATTCTCTATCATACCTGCTGCTACCTTACATTATTTCTACCAGGACGATGCTTATATCTCCCCTAGGAGTCTCCCTGCCTCCAGTCAGCATCCTATAGATTTCTCCATCACAGTGCTTATTATCCAATATCATAAATGTTGCTTATTTATATGTCTCTCCAAATACCCTATGGGTCCTTTGAGGACAAACATGGTGTGCTGTCTCTTCCTATTATTAGCACTTAGCATAATATCCCACAAGGAGTATGTGTCCAATTAACATTTACTAATTGGGTAAATAACGCCTACACCATCAGATCCCAAGATGTCAGACATTTTAGGGAGATGGGTTCACCAACAAAATTCCTGCTCACCACCCCTGGATCCTGTGAACTCAGAGATTGATCACTGGTTTAAGTTTGTGCTCTGAACCCTAGGTTCCTCTGAAGCAACCCTTTCCTACCTTCATACATGTCTGGTTCTCATGGAAGATGTTCGCTGTCCTCTTTCTCCCTCTCCTTTCAAAACCCATTCCTAGTAAAAGAGTTCATCTCTGCTTTTTATTCCCGTAGGTGTTTGAATTTTAGGATGTTCTTTCTAATTATGGAAAGTAGCCTCTGGTCCCATTCAAGAACTATGAGGCTTTGGCAACAAGATGTATGAGTGCAGGAGGGTAGAGGGGAAGGCAGGGGAGAGAATTTGAGGGAGAAACGCTGTCTGGCCCTGAAATCAGAGTCAGAACCTGAATGTTCTTCCTCTGCACTTGGCCAGCTCTTATCCCAAAGCTCAGGCTTATTCTAGCAACTGCTCTCCACCCCAAATCCTTTCTCCCAGTATATTAGCTCACTATCTGGACATGATACCTCTGCTTTAGATGGGACAGGCAGAAAACAAAACTGTTGTTTTCAGACTGAGCTGCAGTCTGGGCCATGTGGGCTAAGAGGAAGACAGCATTCCTCAAGAAGACTTTTGTTTCCTCTGGGAAACCGTCCTAATGGATTCATAAAAAGTAGAGACTCTATGAAAATTTAGAGTCAGGACATTGAGGGAACAGGAAATTGAGGTCCAAGGGATGAAGGGGAGAAGAGTCTTTGTAGGGAGAGGAAGACGTACCAAGATGGTGGCAGGTGGAGTCTGAATACATATGAGAAATGGCCCTGGTCTGGACATTCTGTTCACTTTTCCTGTAAACCTAAAACTGCACAAAAAATTAAAGCCTATTAATGAAAAGAAAGAAAGAAAGAAAGGAAGAAAGGAAGGAAGGAAGGAAGGAAGGAAGGAAGGAAGGAAGAAAAAGAGAGGGGAGGGGAGGGGAAGGGAGGGGAGGGGAGGGGAGGGGAGGGGAGGGGAGGGGAGGAGAGGAGAGGAGAGGAGAGGAGAGGAGAGGAGAGGAGAGGAGAGGAGAGGAGAGGAGAGGAGAGGAGAGGAGAGGAGAGGAGAAGAGAAGCGAAGAGAAGCGAAGAGAAAACTGGCCCTGGCCAATGAGAAGTTTCTTGTTCTAGACATGGCTCGAGAATATTAGGACAGTTGTTACCTCTTCGGGGCTATAATTTCCCTCCATTATCCCAAACCTTCAGTAAAGTCTACTGAAAATAGCTGCCTTGTGTTCATGGTATGTTGGGAAGTAAAGAAGCATGGTGGCCAATGTGGGGTGAAGCAATGTGTAAGGAGCAGCATTCACAAAGGGAAGCCAAGAATTTGGTACTGGAAAGAATTTGGAGCAAGAGGGGACCACAAGAATGCAAACCTCAAGGACTCTTGGGGCGCCTGGGTGACTCAGTTGGTTAGCATCTGCCTTCAACCAGGTCATGATCTCAGGGTCCTGGGATCGAGCCCCGCATCAGGCTCCTTGCTCAGCAGGGAGTCTGCTTCTCCCTCTCCCTCTGCCTCTGCCCCCCACTCAAGTTCTAATAAATAAAATCTTCAAAAAAACAAAACAAAACAAAACCTCAAGGACTCTCTAGAACTGTGTTGTTCCATACTGTAGCCACTAACTATAATAAAGGGTTTTTAAATTTTTTTATTTTTATTTTTTTTAAGATTTTATTTATTGACAAAGAGAGACACAGTGAGAGAGGGAACACAAGTAGGGGGAGTGGGAGAGGGAGAAGCAGGCTCCCCGCCAAGCAGGAAGTCTGATGCGGGGCTCGATCCCAGGACCCTGAGATCAAGACCTGAGCTGAAGGCAGACGTTTAACGACTGAGCCACCCAGGCACCCCCAAGGGCTTTTTAAAAAAAAGATTTATTATTTTAGAGAGAGAGAGCATACAAGAGGGGAGAGGGGCAAAGGGAGAGGGGAGAGAGAGAACCTTAAGCCGACTCCCCACTGAGCACAGAGCCTGATGCGGGGCTTGATCTCATGACCCCGAGATCATGACCTGAGCCAAATCAAGGGTCAGACACTTAACTGACTGAGCCACCCAGGTGCCCCTACAAAGGGCTTTTGAGTACTTAAAATGTGACTAGTCCAACCTGAGATGTGCTATTAAGCTAGTATGAAAAAAAATGTCAAATTATCTCAATAATTTTTACATTAATTATATGTTGAAATGATAGTTTGGATATATAGAGATTAGAGACATTATGAAAATTAATTGCACCTACCCCTTTATACCTTTTTAATATAGCTATTCAAAAATATAGAAATTATATACGTGGTTTGCACCATATTTCTACTTGGACAACATCACTCTAGAATCTTGGGGAAAAGGAATGAACTTGCCAGGGTATAAGGAATGAGGAGGTTAAGTCACTTTCTTTGGATATTAAAGAAAAGGACATAAGATAACAGATATTGATAGATTAAGTGTGAGAAAAAACAAACAGGAATAAAAGACATTTATTTTAGTAAAGTTTTGTTAAATTCAAAATAGTTGCTACAAATAGCAAGCGCTCCTACAATATGATTCAATTTATACAAACATTTGACTTTTCAGGAGCACATTCATAGCATGAAACAAAGTCTATGGGAAAATGTTCTAATATAAATAATTTACATTCAGTCCTTAGATTTACATTAGAAGAGAAAAATAGCAAGGAAGCTTCCACCCGTGAGGGATAAACAAACATGTCTTCTAATTCCTTAGTGTGCCGAACAGTGACTACCCACATCTGAGACTAACACTTTGTACTTTCTTTTTTTTTAAAGATTTTATTTATTTATTTGAGACAGAGAATGAGATAGAGCATGAGAGGGTCAGAGGGAGAAGCAGACTCCCTGCCGAGCAGGGAGGCCGATGCGGGACTCGATCCCGGGACTCCAGGATCATGACCTGAGCCGAAGGCAGTCGCTTAACCAACTGAGCCACCCAGGCGCCCCACTTTGTACTTTCAATTAGAAATACAGAATACATGCAAGGCCCCCATTGCTTGTGGACCACGTATCTATTGCAGACCAAATCTACCCCTTGAGCCATGTTGTAGGAAATTTATGAGCAAAAAATAAAACGGAATGTAATGCCTAACTCTAAGTTAACCAATCTGGATGTAACCAGAAAACCTTTTTCTCTTACATGCTAAGAGGCTCTAATTCAGTGCCTCTGGGTTCTCTATTATACACAGACATTGTTCTGTGTATATGGAATCAGCAAACTTCAGACCCGGGATGACTTAAGTATCACATGGTCTAGTCTCTTTATTGTCCAGATAAGGACATGGGGCCACCGAGAGACAGGTAACTTGCCTGAGATCACAGAGCGACTTAGTGGCAAGGGCAGGATTCAAGCCACAGAGAATGGCAGAGCAGTTAGGACCCTGGATGAGACTCTCATGTTTCTTGATGGCCAACTTGAGTTGTCGGAAAACAAGATTTCTGGTACTTACTCCTACCGGTTTGTGGAAAAACTTAAGAATCCCTTTCTATAAAATGTGCATCACAGCCTTCTGTCATGCTCAATGGGAACTAAACTGATGTCCTCCCCTCCCCTTAAGTCTTCTCACCTGAGCCATATGTTAATGCTCTTTCTCAGAAGACTTTACCCTCAGTGAAACAAACAGATAGGCCCCCGCCCCTCCTATTTTTATGTATTTGACGGTCCCTAGGTAGCATCTCCTTGAAAGCCTCCCTGGCCAGGGATGGATGGCTTAAGATGGCAATGCTGAGTTCACAAACTAAGGCACTGAGAAGGAATGCAGTTCCCAGGGATGAGAGTGCCCAACACACGCAGAGGGCAGAGTGAGCTACAAAGCAGGCTCATCATCTTGTCTCTCCTTCCACCTCTCCTCCTGGATCCCTCAACCCAGCCTGAGCTCCCCACATGACCTCAGCTCAAGTAACCTGTTCCTCAAATAAATACACAAATCACTTTCTTCTTCCTCTTTTTTCCCACTCAGCCCCGCCCTACCTCCAGAATAACAGGTCAGCGTATTTCATGCCAGGATGCCAACAGTTACAAACCCCAAAAAGGAGTCTTGTTAATGGCAATCAATCTCAACTCGTTAGCTTCTTGGAGACCTTCCGAGTGTTGTTGATTAATTCTCACTTCTGAATACACACGTGCATGCACACACACATGCTCGTGCACGCACATGTTCCCCAATCACCCCACAGCATCCAGTGACTTAGAACCCTAATCTTTTTTTTTTTTTAGATTTTATTTATTTTTTAGAGAACGAGAGAGAAACAGCATGAGAGGGGCAAGGGTCAGAGGGAGAAGCAGGCTCCCCGCTGAGCCGGGAGCCCGAATGTGGGACTTGATCCCAGGACCCTGGGATCATGACCTGAGCCGAAGGCAGACACTTAACCATCTGAGCCACCCAGGTGCCCAGAACCCTAATCTTATAAACTTGCCAGCCCTTCTATAAATAATGGCTGTTGGGACAAGGTGACTTTGGGATGAGAGTCCTTCATTTCGGGGGAAATAAATATAAAGTACAAAACACAAAACTGCATTGTTTTTACTGTTCTCATTCCTCCCAGGATCAGGACCCTCAATAAACACCGAAGGCGTATGGGCCATTGGTCTTTGGGGGAATCGGCCTCCCCTTGAGTCTAATCCCACCCAAACCAGAGAAGGAAAGTGATGCCAGGGCTTCTGAGCACATTCACTTGTCACCTGGTGGCCTGGCATGGGGTTCAAGGGATGGACCCCGAGGTGAACACAGATGGCGACATGCCATGAAAGCAGGAAGCTGGAGGCAGCATACCTTTGCAGGTGAAACATTTGATGTGGAAATGTTTGGTCTGGACCCGAAGTACTTCACCCTTGCACGGCTCCCCACATTTATGGCAGTGAATGACAGGCTTCTCCGATGGGTGGTGGGGGTCCTGAGGGTGGGCCACTGGAAAAAAAACAACAAGAGATGCATGTGAGTAGAAAGCATTCCTACAAAAGGGGTCATGAGGGGCATACAGAAATAGCCCCATAATTATGTTATCTAAGGAGCCACACGTTGATTCAAGAAGGATGAATTGAGCCCCTTCCCTATGCCATAATCATGAGGATAAACAATAAATCAGAGAATTGTGGCTTTAACAGTCCAGTGGAGAAAACACTGGGCTTGCTCCTCTGAGAGCCAGCAACCCTCTTTCTTCCTCCCAAACTTCTCTAGGATTATGTAATTGGGCTGTTAAATATATGATACTGTTTGGTTCAATATTTTGTAATATGTATTTGTAATATGTCTTTATTTTGGTTTAGAAACACCTTTCAGTAAGGAGCTCACTGTAGACTGTAAGTTCCTCAAAGCTGGGGGTAATTTCTTAAAGTTCACATTTTTCTCCCCCTTTGTACTTCTCCTTCCATCCCCCAGCTTCTCAGAACATAGCAGAATGCTCATGCACCAAAGGAGCTCAGCAAATGTTTCTGGACTCGTTAGGTAGCATGCACTGGCCAGTGGCTCGTCTCGTCTACCAGAGTCACCCCTGATCTTCATTTGGCAACTCATTTAACCTCTTGGAGGCCTAGGATGAGCCTCGTGTTGTGTGCACATTTCCTCATACACACAATGTGGGCAGTAATTTTTTAAAAAAAGAAGTTCCTAATAACTATGTGGAGCTCTCTGAACCTCAGCTTCTTTTTCTATAAAACAAAGGGGATTGGATCAGGCTCTAAAATCATAGGATGGGGCTTACTGGCCTTATTCTTTGAGTTTCCAGAGGTAGGCTTTCAGAAAATGGAAGTTCTTGTGACCACCCTGCCCCAGGGGTAAGATTTACAGCCTCTCCTTTATAAAGACTGAGCAAGGCTAGGAGAGGACATTGTGGCTTTCAGCTGACCAAAGCTCTCCATTTAACTTGCAATTCCTCCAGCCAGAAAAGGCAGATAGGCACTTTGTACTATTTTTTTTTTTTTTTCCTGATTTGGGTCCTCAGGAGGAGGAACCATGTGATACACAGTAATGTATTACATAAGTATCCTCATGAGCGCAAAATGGGATAAGAACAGTGAACCTAAAATTAATCAACCAACACAAAGAACAAAGATGATTTTTTTTTTTTTTTTCCTGCAACAGTAAAACCAGGTTGGACGGGGGGAGATGTGGGGCGATATGCTGAGACTCAATTTAGAAAGCCTGTTCCAGCAAGGAGCTCGCTGGACACTACAGGTATAATGGTGCATTGTTTCTCTCAGACCCCTGTGATGTTCTCGTTTCACCTGGAAAGAGTCTGAACAACTCGGTCCAAATAATCCATTACTAGCTAAATTCTGAGAAACAAGGTGGTCCTTGTGAGATTTTGACTAGGAACAGGTGTGGTTTCAGGTTAAACACACCTGATCCAGGTTCTCTGCACTGGCTCTGGGGAGTGTCCACCAAAGATACCAACACTGTGACCCACCTGCATTTCCTTACCTGCCCCCTGGGACCTCTCTTGGTAATGTGTATTTATGCACCAAAGGAGCTCAGCAAATGTTTCTTGACTCGTTAGGTAGCATGCACTGG
This sequence comes from Mirounga angustirostris, assembly GCF_029215605.1. NCBI lineage: Eukaryota > Metazoa > Chordata > Mammalia > Carnivora > Phocidae > Mirounga > Mirounga angustirostris. Next base: position 138,930,430 of record NW_026991714.1, read on the forward strand.
CCAGTGGCTTGTCTCGTCTACCAGAGAGCCACCCCTGATCTTCATTTGGCAACTCATTTAACCTCTCGGAGAAGAGGTTAAACAGAAGTCAGTATTACCTAAAGGAACTAAGGAAGGGCATCCTTTCAAGACTGCTAAAAAACCATTGACTTTTAAAGTGATGTGTAACAAGGCCCCAAATCTATTTGCCTGGACATTAAAAAAAAAGTTTCTCTTGGGGCGCCTGGGTGGCTCAGTCAGCTAAGCATCCGACTCTTGGTTTCGGCTCAGGTCATGATCTCAGGGTCATGGGATGGAGCCCTGAGTCGGGCTCTGCGCTCAGCAGGGAGTCTGCTTAAGGTTCTCTCTCTCCCTCTGTCCCCCCACCCTGTGCAAGTGTGCTCTCTCTCTCAAATAAATAAGTCTTTATTTTTAAAGATTTTATTTATTTGAGAGAGAGAGAGTGAAAGAGCACAAGCAGGGGGAGCAGCAGAGAGAGAGGGAGAAGCAGGCTCCCTGCGAGCAGGGAGCCCAACGTGGAACTCGATCCCAGGACCCCGGGATCATGACCTGAGCTGAAGGCAGACGCTCAACTATCTGAGCCACCCAGGTGCCCCAATAAATAAATCTTTAGAAAAAAAAGTTTATCTTTACAATATCTGCTTTAAGTGCTGGAGGAGAATATGAGTTTCTTTTCTATTTTTTTTTTTTAAGTTAATTCCTGCTGCCTGTGAGAATGGAGGAAAGTGGTATTTATTGAGCCACTACTAAATGCCAGGCATGGTGCTAAGTGCTTACCTGTAAGTCATTCTATCCCCTCCTCACCACCACCTCCCCCTCTTGGTGATGTGGGTAATATTATTCCCACTTGACAGGTAAGTAAATAGAAAAAGTTCTTGAGCAACCTACCCAAGGAATGATAAGTAGAAGCTTGGAGATCTACACCCAGGTCTTTCTGACTCCCAAACTTAGGCTTCTCCCATGCTATTTGTCTCAATCACAAATTGTTCTAAGTCAAGCAATAATTGATTGAGCCAAGCTCCAGTGTAGTTCTAAAAGCAACAGCTAGGACGACTGACGAAGGGAACACACACCATGTGTGTGATAAAGTATCTCTCGTGGTCTTGGCACCCAGCGCGATACTCCTCCAAGTAGCTCTGTTGATCCCCTGAATCAGAACCCCCGTGCCATAGATTAAAAATGCTGATTCCTCAGCCCCACTGAACTCGGGGTGGGAGTCAGGGTTCTATCATTTTCGTAAGCTCCCCAGATGATTCTTTTTTTTTTTAAAGATTTTATTTATTTATTTGAGAGAGAGAGAGTGCAGAGTGAGAGAGAGAGATCAAGAACGGGCAGGGGGAAGGGGCGGAGGGAGGGGCAGAAGCAGACTCCCCGCTGAGCAGGGAGCCCAATGTGGGGCTTGATCCCAGGACCCTGGGATCATGACCAGAGCTAAAGGCAGACGCTTAACCGACTGAGCCACCCAGGTGCTCTCCTTAGATGATTCCTATGCATACGATAGTTTAAGAACTATTTTCCTTTAAAAATCAAACAGTATGGATACGCAAGTTATAGGAACGTTAGAGTGAAGGAAGCAATCCACAAGGCTGTCCTCTTCAGAAACAATATTGGCGCACAGTGGACCTCTTGGCCAGAAGGAAGAATGCATTTTTTGAATCAGAAAACTGCACTGCAGTTTCTCTTGACACTTGAATTCTTTATAGCTAAGCAAGTAAGCCATGCTGAGTAATGATGAGGGAAGGAAAATATCATTTCACTTCTTGGCTTTTCTCTTTGTCTCAACTGGCACCAGTCGCAAAGGTCAGAATTGGGATCAGCATTTGCATTTTGCAAGCATTTCCCTTTGGAAATATATATTACACTCCGAAGTCCTCCATGCCCTGAGGTGACCTTTGTTCTCACCCAGAGATGAGCAGAGCCTCTCTTGCGTTTACTTGACTCTCCATCATACATCAGCCCAGGAAAACATGTATCAGAACCACCCCCTTGTGCAGGAATGGGCTTTTTTTTTTTTTTTAAGATATTATTTATTTATTTGTCAGAGAGAGAGAAGAGCGTGCACACAAGCAGGGGGAGGAGTGGGGAGAGGCAGAGGGAGAAGCAGGCTCCCTGCTGAGCAAAGGAGCCTGATGCAGTATTTGATCCCAGGACCCTGGGATCATGACCTGAGCCTTAACCGACTGAGCCACCTAGGTGCCCTGGAATGGGCTTTTCTTATTAAAGAATTGACAGAATCCAAAGACCAAACGAGAGCGCTCATTTCATCTCAACAGTGTCAACAAAAGAATCTCTTTCCTTTTTAAAGATTAATAAAGAGGTTCATTTTACATAGTGCATTTGGCAGTTTGGTTAATACCAAATGTATGTTCATTGGCTCAATTTTACATTTTTGAAATATGCTGAGTCAGTTACAATGCGGCTGTGAGAGTAAATTCCACACTCCTCTTATTGCCAGCTAGCTCTGTTGCTAATTTTTGCACAACTGCTCCATCTTTCAAAGCCTGGGTGGTACCCACTTACTCTACTGATAGGGAGACTGAGGGGTGAAGAGCCTACATTCCTTGCCCCAAGTTACTAGCAAGTTATTGGCAGACGTACATTTAACAGTCAGGCTTCCTGACTCTTTCTACTGTACCAAGTAGTCAGTGATTTGCCCTGAAACTTGCATAGACAAGCTCAAAACCTTTCATGGCTCAACAATTCATTGCTAAAATAAGAGTAGTACAATGAAATCCCAAAAGCATGGTTGCATACTTTCTGAATACTGAGGAAATATATATGAAGAGCTAGAAGTCCATTTGCCCAGAAAGGTAAAGGGATTCCTCCACCTTGTAATATCCAGTTTGGAGGGATTCCAACTACTCAGATAAGCAGCCCACTGCAAGCTGGAAAGTTTCACACTGTCACAGGCAAGCAAGGCCAGTCCCATCTCTGAAACTACAGTCAAGGATGGCAGTCAAAAGCGCCATTTTGGATGCATTACTTTTGAAATGCCTACGAAGTAGGACAGGTGATAAGACTGGGGGACTGAGATCAGTAAGGAAATCCCAGAAACCTTCAGCGCCCCCAAGCAGGGGCCACTACAAGCAGTAAGAACATCACAAAGATTAGGCAAAGCCCTTCCTTCCAATCCAGAACCAGCCTCATCTTGCCCAACAGACCACGGAACTAGACCCCTAGGAACAGAACATCTGAGAAAGCAAAAATCTCCTTAGCAGGTAACCATCACAAACCCATGACAGAGTATGCAGTGTGAGTTATAACTTGCCCCCGGTTATCTGAGATAGTCAGATCCTCCTCCTCTCCCAAAGACCCCAGCACTCCCTTAGCCAGCCTTCAAAACTGCAGTGCTTTGTGCCTGATGGTTTTCCAAGTGCTCACAACTGCTTTTTCTCATTTCACTCTCAGAGACCCAGGAGGCAGGAAGAACAGGGACCGTCAACCCCAGGTAACAACGGGCAAATGGAGACTCAGAGGAATAAAGTGACTCCTCCAAGGTGACACAGCCAAGAAATGGAGTTGGCAGCCAATGCATGCAGTGCTGTCTACACTCAGACAATCCCCTAATCACTGCCGCTTGGAACCTTGCCGTCATCCTTGATTCCGCCCTCTTTTCCTCTCCCACTACATTCTGCCCACTGTCACATAACTGAGCTCCCCCCTTCTTTCGGGACATGAATCCTGCCCTCAACTCCTTTTTCCCAGAGTGTGGAGAGTTTCCTACTCCCTGGCTCCTTCTTCTCCAATGCAACCCGCAAAGAGTAGTCCACTCGAAGAGGTGGCATGTAAGTCCCCATTCCCTAAGTGTGGGCTGTTCTTGGTCGCTTCTTCTGAAGAGGACAGTATGGACAGGGGGAAAAAGAGTGACTTAACAGTGGGCAAATCTGATGAGCACTACCCCAAACTGGTGCTCAAGGTCAACATCAACAGTGATGGCCACGCTGAGATGATGTGGACAAAACTGGCATTTTGCCTCTGTGATCTTCCTTCCAAAAATCCCCATAATCCTAGCCTAATCATGAGAAACCTCCCAAATTGAGGGACATTCTACAAAAACCTGCCCAGGACTCTTCAAAATTGTCAAGGTCACCGAAAACAAGGAGGAAAGTCCTCTTGTCATAGCTATAAAGAGCCTGAGATGACATGGTAGCTAAACGTAATGTGGTGTCCTGATGATATCCCAGAACAGAAAAAGGATATCAGACAAAAACTAAGGAAATACGAATAAAGTATTGACTTTAGTTAATACTGCATCAATATTGGTTCATTAATTATAACAGAAGTTTTATATTAATGGAAGATGTTACTAATGTGGGAAATTGTCAAGTATATGGAAATTCCCTGTACGAACTTCTCAAATTTTCTATAAATCTAAAACTGTTCTAAAAAAAATAAAATTTATTTTTTTTAAAGATTTTATTTATTTATTTGACAGAAAGAGACACAGCGAGAGAGGGAACACAAGCAGGGGAAAGGGAGAGGGAGAAGCAGGCTTCCCGCCGAGCAGGGAGCCCGACGCGGGGCTCGATCCCAGGACCCCGGGATCATGACCTGAGCCGAAGGCAGACGCTTAACGACTGAGCCACCCAGCCCCCCCACCCCAAATAAAGTTTATTAACGTAAAAACAAAAAGAACTTCCAATAGCTCTCTCAGTCCCAACCCATCAAGTCTAGAGTTGTCTGTCTAGCTGCAGGGATCTTCAATGACACGGTCCACACTAGCTATTTAGATATCTAAGAAGGAGCTACATTTGCCGAGTACTTAGCACTGTGCTAAGTGGTTTTGAACTCAGGCAGTCCAACCCCAAAGAATGCACATTAAAATACTCTATTATTTGTCTATGTAAATATACAAACACCCCTTTGGTTGGGCCTTCTGGCCACTCCCTGATCTATGATCTTCAGCGTCCCCAGAGCCTCCACACACAGCTCTGTGCCTCACCTGGAATGGTTTCTTCTTTTCCCACCTGCCCAAATCCAACCTGACCCATGGGGCCCAGCCTAGCTCCTGGCTCTTCTCTGAAGCTTTCACTCTGGGCTATATTGTTCAAATATTTCATTCTCCCACACATCCTTCTGCACTAAATAACCTGTACTGTCACCCAGCATTTGATTTTCTCTTGTTTTGGGCTTTGCTTTTGTCTCACAATGTATCAACGCTGGCCCTATGCAATGGTTAATTCCTCCAAATTTCTGGCATACGTCTGATTTCACACATCGAATAATCTGAGTTGTTATCTCTGTGCTTCTCAGCTCAATTTCTGGATCAGGGGAAAATATGGTTACCACCCAATACCCCACATGAAGCCACAGAATTCTGAACTTACGGCATCTCAGTAAATAACTCTCTAGCACCATTCTATTATTATAGTAGGTACAATTTATTGAACACTGACTATGTTCCAGGCATTAAGATAACCAATTAATACCCGTGACCGCAGATAATTCTCACAAATGCCTTATGGGGGCGCTGTCCTATTATCCTGTAGTGCTAAGGAGAGCACCATAGCTGAACTGGATCCCTTGTTCAAGATCACACAGCTAAGACATAGTCTGACTTCAAAGCCCATGCTCTGAAGCACTGTGTAGGGGATTTCCACAGGAAAGTCTTACCCAGCACAGAAGGAAATCAATCTAGTGTGATGTACTCGCTAAAATCTGATTACACAGCTCAGAAGCACTGAACACCCAGCTGCATCGTAATCCCAAAGGTAACACCTGCTAGTAAATAAGCAGATGGGAAATAGCGCTTCACATATAAAAGGAAATTATTCCAGGCTGCAGCAATTTCTGGGAAAAGAACACTCCCAGGGTAAGGGTGATCCAGGGAGGAAACACAGTCTGCCCTCAGGAGTCTGCCCTCCCTGCAGCCTCCACCCCGAGCACAGGCCTGGATTGGTCTCTGGTTAGGATCCATCTGGATTTGCAATCACGAAATGATATTCTGCCGGTAAGGTTGGTTTCTGCTTCAAGGTGGGAATCCTGTTCTCCTGGGAGCCTACATTTCAGAAACTGGTGGATCACCTAGAATCTTTTCTAGGCTTCTACTCCCTTAGTTCCCATTTGCTTGTAAACACACATCACAAAGACGATTTCTCCCTGCTCCAGCTTCCCTCCACCTCCTACTCCCCTTCTTTGTGCTAGAAAACGGCACTGGTATTAGCCAGGGAAACAAGAAACTCCGGAGTTTAAATGAATGCATAGAATGCTTAATTTGTAGTTTACCTAAAAGTCCATTTCCTACTGTGGCAAGTGGTAGTTACTCGAAGCTACACATTGCAACCCCTTCATTAGTTGTCCAAAATGATCTTTCTCTTTAATTGGCTTCCACGACCTAATTTTTTTATACCATGTTAGTTTGTTAATCAGGATTATTACGTGGCACAAAGCGCAGGGCTGCCTTGGCACATACACTCCCAGCAGGTGGCGGGGGGGGGGTGCGGGCAGCAGGACGGCTATATTCTAGCTGCTCTGCCACTTTCCACTTGTAAGATGTCCCGGTACTTGATTTGCCTTTCTGAGGCCGTGCAACAGGTCTTCGCTCTTCCTCTAAACATAAAAGGCACTGTCAGCAGTCGGTCAGCTGGGCTCCTGATTATAGAAACAGCCCAGGCGCAAATCTGGTTAATCTGATTCTCACAAGGCAAAGAAGTCCTAGGATTATAATAATTCGGCCAGGAAATTTCCTCCTTGTAAATTACATGACGCTTTTGCCCTGATGTGTTGCACCTGCCTTCTCTATAGGAAGGTCAGTCTTGGAAAGGGATGTAAAACCAACTTGGTTCCTCCTTCTCAAGAGTGACTCCCGAGACACACCCCGGGCTGAGATGACTCATTGAGGCACACCCTTCTGTGACCTCTCCTAGTCCTTCTCTGACAGAGTCAGTAATTTTACTTTGGACCACAGTCATTTGCTTAGAGTCCCAGCTCCTCTCCCTCACAGGAATCAGAAAGGACTTCGGATTAGGAGGTAGGCTCCCTGACTCCCAGGCCGGCTTTCCTGCCATGTCCTTTGGTAAAGAGAGACTAAGAATGCAGGTCCCATCTCCCAGGTGACACAGAGGCCCATGTCAGCAGGGACGGTCACTAACCTGTATGAGCAGGCATGTCTCATGTGTAACAGAAATCCCTTCTAAGATCTGACAGAGCCTTTTAAGGTCATCCAGGGATCTCACATTGTCCCTGCGCTAGAAATTCCATTTAGAAATGGATCAAGTCAAGCAACTGGGCAGTGGCTTCAGTCTGAACCCTGCTGTCAGAACACCACATCTTTATAGGCTGCTCAAGACTGGGAGGGACCAGGTCCCCCTGGAGCCATTTTGGGAATGCAAGTTTAGAGATAAGATCACCGTCTATTAGCATCTGGGCCTAAGGTCCTGGGACAGGGTTCAGCTTAGGCATGGTGCCAATACTGTCTTCTACCCCCCAGTTCCAAATCCAGACACCTTAGAGGGGTTAAAAAAAGAAAGAACCAAGACATAGGTCAAAGTGTCCTTGTGAGGTACACACCCAAGTCTGGTAACAACACCGGAAGCTCCCGGCTGTCTTTGCCTTTTCTTTTTGGCAGCTTCTACCCACTGCTCAGGACACTCTGGGAAATACCAACTAGTTTAAAAATATCATTTTAGACAAACTAAGGAAAATGATGAATATGGGTATGGTACTTCACAATTTATAAAAGGTGTTCAAATACAATATCTCCCTTGATCCCATCAACTTCAAATTATCCTCACCCTACAACTATGAAAACTGAGCTTCAGAGATGCTAAGGGACTTGCCCCACGAGCGGGGAGCTGGAGCGGGCTCTTGCTGTGGAGAGCCCACTCTGCACAGCCCGGCCCGACTGTGCGGCCAGTGACTCCGCCTTAGTCCTTTAAAATAGGCCATGGGGGGTGTTGGTGGGGGTGACACTGACGCCATGGAAACTGGCAGACTTTACACCTCAGGGCCTTCCCCCGTTCCCCTCCCAGACTGCTGTTAAGCGTTCACCAGCACACCAGTGAGCTGAGGTTACAACACTAGTAAACAGCAAAATGAGCCTCTTAGTTCAGGAAAATTCTGAATTTCAGAAATAAGAATTTGAAAAAGGCACTCCCACTCCTGCTCTGTGAAGAAACACACCAACTCGCCTTCCCCTGGATCTCTCTGGTGTCTGCACGCCCCGTGGGGAGACAAAAACAAAGAGTTTGAGTTCCCAGCATCCAACATGCAGAATCAGGCATGATTTTACAACTGCTAGCACTCCTCTCTCGGTACGTGAGCTCCTCCCAGGGCTGAGGTTCTGGTCCGTTCAAGCTTTCCGTAGGACATGGCTTCGCCTGCTACCTTTGCAAGAAAAGGCAAACATGCATCATAACCTACACTTGTCACCTGGCCAGGCGTTCTCCTAGTCATCCAGGTGCCGGCACAACTCTGGGCGGTTTGACCATTCTCTTATTTAACTTCAGGGGTTCATCTGCCTGAGTGCGAGAGAAGAGATTATCTCTTGAAGTTCAAGAACATTTAGATTTAGTGAAGTCCATCACTGGGAAAGAAAAAATATGTTTGAAATCCAACATGGGATTGGGGGAGAGGGAACAGAGAGCCATTAAAAATATGCCTCCATGAAAACTAAATGCATCCTTCCAGTCCTTGGGATGCAATTTCTTATCAACAGAGTGAACAAATACTGACCAAGTGAGTGCCGCTGCGCATGCCGTGTCATTCGGGCTCTATGGGGACTCCAGAGACAGACTAGCCATGCCGTCCCTGCCTCTGAAGGGGGGCATCCCAGGGATGTGCACAGCCCACAGGAAACCCTACCTGGGGAGTTGATCAACACAGAGAGAAAACCACTCAGGATCTTTCCTGGGAGGTGAAGAATATAGGACAGGCACAGACACTATGGGAGGACTTCTGAAGAGGGAAGCAAACAGTAAGCTGGGACAAAGGGGTAGAGAAAGTTCCTCTAGGGAGGAGAGAGTGGGATTTGACCCTAGGGGGTGGGCTGCAGGTGAAAGGGTGACAGGGAGGATAGTTCAGAGAGCTGGGGCACCCTGAGCCCTGAGGGCCTGAAGCGGGGGAGAGCCCAGGACACATCTGGTGGGGGGTGATGGTAAGTCAGCTGTTGTCTTCTGAAACGACAGCTGTCTCTTTGTGGACAAGAGCAACAGAAGGGGAAAGGGGCAGAGTTTCTCCCTTGACATTCCCTTACACCCCAGGTCCTGCCCTCACAGAGCTTACCGTTTAGTTGGGTAGATAGAGGGAGGTGGAGGGAAGGTGGAGAGACGGAGACAGAGAAAGTGAATGAGAATGAATGAATATGAATACAAGGTAGAGAACAGATCACATGCCAGAAGAAAACTGTAAAATGGGGAAAGAGAAACCAGAAAAAAGGCTTTGAGAAGGAAGGACCCTTTCAGCTGTACCTCAAAGGAAGGGTAGGACTTAAATGAATGGGAAGGAAGGGGACGGCCTCTTAGACAATGAAGGGTGGGATGGGGTGTGTTTGGGGACCATCAGGAAATCTGGTTTAGTTGAAACACAGAGGAAGTGAAGGGCATCACAGAACAGAAGACAGTGGAAGAGGTTTGCCCTTGTGCCTCCTCCAAGGACGGGCTGAGGAACAAACTTTAAACTTCCTTATCCCCCTGCCCCCACCCAGGTGGAGGTCTTGAAAGGAGTGACAGAACCAGAGTATAGTCTAGCTTATCTCTGAGGAGCTGAGAGAGTACTATTTCTCAGCTCACCATGTAGGCAAATTGGGAGCCCTCTGCTCTCACATGATGGTGTGCGGGGAGGGGTCACCCCCAGTGGTGAGCCAGTCACTGTGTGTTCCGGTCAGACAGACTTGGTGCGAATCCTGGCTGCACCCCTCTTAAGCTCCGTGATTTTGAAACAAGTTACCATTCTTCCCTAAGCCTCAATTTCCTCTTCTGTAAAATGGGGATAAATCCTACCTTGATACTTGGGAGGATACATGAGTTAATGCATGTAAAGTGCTCAGCACCTTTCCCAACAGCCCGAGTGAGTGTTCGAGAAATGGAAGCCATTACTGTTTCCATGGTGCTTCAGTACAGGAATATGGTGGGACACAGTTTAAGGTCTTTGATCATAAATACCCATGTGCTCTACCTCAAACTCAAATATGTTGAATTTCCAGTTGTGTTGTCTTCTGAGACCACTGGCAACAGACACCTGCTTTTCTGCTGGGCACTACCCAGTGAATGGTCGATTCATCCAATGAACCTTATGACTTTCAGTGTACCATTCCAGCTTATCCCACTGGGCTGTAAACAGGTTTTATTTTAATAGCTTTATTAAATTCATATATCATGCAATTTACCTATTTAAAGTGTACAGTTCAGTGACTGGGTATTTTCACAGAGTTGTGTGATCATCATCACAATCTAATTTTGGAACATTTTCATCACCCCCAAAAGAAACCTCATGCCCATTAGCAGCCACTCCTCGATCCTTCCCCTATTCAGTCCTTGGCAACCACCAATCTATTTTGTCTCTATAGATTTTAACCAGCAGGTTTGACTAGTGTCTGTTAGTCTCAGCTTTTCAATGTTTGCTCAGCAATCAAAGGGAACAACCATATACACACAAGGAGACAGGAACCACCCAAAACCTCCCCATGCCTCGCACCTTATTAACGCATAAAATCCTCCCCACTAAGGTATATATTGGTTTTTCACCAGCACATCCTCACCCTAAAAAATGCCCTCATTATCCTTTCATCTCTGCTGCCTTCCTGGGAAAGAGACCATAAAAAAGAAAAAAAATTTTTTTTGATCAAGACACCATCAAGACTCCATTCATGGCTTACGTAGGAGCTTTCACGATCACCACTTACCTAGAGGTACGTCAACTCCAGTGTCGGCCCCAGAGATTTGTCAGAAGATTAGAAACAATGGGACATGCCTAGAAGCGACTGATCCCCTCACCAAGCTGGGTGTTAGGGGGTGTTTACAGAGCAGTCAGGAGGAACGCAGGGAGTCTGTATCTTCAAACAGTGTGGGCTTGGGACTCACCCGTTTGATCGCTTTGCCACACAGCAACCAGAATGATCGTTTAGGACAAAATTCGAGCACATCCCTCCAAGCACTTTCCTTGCACAACCCAGGATCCCCCCTGACTGCCTCTCCAGTGTTCCCAGGAGCTCTCCCTCCAGCCTCCAGGCTCCAGTTCCCTTGGCTCCAGGATCTCCACGTGCCCTCCTCCCTTCCCCGAAAGGCTCATCCCCCAGCCATTGGCTAGGCCGGCTGCCACTCCTTCTGGTCTCACCCGAAAGCAGCTTACATGCCATCTCTCGGAGCACTTTGCCCAGCGCATCTAAGGAACGGCAGTCTCCCTGCTTTTGCACCACCCATCTCTGTTTACTTTCTTTATATTCACAATCTAAACATTCTGTTTCTCTCTGTATATCCCCAGGGTCTCACCCAGTCCCGGCACCAGGTCTGTGCTCCATAAATGTGTGTTCAATACATGCATTCATTGAACACGAGTCTGGTTTTCTTTCTTAGCAACAGCCTCCAGGGAAACTGCGAGCGGGCTGAAGATCTTGGGTTCACGATAGTGTCTATCCATTAGGTAATTCTGATGATGTCAATAAACTCAACGAATGACATACGAAACAACGCTTGCCTAAGTCTCTGACTCAGAAAACAAACAAAAGCTGAAGGCATGAGCTTACTGACGGCCCAGTCTCAGATCAAATCTGGCTAAGTTTCTCTCTGATTGGGAACCACACAACAAAGCACAATTTCCAGTTGAGCTGCCCTGTGCGGAGGAGCGAGGGTGGCACCAGAACCTCGGAAATGCTAACTACAGAGTCCCCGGGGCATGACATGATGATGCGGAGAAGTGGGCAGGCACCTGCTGGTGGGTGGCCTGCTTCCTCCCGTGAGAATCCTGAACACATGCAGCTTCCAGCCCGAAGCACTTTGGAACCATGCTTTTACCAGGTAGGTCTACACGTTCCGGCACCAAGTCATTATCAGACATCTCGTTTCATTGCACAGCAGAGAGACGAAGTGGAGTCGTCAGCTTGCTTGCCCAGGCGACGTGGGCATCACGAACCCAGCCGGAAGAATTCCTCGGTGAAGTTCTATCACCGGACAGTAGGAATTACTGGCCACGGGAAGCCAGCCACTCGTGTGGTCCTGGAGTAGCTTGGCACGCCCAAGGTTCACAGCCTTGCTCGGCTTCAGGTAAACCACGGAGACTGCCCAGCACACACGAGTGGGCCTTCCCTGGTTCCTTAACTCATCTCTCTCAGCTTGATTTACTTGCCTGAGTCCTGAAACTAATCTGATTGCCCAACTCCACAACAATGAACATGTCGCCCCTGCTTTCCCTCAGCCAGGAGGGATAGCGGTAGTCATAGCAACAAGGGCAAACAATCACTGGGCTCTTGCTGTATGCCAGGCATTGTTTTGAATGCATGACATTCATTAATTGATTCCATTCTTGTAACAGTCCTATGGAGTTGGTACTATTAACACCCTAATTTTCTGATGAGGAAATTGAGGCACGGGGAAGTTAAATGACTTGCCCAAGGTCACACAGCTGGTAAACCATAGAGCTGGGATTTGAACTCAGACAGCTGGGCTGCAGAGTTCTCCCCTCATAAACACAACTTGTTTTTCAGGTAAACCTACAAAACCCTGAAGGCTTAGGGGATAATTTTACAAAGCCACCGAGGCGAATGGAATGATAATTGTACCACAAGGGACGAATGAGAGAGAAATGGACGCATCCAGGAAAGGGCTTCACACGTTTAGGCTTTGAACCTGTCTCTACCGGAAATCCCAGCTGAGGGAATTTTGACGATGCCCTCCATCCGTTACAGATCTCATTCTCTAACCACCTACATTTTCATCTTCTTTTCTCTGAGAGGGATCTTGGGCCATTCCCTTTGGCTCTGAGCTGTGCACCTACCCTATTACTTTAAAAAAAAAAACAAAACTCTACAGATCAGCTGACCTTCAACTAACTTTATGGACTACCTACGGCATGACAAGATCCACGTTTGAAGCTTTTACAAATCTGATCTCATTTACATTAATCCTGACAACAAAATATGGAGATGGTTGTATGGTTTTTCTCCCATGTTTTTATTTTTATCAAAGTTTAAGAAACTAAATAGGCCTATAGGCGTAAAAAAAGAATATGCTTATAACACATGATGGCAATTGCCCCCTCCACTCCTCCCGCCAGCCCACAATGTTTGGTGTTTTTCTGGCTTCAGTGCTACGTTTCTTAACACTGCTTACACCAGCTCAGCCAGTACCTTTTAAACATCACCAATATGGTGATACCACAATTTTCAGTTAAATCTGTGGTCAGTGTTTAAGAATGCAATTATTGTTCTCCTAAACTCTGGGGTGCATCCTGTGAATAGATTCCCTTTCTTGTACAATATTTTGTTTCCCAGACTTAATCATTTCCTTTTCTCCTGCTCGCCATACTTTCTGATAAACAATCTGTCATGGTTATTACGGGTTTTTTAAATCAGTTTTTGTTGTAGATCTAGCAATAATTCTGCCCAATGCTCAAACTCATCCGATAACTTACCAAACCTCCCCCACCTGGAGAGAAAAGCGGGTGTTCTCAGTACGATTTTTACTGGAAAAGAGAAGGGGGGAGATCTCCGGCAGGGTAAGAGCTTGGCTCTCTGTCCTCTGGGAAGGGGCAGAGATGTGGTGCATCTGACACCAATCCCAGCATTCAGCCCCTGGCAGCACATGGCCTCTGGGTACAGCAGATGTGCAGGCTACGGGCCACACAGCTCCAGAGGGGCTGCTTTGCTATAGGAGGGTGAGAACAGGGCCCTGGAGGGAAGCAAAGCACAGGCTTTGTAAAGAAGGGGCCTTCGCATCTCGTCTCCAAACACTGCCCAGTCATCCTGCCCGGCACTGGCCCCCGACCCCTGATAGTCTGCATCTGCTGCTCTCTGTCCCAGCAAGCTGCCCCTCTCTGTCTGGCCTTGTTGGCTTGATTCAGGTTTAGTATCTGCCTTTTCTGCCTACTTATTATGCAAAACCACAATATTAGTGCTGCCCCCCTGTGGGTGCGTGGCTTTCCTGGCAGGCATGGCCTTTCCCTGAGGGTGTCTCCCTCACACCAGTTCCTCCCATGGCAAGATGCCCCTCTTGGCCTCTTGTTTCAAGAGTCCAAGCTCACGTAGAGTCCTGTTGCGCACTGCTGGGGTGCCTCTCACTCAAGACGGGAGTGATGGCAGACATGCCCTGAACCCAAGGCCATGCCTTTCCTGCTGCACCAGAGGCTGGCTAGGACAGCTCAGCCCTCAGACATTCCCAAGGGAGGGGTGAGGTCTCTCCAAAGCCCCTAAATTGCAATATTTCTGGAAATGCTCTGATAGGTCAAAAATGAATGCTATATATAGCACGCGGTCCCCAACAGATTGAGGGGAGGAGCTTCTGCATGGCTGGTGGGGTGACATGATGCATGACAGACTGCCCAAAGCCTGAACTTGTCCTTCTCTGCTTGGCTGAGATGCAAAAGGCAGGAAACCCGCTAAGCATGGTGACAGGAAGTGGTGATGCAGAATCAGGGGGAAAAATTCTTCTAAATGAAAAAGTAGTTCCAGAAATACCAGGCCTGGAAGCTGATGAGACCTGAATGGGGGGTTTCCTTTGGCTTTTCTGCTGAACTTCACCTAAGTAGCATATTACTCAGTTTAACAGCTAAGTCAGTTCTTAATTGTATCAAGCACCCAAAAAGAGGACACCAAATTCTGGCCAACTTCTGTTTACGATAAAATAATCACTAAAAGCTTCTACAATGATTTTGTCAAAACTTCTCCAGGGTTGCCAGAGGGGGGGCGGTGGAGGGATGGGGTAACTGGGTGATCAGCATTAAGGAGGGCACGTGATGTGATGAGCACTGGGTGTGATATACAACTGATGAATCACTGACCTCTACCTCTGTGAAACTAATAATATGCTCTATGTTTAGTGAATTTAAATTTAAAAAAATTAAAAAATTAAAAAACAAAACAAAAAACTTCTCCAGTTGCAAGGGAAGTAACCCAGCTTAACCAAAACATACCCATTAAGCTCTACCATAAGAGTACCCAGGAGAGAAGGATGGTTGCCCAGGAAAGTACCTCATTCTGTTTTCATCCAATAAAACTTTAGTGTAGATGTTCTAAACCAATGGTTTTCAAACTTGGGTTTGACCTATTGAAACATGAAATCGGTTCAATGGATCATGGCCAGCATATTTTAAAAATAGAAGAGAATAGAAAATAGAGTAAATGCATTGCTGCCTGTGACTTTTATTTCAGCCATTTATATGCATACATGCACAAGTCCTGGGTCTTGATGTGTGAGGATGGAATCCTTGCTGTGGGTAGGTGTGGGGAGTGCTGCATTAAGCCCCAGACCACAGTCTGGAGGCCCCAAGGCTGAGTTCTGCCCACAGACATGTTTTGTTTGGCCTACACAGAGATTTTTTTGAAGAGAAAGTTGAATCATTTGCCAACATTTAAACATCTGGAGAGTTTACATATAAATTCCTATTTCTAGTCACTCTTGAAAATCGGAAGCTCTGGCTTTGGCGCATGTCCCTTCGTGAGAACTAGGTTGGAGCCAGAGAGTAGCTTCTGTCTTTCGAGGGCCACACACCGTCCAGTTTGCCCTTGTCTCCACTCCTGTAGGTCACCCGCCTGGCTCTTGGAGGCATCTGTATGTGCAACCGTCAGGTCTAACCATCCTCAACTCATTCTGACCCACAAAGCCCTCTCTTTAGCCTTCCTTGTATCCACTGCTGTATTAAGTCACCAACTAGAAGCTCGTGCCAAATGTGGCTGGCTGTTTTTCCTCAGATAGAGGCTGTATTTCACTGCTTATGTTTTGCCAATTTGACCACCTCTCTCTCTCATTTCCTCTTTAGCCACTTGTTGCACTCCTATTCTTCCTTCAAAGCCTAGCCTGCCATGACCTCGCAGCAGAATTAATCACTCCCTGCACTGTGTCCCATATTACTTTAACAGTTCTCTGTCCACTACATTTCACATTATACCATAACTACTTCTTTATGTGTCTCTGTTCCTTGCTAGAATATGAGTGCATTCGGGTCAAGAACTGTATTTTATTTGTTTCTATACCTAGATTGCTTATCTCTTATTGGATTCTGAACACACATTTAAGTAAGTATAACTACCTCCCCAACCAGTACATATCATTCATTCACATATTAGTTCATTTAGCACCACTGAGCACTTACTATGGAGAAGACACTGTCTTATGGCTACCAGTTGAATCAAATACCATCCCTAACCATACGAAACTTACAGACCCCTCAAGGCCAATCTTAAATACACCCTCTTCTTTTTAAAAAAAAGTTCCTTTGAGACCCTAACTCTTCCTTTGAAGCCCCACAGAATATTGTTTATACCCTTTCTACTGCCTTATGTCTCCTTGATTCACATTCTCAGTCAGCACCCCTTTCTACACTGGTTAATTCAATAACCTACTGAAGGTAGGAATTTTTCACAGTCCCAGGCTACCCCCAAAATGCCTTGCAGAGAGTAGACCTCCCAAAATCTACGATATGATCATTAAGCCCATTGCTATGGTTTATCATTTCAGGTTGGGACCTTTACATATGGCAGAACTACTTGTGTTTTCCAGATGAGCAGGTACGGCATAACTGGGCTCCAGGCTAGCAGATGCCATTCCCATCATTGGCCCCCAAACTCTATTCCTCAATGGCTATCTGCACAGGGTTTCCATGAGTGGCACATAAGGAGCAGTCACTCATCCAGCCATGTGTTACTTATGGGACCTTCCATGGACCTGGGAACCCACCACCCCCACCATTTTTCTGAGGGGTACTCAGCCTTCCATTTCCCATCAGACAGTCCAGCATGGAAAGACCTTGCTATCTTTTTCTACCATTCTGTTTTTCTTAATTTTTCTTAAACTTCTTTCTTCACAATGTCTCAAATAATGAACAACAAAAGAAAGAACACAGCTAGACCGGATACAGTAGTAGTAAAACACTCCAAGTGTGAATAATATATTTTAGCTCCTCAAAGACTAAAGAGGGAATTGTAGTCTTTGTGAGCCAAGATATCTACTGAAACCATCTCTCACCAAAGGATTCTAAAGAGCTCTGTGAACCCCAGTAAAAAGGCTCATTTAACCCTTCGAGAATTAGGAATGATGCCTAGAGAGTGGTACACCTCTGCCTTGACTCCAAATTAGTGCTGCCTTCCCCAAGCCAGGCTGAGCCCCAGTCACTCCTGGGAAGAGATGCTTTGTATTTTCGTCCCATACCCACCCTACCCACTCTCTGCACACCTAGTGTCCTATGTTGACAGCAGTTTCTGGCCATCCCTAACCATACGAAACTTACAGACCCCTCAAGGCCAAGGCCTCACAGAAGGTCTGCTTTATTATGAACTATAGGCTCATTCTACACCGTGGGAGAGTCAGTGAAAATAACGCTCTTTGCTTTCTCTTTGACTTCTGTGCATCGTAAACAAGATAAAGTTAGTCAAATGGAATGGAGAGGCTACTTACATAAAAGTTCTCACTTATCTGCTTAAAGGGCGATCATTTTACCCACAGAAACAATGGATTACCTAGATCATGTCCCTGGACCAAGAGCATCAATACCACCTGGAAATGGCTCGAAATGCAAAACCTCAGGCCTTTCCCCAGACCTACTGAATCAGAAACTCTGGGAGCAGGGCCCAGAAATCCATGTTTTAACAAGCCCTCCAGGTGGTTCTGATGCTTACTGATGTTTGAGGACGACTGCCCAGACAGTAATTTCCCTGGAAGTATTCAGAAAGCCAGCATCTTCACGGTTAAGTCCAAGTATTCAAACAAGTCAGCCTGTTTGACTGAAATGGGGTACAGACACGAGCCTCTTGTGACCCCCCCCCCAGGGCACACTGGACCATAATAGCATTAATCATGTCAGTGTGAACACAAATACAATGTTGCAGAAAAAAGAGGTCATGCATACAAATATTCGCCCTCCCCAGTGTTAACAAAATTTGCCCTTGAATACACAGCTCCTGCCAATTTGGGATAAACATACCTCTCAGTATGAGTCACCATCAGACCAACACACAATGAAATAGGAAGCTGGCTGGTTTCTACTGCGGTGTGGCCAGATCAGGCTCAACCACAATGGGAGAAATCTGCACCACTCACCGATCACTGAACCTTCTGAAAAGTTCTCTGACTCTCTAACGCTGGCTCAGGAAAACACTCGGCATTTTGACTTCAGCATACTAGAGGCAAACAATATCAGGACTCTCTTTCTTGCCCCCCAAGGGCTGTGAACATGATGTCACAGAGGGGTCCCCTCCTCAAAGTGAATCAGATGCCGAGATTTTCCTCTTGGTAGGGTGAGTCTACCTTAGGATGTTTTTTCTGCGGGTATTTGGAAAAGTCAATTCGCTGTTCTGTAAAAGAGGGTTTCTGTGAATCAGCACAAGTAATTTCATCCTTTCTGGTCACCTGAGCAGGTAATCAGAGAGACAAGAGGCAGAGCCACCTCTCAAAGTCTGGGAGAAGCTGGCTCAACCTCCAGCTTAGATCCTCACTGTCTCCATGCTCTTGAGTTCACTCCCTCATCAAAAATTGCTCTCAAGAGCTCCAGGTAAATTTAAGTCAGTATTCCTTCTCTCAGATTTACTTATACATTCAGCCTTAACTCTAGGTGTACAGATGAAGTCTTCTTTCATTTTTGGATAAACATTTTGTAGACATTAGTGAGTAGATGGCTCAGGGAAAGGGATTATTTTTTAATGTGAAATTCCTTCCCTTAGCTTTGAAAATCCCATCATCTGGACAGCCCTCCTATAGTGAAGGTAAGCTGGGCAGAGTCATACTTCCGAGGAGAGTAGCACTTGCATTTATAACATAGTAAGAGCTATTCACACTTGGATTTTTTTTTCCCCTCTCAAGAGGAACATGATAAAAACTGGAGCTCCCTTCCCTCCAAAGATGCAAAGTTCAGAACGGAGTTGTGTGCGTAAGTCACCAATCAAGACAATTTATTCTGAAACCTATAGCATTATGGTGTCTCCTTTAATGAATAGCTTCTCTTTAGGCCTTCTTTAGAAAATGTCCTGATCATTGGTGTCCCCTTGAAAAGCGTGGGGCTTTTCGAGTTAAGGAAAAGATGAAGGACTGAGACAAGCCCAGGAGTGGGTAGGGCATGAAGCATTAATCTGGGAAGCAGGGTTGGAAAACTGAATCTAGGAGAGGCTGTTAGACACTAAAAAGGGGCCTGAGGGGTGACTCGGACATGAAGAATCACGACACCACAGAGAGAGATCTACTGTCCCCAGACTTCCCCAAAGATGAAACAGAAATGGGTTTCAATTATGTCAGGCAGTGTGCATGTCCCTGAGTGGGGGCTGTGTGTGTGTTGGGAGGAATGGGCTCGAGGGAGGCAGATCCCATGAGAGGCAGCAACACTTCACACCTGGAAAGGCTGTTCTACAAGACTGGATATGGAGTCAACAAATACTTGAGAGAGCGCTTTCTTAAGTTGCACCGGTGACTCAACTGTTGTTTAATTTCCCTCGTGTTTACTTAGGTGGACAGAGTAATTCTAGAAGAATTTACAGAAGGGATGGGCCTTTGAGAAGCATTATAAGGCAGCTGAACTTGAGTTAGGTCTTTGACAAATACAGAAAAGGAGAATATAGGTATTTCCCATGAGGGCAGTAGGGGCAGCGTGACCGAGGCTGGAGATAGGAAATATCCTCCATGATGATTCAAGCAGGACAAATGTGGGGCGAGGGAAGAAGTACAATTAGCACAGATTTGGGAGCCAGGGAGGCCTGGGTAGAAAATCAGCTCCTCTACTTTCCAGCTTAGTGATCTCTGGCAGGTTTCTAAATTCCTACAAGCCTCCTCTTCCTCATCTATTAGAGGGGAGGAACACCACTGACCTTGCTGGGTCAAAGATTAGAGACAAGGTATGTAAAGCTCTCAACACAAAGCCTGTCACTTAGTATGTGTTCAATAACTGGCAGATTTAATAACATTAAAAATAAAAATAAAACAAGATGGGCTTAGATAGGGGTGGGGAGGAGGTAAGCGCAGGACTTAAGGAATCCTCAATGATCAGCATGAAGCCTTGAACTTTACCTTGTCACTCATCAAGGTTTTGGAGCTGGAAATATGATGACATCAGTGTCCTAAGAGGATTACTTTGGTGCCAGTTTGTAGGACACATTTGAGGCACAATACACCACTGTTCTCAGCAGCTACCAAGAAACAAGATTGCCGTGTGTGTGTGTGTGTGAGAGAGCGAGCGAGCGAGCGAGAGAGCGAGAGTGATTCACCTGAATGTCAGGTGGAGGGTGAACATCTCTCCCTTGAGGGTGGACTGGAATGAGTTTCATTGGATCCCACTGTCCCTTAAAAGCAAGTTGGGCCATCCAACAGTCTCAAAAAGCTTCCAGGACCCAAAACAAAACAAAAATGGTGTGCCCTAAATGTAAAATCTTCTTTACCTTGATGTGTCTCCCTCACAGCTAAATTCTTATTTTTTCACGTGGTTTCCAAACCATAAGTATCCCTCATTATTTAAATTAGATGAGTGCTCACATAACTTGATTTCTAGTATTTGTTTATTCTTGTTTTCTCTAACAAAAATAATAAATCCCTCTTGTACTTTTAAGGTTTGCACTAGAACACACACATAAGCTAGACAATTATAGCTTTTAAATGAGTATAGTGGGCCTCTGGAGTTTAGGTCGATGAGAGCATATTCAGGAAGACAGATATTGACCGATAAACCCACAAAAGTCTCTCCGACTTATTTGTCACAGGATACAGCAAGGGTAAGATGTCCTTGAACACATCAGAGAAATAACCGTTTCATCAAGATTCCTGGATCAATAAGTGTCTGCAACAGGAAGGGGATGGGCGACCGGTTAGGGGAAGAAAAGATTGTGAGGGTCAGAATATGTAGGCCAGATGCATGCAAGACAAAAGGATGCCTCAAACCAGTGTGACCTAAGCCATCTCTAGGTGGTGAGCACAACAGGGAATCTACGTCCCTCCTTCACAAGGCCCCCCATGTTCCTCGGGAGGGAGGCTACCATGATCCGAGCCCGCTCAGGGGTGATTTGTGTCAGCTCCAGGAGGAAGAAGCTAGGCGTCTCTGGGAGCAAGAGAAATGGAGAGGACCAGAAGAGTCTCGGGATTGAGAAGACACAGGTTCAGGTCCCAGCTCTGAGTACAAGCCAACCTGTTTTAACTGTTGAGAATCTGCGATGGGCGGATACTAAGTAAGCTGTGCACTGGAGAATTACAGATGCAGACACAGTGCTGCTTCTGAGAGGCTCACCTTCTAGCGAGAGAGCCCGTGGATGTCAACACATTGTGGCAAGTGCAGGCACTGACCCATTCACACCACTGATGGAACACAGAGGATGAACACTGGGTCCAATGAGCCACCGTGTGACCTCCAACAATTCACTTACCCTTTCTGAACCTGTTTTCTCATCTCTGGGGTGAATGCCTGGACTACGTGCTCCCCTGGGCCCCTCTCACTTTTAAAAGCTATGATGGAATTCCTTTCTTTCCACAGAAGCTCTTGTGTGCCTGCCCCAAATCCTGCCTACCTCTCTTGCTGGCTGAGGTTGGTGCAATCAGAGAGCTGGGAGGCAGCAGCATGGGCTGGCACCGACCTCAAAATAAAAAAGGAACAGCCTTTAATCAGCAGCTAAGGGCTAAGATAACACTAGTATGTGACCCCTTGGTGGCCAGTGCCAATGTTCCAGTAGGAGAGTGGCTACTGAGTTATGAAGCAAATGTGAACCCGGGCAATCGGTCTGAGTTTTTAAGCACCTGCAATGACTTAGAAAGAGAGCTGCTCTTTGGGGACCACTGATCTGTGATCTATCCACCACACAGCACAAGTCTGGGGCTTTCCCGGGCCCCACAGGAATGGCCTCAAGAAGTGGCTTTTGTGGGCGCCTGGGTGGCTCAGTTGGTTAAGCGACTGCCTTCAGCTCAGGTCATGATCCTGGAGTCCCGGGATCGAGTCCCACATCGGGCTCCCTGCTCGGCGGGGAGTCTGCTTCTCCCTCTGACCCTCCCCCCTCTCATGTACTCGCTCTCTCTCATTCTCTCTCTCAAATAAATAAATAAAATCTTTAGCAAAAAAAAAAAGTGGCTTTTGTAATTCCCTTTCTCATCGGGCACAAATTACTTCTATTGGGGACACACACTCAAATCCATTAGCAACGGAAATCAGGACTGGGTTGTTCTAGTTGAGAAGAAAGTACAAATGAAGAAACGAGGCCTTTATTAAACATCAACATCTGTATTTGTTACTCTGAGGGTTCCTGAAAATATCCCCCAAAAGAGAGGGCACATCATTAGAAGCATCTTTATTTGCACCTGAACACTTCACTCAATTACCACTTACTCGGTGAAAGACCAAAGCCAATGCACGTGCTTATGAAAGATACACAGGAGCAGAATGGATCGAGCAGAACCACCTTTCTCTTTGTCCTAAGGTGCAGCCTTAGCACTGTGAGCTGTCATGATCCTATTTCTTCAGCCATCCATTAGTATAATAAAGCCAAACTGAGTTTCCAGCAACAAGGATCAATTTGAGTTCAGCATGTTCACCTAAAAGTTATTCCCCATAGGGGCTTTAAGTGAAAATAGATACAGATAAATCATTGAAATGGTTCAGGACACCCCCAAAGAAAAGACATCAGTGTTTATGGAGGAAATTATGTCCCACAGTAAGAAAGTGTGGCAGAATAAATCCAACCTTACCAAAGAGCAAAATTAAAGGGTGGCTACTCACATTATAAAATCATGTGGTGAAGGTCCCTAAGACATATTATTAAGAGGGAAAAAAAAATCAAGTCACAGAAAAATGATAGAATGGTCCCATTTTTATACTCCTCCTGACTATCTTATTCCTGTCTAGAAAGGTACACAATATTAACAATTTTACCTCCAGAGAGAGGGGGGAATTGAGGTCGACACAGTAGGGACTAGGGGCTTTCGCTTTCTGCTCTCTGTTCTGCACATTTCACTTTCTTAAGATACATTTTATATATAACCTGGATAATTAAAATCAAGGATTGTTGTGTTCCTTGAAATGTTCCAGATAAACTAATAATTTAAACTATAATTCAATTCTGAAAGATTTAACTCGAATTTCAGGACCACGCCCAGTTCATAAATAATGTACACCTGCGCAAAGCGCCCCACCCTCCCCCTTTTGACATTCTCCTTGCCACTTGATTTGCCAGCTTTGACACACACCGCATCCTTTAGAAAGGTGTTTGGTGGGGTGATTAGGGGTGCCGCTGAAATGCCAGGTGATCAAAACAGCACACCCCAAACCTTCAAAACAGCTCGCCTCTCTTTTCAGCCCATCCCAGCTGGGCTTGGGCATGTCCCAGCGCAGCAGAAATCTGGTAGAAGGACCCTTTTCATTACACATCCTCGTTAACTTACTGACCGGAGTGGGGGTAAGGAAGAGAATGAAGGCTAGGATGGGGGCAGGAAGGCAACTCAAACACAACAAAAATTTCAAGATGCAATAACCATCAAAAGACACACACATCCAGGAGCTCAGCTGTGCACACACTCCAGAAAATAGGATGTGCTTCAGACGCCGTGGCTAAATTAAAGGCTCTTAATGACTTCACAATACGGAGGTTCTCACACCAAGAATATGTCTGCCCGGCTTTCAATTGATCATCCCCCATTAGGTGGCCAAGCCCTGCAGCACCATTGCAACTTCTGCAACCATGCACGGGGATGGAAATTTTAATTACCTTTCTCCTTCACCATGGCAACCGGGTCCTCTGGCGAGCAGCGCAGAAGCAAAGAGGAATAAAGTCTAGAGTGGGAGCGCTCCTGGGCGGACAGATCCGCGGCTGTAGACGCTGCGAGGAAAAGCCCCCCCCGCATCCACTGGCGAAGTCCGGGGCTGCTTTCTAAAATCCCGCCCCCATCCCGGGAGGCCGAGCTCCCGCGCCCGCCCCGCGATCGCCGCCGAGTGGCGGCCGCGCCCTGCTCGGGGACTCTGCCCTTGGGCCGAAATCACTCGCTACAGCTGCCGCTGTAACAAATGCAAAATTCCGCTGTCCTAATCTCTGGTCACTGACACCACTTTGCATTCCTCGCACCGAGGCCGGGAAAACGGGCAGCAGAACGCTCCCTCCCGGAGTCTGATAAATGATTGCCAGAAGACGGGGGTCGAGGAACAGCCGAGGGGCTGTTTCGATAAATAAAACTAGTCAATTGTTAGCTCATTAGTTTCCTATTACTGCAGATCCCAATTCTTACGCCAGTTTCTTTCGGACGCACTGAATAAATAAAATTAACCATAGTAGAAAAAGAGGAAAATAATGCCAGTGACTCCAAGTTCATTTTCTTCAACTTCTGAGGCTCAATTACAATGAATAAAGATTGGCCTGGCGCTCACCTCCGGCCCACCCAACACAGTTTTCCTGAATGGGGGGAGAAGCCGGAGGGGACTGAGACAATGAGAGCCAGCCTGGGAAGAGGATCTTTCAGGATTCAGCTCCTTCCAGGATCAAATTCAGGATCAAAGCAAAAAATCTGACTTATCCAGTTAGGTAGGATTCCCGCCATCCACTTTCTCTCTGCTTCATTGGAGTTTTCTAGACAAGCCCCTTGGATAGGTCTGTATGAGGGAGGAACCCTAGCCACAAAGTAGGGGGCACACAGCCTCACCCGCACCACGCACCCCCGAGCCTGGCGCAGCCGCAGTGGCTGCTGACAAGGCTTTTGATTTCTGACCCACGGGGTCACAGGTCGGTCTCCGGGCAGCAGAGGACTTCTGGGTTCGCAAAGCCCACGCCCACCCCATTCCAGCACCTGTCTCCGGAACCCAGATCATTCGGCCGGCCACACGTCACATACATCCACCCTGTGGGAGAAATGTGATGAGCAGGAGACAAAAAGACAGACGTAGCCCCCCTCCAGCAGCGCCGCAGATGGCCCACGCATCTCTCCCAACCAGAATTCGCAGCCGGTATTACACCGTATTTACTGCAAATATTGTAACACGTTGGGTCTGAGAGAGCCAGGGTAACAGAAAGGAATGCAGTCCATCACCCTGCCTCATCTTTGACTGGGAGGGTGTTTATAGCCCGAATGAGGTTTAGTGGGGTGAGGAGGCTCTTTACTGCTGGTTTTCTGGTGGGTAACAGTAGCAGATCTCAAGCAGCTGTGACATTCCTACATCTGTGACTCAGGGCTTTACTATTAATAGCCTGAGTGTCTCAGCCTGTAAGGGCTAAGTCCCCTCCAACCCCTGAATCGTCTTTTCTATGAAACATACTCTGCCCACACTGCTCCCCGCCCCCACTGCAGCCCCACAGGTCAGGTTTTTTCTAAGTCAGCAGCCAGCTGGAGTGTAAGTGCCCAAGAGCCTCGAAACAGCTTTTCCAGCCTCCATTCATACATACGAGTCCAGTGTTAGAGCAACACCGCAAGTCCGGAGAGGTGGGCGGGGCTCAAGAGCACGGAGGGCACGAGCCCTTTACAAATTCCCAGATTTTCATGCACTAAAACCGCACTCGTCTGCTTCTCCCACCCCTAATCACTCTCAGAGCTCATAAAGGGATGCTGACAAGCAAAATTAACCTCAGGGAAGTGGAATTAGGTTTGGTGCTGTGAGCCTAGCAGGTGAATTTATTTTATTATATTTTTGCTGCATAGGCTCTGAGGCATTTGTCTCCAAGGCTTTTGTGTTATTCAGCTCAAAGCTAAGGGAACAGTGCTCTCTCGTCTTTCTCCCTCCTCCCCTCTCCCAATTGGTACATGACAGGAAAACACCATTGGGTTTCTAGCCCAAATCCAATCCTACATAAGTGTTCCAGATACTATCAATGCAATTAGTTCAATTTCCCTTTTACTCGGCATGACAATTTTTAATCCTGAGATTTATTAACCAAGCTGGTCCCTTATTACTTCTGAACCTACTTGTATACCTTGGTGGATAAAGTGCCCAGAAACCCTGATTTAGAAAGGCTCTCTGGAAGCTTTAGAGACTAAGCTCGCTGAGTGACAGTTGGTGCCTATTCATTTTCAGAGAAGCCTTTTCTAAAGGAAAATACTACATAGTGGTTCAGAGAGATTCCCTCCCTCCTGCATTTTCCATGGAAAGAATTTTCCTGCACCACAAAGTGAATGAGTCACCAGCATTTAGTTGCTAAATAACAGTCATATGGCTAAAGTTCCCCCAACAATCAGGCACTGCTACTTTAGGATAAAAGCACCCACTCGGCACTTTTAAGATAACCAAAGAGGGTATTACTAAAGTTATTTTTGGAATGTGGGAGAGTAAAACTAAATTGTTTTTGTCTCCTTGCCTCTGGCCGAATAGTTCAGAGCTTAGGGAACAGAACCAAAATGTTGATATTTTCTTTCTTTTTTTTTTTTTTTTACTTTACAGTGCAGCAAAATAAATCAAGAAAAATCTGAAAAATGTAAGGTTCACAAGATGGCAGGACTTTTTATTCCTATTTTTAGAGATGATTTCCAAAGAACTTATCTCCATCTCATTCCACCCAAATGAGATAAGACTTCACAATACAGACACCAGCCCGAGGTTTTATTTGTTGTTTTATTCACTCAAACTGACTCCCTGCCGCCTTTTTCATTCACTCACAAAATGAAGCCAGGGTTGTCCACAAGTGACTGAAGGACAGGAACCATTTTGTGGGAGAGAAAAGCTTTGCTAGCATACAACCACTCTTGGCCAAACCTCAAGAATACATCATTTCAGTAGAAGCGATGCCAAAGGAGAAGGGAGTGTTGCAACTAGAACAAGCCACCTGGCAGAGTCCACTCCCTGACTCCTCTCCCTTCCACAGACTGCCTACTGCTTGTGCATCTGTACAACAGGAATTTCAGGACCCCAGGCTTCCAGGTATCACACATCCCTCCACGCATTTGGACCCACTGGCAAAAGAGCATGCAGAATCCTTTCTAGCAGAATTCAGCTGAAAGAAAATCCAAGAATGAGTTCCTTATTTGCTTTCCATGTCATGTTTGCATCAATCACCCTCACTGTAGACATGTCTGGAGCGTCTCCTGTGCGCCAGGTACTACCGTGCTGGCAGTTCGAACACAAGAAGAGAGAAACCACTGCTCCGGAGTTGCTTAACATCTAGTGGAGGGGATGCATACACACGAATGTGCTCAATGAAATTAGGAAGGTGTTAAAGACAGAAGTAGGGTGCCTTGGGTTCCAGGTAGTGCTGAACCCAAAACTGGGAGCCGGGAAAGGCTTCTGGGAGGAGTGAGAGGACAAGCAAGGGCTGCCCAGTGAAGAAAGGCAGAAAGATCATTCATTCCAAGCAGAGGTCATAGGGAGTGAGAAGGTGTCAAGAAGCTCATGGTTCATAGGGAAGAGGGAAAGTCTCAAGCTAAGGCCTGGGTGGTAGGTCACAGAGGGCTCTGAATGCCACACCAAGGAGGTAGGACCCTAGAACTGATATGGTTAGAGTCTCAAACCTGAGCTACCATTTCTTTCCAACCCAAATTAAGTTCAGAAGACTTTGGCTTCATCTCAAAGTCTGCCATGGTCTGTTTCCAATGATATTGCCTCCTTCCTCCAAATTAGGTGGGTTGGTGTAGGCATGTCCAGGAAGTGTCTGTGTTTATTAGTTTACTTAAATATTTCCCTGATACATAGAATAAAATGCTAGCCATGTACATCCCACACAGCATTTTAAGTAACTCCAACCATCTGGGATTGTGGTAATGGCTTCATGCTCACCACTAGGCTATGAGTTCCATGAAGGCAAGTAGGGTTTCACAATTTTCTAGACCGCTAAGGGTATAGTTTGCAGATCTCCAGGGATGAATATACTAGGGGTGCTTTAAATGCAGACACCTGGTTCCCACCCAAGATCTGATGATGCAGATTCTCTGCAGAGGAGGCTGGAGCTGCTGCCAGCTCTTTAAGTGACTAAGGACCACAGGCCTAGCCCACTGGCCTGTAAAAGCAGGAGGTGAATGAATATGAGATGTACGAACACAGCTATAAACCATGCTGCCACATCTGAGAAGCAACCCCTCTCAGCTGGCTAAAATAACAACCGTCCGGACATTCACTGCGACCTTAATGGAAATTTATTGCAAGTGATGATTCCAGAGTTTCATACAGCCTGAGACCAATTCCTAAATGTCTGAGCCCTCTTGATCCTACTCTCATGTCCTCAACAGAGAACTCCTAGGATTTTTTCCATATGAATCTCACGGAATCGATGCCCAGCAAAGTTCTTTTCCATGAATTCTTCAAGTAGAATTATTTCACATTTGTATGCAAAGCTTCCCCCAGTCCTTCTCAGAAGCCAGATCTGAATTTAGACCTGAGCAATAGTTTGCAGCTTAAGAAAAATTACTAAGGTATATTTAAAGCTTCCTATGAATAATCCACTAAAGATATAAACTGCAGAGTGAGCATGAAACAAGCCATTTCCCTACACATGTACTGGAACCTATTACCCGAATTCAAAGGATCTCTTGATAGTAAAGAGTTTCACAGATTTTAGCCTAATTGGAGGCATGTGAGAAGTTCACAAGAAATACAGAAATAGTTCTGAATTACTTGGGAAAAGGCCCTTTAAAAAAGCTTATTATTAGCTTTATCTTTTTTCTTTAGTATTTTCTAGGTAGAAATACAGGTAGTGGGGAAGAACAACGGTCACTTTCTGTCATCTGGAACTGGGATGGTTTCCCTAGCAACACTCCCTTTTTCCTGGTCCTTAGGGCCACCAGTGCTCTGGGCTTGACTACAGTGCATTGAATATTTACATGTTTATTTTTGCAAAAGGCTCCAGGCTTTCCGAGGGAAGGGATCACATTTGAGAATCTGTCGTCACATAGTGATAGACACAAAGTAGGAATGCAATATTTGATGAATATTAACATTAAATGTCCCTAGCTCATCATAGTAAGTCAAAATACCAGATAAGTGTTCATTTTTTTTTCATTTTTTATAGTCAAATAGACTGATTTAAAAATCTAACTCAAATAAAATAAGAGTAAATTCGGTCTCCTACGTAAGTCAATTTAGCAGTTGCTTGAAAGTATCTGCCAAGATGCAAACCCATAATTCACCTTGGAGAGAAAGCAAGCTGAAAAGAAATGTAACCAGGTAGTCATCTTAACTAACTCTCAATATTACTTTTGTCACCATTTACAGAATGTTTATAATGTGTCAGCCACCATTCTGGTCTGTTTACATTTATGACCTCATTTAATCCCCATACCAATCGGATGAGATAATATTATACTCACACACAAGGAAAGATCCAAAACCACGGGCCCTCCCTTTGCTCTGTTGGGCCTTCCCTTTCATGGAGGTCATGAAAGAGCCTCTCTTTCCCTGTACACACACACACACGCTTTTTGAGTCAAGATGCACTCAATGCCCATTGACTTCTCTGGCATTTCCAAAAAACCTGGCATCATAGAAATGATGTTGCATTTCGCCTTGTTCGATACCTTATCCTTCTCTCGATACCTTATCCTTCATTAGTTCTTGGACTTCTTATGATAGGCCCTGCTAGGTAAACGGCATCATAACCTTGGCCCGTTGGACTCATCCTTGGCTGGACAGGGGAGGATGGTATAACAGATCTACATATTGCGTCTTTTAAGATACAATTCAATCACCCATCCTGTGGAATCCTTCTCAAGGACTAGCATTTCTACGGTTTACATAGCAAGACAAGCTGAAAATTGGGGGAGTTGGATCAAAGAATTGTTGCAGGGTTTACAAAGCCTGCGTTCGCCCCCCTCATTTTTAGCCTTACGACTCTAATTATGCCCACTCCCACTCTGGCACACTCCCATTCTCCTCTGACATTTCAGCCATCCTCTGTAGGACAGGCCAAATGAAGCATGCCACATGCCCAGCCATTAGCACATTTGCTGCCACCAGAAGGGAGCCCCTGTCACTCAACACATGTCTCAGTGTGTTTCTCCAGTTCTCGGTGCAAGGAGAGAGGGGCTGTGCACCCAACACTGTTTGGAAAACACTAGAACATGTGGGGAAAAAATAGGCATCCATTTCCTGTAAGATGTATATGTAAGATGAAAAGTAAGCCCTAAGGCAGACTTGTCCAAGGTTACGCAATTACTTAGAAATGGGTCAAAACTCCTGATGTCTTACCTCTACTCAGTGGTTACGCCACTCTGTCACACTGGCCACACAGGGAGCCTGATCAAACACAGCAGGGTTTGAATCCCAGCTCCGCCATATAGTCTGAGTAAACTTGGGCCCATGTGCTGTCTCTGGGTTTCAGCAGTCTCCTCTGTGAACAGTAATAATACGCTCCACTTGTGAGGTGGTGGGGACCGGGCTGCTTCATGGGCATGCAACCTGTGTGGTTATACAGGGTCTGTGCTCAGAAGGGTCCTCCATTTGGTTTAATGCTTTGCTCTTGTCACATTGATATTTGTAAGAATTTTATCTCTGAACTTGTGTTTTGTAGATGACATCCGCTGGGACAACGGAGCATGCATGTGAGCAGATGAGACAGATGCAGGATGTGTGACGTCATTCCTGCCGCCCCATTTGCAGATGGTGTTTACAGGGCGCCATGAGCACAGAACTCCAGTGGACCCACGATGCATGCAGTTCAGGGAGACTCTGGGCAAAGGCAAGGTAAAGTGCGGTTACATCTACCACTGGATAAACAGGGGTGGTGAGAGGTCAATTTCCATCCAAATTGGAATACTTGCTTCAAATGCAGAAAGAAGGCAGTGGTGTTCTGGAAAACAACCAGCCAAGGAACCCTATCCTATCCTTTCTGACTCATGTTACCTCCTTGTATTAGCCAACCACTTACACTGAAAATGATGACACAGAAGAAAAGGAAGGTCGGACAATCCACTGCCCCCTTCCTTCCATCGGCAAGCAGAGACAGAGCGCCCTGGCAGAATGTGTGTGTATCAAGAGGCAAAATTAAGGGCGCCTGGGTGGCTCGGTTGGTTAAGCGACTGACTGTCTTCGGCTCAGGTCATGATCCTGGAGTCCCGGGATCGGGTCCCGCATCGGGCTCCCTGCTCAGCAGGGAGTCTGCTTCTCCCTCTGACCCTCCTCCCTCTCATGCTCTCTGTCTCTCGTTCCCTCTCTCACAAATAAATAAAATCTTAAAAAAAAAAAAAAAGAGGCAAAATTAAAACAGTTGAGTTAGCTGTGTGTAGAATCCCACTCTTCTTTAAAGAATCAAATACATATGGATCTACAATCTATGAGATTGTGTCATTTCAGTGATTCCACATATGAGCTAAATGCTCTTCTATTTGCATTTAAAATGAGCCCTGCACAATACAAACACGAATGGTCCAATTCATGTTAATAATTTAAAATTTTACTTTAGGGGTGCCTGGGTGGCACAGTCGGTTGGGCTGCCCACTCTTGGTTTCAGCTAGGTCGTGATCTCAGGGTTGTGAGATCGAGGCCCACGTTGGGCATGGAGTCTGCTTCAGATTCTCTCTCCCTCTCTCTCTGCCCCTCCCACTCATGCTCTCTCTCTCTAATAAAATTTTACTTTATTGGGAGCAAATAAAAACACTATGACAGGGCGCCTGGGTGGCTCAGTCGGTTAAGTGACTGCCTTCGGCTCAGGTCATGATCCTGGAGTCCCTGGATCGAGTCCCGCATCGGGCTCCCTGCTCGGCAGGGAGCCTGCTTCTCCCTCTGACCCTCCCCCCTCTCATGTGCTCTCTCTCTCTCATTCTCTCTGACTCAAATAAATAAATAAAATCTTTAAAAAAAAACAAACAAACACTATGACAAGGTGAGAAAGAGTGTGGGCTAAGGAAAAAGGCTTTATATTTTAGTACCTTTTTATTTTTAGGATTTTATTTATTTTTATTTGAAAGCGAGAGCAAGGGAGAGAGCACACAGAGGGAGAAAGAGAAGCAGACTCCCGCTGAGCAGGGAGTCTGATGCGGGGCTCCATCCCGGGACCCTGGGATCATGACCTGAGCTGAAGGCAGACACTTAACCAACTGAGCCACCCAGGCACCCCTATATTTTAGTACATTTAATAGTATTTGATTTCTGCACTTTAAACAAGGTGTCCCACATTTTCCTTTTGCACAGGGCCCTGCAAATTCTGTGCCAGGCACAGGGTGAGGATGAGAGACGCTCCATCTGAGATGAAATTGCCCCACACTGAGACCGAGTATGAGGAAAAGCAGTAACGATTGTAATGGTTTAGCTTCTTACTTCTTCATCAGTTTACAACAAAATAGGACAGGCTTGAAAACGCTAAAACCCCAGTTTTCAAAACCATTTTAGGATATCAGGGGCCTTTTGAAAATACTGAATCTGGGGGACTTAACTTATAATGTAAGCAGGTGGCCCAGGAAAGCCTCTTTGAGGAAGTGTCATCTCAGTAGGCCTGGTGGGGGTGGGAGCGCCAGCAGCGTGACATCTGAGGAAAGAGCACCCCAGACAGAGTGAACGGTAAGGGCGAAGGTCATAAGGTGGAGCTTACCTGGTAAGTTCAAGGCCCCATAGGGGCCAGAGAGGCTGGAGGTGCTGGGGCCCACAGGTGCTGGCAAAGACCTTGGCTTTTATAAGTGAGTGAGGCAGGAAGCCCCTGGAGGTTCTGAGCAGAGAAAGGTGTACTATCTGATGCCCTTTTCCTGGCCAGGCTTGTTCTGGCTTCTGTGTGGTGACCAGAGGAAAGGGGAGTGGGCATGGATGCAGAATGTGGCATTGGTGCATGAAATTTAAAAAAAAAAAAAAAGAGCTTCAGAGTGAGATGAAGCCATGACAAAATGAGGTGAAGGAAAAGAGGATAGAAATAAGGAATGAACACTGAGGACCAAGATGGTATCAACAGCAATAAATGAAACACCAAAGAACAGAACAGACACTGATACAATATCCATTTCCTAGAATAGGAACGAGCTTGAAATGATCTCAGTGAATGCAGAACAAAGCACCTCAAACAATGAGAAGTCAACAGATGTTCAAAACAAGACTTTAAAAAAAAACCCTTATGTCCTAGATGTGGAGAACATAAGAAGCAGAAGCTATATGCAAAGATTAACCCACAAGAACTTCCTGGAAATGAGCCTGGGTGGCTCAACCGGTTAAGCAACTGACTTTGGCTCAGGTCATGATTCTGGGGTCCTGGGATTGAGTCCTGCATCAGGCTCCCTGCTCAGCGGAGAGCCTGCTTCTCCCTCTCTCTCTGCCACTCCCCCAGCTTGTGCTCTCTTTTTTTCCTCTCTTAAATAAATAAATAAAATCTTAAAAACAAAAGAAAGTAAGTTTGAACTTGCAGATTTAAAGGGTATAGATACAATATCTTGGCAAAATTTGACGTAGAATGCTAAGTCCAAGTCCTAGCCTGAACTTCTGAACTTCAAAGGGTATCATTTTCCAATTATCCAGGCAGGAAAAACCTATAACCCATAAAAAGAGAAAAGCTCAGGCTTACCTCCAACTTCTCAACAGCAACAGTGATGTGTAGAAGACCATGGGGCAATACGTGGAAATCTTGAGAAGGAAAGGTTCTCAAGAACCTTACATGCAGTCAAAATGTTCAGACAGGCAACAGGCAAACCGCCACAAACACAAGGGGGTTCAGGAAATACACATCCACACACCCTCTTGGGAAAACAGCTTAACAACAACATCTAGCCAATTACAAAATGAGTCAACATGCACTCAGAAGTGCAGCTCTTGTAAAGGTACTAGTAGGAGCAGCGAATTCTATTAAATATAGACCTGATACCACAATTACTGGGTTATGGTTCTAGAAGAAAATGGGAATGTCCTGAGCAAAGAAGGCAAAGAGCAGTGTGAAAACAATATTATGACTGACAAAAATCAGGATGTGGGTAGGAGACAAGTCCCAGAGGGCTACTGTCCTGGTTTTCACAGCAGGAAGAGAGTGACCTGCACCAGATGGGCCAAGATTCTCAGTGTTGGCATCTCTTAGAAGAGTCTGAAAGCACATCACCCAGTTGCTTCATCTTTGCTTAGAAATGATGCACAATCTCATCATTGTTTTTATACGTCTGCTCTCGTTTCTTAGACTTGTTAAGGCAAATGTATCTCCGGCATTCTTTAAGAAAAGGGAGATGACATACCTTTGCCTTTTTACGGATTTTTTTCCAGATTCTTAGTTCAAGAACTGAAATTGTTGCTATTTTATTTTTATCTAGGATTTCCACAGCATCTTTCCTCCAGAAAGATGATACACTGGTTCAGAGGCTAGCTACATAGGGTTTTACTTTATCTTTATAGTTATTTAGTCTATATATTCATGAAAATGGCATGAAATTCCTCATGACGAGACTTTCATGTATCAACACAGAGTCTTGTCCAGATGTAACCATATGCCTTGGGGGACCCTGCCCCATCCATCCCTCTTCTGTTCCCATTCTCCCCCTTTTGCATAGGCACTGAGCCATATGACTGCTCATCTTGGCCATGGCTGACTGGATCATTAGCAGACACTGGAAGAGAGGTGGGGGGATTGGGAAACCCATACATCAGCTGGCCAAACACTTACAATTTATATTCTGCCTTGAAAAAGATGGGCTGGGCCAACTAGGTTTTCACTTTTGGGAATCTGAACTAAGAGACATAGAGAAAAGTCCCAGTCCGTGGTAGGTCCCTGTATTAAAAGGTCAAGTAAGGCCAGGCCAGGAACCCACCTCGCAGAGCCATGTGGATACCAAAATTCTGAGGGGTAGAGTGTCAGAGGAAGCCAACTGGGAGGGAGGAGAATAGGATATTCCCTAAAACTGGACCGATGGTCCTGGAAGGGACTGGAATTTTATACTTCCAGAGGCCTGGCTGTTCAGCATTTCCTGGGTTCCTTTGAAACTTCTTTATGTTCTTAGACTATCCATTCTCCCCTCTGTTGTTTGCTCCTATCTCCTTGGCATTCACTTCTACAATTCAAACCTGGTTACTAGAAACATCGCGATGGGTGAGTTAATGTACCTAGAAGCTGCTTTCAGGCAATGACAGATGGGGAGGTGGTGGGTAGATCAATGCCCCAGCTGGGATATCTCTGAGGCATATCCTACATCATCTCCCCCAGTTCCCAAGTAGTTCAGTTTGGGCTTCCCACACTGGTAACCAGTTTGATACTTCACCTTTTATTAGCTTCACTCCCCTACCAGTGTTTCCTGGGATCACCTTCTAAATAAGTAACTTGGCCTCAAATCCTTGTCTCAGGGTCTGCTTTTGGGGGACTTCAAAACAAAAGAGTATATAAATTATTCATATTTTTATGATACAAAAGAAAAATTGGTCTCAATCCTCTGATCACTTTTTTTTTTTTTAAGATTTTTATTTATTTATTCATGAGAGAGAGGCAGAGGGAGAAGCAGGCTCCCAAGGAGCGGTGCGGGACTTGATCCCAGGACCCTGGGATCATGACCTGAGCCGAAGGCAGACGCTTAACCATCTGAGCCACCCAGGCGCCCCACTTTTTTTTTTTTAAGATTTTATTTATTTATTCGACAGAGAAAGAGATAGCTAGAGCAGGAACACAAGCAGGGGGAGTGGGAGAGGGAGAAGCAGGCTTCCTGATGAGAAGGGAGCCCGATGCGGGGCTCAATCCCAGAACTCTGGGATCATGACCTGAGCTGAAGGCAGACGACTGAGCCACCCAGATGCTCCTCCTCTGATCACTTTCAAACAGTCCTTTACTTGAAATCAGAGACAGATTCGAAATAGAATACTCTGAAGTCACCAAATGTGCTCATCAGACATAACATACTTTTTTTTCTCAAGAGAATCAATGATTCATTGGATTTTACTGTACAAACATAATGGAATTTATATGCACACACACTGTGCTAATGTGCTTCTTCCTTTAGAATATGTAAATGAACCGACTTGGATTAACTCTGGCAACAGGGGTGAGAACTAACAACCGCCTCATAAACAAATAGGACCCCAAATGTCCGTTAGCCTGCATTCTGTTTTAGGGGGAAGGATGTGATTTGTAACATTTATCAAGTTCTATGGCAAGGAGTCATTTTACAATGACATCCTATTGTATTTACACATATCCATGAGATGAACATTTCTACAATCCAACTGGAGACTGTGCTGGTACTACAAGACGCCATGTGTCAGGTTGGCTGTGTTTCTGAAGAGGTAGAAGGTATTCTTCCTCCCTCCTCACCAGTCCTCAGCAAGATAGAAAACACTCTGCATAGGTATTGGATTTGTTAGGGTTTGGGAAGATTAGAGGGAGGACAGGAAGAGAAATATTTAGAACTTAAATTGTTCTTGGCTTTGGATCTGGATTACACAATATAGTTTTTCTCTTCCTGAATAAAATACAGTAAGAGTGCTGAGCCTTAACCAGTACGCTTCGCTGGCTATTACGTTTACACCCAGGAAAGAGCACTAAAGCCCCAAGAATGGCAGTAAGCCATAGCATCACGCAACTGAAAGCAAAGTGGGCAAAAATCAGGGAATCGTGAAGAGAAATAAATTACAGGTGACTCATCAGTTATGCCAACAAATATTCACTGAGCATCTACAATATGCATAACATCACCGCTGAGAAACTGAAAGTGGTCTAGAGATTAAGGAAGCCCTCGATGAGCTTACATTTGAGTACAGTGAATGGTACAAGTACCTAAATCATGCTAAAGAGGTAGTGGGGGGTTGGAATCAGAAATACTGAGAAAATGCCATAAAGGTTTGAGGGAAGGGATGCTTGCTGCATTGGGCTCACCGCTTCTCACCAGCTGCTCAGACAGAAAATGATCTAGACCGCTCCTGGTACCTAGACAGAGAAGCTAACCAAACATGTGTTAGAACCAGCTGCTTGTATCCTCTCTAAACTCTTAAAAGTAAACCAATGTACCATGATCTACGTTAGAGCAAGCTCAGTTGAAGTACTACTGAACAAATTAACATCACATGGTATTTTCATCAAGGATAATCCTGGATCTATTGATGACCTGAACAATCAGGCAGCAGGGCTGACTCCCAAGCGATTACAGAGTTTGTACCCATCAAGGACAGGTCCTGCCCGAGGGAAAGATAACAGATGAACGTATCCAGCTACTTACTAGAATCACATGATAGCACTTCAGGGAAAAGGGTGATATGAAACAGAACTGGGAATTGTCCCACAAGAGGAGCAAATGTTAAGCACCCCGGAATATTCTGGTGATGACAAACATGACCTTACAAAATGATCTGAGTAGTGACGGACAGAAAAGGAGGAGGCTGAGTGGCAGAGGCTCCAAGTTTTTGGCTCTTCTTCCCAAGCTTATCTTTTTCCCGTGGGGACCCATTTTCTGTCATGAAAATTCTCCCTCTCCACTGGGCCGCACTTAGACCTTTGTGAGCTGGATTTTTCTGAGCCCGGTGAGTCAGATCATTTCTGACGTCCTCTGATTCATTTCAGTTGCTATCTCTGGCTACCGAACTTGGGTGAGGAAAGAACCCTAAACAGCAATCATACAAAACTCGGGGGCACCTGCAGCATAATCAGGAAACCAGCCAATTACTATCTCAGAGTAAAGGTCCTACCTCCCCATACATAATGTGTTTGCAGACCTATAAGTAATAGGGATATTAGGGCCAAGATACAGGATATAAACAGAGGTGAAGGTCTGGGATTTTTTATTTTAGTGAAAACTGGTTATTCTACTTTTGCAGAAGAGCTTTGACTTAATTTAGAATTGTATTAAGTGCTATTTTAATGCAAAATAGTGCAGTCACTGGGGAAAATGCCTTGGCAGTTCCTCAAAAAGTTAAACATAGAGTGACCATATGACCCAGCAATCCCACTCCTAGGTACATACCCAAGAGAATTGAAAACATACGTCCATACAAAAACTTGTACTCCCATGTTCATAGCAGATTCATAATGCCCCAAAAGCAGAAACAACTCAAATGTCCATCATTCAATAAATACATAACCAAAACGTGGTCTATCCAATACCATGAAATATTGTTTGACCATAAAAAGGAATGAGGTACAGACACGCGATACGACACTGATGAACTGTGAAAATACTAAGTGCAGTGAAAGAAGCCAGACACAAAAGGCCACATGTTGTATGATTCCACTGCTACGAAATTCCAGAAGGGGCAAATCCATAGACAGAGACAGAAAGTAGACGGGTAGCTGCCAGGGGCTGGGCGGGGGGTGGGGTGGGATGGGGGGGCGGTGCTGATAACAGGGCGTGACTGCCAATGGATACAGGGTTGTTTTAGGGGTGATAAAAATGCCCTGGGATTAGACAGATAGAAATGATGGTTATACAACCCTGTGAATATACCAAACAAGCCACAGAATTGTACATTTTAAAATGGTATGTTTTTATGGCATGTGAATTATGTCTGAATTTTTAAAATGTATGAAGTGCCTTCATTTATCAAGCACTGTGTTATACGCTGGAGAAACAAGGCCATGTTCCTGCTCATAGAAACCTTACTACTTGGTAGGGGGAGACATGGAGACACATATGTCCATCCATGAATCAGCAATTGTGTGGTACAGGAAGGGCCCCCAAAGAGGGGAAGTCTGGAGAGGCTTCCCAGCAACGTTTCACCTGAGCTGAATCTCAAGCTAAACTAAAAACAATATTTGAGAACACTTTGATCTTCTCTTCTGCAATGTTAATGGGGGAGAAAGAAGCCTAATTTTTCTCACTTCTAAATGATATGACGGACCCTGGGAAAGTCATTTTACTTCTCTGAGCCTCAATCTCCCACTCCCTTAGGAGGGTGTTGATATCAAAGCTTTATTTCTCCCTTTAAGAAACATCTAGAATTCTAAGGCATACCATAGTCCATCTGGAGTTCTAGCATATTTAAATTTGAAGGGCCCACGAATTCTGACTCTGCAAAGGATTCCTCGAATGCATTCTTGGTGTGGGGCCTTCCGAAGGCTGAGAAAGGGGTCCTCGCCCTCCTGGCTGCTGCTACAACCTAAGGAACAGCACACACACTATGCTACCTTCCCATTGGCAGCCTTTGTCTTGCATCCCAAGGCCATTCCAGACTCATGTCTGACTCACTCAGTTAACAGGAGTCTATAGTCCCGAGCCCAGGGCCATACTCCACAATCATTAGGATCAAATGATGCTAAATTAGGGGTTTCTGTAAAGCCAGGATAAAAACAATGCCAGACAATAAATTTAAACAGACTGCCTTACCCTCTGACTTTAAATAAGAGTAGTTTTTTTAAAGATCTGTTTATTTATTTTTGGGGGTGGGGGGAGAGAGCGCAAAAGTGGGAGGGGCAGAAAGGAGAGAGAATCTCAAGCAGACTCTGCACTAAGCATGGAGCCTGAGGTGGGGCTCCATCTCATAACCCTGAGATCACCACCTGAGCTGAAACCAAGTGTTGGATGCTTAACCAACTAAATAAGATTAGTTTTCAAGCACATATAATTAAAACTAGTGGAGCATTTCAGCATTTTTAGTTACTCAAGGAAGTAAATTAGATGGGAACATTTCCTTTGAAAATAGTTACTTGTCCACATTTCTGGACCCAAATAAATAAATAAATAACAAGGAAACAAAATAACAAGGGTGGACTAAGCATGGTCAGGCAAGGAAACCAAGTGAAAAATGTCTTCTATTTTTTTCTTTTTATTTTCATATTACTGAGATACTTCCCTTCTGTTCGTATTTTCTCGATACCTTCTCTGTTTTCCAGCTCAAATCCTAATTTCTCTTGCTAAGTTACCTTTCCTTCCTTGAAAACTAATGGTATTTATTACCTAGCCATTTATTTGGCTTCTCCCACTTTGGGGGTGGAGAGAAGCAGAAATGGGGGCATCACACTGACTGAGAACCTATTCTAACCTACACTAAATGCTGGTATATTTTCTTCTTCTATATCTATATTTTCTTTTAGTCCTCATAATATTTCTGTATCACCCACGTTTGACATGTGATAAAACCAAGGCTCAGAGATATTAAGTAACGCGTCCAGGTCACACAGCTAATATGAGTGGTGTCGGACTTTGAACATGGCAGGGCGGTCTGACCCCATAGCCTGACACTCACAGCCACTGTACCACGCAGCCTCACCCAGCCTCAGTTACTGGAAGGCAGGGGGGCAATTTTATGCCCTTTGTGTTCTAACACAGTGATCTGATTTCTGCAAACATTCATTCATTCATTTACTTGCACACTTACAGGCTTTTCCGAGCCAGGTACTAGAATCAAATAAAAATATGAATGCGGGGGCGCCTGGGTGGCTCAGTCATTAAGCGTCTGCCTTCGGCTCAGGTCATGATCCCAGGGTCCTGGGATCGAGCCCCTCATTGGGCTCCCTGCTCCGCGGGAAGCCTGCTTCTCCCTCTCCCGCTCCCCCTGCTTGTGCTCCCTCTCTCTCTGTCAAATAAATGAATAAAATCTTTGGGTGCCTGGGTGGCTCAGTCGTTAAGTGTCTGCCTTCGGCTCAGGTCATGATCCCAGGGTCCTGGGATTGAGCCCCACATCGGGCTCCCTGCTCAGCGGGAAGCCTGCTTCTCCCTCTCCCACTCCCCCTGCTTGTGCTCCCTCTCTCGCTGTGTCTCTCTCTGTCAAATAAATTAAATCTTTAAAAAAATACATGAATGCGGCTCTCTCCATACCCTGAGACAGGAACTCACAGTGCATTAGAAAAGAGGCTTAGAAATGGGTGACTCTAACAGAAATATGCCCAGGATGCTGCGGAAGCACAGAGGAGGATGAGGCAAGAAGGAAGGTAAGCCTGACGAGAGGAGGAAAAGCCTAAACTGAATCCTGCCTAAGAGTCAGAGGGAGCAGGAAGTCTATGTCAAGTAGCAGAACAGTACATGCAGGGAGAGACCCATGACGAAAAGGACCTTCAAATATCTGTGACAAAGAAGTCTGATGTGGGCGTTTGGGGGTTAACAGTAGGACGTGATAGAAAGGCAGGGCCTGACCGTCAAGAGCTTGAAACTAGGATTCTGGGAAATATGATTAAACTAATGGAAGAGGAAGCCTTGGGAAGCTAACAGGGGTCATTGCTAACCGTGAATGAAAAAGAAGTGCAAATGATCTAAAGCTTTACCACACAGATGAAATCTCTCATTTGTCTCCTTCGGTGCCTTCCCAAGACTTAGGAGGAAACTGTCCACCACCCATCATTTCCATTCCCAGTAGAATAAAAGTCAAAGCTTTTGACTCCAGTATTCTGGAGAAACTGAGGCCAGCCCCTCCCAAGCCCCAGATTCCTGTTACTACTTTGTGTTCAGGACAGACACGAGTCTAAGCCTCCAGTCAGGACAGCAGGGCTGAAGGGAGGAACCAGAGGTTCTTTCTTGCAGTATCTCTCGGGATACATTGTTTTTCATGGCCAGATCAAACACTTCTCTCAAATTTAAGGGAGGGTCTTTACAACGGAGTCTGAGGTTTGCAAAGTATTAAAAACATTTTCCCAACATAGCATCTCAATGCCACCAGGAAGATTTGATAGAAAAGCTCCACAGAGTCCTGAAGACTAGCCTTTTGAAGGAGACAACAAAGTCCCTCAATATCGAAGCCCTTCCCCTGGCCCTTTGCCATACAAGTCTATCTGTGGGATTGGGATTAGTGACAGTGAATAGAGTGAGAAAGGGACATGAAAAGGAAAGCTACAGAATCATAGTGTTATATGTTATGGTGAGTTTGAAAACAGGTTGATATCACTTTAAGAATCAACAATGCGCAAACACCCATGAGGTTCCCTCAGTCATGTGGTAAATCTGAGTATTTGAGTCTTGGGGAGACCACCCCAAGTGAAGACAGTCCCTAGGGGTGTACTAAACATAATAAGGAGGACACAGCAGGTGCTTGAACCGAAGCAAAAACACCTATCTTCAGGGATATGAATTATTTTTCCAGGGAGGGGACTGCCAAGTCTACTTTGGTCCCTGGTCTCCAGTCCAGAACATTCTGCTTTGGGATTTGGACGCAGCTGACAACATAATCACTGAACCCTTTCCAGATATCCTTTGGGCGTTTGATAACACTGCCAGTCTCTCCTTGTTTGTTTGCAAGAAGATACTTGCCCTAAATATGCTCTTTCATTTTCACTAGTCACAGCAGCTCAGAGACAGAAAGAAACCCAGGTTCAAAAACTTATCTAAGTTTCTACGGTAAAGCCAAGAGAAAACCCCATATAGATAGCTTGTGTTTGTGAACCAGGGAAAAGAAAAGTTTGCTCATTTTCTTGGGGAAAACAATTTATCTTATGAGAGTCTTCAAATTTGAGTTGCTAGAGTACTCAATTAGTCCTACTACTTAAAAATGATAAGTGTGCCAATGCTCAGCAGATCTCAGGGATGATCTATCCTTCTGCTCGTAGGGCTGAGGCCATACAGCAACATGAGTAAGACCCTAAACTTGAGTATTGAGCCAAACTGGCATCAAGTCCAAATCTAGCTCTTCCACTCACTACCTATGTGACTTTTGGCAGGTTTCTTGTAGCAGCCTATGCCTCAGCTTCTTTATCTACAAAATGAGGCTAAAAGGAGTCCTCCCTTTGTCGAGTTATTATGAATATTTAATGGGGAAAAATTATAAAGCAGTGGACACAATGTCTGAGACATAGCAGGCCCTCAGTGAACGACAGCGGTTCTTCTAGAATGGTACTGCCGTCACAGACAGAATTACAGAATTACACTCACATGCAGAAGCTATTTTGTGTATTGGGTTCCATGTTGGCTTTGTCGCCATGTCCCCACTTTTTGCCAATTCCCTTCCTGTTCTTAAAAGGAGAAAATAGTTCCTTCCTTATCAACTTGTGAGGGTTGTTTTGAGCACGACCAAGGAAAGATCTATATAGGGACACTTTGAAGAGCATGGAGGCCTGCACAACTCAGAGTAGGAGTCGACACCACACGACAACAGGAAGCTGGTAGCATCTTGAGGTCTTCCTGGCAGCTGCAGGAGGCCTTTGCCAAATATCTCCGAGCATCCTGCCAGGAGCTGCTCCTGAGCACTCGGCTTTGCCAGTCCAGGAACATGCACGGCTACAGGAGGGTGCACTTCCTCCAAGCACCTGTCCCAAACAGGATACTCCGAGCACACATGCTGGCTTCCTGGGAATCCTACTTCCTGTATTGTTCTGGGCCCCGGTGGCACAAAGCCTGGGCCTTCATTACTTCACAGCAGTGGAAGCTAAACAATAGAAATAATTATTTTTTAAAATAATAAACTATGTTATTGTATTACTATTATAGCTAAAATTTAGTGGATGCTCACATGTGCCCTTATACTGTACCGTTTTGATAGGCATGTTCTCATTTAATCCTCATAATCGATATTGCCCTTTGGCTGGGCTCCTGGCCCTAAACCATCCTTCTTCAAAAATGTCTAAGTCCCCTTCTGGTGCTGGGACCAGCTAGAGCCAGCAGTGATGTGTAGGTGGGGCACTGCAGCCTGCTCCTTGGAACTCTCTCTGATGATCCTCTGTGTCTCTCCCATGCTGTGCAAAGGGTTGACCAGATGCCCTGAGAAGCTCCAGCACTCCTGTTGATGGGATTATCTCAGGGCCCTGGAGCTGACTCGATTCCAAGAGGGGATTTTGATGAGTGATCACTCCCTCAGGCTGGCATGACATTTTCTCCCAGGACGGAACAAGATCAGGCTGTTGACACATTGATTTCGGGTGACTCAAACTGTTCATATACACAGGGGCCCCACAAAAAAATATTTGCCCAGGGATGCATATATCCTAGAGGTGGACCTGCTCACAGCAATCATAGAAGGAATGCATTC
The DNA here is from genome assembly GCF_029215605.1 of Mirounga angustirostris. Taxonomy (NCBI): domain Eukaryota; kingdom Metazoa; phylum Chordata; class Mammalia; order Carnivora; family Phocidae; genus Mirounga; species Mirounga angustirostris. The sequence goes on from NW_026991714.1 coordinate 138,974,185, forward strand.
TTCTGCATACCTTATGGTTGGAGAAACCGTGACTTAGAGACACTAACTTCCCCAAATAACACATTTAGTAAGTAGAAGAGCCGGTACTGAAATTCTGGAACGTCCAACTCCAAAGCCACACACTAAACTAATCCCCCAGATTTCCTTATCTGTCTTCACTGAGGTATGGAGACCCCAATAATGGTTACTCTTTCCTCTAGCCAGGGTTCTCTTTGATACTGTTTGTTCTCTTGTTATTGAACCTACTGACAAGCCATTGTTCAGCACACTCTCATTCAACCACGGTTTACTGGTCTCCCCTTGACTTCCTGCCTTCTCCTACCGGCAGACCTTATCTCTTTCACAAGCATCAACAGCTCAGTCCAAAAACATCTGATTTGAATCTCTTTCAGTGGAAGCACTCACAAGAAAGTGTTAGCTCCAGCAGAAACCTGCGTGTTTAGTTTTTTTTTAAATTTAATTTAATTTTATTATTTTATGTTAGTCACCATACAGTACATCATAAGTTTTTGATGTAGTGTTCTATGATTCATTGTTTTCATATAATACCCAGTGCTTGTGTTTAGTTTGTATCCCTAACTGTGGAATAAACTTTTTCTCCTCAATAAAAGGATTTAGGTTTCCACCAGCATGGAAACGTGACACTTGAGCAGTAGGTGTGGTCAGCTGGTTCTGAAGACAGTTGTAGGGTAGCTTACAAGGTGGCTGGGAGCAGATGTCATGGCTTCTCCATGACCACTCCAGGCTCCCCCAAAAGGATGAAGCAGAGACTGTTGGGGAACGCGAGGACTAAGGAGCTGTCAGGTTCCCCACCCCATCCTGCCTTAGCGGCGATCGGCCAGCCACTCCTCCCCGTCCCCGTCAAAGCTCCGGATAGCCACAGTGAGCTTCCACTTCATCCCCACTGGGACGGGCAGAATCACAAGTCAGATAACAACAAGAGCCGGCGAGGATGTGGAGAAACCGTAACCTTCATATGCTGCCCATGAGAGTGTTAAAGTGCAGCTGCTTTGGAAAACAGTCTGGAAGCTTCTCAGAAGGTTAAACATAGTCACCATGTGACTTGCCAACCTCTCTCCTATCAATAGACCCAAGAGAAATGAAAAGACATGTCCACACAAAAACTTGTATGTGAATGTTATAGCAGCATTATTCATAACAGCCAAAAAGGTGAAAACCACCCAAATGTCCATCAACTGTTGAGTGGATAAACAAAATGTGGTGTAAGCGTACAAGGCAACCCTGTGTAGCCATAACAGGGAATGAAGTACTCAAAAACAAGCTAAGTGAAAGAAGCCAGACACAAAAGACTACATAGCGTCTTCCACTCATATGAAATGTCCAGAACAGGGCAATCTGTAGAGCCCGAGTGTAGGTTAGTGGTTTCCTAAGACTAAGGGTGGGGTTGGAAGGATAGGGTGGTAGCCTGGCAGTAGCTAACAGTACAGCGTTTCTTTCTGAAACAATAAAAAATATTCCAAAATTCACTGTGACGACGATGGTTGCACATATCAGTGTATATTAGTGAATAAACTAAAATCATATATACTCTAAATGGGTAAATTGTATGGTGTATGAATTCTACCTCAAAAAAGCTGTTAGGGCGCCTGGATGGCTCAGTTGGTTAAGCGACTGCCTTCGGCTCAGGTCATGATCCTGGAGTCCCGGGATCGAGTCCCGCATCGGGCTCCCTGCTCGGCAGGGAGTCTGCTTCTCCCTCTGACCCTCCTCCCTCTCATGCTCTCTGTCTCTCATTCTCTCTCTCTCAAATAAATAAATAAATAAAATCTTAAAAAAAAAAAAGCTGTTAAAAAAATAATTGTGAAAAGCAAAATGAAAGACCCCCATGGAGGTTAACTCACCTATCTCACCTCACCTTAATCCAACCCTGCCCTCCTCCGAGCTGTCCAGGAATTAGCAGCTATCTGACTTTCTGGCTCCTTTGGCTCATGTTCCTCCTTTTCAGGGACCATGTCTAATAGCCTTTGCCTCCTGTACTGATTCTAGCCTGATTTGGACAAGGAGCGAGCAGCTAAGTATCATCTTCATTAATTATAAATTCAAAGTGTACAAACTCCCCAGTGTGGTCACTCTTGCCCACAGGCTGGGCTTTCTCCCTCTCTGTCCCGGGCACATGGACAGGTGACCATGTTCTAATGAGCTTCACCGAAAAGAAGCTTCGACCAGTTCTCCAAGTATTACAACTCTTTTTCCTTTTTCTTTTGTAAATATCGCACACGATGAGTGCACCCTAGGCGGGAACACAATTCAAATCTCGCCTTTCCAGAGGTCATTCTTTACTACTGTCAAGAGCCTGCCTTGAACATATCTTTTCAATCCACGCTTTAACATATGAAAGAACAGCAAGTATGGCTAGAGATCTTTCCTTTTCATCACACTTCCTAGTTTGGAAAGAGCAAACACTGGCTGCTGAGATTATAAAATCATGGATGAAAATATCGTCAGAACTTAGCTCCATAGCTCTACTCAGGTTGCAGTCTCCTTTCCTCCTACCCTCCCCCTGTTAATTATGTGTAAGGGATAGTGTTTCTTTTGAGGAATGAAGCATGGAAGAATGACTTTAGATGGTACTTCAGAGGCCAATCACAAAACACAAAGCCGTGTGCAGACTGGGCTCCTTCACTTACCGGGAGGATCCAAGCAGCTAAACAAGTGCTCCAGGGTGCAGTAGGCCTCAGGATGCAGATACAACAAGTGGGTGATGGTGGCCTGCCTGTGAGCAGGTAGGGGGGTCCCAGTGATGCTCACATCCTCCACGACCAGCCTTCTTCTGTACGAGCCCGTCGGGCTGGCTCTCTCACAAGAGGACACTCTGCTTTTCTCAGAGCTGCACAGTTTCCCCAGACACTTTAAACCGAGGAAGGATGGCATCTTGGCATGGATTGCAAATAACGGAGAAACGGACACCAGGAGCCCAAGAGGTTATGCTTTCCCTTCAACTCTCCCGGCTCCTTCTTGTTTTTTTCTTCTTCACCACCCGGTAAAGAAGATTAGGGAAGATGTATTTAAGTGATTAGCCTCAAGAGCTTAGGGCTCCATATAGACAGGGGATCGGGTATAGAAACAGTAGCTACCAGGAACTCAGGCTTATGTCAGCCTGAGAGGTGAATGCATATTCAAAAACCAGATTAATATCCAGAGCAAGAGGAAGGACATACCTGCGGTATCTAAAAGAATTCACCTGCCAACAGTCCTCGTATATTAATATCACCTTGCAGGAGCACCGCGAACAGCTCTAAGGATATCTACATATATCTTATGTAGAGCAGAAGAAACTCAGATAATAATTCCAAGTTCTTCAGTATTTCAGATCTCACGGGAGAGACCTCAAGAGAGGTCTTCAGCTTCAACCAGCAATAAATCCAGCTCCAGGCCACAGTCAACGTTCCTTTCCACCTTCTAGAGGGAAACCCCTCCTCCTAGTGCCAGTCTTTTTGCCTTATTCCATTAATCCAATGCGAATAATATTCTTAATGTTGCTTCGTGGGGTTTCTGCCAGTGCAGAATCACATGATGGAAGCAGAATTACCATGAGGGTAGCTGCGTGTTTTCACAAAGTCACAAGCTAGCGGGACCCTCACTCAACTAGGGTGCTGACATACCAAGGGCGACCCTCGCCATGAGCGTTTGCCCTCTGACACCCACTCAGGAAGGTTAAGCACAATATATGACCGTCTGAAATGACACAACAGTCAAAAGTCAGAGTGAAAAAAACCCATTCTGCCTTCTCCTGTCACTGGGCCATTATGTTCTGATACCATTTTCCTTTCATTAAAACCTGTACACACTTTAAACAGAACAGAATTAGAGAGCTGGAAAGGCCTTCAGAGCTAATCTAGTCCAGTGCTTCGCAAATAACGCTGTGCCTAAGAATCCTCTGTTGAAGCACTTGACTGTGGAACACTAGCCCGGACCTCCAAATGCGATGCTCTTGGGGGGTGAGGCCCAGGAACTTATATTCCTCAAAGTTCCCCAGACCAGGACTAGCACTCAGGAAGCACTGATCTCCTCCAGGCCTTTAACTGTAAGATGAGGCAGGTGTCTCAGACATGTTAAGTGACTTTCCCAGGACAACACAGTAAGCCCATGGCGGATCCCAGGACAATACAGCAAGCCCACGGCGGATCCAGGTCTCCTGACTCCTAGGTTATGACTCTTCCTACAATAGTCGTCGGGTCCTTCCACAACACCTACAGAGAGATGAAGCAGAGAAAGGAAACTAGTTTCTAATCTTTAGTGCAAGACTTGGCAACAGAGTTCAAGATCCAGAGAATCCACATGTGCTAGAATGACTCTAGCCCAATGGGAAGCACGGTGGGACTGGAGGAGTAGATTCTGTCCAGAGGCCTTCCAGATTGGGATGGGGCTGGGGAAGGTGGAAATAGGGGAGCCTTTCTACTACCACAGTCACATGGTGAAATTTCTGTTCTCAGATTTGGGGAATTAAGCCCTAGATCACTACTGCCCCCAGACAATAAATCCTTCCAAGGTGTTCCTCTACAAACAGTTTACAAAGCGGGTGAAATAATCTGTATGTGTTCTATTTCTTCCTCTGGTTGGGTTCCCATAGACCTGCTCTTTGCAAACTAAGCATCTGAGCAGCTCTATCTGCTTATGTGTGTTCACATGGCTCATTTGTGAAATGTGTGTGTGTGTTTATAGAGAGGATGGATGCAGCCACTTTAAACATGGGCTCTAGTATACATTAACAATGTACAAACATAGACTTTGGACAGATCAGATGATTATTTTCTTCAAATCCAGCCTCTTCCTGACCAAGCCAAAGTGTAACTATTCCGTGGCAAAGCTGGTATGCCTTTTGGGTCCCTAAACTTGTCAAGCTTTGCCCACTGAAACGAATTCTATAGCATGGACTCCACCTCAACACTTAGCTGTTGTTATCAGTAGATAATCAGGCCACCCCTAAATTTTTTGACAAGATTAGAGATCCATATATTCAGTTCAAGAAGCAATTGTGTTCCAATAGCTTATATAAAGGAAAAATTAAATTCTTCAATAAAAGGATTATATTAAGAAATTTGATCTATTTTATGAATTTTAGATCAGGATGGAAAGTGAGCTACATGTGGACCGTAGACAAGGCTGATGAAAATAACAGAGGTTTGTTTGCTTTTAAAGACAATCTGACTACACAGAGATGTAAGGGGTGGCTCTCTTCTCTGGCGGTGGAGAGAGATAAAGCTCAGACACCAGTTGCTTGGGAGCTGGAGCCAGCACTGACAATGGGCACTAAGTTCTGCTCGCCAGGATATCCAGAGTTCTTTAACCTCTTCCACACAGTTCAGGGTAAACACCCAGCAGAGGACAAGCCTCCTATCATTTTTTTTTTAAACAAAGACGTCTGCATTTTGCTATTGAAGTGCAGTTGACATACAATATTATCTTAGTTTCAGGAGTACAACATAGTGAGTCAACATTTATATATATTACGAGGTAATCACAATAAATCTAGCGAACACCTGTCACTATATGAAGTTTATGCAGTATTAACTATATTCCCTATAATGCTGTACATTGCATCCTGTGTCTTATAACTGGAAGCTTGTACCTGTTAATCCCCTCCCCCCATTCTGCCATTTCCCTACCCCCGTCCCCTCTGCCAAGCCTCCAATCTTAAAGATATGTTTTCAGGGGGATCTGCCTGAGAGCAATCTCTTCAGTCATGAAAGCACAGCATGGAGAAGATCCCTAAAGAACCTTCAATGGACCCATTTCTTCCACTGCTACATGAATATCAGCCTCTTGCCACGGCCCATAAAAAGACAGGCATAGCATTTTCAAAGAAGTGTAGTGGGTTTGGGGACAGTTTATAGAGTTGTATGATGAAGTATCACAATGCATTACACTACAAAGCTAATGCTAATTACAAATGCAACATTCACCACAGATTTTGGTGGCCTGCATATCTCATCAGGTAGGACAGTCCTAATTCTGCTAGTAACAATTCCACTGCACCTGCACAAGCTCTTCTAGGATGTGAAAAGAAACCATCAGTGGACAAATTCACCAAGTGGCTTCACCTCGCACCGAGAGGCCCGAGCACTCTGCACGCTGCAGGAGCTCGATGATGAGATGAACCCCAACCTCAGAGCCAGGCATTCTGAGGCGACATAGTGTTCAGAGGTTGGATGCCTTCACTACTTCTTAACACACCAGTCACAGGTCAATTCCTGCAGCGATTTTTTCCAGAAAAGCACTCTGACTTTTCTTTAATTTTAGTCTATGTTATGATTTAGGTTTTTCTTCCCCCAGACAAAGGCCTACCTCTCCCTTTAAAATATCTGCTGCGATCTATCTGCTTCTTGCTAAGAAAAAACATTTTAAGAGAGAAAACCACCACCTTAAAATGTGAATCTTTATGGCATTTAGTTTTCTAAGGGAATGGTCTGAATTTACAGCCTGTGGCTTTATCAGTGATAATGGGGTTACTCGCTTTTCAGTTTGGGTTCTGGTTTTAATCAGAAATGAGCAAACAAAGGAGCTCAGCAAGTACATGGCAAGTACCTACAGTAGCTCAGCTCCCAGTTACCGGGATGATCCCTGCTGCTGAGCAGAATGGAAGAAGCAGCGAAACAGCTTTCTAAGTGGGAAAGATCAGCGCAAGGGGCACAGTCGGACTTTCAGATGCGCCTCGGCCCCTTGGAGGTTCTCCCACTCCAGCAGCTACACCTACCTCTTGCTGTGACCAGCAAGCCTCAAGTTTAGCCCTTCTCTTCGCCTGCATGGTCAACCCTGGGCATCTCTTCGGCAAAGCTCACTGTGTAGGGGGTCTTACCCTTTCCTCCAAAGCAGGCTGTGACCTTCTGAGCATACTGGCACAGGATCCCCCCTGGGTAGGGCTCCTCGGGAAGGCCTGCTTCATCCATCCCTCGGCAAGCAGCGGCCTCTCTTCCCGTAATGTCAGCCGCCCGAGACCTGCTCAAAACAGGACAAGCAGCCAAGCCCCCTCATCCATATCCTCTCCATTAATAATTCAGATACTACATAAAATCGGCTGAGCCTTCAGGATTGAGAGCACCAAGGCACTATGAGGACTGAAGCATAATTAGTTTAACGGACAGCAAGCGTCTCAGATTACTCTCTGACAATACTCTCCATAGGCAAGATTTCCAAATGGCGGTGAGAGCCAGGCTTGAAATGCCTTCAAGGAAGAGGCCGCAGACGGGGATAGGCTCTGGGAGGGTCACAGGCGTCCAGAAGCCCAAGCCCCGTATGTTAGAAAAGGCTGCCCCATGGATCTGTTCCATAGGGTCCCGGCACTACATTTCTGACCACATATCACAACCCACCAGCTTTGGTCTTGTTCAGTTTCTAAACTTCTCTCTACCCTGAACATATCCCGACCCTTAATCGCTCCTGTGCTTCTTTCTCTTTTCCTGACATTTCTCAGCCTTCTCCTATCTGATCCTTCTGAAAAGCCACCTGCGCTTAAAAGTGCAGCTCAACTCTGACCTCCCCCCTCCAGGTGTCCAGAATTACTCCAGCTAGAATCAATTCCTGCCTGTCTTGTCCCAAAGTAGCAGCTCCCCCATGGTATTTCTTTTCTTTTTTTTTTTTATTCTTACGTTAATCCCCATACATCATTAGTTTTAGATGTAGTGTTCCATGATTCATTGTGCATAACACCCAGTGCTCCATACAGAATGTGTCCTCCTCAATACCCACCACCAGGCTAACCCATCCTCCCACCCCCTTCCCCTCTAGAACCCTCAGTTTGTTTTTCAGAGTCCATCGTCTCTCGTGGTTCGTCTACCCCTCCGATATCCCCCCCTTCATTCTTCCCCTCCTGCTACCTTCTTCTTCTTCTCCTTTTTTTTTTTTAAGTTTTTTATTCTTATATTATCCCCATACATTACATCATTAGTTTTAGAAGTAGTGTTCCATGATTCATTGTTTGTGCATAACACCCAGTGCTCCATGCAGAATGTGCCTTCCTCAATACCCATCACCAGGCTAACCCATCCTCCCACCCCCCTCCCCTCTAGAACCCTCAGTTTGTTTTTCAGAGTCCATCGTCTCTCGTGGTTCGTCTACCCCTCCGATTTCCCCCCCTTCATTCTTCCCCTCCTGCTACCTTCTTCTTCTTCTTCTTTTTTTTTTTCTTAACATATATTGCAGTATTTGTTCTCCCATGGTATTTCTTATATCCTGCTCTGTGATACGGTTATCTGTAGACTTTTATTTCCTCTGCTAGCTGAGAAGTTTCTGGGGGGCAGGAGTCTTGCCTTTGTCACCCTATATCCAACATATCTCCCACACATACTAGGTGCTCAATGCCTTGTAAAGAGAATTTGACCATTCCCGGTACGAACTCAGTGTGAAACGTGAGTATCTAATACCTGGGCAAAAAGCAGGTTATCAAAGACAAAACACACTTTGGTCATTCTTAACTGCTTCAATGGGAGAGGACAATAAAGACCTTTTATACTGATGAGCCGGAGATCTCCTATTCCTACATGTGCGGGATGGGATTCTCTTCCTGCAGGTCAGAGCTGATCTAAGTGCCACCGACCTGGAAGGCATGGAGTGACAGGCACATGCCCGTGAGGCCCAAGCCAGATGAGGCCACAAGAAACTGTCCCGGTGGTTGGTCATTAGGAGACAAGCCGTCCTTGCTGGTGGGAGAAATAGCTGAATGTGGACCCGGAAACCCCGGTGTCAGCGTTTCTCAGCACGTCTGCTGATGGAGGGGCCCCGGAGCAGGTGTATGGCGCCTGCCTGCCCCAGCCTCCCCTCCCAACCCTCCCAGAGGAAAAATGCAGAGGGAGGTGTTTCCAGTGACACAGTTTGAAGTATTTATAATTCATCTCTCTCGCCACGGAATAGCTCTGACTCACTCTGGCAAACCTCGTGCTGTCAGTTTACTAGAAAACGTCAACAATCCCCAAATAATCTATTTCCTGACTATGCTGCAAGCAGGGCCTCCTGCTCACTGAGGTCTTTTGCCATCATTCACCTCCGGACTTAAACTTGGACTTCAAAGAGGAACTCCTTGTACTTTATGGTCACAAGAAATATCCACGATAGATAAGGAACAGAACAGGACACCTGATTAAAATCAGTGTCAGGCTTTTCACCGTCCTTCGTTGAAGGGATCTATCTTCATGCTACAAATATTTCCTGAGCACCTACAATACAACAGGTCAGGTGTTAGCTGCCTTCACGGTGAATGGGACAGGGGCCCTCAAAGGGCACGTAAATTAGCAGGTGATGCATGCATGTATTTGCCCAACTGTAGCCCAGCTTGGTAAATACCACCCCAGGGTAGAGTTAGAGCAGTAAGACGTTGGGGGCTTGGCTTAGAGATTTTGGATATGGTGAGTGGCACGTCTTAATTCTCTGTCTTAAAATGTGTTTCCAAAAGACAAGTGGCTTGGGTTTCGCCTCTGACGTGGACAATTATTATGTATTTCTATTCCGTTGCCAACAGTGGCACACAAAAACGCATTTCCCTTAGGGAGTCCATGGGGGGAGGGGAAAGGGGGGTGTCAGACGTGTTCCCCCAGTATGCTCTCAATGCCATGCTCTGATATTATGAAAGTGCGTGGGAGGGAAAGACTGAGTCAGCCTGGTGCTGGTGGGATTACGGAAAATACGAAGTTCGATCTGAACCTCAAGGAAAAAATTTACCAAGAAAATAAGCAGATTAGGGGAAGGCAGAAAAGAACAATCCAAAGAGAGGATGCTCTGGAAGAGTGCTTCATTCAGATCACACACCTGATGATGGGAAGGGAGGTCAAGAGACAGGGAAGGTCTTGGAAGGAAGAGCCCATCCATCCACCTATAAACAACTCTATTTAGAGAAATAAAATGGCATTACCTTTGAGCAAGAACAAAATAAATGCCTCCAAACAGTCTGCTGACTGCCATTCTTTCTTCAGAGGGTCAGAACACTGGGAAAACTTGGCACACAGGCACCTTTCACCCTGGTTCAGTATTAACTGCCTCTCTCAGCACTTGTTTTTGTCCAAGTACTTTATAACCATAAATGTGTTCATCATGGCAGCCATCCTGAGAGGTGAGGGGGTGACACATGCCACACAAAGCCCCCACATCTCGGACTGAGAAACTGAGACCCAAGGGTCATTGCTCCCCTTGAAACGAAACCCACAGTCAGAACTCGATGTGTGAAGAGAACCTAAATTCCCCAAAGGCAGATCCAAGAACGTAATATGAATAAAAGATGCCTCTGACTATTTGGAATTTCAGGGCTATAAAAGGTTTTAGAACACGGTGTTTTAAATGTGGCTACAGATGGACAACGATTTTTCTAACAAAGGGGAACATACCCTTGTCTCTCCATAGTCTGAGATGGTCTGGTAACTTTCACGGCACCCTTGATCTGGAAGGAACAATATACTGGATGCAATATTGGGAGTCTCTGATGTGAAAGATGCTTTCAAGAAGAATCATCATCTAGGCATCATTTCATCTACGTTTGTCAAAATAGGGTATGCAATAGCTAAAAGATAATCTATTGCAATGGGGATAGAAAATTCTAGATCATATATATATGGTCTCATTCTTTAACATTTTGAAGTATGCACATGCTTTAGAATGTACACATTAATACAGGTCAAGTATATTGTTTATCAGCAAATAATATACATAAATATGTGTTGTTTTACTTTTTTAACTCTAGGATGCAAAATCAAGAGAGTTTGGAGACCAGGGATTAGTCTATCAAAATAAATCATAAGGAAACTAATAAGAACTCAACTAACCAGAGGTAAGTACTAAATAATGGATGAACCAAAGTTAAAATTACATAAAGAAGAACAACAATGTGGTGGGTAAATGCATGCCTGGGCTCTGGAGTAAGAAAACCTCATTCAGATCCTGGTTCCACTACTTATACTCCTGGGTAACCTCAGGTGAGTGTTTCCCTGATTTCAACCTTGATTACTTTGTCTATAAATGGATATAGTAATAGTATCTCCTCTATGTATCTACTAAAGCCCTTAGCAGTTCCTAGTCCCTAGGAGGGGCTCTATACATACTAACTCAAAGGCTAGAAATCAGACTCATAGGACTAAAAATAGAAATTAAAACAACATTTGAGGCCGTATGTTGATCCTGAGATACTTGTGAGTGTTAGGATATGTGTAAAGTATAGTTCCTCCCTAAAGAAGAAGCCACTATTCAGATTCAGACAATTATTGCTAGTTTGGAATGCAGGCCAAGTATTGCCAGATGTTCAGATTTTTATGTGAAATCTCCCAAATTTCAAACATTTGCAACTAGCTAAAAAAATACAAAACAAAAAAAGCCCAGCTGTCTCTATCGCTCCCCCCGCCCCACCCACCCAACACACACACACACACACGCTTACAGGCCGACCATGCCTGTGGGTCAGCAGTCTGGGACCTGTGTATAAGTTATTTCAAACCTTGGTGTAAACCCTCCACCCACTGAGCTTAAACCAAACAGTTATGATTTATTTCAGGACCTGGCAGAAGGTGGTGGGGTGCAAGATTTTGAGAAGCGTTGGCAGTTTTCACATAAAAGAGTCATACCTTCTCATTTGTAAAATCGGGTTTTAATTATGGCATCTCTGCTCTGAGCCACCGCATAAGCGTCCGTGTGTTCCCCAACCTTAAGCGTGTAACACCAGTAGCACTTTCAAAGTCTCTCACATTTTCTTCCATGCCACAAATAGAAGAACATGTCCTTTCTCCATTATATTATTGCTTATATCCACATTATATAATCTTTTATCTTTAATCACTAGTAGGATCCTATTATACATACTACTCTGCAATTTTCCCCTAAACTTTTTGTTTCTTTTATAAAATTAAGGTCTAATTTACATCCCGTGAAAAGCATAGATCTTAGGGGTACAAGTCAATGAGTTTTGACAAATGCATTCACCCGTGTAACCCACATCTCTATCAAGATATAGAATACTTCCATACCCACAGAAAGTTCTCTGTGCTCCTTCCCAGTTATGCCCACCTCCACACCAGAGACAACCACTGTTCTGATCACCATTTTGGCACATTCTAGAACTTCATAAACATAGATTATCCAGGTTGTACCCCTTCGCCTCTAGCTTCTTCTGCTCAGCATGTTTTTGAAATTCATCCATGTTTCCCTGTTAAGTTTTACCTCTAATACTTCCCCCGATGCAAGAAGCATAGCTTCTCTCTAATATGCTATAAATCATAATCTGGGTGTTATTACCTCACGGTAAACACCCATTCCATGAACTTTGGAACTGATAGCAAATGCAATACCTACTTTTGGAGTCTGAAAGCTTACTGCTGTTGATACCATGTCATTGATTGGGGCAGGCCATGATTTGGGGGGCTGCCTGGGTGGGCAGTATTGATAGGAAGACTTCAGACTGTGCCAAATTAGAAGGGGCAGTTCTTGGGGGAAGAAGAGCTGTCTGTCTCTGGAAGGACTGAATCGAAAAGGGAAGTGGGAATGGGAAAGGAGTCAATTATGCATCAGCATGTGGGAGAAGGAAGACAAGGAGAGCACCTAGCCCAGGTTGAGATAGGAAGAGAGATAGATAAGCTTGACTAACCATGGGGCAAGTGGAGTAAGACAAATTGTTAGTAGACAAGGAACACAAGACAGTTCTAACATCTTCCCACAAACAGAGAGTACCTCATGGAGCCATCCCTTTTTTGCATGGATTCATACACCCAACCACACTGAAGATGAGCAGTGTTTTTACCAGCTGACTCCAAAGGACAAATGGCCCGAATACAAAGATGTGGATACTTACTAAGGAGGAAATAAATCTGTGATATGAGGGGTTTGGTTAGAACTCCAAAGAATACAGCCTGAGTGACCAGGGGAAAAAAAAAAGTACAGCCACTGAGACAAGAGACACAGGAAAGAGATTGAGTTTTGTTGATAATGAACTAATTTCAGCTAAAATAATGAGTTTAAGATGTCATCATAATATCTACAAAGTAGTGTCTAGCAGGCAAATGGGATGTGCCTCTGAGTCTCAGTGGAAAAGTCAAAGCTGGAGCTGTACCTTTGGCAGGGTCCACCAAAGTGAAGGCTGGAGCCATAGGAATAGATGAAAGAGAAAAAAAAATCACTGGACCATGAATTTCTTGAAAGCAAAGGTGGCCTTCTCCATTTCTGCGTTTGCTTCAGGGGAGATGCTTCACAAATATTTATGAACATTGGACCTTGAAACGAATCTTCTTGTAGGTTATCTGGGAAAAATATTAGAATTGCCCATCTAGACTCAATTTACTCTAACTGACCCTTTGTGCATAAATGCTTGAACCTCTCAGCTCATTGCATTAACAAAATGATCCAACTCAGCAGTATTTCCTAGCATTCTAATTAAAGACACATGCATTTTATTGATTAAAATTTCCAGTAACATAGCATAATGCTATTACTTATCTTGCCAAGAAGAGAAGCAGTTAAAAAAAAAAAAAAACAAAACTCACAGAAGGCTTCAATTCATCCTCCAATTCATCACAGATAATTTGAAAATCTAGTAATTAAACTCACCTAAGAGGATACAGGTTTGCAGAGAACAGATTTAGAAAAATATTGGATTCTAAAGAATATTACCCTTCCCACAATCCACTTCATAATTATAAATGTGCACCCATCAGTAAAACTGTGCCCAGGAAAATCCAAATGTAGCATAGACCATGATCTGTATAAAGGCAATTCAATCAGCATTTATTAAATATCTCTTTGTGCACAGCCCTGCAATAGGTATAAAATAGAAAAACAAAGTGCCTTATTTTTCATTTTCTGGTGGAAACCAAAGTACTCTATAAAGCCTTCCAATATAGGAGCTCTCAAGACAAAGCAAACAAAAATAGCCTGTACCAGGATGAAGTGGGTGGTGGATGTCTTCAACAGGACAGATGGATCATTTGGAGGTGTGTGTGTGTGTGTGTGTTTCTGTGGTTCTCTTATTTATTTATTTTTTCAGAAGGAGAGAATTGCTTGGCACAATTTTTAAACTCACATTGGCATATGGAGAAGCAGAGCGGAGGGTGGGGGGAAGGCAGCCTCAAAATAGAGAACCGAGCAAATGGTAATGCCTAAGGATGTAAAAGGATAGAAAAGGAGCTTTTTAAAAATACAAATTACAAATGGTTTAAAAGATCATCATGTTAGAGGCATAGAAAAAGCAATTAGATAACTTGAAGGTCCAGAGAATCCATAGAGTGGATAGAAACAAAGTCAGACCAGGCTGAAAGAGACATCACACTAGCTTAACTGACCACCCACCATTCCTGATTTCAACCGTCCTTCCCTCCACACTGTCCCTCCCCCTTGGGTTTACTGCCCTGCAAAGCCCTCTGTAACCCCACAACCCTGTGAATTCACCTGTCTGAGTTGCTAATTCACCCCTAAAATTGCAAACTTGATTTATAATTGAGGGTCAAGTTATGTCACATATTTTCTTAGCTATAGTTTCTTCCATTTGATTTTCTGATATTTCCATTTCTGATATACTTCATTAGAGAAAATTTGAGAAACACTGAAAACTATAAAGTAACACGATCCTACCATCCATAAACCACTGTTAATATGTCAGTATAGTCTTTCAGTTTCTCCCGTGAAATTTTTTATGTAGTTCATATCACGTTACATGTGCAATTCACAACCTTTGTTTATCAGAATTTTTCCCATGTCATTTAAATTAGAAATGTACTTTCTAATGTTAAATTTTTTATTGAAATACATCTGTGGTAAAGTTCACAAATCTCACGAACAGAGCTCAGTGAATTTTTACATGTGTACAACCATGTAACTGCCTCCCAGATCAAGATCTAGAACATTCTTAGCATCCCAGTATGTTCCTTTGTATTTATAGTCAAGACTGCAACCCCCTTCCTCCAGGTAACCGCTATTCTGACTTATCATAGGAGATGTTTTGCTTGCTTTTGAACCTCGAGATAATTCACACAGTATGTACTCTTCTTCTGTGGCTCCTTTTGCCACGGGCATTATGCCTGTTCGATTCATCCATGTTGTATGTTTCAATAGCTCTTCCCACCTTGGGTAATATCCCTTTAAACAGTACGCCACAACCACAACTAATTTACCCATTTTCCTGTTTGGGGGCATTTGGGTTTTTCCAGGTTGGGCCTATTATGAATAAAACTGCTACGAATATTACTGTATGTGTCCACTCATGGACATACACACTCATTTCTCTTGAGTATACACCTAGGGTAGAGTAGGTGTGTGTTAGCTTTTGAAGGTACTAGCCAACACTTTTCCAAAGTGATTGGTTCGGTTCAGACTCCCACCAGCACTGCAGAATTCCAGTCGTTGCATATCCTCACCAAGACTTAGTGCTATCAGTCTTTCTAATTTTAGCCATTCTGATAGATGAATAATGGTATCTCATTGGGGTTTTAACTTGCATTTTGAGGAGTCATGATGGTGAGACTTTTTCCATATGCTTATTGGCCATTTTGGATATCCTCTTTTGTGAAGTATATGTCTTTATATAAAGTATGGATTAACAGCTTTTGTAGGATGTAGAATGTATACATATATATATACACTGCAGCATGTAGGATGTATATGTATATATTTTTAGCTATCTTAATTATTGTTAGTCTTAATGTGAATATGGGTATGAAAGAGGGAGGAAAACAACAACCAAATCTTCCAAGTCAGAAATTTATATGAATGCTCTGAAGACTAAATATAAAGGGACTCAACATAAATAGTTCTTCTTCATAAAGAGAGAGAACATCTGCAAGTTAATGGGAAGGCTGGATCCTAGAAAGTTTCTTGGCATGTCCTGGCCCCGATCCTTCCTGTAGCTTCTCTGTGGCTCCCTTGCCATGTGAACACACAGCTCTCTCCGTGGTTCTCATGTGACCATAGCAAGTCCTCTTTATCTGCTTGGTGATAACCAGATGTTCCCTGTGTCTCAGGGGTGCCTAGGTATCCATGGTCATTGGAGAGCTGTCATCATTGGGTAGATGGCCCCACATTGGTACCACCCAGGCTGAAGCCCACACTGTCATAAAGCAATCCTGTATGACAGTCACTATGGTGCACATTTATTTATATACGTCAGCTCTGTAATGCTCACAATGACTTTATGCATTAGGTAAATGTTTTCACTTCCTGGGGCTGCCTTAACAGAGTAGCACAAATTGATTCACTTAAATGACAGAAATGTATTGTCTTCCAGTTCTGGAGGCTAGAAGTCGGAGCTCAAGGGGTCAGCACGGTTCGTTCCTTCCGAGAGCTGAGAGGGACAATCTGTACCCCACCTCACCCCTGGCTCCTGGTGGCCTCAGGTGTTCCTTGGCTCATAGATGGCTGTCTTCTCCCTGAGTCTTCACATCATTTTACCTCTGTGTCTCTCTTTGTGTCCAAATTTCCCATTTTTATAAGGACATCAGTCATCCTGAATCAGGGCCCACCCCAGTGACCTGAACTTTATCTTGATCATCTGCAAAGACCCTACAGCCAAATAGAGTTACATTCACAGGCGCTGAGGGTTAGGACTCAATATGTTTTGCAGGGGACAATTCAACACAAAACATTAGGAAAGTAACTGACATAGAGGAAAGAGAACTTTCCAAGGAAAGAAGGAAAACATGTATACAAATGTATCTTACATAAGGATGTAAGATAATAATCAGAAACAGTGAGAGTGAACTTACATGATTATGTTACCTGGGAAAATGGTGTTTTTCCAAGAAACTCAGGGAATTTTAATGATTGTGTTCTCAAAACCTCCCAAGGATTTCTTTTAATTTTATTGCCAACCTCAGGTATAATGACTATGAAGAGAATTCTAGATCCTTTTAAGGTGCAGTTTGATTTTAATCAAAGGTATATAAAATCAGGAGGGAGTTCATTTACCTTGGGAAAAAATCCCTCTTAACTTCTGAAGGAGGTTGGTTCCCTCCCCCCTGGGATTCCTGGGGGGCACGCTGACATGCTGTGGTCCACGTGGCCGTAGCCAGCCCGTGCGTGCCATGAAGGGAGGGATCAGCTCTTTCAACTGTGGTAACTCCAGGTCCTAGGACAGTAACTGGCATGAAGCAAGAGCTCAAAAAATAACTGCGAAATGAGCGAAATCGAACAATACCTTCCAGTCCCCACCTTCCATGTATATTTTGACATCTTCCACAAGGACAGAAAAAACAAGAAACAAACACTCAAGAAAGATATGAAGCTTTAGGAAACATTTAATAGAATTGAGACTCTTATCCAAAGGGCATTCTTTCTTCCCACCTTCCAAAAAGCTACACTCCAAACTTCTGTATCTGGGTTTAATGAGCAGAAATCTACCGAAGTACAGGCTACTGACAGGCTGAATGTAAATGAATAAATAGGTACTGAAGATTCTGAGGAAGAAAGACCCTTTATTTCCCAACAGTATTCTGAGGGTTTTTTTTTTTCTATCTTCAAATATAGGGGAAAAAAACCATGAAGATTGCTAAGTAATTCTAAGTGAAATACACCTGAGGTGGAAAAATGCCCACTTGTATCCTGCATACTCTTAACAGTTAAAAATAAATCATCCTTATTAATCCCCTTAGTTCCCTTATACAAATCTGGGTCACATCGGTCAAATACAATTTTTAAAGTGGCATAAAATCAAATCATTTTAATTAGGTATTTCTAGTACTTTATTTCTAAACCTCCCCCCCCCCCCCATTCTCCAGCTAAACAAAAACATTAACATTCCTAGTAAGCATGTTTTCAAACAGGCTTTTAGAGGCAGAAATGATTTGTAGCGAGTAATACCATTGACGAGTGTGGAGTTTTCACTCTGCCTGAACCACATTAACCTGTTGGGAAATGTATCTATTGAATGACCATACAGGTTTTACTGACTTCTCTAAAACATATCTTGTTAAGCTAAATTAATCTTTACTGCCTTCAAGATAGTTGTTCCTTTTTCAAAAAGCCTTCCTTAGCTGACTCCTTCTTATTTCCTTCAATATTCTAGCTCTACAGTAGTCCCTACACTAATGCCTACCGTCTGTCTTTGCAAAGTTTTACTGGAACCCAGTCATTTCCATTCATTTATGTATTACCCACAGCTGTTCCTGTGTTACAATCACGGTGAGTTGCAAGAAAGACCATTTGGCCGACAAAGGCTAAAATAGTTATCTTGTCGTTTACAAAGAGTTTGCTTTAGGCTAGTCACACAAAGTATTCAAACTTCTCTTTCTTAGCTTTTCTGCTCTACATACATCTTATTCATTGGCTTCATCTGTAGATCATTTCCTCAAGTACGGTTAGTAAGGTCCCTGTGGTTAAAATTATCTTTCTCTTCTTAAAAATAAAAAAATAAAAGTTCTGTCGGGTTAACGGGGCACAGACCTTTATTTTGGTGTCAGGAAGGGCTCATTCTTACCAATGCTACTGCTACAACACAGGACAGACTGCATCATAACCCTAACTAATCCCTCCTTGTAGCCAAGTCCTTTGCCATGTCACTTTCCGATGTCCACTTACTTTGAGACTGGGCTTGACCACGTGACTTGCTCTGGCCTGAAGAGTAAGGAGGACGTGTCGGTGTGTCAGTTCTGAGCCTCAAGGGATCATGCATGTTTGTGCTTCTCTCGTCCTTCTCTTTTCCTGTGATGAGGACATGCCTGGGACAACCTGCTGGTCCCAAGAGGAGGAGGAGAGATGCACGGAGCAGAGCTACCTCCAAACACGTGAGTAAGTCTGCCAAACTGCCCACTAATGGCATGGAAAGCAACGGACCCTCGGTATGCAGACTCATGAAACATAATAAATGATCATTGTTTTAAGTTTCTGAATTGGGATGGGTATAAGGCAGCAATAGGTAATTGATACAAGTTTACCTTGCCTGAAAATACTGACTGCTAATTCTTATATTTCCTTGAAATCTTAAAGGCAAAAATGAAAAAGTTGGAATTTTTTTAGTGACATGGTTTTAACGCGACTATATTGCTAAAGGTAGTATATATAAATGTCCCTCGCCAGCCAAAGAACAAAAGATAAATAGCTAATCAATTTGATTTAGTGAGCACCTACCACGTGCTCATGATGGAAATTTCTGAAAGATATAAAGATCATAGTTTCTAATATCAAAGAACTTATAATTCTGCTGAAGGAAAGGAAATAAAATGGGGGATAGTTAGAGTATAAGGCAGTAACTGAGTGCCAAAACTTCAAGCTTCTGGTTAAACATAGTGCTTTGATCATGTGTTTATCTCTGCATCTTCACAAAACCCCAAAAGAATAAGAGAGGAATACCTGCAGACATGAGATGTGGATGCAGTTTTGGAAGCTAGAAAGTGAATGGATGATACCTGCAAAGAGTGGGAAGGCTGTAAGTTAAGCTGGAGGGAGAGGTGTCTACTGGGGCAAACCAGGAAGGATCTGGTATTGGGGGCACCAGGTACCACTGAATGCAGGGATGAAGGATAAGACTGAACTGGACTGACAGTCTTTACAAGAAGGAGTTACACTTCCATTCCCCCTCCTCCTCTTCTCTCTGCCCGGAAACTAATCCTCACGGATGCCTGCTGAAAATGACATGAGGTGCTGTGCCGAGCGGTAAGGTCCCTTTCCCTGTAGGTGGAAATGGAATAAGACAGAGGAGGCAACCTCCTTCAACTTTTTTTAGCTGTTTATTCTGGTACTTAATTCCATCTCCCTAAATAAGATGCTTCAATGGCCATCTCTTGATATTTTTTTCATGGTAGACATTATCTATTGATTTACTACAAAGGAAGGTCAGGATTTAATGAACTCTTTTTTGCTCTTGACAATAGATAATATCTAAAACATAAAGGTTAGAAGTGGCACCCCAAACTTTCAAAAACCGTAATGTGTCATGTGTCAGAAGAAACTATGAAATAGATAAATAAAGAGCCACACTGAGCAACAGCGAGGGACAGGTTATCTTAGGGAGTCAGGCCAGAAAAACTAGAATCCTTGGCTTTCATCCCTTTGTCTCCTGTTCATGGGAGAAGACACTATTTCATTTGTAAAACTAGGAACATGAATTACTTTAATGAAAATAAAATGAATAAATAAAACTGATAATAGTAGTACCCCGTAGGTTTGGATGGTGGTCAAAGGAAGTTTTTGCCATTAATATACTGTTTGAAATTTTACAGCGAAATCTTATTCTTATGTGATTTGTATAATTAAAAATAAAATACACACATAAAAATTAAAAAAAATAAAAATAAGCAAACTAGAATCAAGGTCTTGGATTCCAAGGCACTATTCAACAAAATAAATAATTTGGAAGCATCTACACTTCTCAGGTGGAGCTATAACTGGTAATTATGTAAGTCATTCATAATTACAAGTAAGGTATTGTGTTGTGGATTTTATAAACATAAACCTACTCATTTAATACTCATGATCTTATAAAGCAGGTAGTACTATTAGCTCCATTTTACAGATGTGGAAACGGGCTTGGAGAACTTAAGACACTTGCCCACGTTTACACAGCTAGTAGATATCAAAGCCATGACGGGAACCAAATCTCTCTTCCTCTAGAGCTTAAGAGCTTGACACCGTGTCCAGAGGGGACCTGCTTTCCTTCTGCAAGTCTGAAATGATAGGTTTACATTAGAAAAAATAACTTTGAAATTCACCGGAGAATACCATTTTAGCAAGGGGAAAATAAATCCCCAATCCCTTGTGGCCCCTGCGGAGATGGTTCTGGAGAACAAGAGGCAACCTTCCTCCATGCTGGAGCCACGGTGAGATATGATCTGTGGTCACATTGTGCCCCTTGAAACCAGTGGGCTCATCTCTATCCCAAGGAGCCCTGGGCCTTCCCTAGCCAGCATCCTTGTCTCCTGTGGTGACTATCTCCCCTAACATCTTATAGTCCTATACTTGCATTCTTCACCCTGCTCGGGAGCTTATTAACTTGTCATGTAGGTGACTTGCTCAGCTCATCTTTGGCACATAATGCCAGTGATCCTTCCGAGATTATGGTTTCCAAATGACAGAGACTTATTCTGCACGGTACCTAGCACAGTGCCTGCCACCTGCTGAAAGATGCTTAGTAAATTAATGATAACAAACAGAACATTAATGAGCTGCTTTAATGACAAGTCCAGGGAGGGCTCTAGGACACATCAGCAGACCCTCCCTGAGGAAGCTACCAATTAGAGAGACACAGTATTAGAGAGTTCCTTTAAAGTTAAAAAAAATAATAATAATAAAGACTTGGGTGAGGCCACGAGCCTCAGAAGTAAAATGGCTAATTAAACTCATGCATCTGTACCTGCATTTGAGGGTTCACGTCGCCAACAACACCTTACATAGGAAAAATCGGGAAAACAGACCATTTAAATCATTTAAAAAGAGTCAAGAGATGGGCTTTCCACAAAATAATAACACTCCCCTAATGTGGTGACCTATTTCCTAAGGGCACTGTGCAGTCCAGTTCACCTTCTAGCTGTCTACCACTTCAATTCACGTGTTAGCATGAGGTGTGAGTCCCATGAAAAGTATTATAAAGAAGAGTAGTAATACCAGGCTCAGGGAGTTTCTATTCCATTAAGATCTTCAAGATACACACTCTTTGAGGGTGGTCAAGGTACCGTGGTGCAGTCAGAAGGAGAGGGAGCCTGCAAGCATCGACTGCAGTGGGGGGCGGGGGGAGACAGGGACAAGGAGGGGAGATGGGGACAAGCCCTCTCAAAGCTCATTCTATTGTTGACTGTTCTGTGAAAACCTGGTAGCCAGTGCTCCCGCAGCCTGCTCCCACTGCTTGGGCATGTCCCTGGCAATGTCATGCTCTAATTGACCCACTGGTCACTGACCTTGGCAGAGCTCATTTACAGTGGCAGCTGCGACGGCCTCTTAAAGCAGAAAAACCTGTCCAGCATTCCATTCTCTCAGATGAAATCTAAAAGGAGTGCTCGTCAGCACGTTGCATTTTTCCCCCCTTTTTGGAGGGGAATGGCATTTAGAGGTAAGTCTTGCAAAATCCCAGTCCCAGTATTCTGAGTTGGTATCCTGATGGTCACCCCAACCCTTAAAGTGTATGTTATGACGGAGAAGTACATGTCAACCATCAGATTTTTTTTAAAGATTTTATTTCTAAGTAACCTCCACACCCAACGTGGGGCTGGAACCCACAACCCTGAGATCAAGAATCGCATGCTCCACCAGCTGAGCCAGCCAGGCGCCCCAGCAGTTAGATTTTAATATAAAGGAGAAGGCTGGGTGTCTCGTACACCTAAGTTACTATTAATTATATGCAAACACCAGCTCTAAGCATATCGTTTAGAGCAGAAGGTAGTAAATCAACAGTCATCTTAGTAGCTAATGCTTTCAAGGTGTGCGAGGAGAGAAAGGACAGAATGATGTACTCATTAAAGAGGAACGGGGGAGCAGGGAAAGCTTTGTTAAAGCTTTAAAGCATCAGGGACCCAGCTACAGGAATAAGAGACAAAATTTAAGAGTGGTCAAGCTTGTTCATTATAGATCCATTCAGAGTATCCTTCTATTTAAAAAGTAGGTAATTGAAACATGTCGTCAATTTTCCCAACGGAGAATACTTTTAAAACAATGCAGAGTAGTGAAAGTCCTTATGCTCCAAACATAAGGTGTGCCTGTTTTTGAGTCTCAGAATAACCTGCCAGCCTTCCAATTTAATTATGACCGAGATTCAAGTCAACTGTTGAATGTTCTAGAGAGACACTCTCTGTAAATTCCAGCTGGAAGCGAGTGGAAAGACTCCAAATCCCTTAAAAATATGCCATGGAGTAGAAAGAACGAGTAGTCGAAAAACAGAAAAAAGAAATGAAATTCTTTTGAAAGATTATTTTTTTCCAGTTTGACCTCAAAAGAATATAATCAGATATATGGCTTACTCTGTTTACTTATAATCTGTCATGTAAGACTTTCTAAAACCTGCCCTATCTTTCCTGAAAATCAAAACCAAAATCCACTCTTTTTACAGTGCAGGGAAAACAGAGGGCTTTATTCAAATAGAGACATGCAGACATCTTGAGATATTCTAATTTTATCCCTTTCACTTAGGAAAAGCCATCAAATCAGAGTTTCCAACTCTAAATACTAGTAATACATTAATACTAATTAAGATGCACAGTATTATCATTAAAATTCAGATTCTATCTTTGAGGAGAGCCCAGAGATTATTAGAGCATCTAGAGGCCTTTTATAACATCAGGTGATGTTACCCTTTAGAAAAAATAAGAGGGAACAAGTTTTGAAAGGGTCGGCTGACTGCCCACACGGGGCCCCTCTCCGCTTTACGTTTTATTATTCTGAAGTTTGTCAACTTTTGTCTTTCCAGTAAATGTCTAAAGCAGGTCGATAAAGCATACGGAACATTCGCGGAGTTCTAAATCAGCGTTCTTTCAAAATAAGGTTCATTTGCAGAGAAAGTTTTCCGGGACAAGAAGTCACCATGAACTATTCATCAGTCACGGAGGGTGCCAACCTGCAGCTCCTCTGTCCCTCTCGACAAGTGTGAACACGTGAGGCACAGCAGAGCTCGGCTCCCCGGTCTTACCTGTCCTGGGGAGGAAGGCAAACGCCAGCTCCCTGGAGGTCCCGGTAAACGGCGGCGGGCAGAGTGCCTGGAAGGGACGGTACAGAGCGCACCTGCCTTACGTGGAATTATGCGCTAGCCTGTTCTCCCGAAATCAAAGTAAGTTACAATCTCTTATCTTAAAGGGCCCAGTATCAAAAGAAGCAGCATGAACTGACACAGTCCGCTGGTTTCAGTGGAGTAGCCCGCAAGACTGTGCCGGGCCGCCTCTGAAGTTGGGGTGCTGTCTGCCAGTTCCTGGGATGCTGAGCAGGATAGGCTGGCCCCCTCCTGAAGCCAGCCTATCTAGGGAGCAAACTCCCACAAAACACAACTATCAGGGAAGCATTCGAGGGATGAGGGACGCGTCCAAACGCAAAGCACCTGCATACCCCATGCAGGGGCACAAAAACTACATCCCAAGGAGGAAAGAATTCATCTCAGAGCTATGTTAACAGAGAAGTATTGTCATGGAAATGGGGTATAAAAGAAAAAGAGAGCAGAGGAGCAGAAATGGAATCACAGGGTTCACTCAGAGTCACTGAAGACACTTTTTAAAGTGCTCCAACAGACCAATCTAAATTTAATTAATTTATTTTTTAAAAAGATTTTATTTGAGAGGAGAGAGAGAAACAGCATGGGGGGAGGGGCAGAGGGAGAGGAAGAAGCAGACTCCCCGCTGAGCAGGGAGCCCGATGTGGGGCTCAATCCCAGGACTCCGGGATCATGACCTGAGCCGAAGGCAGACGCCTGACCAACTGAGCCACCCAGGCGCTCCTAATTTAATTTAATTTAGCTGGATTCCCACTACAAAACAGTCCTGTTGATTTTAAAACCCCATTAATAATATCTTTAAATATGTTGCTATCGAAGATACATATTTTATACAAAAAAATATGTGCATAGAGTATTAACGTATAAAAAAAAATTGCTCAAAACGCATAAAACTATTTCAACTACCGGAAATGCCCCCGCACTCTCCCCATCTTTAAAGACATGGTCTACCCCAGGCAGCACGGTTTACAAAATGAACAAACAAACCTTGGTTGTCTTCAACCATGTGATGAGGCTCCATGAACTCAGTCTGTTCCCAGGTCATTAACTAAACACACAAATCTTAGAGCTAAGATTTCAGCTTTTCTTCACCAGGTGGCTGGGCACCCATGGAAGGACTGCATCCACTCTTCAAAGGGAAGTCTTGGGGCCTGGCTTTCCTCCCAGGAGTTCGTGGGCTGAGCTGGACTCCAGAGAGGGGTGTGCCACCCAGAGGGTGTGCCCCAGCCAACTCAGGAAGAACGAGAAGTTTCCTGCATGATTCTACCTCCTTCCTCGTGTACAGAGTCTTCACCCCCTTCTCTCCACTCTGTCTCCTACTGATTCTGAAGACCACTCTTAAGAACATACCAGTTCATTGACATCACACCTATAGAATATCATCCTTTCTGGGAAGCCGCCATTAAAACACGCCCAGAATGTTCCTCGGATTTTCCTCCGTTCTGCACAATCCAGAATCCAGATTTTGGTCCTGTCATTTCACAATAACTCAAACGCATGAGGCAAAAAAGAAGAGATTGATCTTCCCAAGCCTTCTGCTTCCTTTTTTCACTTAATGAATTATTGTCTCACCAGATGGGCACTTACTGCTTTTTTGAAAACAAGGATTTAACAAAAATACTATAACTCTGAGCACGTTCCTTTTACTATCAGCCCGACTAGTCCTCATGGCTTTGGATGTGGTTCCCTGACAAAACACTGGTCTGAGGCAAGCCGTGGACTTTGAGCCCGTTTATATTAGGTACAGGCTGTCTGAAAACAATGACCTCATCCGGAAAGGCTCAGGAAAAAGGCATTTTTTCCCTTTGGTCAGGAATGCCCTGATGCTGGGTTGGATTACCCGCCACCCACAGTCTGGCGTTTCTCCCAGTGATTTTTGAACACCAGGGCTTTTGCAAATTGGAAACATTACGAAGATACAGTTTAAATGGGAAAAGACACTTAGGACAAAGATCCCCAGCCTCAGATACATTTACTGGCCAAGCAGTCGGAGGAAACCGGCATAAATTGTTTTAAGTGTGAGGGTAAATAATTTAATTCCTGTAATTAAGACACAAGCACCAGCCCCCATTCTGAGATATTAATTTAATATAAAGCCCATAACCTACCCACTGGAAGGAAAGACTGCATGATCACACTGTTTCAATATCAATTTGATTAATTGCACCTCCCTGGCTTACTCTCTTCCTTGTCTAGGTGGCTTTTTTTGTTTTGTTTTGAAATGGCTCTGGGGACAGCCATACTCCTGGATTACCCCATCCGCCCTCCTCCTAGCCCAGGCCCCTGCCTGGAACTTTGTGCCTCTGATAACGTCCTCCTGACTTGGCCGAAGCACCAGGCGCCAGACAAAGGATCCCAACTGGACCACTCATTGATAAAATGCTTGGCATCTGCAGAACTGTCTTATGTCAGCTGCTGCCAAAAGGCCAGTCACATTGACTGAAATCTTCTGCTTACGCCTAATGCCTAACATTCTCATGACAGTGATTTCATGCTTTACCCTAATGTTTTTCCATTAGTGTCTCGGGAGTCTTACCGAACGATGGAATAGAAGCCTTTCACAACCGCGGTTTTTTATTCTCATTAGCCTCATTTCAAATGTAATGGAAGCTAGTTTTTCCTACTCCCTTGAAATCTCAGATTATGATTCCTAGCGGATTTGACATGAAAGGAAGAAACCATGTATGGTGCTGCCACTATTTCCTGGAGCTAACCCAGGACTCTAGTGAAAAGCAGCTTGCATGGGTTCCTTGCCTTTCATAAGGCAGGACTGCCGGGGGTCGAGGGCAAGCCGATATTGAAACTTGGACTTTGTGAGCAGTCAGCCAGTAAAGTAGCTCCTTCCAAGCCACGACCCCCCAGGTTTGCCTTCTGTTAGTTGGAGCATGAATACTTTGGTGATTTATTAGACTCCACAAACCAATTGCTCAAAAAACTGTTTAAAACATACAAACATTTTCTAATTACATGGCAATGGTACTTCTGCAAGGTCATTTAAAATCAGAGATACTGGAGTACCTGGGAGGCTCAGTCGGTTAAGCGTCCGACTCTTGATTTCAGCTCAAGTCATGATTTCAGAGTCAGGAGATGGAGCCCCAAGTCGGCTCTGTGCAGGGTTTGGAGGCTGCTTAAGAATCTCTCTCTCCCTCTCCCTCTGTCCCTCCTATCCCCAACCCGCGTGCCTGCTCTCGTTCTCAAAAAAAAAAAAAAAAAAAAAAAAAATCCAGAGACACTGCTGTGTGTTCTTTGCCTTACATAACCCAATCATCTAGGAACCCTGGAACATAAGTCTCTCCCTCAGAACCCTTCGGAACTCTTCCCAGTAAAGCAATTGTCAGTCAGCAATTTTAATGAATAAAAATGCTTTAATTTGCATATTCACCTATATTTGAGAAATACTGGATTAAGCATTGTTATACAGGTTTCTTAACCATGGACTTCTCAGGGACATTAACATGCACGTGTTTCTTGTGACTCTGTAAGAGAAGAATAAGATAAGAAGCATTTCCTAAATTTATTTGGTCAGAGAACCCTAACCCCAGCATAAATAGTAACTTAGCACAAACTCCTGCTCAAGGGAAGGAGAATACTAGATGGGATTTTTTACATAATTCACTTCGTAGTGTCAGAGATGAAACATCTTAAAGCCAGAGGAAGTTCGGGACTTGCCCAAAGCTGCACACAATGCAGAAGTGGGTCAATTCTGCCTGGCAACGTTTGGTTCTGCTGTTCGGGGGGCTTCGATGGGCCACAGCGCCTGGCTCTATCTGCAGGGACGGTATGGTCCCCAGTGATGCTGCCACACTGGGTACCAGAGATGCTACACGTTCTTAGGCAAACAGCACATCTTACAACAGATTAGGTTGAGACCTGGCCTAGGAGATGAGGCCTACCATAATGCGATTTATGACAGAGCTGAGAGAGAGAAATAGCAGGTGTCAGTAACAAAACATGCCCCGGGGCCCTGGCCTCACCTTTCAAAGTCAGCAGAAGAAAAAGAAACCTAGAGCAAATTGAATTCCATAAGAAAAATGATTCCCTTGGGAAAGATGAAAACTACATTTCTTAAAAGGTCGTATTCAATAAGGAAGAAGACCCTTCCAGACCTTAACTGGAAAGGTAAAAAGCAAAGAACTGATTTGTCATTCCCTTTGAACTTACGTTCTGTTGAGACTTCGTTATAAGTCCAGATGGTTGGCACCAATCCAAGCTCAGTTGTGACTCCATTGGAAGGATCAACTTTAAGAGCTGGAAGAATTTGGAATTCACCACGCTCTTAAACACAAAGCGCTCTTGATGGTGGCTGAATCTAGAAGGGTCTTTATAGCACCCAAGTATCGCTGTGCTAGCAGACCTAATTTCTGGTGGATCCCAGGTAATTATTTTTATGACTGGAAATGAAATTTTATCGACTTTACTAAGATAATATCAATGCCTATTACGTATGGTCATGTCTATCAGCTTCATGAACTGCAAACAGAACACCCTCATCACTATTCATAGCCCACCTGTACTGAGCATTCACTCTCTGCAGGCATTGAACAAAGATTCCCTCGCTGATTTCTTATAACCCTCTGAGGCACGCACCATTATGATCTCCATCTTAAAGATGAGGCAACTGAAGTAGAGAGAAGAGAAGTTAAAGAAATCGCCCAAGATCACTCCCCATGTGAGAGATACAGCTGTGGCTTGGGCCCAAGCAGTCAGAATCAGAGGCCATGCCCGGGAAGCTAAAACTTACCCAAGACATTAAAACAGCTCAGGGAGAACCATTATATAAGAGAAAATGCCAAAGCCATCTCCACACCTGAAATTATGATGAGTTGATACAAAACATAAGTTTAGCAGTATAAGAGTTATCGCATACCCAAAAACTGCTAATGCTTTTATAATTTTTTTAAATGTTTTTATTTTTATTTATTCATAAAAGTCAGAGAGAGAGAGGCAGAGGCAGAGGGAGAAGCAGGCTCCCCGCTGAGCAGGGAGCCCGATGCGGGACTTGATCCCAGAACCCTGGGATCATGACCTGAGCCGAAGGCAGACGCTTAACCATCTGAGCCACCCAGGCGCCCCACTGCTAATGCTTTTTTGCAAAAAGTCTAAAATACTGAAAACTGTGTGTGCATGGGGCGGTGGGGGGAGAAGCACTTATTATTGATGGTAAAGAATTATTTTTTCTGAGTCATTTTGTTTTCATGAGATTCTTCTGAATTAATCTCATTCACAAAGAGACCCAGCCATTGGCTAGCGCTGGTCTGCACTAAGGCGGTGATGAGGGGAGAACCATCATGGCAGAATGCTCCCCCTGCCTCATGCCCATTGTACAGGGCAGAGTTCCATGTTCGGGTGGGAGTTGCCAACCAACACTTACTAGACCAGGGAGAGGCAGAAGACCCAAGTTCTTGACCTGGCTCTAGCTCACCAGTGATCCTAGGCAAATTGCCAAGCTGTCTTCTAAATCTATAAAATGGGCCACTAACACCTGCTCTGTCTACATCAGAAGAGCTGAGAGATAACAAAACTCACCCGTATTTTCTATCAGCTTTTTCTCCTCTCCTCTTCTCTTTCTCCCCCCTCCCTCCTTTCTTTCTCTTTCTGTTTCTTTTTATTTTCTCTTTATTTTTTTTTTCGGCCAGTGTTTGTCAAAAAGGATTTGAGATGAAATCTCCAGCACACAGAAACTGGATTCCCCACAGCAATCTTAGAAGTTAAGTACTTAGAAGAAGGGTGTTATTAATCCCTCTTTAATAGATGAGGAAATGAAGGCTAGAGAGAAAGCAACTTTTCTCAAGGTCACAGCTCGCAGGAAGAGGAGCGGAGACTCAAACTCAGTTCTGTGTCGTATTCACCATGTTATAGTGAGGTGTGATACAATGACTCCGTGTGAACATCTTCAAGCCTTCTCCCTGTTGTCCTGCTGACAGAATCCACAATTACCAATTAACCAATATCTAAGATGTTATTCATGCAAACCTTTTCAAACAAAGAGGGAAGAAGTAGAAACAGAATGTACTTAGTGGTTGCCATCAGAAGCCTTTTGCATCCCCCCACCCCCATAGCTAAGGAGTTGAAAGCAGTGGACTCGTTACCTCCTCACTCCCTTATCCACTTTGTCTGCTTTGACTCTCGCTCCCACCTGCCTTCGCTGGGCTATGGGGGATTAAAAGGCATTCTGTATTCCCTGCAAAAACAACAAGCATTTCTCTTCAGTGACTCATTTGACACAAATAAGCTGTAGGAACGGGGGGATTCCAATCTTCCTGTGCTTTTCAAAAAGCGGTGAGGATATAGTCTACAAGGAAGAAAATGACTGCAGAATGAGGAGATTCTACCTCACTTTCATTGTAAGAGGATCAAATGTTAGGTTAAATCATAATGATTTACTAGAGTCTGGATTTTTATGATTTCTACATTAATTACCATTTGGCTCACAAGGGATAGATGACCACGGCAACTGCGAAGTACTGTACACATAGCTTCACCCCTAGAGAATGGAGGATATTTATTACTGTGTTAGAAACAAGAGGGCTGCATTTTGGATGGAATTTTTTGTTGTTGGGAGGATAGGAAAACAGAATAAACACCTAGAAGACCCACACCTGCCCCAGCAATGTTACTACATCATTCCATCTCGCCTATATACCTTTTGCCATGTGTACCTCTACCAAGCTGGTCCACCACCTCTTTGGAAGCGGCATTCAAAGTTAGTGGGAAGAGAAAATATGGCGCATTTCAAGGAGGATGAGAATGGTCCCTTAAACCATCGACTCAGATTCAACTTCCCAGCTCACTTTGGGGGACTTTCAGCTCACTTTGGGGGACTTTAAGTTTAACATTCTGTATGACCCTGCCTAATTAACAGTTTACTGACAGTAAAACATTCACACTTAGTCTCTACTGTAAGCAACCATTTACTTATGGTCATATGCAAACCAATTATTCCAAAGACTTTCCTATTGACTTTTGAAAATCTTAATGGTCTGTCTCTGCCTGCTTTCCACTTTGATTTGACGATCCAAAGGGAGTTGGACTGGTTTGTAACTACATATATCGCAACTTTATACATTTAATAAAAAAATCAAAACAAAAATCTTTCTACCCTGTTTCAAATTCAAGAGGATAAGTCAAATTTAAGGAATTTTAATGATACAACAAAAACAAGAACATGCATTAAGACTTTCAAAATAAGTCAACCTGAGGATGTCTTGCTAAACATTTTTAGGCTTCCTAAAAACCAACCACTGGGGTCAAGGACAAAATCGCCTCTAGCAGTCAAGTATCTCTTGCAAACGGAACCTCCAGATATTCTGTGTTCCATTCCTTTGAGCACAAAGACATGGAGGGTGTGGAAGCTGGTGGGGGTAGAGGGTGGGGGCTTTAGATCATCTAGTCTGGGTGTTTTGAAGCTCATATACAGAGTAATCAGGCTTTTCAGGGACTGGGGGTGAAGGGTTGATTCTGGTTTCCACCCCAACTTCCACCAAAGAAACTGTGGCTCATCTTCCTTTTCTAAGCTTCCAGATGAACCTTTATTTGAAGAAAGGGTTCCATAGCTAAAAATGAAACATACTCTTCCAAAAATTCCCATCCTGTCTGATCTTTTCATTTTACAAAGGAGGAAAAGGAAGGCCAGTGAGTTACTGACTAGTCCGGGGTCCCAGGATGAGTGAGCAGCCAAGGCAGGGTTATACCAGCCACGGGCTCTGAGCAATGCACTCCAGTGCACACACTTTCCCCAAACTGCCAAGTACACAGTCCCCAACAAACAGGTCCCCTGTCCTTGTCCTTGAGCGCGCTCAGGACTACGCACTGCGGCTCTTCCCAGAACTGCCCACAGCCCTACAGTGCAGGCTTGCAGTTGTTGTGGTGGTCTGATTCTTGTTCTTATTCTTATCTTTATCCTTCTTTTTTTTGCATTTTTAGAGTACTAGATAGGGGCAGCACGGTAGCGAGAGTCCTGCCAATGGAAGGTGAAAAATGAAACTTTCTGAAGTTTTATGTCAATCAATAGAAAATAATATTTGGTTGCTAAAGTGGAATTTATACTCAACTTAGGATGGAAGCAGGATGTGTCCTGCTTGCTGTGACCTTCATTCTCAATGTTTGGTTGCTTAACAAAGCACAGCTGAGCTTTCAGTGTGGGGTCTAGCCCCAGGTGCCCTCCATGATTCCAAGCCTCTGCAGTTCATCTGGGACCGCATTCCAGATTCCACAGTCACCGGGTCCAGGAGGGTGAGCGCTGCCTTTTGTAAAACATGATGAGACCAAAGTGGAAGTAACAAAAACTGATAAATTAGAGTGAACTATTCCAGCTATCCCTGGGGTCTCTGATTTACACAAGTTTCCTTTTAATAACTCCTAAAATGATCCTGGTTGCTATCCCCTAGGTGAGCGGTCTGAGCAAGTTATTTTATCTATATGTGTCTCAGTTTTCTCACCTGTAAGATGGGGATAATTATAGCACCTACTTTATGGGGTGTTGTGAGAATTTAAGGAAACAGTTCCTGGTACATAGTAACCTTTATATAAACACTAGTTATCAGTTATTCTTCTTCTTTTTTTTTTTTTTTTAAGATTTTATTTATTTATTTGAGAGAGAGAGAGCATGGGGGGGGGAGGGCCAGAGGGAGAAGCAGACTCCCCGCCGAGCAGGGAGCCCGATGCGGGACTCGATCCCGGGACTCCAGGATCACGACCTGAGCCGAAGGCAGTCGCCCAACCAACTGAGCCACCCAGGCGCCCCTATCAGTTATTCTTCTTATTAAAAAAACAAAAAAACAAAAAAAACAACATTTAAGTACTAGACAGAGAGATCAGGGACAGGAAAGTAGCAAGAGACCTGCCAATTTAAAATGAGAAATGAGGGGTGCCTGGGTGACTCAGTCAGTTGGGTGTCTGCCTTTGGCTCAGGTCATGATCTCGGGGTCCTGGGACCGAGCCCCACATTGGGTTCCCTGCTCAGAGGGGAGTCTGCTTCTCCCTCTTCCTCTCCCTCTGCTCCTCTCCACCCTCACTTGTGATTTCTCTCTCTCTCTGGCAAATAAATAAATGAAATCTTCAAAAAATAAAAAGATGAAATGAGAAATGAAAACAAAATTGTTCTGAAGTTTAATGTGAATCAACAGATAATAACCATTGGTTTTTAACAGTGGCATTTACAAATCCGGATCCTGGTCAGCCTCAGCGTCTATTCTAAGGTCTTGCTGCTCCAGGCCCACCTGGGGCAACAACATCGCCATCACCTGGGAGCTCCTTAGAACTGCAGAACCTCGGCGCCCACCCCCTCTCCCACCTACCAAATCAGGATCTGCCTTGTAACAAGGTCTCTAGGCAATTTGCATGCCTATAAAAGCTGGAGAAAGGCCGCTTCATGGCATATACTGAGATTTCCCCGTTTGTAGGGGAAAGAAATGAGACCTCATTCTTTTTTTTTTTTTTTTTTAAGATTTTATTTATTTTTGCGAGAGAGCGAGTGAGCAAGCGCATGAGCACACTAGCAGGAGTGGGGTAGGGGGAGGGCGAGGGGCAGAGGGAAAAGCAGGCTGAGCAGGGAGCCTGATGTGGGACTCAATCCCAGGACCCTGGGATCATGACCTGAGCCAAAGACAGACGCTTCATCTGAGCCACCCAGGCGCCTGGAATAAGACCTCACTCTATAGTTCATCTCCACACATTATCCTAAGTCCTACACCCCTTTGCATTAGCCCTCAGGTTACATAGTTTCACTAACCTGAGTCTTAAGGCAGATGCTCCTTTTATGGGACAGAATAATAGTTCAGGAGGACATCCGAAGCCACAAAGTCACCTCTTGTTAGTAATGTCAGAGATTTAAAAATGTCATCATCATGATCAACCATCAAAGGGCTAACATTTATCGAGCTCTTAAAATATGCAAGGATCAATGCAAGGTTAACACTTTCCAGATGTCTCACTGTGTACTCACAATACCCTTTCAAGTAGGCATTACTATCCCCATTTTACAGAGGAGGGAACTGAGGCTCAGGGAGGCAACATCACTTTCTCAAAGCCAAGCTGAAAAAGGGCCTTCGGAAGTCCACTCTCTTATTACAAATTAATGCCTACAACATCCAAATTATTTCTGTGAAATGGGGAATAGTGATTATCTCCCTTTGTGGGGAAAACTGAGTCCACAGAGTGACAGAACTATCTAGAATCAACCACCTGAGACTCAGGTCAGAACTCGGTCTGTCAGGGTTCAAGTTTTTCAAATTAAAGAATTCTGGGGACACCCGGGTGGCTCAGTGGGTTAAGCGTCTGCCTTCGGCTCAGGTCATGATCCCAGGGTCCTGGGATCGAGCCCTGCGTCGGACTCCCTGCTCAGCGGGGAGTCTGCTTCTCTTTCTCCCTCTGCCTGCTGCTCCCCCTGCTTGTGCTTTCTCTCTCTGTCAAATAAAATACATAAAATCTTAAAAAAAAAAAAAAAAAGAATTCTGCTGCCAGAAATGCCAGCGATAGGGGCACCTAGGTGGCGCATCCGACTCTTTGTTTCGGCTCAGGGCATGATCTCAGGGTCATGTGATCGAGCCCCACATTGGGCTCTGCACTGGGCATGGAGCCTGCTTGAGATTCCCTCTTTCTCTCTCCCTGTGCCCCCCTCCACCCGCTCTCAAAAAAAAAAAAAAAAGAAAGAAAGAAATGCCAATGATAATGCTTTGAACAAAGAGCTGGAGAGGAAAATCTCATATGCTTTCCATTCATGAAGCTTTGCACAACCAAACCAAGGGACTTCAAATTTTAATCTCAGCGGTCAAGAGCTCACTGGGGTGTCAGATTCTTCGGCAAACCAGAACATCCAGATTTTTACTGCCATCACCTGTCGCAGCGAACATCCCACGCAATTAGTCTCACACACCTGTGAAATTCTCCCAGTTACAGTCTCTCTGATTTCCCTCGTGACATCTAGATCCGTGTTTGATAGCAAATAGTTCAGAACTCAGCAAGATTAGTCAAAATCTTTCCTTGAGAGCACCAGCATCCTAAAGTCAAAGATGCAGGTTTTAGAATCAAGAGGTTGGGGCTACTTGCCCAGGCCCCAGAGAATGCCTTCCATTCTCATCCCTGAGGGCAGCAGGGAAAGAATCAGAATTTGTTGGCTTAAGATTCTGTATTAGTTTGTGAGGGCTGCCACGACAAAATACCGCAGACCGGGGTGCTTAAGCAACAGAAATTTCTTTTCTCCCAGTTCTGGAGGCCAGAAGTCCAAGATCAAGGTGTTGGCTGGCAGGTTTGGCTCCAGAGGCCTCTCTCCTTGGCTTGCAGATGCCCACCTGCTCACTCTGTCCTCACGTGGTCGTCCTTCTGTGCCTGTATGTGTCTGCTGTCTCTTCCTGTGTGTCCAAATATCCTCCTCTTGCAAGGACACCAGTCACACGAGATTAGGGCCCACCCTAATGATCTCATTTTAACTTAATTACCTCTTAAATTAAAGACCCAATTTCCAAAACCAGTCACATTCTGAGGGACTGGGGGCTAGGGCTTCAACGTGTGAATTTTGGGAGGACACAATTCAACCTGTAACACATGCTGATTGGATCTTGTCATTCATCATCACTAAGTGCTAGTGCTAAGTGGACTCATCCAGTCTGGGTTCACTAAGAACAAGAACTCCTAATAATCTGAATCTCGCAGGCCCACGACTCAGGGCAACCTGAGGAGGAAGGAGGCGAACGGGGTTCCAGGTCAGACCTTGGCTTTTCCGGTCTGTGCTATCAGAGATGAGCAACTCTCCGCCTCACTGTCCACCAAGACAGCCTGTCTTCTTCCCCACCCCGACTCATGCACTTCTGTAAGGTCACTTGGAGGTGGGTTTTTAAAAAAATTTAAGTGCCACTTATAAAACAGTCTGAGTCAGAGATGAACGGCTGCTAAGAGGTACGAGCCGGAATGAAGAGCTGCAATCTGGCGGCCCGCAAAGCGTCTGGGGCCTGGGGGCAAACGCTCCCGAGTGTGGGGCGGATGGGTCCTATGGAGCCAGCCCCGGGCTTCCCAGACAGTTGTCCCGTACAGCAGGACAGCCAGGAGGCAAGAGCCAGCCCCGGCAAATGTCAGCGAGTAGGAGGGAGGCACAGCAACACAGAGTGAGCGTGTCAGGAGGTTTTCGCTTCACACGAGTGTGTGCAAATGGCTTCTAACGAAGGGCTGGACGTGATGTGTTCATGGGCACCTAAGCCTTGAGGTCACAGGAACAGAGCCAGATGAAAGTGAGAGAGTGGCACATTACTATGAAAGAGAAACCCCACACGCATCATTCAATCTAATAAACCTCCTTCATTTAGATTGCCCTACATTTCAATTTTAGGAATTCGGCTATCCTCCTCATCATCATCTTTACATCATTAATGTTTAAACCTGGTTCTCAAAGCCTATTCATATGAATATAAAATTCTATAATCTCCCTTAGGGTTTTAAAAGGTCATTTTGCGGGCGCCTGGGTGGCTCAGTCGGTTAAGCGGCTGCCTTCGGCTCAGGTCATGATCCTGGAGTCCCTGGATCGAGTCCCGCATCGGGCTCCCTGCTCAGCAGGGAGTCTGCTTCTCCCTCTCATGTTCTCTCTCTATCTCATTCTCTCTCTCAAATAAATAAAAATAAAATCTCTAAAAAAAATAAATAAATAAAAGGTCATTTTGCCATTTTGCTTGGTATGTAAGTGATTTAAAGTAAAAATTATTTTAGATCCATATACTAAATATATTAAAGATTATATCTTAGAGACTTCTTGTACATGCAGACCAACATAACTATCATGGGAAATTATACCACCAAGGAAACAAAAGAAAAAATAAATCCCCCAAATAGAAATTTCCTTATTAGTTCATTAACGCAGATGAAGAAACAACTAAGAATTACTAGATATTTAAGGAAAACAACCAGCACAAAGTGGGACCAAGACAAAAATACAAACATAGGATTCTAGAGAAAACATAATTCATGCAACAGAAGAGGACCTAAACACAAACTCAAATTCAGTTCATATCCTTTAAGGTATTTGAGAACGCATTGTACCCATGAAATAAAAATGAGAAAAAAATTAAAGGAGCCAGAGAAAAAGAGAGTTTTTGGAAATTAAAAATCATTATTAGGGGTGCCTGGGTGGCTCAGCCACTTAAGCGTCTGACTCTTGATTTCAACTC
The DNA here is from genome assembly GCF_029215605.1 of Mirounga angustirostris. NCBI lineage: Eukaryota > Metazoa > Chordata > Mammalia > Carnivora > Phocidae > Mirounga > Mirounga angustirostris. The sequence continues at coordinate 139,010,926 of NW_026991714.1, forward strand.
AGGTCTTGATCTCAGGGATGTGAGGCCAGTGTGAAGCCTACTTAAAATAAATAAATAAAAATAAAAATCATTATGAAAATAAAAAGAAATTCAACAGACAGGCTAGGAAAAAATGTCAAGACCTCCAACAAGGTAGAGCAAAATAAAAAAGACATTGAAAATATGAAAGAAGAATTAAGAGAGATAGAAGATGCCTAGCATCCATATAATAGGAGTCTCAGCAAGAGAGAACAAAGTAGAGGGAAAATCCCTCACATCTGAAGACACCGGTCTTTATATGGAACAGGACAAATAAGGTAAAAGACAAACAGCAAGACATGTCCTGGTGGAATTTCAAAACTGAAGACACAGAGAAGATCTACAAAGAGATCAAGAATATCTATCAGAGACCAAATCAGGCTACCGAGAAAGTAAAAGGATTCTAGCCGCCACCAGTCTTGGCAGACCCTGTGGATGTCAGAAGATAATAGAACAAAGCCCTTTGAGTTTTAAGGAAAACACAGCTTTGAATCTGGATATCTATACCAGGCCCATCAAGCACATGGGCATAATAAGGCATTTTCAGACATGCAAGGATTCAATTTACCTCTCATGCACCCTTACTGAAAAAGTTACTTGAAGATTAACTCAAACAGAAGGAAAAATGAGGGGCGCCTGGGTGGCTCAATCTTAAGCCTCCAACTCTTCATCTCAGCTCAGATCTTGATCTCAGGGTTGTGAGTTCAAGTCCCACATTGGGCTCCACACTAGGCGTGGAGCCTACTTAAAAAAAAAAGTTTAAAAAAAAAGGAAGGAAGGAAAAATTAATCCTCAAACATAAAGCTACTGATTCCAAGAAAATGTAGAATTAGTTTAAGAATCAAATGGGGGTGGTGGAGTATCCCATAATGGCAGTTATGACAGATCTAGAATCCAGTGAGTCCAAATTAGAACATGGTCAGAGGGTTCCAAGAAAGCATCTTCAAGAAAGTATATTTCATTCAACAAGTTAGTATGATTAAGAGAATGGAAGATCTTGGTGATGCTATTGATACATACATTTTGCTTAGGGAAAAAAAAAAGAATTGGAATTAAAAGCTTTATGTAAATTTAAAAATCTGTATAAGAAAATCACAGTCCAAATGTGAAGCAAACTAAAAACATAATTTTGAGCAAAAAAAAAAAAAAGATTTTTGAAAAAGGGCACTTTGATGATGATGTTTTGATAAATGCCATAACATTCCCTTAGAGTAAAACAGACATAGTGCACAAAATCGTAATTCCTTTTCTATGGGTTCAATCACCTATCACTTGTGCAGTTGGGAATATTTACATAATTTCAATATTATAAATGCTTTTACTGGTTTTTGGAGATCAGCTTACAATAAATATGAAAGCATGCAAGTTAGCAGATTTCAAATATTATAAACCTTGACAGTATAAAAGTGAGGCATAGCCCAGAGCAGTGGGAAGGCAGGACAAATGGGTCAGAGGAGAAAGTGAGGGGCTAATTCCCTCATTTTATATCACAGGGAGTTGAGAGGTATTATTTAAAGTCAGATGAAAAACAGTTTATCATTGAGAGTTAAAAAGACGACCAATCATAGATTTAAAACTAATGAAACTCTGGACATGAGTATTAAAGGTAGTTAAGAGGGGCGCCTGGGTGGCTCAGTTGGTTAAGCGACTGCCTTCAGCTCAGGTCATGATCCCAGGGTCCTGGGATCGAGTCCCGCATCGGGCTCCCTGCTCTGCGGGGAGCCTGCTTCTCCCTCTCCCGCTCCCCCTGCTTGTGTTCCCTCTCTCGCTGTGTCTCTCTCTGTCAAATAAAATCTTTAAAAAAAAAAAAAAAAAAGGTAGTTAAGAGACATTGTTGAAAAAAGTGCAAGTATTATTTAGAATTACAGTGGTACCCACCAAAAGTAAAAAATAAACTTTTCAAAGGCAGTTATATCTGTTATAAAAGGGCAAACACAGGGATCTGTGATGGTTCATTATACTATTTTGGTCACGTTTATGACCGAAATCTTCAAACATAGGCAGAGTAAAGAATGTACACTGAATTTTAACTTTGTGTTACAGCAATTCAAGATCAGATGTTCAGAATTCTAATATTTTGAGCTTAGGAAATTCAACTGGCTGATTTCTATTCTTTTCATTCTTTCTTTTTGAATGGCAAGAAAAAAATAAAAAAAATTTCAATGTTCTGTTATCAAGCTCTCTAAATGCCACATTGTACACGAGGGAAGTCTTTATTGCTAGTAATCAAAAACACAAATTACAGATTATCACTAATATATGACCTTTCTAAAATATTGGCTTTTGAAATACCATAGATATTTCAATGAGTTATAGGAGAATTTTAATTAGATGAATAAAACTTATGGGTCTAGTGAATATCAACTTGAGAATAGAGTTTGCAGAATTACAAATTTTAATGATAAAAACAATCGCTTATATATTAACACCAATGTTTTCTATATTTCTTGTCTTTAATGGTCTGTCATAACTATGCATTGAACAATATATGAGAAAGAATAAAAACATTGTAAAATAGCATAACACCCAGTATCACTAGAAATGTTCACATAAATAATAAGTCAACCTCACCAATTAAAATACACTTTCACCTACTAGGCGTTCAGAAGCTCTCAAACCACTCATTCTTAAAAATATTATTTAAATGATTACTTCATTTGTTGATTTCTTAAACAGAAGTTATATCTGATACCGTTATTACTTTTAAATACATGAACTCAAGGAGTATCTAGAGAAATTAATTCAGACATCTGTAAACCCTAATAAGGGTTAATAATCTATGCTGAGTAAAGCTTGATTGTTATGATGCATGAAACAGCCTTCATGAAATACTAGGAGTTCTACAATCTTAGATATAAACAAAATAAAATCATCTATGCGCCTTCAGCCTGGAATGCCCTTCATACCCCCTCACAGACATACTCTCTACCTACTGACCCAAAGGAGTCACCTTTGACACTCAGCTCCAAGACCCCTTCTTCCTTTAAGCTGTCCCTTCAGATCCTAGTCTAATTCGTCCCTCTGCCCTCTGCTGCTACAGCAGTTTACCTAACCTCGATTACAACACATTGACGTCATAGGATCGTTTGTCTCTGTGTGTGTTTTCCAACAGATGTAGGTTTTTAGTAATGGTGGAAGAAGGGGTAGGTATTATTATACCCATTCTACAGATGATAAACCAAAAACTGAGAAAGATGAAACAACGTCCCCTCGGGTCCCATTGCCTTCAGGGGACAAACTGTGTCACGAGCCCACACTCTTTTTTTTTTTTTTTTTAAGATTTTATTTATTTATTTGAGACAGAGAGAATGAGAAAGAGAGAGCACATGAGAGGGGGGAGGGTCAGAGGCAGAAGCAGGCTCCCTGCCAAGCAGGGAACCCGATGCGGGACTCGATCCAGGGACTCCAGGATCATGACCTGAGCCGAAGGCAGTCGCTTCACCGACTGAGCCACCCAGGCGCCCCCGAGCCCATACTCTTAAAGACCACAGGAAGACTGCTCTCAGAGCGGCCTAAGCAGCTCACGATTCAGTCATCCTCATCGCCTCCCAAGTACCTGGTCTGTGCTTTACACGTTACACATTCTATACGTTACACATTCTATACGTTGAATTTGGTCTTAGTTTACACGAAGTACTGTGATAATAAGACATTCAATTAAAATAGCTTATCAGTTCATTCGTTTGAACAAGAGTTCAGAAGGCTCCATACTCGGGATGGGGGCATGGTCCACCACCACCCTCTACTGGAGAATCAGTTTCTCACATGAAACTTGCATGCCTTCTCACCAGAATGAGCTTGACTCCTGTTTAGAGTCAATGTACTCAATCTTCTTCATCTCCTGAGAAATCGGTGGATTCTCTTTGTAGAAATAATGTGTAAAGTGTATACTTACGTGCCCAGAAATGCCAGAAAACAAAAGCTATTGGACTTATGCACCCATGAAACATGAACCACTTCACAACAGTGTGTTTAGAACAGCAAGGACCGACTTTTGAATAATAGGGATATTCTATGCCTGTGAGACTCTATGCCTAAATTCAGGCTGCCACCTGCCAACTGTAGTTTACTTGGCATTTTTGTGGTTTGGCTTTTCTAGTTACTCAGTGATTTAAACAATTTCCCATTCTCCACCCCCCCTCCCTTCTCCTGCTCTCTCCCTCTCTCTCTACCACATTCATTCTCTCTCATAACCTTACATCTCTAAGATACCTTGGAGTGAGTAACAAGAGCTTAAATTGTTACCATATAAGCTATGAAAAAGTAACTGTATAGTGCTTCTCAGTAGAATATTTTAAAAAAGGGAGGTTATAAATTTGCCTTAGCCAGCTACTAAACTACAAGTTAGGATGTGCATTACACATTGTCAGAGATTTCCGAATGCCCAGTTTCAAGTTTTCCTTAAATTGGTTATAGCTCATTTATTTTTTGTATTATTTTCAATAAAGTGATTCACTGGCAAGGCCTGCCTTTGGTCAGTCCGAGGGGGAAAAAGATAACTTAATGGCAGGGCAAATCAGTCTCCCCCTTCCTGAGTGGCTGTGGGGTCCCATGTCTTTTTTTCTGGCATGCCTGGGAATGTGAAAGTACACTTTGTTATAGGCTCTTTCTACAAAGAGAATCCACAAATTGTTTCCAAGGATAAAGATTTAGTGGATCACCAACTCTAATAAGGAATCAAGTCCAACTTCAGTGAGTTCTGATTCTCAAAGACAAATTCATGAATAGTTCATAAGCCGAAGTAGAAAAGCTGCTTTATAATTCCTTTCATGTATACTAGTCTTAAGACTTTTTCAAAGGATTGGGTAATTGTGCCAAACATTTTTGAGCTCACTGAAGGACCTTAAACAATATGGTGAGGGCATAAGAAATAGAAGTTTGAGCTCCCCTTTTTCCTTAGCACCACGTCTGGTTCTTAAACTAAACACGCACAGAGTCAGCTCAAAAATCAGCTGAGAAATGTCTGGTTCATGCCATGACCTCTAGGCAGAAATGTCATGCTCAGGACTTCTGGGCGAGAGCGTAGGAATTCTTTAAATGCTAAAACAAGGTAACAGACAGAATCCTGACTTCACTAGAACACACCAGCCTGAGCTGTGTTTTAAAGCAATAGGTTACTGACAAAGGCTTAAGATCAGGATATGAAGCCAACAAGTATACTTGCTAGACATCATCCTAGAGCCCGAAGTCAAATGTGGGCACCCATTAGGATCTTGCCATGATCCATGAGGGGACGGGTCACTGGTGGGCCATGTGAGAGCAGAAATGCACAAGAAAATGAAGCCACTGCATCTTCCAAAGACAGTCATTTAAGATATCATCTTAATTTATGCAGGGAGCTCAACACTCAAAATCATAACAAAAATTTGAAATTGTTTGAAATATCTTGTTTTACGTACACAACACTGCACCCCAAGGGCCGTGGTGTGGGTGGTGGGATACAGGTGTTGATCAAATTGCTTGTAAATATATTTCTTCAGGTTGTTTACCAAGACAAATAGCCAGTGGGTCAGGTTTACCCAGCTACCTCGAATACAAGGCAATCACCATTCTTACCAAAAAGGACTAGATCCATTTAAAAGTCACCAAGTCAAACTCAAATCCTCAAACCTGAATCTCAAGTGCAAGACCATATGCCTTCTTTTTTTTTTTTAATATTTTATTTATTTATTTAATTGACAGAGAGAGAGAGAGACAGCGTGAGGGGGAACACAAGTAGGGGGAGTGGGAGAGGGAGAAGCAGGCTTCCGGCCGAGCAGGGAGCCCGATGCGGGGCTCGATCCCAGGACCCCGGGATCATGACCTGAGCTGAAGGCAGCCGCCTAACCAACTGAGCCACCCAGGCGCCCTGACCATATGCCTTCTTGATGTCACCCTAGAATCTGACGATCAATCAACCAGAATCTGAACCAACATATAATTAGGTAAGGAGACAAGAAAACTAACTACATACAAATAAATACAGCAAAGTCTAAAGGATTAGAAAGCCTTTGGGGAGTTAAACAGATTTAGGCACAGGCTCTCTTTCTAGGACAGACTTCATATTGTTTCTTTAAAGGCTCATTCTATTGTCTGAGTCACATAAATAATATTATATTAGCAGTAGCAATACCAACTCAGTCACCAACTGGTTGTCAAAGTCTTGTGGGATACCCTTATCAATCAGTAAATCCTATACCATGGGTTCTTATCACACAGGTCCCCCGACAATGTTGATACCAAAGTTGACCCTGAGAAACAAGTCAATGCACCTGCCAATATGCTGGAAGCACAAACAACAGGCAATTACAAATCCCAATGCCTATTACTTTTCTCCTGGTAGACCAAGTACAGCTTGCAGTTTAGAGGCAGAGAGAGAACCATTTCCAGACACCAGTGTAATGAAGCCTGAGGCTACAGACATCCAAGGCAACTGCTGAATTATGATCGGCAGAAGAAGGGTCACAAGAGATAAGCTTTGGGGGGAAATATTTTCCTACAAGCAGAGAATTTGTTCTGGTGTTTGACGTGCAATATCCCCCACGGGGTTTCCTTATCCTAACTGGATACAAAAAGAATGACCTGCTACTCTGATACGTTATGTTTCAGAGTTTTGTTCAACAGCAAAAAAAATTTAAAACCCTGCCCAGCCCTGTGGAAAACCAAAACAGCCTCTCCCTAGACTTCCAGGAAGCCTATATACTTGCATTCATACAGAATAGCACATGAGAGACCAGCTCTGCCGATAGAAATATGATGTGAGCCGCTGATGTCATTTAAATCTTCCTAGCGGGGTGTGTGCATGGCTCAGTCGTTGAGCATCTGCCTTCAACTCAGGTCATGATCCGAGGGTCCTGGGATCGAGCCCCGCGTGGGGCTCCCTGCTCAGCGGGGAGCCTGCTTCTCCTTCTCCCTCTGCCTGCCGCTCCCCCTGCTTGTGCTTACGCTCTCTCTCTGTCGAATAAATAAATAAAATCTAATAAATAAATAAATAAAAATAAATAAATCTTCCTAGTAACTGCATTTAAAAAGTAAAAGGAAACAAGTGAAATTAATAACAGTGACTTCATATAATGCAACGTATCAAAATACACTAGCCCTTCACCAAGTACTCAAAGCCACATGTGGCTAGGGGCTATTATAGGGCCACTGCGGTCAGAGACCATAAGATCTCAAAGTTCTCCAGTTGTCAGGATTTGGTTTTGCTTTTGATGACAAATCTCCAAAACTACTCTGGGCCTCCTGAATTCTAGTCACTGCAAACTGACTACCAACCTGATTTCAACGTTTCACTAAGCTACTTCGCCGATGGCCCTCCTTCAAAATCTGCTTTAAGGGTGGGTCTTGCATTTGTCCCCATGTGGCGCTGCAGACAAAACTGTCTCAGTGATGGGAAACCTGAAGAAAACCTTCCTTAGCCATAAGGAATGACCCACAGAAGGATGGCAGGGGTGAAACGCATGCTGGGCTATCTCTAACGTGACCCAGCCACCGGCACATTCTTCAGCAAAACGATGTCAACGGGTACCGTTCCAAGGCTGTCCTGTGCTGGGGAGCCCACCACGCTCCCCTCTGACGTGGGCACAAAACCTCCCCGCCTAAAAACCAGTGGGGAGTTCCCTGCAAGGGCCTCCTCCTACCCATCAAGTCCTCTCTCTGCGCTCTCTCGGCCACAAACCTCTCCTGGCCACGTGTGAGGTCAGGGAAAGGGACCCTTCTCCTGTGGGACCCCAAACCCCAGGGGACTGGTAAGGAGAGGCAGAAATTACAAAGCCCACGAAATGGTGTATTTCTGGTGAAAGAAGAAAGAGGTCAAGAGGGGGTACAAGAAAACAGTGGAGAAAATGAAAAAAAAAAAAAGAGAGAGAGAGAATGAAAGAACATCAAATGAGTTAAACACTTATTCTCCTCCTATATTTGGGGAAGAAGGAGAGGAAGGAAGGGAGAAAGGGAAGAAGGAACTGGAGTAATAAACAGGTAATAAAATCCACCTATCCTAAAAGTCAACTCTACGTAATAATAAAATCTAGGGTCACTTTCTTAATGCGTGAGTGAGGTAGCAGACAAGCTTTCTTTCTTTTTTTTTAATTTTTTAAAAAGATTTTATTTATTTATTTGGGAGAGAGAGAGCACAAGCAGTGGGAGGAGCAGAGGGAGAGGGAGAAGCAGGTTCCCAGCTGAGCAGAGAGCCCGATGTGGGGCTTGATCCCAGGACCCCGGGATCATGACCTGAGCCGAAGGCAGACGCTTAACTGACTGAGCCGCCCAGGCGCCCTGCAGACAAGCTTTCTAATATAATTAACAGATGTGGATTTATCATGAAGCTAATTATGCTTAAGCTTCAGGGACCCTTGCTTGCAAAGACCCCTTTCAAAATCCTGGGAGGACCCCTAATATTTTTCACATGGCCATATGCCCACAAAATTTGCACAAAAATACACACACATGCACATACTCAAAGATATTTTAATCAGAATCTTTTAAGACTGTCATCTCTTGGGGCTCCTGGCTGGCTCAGTTGGTAGAGTGTGGGACTCTTGATCTCGGGGTTGTGAATTTGAGCTCCATGTTGGGTGTAGAGATTACTCAAAAATAAAATCTTCAATAAAAAAAAAAAGACTGTCATCTTTCTTCATTTTGTCCCCCACCCACACCCCTTCTGTAGGTTAGTATTGAAGTGCACAGGGTGTATTTTAAGAATCTGGCTAAGGAGCAGCTGAGTCAGAAACATTTAGTTTGGGGTTTCATGGAATATATTTATGGGGCTCATGGTCACTACCATGTATAGTTACATTTTTGCTAGCTATTGTTGCAAAGTATAAGAATGACTTCCAGGAACACCCTCACTGCTTATGATGCTTATGACTCTCACTGTCATGACATGAAGAGATGAGCCTAGAGGTTATATGATAAGAACGTGTCCCATGGCATCCAGCACAAGAATTATGGGGGTACTAGAAAAGAAACAAAGTTTGAATTGTACAAAGGAGAAAAATGGTCTATGGAAAATATCTTCCAACCACCAGACATGTAAAATCAGAAGCAAAGGATTCAATCCTCATCAACATCAGAGGTTCTTTCCTATCATGAATATAGTCAGTAATGAAACAGATAGAATTATAAATGTAGCAGACATTTTTAAGTGGGCACACGTGAAACAGAATTTATCAAAATTCCGCTTTGGGTAGATCCCAAACTGTAGCAGTGAATGCAACTGTCTATGAAATTGCTTGTTTTATGTATCCCGGCTAGCAGTAACAACACATAAAATGAACAAACTACGTTAGAAGAAGGATAAAAGTATTTTTCTTTTGTGTATATGGAAAATATTGGAAAACTGTTGTCACGTGAAGAGGGAATCAAAGAGTATGCCATCAAAAATGTAAGGAGAAAAGTATTATAAAAATTTGTCATTAGGGGCACCTGGGTGGCTCAGTCGATTGAGGGTCTGCCTTAGGCTCAGGTCATGATATCAGGGGCCTGGGATCAAGCCTCCCATCAGACCCCCTGCAGGGAGCCTGCTTCTCCCTCACATCCCAGAGAAATCAAAACCAAGTGCAAGATGACGAGAAAGGGAAGGTAAAAAAGGAAATTGTCAAGAAGCCACCGCTCCTTGGAGGGAATGATATGGCTTCTAACCTCACCTTTCCTACCACTGGCATTTTCTTAGAGAAAGCACAGTATTTTCATTTCTGGTCATCTTTTTTTGAGTAACACTAAAGAACTTGCTTCCTGTTTCAACCAGCCAGCTTCATTCAACAGGACCGTTTCCCCTCCATGCGCAGCTTTGAAGAAAACTTCATTCCTTTCGGTAAAAGTAATAAAAACAGTGAGCAATTCACACACATCTTTCTCTAAATGCAAACAATAGTAATTGATAAATATCATTATTGCACAGAACATCGTGTCTTCCTGCTTAAAAAAAATACACACAATGGATTGAGTGACAGCCAAAAGGGACTCAAATGAGACAAAAATGGGAAGCTGCCTTCCACCCACTCTGTGTTAACTGCCCTCTGTACTGGAAGGTGTTTAGTCTACACACCAGCTTGGACCTGAAAATCATCTCCCAGAAATGTCTATGGAGAAATGTCCTATAAGTATACCATAATGAGCCCTCACAAACATTTTACGTTTCCAGAACATTCTTCCCAAAAGAACATTCTCTAAAGTGGGTTTGTTCTGTGCTGTTTAGCCTGCAATTGGGTGCCTTCTCTTCCTGTTTATGAATCACAGCGTTGGAGCTGGTTTTTTAATTAACTTCATTTAGATCATGAAATCATCCATTTGGGACCTCAGACTTTACATCTCATTTTACAGATGAGAAAACTAAAGTTCGCTGAGGTTAAATGACTTGCTGCCGATCAGACAGCTAATCACAGTGTGCCCAGAACACAGGTCTTTGGACACGGACTCAAGGGCTTTTTCCATGGTAGCACTTCTGGATCCCGAGCCAAACATAGCCATTCAAAAGAGAGGCCATCCACGACCAGCACTGAAAGAAGTCAGCGATCCTGGCATCTGAAGCTCAAAGCCGCACTTGAAAAAGATTTGGGAACTCTGGAGGTTTGACATCCTTGTGACTAATGTTACCCAAAGATTCCTGAGTCGGAGTGGGACATGTCCAATGACTACGGATACTGTGCCATTCTCTAAACCGCATAGAGAGCGCCAGAGAATATAAAATGCTCCGTCCGTTTATCTTGGAATTTCACCCCCATGTGGAGGAGTTTGTTTGGGTTTGTTTTAAGGCAGTCTGCACAGCAGTCAATAGTAGATTAGTTTATGTAAACTTTTTACAGGGTCTGAAAACAGAGGGAAAGCCTTTAAGAAGGCAATTATCCATCTGCTATAATAAGAAGTCAACAAACTGACCCCATGTTATGTGTTTATCATGTAGAGAGAAAAAGGATGGTTATTTAGCAATTTAAAAAATACTCAAAATTCTCTTTCTCTCTCCCTCTGCCTTTCTCTCCCTCTCTGTTTCCCTATTATGCCATGAAGGCAGAAGTATTCCAACGTTGACTTTTGAGTATTCCTAAAGAAAGACAGAAAGCAGGAAAGAAAGAAAGGAAAAGGAAAGAAAAAACCCCATGAAAACCAAAGCTGAAACCACAACTAAAATCGCAAAACTTTGAAAAGTCACCTATGTTTAAAATAATATTGTTCTTAATAAACTTATTAACTTTCATGGAAGCACAGACTTTCTTATGTGATACAAGGGAAAAGGTGAAAAGATTTCCCAGACAGGCTGAAGGCCAAGGGAACTAGAAGAGAGAGCCAAGAATGAAAATTCCAGTCATCTTTGCTGCTGTAATTAGGGAGCATTGCCCTTTCTTCCTAATTAGCTAGCCAAACCATTGATTTTTACAAACACACCTAGAATAAGTATCCAACCCTCTTCCTTCAATTCTTTCCAAGTAAAATCACTTGCTTAGGAAAGGACAAGCCTGGGAATTTGGGAATCTTCTGCTCTTTCCCTAGTAAGAACATATTTAGTAAAACAAAACAAAAAACAAGTTGCATTCCTTCAAAGACACGTATTTCCTAACGATGCCTCCTCCCTGATAAGTGAGCTAGCCTGGCTGACCTGCGATCTCTCGGCTGCTCAACCCAGTGGGGAAAACTGCCTGGCTGCTCACACACAGCTATTTCTCCTAGGCAGACAAAGTGCGGAGGGGACCCCATCCTTCTTGACTTCTACCCTCACTATGACCTTTCCTTTCCATAAGAAACATCCAGTAACATACTTAATACTTAGACTTTGGGGGCTAGTTAAGCTTAAAATTCAAGTACATAGATCTAAAAGAAAACATATCTTCTGAACACTATTTTCATTTCCACCCAAATATTATACTTCTGAATTCTTTCATTTGCATACCAAGCACAAGGAAACGTTAACAGAAATATAATACGGAAAGACACATAAACAAAATGAACATGTTATAGACTGCCTTTGAAACTAGTCCTAAGAGTGAGGCACACAGGTCAGAGCAGTCAAATTCTACGACATCTCCCTATGGAGTCAGGTCAAAGAAGTTCTGTCTGGCCCCACTTCTCCCTCTATTTACCAACCCAAAGAATCAAGTGTTTCCACACAGGGATACGGTGAGGACAAAGCACAAAATGTCTCTGGTGCCATTAGACGTGCATTTTCCACCAACCCCAAGTCACTATTTTCTGTCTTGGACAGTCTTCTGGAGTCCTCTAGGCTGAGGGTGGGGGTAGCTATCCAAGGAGAAGTGGAGAAAACATAGAACCTTTCATCATCATCCAGCATGTCCTTCAATAGGAAAACAATTTGCTGCTTCTATCTTTTATGGCCATATGGTATTAGAATTGTTTCTTTGGCTCTGGTTGCCATTCTTAAGCTAGTAAGGAAGGAGGGTAGATACATTCAAACTTTAATGGTTTTTCATAGATAGGGTCTAAAATTGGTAAAAAGAGAAAACAAACAAAAACTCCCCATGGTCTCAAAAAGAAAAAAGAAATGATACCAAGGTAGGTATGTTCTTCTGATTTTCTTATATGGGAACCACTACCTCCTGAATTTATAAGAGAGGTTTTCTTAAGGATAATCACTTTTCTTCTGGTTGATGGACTTCATCTTGAACACACATGCTAACTGTTAAGGTCATGCAAACTTTCCAAGTTAGAATGATATCAATGATTTGGGAATCCAAGGGAAAATCGAATCCTTTAGAAGTCCAAGAACAAATGATCCTCTACCTGAGTGGTGTTTATGCAAGTCTTCAAGAACAAGTTCATTATGTACTTGCTACTTTGGCAGAACCCAGTTATGTATAGATTTCTTCTGTAATTGCTTGCACTTCTTGGAGCTGTTAGTCAACAGGAATGGCAGGAAAATAGAGGAGAAATAGCTCCATTAATGGAAACTACCAGATGAACACAGTCATCAAGGAAGTCACAGTCACCATGAAGCCAAGTATGTGCTACGGCCAAGTTTCTGCTCAGGTCACTTTTGCAAGCCCATTAGCTGATGCCAAAGCATCATAATATCTCATTCATTCATTCAAATCAATGTTGACTGACACCCTAGTAGGACCTGGCACTGGGGACATTACAGCAAATGAGAGGCCTCATCTGTGATTCTTTCCATCAACGTTTGTTAGGAACAAGTGAAGTGCTCTGGACTAATGTCTTTATCTACTGATAATGAAGAGATTCTGAGAATCTTACACCTGGAAGGGATGTTTGCAGTCCTAAGAAATATGCAAAAACAACAAACTCGATTCTGCACAGCAAAGCAAACCATCAACAAAATGAAAAGGTAACCTACTGAATGGGAGAAAATACTTCCAAATTATATATCTGATAAGGGGTTAACAGCCAAAATATATAAAGAATTCATACAATTCAACAGCAAGAAAAACAATCTGATTAAAAATAGGCAGAGGAGGGGCGCCTGGGTGGCTCAGTTGGTTAAGCGACTGCCTTCGGCTCAGGTCATGATCCTGGAGTCCCTGGATCGAGTCCCGCATTGGGCTTCCTGCTCGGCAGGGAGTCTGCTTCTCCCTCTGACCCTCCCCTCTCTCATGTGCTCTCTCTCAAATAAATAAATAAAATCTTAAAAAAAAAAATAGGCAGAGGATCTAAATAACCATTTTTCCAAAGGAGACATACAGAAGGCCAACAGGTATATGAAAAGATACTCAACATCACTAATCATCAGTGAAATGCAAATCAAAATCACAATGAGATAAAACCTCACACCTGTTAGAATGACTATTATTAAAAAGATAAGAAATAACAAGTGTTGGTGAGGATATAGAGAAAAGGGAAATCTTGGGCACTGCTGATGGAAATGTACATTGGTATAGCCACTATAGAAGATGGTATGGAGGTTCCTCAAATAATTAAAAACAGAATTGCCATATGATCCAGCAATTCCACCTCTGGGTATTCATCCGAACAAAATGAAAACACTAATCCTTGACGATATATGCACTCCCATATCATAGCCAAGATATGGAAACAATCTAAATGTCTATCGATGGATGAATATATATATATTATTTTAACACACACACACACAATGGCATACTATTCGTCCATGAAAAAGAATGAGATCTTGCCATTTGTAACAAGATAGTTGGACCTAAGGACATTATGCTAAATGAAAATAAGTCAGATAGAGAAAGGTGAATACCATATGATCTCATTTATATGTGGAATTTAAAAACAACAACAAAACAAGCTCATAGATATAGAGAACAGATTGGTGGTTATCAGAGATGGGGGTTGAGGGTGGGAGAAATGGGTGAAGGGCGTCAAAAGGTACAAATTTCCACTTATAAAATAAATAAGTCATGAAGATATAATCTGTGGCATGGTGAGTATAGTTAATAATACCGTAAGAAAGTAGATCTTAAAAGTCTTCATCATAAGAAAAAAATTCTATAATTATGTATGGTGACAGATATTAACTAGAATTATTGTGGTGATTACTTTGCTATATGTACAAATATTGAACTATTATGTTATACACCTGAAGCTAATATAATGTTATAAGTCCATTATACCTCAATTTAAAAAAAAAAAGAAATAAACTCAACAACAAAGTTGAAATCATGTAGAGAGAGCATTGAACTGGATCCATCAACTAGGAGTCTTCACCCTTAGCACCTTTGACACTTTGGGCCAGATAATTCTGTGTTGTGGGGGATTTCTGTGCATTGTAGGATGGTAAGCCACATCCCTGGCCTCTGTCCACTGGATACCAGCAGCACCCTTCCTCTAGTTGTGAAAACCAAAATTGTCTTCAGACATTGTCATATGTCACCTAGGGGGTAAACCTGCCTCCAGTTGAATATCACTGAAACAGAGAACCACTACTATCTCTTGAAATTAGGATTTTATGATAAGACACTGGAAAAAGGTAAAATGCACATGGAATCCCTTTGGATAAAACTTCCAAATTATCAATAGATGACCCCAACGATTTAAGTGACTTACTTACCATTTACCCTACCCCAACACCTTTTTTGTCCTCTACTTTATGATAGGAAGCCCAATATGGAAACACCTTTTTTATAACCTGCTGTATATTCTAAAAAGAATCACATGTGGTTCCATTTTGTAAGAAATTTTTCCTTCTCCAAAATCTATTGGTAATGAGGGCAAAGAATGGAGCATTCTCTCCTGATTCAGACTGGATGATTAATTACTTCTGTGGAACAGCAAAGCAGCAGCTGTGTCTGCCAAGTGTCCCTGGGACCCATAATTAACCCAGAAGGTCTTCCAGAGGGATTCAGACTAGAAGCCAAAGGAATATAATTAAATCCCTTGCTGTTTTAAAGGTGCTCAAGTCCTAGATTCTAAACAACACTCATTCTTTGCCTTGAACCACAAGTTCTCTTCCCATTTTTTGTCCAAGATTTTCCAAATAATCTAGCTTTGTGTTACTCAATATTGAATAATGTAAAGTTAAAAAAAAAAACAAAAAACACCAACAACCCAAAGGTACAGACGAGTGTTTGGGCTGCTCTCATTTGTATAAAGAATAAGGCCCATATGTGCACAAATAACCAGAAAAAATGTTTGGAAGGAAACGAAGGAAAGTGTTAACATGGCTACCTCCAAAGAGCATAAGTGGGGTCACAGGAAGCTCATTTCACTGAATAGTCTTTCATGCTGTTTGAACTTTTGTTCACACGCATATGCTATTAAATAATAATGACCAACCGTCATGGGGCAAACTTGGCAAGAACAGCCTGGGATATAATGAAAAGTAGGTAAGATAATGGAAAACCAATGGATCCCTTAACCCCCTACCCCCCCTGCAAAGGCCATTGATCTCCCTGCTTTAAATGACAGAATTTATGTTGGCTATAGTTCCACGGAGTCTGACAATTAAATATCTAGGCTTTCTCCATAAAAAGCCTAATAAACAATCTTTGACTACCGACTATGCCCACGATATTGTACCAGGCAATTTACATAAATGATCTCAGTTGAACCTTAACCAACCCCAAGAAGAAGAATCTCTACTCTCACATGAACTGCAGGACTTTGCCCAAGGTCACTTAGTTCAATGGCCACAGTGAGCCTTGAGCTTGAGGCCAAATCCTGTCTTTCTACTTCACCACACATCTTCAGAGTATTAGGTGAACATAATCTATCCAAGCCATTGAGCTCACCCCTCCTTAGAGTATTTTTGAGTGATTAGTGGTCTTTTCATGGCTGGAATCAGGCACACGGTCTAATTCTAAGTACTGCAGATAGGAGAGCGTCTACCCTTGCGTCAGTCTGTATGTGGTAGGGCAGAACACAGGAAACAGAGAGGTTGATATTTGTGTTCATCATACTCCCATCTTCTGTGGGACCAGGCCAGCAGCTCTGTGCTGGCCATTCTAGCTGAGGTCTGGGCCTCCCTGCTCTAGCATTCTGATGGTTTCTGGGAATAATCTTATTTTCCAATGGTTCATATTTCCAAAATCTTTACTCTTTAATCAAACTTATCTGCCTTATCTTCCATTCCATTCAATGATGAATCCTATAAATTAAGCCATGAAGAAGTGTCTATGAAATGTCCACACGATATGTCCAACTAACCTTTCTTCAGTAATGTACTTTCACAGGACTTCTTGGTGACTTAAAGGCCATTCTGGTCAAGGAACAAGTGCAAGGAGGTATCTTTAGGAAAGATCAACTTCTAGTACACACTGAATCACAATGCCTACTCATCCTGAAACCTCTTTGTTGACTCCTTCTCCCCAGTTCCTTGAGGAGGTGGAAAGACCAGGGAAAGGCATTCAGATCAAAAACAGCAAGCATGAAAAACTTCAATCTTAAAGAAAATAAGACAACCAAATCCACTTTCCACACAACATGAACATTTGCCTGTCACTTACCTTCAATCTTCAGTTCCAACTGTGCAAAGAAACAAACAAGGATAATGAACAGTATGTCTAAATGAAAACCTTTTCCCATCAGTGGCTTAAACCAAACACAGAATGTCTGAGACCCCAATCCTTACTCTGTTCCTCAAGGGTCCTGAGCCAGGGTCAGCCCACCTGATAAATCTGGTTCACACCATATGTCAATTACCCTATAAAAGGTTGTTCTGGGAATTAACTGGAAATTGCACTCAGTTACGATAAGGAGGGACGCCACACTGTTTATTAATAGATCAAGTAGCTTTTCAAAGTCTGGTTTGGTGGCAATGGGGATTAACTGTGCTCTTTTCCAAGCACGTTACTGGTCTGATCCCTTTTGGGACAGCTTTCTCAGTTAGCAGTAACTCCCTTACAGGTGACCTTCACCCGTGGGAATGGAGGCTGCACAAGGGAATCTCCTGGGTCTCAGGAATAAGCACTTTTACAGTTCCGGGAATGATGGCT
Organism: Mirounga angustirostris; assembly: GCF_029215605.1. Classification (NCBI taxonomy): domain Eukaryota; kingdom Metazoa; phylum Chordata; class Mammalia; order Carnivora; family Phocidae; genus Mirounga; species Mirounga angustirostris. The sequence goes on from NW_026991714.1 coordinate 139,028,286, forward strand.
GGTAGACTCCACCTGGCCAGCAGGACCCCACTGAGCACTCACGTCTATGGAGGTGTCTAAGTGATATCTCCCCACTTTCTGCAGACAAATCAGACTGGAGGAGCATTCTCAGTGAATGGGCAAGCAGGCCCTGAGAAAAACTACATGACCTTAGACGATAACTTTTAAGTCTCATAATCAGATCTCAATAACCAATCACATCGTTTTTTTCCTGATAAAAGTCCAGAAAGATAAAATTTCAGATATCTAACTTCTAAATCAATCCACAAGCCTTAATAAAGAAATAAAAAGTAGGGGTGCCTGGGTAGCTCAGTTGGATGAGTGTCTGACTCTTGATTTCAGCTCAGGTCATGATCTCAGGGTCATGAGATTGAGCCCTGTGTCAGGCTCCACGCTGGGTATGGAGTCTGCTTGGGATCCTTTCCCTCTCCCCCTCACCCACCTGCTCACACACTCTCTCTCTCTCAAATAAATAAATAAATAATCTTTAAAAAAAAGTACTTGTCATTTACTCACAGCTCCCTCCCCTAGTTATTTACACACACACACACACACACACACACATTTTGAGGGACAACGGGAGGAAGACAACTTGTTTTCCTGGGATTTCTTTTATCTCCATATCAGTTTGCTTACAGGAATCCCACTGGTACCCAAAGAGGCTTCTTGGAGCAGAGATGCTTCATCCTTGGGCGGAGGCAGAGCTGAGGGAATGGCCAACGGCCTGTCTCTGGCTGGCCAGGAGGACAGGGAGCTCAGCACCTGGATCTCTTCTCCTCCTTTTCTGACCAGCAAACTCCCAGTCATGCTTTAGGACTCGTTCAGGCTGAGCCAATCCCTCCGTCTTCCGTAATCATAGCTTGAGGCATACAAAGCTCGGCCGCAGCATGGAGCCCACGGTGCTGTAATGACTATTGATGTGGCCGCCTCGCCAGTGGACCATGAATTCCTGCCCGAGCTCTTGGTCCTCCAGCACCTTACCCAGTGCACAGCCCCAGGGCAGCAGAACACATCTCTAATGTGGTTCACCTATTCAGTAGTTCTAAGTGTCTGACCAGATTTTGGTGGGGAAGAGAGAGTGACAGATCCAAAGGACAGGACGTCCCAGGAGACGCAAGCTCAGGAGATGACTCGGGCCACCATGGGCAGAGGACAGCTATGGGTGCCAGGAGGGACATACAATGACCAGGGACAGGTCCCGATTGAAAATACTCGGGTTATCTAAGAGCAAGCTGTAACCTGGCTGAAAGCTGGGGTCTCTGGAAAAGGAACGCAGGGCAAGCAAATGTCAATGGCTGAAACAGGAATAAATGAAAGCCCAGGCCACCACCCAGGAGGGCATGTTTGGATGGGATTACATTGTAAGGCTGAACCAGACAAGCATGAAAGGACTGGAGGGAAAGGTCAGCGTGCATCTTGACCTTTTCAAAGCCTTGAAAAGCATCATCAATCTACCTTCGGCTGACTCTTGCCCATCCTCCTCCTTACCACCAACCTACCAGGGAGGCAGCCCTCTGCTTTTCCAGCCCGTTTGACATGCCTACAGAAATTGTGCAGAGGTGGATTTGTGTTTCACTGGAAGACTGAGGCATTGGTTATGTACAACACAAGCAAGAGTTCTTTGATTCCAGCCCCACTCATTGTCTTTGAGTCCTTCTGAACTTCTTTGTGTTACAGGTGACCGAGAGACACACAATCTTGTTTGGTAGAGCTTCAGTTATCTTCCCTCCCACTCTGTGGAAAACTCAGTTCGCCTCCATTAACAGATTCATTTCAGTGTTCCTGGAATCCAGAAATTTGTCTGGTTTTCAACTCTCTTTTAGGTTGGTTATAATATCTGCATGGTTCCTCTGTCAATTAGTAAGTAAAATAAAACCTCTGACCTGTGTTCATTTTGAGATCTGTAGGAGGGTCATGATTTTACTCTTTCCTGAAAACTATCTTTTAACAATTGCTGTTGTCTCTAGTCAAAATTCCAGTCACTTGTGAACAGGAAGACCCCTCACTTCACCTCTGGAGGGTTATTGATGGTATTGAAATTGCATGGTCTTTATTACTGCCCAGCAGAAAGAGTCCTTGATAAGAGATTCCTCCTGGTTCTGCCACTTGCTTCTTGTGTGTCCCTGAGTAAGTCAGTTGATGTCTTTGGGTCTCAGTTTCTTCATCTGTAAAACAGAGTCAGGGGTAGGATCCAAGGAGAAGTGCGTATGAGAGCATGAGCCCGTGTATAAAGCACTGCAAATGGGAGCTATCACCATCTTTCTGGAAGCAAGGAATTCTTTTTTTTTTTTAACAGGAAATTTGGTTTAATTATTTAAGAAATAGGTCACCATTCTATTTCTTTTATTTTATTATGTTATGTTAATCACCATACATCACATCATTAGTTTTTGATGTAGTGTTCCATGATTCATTGTTGCATATAACACCCAGTGCTCCATTCAATATGTGCCCTCTTTAATACCCATCTCCAGGCTAACCTCTCCCCACACTCCCTCCCCTCTAGAACCCTCAGTTTGTTTCTCAGAGTCCATAGTCTCTCATGGTTTGTCTCCCCCTCCGATTTCCCCCCCTTCATTTTTCCCTTCCTACTATCTTCTTTTTTTTTTTTTTTAAACATATAATGTATTATTTGTTTCAGAGGTACAGGTCTGTGATTCATCAGTCTCACACAATTCACAGCGCTCACCATAGCACATACCCTCCCCAGTGTCTACCACCCAGCCACCCCAACCCTCCCACCCCCCACCACTCCAGCAACCCTCAGTTTGTTTCCTGAGATTAAGAATTCCTCATATCATTGAGATCAAATGATACATGTCTTTCTCTGATTGACTTATTTCGCTCAGCATAACACCCTCCAGTTCCATCCACGTCGTTGCAAATGGCAAGATTTCTTTTTTTTTTTTTGATGGCTGCATAATATTCCATTGTATATATATACCACATCTTCTTTATCCATTCATCTGTTGATGGACATCTTGGCTCTTTCCATATTTTGGCTATTGTGGACATTGTTTGGAAGCAAGGAATTCTTAAAACTGGAAAAACTCAGCTTCCCTCCTGTTTCTGTCTAAGGACAAAGCAGGTAAAATTGCCTTTGGCAATAGACACCCCCTAGGGATCCCTTCTCCTTCCCTTCAATCCCTGAAAGCTATCTATTATTTTTTTAAAGTAAAGTTTTTATTTATTTATTTGAGAGAGAGAGAGAGAACACAAGCAGGGGGAGTGGGAGAGGGAGAAGCAGGCTCCCCGCTGAGCAGGGAGCCCTACTCGGGACTTGATCCCAGGCCCCTGGGATCATGACCTGAGCCAAAGGCAGACGCTTAACTGACTGAGCCGCCCAGGCGCCCCTGAAAGGTTTCTGTTTTGTACTTAACTCACTCAAGGCCTTTCAAGGTGAAGAATATTCCCCCCCCAGTTAACACAACAGGGCCTGGGAAGCCCTGAGAAGTCCTGCCTTCCTCCAGGAGCCCAGCAGGACCATTTTACAAAGACCTTCTAGGGCCAGACCCTCACCTGGACTGTTCAGCCCTAAGGAGAGACTCACAGAAGGCTGTGGGGCCAGAGAGGCAGTGAAGGCAGTTACCTCACCAGGAGAGACAGGCAGTGGGGCCTCAGTGTGCCCCTGAACCATACCAGGAATCAGCCACCAGATACCCAATGCCTGCCATGCTCCTGCCAGCAAACGAGCTTGTGCACTCTTCCTGCAAAGTGCAGCAGATCAAGTGAAAACATGCTTCACATTTTCATATTTAGATACACCATGAGTAAAATTATGTTTCTCGTTCCTCTTCTCTCCCTCCACTCCCAACCACACAAAATAACTCAATGCTATTTTTTTTTAAAAAGAAGGAAGCTTCCTCAATGAGCCTTAGGCCGTCAATCCAAAATTAGCATTTGGGAATGTATTTTTTTAAGTCTCCAGTATTACAACTGAAGAATTTTAAAAAGCACATAACCAGTAAACTAACAAATCCCACCACTGGCAACTGACCTTCAGATATACCAGAAAAGATAGGCCAAAGATACATGTACAAGGATGTTTCCTGCAGCCTGACATGTAAAAAGCAAAAGAAAAAACAGAAACAAAATCTTAGAAATACCCATTAATAGGGACTACAGAACCAGGGAGTCTGCTTCTCCCTCTGCCTCTGCCCCTCTCCCCCACCAACTCCTGCTCTCTCTCTCTCAAGTAAATAAATAAAATCTTTAAAAAAATGGAGACCATCCATACAATAAATATCGTACCGCCATTAATGAGGACCCAGCACATCTGTACACGCAGATATGTGTGACACATCCCCGAGATAGATTATCAAGTTTAAAAAACTGAAGAACAAATTAGTGTGTCAGGTGTGATCCCTTATGAGACATGAAGTGCCCTTCTTCTGGAAGAAGACAAAGCAACTCTCTTGGAGGAAATGCACTGCATGTCAGGGAAGGAAGAGGTCTCAGCAAGTACTGTTGAGATGTAAGTCACGTTTGTATGTCACATTTCTTGTTTTTAAATGTCCACAGGCACTATCTGGATTGTGTGACTTGAGTTCCCTTTCTTTTTTGTGCATTTCCATATTTAATTGTTTTTTTATACCTCCAAAGAATATGAGTGTGCAATCTGTAAGAAGTTTTAGGGAACAGGCTGAGAGATTTGTTGTTGTGGTTACAAAACAAAACAGCTGTTACAAGTATGTTGCAAAGCTATTTTCTGCAGTTTTTACAAAAATGCTTCATTTTGCCAGTGGGCAAAGGTTTTGTGAGCTATACCAATTCAATTCTGTCTACCTTGCAGAAACAACATTAAATGTGAATTCATACAAATAATAGCAGTAAAGCAACCCCCCAAATTCTAAAGAATCTCCAAAGTATCATCATCAAAGATATTTATCTCCCTTTGAGAGGGTGCCATGTCCCAGGGCATCAACAAATCAAGAGACCCATTTCACTGCCTTGCCATCTTTTCTAACATGATAGCATACTAAGATAAAAGCATGGTGTCACCTGCCAAAACAAACAAACACATATTTTAAAAGCTTTCACCAGGAAAGAAGAGTTTCACCCTAGGAACAAGAAAATTTCAAGTGACAATTCAAAAGTTTCTGTTTGTGTTTTGATACAATATCAAAAAAGTAGAATATGGGATTTTCAAATATATGAACATCTTTGTTCTACCTATCTTAGGTTCTTGGTCTCTATAACAAAAGCCAGATTAACAAGACAAAAGCATACAAATTCATTTAACGTAAGTTCTCCGTAACACAGGAGCCTTCAATAAGGAAATGGAGACCTCCCCAAATGGTTAAACCTGAGTGTTTTTTATACTAAGTTGCCTTTGTTACAGAGGTATAACTGACACATAATATTACATGTTAGTTTCCGGTGTACAACATAATGAATTGAAATTTGCACATATTGCAAATGGACCAGTACAATGAGTCTAGTTAACGTCAATAGTTACAAATTTTTTCTTGTGATAAGAACATTTAAGATTTACTTTCTTAGCAACCATCAAATATACAATACATTATTATTAACTAAGTCACCAGGCTGTACATTACATCTGTAGGACTTGCTTACTTTATAATTGAAAGTCTGTACCTTTTGACTCCCTTCACCTATTTCACCCGCCCACCACTCCCTGCCTTTAGCAACCACCTATCTGCTCTCTGTATTTATGAGTTTCATGTTTTTGCTAGGTTGTTTTTTTTTTTTAAAGATTTTATTTATTTGAGACAGAGAGAATGAGAGACAGAGAGCATGAGAGGGAGGAGGGTCAGAGGGAGAAGCAGACTCCCTGCCGAGCAGGGAGCCCGATGAGGGACTCGATCCAGGGACTCGATCCAGGGACTCCAGGATCATGACCTGAGCCGAAGGCAGTCGCTTAACCAACTGAGCCACCCAGGCGCCCATGTTTTTGCTAGGTTTGATGAAGAGTGGAAAGCTGTGTAAAAATATAATAGAACAAAGTTTATGAGCTAAGTGTAGGAAATGAGGAAACAGCAAGATTTTTTTGTTCCGATTCCTCTCAGCATCCTTTGTCTCGGAAAGAAGGATGCTCCTTTCATCTGGGTATCGGGGAGACACCTCTCACATGAAGGTCCTGTGACCTGCTTCAAGGGAAGGCCAGAAAGTCCTTCCTGCACCTGCCATTTCTCAAATTCTTTCAGCTTAAGATAGTATGTCAAGGTGCCATATTGGGGCGCCTGGGTGGCTCAGTTGGTTAAGTGACTGCCTTCGGCTCAGGTCATGATCCCGGAGTCCTTGGATCGAGTCCCACACCAGGCTCCCGGCTGGGCGGGGAGCCTGCTTCTCTCTCTGACCCTCCCCTCTCTCATGCTGTTTCTCTCTCTCTCTCTCTCAAATAAAATAAAATCTTTTTATTTATTTATTTATATGAGAGAGAGAATGAGATAGAGTGCAATCTGTAAGAAGTTTTAGGGAACATCAAATAAAATAAAATCTTAAGGAAAAAAATGATCTTACAAAAATAGGTGTCATATTTTGGGGTAGCATGTCCTGAACCTTGTCAAACATCTAAAACAAACACAGAAAAGTATTTCTATCTACCATCCACGAATTGAGAATTCCCCCAGTGTTAAATAAAATGGTCTCCTGTCAGTTGGTTGCCCGCATAAAGGAAAAAAAAAAAGCTAGATGCCTATTTTATAATATAAACACAAGTAATCCCCCAAATGGATTAAAAATCCTAATAAGAAAAGCAAAACTGTAAAACTTTGGTTTTTTTTTTTAAAGATTCATTTATTTATTTGAGAGAGAGAGAGTGAGTTGGAGAGGGACAGGCAGAGGGAGAGGGAGAATCCAAGCAGACTCCCCGCTGAGCATGGAGCCTGACGCACGGCTCAATCCCATGTCCCATGACCCCAAGATCATGACCTGAGCCAAAATCAAGAGTTGTACCCTTAACTGACTGAGTCACCCAGACACTCCCAAATTGTAAAACTTTTGGAAGAGAATACAGTTTTAATGAGCTCAGGGTAAGAAAGAATTTCTAAAGCAGGGGTTCAAGAGCCCAAGCCATAAAGGAAAAGTTTAAAAAAACATGGAAATTTAAAATTTTTGCTCAAAAACAGCCACTGTAAACAAAAAACAAGTTGAGAGATTTGAAAAAAATATGATAAATATTAGTACCCAGAATTTATAAAAAACACCTACAAATTAAGAAGGAGAAGAAGAAGAAGAAGACATAGAAATTCACTGAAAAGCGGATAAATATATTCACAGGCAATTCACAGTTGAGGGAAAACCAATGATCTTATATAAATGTATGAAAAGTGTTGTTCAGATTCATCAGTAATCAGGAAAATGCAAGTTAAAACTAACGTGAGTTATTTCATACTCAAACCTGACTGTGACAAATGTTGGCAAATTTGTGAAGAAATGGGAATGCTCTTACGATGCTGGTAATATAAACCCAGACAAGCACTTAGGAGAGCAAATTGTTAATATCTATTAAAATTGAAGAGACATAAGCCCAAAGTCCTGGTAGTTCCTCTTCTGTGGATGCACACTGCATCAGAAGGACACATATGAGAATGTTTATTAATGTTATAATAGCAAGAAATTGGGGAGAAGGGAAACCTAAATATCCATCAACACCAAGAATGGATATATAAATTGATACAGTCATAAAATACTATAAAGCAGGAAAAAAAAAAAAAACGAATGAACTATAGCAACCTGTATCAACATGAATTCATTTCAAAGACATAATAGTAAGCCAAAAAAAAAAAGCAAGCTACAGAATAGTACAAAATGCTTTTTTAAAAAATTTAACTTCAATTAACCAACTTAGATAGAAAGAGTGAAACAGAAGAAGCTGTCCTGTATGTTGTTCATTTACCAAGATATGCAGGAGTATTCTAAAAGCATGGTGGCCGCAACACATTCATGATTGCAATGATCTCTGGGGAGAGGGGATTAAAGAGATTTGGGAGGGGTGCCAAGGGGAATTCAACTCTATTTACAACATTTTTTTATTTCTTTAAAAATCTGAAGAAGTATAAGAACTCTGGGCTATCGTAGCCAGAGCTAATTACCTACGGTATAAAAACAGCCGAAAGGAGCAAACCTTGAAGTAGCCTGCAGAGTCTGATTCCCTGATTGTAACAGAAACTGCTGAATGAGTTTTTAAGTCCTCAGGACATAGAGCATAGGAAACTATGTGGCATGCCTAAGGAATGGAGTCTGAACATAAATCCAGGTGTTTCTTACACCCAGGGCTGAGAAAATGAGACTGTACTACAGAGTTATTGGAAACAGGGAAAAAGACAACATTGGATGGAACAGGAGTTTGCCATGCAAAACTCCTTTCTGATCGTTTTGCTTTAGGGTCTATTGTGCTCCTTAAAAGCCATGCTATTTGGCTCGGTCAGCACAATTATTGTGTAAAACTATTAGCCAATTAAAAAGTAACAGTTTCCTCTCTTTCAGCCACTCCACAAGAATATAAACATTTTGAGAATAGAGGTATTATTATATCAGTAAACATTCATACAAACAAATCAGCCTAATTTAGTGGCTTTTCATTCTTCATTCAAAAACTGCTTTGCTATTCATACTGCTGGGTTATGTTTCTTTTCTAAAATAATACGTAAACAAAAAAATGTATTCCTTGAAGAAAAATGTGGAATATAAATAGCTGGAGTGCTGTTTCCTCTAAAGGAGTACAAAATTCCACCTAGAGTGCAATGGCTGATCAGTCACCATGATAAAATCCTGAGCCATTGGACTAATGACACTATGGATTATGTAACTGATCCATAATTCACACAAATTAGAGCTAAGCTCATAGCCAACCAATAGCAAGTATATGGACCTTTACAGGATAATGCCAGTTTTATTCCCAGATCCAATTTATATCTATAGGCTTGTCTCAATCCTCTCATCTACTTTGTGAGATATAATACATATACTGAAAGTAATTCACTCTTTTAAAGTGTACAAATTAGTGGTTTTTAGTATATTCAAAAAGTTGTGCAACCATCACATCTAATTCCAGAACATTTTCATCATCCAAAAAACACCCCCATATTTGTTAGCAGTCCTGCACCATTTCTTCCTCTCCCTGGCAATGACTGATCTGCTGTCTCTACGAATTTACCTATTCTGAATATTTCATATAAATAGAATCACACAATATGTGAACTTTTATGTCCGGTTTCTTTCACTTAGCATGTTTTCAAGATTAATCCATGCTGTAGCATGTTTCAACACGTTATTCTTTTTATTGCTGAAAAATATCCCGTGGTATGGGTAGACTGCATTTCCTTTATCAGTTCATCAGTTGATGTATATTTGAGTTTGCACTTTTTGGCTATTGTGATAATGCTGCTATGCACATTCATGTACAGGTTTTTGTGTGGACATACATTTTCAGTCCTCTTGGTTATATAGCTTGGAGTGGAATTGCTAGATCATATGGTAATTCTGTATTTAACTTTTTGAGAAACTGCCAAACTGTTTTCCAAAGTGGCTGCACCATTTTACATGTCTCCAAGCAGTGCATTAGGGTTCCAATTTTTCCTCATCTTTACAAACACTCTTCTAAGTTTTCTATTATAGCCATCCTAGTGGGTGTGAAGTGGTATCTTGTTGTTTTGATTTGCACTTCCCTAATGACTAATGATATTGAGCACCTTTTCATGCATTTATTGGCCATTTGTGTATCTCCTTTGGAGAAAGGCCTATTCAAACCCTTTGTACATTTTAAAATTAGGTTACTTGTGTTTCTTTGGTTGAGTTGTAAGAGCTCCTTATACATTCTGATTAATTGACCCTTATCAGATACATGATTTGCATATATTTCTCCCCCTTTGTGGGTTGAATTTTCACTTTCTTGATAATATCCTTTGAAACATAAAAGATTCTAATTTTGATGAAGTCCATTTTATTTATTTTTCCCCAGATGCTCATGCTTTTGGTGTCATATCTAAAAAATTGTTGCCCAATCTAAGGTCATGAAGATTTACGCCTATGTTCTTCTATCTCACCTACTTTAAATTATGCTACTTGAGTATATTTTATATATCATCATAAACTGCTTTAAATTACTCCTAGAAAAAAGCAACCTATTAATGAGTTAATTTTTTAAGAAGTTACAGTCACTGAAAAATACAACTATGTTAATTATCTTAATATACGGAAATATCTGTAACAAATACTTAAACAAAAAACTAAAAAATCTAGGGGCACCTGGGTGGTTCGGTCAGTTAAGCTTCTGCCTTCAGCTCAGGTCATGATCCCAGGGACCTGAGATCAGCCCCTGCTCAGCAGGGAGCCTGCTTCTACCTCTGTCCCTCCCCCTGTCCCTCCCCCTGCTCATGCTTTCTCTTTCTCTCTCTCCCTCTCAGATAAATAAATAAAATCTTTTTTAAAAAAGTTAAAAAAAAAAACTAAAAAAATCTAGAACTCAAAATATGGAAGTGAATTTTTTACACTGACTTGGGCTCCAGTTGAACTTCAGGTGATATAAATCTCATTTAATGTTCAGATTCTCTAGTCTATATTATTGTGTTCATTTAGTATAAATAAAATGATGAAGAATATGCCAGAATCACGGATCCCATATTATATATCCTAAAACTGGATTAGGACCATGTTGCAGAGGGCCATGTGTGTGAGGTTACAGAGTTTGGACTCTGCTGTGCAAACAAAACCATTTAGGTTTTTGAGCCAGGGAGGGACACAATCTCAGTGGTATTTTAGGAAGATCTGGTGGGCTGCCAGGCACAGGGTGAGGTAGATATAGGTGTGGAGCTAGGGTGGGGAAGAGAGGGAGGAGATTCTAAATAAGAACGCAAGGAAAACTGCAACTATTCCAAATACTTGGACTGAGTATGTCTAACAAGGCAAAGCAGGTCAAACAAATGGCCCTTTAGAACAAAACTATTGTAACCCAATGCTCATGTGGCTGGATCGTAGGTAATTCGGCCACTGCAATGCTGTACCCCAAGCAAAAACATGCTCTTTGAAGATCTAAAGTTTAGTCCCTGGAATTAATTTAATCAGCCATACTAAACAATTTAAAAGTCAGCCTTCTTGTAGCACGCTGGGCTGAAGTTATTTATTTATGTACCAAACTGGAACCTGCTGAGATAAATCCTTAGAGATGTCACACCCCATTTTCTTCAGGGCCCAAGGAACGCAAGTGGTGCATGGGAAAACTGATTTACAACACCCAAATTCAGTCTCCTTATAATTAGATAAAGGACTCGTCTGCTCCCAGTAAGTAGGAGCCCAGGTACTTCTGCCAAATACCACCTATATCAGAAACACTCCTGCTGCTATCGTGTTCTAGTAAAATGGTTTTGGCATCTCATTCCTCCTTTGTATTTTTCGCCACTAACTCCCTATTTTAGGACCTTGGGACTTTAATAGGTGGATGCAGTAACTCTAACTGGTCTTCCTACCTCTTCCTTGCCCCAGCCCCCCACCACCTAATTTAATTCATCCTGTAGCCAGCTCCCCACCAAATCTAGAATACCACTTAGATTATCAGTCTCTTGTTCAAAAACCTTTCAAATGGTTTTTTGTCTACACAACAAAGTCCAAAATGCATAACCTTACTACACTCATGGACCTCTATAATATGGTCCTAACCCACCTTCCCAATCCTCTATAATGGTTCACTCTCCGGAAGTCTCCATTCTGGTCAAATTGGTCTTCAGTTTCTCCCAAACACATGGTCTACTCTCCCCAACTACTACATTTTGCTCCCTTCCTCTTCCTTCTCTGGAAGGCCCTCTTGACACATGCGTCTTCCAAATCCATCCAACCCACTGAGATCCAGCTCAATTCCCTGTGGGGGGAAGCCTTCCCTGACCACTGGGCACATAATAGAGTTATGTGCTTTCTTGTCCATGACTTAACTTATCATGGCATCAAATCCTCAACAGGTCATGTTACGTGGATTCCTGAATTTTCAAAAGGGTTAAGTCTTCTCTTTACAGCTAAATGCTAAGTTTCCTGAGGGTAAGGTCTTTTCAGTATGCCTTTCATCTGGTAAAAACTTAGTAAATATCTAATAATTAAGTAAATATACTCAAGGAGTTTAGAAAGTTCTTGCCTGGAATAGTTTTTCAGTGAGGACATGCTATTTACGTGGGTTCTGGAAGGGATTTAAAGCAGTTCATGGGACTGCATAAAATATGGCAAGTTAGCAAGTACAACTTTGGAATTCTTTTTATTTTTCTCCCCACCAATGCAATTATAAACTGCAAAGGTTTACCGAGATAACATAAATCCTTGAGTCCCTGACCTCAAGAAGTTTGAAATCTAGTAAGCTTGTTCAAACCCCCAGTTACCTCCTGTATATATGTTCTAGGTAGAGGGAATTGCATGAAGGGAGAAAGGCAGGCTCCTTAGAGTAATACTGAACACTCTCAGCCTGACTAGCAATGATTTTCCCAGGTATCTAAGAGTATTTATTTTGTTATCTGTAGAGCCAATAAAGTACTGTCCTTAATTTCCTTTGGACACAGATAAATAAAAAAATTTCCATTTTCAGTATGTTCCAGGGATTTGGAAGCCAGTTGGAATCCCATTTATTTTTTCATTTATAGTTTTTATTATATTAATAAATATAAATAATTGGTCTTAGAATAAAAGATATTTTAGTAAAACTGTGTGGTCAAGTCAAAGTTGTATTCACAAAGCTGAAACAGGAGTCCAATAGTCAAATATTACAACATAGTCTGTGTGCCTCTGTCACTAAGGGGACTAGGTGAAGAAATTATGGATGGGTAATCACAAATCTCTCTATTACTCTCGAAAATCAAACCACACATTCTTTACCAACAGAGGGCCAGAGATCTTCCTGCCTCACTATCTGTGGAGGAGTATGTCATCTGAACTTGCTGGCAAAGAAATGTTTTTACATAATGCACCCACACAGAGAGCGAGAGTTTCTGCAAGAGATTTTGACAGGTGGTAGTGTTTTTCTACAACCATTTCTCTAAGCCTAAGGTGACCCCCAAGAACCAGAAGATGCTGGTTTTGAAGTCGACTACTAGACTGTCATCTGTGAAGAATAGCCTGGCCCTGGGATGTGAGCTAAAACAGAGATACCGTTTGTGTTAAGCAAAGAACTCATAAATAAGAATGTAATAACTGGGCCATAGTGATTTAATCCTCATTGCCCTTTGGGATTTGATGATCAAGCCAAGCCAAACAGAGACAAAGAATTAGATGAATGTGTTGGCTAACTGGCTTGTACATTAAAGAACAACAACTCTAAGGTGCTATTTTAGTCCCTGCTTAAAAAGCAATAAAATTGACAAATATATGTATTCATTTACCATTTTCTATAAATAATAAAGGAGATATTTGTGCAGGGAAAGATATAAATGGTACATCCAGTGACTGCTATCTAAACACGAATTTGGGGACAGCATTGAGATGAGCAGTACACTGGACAGGGTAGTCTATAAAAAATATAAAATGCCCTTAAATCTAGTGACTGACATGCAGCTAGAAATATTACTTTACCACTTTGTGCTTTTAAAAAGCTGATTTAATGCAGTGATGCTTAAAATATCTATATCTGAAATAAGTTTCAAACTGCATGTTGTTGAACATCTAGTAACTCCAGAAAAAGAAGACACACTGGCATGTCCCTGATCCATCTGTGGGATGTGGCAGCTACCATCCACAGGAAATAAAATGGGGCCTAAAATGGACAGTCCCTAATTATTTTGGGGGAGCCACTTTTTCCAATCTGACCCCTTCAACTCTAGGTGCTAGTCTACCTTGATCTTTGAGACTTACGTCACCCTCAGTGCTTCCTGACTTCCTGGTTTCAATACAATGGCAGTTCTAAATCCAAACCACTCCTAACCTGAACCTTGCTATCCCCTGGACCCCAAATCCTGACCCTGTAAAGGGGCCTGTTCATATCCTGCTGAATCCTTATCCTAAATGAAAGAAGATCCTACCCTTGTATGATCAACACATACAAATATCACTTAATTTTTTTCTAAGAATTTTATCTCACAATTTTATCTTTTTCCAAGAATTCTGAAGATGAAGTGCTAAAGACACAAAAATAGAGGTCAAAGCCACCCAGTAAGAAAATCTCTAAATATGTTGCCACACAATGCAGAGAACACTCAAACAGATCTGAATGATTATAATCTTAGGAGACACTGGCCAAAAACGGAATGATTTCATACTTGCATATCCACACAATAAAAGACTTTGCATTTTTAAAGGAAATGCACTTCTCAAAAGCTAATGTTTCCTCAAGAGTAGTTCAGCCTCAGAACTGTTCTCATAAAAAAAGGCACCATTATAGCTGTTCATCCTGGATAATGAATACATAGTCACACTACTATTTTATCCACTTTTATGGATATTAAAATATCTTACCAAAAGTAGTTAAGTTGCATAATCTCGTGACTTGACTAAAAATAACCAAACTGTACACTTTAAAATGGTGAATTTTATGATATGTGAATTATAGCTCAATAGGGAAAAAAAATAAAGCATTATGCTTCCCAGATCAGAGATGGGAGAAATTTGAGGCATGTGGAGAAACAAAGTCATTTGTTTAAAGCCAAATAGGATATCCATGGAAAAATGTACAAATGTGGACAAAAACAAATGCAGTACTTTATCCCCTCCAGGCATTCAATGAAAGAGAAAGAATAATTACAAAATCCTTTCAGTCTCTTGGTTTAAAAAGGAAAAATGCAGAGACTGCACCAAAACAGAGTTCAAGAGATAGCCAATAGTTTTTGGTGACTTTATAGGGATACACAGGGTCTTCTCTAGCCCCTTTACCCTTTTGTAGCTGGGTTTTACCTCAAAACTGAAAAGGAAAAAAAAACAATTTCATAAATTAACTCCTACTCGGTTCTGTAAGAAACAGAAACTAAATCATAGTAAGTAAAATCGGGATAGCTGGACAACGAAAGGAAGAGAGACTTACTGATTACTAACATTCTAATTGCAAAAAAGAAAGGCACCTAGGGGCACCTGCGTGGCTCAGTCAGTTAAGCGTCTGACTCTTGATTTCGACCCAGGTCATGATCTCAGGGTCCTGGGGTCGAGCCCACGTGGGGCTCTGGGCTCAGGGAGGAGTCTGCTTGGGATTCTCTCTCTCCCTCTGCCCCGCCCCCCTCCCCCACTCTTGCTAAATAAATAAATAAATAAATAAATAAATAAATAAATAAATAAACAAATAGGCTCCTAAAACCTCCAGAATAGGCAGAGAAGGTACAAGAAAGTCCTTATGTGAATAGAAACCAATTAAAAAGGCGGTGTCACTTTGAGTAACTATGGACTGCAAGAAAAGGAAATCCATTGATCTTAACGCTTTGAACATTCTTTAAGAAGCACATATTTGGTTACGTGGAGTTGATTTCCTTCTCTAGGTTCCAATGGACAGAACAAGCCTGTAGACAAAACAGGGTATGTTTAATAACATCAGAATGTAAATGTCAAATTTTGATAATGTGAAAATGGTGATAGAGCTGATGGAGTTCAGGAGTTGGAGTGAAAATGTCGTAAGTGATTTAGAAATACTAGTCCTTCCACTTATATCCTAGTGAGTTCACAGAGTTTAGTTGACAGAACAAGAAGTTGGGATAAAGGCATAATTTCTCAAATTAAAAAGTTTCTCTTATAATAAAAATAAAACACCAGGTAGGGCAAAGCAAGGTAGAAGTACACTAAATCTTTTATCTTTCTTACTGAGGAGTCTAAAGTTAGGGAATGAAAAAAGAGCAACATTGTTTTTAGGTGTTACCAACCAGAACAACAGTGTTTAAGGTAGTTACTGCTGATGGGTAGAGCAAATGGGCTGGGATATTTTTTCTTTTTACTTAATACCACTCAGTACTGCTTGGTGTTTTGTTTTGTTTTTTTTCTTTTTGCATTATACATACATTGCTTTTATAATAATTTCTTGATTCTTAAGTGACAGAATCAAGGGGAACAATGATCTGCATAACAACAGGCACAGTGAAGAGATTTTTGCCATCAAACCCATGAATCCACTGGATATGGCAATTTCCCACTTCAGTGCAGACAGTCAAATGCCAACTCGGCTGGCGTTCAATGTTAGGTCCTTGCTTCAACACTAGAAAATAAACTGAATACAGGCTAACGGGCTCAAAGGAAGTTCAACAAAGGTATTTTCTTGGTAAGGCATATTTCTATTGGTAAAAAAAATAAAGTAAAAAGAAGCAGTAAATGCACTGGCCTTGAGTATAACGGACGGACTCCCTGTTTTCCGCTAGGATAAGGATAGCCATTTCTGAAATAACAACAAACCTGGTAGCACCAATGTGTTAAAGTGTTAATCTGAGCATACAATGTGCAATTATAGCACATAATAAAAGAATTGTCACCAAAATGATTTAACAGTGTTTCCAGGCAATAAATGGAGAATCCCTTATGATGTAGTAGTTTAATACACATTTACATGATAATTTTTTAAAGTTTAATACACATTTACATGATAATTTTTTAAAGATTTTATTCATTTATAAGGGGGGGAGGGGGAGGGGCAGTGGGAGAGGGAGAAGCAGACTCCCTGCTGAGCAAGGAGCCCAACACAGGGCTTGATCCCAGGACCCCAGGATCATGACCTGAGCTGAAAGCAGATGCTTAACCCACTGAGCCACGCAGGTGCTCCCATATTTACAGGATTCTTAACTAAACCTGGCAAATGCTAGTATGTGCCTCAAATTTTTACAAATACCCATTTTGTTAGTTATTAGGAAGAATTCCTTTTAAGAATAGAGATTTTAAGCTTTTCGTACATGTAGCTTATCCCGTATGTAAGAAAAGCAGGAACACTAACACAAACGGACAGTCACAGATTTCAGCAGCTTTACCTCCTCCCTACATTCTCTTAGGGAAATTTATTGTGGCTTTGCTTAGGACTGTGTAGAAATACGTAATCCTCGGGGACTTCATCACTTCCCCTGGAAGTCTTTCTTATTCTACCCAGGAGGAAATCTACCCGGGCATGATTAAATCTCAACTCCCACGCATCCTCCTAGGGGACTTGTTAAGATGGAAAATTGTGGGTATGGAAAGGAAGTGACTATAGCTTCAACTTTAAACTTACAAGAAAATTAGTACTATACCAATTAGAAGTGGGTAGTCTCTTGGACCGAGCTGATATAGAAACAGACTTTTGAAATAAGAAAAGGTTCTGCTTTCTGAGGTGATATGCAGATTGCAAACCAGGGAAGATGCTGTCTCAGCATCTTGGAAACCACTTAACAATAAAGGTGTACTACTTTCAAATCACCTTAAAGAATTCTATGAGACAAACAGCTTGATAGGCTTACTCTTAATATGCATCCTTTAAAATAAAGAAAGAGCCCTAGATTTAAAATCAAAAGGCCTGCCAATAACTGAGAAGATATATGTACAACATGTATCAGGGAAAAAATGGTTAATTTTAATGGTTGATTTCTTTTCTTTAGGAAGAGAAATGGAGGGACATCCTCCAGTGTCCACCCCATCCTCATGAACACCCCACCATAAAAAAAAAAATTAGCCAGTTCACAAAATGTGGTATATGGGAAAAGGTCAGAGTCCTTCTTAATCAAAATCATGTAAGTTTGAATGAAATTTTTTTTGTTCTCTGAAAGTAACTGACAAAGATTATTATAAATTAAAAATCCAGAAACTGTGAGGGCACTATTATACACTGTTAATGGATGTCTAAAATGATACAGCCTTTCAGGAAAACAAGTTGGCAATATGTCTTCAAATTATGGTACATTCATTCACTGTAATACTATGCAGTCATGAAAAGAATCCTCTAGAAGTTTTTATAAACATGGAGAATTATATAGGGAGAACTATAATAAAACATAAGTACAGAAAAATTACCTTGTTGTCAAACACATGAACACAACGTATTCATAACTTGTAGACTTTTTATATTTAATAAGACGTCAAGGGTTACTATTAGAACAAAGTAGATTGCTTCTACCTATCATTCCCATAGATTTTGGTAGAAAGCTAGCTTATCTCAAGCTGATTCCCTCCTTATGAAATATGAATGCTCTAAGAAACAAGAAAGTACTCAATTTTTATATTTTGCATTATAAAGCAAATGCTCTGCTAAGTGTTCTTCAAAAGTCCTTGCATATTCTTATTTGGTGTGTTTATTAACTTTATCAGATCAGTTAGCTAATTGCAAAATGCCTAAGTATCTCTAATGATTAACAACTGCCAAAAGCCCAATTTGGTTCCACCAAAAAATGTGGAGAGGTACAATTTATCTTTGTGTCCCTTCACTGTATTATTTGTTTCCAACCATTAACAAGTGAAACAAAACAAAAATACTACCATCTGCCCTCTACACATGACCTACTTCCTCAAGTAAAACATCCAGAGCAGCAAGGTGAATATGGAAAAAACCCTCCTCCTGACTCAGTGATTTTGAGCCAGTTACTTAACCTTGCTGTGCCTCAGTTTCCTCGTCTAACTAAAGGAGTCATACCTACCTTGCCACAGTGGAAATGGTTGTGTCCCACCCCCGAATTCATATGTTAAATTCCAAACCCCCAAAGGTGATAGTGTTAGTAGGTGGGACTTTGGGGAGCTGATTAGGTCATGAGGGTGGGGTCCTCATGATGGGAGTAGTGTTCCTACAGAAAGAGACCTCAATGGTTGCTGGAGTGGGAGGTGGGGTGGGAGGGATGGGGTGACTGGGTGATAGACACTGGGGAGGGTATGTGCTCTGGTAAGCGCTGTGAATTGTGCAAGACTGTTGAATCTCAGATCTGTACCTCTGAAACAAATAATGCAATATATGTTAAGAAAAAAAGAAGAAGAAGAAGAAGAAGAAGAAGGTAGCAGGAGAGGAAGAATGAAGCAGGGGAAATCGGAGGGTAGACGAACCATGAGAGACGATGGACTCTGAAAAACAAACTGAGGGTTCTAGAGGGGAGGGGGGTGGGAGGATGGGTTAGCCTGGTGATGGGTATTAAAGAGGGCACGTTCTGCATGGAGCACTGGGTGTTATGCGCAAACAATGAATCATGGAACACTACATCAGAAACTAATGATGTAATGTATGGGGATTAACATAAGAATAAAAAAAAAAAGAAAGAGACCTCAATGAACTCCTTTCCAAGTTGTGAGGATGCTGGCTATCAATCAGGAAGAGGCCCCTTACCAAAACATGACCATGCTGGCACCCTGATCTTGGACTTCCCAGCCTCCAGAATGGTGGGTAACACATTTCAGTTGTCTATAAGCCACCCTGTCTGTAGTATTTTGTAACAGCAGCTCCAACAGACTCAGCCATACCTCAAGGATGATCGATTCATTAAACCAGGTAAAAATCTTACAACCTTGTCTGACATATAGCACTTCAATAAATGTTAGTTTTCAAAATAAATAAGTACATAAAGAAATGGTGGTTTTCATAATTATTATTATTTTTAGTTGAAGTGTAGTTGACATTAGTTTTTGTAATTATTACCATTATGGCTACTACTAAGAAATAGTTCACTTTTAAAATTATTATTACTACTACTACTACTATATGTGAGGATATAAGGAATGGCAGTAATGTGGTTAAAGCACAATTAAAGCCATTAGAAAATTCTGCCCAAAAATGAAGATTTAGAATAGTTTCTAGAATGAAGGATTTATATTCCATTGGTGTTGACTTAGGAGCAATGAAACCTCGATAGTATTCAGCTTGTGGACAACGTGTCCTGGGCATCCGTATGGAAGCATTCTCAGAATAAGTGACTCAATTAGCTATTAAAGGTGTCATATTTTAGAACTCAGGGAAACCAAAAGTCAATAGTAGAATTGTACTTTTTTAAGTTCAAATTGCCAAACTCAGATACACTGCCAGATTTTGTGCATAAATTAGATAAAATCATCATGGATCTTTCTGTGAAATAATGTTCTTAAACTCGATTTTATTTTATTTTATTTTATTTTTTAAGATTTTATTTATTTATTCATGAGAGACAGACAGAGAGAGAGAGAAGCAGAGGGAGAAACAGGCTCCCAAGGAGCAGGGAGCCCGATGCGGGACTCGATCCCAGGACCCTGGGATCATGACCTGAGCCGAAGGCAGACGCTTAACCATCTGAGCCACCCAGGTGCCCTTAAACTCGATTTTAAATCACTGCAAGAGGTAAGATAGTACATTTTTTTAGTTCTTCTCTTTTTTTCCTTTTTCCAAAGCATGAGGAATTCTTAAACCTCCAAAAATCAAATCTGTCCTTTTTAAAACTATTAGTCAACTATATTAGTAACCGTGTTGGTAACTGTATTAGTCAATAACATATTTGGAAAACACAAACCCTACAGTTTGTGTAAAGGATCAGGCCAGGCTGAGCCTCGGCCTCCTGCTCGCCATCGTGGACCTCATGTGCACGGGCCCATATGCCAGGGAGAGGATGAGTCCTGGGGAATGGAGACAGGGTGGCCCCGTTCTCAGCTCTGCCACACTGACAAGGTCTGAGCTCTCTAAAAAGAGGGGCTGAAGTAAAAGAAGAAAAAAGCTGCTTTCTTCAGGGACTTTATAAAATATAAAAAAACCTCAAGTATAAATAGGGTTTCTCTGGAGATCCATGAGACAAAGTGAGACAAGAAGTTGGGGAGAAGGGGGGTGCCTGGGTCTCAGGGGGGCACCTGGGTGGCTCAGTCAGTTAAGCATCTGACTCTTGATTTCAGCTTAGGGCATGATCTCAGGGTCGTGACATTGAGCCCAGTATTGGGCTCTGTTCCTAGTGGGCAGTCTGCTTGAGATTCTCTCTCTCCCTCTGCCCTCCGACAAATAAATAAATAAAATCTAAAAAAAATAAATAAAAAGTTGGGGAGAAGGACCAGTGTGGAGACCAAGAGACATCACTTGGACATGGAAGCAGAAGTTTCTTGATGGGCTCACAGCTCCATTGGGGTGATATCATGGGCCTGGCTATGGTCCCTGCCTAGTGAAGAAGGCAGTATGAAACTGCAGTGAATCACCTGCCCTTTGCAGAGACAGACAGACTGGGTTCAAATCAAAGGAAAATCAGTTTTCTTTCTACCTCACTGGCCATTTATTCTCAGGCTTTGTTTCTATGTCTCCCTTCTCTGCTCAACTTCTAAACTTCAGAGCAGTGTACCTCAACTGTCTGGGGAGAAGGACCAGGTGTTTTTTGTTTTAATTTCCAATACACTGCAGACTGACACCATTGTGAAATGTGATAAAAAAAATAGATTATCAAAATAACGAAAGCAAGAGGCAAACAGAATACAAACCACTGACCAGGCCTTTGCTGTAATCGCTATTAAAGTTCCAAAAATTGCCTCTCCATTCTGTTTCTACCTCACTGGGGACCAGTAAGAGGCTGTGGGCAGGCACCAGGCTGTGGACCACGTTTGAGTAGCATGGCTCTAGATAATGCAGTTCTCCATCTACATGCCCTTCCTGGGTAATGTGCCCAAACTTTACAATGACAAATCCCCAATTTAAAGTTCTTGCTTCCCTACAGCAGAGACTCGGGTGTCTTGCTACCTGTCTGACTATTCCTCTTAGAAGTCTCGGGGCATCTCAAATTAAGGTGCTAACAGAACCTGTGATGTTATCCCCACCCCAAAACCTGTTTTCTCCCCCCCAAACAGAACCCTCACTCCTCCAGGTGCCTCTCTCTCACTAGACTGTAACTCCACTCCGTCAGTAATTCCTGTCTCAAATAGGCCCCGAATCTGTCCACCTGTCCTCCCTCCACTGCCCTGCCTCCAAGCCCCATCCTCTCTCCCCTGCATCCCTGATTTCTTGCCTGCCTCCCTGCAACTCACAATCCACGTAGCCACGAAAGGGAAGGTTGACCACGTGAGTCAGATCACAGCAGGCCCCTGCTTAAAACCCTCCAGTGGGTTTTCATGACTGCCAGAATAAAATCAAAGTCTGGTATTCCAGCGCACAAGACCTGACCCGGCCTCCCTGACCCAGCCTGGGTTCTGCTTCTGCTCCAGTCTTCTCTCTGATTTCCCCACCGGCAACTGTATGCTGGCTACACAGACCTTCTGTTCCTGAAACAAGCCCAGCTCCTCTCTGCGTCGGGACCTTTACATTTGCTGCTCCTGGGCCTGAAACACTGCTCTCAAGATCTTCAGGTGGGTAGCTCCTTCTTCTCCCCCCGATCTCAGCTCCCAGGCTCCTTCTCAACATGGCTTTCCGGGCACCTCCAAAGACGCCCAATCCACGGATGAATGATAATGTTGCAAAAAGCAGTAAAAGGACTTACCACTCTCTCACACATAACCCTGCTTTACTTCCACCATAGCCCTTCAGCACAGTCTGAAATCCCACTTTTTGTGGAATTTTGTGGAATTTCCACCCCCCGGCTCCCAACAGGTTACAAACCTGGGAACAGGGGACCCCCTAACTGCGCTGTTCACTGCTGTGGCCCAACACTTGAACAGTGCCTGGAACCAAGTGGGTCCCCCCCCCCAAAATACTTGTTGAATCAATAAAGGAGTGATTCTGACAAATGCCACTGAATAACCCTGTAAATCCTTCATCCCAATGCCTGTTTCTTCATCTGTAAAACAAAAATAGTAATGCCTACCCCATGAGGTGGCTGTGAGAATTCGTTCATTCATAAATGAAGTAATATGTGTAAAGCACCGAGCACGGGGTGTGGCAGGAGCGTTCTGTCAATGGTGGCTACGAAGAGTACCGCATGCATCAGCCATCGAGAAGGGCCTTGCACTAGAACACGGTAAGCTCATTCACAGCACGTGTAAAACACCCCCTTGCTCTGCCAGGAAAGGTGGAGAGAGAGACATTCGGGGAGGAAAATGCTCAGTTCTTGCAGTTTTTCAGGTGAGGGCCACCAGGCCAGCACAATCTGGAAACTTACACAAATATGTGCTCATTTGTACTCACTGGCTGGTGGGCCCTGGGGGAACGTGGCATGCATTTGCATTTATACATCTCTCATGCTAAAATACCAACATAGGTTTGCAGACGTCTGGAGAGAACCTGGAAATTTCATTTAATTTTATATCTAGAAGGAACCTTATTTGATAACCTCCCATTTTTCTCAAGTGGGCCAATATAGAAATATGACTCGGATTTTGAAATCTTTTTCAAGGGAAGCGGGTGATAAACAATCACGCTTTTTTTTCTGTAACATCCAAATTACACTAAAAGCAGCAGGGAAAATAGAACGCATGTACTCTACAATCAGTTCCCTCAATTCATTCTTTCATAAAATTCAGAGTGCTGGAGCATCACATCACTGCATCTCACCAAGAGTACCACGCGTCACTCTAACGTTATTATGAACTCATGCCTTCCTCAACCCCCTTGAGTGGGTGACCCGGCCACCCACCAAGAGTATGTCTGACCAATGGCTAGCTTTTCTCATTCAGGGACACCCCACCCTTAAAATGACCTACTTTTCTTTTGTTCTTCGGAATATTTTTGTGATGCTTTTGTCAATCTGCGCTCATCACTAATTTTAGTTGAATGAATAGGGAATTAAACCAGATTAGAAGTCCCTAGCTAATGTGGACCCTAAAAATACATCAAGGATATTAGAGAAGGGATGATGACCACTATTTAAAAAATTTGCCTGGCAGGCTGACGCTTCTCTTATTGGTCCCCTTGCTGGATAAGTAGGGGGGTCACACGCGCACGGGAGTACAGGAAGTGGGTGTGCATCTGTGCAGGCTGGTCGGGTTTTTTTCGCGCCTAAAGAAAAGTGAGTGGGAAATTACGAGCATTTGTAAAAATGCAGGGCTTATTATTTCAACAAATTGCATTTCAGCCTCCCAGTCTTGGCACTATAATGTGATTGATTCAGCTAGATCAGATACCCAGAGAGCCAGGCCCAGGCCCTCCTTCTTCAACCCCAGAGGCACATCAACAGAGGGAAACACTGACCCTGTTGGTGCATAAAAAGTTAGTGCCTGACACGTTAAATCAGAAGATACCGTATGAAATGGGAACATGGGTATAATACAGTAGAATTGTTACCAAATGGGTGGATTCCAAGAAGAAGGATAGAGATATTATCCAAACTCTTCCACTGCTATTTTTTAGTTGAGTGAAAATAAAACTGAAGTCTAGACTAAGGCATCAACTGATCATCAACTCCATGTTGTTATGAATTTTTAGAAAGCAGCATATTTTATTTATTTATTTATTTATTTATTTATTTATTTATTTTTAAGATTTTATTTATTTATTTGAGACAGAGAGAATGAGAGACAGAGAGCATGAGAGGGAGGAGGGTCAGAGGGAGAAGCAGACTCCCTGCCGAGCAGGGAGCCCGATGCGGGACTCGATCCAGGGACTCCAGGATCATGACCTGAACCGAAGGCAGTCGCTTAACCAACTGAGCCACCCAGGTGCCCAGAAAGCAGCATATTTTAATCACAAATACTTTATGGCCCTATTATAGGGAGAAGCTTTTTTTTTGTTAGATGGATTTGTCCCATGATAGCAGGTGGAAAAAGAAGCTCAGTGTTGCAGTCAAATGTTATTTTTTTTTTTTAAGATTTTATTTATTTGACAGAGAGAGACACAGCGAGAGAGGGAACACAAGCAGGGGAAGTAGGAGAGGGAGAAGCAGGCTTCCCACAGACCAGGGAGCCCGATGTGGGGCTCGATCTCAGGACCCTGGGAGCATGACCTGAGTCGAAGGCAGATGCGTAACGACTGAGCCACCCAGGTGCCCCAAATGTTATTAAAAGGTTAATGGTCCAATCTTGGGGTGATTCTGACTGTAAATTATCTCTCATCCCTCATATAGTCCTCCAGTTAGCCAGGCTCCTTTATGGAACTTTAGTTCCTGCTTAGGTTTGTCCTTGTAACTTAAAAACTACTTTTCCCTCATGCTTCCTCCTCCAAACTAAAGCCCTTTTCTCCTCAGTGTTGGCTGCTTTAAACACAACAGAAGAAACACAATCAGATAAAAGGAACTCATTTGTAAGACCTTTCCATGTCACTGCATTTTGAAAGAGGATATTGGTTAACCCTACCCCAAACTTCTAAATCATGCCCCCTAACATAAGACTGCCCCCTCTCCTGTTTCATGGCCATTACTAGACTAACAATGACCAGCACTTTTTTTTTGAAAGGTTGATGTGTCTTATCAGAATTATGTCTCTCGTGGTATTTAACTTGCTAATACAATGATAATAATTTAATAATTACAGTAATAATAATAATAGAAGTGAGGGAAAGAACACATACTCATCAAGCACTTTCCATACATTAGGCAGCTAATGCTGATTATCTCACTTAATCTGCACATTTACTCCCCTGACTCTATGGAGTAACTATTATTCCCATCCTTTTACAAAGGAGGAGAATCTGAGGCAGGGAAGATTTAAGTATGTCCTGAAATTCACACAGCCTGTAGGAGGCAGAGGCAAAATCTGAACTCAAAAACCCGTGTTCTTTTTTGTATACTCTGTTGCTCCATAATTTCAACTCAAGAAATATTTATTAAGCACTTTTGAGGTACACAGCACCACGTTAAAATTTTCTTAAGTGGGTAAAACTCATAGTGCGCTCAAACAAACCAAGGTCCAAATCTTGGCTCTGCCACTTACGAGCTGAATCTTTACTCTCACTTACCTTGAAAATGGGGATAATATAAACCCCCTGGAATTTTTCTTAGGATGAAATATTACGATGTTTGCGAACAGTAATCACTAATATTAAATGAGTGTTTACCATGTGCTAAACACTGTCCTAAATCCTTTTTTGGTGTGAATTCATGTAATTCTCTCAACAATCCTATCAGACACTTGCTATTTATGAGGAAAAAGGCACAGAGAGGGGAGGGCATTTGTCCAGGGTCACCCAGCTGTAAGCATCAGTGCTGGGATTTGAACCCAGGCAGTCTGGCTCTAGACTCGTCTTAACTACAGTGCTATAATGCCCCTCTGCCTGGCACATAGTGAGCACTCAATAAGTAGTAGCTTTAGTATATGTGCTGCCAAAGCGAGCACAATAAGTAGTAGCTTTAAAAATGTTTCCTTTCTAGGGATACCTGGGTGGTCGAGTCGGTTGAACATCTGACTCTTGATTTCGGCTCAGGTCATGATCTCAGGGTTGTGAGATCAAACCCCATGTGGGGCTCCATGCTCAGCAAGGAATCTGCTTGTCCCTCTCCTTCCCCCTCTGCCACACCCCCCCAAATAAATAAATAAATAAATAAATAAATAAATAAATAAAATCTTTTAAAAAATGTTTCCTTTCTAGGGGCACCTGGGTGGTTTAGTCAGTTAAGCATCCAACTCTCGATCTCAGCTCAGATCTTGATCTCAGGGTCATGAGCTCAAGCCCTGCAAAGGGCTCCACGCTGGGTGTGGAGTCTACTTAAAAAAAAGTGTTCCCTTTCTAAATACAAGGAATACAATTAAAACAAGCACATGAATCTTCATAATGTAAGGAAGATTGTTACTCAGGAGACCAAAAAAGCAGAGGAAGTCTCTCTCAAAAGAAAAGTCTTCATAGCATATAAAATGGAACTTAAAAAATAGTCACCATTTTGTCAGAAACGGGTGAATAAAAGGGCATTCCAGGTGGAAACAAAGTCAAAAGCATAGTTGTGTTTGGAAAAGATGAACAATCTAACTTGATCTAAGCAAAGGTTTCAAAGACAGAAAAGTGAAGTGAGCTATCCAGGTCATGAAGAGCCTTCAATGCCATGTGAGAGGAATCTGAAGGCAATTCAAGAGGCAATAAGGAGGTCATTGCAATCATGCAATCAAGCTACAGAAAATTAATTAATCTGGAAGTCGTTTTTTGCTGTCTGTGCCTGTCTCTCTACTTTGCTCAATGTGTAGACATGCCAAATAAATTCATCTCTTCCTCCAAAAAGTTAAAACATTCTGGTAGTTATCACAAGGGAGCCTTGATTACAGTGGTCGAGGAATCTAAAGGTAATTCAAGAGGCAATGGGGGTCATGGAAGCTTTTGATAGGGAAGCCATGCAATCAAGGCCAAGTTGTAGAAAATTAATAGCCAAGATACACAGAATGAAGTAGAAAGAGGATATAACTGATATTGATAACTGCTATCCATATGTTCCGATTGTTTTCTTTACACATTCTCAAAATTTAGGAAGAGCGTTACCTGAACTTAATCACTTAGTAGCTTTAGCAGACCCTGGAAACCATGACAAGATTGCACTTGAGCTGCTGAACTGCCAAAACAATGGGGGGGGGGGGATTATAGACCATGTGAAGTCCTGTCCTCAAATAACTCTCATTTTAATGGGAGTCATGAACTAAGTTTGGAGAATTGGGCTGATTATATTTTTAGCGATCATTTGTCTCTGTTATCTTTCAGTTCTTAGAAAACACACACAGCGATCATTTGTCTCTGTTATCTTTCAGTTCTTAGTAAACAGACATGAAATTAGCTACTGTCTCTGGCTGACCAGGTTACAACATACAATCTATACGAAAAAAGCGATCCAGAGGGGAAAATGCAGCTCAGTCCTGAAATTATGCTTTTACTGTCAGATATGCAGAGACAGATGCAAAAGGCAGCAATGAAAATGTTATCTGAGCATGTTTTAATATAGCCCCAGAGCTTCAGAAGTCATATCTGCTGTGTGTGCCCGTCTTGTGCTCTGTTTGATGTGTATGCACGTCCAATAAATTCATCTGTTCCCTCCATTTTGTTTGCATTCGGAAAAAAAAAAAAATTAAGACACCCTGGTGCATATCACAAAAGACCAGGCAAGGATGGCAGCTGAGATGTTGACAGCAGTCACACCTGCATGTAATCTCTGTCCCAGGGGATTAGTCTCTAGCTCAAACCACATGCTAGAATTAAGACTGCCTAGTAATTTCACTGGTGTACCATTCCAAAATCCATGGGTATATCGAGAATATAGTGATTTATCATCACACATCTTGATTTCTAAGCTTAGTCACACCCTTCACAGCATGGTTATCTAGTTTTACAGCTTTTCCTTTCTGAAACCACAGAAGGAAGGGGTTTGTCTTCCTCTTGTAGCTATTCTTCTGGACTATATCAAGCACTCTAAGCCAAATGTTAGGCAATGGCTGCCCATTATCCGTTGGCTATGTTTGCTTCTTTCTTGTTCCCACAATGGAAGTGATTTGCAATACAGGATATACACTCTGTTTGCTAGCTACAAATTGTAACAGTAGCCAGAGCTAAGTTTTATTCACACAGTATTCACAAATTAAAACAACACACATGCAGGGCAGGGGGAAGGTGAGGGGAGTTAGGTGTCTAGAGTACAAAAGAGAAGAAGGTATCACTCTCATGGTCGTGGCTTACACCCCTCACCCTCGTGCTGGCTCTGGGTGCGTGCACAGATATACACACCACAAAACCCAAAGATGACCAACTATGATATAAGTAAACAAGTCTAAAGCCACAGATCAGGTCTGTTCTGTTCAGGTCAATGTTTAACTGAGCGTGTTGGTCCACTCAACACTCTCCAAGTGTTCGCATCTCACTCAGAGTAAAAGCCAAAGTCCTTCTGGTGGGTCACAAGACAGCACATGACCTGTCCCCCAGACCCCCACCATCTCTCTACAGCCCCCTCACTGTGCCTGGAACACTCCCAGCACATTCCTGCTTGGGGTTGCAGTGGCTGCTCCCTCCACCTAGAACACCCTTACTGCACATTCTCACATGGCTTGTGCTCTCTCCTCCTCTTTGTTTAAATGCCATCTTCTCAACAAAGCCTTCTCTGATCTCTCCCATCCTGCCCTTTCTGCCCCCTACCACCACCCCTACTTCATTTTCTCCAGAGCACTCATCACCATATGATATTCACTACCTAATTTACTTATATTTCATAAATACCATTTTTACATAAATGAAATAACACAACTCAAGATGTATGCTCCCTTGTAAGTTCCTAGTGGCAAGGATTTTTTTTTTTTAAATGTTTTGTGCAATGCTGCATCTACCACTCCAAAATAGCAGGTGCTTAATAAATTTTTGTGGAATGAATGCACTGGGTGCTAGGCGGACAGGTTTAAGCAAGATATTGTTTTTACTATTGGGGTGATAACAGTATCCATGAATATTGCTCCCCAAATAAAGTAAAGCCTGCCAAATTATCTCCACGAGGGGCTCTGTCAGTCTGGTGATGTTGTTAACCTTATTAAATCAATATCAAAACTTCTTTAGAAAAGCCAATGTAAACACTCTCCATAATAAGTGCACATATATGCATAATCTAGTTTAAGCAGAATACAAAACCCAAAGAAAGACTAGGAAACATATTTGAAAAGAGACAGTTTGGAACGTTAAAATGTTGTTGATAATATTCTCAACAAAGCTGAAGGCAGAGCACATCCCTGTAGCCATAGTTCATGTTGTCGATATTTATGACCTCCAGAAGGATTCTGCTAAATTTTAGAAGTATATTGCATATGATAACAATTCCCAATAAAACATTTTCTTCTGGCATTCTATTAATGAAATATATTTCCACTAAATGTCAACCCTTTTTTATGATCTCATCAATAGGATAGTAAAAAATAATTTTTCAAAATAAATGTGTCCTAACTGGCATTAAAGTCATATTTTACAAATTTCACTTAGCAGCCCAACATCAATTTCATGAGAGATATTTTCTTTTGCAATGAATAATATAAAAGTAGAAATCATTGTGTTTACCATAACACAGCCAATAAGTGCGTAAGAGCCTTCTTTCCCTTACTTATCCATCAATGCCTCCTTTTTGTAATTGAGAAAGATGTTGTATAATTTGACTAGCATGATCCCGAAGACTGAAGTGCTTGGTGGAGACCCTTTCTTTACTACCAAATTCATTCTGATTCCAGAAAGAAAAATGTTCAGGCACTGATGCTTTCCTGCAAAGTCAAGGAGCTGTATGAGGTAAAGAAGCACTGTTCTGAATGGACACTCAAATAGGCAATCCTCATTTCCCAAATTTGCATTTCCTCTTTGCCAAATACATCTTTGGTATTTTTTGTTTGTTTGATTTACAGCAAAAATAACAGTAGGAGGCATGTAAAAAAAAAAAACAAAACAACCAAGGAGATGATGACATTTTGCTGGTTCTTTCTACTCTATACAACATTGGCATTCAAAATCTTTTATAAGTTAGAAAGGATATTCTTAACTGACTGAGCCACCCAGGCGCCCCTTAGAAAGGATATTCTTATGTTAATCCTTATCCATCAATGCATCCAAATAAGTGCATCCAGCAAACCTAATGAACATCACATGACCCTTTCAAAGAGCAAAGTAGGCTCTCTGTTAGTTTTATGTTTGGGATCCTTGACCCAAATGACCAAATGACCCTATAATCATCATTTGAAATGGTATAAGACAACCAGACTCAAGAAGGATGTTCTCCTTTCACTAACAAACTTCTCATTGCTGTTGTCTTGAAAACACCCAACCCATCACAGACCTCTCAGAAGTTTCTGGTAAACTAGGAGTCACCTCTTGCAAAAGTGAAAGTGATAAAGAGCCTAAAACTTCAGTGCCATGACTCACAATGACAGTCAGCCCCTTCCCCAACCCCTCTGCCCAAGTAACATTCCCTAAGATGCTTCCAGACTCTGCTCCTGTGGGCTGAAACCCCAGCTGAGAGTTAAGCATTACAGGAATTGAGTCAAAGTAAAATTGAGTCATTGGATTTGGAAATTCATTTTTGGTTTCAGGACTTGGAAGTGGAAGAGCCTTTCAAGGTCATCTAGGGAACAGAAAGGAATAGGGAATAGGGCTCTAAGAGGGGGTCTGATGTATGCTGTGCCCATGATCACATCACATAGCAGGAGAACAGAGCTCAAGGAAGAATGCAGGTCCCCCACTTCATCACCAATCCTTCCATGGGTTTGTACTGCCTGTTGTAGAGGGCCTGACATTTGGATAATTTTTAAGGGGGCACATTTGGAGTCAACCTTAAAAAGAATTAATTTTCAGATTTTTTTTTGATGGAGTATAATAAGAGACCATGAATAAGAATAAACAATCCAGCCTTTGAGAAATATATCGGCACCAGACTATTCTGTGATGATCTTGTCCTAAAAGCAATTGATCTCTTGCTGTCAATCATTCTGGGGAAATTAATCCCAGAAGATGCTATGAGGTTGGCTTTAGATGAAGCAAGGAGAAATAAATATTTTTTCCTCAGGGCTAGAAGTTGTCTGTGCCTTGGCATAAATGAAGGAAATGTCTGTAACATTTTCTAGTGCTGAAGAAATAAGGTGCTCCTAGCTGGGCAGAGACTGAGTGGGAGGGAGGGAGGCAAGAGGCAGCACAGGAAAGAGCATAGGGTGAGTCAACCACAGAGGAGTATTTGAGGTCTTCCCTGGACCATGCTCGTTTTCCAGTTTCTCTGAACTATCAGTAAAGCCTCATTAAAAGTTACAGTCTAATACCTCTGACTGTTCTAAAAAAAAATTCTCAACAAGATATATGCACAAAGATGTTCAGTGTAGCATAGCCTATTAAAGCAAACAAGCAAAGTATCTATCAATAAAGGACTATTAAATCAGGTACAGGTACAACCATGTGCGTGAACATCACCCAGTCATAAAAATGAGCTATATCTGTATGTACTAATATGGAAAGATCTCAAGATATATTATGTAAAAAGGCAAAGTGGTTTTTTTTTAAGGAAGTAGGCAGGTAGATCATAGTTTTATAGGTAATCGATGGATTGATTTTAGTGTCCTAGTAAATACATAACTTTTTTCTAGAAGAGAATCTCAAGAGAATATAATAGTAGTTCCTTTAGGGGGTGGGGACCTATCACTTCTCATTTTGTTATTAAAATTTTTGTTTGAATTTAAGTATATGTATATATTCCTTTTTTATGTCAAAAAGACTTTCTCTGGATGGTTAAGATTAGAGATTTTAGGATTAAAAATGCTTTTATTTTTTTTTTTAAGATTTTATTTATTTATTTGACAGAGAGAGACACAGCGAGAGAAGGAACACAAGCAGGGGGAGTGGGAGAGGGAGAAGCAGGCTTCCCGCTGAGCAGGGAGCCTAATGCGGGGCTCGATCCCAGGACTCTGGGATCATGACCTGAGCCGAAGGCAGACGCTTAATGACTGAGCCACCCAGGCACCCCTAAAAATGCTTTTAGTTAGTTTTCTGGACAGATGAATGGATAAAGATATGGTATATAGGCACAATGGAATATTACTCAGCCATCAAAAAAATGAACTCTTACTGTTTGCAACAACGTGGATGGAACTAGAAGGTATTATGCTGAGCTAAGTCAGGCAGAGAAAGACAAATATCGTATGATTTCACTCATATGTGGAATTTAAGAAACAAAACAGATGAACAGAGGGGAAGGGAGGAAAAATAAAATAAGACGAAATCAGAGAGGGAGATAAACCATAAGAGACTCTTAATCATAGGAAACAAACTGAGGGTTGCTGGAGGGGAGGTGGCTGGGAGGATGGGGTAACTGGGTGATTATATAAGACTGATGAATCACTAAACTCTACCTCTGAAACTAATAATTCACTATATGTTAATTATTTTTAAATAATAAAAAAAAGCTTTTAGTTAGTTTTCTAAGTTACACCTTGGTCTTGGTTATGCCGTGGTGAAGAGCCTCTGGCCATGCTTAGCTCAAACCAGTTCAGGGAGACTAGTGGCCAGATGGGCGGGAGCGGGAGAAGTGACCAGAGGCCCCCTGAAAACAGCAGTTCCCAAGAAAGTTGTGTACACCAAGGCAGCAGGATTTTAGCCAAGCTGGATGTTTGAACATAGCCTTCTCCTAGACCCACGGGAGACAATGCCTTAGGATACTCTTACAAATAGCTGAGGGACACTGTGAGGGGGGCTAGGACAGCTGAAATGCAGCGGGCGCCACAACATAACGAATGTGTACCCCGGCACCTCTGCCCCATCCTGGCACCTGCTGACGGGTGGGAATGAGGAGGGTGGGTGTGAGCAGGGGCAAGGGGAGAGGTTCAGGATGCCTGCTGTACATGTGACGTGGTGAGACGGAATGCACGGCCAGGAGCAGTGACTGCCCGCCACAGCAACCACATCGACGTGCCTAGGCTCACTCCTTCTAGGATGCAGCCCACCGAAGAACACGACGCATCAGGTTAGAAGCTGCACATCAAACACTCCCTACCCAAGTGGGAAAAACACAGCTGTGTCTCGGTCAGGTTTAAGAGCAGAAGCATATGAGGAAATGAACTTCCAAATCACGCCCAACTTACAGGAGTTCAGCTCGAAGTACTGAGAAATTTCTGGGACAAAACCTTCTCCAACCACCCCCGTCACGTGTCTGTCCCGCCAAGCTGTGGACTGCGTGCATGGCAACCCATTTCTCCCAATGCTCTCAATAACTACTTAGTAAACGTGTACTCAGCTTCAGGTTCTCAGGTGGGCTAGGATCTGGGAAAAGGTGTGTAACACGTGGTCCTTGGCTCCTCAGAATTTACAGACAATTTTGCTCAGTTAACAGACGCCAAAGTGGAAGAGTCTGGTGTTGGGGTGGGGGAGCATAGCTGTTGGAGGATAAGCAGAGTTATACCACCACGTTTGAATTATGTTTATTAGCAGAGAAGTCAGGGCAAAAGGATGCCTCCAAAGCAAGGCCCTGATTTAATCAAAGGGATTCAGGGAACCAGGGCAGGCTCATCTTCAAGAGACACGAGTAGGATGCTCACTTAGAGCCAATGTTCTGAACACCAGTGAATAAATATCCTTTACGCCTTTACACAGCTCTGCTGTGGCAGGAGAAAAGGCTGAGCTAAATGATTTCGTTAGCCTGCCACTTCTGGCCAGCTCTCCCTGCTCCTTTGTCACCTTTTCCAGGAGGAGAACACTCCCACCTAGCTACCTCTCTTTCTACGATGAAGGTGTGCCAGGGTCACAGGAAGCCTGATGTGAACCTTAACATAGACAACCACTTAGTGTCCTTCCTATAACTGTCTGGAAAAGGGTTCAAGCCTCAGACCAGACTAGCCTAAGGAGTGTGAATGTTCCGGAAGGCAGGACATGACCATGACTTTCCAATCACAAAGGGATATCAATCCCTGATCCAACGTGGCCTCTTGAGGCAGGGACTGTGCCTTACAGTCTTGCTCTATACCCTTTGGTGCTGCAAACTCTCCCTACGTGTTTATGGAATGAATAAGTGAATGCCATCCTCACGACT
The DNA here is from genome assembly GCF_029215605.1 of Mirounga angustirostris. Classification (NCBI taxonomy): domain Eukaryota; kingdom Metazoa; phylum Chordata; class Mammalia; order Carnivora; family Phocidae; genus Mirounga; species Mirounga angustirostris. Next base: position 139,062,416 of record NW_026991714.1, read on the forward strand.
TGTCCAGCCTGCTTTGTGCAGAGAGTAAAACTTCAGTGAGGCCCTCAGGTGATCTCTCACACTAATAACACTGTCAAAGCACTTGCCAAGCTTTCAAAAAGGCCCTTGGTGGGATCCCATGCCTGTCTCTGCCTCTTTCCTTGTTACCTGCTGGCTGGACTTTTCTGGTGCAGGAGGCCGGGTTCAGGTCAGCTCTGCTGGTGTCTTGTGAGCACTGCAAGCCAGAATGAAGAATGTGGTATTTTTAACCACACAGAAGTCTTTTATTTTTATGTAGCTAAATGTATCTACCTTTCCTTTTATGACTTTAAGGCTTTGTATCCTGATAAATGGTCAGGAGCCTTCTAACATTCTTGGGTCATAAACCACCTGTGTCTTCTTCCAGGTCATCTATTGCTTCATTTATTTTAGACTTAATTACTTAATACATTAGGAATTTATGTGCATATGGAATAAGAAAGGGGTCCATATTGACTTTTTCTAAACAGCCAGTTGTACCCACATTATTTAAGGAATAATCTCTCTTTTCACACAGATCTTAAAATGCCACTTTACAGGGCACCTGGGTGGCTCAGTTGGTTAAGTGACTGCCTTCGGCTCAGGTCATGATCCTGGAGTCCCGGGATCGAGTCCCACATTGGGCTCCCTGCTCAGCAGGGAGTCTACTTCTCCCTCTGACCCTCCCCCCTCTCATGCTCTCTCTCTATCTCATCCTCTCTCTCAAATAAATAAATAAAATCTTAAAAAAAAATGCCACTTTACTATAACTAAATTCCATATAGATGTGTTCACTGATCTCTTTCCACGACTCGATTTTTTCTCCAAACTAAATTGGTTTAATTATTGTAGTGTCATATCATTTTAATATTCAGTTAAGCTAATCTCTCTTAATTATACTTCTGTTTCAGAAGTTCATATATTTCACTGTGCAAAATGGAGAACAGTACCATTTTGCCATATCTCTTAAAAAGAGTCTGCTGGTATTTTAATCGGGATTTCCCTTCTTTTATAGAGAGATTTAGGGGAAATGAACATTTTTACAAGATGGTGTTTTGTTATCCAAGAGCACGGTAGCTCTCTCTAATGGTTTAAACATTTCATGTTCCCGAAGGTAATTTTTAAATTTTCCTCATAGCATTCCTGTATGTTACACTTCAATTCAAATGTCTTCTTCTTAATGCTTACTATGCTTAATTACCATTTTTTAAAATTCTAATACCATGCTGTTTCCTGTTTTGGAATACTTCTCTGCCACTTCTCCATTTTGCAAACTCCACTCATTTTCCAAGGCCCTGTTCCAATATCACTTGCTTGTAAAGTTTTCTTTGGCCCAATATCCACCAGGATGGACCAATGTCCTTCCTCTGTGCTCCTTCAACATCTTACATGTACCACCATCACACCATTGGCCCCTTGCAGCTTCTGTACATAGCTCGCTCACCTTCCCTAGTCGGAGAGCTCTGTAAGTAGAGGAGCTAGGACCCCCCACTCCCTCCACCCCCCTAAGCCTGGCTCATAGCAAGCACTCAGTGATTACATCAAAGTGAATGAGTGAATGAATGAATGAATGAATGCCATACGCTTCTTCCTGTTTCAGTAGCATTTTTGCAGTGCTAACGATAATGTTGATATATAGTAAAATTTGCAACAATGTGATAACAGGTTTTTTCCCTTAAACACAAGCCATGTTTAAAAACGCAGAGAATTATCTCATGAGAAATCATAAGTAATTAAGATATAAATACTAGATACATTATTTTCTTGGCATATATTTCAGCCTAATATAAAGAGGCAGTGTTATGGTGGGTAGAGCATACTGTGGCTTTAACAAGACCTGAATTTAAATCTTGGATCAACCACTTATTAGCTAGATAGTCTCAGGCAAGTTACTTCTTCTCTGCCTCATTTCCTCTGTCTGTAAAATGGGCACAATAAATGTCCTCATAATAGAATGTTTTGTCCAAACAGAGTGCTTGATTTCCTGCTCCTCAAACCTGCTGCTTCTATACTCTTCCCCATCCCTCTGTAGGTCCTAGCTCCTCTACTTACAGTTAATTACATGCCATACTCACAAATGCTAAGATGAAGAAGAAGAAGAAGAAGAAGAAGAAGGAGAGGAGGAGGAGGAAGAGGAAGAGGAAGAAGGAGAAGGAGAAGGAGGAGGAGGAGAAGAAGAAGAAGAAGAAGAAGAAGAAGAAGAAGAAGGAGGAGGAGGAGGAGGAGGAGGAGGAGGAGGAGGAGGAGGAGGAGGAGAAGGAGAAGGAGAAGGAGAAGGAGAAGGAGAAGGAGAAGGAGAAGGAGAAGAAGGAAGAGGAGGAGGAGGAGGAGGAGGAGGGGAGGAGGGAAGGAGAAGGAGAGGGAGAAGGAGAGGGAGAAAAGAGAAGAAAGGGACAGAAAAAAGGAAGCATCCTCAATTCTCTCCCTTTCACTCCATGCTTCCAACCCACCAGCAAGTCCTATAAGCACTTCCTTAGAAATAGTTGCAGAACCCAGTGACTTCTCACCAGCTGCTCACCTACCATCTGGTCTAAGTCACCATCTTCTCTTGTTCTGACCATTACAAAAATGGTCAATAATGGTCAGTAGCCTCCTCACTGGTCTTCCTGCTCACTACCACCTATTCTCCACATTGTTGACCAAGCAATCCTTTTAAATTCCATCAAATCAAGTCACAACTCTGCTGAGAACTACCCAAGGCTCTCCTATCTCAGGCAGTCTCACTTAGAGGAAAACTCAGGTCCTCACAGTAACCTGCAAGGATGACAATCCCCCCCCCATCTCTGCAACTTCATCTTCCTCCTTCTCGTCTGTCCTCTCTGACCTAGCCATACTGGCCTCCCTGCTGGTCCCCAAGATAGATCTCAAGCCTTTGCATTATTTGTCTCACTGTCTAGAAAACCCTCTCACTGTCTAGAAAACACACTGTCTAGAAATTTGCATGACCCTCCTCATTTCCTTTGGGTCCCTGCTCAAATGTCACTTTATCAGAGGCCGCCCACTATCATCCCATATAAAAAAGCACCTTCCCTGCTCTCATTTCCCTAGCATTCTCTCTTCTACTTGTTCTTTGTTTTTCTTTATAGCCCTTTGTCACCACCTGTCACATTATATGTTTATTTGGTAAGTGGCTGTCTTACCCCAATACCTAGAACAACCTGAGCACTTAGCAGGTGTTCAACTAATACTTATTGAATGACTGGACACATGAATACATGATTTATAACTATATTTCTACAATTTCTATAAAGTCTAGCCACAGAATAGATTCTCCTAAAATAAACAGTAACTAAGGAGCTGGTGAGAAAACTAAACCATCACGGATGCTCATGCTCATTACTTAACCCAATTGCTTAAATGAATCAAAATAAAGATTCCCTTGTTTTACACAGAACAACAACAACAAAAGTCTCCCTGGAATCCATTAGAGATTGCCAACCTAAACCTCTTTTCTACATTTTTTGTAACATTTAAAAATTATGGCTTTCCCCCCTCCCTCCTTCCCCCAGACTCTGGGACTCCTCTCCTTCTGTTCATTCCTATTTGGAGCTGAAAGCCAGAAATAGCTGTTTACTTCATTATCCTCATTTCCCTGCATTGTTACCATTCAGTTCTCTGGTGGCTACCCTGTGGTGGATGTGTTTTGTAAATGAATTCTCAATAAGTTGGAGAAGAAAAGCATGAGTAAAGACCATGGACACAGTCCTAAGCAAAACATATGACAGGGTATTTTCTTTAGGAAAAACTATGAATTGGCTAACAGTTTTATATATACCATCAAAGTATTATTTTCATATGTAATGATACCATAGAGCTACAGAAAGAACACACTGTACGAAGAACTTTAATTTATTAAAATGTGAACAGTAATCATTTTGTATGTAGAGTGCTTCCTCTTATAAGCCTGAAAAAAAGAATTATCTAACAAAGGACCAAAGTCATATGATCTCTAATTAATCAGCAAGTAATTTTTGAGTGCTTGACCCACAACTCCTGCTTTCTCTTTTATTCTAATGGAGGGCTCAGTAAGACAAAGGATTTTATATGTACATCTACTAAATAAGGACTTGCCCATCCAGTTATCATAAAACAAAATATGAACAAATTCCTTAGAGTAGTAAATGCATATTACATAATTTTCCCAATAAAATAATGCAATGTACTAGGGAAATACATCTCCAATACATTGGAGAGAGTCATCAAGTAGGGAGTGAGTCCAAGGATAATCATAGGTAAATCGAACATTTTAAAGCTGCTTTGAAACTGCATTAACTGGAAAAAAAGAACCGTTCATTTAAAATGACTGTGGGTGGGGGCACGTGGGTGGCTCAGTAGGTTAAGTGTCTGACTCTTGATTTCAGCTCAGGTCATGATCTCAGGGTTGTAAGACCAAGGCCCACGTTGGGCTCCAAGATTCTCTCTCTCCCTCTCCCCTGCCCCTCCCCCCTCTAAAAAATAAAAAAATTAAAATAAATAAAATGACTATAGAGGGACCAAAGACATTAAACATTTCCATTCCATAGTAGCTCTGCACTAGATAATTTACCCCAATAGAAGGTAAATTCTATTTTAGAATGTGAATTACCACCCGCCCCCCAAAGAAAACACAAATACACCAAAAATTCATTTGGGTTTGACTTTGTACTAAATGTTATTGTTTGTCTCTAGTAGTAATTACATCTGAACATATCAAGTTCCCATGAAAGGGAACAGCCCAGAAAAGTGCTAGATTGATGGGGAAGAAATAGCCAGCCCAGGATTTAATTTAAATTTTGATGCTGATAATATACAATGTAGCTAATACTACAAATAGATATTCAGAAATTAACCAAAATTGTATCTTCTGAGACAAAAGAATACAACCTCACCAAAGCATGTTCTGGCTAGAAACTATCAGTTTGGAAAGCCATGGTCCCAGTTTACCTGGGATAGCCCTATTATCTAACTGTTGTCCAGTATCCCATAGGTTTAGCATTTGTCCTACACAGAAATATCCCATTTGTCTGATTACTTATTTGGTACATGCAAAATACAGTATATATTTAAATGTGAGCAATAAATGTTGACCAGCCCCTAACTGCCCCAGCCTCATTCAATCACAAATTCCAACCCCCTTTAATATTTTTCTACCCCCAAATCATGACAATCCTTATCCCAGAGTGTTCATTAAATATTTGTTAAATTACTTCATTAATTAATATATTAGTATCATCAGTCCAGAAATGGATGAGAATTGGAATAAATCTGGCTACTTTGGGAGAAAGGTTGAATAAATATTATCTGATTGATTATCAGTGAGAAAGGTCAAAAGACCAAAAGAGTTAACTACTGCCTATCACAATCTTCTTGCTTGCTGTCAAGAAATTTACAGATAAATGGTTGACATTTCTGTTCTTGGGGGAAGAGGAGAGATGAAAGCATATATTTTCTTAAATGGAATTCCCTTTTATAACTAACATAAAATGCAACTCCACTGGCTTCTCTTCTCAATAAAGAACAAATGTAATAATTAATTTATACTAGCAAATACTTCCTTTTTTTTTTTACTCAAATCCAATCTATTTTCAATTTTTAATAATCTTATTGTAGCTACATCAATCCCTCTATTGCTCTCATATATTCTCTCTCTCTCTCTCTTCCTCTATCATTCTCTGTCCCTCTCTATCTTTTTTTTTACCCTTAAAACAGTTTCCTCTCCAGTTTGTATGTGAGTTGGTTTTGGCCTCAGGCTGTTGTCTGTGACAGAATGATGATATTTGTGCTCTAGACCATGAGGTATTCACAAAGGCAGCAAAGAGCATCCCCTAACCTGCATGTGAGAAAACAAGAGATAAGAATGGAAGTGCCTCAGGTGAGCCTGCAGGAAACGGAGGGCTTGTTCTTTCCATAGGCTAGAGTCATAGGTACCTGTGGAACCTTGCCATGCTATCTCCAAGGTGGGTAGACAAGATGGGCTACAGAAGACAACAAATCTAGACAGCCGGATTTTCAATGATGTATGTATGGTTATGAACTCTAGGAAGGCTCAACAGATGTTTATGGGATGGATGGATGGATGGATGGACGGACGGACGGACGGAAGGATGATATTCCTAGAGACAGCTACTTTAACCAGGGTGAAATGCTAACCACTCACATTCCTTTTCCTTTCTCTATCCAAGTACATTGGAAACCAGGGATTAAGCAGATAATGGGCAGCCACAAGTGAAGTACATTTGAGGTCTTACTAAGTAGCATTTGTGAATGGAGCAACAAAATGTCAAACTGCATCAAGTGATTAGTACTACTTATATCAATGAATACTAATATAGATGAAGTTAGAGAAGAACCTGAAACCATAGGCTCATGAAAAAGAAATATTTCTCCCATAAAAGATAATAAAGACTAATTTACCATCTCAAAGGAAATGTTCCATAAATTTTACAAAATTTCATCTTTCATTTTAATGGGCTCTATTAATTAGTGCTGTTTTGTTCTTCTCTTGAACTGAGGGAGCTGGTAAGGTGCATATAAAAATAGGATCAAGTTAAGAACACACACTTCTCCTGGGGAATGGCCTCACTCCTTCCCCTTGCTATAGACAAACATGTTGTTTGGCTCTTCTGTATCCAACCTTCCCATGAGCCAGCATTCTTAGCACTGGGATGTTCTGGTGTCAAGTATAAAGCTAAGGATAAGGGTGATAGCCTAATCTGCCATATAAAAGGAAACACAAGAGTGGGCCTTTGGCAAGATTTCTACCTCAATGAGAACTGCAGTCAGGATAAAATGTAACTCCCTGCAGCATTATTTGGTGATAAAATACCATTTCTAATGTGTATTGTGGGCAGTTGCACAACCAGGGATGAGTTGTTACCTGAATGCTACCAGGAACAGACCTCTCACGTCCCTTCTCTGCATTTGCAGTTCTCTATTTAGGAAAAGACTTTGATGTAAAGGCTTACCAGTTTCATATATCATCCCCTTGTCTCCTTGTTCTTCTTCCTCCCCTCACCACAAATCTCGTGCCCCCTATTTCCCAGACTTCTTCCTCCCCGCATACACTGCACTCTCACTCCTCCATGTTTCCACCTGTGCTGTTCCTTCTGGAAGGAATGCACATCATTAGTGTTCTGCCCGCCAAATTCATACTCATCCTCCAGGGTCCAACCCAGATTCTACCTCCTCTCTGAAGCGAAGCTGCTCTGGTTATCAGCAGCCACAATTAGTTGACCCTCCCATACCAGCGTGATTACTCCTAAATGATAATCTTTATCACATCCTATTCTTGTCAGCTGTGTATATAACTTAACACACACACACCCACCCCCCCCCACACACACACCCCTAATCAGTTTATGTTCTTCTGAGATGAGGACTAACCTTTTTTCATTGGATATAACTAGTCCCTGACAGAATAAGGCATGCTATCATATTAAGTGATGTAAGCTTCCAAATAAGATCAGAAACATGTACATGTTCATCAAATCAGTTATTTAAGAATTTGACTAATCCTCAGAAACACACAGACATAATACAAACAGAACATCCATAAAATTCAAGAACACGCATATCAAGTGTATTAGAATAGTTGCCTACATGGAAAAAAAGGAATGGGAGAGGTGCCTGCTGGTCCAGTCAGAGGAGCATGCAACTCTTGATCTCAGGGTTGTGAGTTCAAGCCCCACACTGGGTTTAGAGATTACTAAAAAAATAAATAAACTTTAGAATAAACAAATAGAGGGGCACCTGGGTGGCTCAGTTGTTAAGCGTCTGCCTTCGGCTCAGGTCATGATCTCAGGGTCCTGGGATGGAGCCCCGCATCGGGCTCCCTGCTCCGTGGGAAGCCTGCTTCTCCCTCTCCCACTCCCTCTGTTTGTATTCCCTCTCTCGCTCTCTCTCTCTGTCAAGTAAATAAATAAAATCTTAAAAAAATAAAATAAAATTGGGCGCCTGGGTGGCTCAGTTGGTTAAGCGACTGCCTTCGGCTCACGTCATGATCCCAGAGTCCCGGGATCGAGTCCCGCATCGGGCTCCCTGCTCAGCGAGGAGCCTGCTTCTCCCTCTGACCCTCCCCCACTCATGTACTCTCTCTCTCTCTCATTCTCGCTCTCTCAAAATAAATAAATAAATCTTTAAAAAAAATAAAATAAAATAAATAGATAGATAGATCAGTTCATCAGTCAGATGAACTGATGATGACAATGAGCCATAACCTGAGAAAATATGATTAACTCAAACTTTTCTACCTGAGGTCTCAAAACTAAAAATATATAAATAAATAAAAGGTAATGCTATTTACAGATACAATGTGGGAACAATTTAATCTTCTGAAAATCTTTTCTGAAACATGATTCTCCCACTTATGAGATACTGATGTCAAAAACTATTTCTCTTATGTAAAAAAAAAATCTATTGAATTACAACCCATTTGTTTTAATTTTTTTTTAAAGATTTTATTTATTTATTTGAGAGAGAGAGAATGAGAGACAGAGAGCATGAGAGGGAGGAGGGTCAGAGGGAGAAGCAGACTCCCTGCTGAGCAGGGAGCCCGATGCGGGACTCGATCCTGGGACTCCAGGATCACAACCTGAGCCGAAGGCAGTCGCTTAACCAACTGAGCCACCCAGGCGCCCCACAACCCATTTGTTTTAAATACAAGTGCTAGAAGTGTAATGTGTTGCTCTTTTGATTTTTTTTCATATCAAAACTAATAATGGCTAAACTTGGCTTTCAAAAATGTCTTGTCTTCAGTTTGATAAACCGTTTGAGGCTCTGTAACTCAGAGGAGAAAAACTTAGCTAATACAGGCCAGAAAAATGGACCCTATATAACACCAAATAAAAACCCTCCATGCATTAATCTTTATAGCATCACCATGAGAAACTGATAAAGGTGATGCAACTGGTTGTTATAACAGCCATCCAATTTCAGGAAGAAGAAAGAGAGAGAAAGAAGAAACAGGACGGAAGTCCCCCCTTTATCAATGAACAGAGACAAGTTGGTTGAGCCCCACCATAAACATGGAAGCAGAAGAAGTCAGCAAAAAGAGTGTAGCTCTGATTCTTATAGTCCCCCTGCACCCCAACACCGTGGAAGAACCACTGTCCAGCAGAGGGCTTTATTGCTACTCTAGAAAGCTGATGGCAGCCCTCACTGCCTCTTGGCCCTCAGCAGATACTGCCCAGGACTCAGCATCGTCTGCAACCAAAGCCCCTAATGCCAAAGTGAGGACACTTGAGGCCAACTGCATCCGACTCTCTCTCTCATTCCTGCAGTCTGACTCATGGAAACAATGAAGAGCCCCCATCCCTGTTCATTTCCTCTCCCTTCTCATCCCCTTCCGTCTTGTGCTTCTTCCCTCTGACTACACATCTTCTACCACTTACAACCTTCCACTGTGCTGTCTGGAACCACAGTTCCTTGTAAACAAAACTCCCTACATCCTTGGCCTTTCCCTGAAGTGCCCTATTCCATCTGCTGACTCAGCTGAGATTTGGCTCTCCTCTCCCTGGCAAGCATGCCATCCTGCACCAACATGCTTTCCAGGTCAACACACATCGTACTGTTTCCTTTCTATGCCCCGTCCCGAAAAAGCCCATCCCTCAATCCCATCCTTTGTCATCTGGCTCATCTAAGAATCCAGCTCATTCTCCAAGAACACAAGTCTGTTTTCTTCAAGATCTCACAGTCCTTACCCCCACGGGTGTATTCAAGGCCACTCTTTTGTATCACCATAATACTCTATATATCCCATATTATCTTTCTCTTTCTCTCTGCTCTCAGCATATCCTATTATTATAAGTATTTATGTATTTGTCTCTTCCATAAAACTGTGAGCTCCTTGACAATGTATACTGGGTCCTGTTCACCAGTTGCTGGCACATAACAGGTGTCCGGTAAATGTTGAATAAATGAATAAAAACCTATGTTCCTGACTTGAAAAAATGAATGAATGGGGAGGAACTGTACATTTTTTCTTTATTGGATTTTTCTCTCAAACTATGTCTACTTGTTAGAAAACAACACAATGATGTACTCAAAGAAAAGCCAGCTATCTCCTCTCCCCATCCTTGCCTTTGAGGTAACCTTGGTGTTTACTGCTCTATGGTATTCTCTGTGCTCACAGAGCACACACATATGCACACATATGAATTCTTCTCAGTTTACAAAACTGGGATAATGTATGACATACACTTTATTCTAAAACTTGCCCTTTTTCACTTAACAATATATCATGGCCCTCACTCCAGACCAAACACATTATGGATCTAACTCATTCTTTCTAATAGTTGCATAATAGTCCATCATATGGATGTACTGTAACTTAGTCACTTATTCCCCAGTGGATGAACATTCAGATTTCTTCCAGTTTTATGGAAGTCCTGAAAGCAAAGATTATGATCTAACATTTCTAGAGCATACATACTTTTTTTTTTTTTTAAGATTTTGTTTATTTATTTGACAGAGAAAGACACAGCGAGAGAGGGAACACAAACGGGGAGTGGGAGAGGGAGAAGCAGACTCCCCGCCAAGCAGGGAGCCCGATGCGGGACTTGATCCCAGGACTCCAGGATCATGACCTGAGCCGAAGGCAGTCGCTTAACCAACTGAGCCACCCAGGCGCCCTTTTTTTTTTTTTTTTAAAGATTTTATAGAGCATACATACTTTGAGGTCTTTCTCTGCCAGTGCAATGGACTCTACCCACACACACCTGCACCTTTCTTCTCAAGACTCAAGCTTCTGAAAAGCTAGTGGGCTCATGATCTCTTATGTGATCTCTTATGTGTCTTGTACAGACTAGGTACTTAATATTTATTATATTTAACCAAATCTAACCAGATAGAAACTTCCAGGCAGTATGCACAGTATGTACTGCTTGCCATGCCTCATTCTTAACTTTATATATTTGTTTGAATTTATAATATATTACTTTATAATTTAAATATTTAGTATATCCATTAATTTGCTAATATAAAATATTTTTATTATATTAATATATTACTAATGAATTATAATACATTACTTTTATAATTCATATGCAGCTTTTTTTCAAAACTTGCTGGATGATACAGAACCCTGAATTAGAAGAAACAAGTTCTAATTCAGTGGCTGCCAAATCTGCCTGTACATAAGAATCCATGGGGGGCCGATTAAACATTCAGATTCCCAGGCCTCTCCATGAATATTCTGCCTCAGTAGATCTGAAACAGAGCCCTCACATCAGTATGCCAAATATTCCAGATGATTCTTATTGCTGTATTGTAATGGTTTTTAGAATAACCTGGGGAGCTTTTCACATACATGGATTTGGGGGCTCTGCCTTCGGAGTTTATGAGTCATGAGATCTGGAATGAGGCCCGGGAATCAACATTTTAAAAAGATTACCTAGACTATTTTCTCCAGTTTGAGAAACTCTATTCTAAGTGTGGTAATTTCCTCTAGTTGGCAACCCCAAAATCAAGATATGATGGCTCCATTTAGGCTTTAGTAGTAAAAATACAACACCAAATTAAAAGCCTTTGATGAAAATATTCTAAAAGACCACAAGATGGAAATGTCTTAACTTGCCCTATCACGAAATTAAAGAATACTTTTTATTGTTAGCTTGAATGGTGAATTGAATTTTAGGACCTTGTTTCTATCTTAAAGGCCAGATGAATTAAAGAATGATCTTTTCTCTCTAAAATTTTTAATAAAATCACTTTTATATGAAATTCAATAGTTTTCAATGTTTAAAAAGTATTTCTACCCCACCATAACCTATAAGCCTAGATATTAGAAATAAGCAGAGATCATTTCTTAGGTCAATGAAATTTATCTTTCCAAATGTCTAAAGACCTTCCCACTTATAAATTAGGTATTTAAATAGACATATTAACTTTCTGATCCTGAAGCTTTATCTCTTCTTTCAGGAGTATAGGTGAGAGCAGATACTGAATTAGAAAACCACAGCAAAGCTCAGAGTTTTGACATCTTTTGTAAAAAATAAATGGCAAATAGACATTTTTCCACACCAGCTCAATTCAACAGCTACTCTACTAGGTACTCTGCTAATCACTTAGAATTGTTTTTTGTTTGTTTGTTTGTTTGGTTGGTTGATTGGTTGGTTGTTTTTGTTGTTGTTTTTATAAATTCATAAAAATAAAAGTGCTTCATAAAAACATTAGAAAAATCCTGAGTTGTTGGTAATACGTAAGAAGTTCTGGTGTTCTGGTCCTCAAAACTGAAGTAGGAGGAAACAGAATGGGAATAGCAAGTTAATAATAGCAAGGAGCAAGTGGCTTTTTTTTCCTTCACTCTGTGATTACCAAATGCCCATGAATGTATTGGGAATTCCAACTTCCTTACAAAGGCCATCTCCTTTAAACTCAAGTATAGGGCATTTTCTCTCTCTTCTTGGTAAATCAATGATTGGGATGTTTACTATAATATTCAAAGGACTAATAATGAAAAGGCAATAAAACAAAGTGATATGATCAGAAGTCAGACAGACGTGGATGGAAATCAGGACCGGCCACTTACCAACTATTTGAGCTCAGGCAAATCACACAATCTCTCAATACCTTAGTTCCTTCATCTGTGAAATGGGGAGGTAATACTGTATCTACTTGACAGTTATTGTGAAAATTAAATGATTGAATACATGTAAAGTACCTAACATAATAAGTATGCAGTAACCGATATTAATTATCATGGGTTTTTGCCCCTGCAAAAATATTATTAGTCAGATTTTTAACTGTTAAATGCAAAATTATTAACAGAGTTGAAGAGAAAACAAGACAACTGGGTCACATGTCTATGTCTGACTCCAAATCATCCTTCTTGAAACAAGGTTCAAGAAGAAATAGTTGAGAAATATTGGGAAATATCTAAACCCAACCCAGGGCTCTAGCCCTCTGAATCCCTGGGGCCATCCTCATTCATATCCTCAGATAAACCACAGAGACCCCATAATAGAAGGGGCCAGAGACAAGGCAAAACTTCCAGGTATGTGTATGTGGCGGGGGGGGGGGGGGGGGGATTGGTTTCTTAATCAACTTGATGCTTCCTAGGACATACCAGGTTCCCAGTAGTTATGTGGCTCCTATGGTGAGCAAGGTACTGTACTAAGGGGTTTGGGTGATGTAAAGCTGGGTCAGAAGTGGACTCTGACCACAGAGAGCTTTACAACCTATGAGCGATATTCCTCCCATGTTCCTTGTTGTACTTAGGACAGAGCTCAGGACCAAAAGCCTCGGTGTTAGAACGCAGTTCAGAGATTATACAGCTGGAGTTACTTGGTAGATCCATACACACATCCAGAGTCCTATAAACATATCTGTCCCACCCTCCTTTTTCTTTCTTTAATCACAAATCATTAGGCAACATTAGGCAGGTAGTATCTGGGGGCCTCACGTCACCTCTGGAGGCCAGTATTTACAAATGTAAATTCTGTCATTCCACCTAACCTTTACCACCCCATTTCCAGGTATGGAACCAACCAACCATATGGCCAGATCAACAAAGACCAGTTTCCTTAAAAAGAAATTTAAACATTAGAAATTAGTCTATTCATTACATGCCCCAGAGCGAACCCTGAAAAGCAGCACTAAATCATCCGACAGATGTTATTAAATTCCTTAACTGCCCCCCTCCAAAAGCAGGGTTAACCCTTCAGAGTCAAAAAAAAAAAAAAAGAGAGAGAGAGAGAGACAAAAACAACTCTGCAACTCCTCTTACAAGTTTTAGGGTATCAAAAGGGGTGGTACTTATTGCTTTGCAAATACCCTTTCTAAAGATAATCAATATTTTCCTTAAATGCTTATGGCAAAGCAATCGAGTCACTCATTTTAATTGCTAGCAAACTGCACAATGACTTGATCTCTTTAATATTTCACTCATAGTAGCAGCCACTGAGCTATGACTAACCCACTCTCCCCAGCATCACCACTGGCTCCAGATGGCAAGAAATACATTCCCCTCACTCTTGCCTGAAAATCAATTTGGATTTTTTTTTTTTTTTTACTTTCACCCAGTTTTACCTGCAGTAATTGTTTCACTCCAGAAAGAAAATGGGTGGGGGATGAAGATTAATGCTAAGAGGAGTACAGGTAGAGGGAATTTACTTTTTTTAATGGGGTATAAGCACTGCAGCTTTAAATCTTACTGCATCAAGCCCTGGATTCCTTCCATAATCAAGCTGCAAAATGGTAACAAAACGGAGGAAAAAAATACCTCTTCCTCTCTCCTGGACAGCCCTTCAGGCGGCTCCCCAGCAGGACAAGCAACGGGAAGCCCATCCCCCACGCCCTCCCAACCCAGCCGTGCGGCTCGCACAGGTGAGCCAGGCACCGACCTTGGCCCTCAGGCTTCGCCCACATCCGGGGATCAAGGTCAAGGGCGAGGGCTTCCTTCTACGCCCCCCTCCACCCCCAGCCGCCCAGAGCCCAGGGATCCGCTGCCAAAGTTTCAGGCCGGGTTGGGGCCAGCGCGGCTCCCGCAGCCCCTCGCCCTTCCGCACCTGCCCGGCCCGCCCTGGTCCGCGCCCTGCCCCGCCGGGCCTGGCGCGGGGTCGGGGGACGGCGCCCACCTGGTCCCCACTCACCCCTTGCAGACATGGTTCAGGCAGCAGGAGCCGAAGCAGGGAGGGCAGAGGAGAAACCCGGCAGGGCGTGGGGAGGAGAATATCCCCGAAACGCACACCAGCGCACACACCCGCCGCCTGCCGTGGGGAGGTGGCTGGCAGCGCGGGGACGCCGCCCGCAGGACACCTGGCCGCCCGCTGGGCGCAGCGCGGCGGGCAGGCGGGGCCGCTGCGACCGTGGAGACCCGCCGCCGGGCGCGGCAACGCTGACAGCCCGCGGCCCGCGCAGGGCGGGGCCCGCCTCTCCAGCCTCCCCCGCCTCCCGGCCTCCCCGGCCTCCCCCGCCTCCCCCGCCCCGGCCGGGCCCACCCTGTCCAGCGGCTGCTGGGGACGCGCCGCCGGCTGCGCTGCGGCGCCAGGCGGGGCTTTTGTCCCCGAGCGAGGTGGAGCGTGCAGTAAGGGTCTGCGTCTTCCCCTCCCCCGACTGGGATTCTTAATTTAAAATAATTAATAATAATATTGTTGCTCTTATTAGTGGCTCTACAGCCTCCTGCTTTTGGTCCCAGAGAAAGCAAGCAAGAAAGAGCTGTTCTGCTCCCTCCCCTAAGTGGTGCCCTTGGCCGGAGAGGAAGACCACGACTGCCCCGGGGGGCTTGGCCCTTAGTGGGAAGAGGCCTTGGGCAGCTCACGCTCGGCGGTCAAAGCAAAATTAGCGACCAGCGAGCCCCTTCGAAGTCGTCTGGGTGAGATGGACTTTTCTTCCGCGACCTTTGAGGTAAAGCCCTGCAAAGCAGGGCTGAGCCTACTTGGCGTCTTGGGTGAACAGACACTCAAGGAATGCCTGTAGACACATTTGATTCACTGTTTCTACTCTGAAGTGTCAGAGCTGGGCTGGAATGGAGACCAGGCCGAGCACTCCAAACAAATCCACTTTTTCAATATGCCAGGGTAGAAACGAGAAAATACAGAAACAGTCTCCTAGTGCCCAAAAGATAAACGTTGATGGTAGAGCTTGATGGTAGTAAGCAATATAACAAAAACCACCAGATCCAGAAGTTATAAACTGAAGAGGTGGAATTTTAAACTTTGAGAACAATCACAGTATCTTATTTAACCTGTAAGACTGGCAGAAGAATTCCAAGTTTCAGCAATTCACACTCACTCCCTTCTCTGTTAGCTAGTCCTCTGTACACGCTCACAATACATATTCTAATTATTTTCTGTGTAGGCACTTCCCAAATCCATCCTGATATGTATAATAAGTCTGACAATCCAGAAGTATTCAAAGAACACATGAACATAATAGCTCTAGAAAAAATAATAAATTGGTGGATAATTGAGCATCATCAAAGAAAGCCGAATCAAATGATCATGTGGGGAAGGAAATACGAGAAAAAAGATAAGTAATAAAAATAGAAATTCTCAAATTCAACTACCAACTACAAAAATTAACTCATTTATCCATCTTGACAACATCTTTTCACTGGATTCTAGGCGAAAGACTTGCCAATAAATCACAATCCAGTTGGTTCAGTCTCAAAATAACTCTTCTTTTCGGCTATCCTCAGTCATTATTAACCCTTCTCACCCAAAGGATGATTACACAAATAGCCCAGCTGCTCTCCCCACATCTGGTCTGCACCTCCTCCAGGTCATTCTGCCTATTACCTTGAGAATAGTTTTCCTAAAACACTATTTATACTATGGCATCTTCATACTCTAAAACCTCCAGTGCATTCCCACTGATCTCCAGATAAAGCCTCAACATTCACAGTGTCTTCATCTACACAATGAATCCATTCAACAGAATTTCATTGAAATATACTATGTACCATTCTCTATGGTAAGTACTAAAGTTATAATGGTGAACAAGATAGAAATGTCTACATGGAGCTTAAGGTCTACAGCGATTTTAAAGCCATCTGTAATCTATCCTCTCCTACCTCTCCAGCATCATCTCTAGCTAGTCCCCTAAGGAAATACTCTGTTGTAGATGGAGTACTGTCCCTTTTCTCAATAACATCATAATATCCAATCTACCTCATTCCCATTGTTCATTCTCATTGCTCTTCCCAAATGCCCTTCTTCTTACCCAAATTAACTTATACACTGCCTCCTCATGAAATGTTCTCCAGCTACCTTAACCCACACTGATCTCCTGGTTCTCTCAACTTCTGTAGCCTGTATTTTCAGAACCACCTATTTTTACTTAATACAATGCTATGTGTTGCTACTGAACGGTTTTGTTATATGTGTATCCTGTCTCCCCAACTATTGTAAGTTCCTTGAAATCAGAGACTTGGATAGTTTTTTTTTTAAGATTTTATTTATTCATTTGACCGAGGGGGGGTTGGGGAGAGCACAAGCAGGGGGAGCAGCAGGCAGAGGAGTCCGATGCAGGGCTTGATCCCAGAACCATGGGATCATGACCTGAGCCAAACGCAGACGCTTAACCGACTGAGCCACCCAAGTGCCCCGAGAGACTTGGATAGTTTTGTTGAATTGTTCTAGAAGCATATTACAGAACATTTTGATACCAGACACCATACTCATAAGATAGGGAGGTCCCAAAATTGTGTGTTTCTCTATCTTCATCCTTTAGTTAATATCCAGTCCTTTTCTCCAACTGCCACAACAGCTCTGGTCCTTAGAACCTCACACCAGAAATACAGGTACAGTGCAAAAGCCTCATAATGAACAGATCTTACTTTTATCCTTAAGGTGCTTATAAAAGACTAACACACTCCTGTATATAATTATAAGTCTGAAATAAGACACCTTACACAATACTGTTAGACACACAGTTAGTACTCAGTACCAAATTGACTGGCAGCTTGCGAAGTTGTAAGTTTGTTGTAAAAGATTATCTTTGACTAAAGAAAGTTTGCCCTATGAGTTTAGCATTAGCCTTTGGGTTATGTATCAGTTCAGATTTTAAAATATATATGATGTGGGGCACCTGATGGCTCAGTCGGTCATGTCTGCTTTTGGCTCAGGTCATGATCCCAGGGTCCTGGGATCGAGTCCCGAGTCAGGCTCCCTGCTCAGTGGGGAGTCTGCTTCTTCCTCTCCCTCTACCCCCTCCCTGCTCATGCTCTCTCTCTCTCTCAAATAAATAAAATCTTAAAAAAATAAAATATATATGATTTGCTTATATTTTGGAGCTATGATACTTTGAAATGCAATCAATCATGTCATCCCAGAATCTCTTCCTATAATCTTAGAAATCTAAAACTAATTAATCCAACCATAGAGCAACCAAGTTCCTGTTAGTAGCTTAACATTCTGACAAATTTCTCATCTAAAATAACTGGTAATACTTTACAAATCATTGTAAAAACAAAATGTAAGGTGCAAAGAATTTTAAAAGAAAAATCGAGCACTAGTTTTTTTGAGAGAGAGAAAGTATGCACTTCCTTGAGAGAGTGCACTTGCTTGCACTTTTTTTTGAGAGAGTGTGCACCTGCACTTTGAGTAAGTGGGGGAAGGACGGGGAGAGGGAGAGAGAGAATCTTAAGCAGGCTTCCACACTCAGCATAGAGCCTGACACGGGGCTCAATCTTATGACCCTGAGATCATGACCTGAGCCAAAAGCAAGAGTTGGACACTTAACCATTCAGGTGCCCCTAAGTGTCAATTTTTAAAGTCAGAAAATAAAGTATATTCTATTGGTTGCAATTATAAAAAGGAGTTTATATAGACCAAAGGGAAAAAACACATTTCAGTCTGTGTTTGTAAAAAGATAAGTTACTATTTGACTCTTGCCAAAAATACCCTTTCAACTTCTAATGAAAGGAAATTCAGTGTACATTATCAGTAATTTCTACTCTCTATTGATTTTTTTTTTAAGTTTTAAATTTTAATTCCAGTATAGTTAACATACAGTGTTATATTAGTTTCAGGTGTACAATATAGTGATTCAACACTTCTATACATTACTCAGTGCTCATCATGCTAAGTGTGCTCTTTAATCCCCATCACCTATTTCACCCATCTCCCACTCATCTCCCCCCTGCTAACCATCTTCCTTATTGATTTTTTGAATGACTGAATATGGATTCTTACTCCCACAGCTTCTTAACTGCTGACGCACCATCATTTCTCACTCTGAACCTAAACTTCTCATAAGCATCATGACAATAATTCTGCTTTTTGCATAACTTCAAGTTAAAAAAAAAAAGGCAGGCTGAGCTCCTCAATGACTTTTCAGCAAATACCTTTGTAATATATTCCATGTAATAGCCAATGAGGAAGGTATGGCAAACAATTAGATAAAGTCCCTGTCCTCATAGACATTTGCATTCTAGTACACAAATACACAAGCTGGAGAGGCTAGACCTAAGACTCTTAATTAAGCCAGGCTACTAAAAGGGGTTAAAATGATCCCACATTAGTAGCATCCCTGGCTCCCAAGAGAAGCAAACAAAAATCCTATTTTGATAAAAGCATTCTCAATTTAGACCCCCTGGATTCCATATAGGGTCAACCAAAAATGAGGTCATAATCAAAAATTACCAAATACACAGGGCACCTGGGTGGCTCAGTTGGTTAAGCATCTGACTCTTGATTTCGGTTCAGGTTATGATATCAGGGTTGTGAGATCAAGCCCTGCATCAGGCTTCATGCTGAGCATGGAGCCTGCTTAAGATTCTCTTTTTCCTCCCTTTGCCCTTCTCTGCTCACACACTCTCTCTCTCTAAAAAAAATCTTTCTTAATTTAAAAATTAAAAAAATAAGGGATGAAATATATAAGGTAATAAAATAAAGTAATAAAAGATATAAATCACAAGAGACTATAAAAAATGACCAAGTAAATTTCAAAAAGAGCCAAATAGAAGTTTAAAATGTCAACAGTTAGAATTTTAAAAAAATTCAATGGATAGGTAAAACAGAAAATTAGTTGGAAAAAAGAAAAAATTACTGAAACGGAAGGTAGATATTAAAAATTACTAAGAATACAGCTCTGTAATATAA
Source organism: Mirounga angustirostris (assembly GCF_029215605.1). NCBI lineage: Eukaryota > Metazoa > Chordata > Mammalia > Carnivora > Phocidae > Mirounga > Mirounga angustirostris. Next base: position 139,081,933 of record NW_026991714.1, read on the forward strand.
GGAAATGGATAATACAAGAAAGGTTAAGATATATGGAGAACAGAATGAGGTCTAATGTATAATACATTAATTATAATTAATAGGAGTCCTACAAGAGAATAAAAAACATGGAAGAGAGATACCATTTGAAGAAATAACAGCTGAAAACTTTATAAAAAGACAAATCCATAGATAAAGGAAATACAACATATATCAAGCAGGATGAACAAAAATCACATTGCCTTAAACTGAACAACACTAAAAACAAAGACCTGAAAAGCAGACTAAGAGAAAAGACATAGCCTACAAAAAGATAACAGACTGACAACAGACTTCTTGATGGGAGTGATGAAAACCAGAAGACAATGAAATTCTGATTGACTATAACTAGCCATTTAATAAACAACAAAAATACCTTTCAAAAATGAAGGCAAAATAAAGATACTTTCAGATTACACAATTAATGATTTTTCCACTAAAGTATTTTCTACATTATATATATATATAATGTAAGTATATAGGAGGAAATGATCTCTGTTAATAGGGGGAGATGAACCATGAGAGACAATGGACTCTGGAAAACAAACTGAGGGTTCTAGAGGGGAGGGGGGTGGGAGGATGGGTTAGCCTGGTGATGGGTATTAAAGAGGGCACGTTCTGGATGGAGCAATGGGTGTTATATGCAAACAATGAATCATGGAACATTACATCAAAAACTAATGATGTAATGTATGGTGATTAACATAACATAATAATAAAAAAAATAAAATGCAAAAAAAAATAAATGTGAGATAGAAGAATGAGGGAAGAATACTTGTTTACATGTAGAGAAATCTAACTAAATGTTAACATATTTGAAATGATAAAGTAGGATAAAAATTGGTTCTTTTAAAAGATTAAGAAAATATATAAGATTGATTAAGATAAAAAATTGATAAAGATTAAAAAAAGAAGGCATAAATGAACAATATTAGAAATTGAAAGCAGTATTTAACTACAGGTAGAGCAGATGTTTAAAAGAGGCTATGGACTGGGGACACCTGGCTGGCTCAGTCAAAAGAGCATGAAACCCTTTTTTTTTTTTAAGATTTATTTATTTATTTATTTTAGAGAGAGGGGGAGAGTGGTGCAAAGGGCACAGAGAGAGTGTGAGAGGGAGAGAGAATCTCCAGCAGACTCTGCACTGAGTGTGGAGCCTGACACGGGGCTCAGTCTCACAACTCTGAGATTATGACCTGAGCTGAAATCAAGAGCCAAATGCTTAAGCAACTGAGCCACCAAAGCGCCCCTCAAATTGCTGGAAATGAGTAACAAAGAGAAATCATTTAGTGGCTAGAATAAAAAGATAAGCAACTTGCAGAGCAACAAAGCTAAGAAGCAGAATAGATTTCTTAACAGAGCTATGCTATAAAGACAATGGACAGACTTTTTTAAGTGTTGAAAGAAAAAAACTCTCAAACTAGACCTCTATATCCAGCAAAAGTATTCTTCAATAATATTAAAAACTTTCTTCAACAAACAAAAGCTGAGGAAATGCTTCACCAGCAGACCTGTACTAAGAATGTTGAAGAAAGTTCTTCAGGGAGAAAGAAAATGATACCAAGTAGAATCTAATAGTACCAGACTCAGACATAACCCAGATTTTGGAATGATCAGTCAAGGGCTTTAATGTAACTATGAATCTGGATCTGGTGGAAAAGAAGGACAGACAACATGTACAAAGAGGTGGGGAATTTCAGCAACAAGACAGAAACAATAAGAAAAGTGGAATGGAAATGCTAGATATATCTGAGATGAGAATTTCCTCAGTGAGCTCATCAGTAGACTGGACACATCTGAAGAAAGAATCAGCAAATTTGAAGATATCTAAAACAAGGTTGGTTCAGTCACATATTTAAATATTATACATTTATGATAATGAATGCACCACAACTGTACCCGACAACATGGATGAATCATAGAAACAGAATGTTGTTAAAAACAAGCCATACTAGAAAATGTATCATCTAGGGATACATACTTGTATGGTAAATGCTTTTTTTCTTAAACAAGAGAATTATTTAAACCACACTATAACTCAGTGATGTTGCAGTCTCTGCTTGGCCATAGCTGACCGGACTGAGGTGAAGACTTGATCCAGACTGGGCCAATCCATTTCTTTCTCTAGAGAATTTGGATTGATTGGGAGAGAGGACACTTATTAGTCTACTGTTTGGCCTCTGACCTGAGAAGTGAGGTGTTGTGAACTGAATTGTCACCCCAAAATAAATGTTAAAGTTCTAGTCTCCAGTGTGATGGTATCTGGACAAGGAGCCTTTGGGAGATAATTAGGCTTATGTATTTATTTTTTAAAGATTTTTAAAAATGTATTTATGAGAGAGAGAGGGAGAGGGAGCAAAGGGAAAAGCAGTCTCCCCCCCTGAGCAAGGAGCCCAACACGGGGCTCGATCCCAGGACCTTGGGATCATGACTTGAACTGAAGGCAGACACCTAACCGACTGAGCCACCCAGGTGGCCTGATAATTAGGTTTAGATGAGTCATTAGGGTGGGCTCCTTACGATAGGATTAGTACTCTTATAATAAGAAACACCAGAGAGTTTGTTATCTCTCTTTCTTTCCTCCTACCATGTGAGGACACAGCAAGAAGACTCCCATGCATCAGCCAGGAAGAGAGCCCTCAGCAGAAATCAACCACGCTGGTCTTGACCTTGGACTTGGTCTCCAGAACTGTGAGAAAAATTCTGTGGCATAAGCCACCCAGTCTGTGGTATTTTGTTATGGCTGTCTGAGCTGACTAAAAAAGACCCACAACTCTGTGAACATACAAGAAGACAATGAATTTTACATTTTAAATGGGTGAATTGTATGGTATATGAATAAAGCTGTTTTGAAATAAATCACCAGAAGCTCTGGGCTCAATTCCAGTCCTAAACTTCCTGGATGGGAGACCCTGGGCAAGTCATTTAACTTCCAAACTTAACGATTAACTGCTTAGGATTTTTAAATCCTGGCTCTCTCACTTGCTGCTCTTGCATCCTTAGGCATAACCTCTGTAAGCCACAGATTTCCTCATCTGAAAAATAGTTGCTTCCTCTTTGGGATTTTTAATGAATTAAAAGAGGTAATGAATGTTAAATATATCACCATAATCAGACATATGGTAAATAGTCCATAAAATTAGCTATTATTTGCTGGGTTCACAATGGACATAATAGGGGCTGCTGGCTGGCTCAGTCAGTAGAGTATGCGACTCTTGATCTTGGGGTCATAAGTTTGAGCCCCACATTGGGTGCGGAGCCTACTTTAAAAAAATAAATTACTGGGCACCTGGGTGGCTCAGTCGGTTAAGCCGCTGCCTTCGACTCAGGTCATGATCCCAGGGTCCTGGGATCGAGCCCTGCATCGGGCTCCCTGCTCAGTGGGGAGCCTGCTTCTCCCTCTGCCTCTGCCTGCCTCTCTGCCTACTTGTTCTCTTTCTCTCTCTGTCAAATAAATAAATAAAATCTTTTTTAAAAAATTAATTAATTAATTAATTTAAAAAGGTTATTGCGAGAGGAAGGTGCAATCATGTATATGAAAGAACTTTTTAATATAGACCATTGGACAAATGGTAATTATTTATTTGGCTAATAATGAGCATTTCTTATGATTCCTACACCTCTACACTCCCAGTAGAGTTCTATTTTTCACCTAGGAAGCTCCTGAACTAATGAGTGAAGACATTAACCCGTCTACCACTTCCTTCTGGAATCTTTGTTCAATTCATCTCCGCCTCTAACTGTGCCCATGTTTCAGAAATTTAAGTGATCTCATGCTTAAAATGGCTATTTGGATGTGAAGCTTACTGCTGTGTTTGATGTCAGCCAGTTCCTTGGGAACTGTGTTCTGAATGGGATCTATTCTATCCTTCAGTAAATAGTAAATGCTTTACTTACCAGTATGTGGGGGGCCTAACATAATGAAACTGTTAGTTTGAAGCAGACGGTTAGAGGCTGGTCACGCAGCATGCTGGAAAAGTTACGCATAAGTTGGCAGTAACTGGGGGGAAATTAAGAGAAAAACTGGACCAAAAATGGAGAGATAAAGTCAAAACAGAGGAATGAGTAATTGAGTCCAGATCCAGGCCAGAGCGTGAAGCTTGAAGGGCCTTTAATTTAGACATGAGGGCCAGTGACAGAGTGGAGATGTTAACTATTTCAGATATAAGCTCTCTCACTAAAAGAAATCAGTACAAGGGAATGAAGGCAGAGGTAAGAAAAGATTTTTATTCTCTAGCAGGAGTCAGGCAAAAAAGTACAAGCTCTCCAAAGGCACTCATTCCAGGCACTATTGCCCTTAAAGGAGGGGGGGAAGCCCACAACAAGAAGCGGGGTATTCACACAGCCTAAGAAGGGATCTGATGTTGAATGGGACGTTTCAGGGATGGGGAGTGGCACCTGGCTAATTCTAACCACCAGGGATGATGCATCTGGGGCTGGCTAGTATCTCCTTAGTTCCAGAAGAGAGGCGAGGCACCCAAACAATGTATAACCGGATGCTCATTCTAAACACCACAGATAGGCCAGAAAGGACACCTTAGCCACAGGAAGTTCTCACTGTTCTGCTTCACTTACGACAAATCTATGAGTGTTGAAGACACACATTGACAAACTCTCTCAGTCATTATTTAGATACATTGAATCACACCAAAGGGACCTACAGCCCAAGGATGGCACTGCTGCTTGTAACACTGAACTGACTGAACTGTTCCATCTCTCTTCACACAGCAAGTGCAGGAAACTCGTAAGTAACATGAAAAAAAATGTCCTGGTCTACAGCTTGTAACTAAACTCCAAATCAGATGTGGTTTTTTTTTAATTTTCTTTGCTTTTTATCTTTTTTTTCTTCTTTTTTTTAATATTTAAAAATTTTTTCTTTTTCTTTTTTTATTTTAGTCTTCCCTTCTTTTCTTTTGCTTTTATCTTTTTACAAACCCTTGTGTCGAGGGCTGACTTTCAATAGATCGCAGCGAGGGAGCTGCTCTGCTACGTACGAAACCCCGCAAATCGGATGTTCTTAATGGCCTAAAAAATGTTCCTAGTCAGGGGCACCTGGGTGGCTCAGTCGGTTCAGCATCCAACTCTTCGTTTAGGCTCAGGTGGTGATCTCAGGTCATGAGATCCAGCCCTGTGTTGGGCTCAGTGCTGGGTGTGGAGCCCACTTGGGATTCTCTCTCTCTCCCTGTCCCTCTGGCCCTCCATCCCCCTGCTTGAGGGCATTCTCTCTCTCTCTCTCTCAAAAATGTTCCTAATCACTGAAAATCAACATCATATGTTACAAAAATTAGAGTAAAAGCTTCTAATACAAGTAATATTCCTGATATACAGGCAGAAAGCTCTTGCTAATAGGGTCAAAGCAATGTCAACTCCTGATGAGAAGATCACAGTGATTCTATGATTTGATTGCAGAATCCAGCCCATGGAGTACAAAAGTGAACATCACCTTAAAGGAGTTTAGAGCTCCAGTCTATACAACCCGACATAGCTGATCTTAATGTCACATATTTGCAAAATCCCAAATTATGTAATATTCAGAGAGTGTAACTCAGAGTGCTGAAGAGAGTTTCAGAGGACCTATAAATAGTCATAAGTATGAGATGGTGGACAATAAATCCATATTTGGTGCAGGTAAGATCATTAGTGACACCTTATGTAACATTTTTTTCTTTCACCAATTTAAAGATGTCATTCCATCATCTTTTTCCATAGTTTCTGTTGAGAAGGCTGCAATTAGTCTTACTGTTGTTTCTTTGAAGGTGAATGTCTTTTTTCCTATTTTTAAGATTTGTCTTTATCTTTCTCAGTTATCATCAGGTTGGCTATGACATACCTCTGTGTGATTTTCTTTTCTTTTACCCTGTTTGGGGTTCAGTAGTCTTTTTTTCAATCTTTGGGTTAATGGTTTTTGTTTTTGTTTTTTACAAATTTCTTCTGCTCTATTCTCTATTCTCTCTCTCTCTCAAGTAATAAGTAAGCTAGACTGTTTTTAGACTACTTGTGTTCCACATGTCACAATGCCCTGTTCTCTTTCTTTTGTAACTTTTCCTTTATAGATTTCAGTTTGCATGATTTCTGTTGACCTGTCCTCAAATTCACTAACTCTGCTTTGCTTTGTCCTGTCAAACTCATCTGAAGTGTGTTTTACTTCATGCAGTATATTTTTCATTTCTAGAATATGCATTTGATTGTTTTTTATAGATTCTAATTTTCTGCTGGACTTCTCTTTTTATTCATTTTTCCATATTTTTGTTAACTTGTTAATCATAAATATATTTATATTCATATAAATATAATCAAAATTATATTTAAAGTTCTTGTCAGTTAACTGTAATGCATAATCATCTGTGGCTTTGCTTGTATTGTCTATTTTTTCTCTTGATTATTGGCCATATTTTCCTACCTTTCCATACATTTTGTAATTTTTATTGTATGCCAGACTTTGTATACAGGAATCCAGAGGCTGCAGATGATGTCATCTTCCATTAAATAGGCAGATCACCTCAACCAAAACAGGGATATCTTTGTCCCTATTCCTCAGGTGTGGCCCTCCTGGCTTTTGATTGAGAGCCTCCTAGGTCTCTATCCCTTCAGTTCTTCAGAATCGGTTCTGTCATTTAGAGGTTTTGAGTTTAGCTTTTTGCCTTCTGACCCCATGCACCTTCAATATTTAGCAAATGTTTTAAGGGGGTAACTGACTATATATTTGTGCCAGGATCTCTCCTTCTGGTGGGACTTTGTCTCCCACATTTTGTGAAACTAGGATACTTCATTCTGCCTTTTAGAAGCTCCTAGCCAACTCCTCTAGCATCCAGGAATCAACAAATGCTCCTTTGTGTTCAGTTCTAAACTAGTTTATAATCTGTCAAGCCAGCCCCACACAATCACTAAAAAAAGCTCCACTAGTTTCTCTTTTCCATGGAGAGGTCCCTCTTCCTAGGCCATGCCTAATTCTTAGTCCTCACCTAGAACTGACAAATATCTCCAGGGAAGAAAATGGCCAGAGATTATCAGCTCATTTAGGAAGGGCTCTTCCTTCTCTGGAATTTTAGTTCTTATAGTCTTACCATGTCCACAGTTCTCCGATGTCTTTAAACTATGAATTCTGTAACTTACCCTTTTTTTTCCCTTAGCTGTTGCAGCAGGAGCACTGGCTTTTCACGCCCTAATATACTCTCCCTAGAAGCAGAAGTCAGAAACCAACCTGCAATTTTTCTTCAAAAGTTATTTGTCAACGTTGAGACCTCTTACATAGAATCCTTTTACCTGTCTGAATAGGCAGGTTGTTTTCAGTAATCTTTCCATGCAGTACTACAGAATTAAGATCACCTTTCGTTGTCACTATCTTTCCAAACTGGTTACTCTTTACTTCTCCCAACGCTTCTTCCCTTTCCCCATTCCATTAGCCACCCAAACACATACATACATAAAAACATACATACTACATTTCAGCAATACCAAACTACTGCAGTTGCCTCAGATAAACTGTGATGTCTCCTCTGCCTGGAATGCTCATTTCTTTCTTATTTTCATAGGTAACTCTTCCTCATCCTTCTAGAATCTTCATCTCTTACTGGAAGCTTTCCTTGTTTCCAGCCATTCCTTTCTTCTATAACTCCATTCATTGTTCTGTATTCCTATCACAGAACTAGGTTGTGTTGAAGTGACCTGTTTACTGATTGATCCTTCCCTCCACCACACCCCCTATCACACAAAATGGGATCCTTAAGAAAATTTGCCTCGTTGGTCTTTTTGTCTCCAGCACCCAGTGCAACGGGTGGGCATTAATGTTGATTGAGCTGTACTCTCTCCAGGGTGCCCTAATGCATTTTGATCAAGGATGACTAGATAACAGCAAAGCCATTAGAAAACTCATCTCCAAGGCTGTTTGAAATTGATTTTTTTTAAGGTACATTTCCTGAGGTCTCATTGGTGCCAAAATATGAAGAAAGTAATAATTTCTCTCTGACTAAAGTGGGATAACTACTGATTTATTCTTTACTTAATCAATAATACTAGCTAACACTTACATAACTCATACGAGGTACCAAACATTTTATATACATCATCTTATTTCATCTTTACAACAACTTTCTGAGGTAGACACTATTGTTACCCCATTTTACAGAGGAAAAATCTGAAGCACAGAGAGGTTAAATAAGTAGTAGACGACACCCGAATATGGGTTCTCTGGCTCCAGGGGCCATAAAATTAACCACTATACCATAGATTATGTCTTCTTGCCCTCATTTCCCTCTTGTTTCTTTCTCTTAAATGTTCATTATAGAAATAGCACATTAGTACATTCATATGTGAAGAATTCAAAAACAAAGCAAAAGTCCACTTTAATTTCCACCCAAGTCCAGACTTCTTCTGCAGAGGTACTCACTGCTGTTTGTTTGGTGGGTATCCTTCTAGACCCATTTTTCTTTGCTTACATACAAATATATATTGTGTAAACACGTACATAAACACAGAAAAATATTTTTCTACAGATTGCCACAAGTTTCCATATCAATATTTGTAGATCTATTTTATTCTTTGAATGCTGCATAGTGTGGATATATTCCATAGTATGGATGCATTATAGTTTAGTTAACCATTTTCCTTTGTTTCTTATTTCACTGTTACAAATAATGCTGCAATTGAATATCCTTGAATGTGTCTCTTTATGATATTTTGCAAATATATGTCTAGAAAAAACACTTAGAAATAAAATTGCTGGGGAGGAAGATTGTGTCAACATTTTTTTTTTTTTTTAATGGCAACACACAAGGGGCCTTCCAGTGAGATTGTAAATTTTATTCTTTGTCATTCACAGATAAAAGGGGTTGAGGCTGCTGTGTTTCCAGGAAATCAGTTCTGTATATAAACACTGTCACTCTCTGACACATGAAGGAAAGCCCAGGTCTTACCTCTTAACCACTTCATCTTCAGGAAGAAAGGGTTTTGATGTAGGTTGTAGTACAAACAGAGTCCTTGAGAACACACAAGGGGTTTCCTGAAAAAGGAAGGGGCAGGCCAGAAGGAAGTGAATTTTCTGTGGGAAAAAATAAAGTGGGTCAAAGCTTTCTTTCTCCTCTCGAGTTTCTCTTTTCTATATTTTATGACCTGTATGGTAAGACTAAGCCAAGGGCATGTCCCTTTACCCTTGAAAGGCCACACTGGACAGCATAGGGCTCAGGGTTAAGAGAGCACAGAGTGAACAGTTCTGGAAAATTCTGCTCTAATCCCCTAAGGAAGATGAGGGCAAGAGACCAGAGAGGATGAGGACTGAGGATTTAGCTAGAAGCAATATGCAATTGCCTGGAGGTTCCCCTGTCCACATACCCCTCACAACTCTAGAGAAGTCACAGAGGAAGTAGCTAGTGATTGTTATTGGCATCAGAATCACTTCTCATGAGACAAAACCAACAAGTATTTAAATGAATTTCTTTCTTGAAATGGCTTTAAAATTTGATGCAAGTACTGGTAATATTTTAAATGTTATTTATAATGTTATCTTAAACATTATTTATAATGTTATTTTAAATTTTATCTTACTTGAATTTACTCCTAGTAGAGGAAGTTGATAATCCTCTCTGAGGCGCTTTTTTAAAAAAAAGGATCAATGCAGTTCTATCCTTACACTCTGGCTGCACGCTGTAAGGATAAACAAGCTGTACTTTTAATATAAGATCAAAGTTGCAGAACTCTCTGATAGCAAACTAACTGGCTAAATTTGTAATCATATAACTAGAGCATATTATTATCACAGTCTAACTTATCATATTGCCAAAATCCAAATATGCTCTTTCCATATGTGTTTGATCAGCAAAAACCAAAAGGTATTTGTGGCTTAATATTTTCATTGGTGCTTTTTTCCTCTTGTCCTATTCCTATCAGCAATTCTAGCTCTTTGTCTCGTAAGTACGTATTAGTAATTCAAGGGCATAAATACCAGGGAGGCTCTGCTTAAGTAAGGCTACCCATCTGTGAAACTAGGAAGCGAGAATATCCTGAGTCTTCATACTTCAGGACATGGATCTTTATTCTGAACTCTGGAATGCTAAAAATGAAATGAAATGAAATTTTAAAATAGTTGTCCCCCTCCCCCCAAGAAAGTTGCCATTTATTTAAGCCGTACTGTGCATGAGGCCTTACGCTAAGAACTTCTTAGTACTTCTTTCAGTATTTATTTCTAAAAGGTAAATCCTTACTTATGTAAGTTGATTCCTTCATTCATTCAACCAAGAAATAAGTAGGGGGCTGAGATAAAGATAAGAACAATCAAAAGGTAGATTTAAATTGATTTAGCATTAAAGGAACAGTAAGAGTTAACCATAAAGAGAGTGAGGAAAAGATCATTTTAGACAAGGGTGCATATACAAAAGTTCTATATGGGGGAGGAGGGGGAGGGAACTTGACCTGTTCAAGGACTAGGAAACCAACCACAGTGAGCTTGAGCAGAACAGAGTGAACTTGAATGATCACATTTCAAGGTGGACAGGTAAGCAGGGACCAGTTCACAAACCTGAAATTCGATTTTTAAACTAAACATAATGAAAGACCACTTAAAGATTTTAAGCAGGGAAACAGTGATCAGATTTACAGTTCATGATTACTTGTTGCTGCTACATGGAGATGGACTAGGGGGGGTGGGGGGAGAATTGAAGTTCAGAGATCAGGTGGAGGCCGTTATAGGCATTGAGCTCAGAGATGAGGGCAGCCCCAGATGCGATGGCAGTAGAAGTGAGGGATAAAACCAAGAGCCAAAAGATATTTTGGAGGTAGAATTGATGGGATTTGCTGCTGGATTAGACATGAGGATGGACGTGGAAGAACCGTGGATGATGTCTGAGTCCTCAAGTACATGGTGGCTCCATTTCCTGAAATGGAGATTGTTGGGATGGAGAAGACAAGCAAGGGAAAGGTTTCTGGAATTCAATCTGGAACTTCACTTTGGCCATGAGTTTGAGATGTCTGTGAGACACCCAGGACTAGTTTAAATAAATAGCTTGATGTTTGAGTTCGGGCCTTAGACAGGAGGTCTGGGCTGCAGATACAAATCTGACATCGATCAGCATAATGGTAGTATTTAAACACATGGATATTAGTGAGATTATTTTCTGAAGGTAGTGTATGAAAGGAAGAAGAGAGGGTCCAGGACTGACTCTTGAGGAATGCTAACATGTAGCCATGGGATAGAGGAAGAGCCAGCAAAGGAGAAGACAGAAAAGCTGAGATGGGAGGAAAACCAGGAAGAGTGGCATGGAGTAAACAAGAGAAAAGGCAATTCCGTGAAGGGAAAAATGAGCACATATATGCAGGCAGTGTGAGGGTAAATGTTTAACAAACGGCTATGGGGGGAAAGGCTCTGATTTGCGGCATTTGCTGATTTCTGTAACTGCTCTCATCATGGTGAATTTCAAGGTACCAACATGTCTTCACTGAACTTGGAATTGGAAAAGCCACACATAATTAGCGGTCAGGTACCATTACTACCGGGCACCAGGACAACTGCTGCTGAGAGGGGGCAAGAGATGAACACAGGAAAATGTGTGTTGACTTGGACAAGATGAAGGTCATTTGTGACCTTAATAAGGGTTGTTTTCAGACTCTGGGGGCAGAATCGAGTTTTAAGCGGGTAGAGGAATGCAGTGAAGGTAAGAAAGGAAAGACAACGCATGACTTTGGTAAAGAAATGGATGGCAGCTAAAGGAAGAAAAGGAGTCAAGATATATATATATAAAACAAATTTAAACTCAATGAGATTAAGATTTTTGCCCTAAAAAGCATCAAATAAGTGGAAGGGATAGGATTTGAACCCAGCTTTGTTTGACTCCAAAGCTTATGCCTTATTTAGAGCTACCTGGACCTTAGAGAAAAAAATTGTGTCAGCTATCTAAATACATAGATGATTTTTAAAATACTTTTCTGTATTTTCCAATTTTTTCATTAACAGAATAAATTACTCTTATAATCATTAAAATACTTATAAAACTATAATGGGTTTTATATTTGCAGAGTAACTACTGAGATACAGCAAAGTATACGAAAACCATTAGCTAGTCGAGTTCAACATAAATAGCCTATTACCAAACAGTGCCACCTAGTGCAAAGCTTTCTTCTCAGATAAATATTTAAACTTTAATTCCATTTTACAACTTATAAATCAACACACATTGAAATATCTGTGAACGAAAATACCTAAAGGTGCAACCCTCAAAACTCATGATTTCATAGATTCTAATTCTGAAATGGTTTCACAACATTAGATAAGGGAAGGGTCTGTGTCCTGTGTTTTATATAGTGCTAAATCCACTGACCCAGCTCAAAAGACAATGAATAATGGTAGGAACCAGAAAGTGATGTGGCTTTCTGGAAAAAATTGAAGGCTCTCGCACTGAAATTCAAAATAAATTATAATTATTTTCCTCTAGAATACAGTATGTAATAACGGAATAAGTTATTTGAGGACTTGGATTTCATGAGGATGTTTTTCCTTTGGCTTTGTAAGAAGACAGATCTCTGTGATCAGAGTAAGCATTCTTAGAACAGCTAGGGGGTTGGGGCATGGATGTAGATGCAATAGACAATTGTGGTGCCATTTTATAATTGTATATCATATCATTCACGGGTAAATACAAACTATAAGGTTATGTTGTATTTTTAGATTATAGTACTAAACTATGATAATAATAAATTTGAGTGAATATAAAATTTCATACCAATAAAAATAGTTTTTTTTCAGATTTATTTATTTACTTGAGAGAGAGAGAATGCACATGAGCATGCAGTGGGGGAGGGGGAACAGAGGGAGAAACATTAGCAGACTCCACACACGAGGAGCCCAGCGTGGAGCTCAATCCCACCTCCCTGAGATCATGACCTGAGCCGAAACCAAGAGTTGGATCAAGAGTCAGACACAACTGACTGAGCCACCCAGGTGCCCCTAGAAATAGTTTTTTAAGAGCATCCATATAATCATTTCTTTTTCTTTTTAATATTACATTTAATAGAGTTACATTTAGTTTTTTTTTTAAAGATTTTATTTATTTATTTGAGAGAGCACAAGAGGGGGGAGCGGGAGAGGGAGAAGCAGACTCCCTGCTGAGCAGGGAGCCCGATGTGAGACTCGATCCCGGGACTCCAGGATCATGACCTGAGCCGAAGGCAGTCGCTTAACCAACTGAGCCACCCAGGCGCCCCACATTTAGTTTTTTTATAGTAGAAAAAAGAAATTGATTGCTATTTTCTTAAAAGAGAGAAAAGTATATTACTTACAAGAGTATTTACAGTAACACTATTTGAACTATAGAGTATGGTCTAACACAAAAATAAACATACAGAAATCAATAGCTATCTTACACATCAGAAGTAGTGTGTTAGAAAATATAAGGGGAAAAGATCCTATTTACAGTATCATGAAAATCTACAAAATTCTCAAAATATCATTAGAAGTACAAAAGGCACTGTTGCCCACTAGGATTGGACCACATGTGCATTTAAATCTGATGGTGAGCTGTGGGAAAGTTGAGGATGGACTTATATTTAGTTTTGAGCACCTTCAAAATTTATCTTTCTTTGATGAAAACTTACTTTATATGGAAAATGAAGGCTAATTTTTTTTTTACTTAAAAAATAGCCTTATTAATAGATGGATAGATAATACAGTATTACACTAGGATTTGCTAAGCAGCTCCCATGAAATTATTTGATCAGACTGCCACCTACCGGGCACAAGAAAAGCAGAGAGATGCTAAAATATCACCTACCATGTCTCAGGCATCCTATTAAGAAAAATGATAAGGGGCGCCTGGGTGGCTCAGTTGGTTAAGCGACTGCCTTCGGCTCAGGTCATGATCCTGAAGTCCCGGGATCGAGTCCCACATCAGGCTCCCTGCTCGGCAGGGAGTCTGCTTCTCCCTCTGACCCTCCTCCCTCTCATGCTCTCTGTCTCTCATTCTCTGTCTCTCAAAGAAAGAAAGAAAGAAAGAAAGAAAGAAAGAAAGAAAGAAAGAAAGAAAAGAAAAATGATAGGGTTGCGAGACAAATACAGAACTCTAACTTAAGATTGCTTTCAGTTAATTACCAATACTTTCATAGTGTGTGTCCCAAATATTGCCCCTGACATACTGATACTGAACATTTTTCATTGTTTATCTGAAATTCAAATTTAACTGGGCATCTATAGTTTTATTTGCTAAACCTGGTGACTTTAAAAATAAAGATAATAATGTTGACCACACTCTGCTGCGTAAAACCTTTCACTGGCCTCAGGGGAAGGTAGAAGCATCTTAACATGGTGTGCAAGAACCTTCACGTCTCTGCTCCTCTCTCCGTAGTACCAGCTTCCCATCAACATCAAAATCTGTCTTTTGCTTAGGTACTTTGCTTGGCCTAGAATATGAAGTTCCCTGGTTTGTCTGTCTTTTAATATTGCTTATGATAATTTTATTATGTAATCACATCTTGCCTCATACTAAGTGAAAGTCACAATTATCACAGCAGATTATAATTAAATAATATATTACTTCAAATAAAAACTAATGAGAACACGTAACTTACATAAAAACGTTACCTTGGAAAGACACACTGGAAAATGTTTTACCTCCCGAGAATTTTATGTTCTTATTTAAATGCTAATGAAACAAAAGTCCTATTGAACTTAAATTGTATGTTTGTGCATATCTGGCTATATAACTTGCAGGGTCCTGTGAGACATAAAAATGTGGAGCCTCGGGGGCGCCTGGGTGGCTCAGTCGTTAAGCGTCTGCCTTTGGCTCAGGTCATGATCCCAGAGTCCTGGGATTGAGCCCCACATCAGGCTCCCTGCTCCGTGGGAAGCCTGCTTCTCCCTCTCCCACTCCCCCTGCTTGTGTTCCCTCTCTGGCTGTCTTTCTCTCTGTCAAATAAATAAAACCTTTAAAAAAAAAATGTGGAGCCTCGGGGCGCCTGGGTGGCTCAAAGCATCTGCCTTTGGCTCAGGTCACGTGGCTCAGTTGTTAAGCGACTGCCTTCGGCTCAGGTCGTGATCCCAGGGTCCTGAAATCGAGCCCTGCGTCAGGCTCCCTGCTCAGTGGGAGGCCTGCTTCTCCCTCTCCCACTCCCCCTGCTTGTGTTCCTGCTCTGTCTCTCTCTCTCTGTCAAATAAATAAATAAAATCTTTAAAAAAATGTGGAATCTCTTGTTCAAAAATTATTAAGAATTTCAATATGGTAACAGCACAACATTAACTCCAAGCATGGGACCCTTCTAAGAGCAGGGTTCTGAGTGCTCAGGTCACCTGCTCTGTATACACTTTTGCCCCCAACTGACCATATTTAGAACTGAAATTTCTCTAAAGGGAGTTCCTTTTTGCTTAAACTAGAAGGATATGAATAATTTAAAATTCATAATGTTTTGAAGATCTTGTTCAATGGACCTATGAGACAATCAAGAAGAAAATTAAGCCTATAAGAATGTGGACTTTGCAGGTGCACCTGGCTGGCTCAGTCAGAGAAGCGTGCAACTCTTGATCTCAAGGTCATGAGTTCGAGCCCCATGTTGGGTGTAGAAACTACTTAAAAAAATAAAATCTTTAAAAAAAAAAAAAGAATGTGGACTTGGCAGTCAATTCAAGGCCTGTTTTCATGGCTGCCTGGTGGGTTTATTGGTTGGCTTTAGGGATCCACAAACTCCCTCTAATTATAATCAAAATTGAGCGTGTACATGTGTGTGTATGTGTGTGTGTTTACATGTGCATTTTTTAGAGGAGAGCTTTCATCCAATTCTCAAAGGGATCAACAACCCTAAAAGACTTACAAACCACTGTTCTACGAAATTATTTCTCTCTTTTTTTTTTTTTAAAGATTTTATTTATTTATTTGACAGAGAAAGACACAGTGAGAGAGGGAACATAAGCAGGGGGAGTGGGAGAGGGAGAAGCAGACTCCCTGCCAAGCAGGGAGCCCGATGCGGGACTCGATCCAGGGACTCCAGGATCATGACCTGAGCCGAAGGCAGTCGCTTAACCAACTGAGCCACCCAGGCGCCCCGAAATTATTTCTCTTCATTTTGATGTTATCTCTATGGCTAAACATGTTTTGCTTAAAGAAACCTCTGCTGGTAACTGGTTAAAAAAAAAAAAAACTTTAAACAAAAGGGTTGGTGCAGATTTTTAAAACTATGTTTATTTTAAAATATAGAAAAAATATAAAAAGAGAAATATAAGGAATAAACAAGTACATCAGGATCCCAGTCAGAGAAATGAAATCTGCAAGGATCTACATTAAACCCTTATATCTTAGCTACTATCATCAGAAAACTTGAAAGATAGTAAAATTGATCTTTAATTACAATATTTATTATGTAATGGTATGTAATACTTACTGAACACTTACCATGTCTTAGGCACTGTTCCAATTATTAACTCACTCCATCCTCTTACCAACTTTATACTTCCCATTGTAGAAATGAGGAATCAAGCAAACAGAGGTTAAGAAATGACACACAATGGATGGTAGAGACAGGTCTTGAATTGGCCACAAAGTCAATATTCTTTTTAAGCTTCATTTTTTTCTTCATTATTTAGTAGGCCCACTTAGCAAGATATCAATACTTCATAGAACTTTCAATTAGGAGGTATCAAGATTAAAGAATTAGAGCACTGAAAATGTACCCTTCCAGAAAACTTTTTTCACTCAGCTTCCAGGACACGACTCCTCAGTGGGTCTCCTCTTGTCTCTGCCTGGCCACTCCTTCTTCAGTATTTGTGTGGGATTTTCCCCTTCTCCCTATCAGGCCTTGAACCTCTTCTCTCCATCTATACACCCTCCTTAGGCAAAACTAATCCGGTCCCATGACTTTAAATGCTGTCCATATGTTGATGACTTTCAAATTTGTATTTCCAGGTTGGGACACTCCCTTGAACTCTAGATTCATATATTCAGCGGCCTTCTCAACCTCTCCACTTGGAGTCTAATCAACATCTCAAACTTAGCCTGGCCAGAACAAACTGCGGATTCCTTCCTTCAAGACTCTCAGTCTCCTTAATTCGATAAATGGCAACCCCATTCTTCAGTTAGAACAAAAAAGCTTGGCGCCATCTGTGTCTCTTCTGCCTCCCTCACACCCCATATCAA
This sequence comes from Mirounga angustirostris, assembly GCF_029215605.1. Lineage (NCBI taxonomy): Eukaryota > Metazoa > Chordata > Mammalia > Carnivora > Phocidae > Mirounga > Mirounga angustirostris. Next base: position 139,099,053 of record NW_026991714.1, read on the forward strand.
ATCTATTGGCAAATGAGGTCAATTTAACCTTCAGAATATGTCCAGATGAACAGAAAGCAAAATCCATGTACTTTCTTAACCCAGACCACCATTATCTCTGTTATCTGGATTATGGCAAAGTCTCTGTGATGGGCATGAGAATATGCCTCTCAGAGCTCCCAGTGTGGAAGGATAATTGACTGGTGGTCCCATCCATCACTGAGTTCACATGGAGGCCACACGTCCCACGGACTGCTTCCAGCTTCTGGCTGATTAGGAATACTGGGACAGGTCCATTCCTGGGAGACGAGTGCTTTGCTGGTGGGTGACTTTGGCTCAAGGACTCTCTGTTGGCCTTAAGACATTTCATAGAATTGCACTGTAGTTTCAGGCTGCTCCATCTGACCTTCCTGCCCCCCATTCTGTCCCTTATCTGGGTCAGACCTACATTGCAGTCTGAGGGCTCTTAACATCTATTCTGGCCCCTTTCCATGTGCCCTCTCAGGTGTTCCTCTTAATGAATCTCTCACACATCTAATCCCAACATGGCTTCTCAGAGGACTCAGACTAGCACAGTCTGTTCATTGGTCTTCCTGCTTCCACAATTACACTCCTACAGTCTCTATACAGCAGCCAGAAGGGATCAGGTGAAAACCAAACTCTTTACCTCTGGCTCTGGGTTCTACACGATCTGGCCCTTGCTCTACCCATAGATCTCGTCTCCCTTCTGCTGACTCTGCTTCGACCTCACAAATCTCCTGGCTATTCTTAACCCTTTAGGTATGGTTTGTTTGCCCTTGCACTTGTCTTTCCATCTGGAATGTTTGTGCCCCAGACATGTACATATCTTGATCCTTCTCCTCATTCAGGTCTGTCACTCTCTATCCTCTTATCCTGCTTTATTTTTTCTTCATGGCGTTTACTCACCATTTGACATATTAGGTATCTATTTTGTTCATTTGCTTGTTGACTCCTTCTCCCCACTACAACACAAGTGCCATGAAAACAAAGACTTTGTGGGGCGCCTGGGTGGCTCAGTCGGTTAAGCGACTGCCTTTGGCTCAGGTCATGATCCTGGAGTCCCGGGATCGAGTCCCGCATCGGGCTCCCTGCTCGGTAGGGAGTCTGCTTCTCCTTCTGACCCTCCCCCCTCTCATGTGCTCTCTCTCATTCTCTCTCTCAAATAAATAAATAAAGTCTTTAAAAAAACAAACAAACAAAGACTTTGTATTCACTCCCATATCCCCAACACAGATAAAAGTGTCTGGCACATAAGTACTTAATACATTTTGTTGAATGAATAATGATTTTTTTTAGAAGGCAGGCAGGGGCAGAGGGAGAGGGAGAGAGAGAATCTTAAGCACACTCCATGCCCAGTGTGGAGCCTGACATGTGGCTCGATCTCACAACCCTAAGATCATGACCTGAACTGAAATCAAGAGTCAGAAGCTTAACTGACTCAGCCACCCAGCTGCCCTTGAATAATAAATTCTTACTAAAAATCACGTATAGGGTCATAAAAGTCAAAGGAATTTACAAAGCTTAAGTTTGATTAGGAACATCGGAATTTTCTGAAGAATGAAAACACAACTAGAAAAATTAGTACCATAAGTAATTAAGGACATACATTTTTGTTTTCTTTTTTTGCTGATTATTAAAAAAACGCAAATTTTTTTAAAAAACAAAACTCACATTTATCACTAATCTATTTAACATAAAATATGAAGTAGTATTTTATTGCAAGTAAGCTCGTCACACTTAATTAGCTGGATTATAACCAGGAAAGTGCTAAAATATCAAGGGAGTAAAAGCTGTCTTTCTATGACTTTTGAGAGAGTAAGTGATACCAAGGAATAGTTAGAAATCTATTTTTTTTTTCAAGCTTAGAGAGAAAAATATATAGGAAAAATTCAAGAATCTCCCTAATGCTGGGAATATATGACAGCAAATTATCTTACTGACTGTAATGGGAAGTAACTGGAAATATATCTGAATTTCTGTGAGATTTAGTGAAATTGGAATCTTGAACACACTTGAGATTAATTAAAAAAAAAAAACCCATGTTGTCATGAAACTCAAACCTACTTTCCTACTTTTCCCCTGTTTTTCTCCTTTTCCTCTGCTTTTCTAGCTGTATTCTTAAAGGAAAAATAAAATCAAAACATTATTTAATCACACTTAGAAAATCTGAGTCCCAAACTGTAAGTCAACAGATCACGCAAAATTTCTCTGACATAATCGTTATGTGCATCCAAATGGCAGACTCCATGGCATGGAAGCGGAAGCCACAAAGTGCCTTTTTTGCAATCTGCCCTTCTCTGAATATTACATTTAGAGACGACAGACAGAAATGCAGACGTAGATCCTGCCATTGATTCACTGTAGGGAAGGTCAGAATTCTTGAAGTATTTAAATGATAGAACTACTATCAGGACTCTATGCCATCTTTGTCAAGTGATTAAAAGAAGCCAAGTAGAAATTTCAGTTCTGGTCTTACCACTCAGCTATTGCACACACTTGAATTAGTCCTCTCAATCCTTCCAGAAATAATGGCAAAAAGATGTAAGCATGTTTTAGAAATGCTTATGTATTATTATGGGGACAAAGAAAATTTTTACCTTACTGAATTTTATTCTGCATTCCATGAGGAAGCATGATCCAGTTTTCTTTCTTTTCCTTCCTTCCTTCCTTTCTTTCTTCCTTCCTCCCTCCCTCCCTCCCTCCCTCCCTCCCTCCCTCCCTCTCTCTCTCTCTCTCTCTCTCTCTTTCTTTCTTTCTTTCATTGATGAAAAAGCAAAACTGTGATCCACTGAACCTTTTTTAGGTAGTGCATGTGTTCAGTACAAAAGAAGTCCAAGATATATCAGAATACAGCATATCTAACAGAATATTGAGTTGAGAGCCTGCAGCCCTCTGTTCTCATTTTAAGTTGGACACTAGCTTTCTGACTATTAGTAAGTTTCAAAAAGTCTCAGAATTATTGATCTATTGTTAACAAATTATCTCCCAGGTTCTGGGAGTGGGTTCAGGGGTGGCTTAACTGCTTCTGGCTCAGGGATCCACATGAGCTTGCAACCAAGATGGCAGCTAGAGCTGCAGTCATCTGACAACTCACCTGGAGCTAGAGGCTCTGCTTCTAGGCTTGCTCGCATGTCCAATGGCAAGAGGCTCCAGTTCCTCTCCACGTGGGCTCCTCCATGGGCTTGCTCATGAGATGGCAGCTGACTTCCTCCAAAGTGAGTGATCCAAGAGTGAGAGAGTAACAAGGCAGGTGCTGTGATATCCTTTGTCACCTAAACTCAGAAACAATTACCATCAATTCTGCTGTATTCTACCGCTCACATAAGCTGACCTTGATGCACTATGGGAGAGGGAACGACACAAGGGTGTAAATAGCAGAAGATGGGAATCACTGGGGAACATCTTGAAGGCTGCCTTCCACACTCTCTGACCTCATTTTCCTCATCTATAGAATGAGGTCTTTTAACTAGATGACCTTTAAGGCTGGGACCTCCTCTCTCCCCAGTGCCACTTCCAGACCTTGATTTTCACTCTCACGTAGAAAATCCTGTTCCTATCACTCAGCCATCAAAAAGAATGAAATTTTGCCATTTGCAATGATGTGAATGGAACTAGAGGGTATTATGCTGAGCTAAGTCAGTCAGAGAAAGACAAATACCATATGATTTCACTCATCTGTGCGATTTAAGAAACAAAACAGATGAACATAGGGGAAGGGAAGGAAAAATAAAATAAGATGAAAACAGAGAGGGAGGCAAACCATAAGAGACTCTTAACTACAGGAAACAAACTGAAGGTTGCTGGAGGGGAGGTCGGTGGGGGATAGGGTAATTAGGTAATGGGCATTAAGGAGGGCACTTGATGTAATGAGCACTTGGTGTTACATGCAACAGATGAATCACCAAATTCTATCTGTGAAACTAATAATAAAGTAAAATAGAAAGGAAATCCTATTCCTCTTAGCTTTAAGCTGTACCAACCTCCACCCATCCATGTTGCTCTCATTTCTAGACTTCCTGGTCACCATCCTTCATCTATGTAACTTAGCACCTGACCTACAGTTGTCCTTTTCACTCCAAGTCCTGCCATTATTCTAAGACTTCCATGTCCTCATGGGTGACCCATCTGTTACCATGGCCTTCAAATTACTTAACCTCCTCATCTCCAATGCCCTTCCCAGCCATTTCATTTCAGAACCCATTCCATACTAATACCCTGAATTTGTCATCACCAAAACTGTTCAACTTTGTAAACAATAAATGCAATCACCTTACTCTCTCACTATAACTTCCTGTTTTTCTGATTCTCTAATCAATCGTCCCAAGATGGGTCCCCAGACCTGGATGGAACTTTCAGGAAACTGTGATATCTACTTTCTCTGTATCAGATCTCTCTTGTCTTCACTTCATATTGGATTTTAAAGTCCATCACTTGAAGAACCACTCTCTGGAGAGATTCCTCACCTCCTTTGTCTCATGATCTTTCTTTCACATCTGCCTGGGAAAGCCTTAGTCCTGATTGCTTTCAACTGACTATCTTATACCTTCTCTATCACCTACAACCAGGCAACTGAAGGCTGCTGGAGAAAAATCACATGACTGTTGGCTAGATAGATGGTCCTCACATTCACACAGGCTTCCATAGCTGTCCACCAGTTTCATAGTCAAGGTCCCCTAGTCAGCACTCTCTTCCAGTCCCAGAGAGACTGTTTCGAATACTCCCCACCTTCCTCAAAACTCCATATCTGCCCCTGCCACCTCTTCCTTCATCCTCATTTGCTCTTTTACTTTCCAAAGAAAATAAAATCCATTAGCTGAGACTCTTTGTATCCAAACCCGTTCTTTCCTCCTTTCCTCTTACAATGAAAGAAGAGCTTCACTTCTGATCTGGTCTGCCTCTGCCTAAAATTCCATTCCCTCTCACCTCCTCAGAAATGCTGACATTTTTTTTAACCCAGTGCAATCTCACGTCCACCTTCCCATCTTCCCTGAAGTAGTCCCTTGTTTTATTCTGTTGCCTTCTTCTTTTGTCTAAAACTACTGTCCACTATGATACCACTAGCCCCATGTAGCTGTTTTGCACTTGAAATACAGCTAGTCCCAAATGATAAATCCTCACCAGGCTTCAAAAACTTAGTATTTAAAGAAAAAAATGTAAATTATCTCTTTTATCACTTTCCATATTGATTGCATATTGAATGTATAGCTTTCTGGAGGGCAGAACAGGATAGCTAGATTGGCCTCTAATTCCTAAATATTCTATTCTGTGACCTGGCATTATGAAGTTATCTGGTCCACTTTATCTGAATGACATAACACATTTTCCTCTGTATATATACAAAGTTAAATTCCTCACAATGTTGAGCCCATTATAAAAAAATGCTATCTCTATTCATGAAGTAAAAGAAATTAGTTATCTGTTACTTTAATATTAACTGTATTCATAAAGTAGATAACTATGTAATGACTATTTTTTTCCAGGAAAGTTAAATGTGACTATTTTCTCCTTTATCTCCTTTATATAATAATATACTATGATATGCTATATTACATTCAGTGTATATTCTCATACACTATACTATGTGTGGTATTTATATGTAAGATTAATAATGCTGCAGATGCTATTCATACTTGAATATAGGAGTTTTTTGAATTTTAGCCCACTGGAGCCCATTCCAGATCTCTGACCTCAGAACAATAAGATAATAATTTTTTATTGTTTTAAGCTACGAGGTTTGTAGTAAATTGTTAAAGCAGGAATAAGAAACTTATACACTAATTTTAGACAATAAAGTCCTTTTAAAAAAAAATGCTATATTATTACATAGTTTCTGTGGACCAGGAGTTGGCATAGGTTTAGACTGGTCCTCTGCTCAGGGTTTTACACAGAGTGCAATCCAGGCATGCGCCTAGCTATGCTTTCTTGCTGGTTATCGGTCAGGGGCTGCTCTCAGCTGCTAGAGGCCCCCAAAGTTCTTTGCCAGATGACCCTCTCACAAATGGCTATTTGATTCTTCAAGGCTAGCATGAGAATCATTCTGACCTCCAAACGCTGCTTTTATTTTATTTTTTTCATCACAATAAGTCCACTCTTTAATCCCCATCACCTATTTCATCCACCCCCAAACACATATCTCCCCTCTGGTAACCATCAGTTTGTTCTCTATAGTTGTAAGTTTGTTTCTTGGTTTGTCTCTTTTTTTTCCTTTACTCATCTGTTTTGTTTCTTAAATTCCATGTATGAATAGGATCATACGGTATTTGTCTTTCTCTGACTTATTTCGCTTAGCATTATACTCTCTAGCTCTATCTATGTCATTGCAAATTGTAAGATTTCATTCTTTTTTATGGCTGAATAAGATTCCACTGTGTATATATACACCACATCTTCTTTATCTATTCATCTATCAAGGGACACTTGGGCTGCATCCATAGTTTGGCTATTATAAATAATGCTGTTATACATATAGAGGTGCATGTATCCCTTTGAATTAGTGTTTTGTATTTTTTTGGGTAAACACCCAGTAGTTCAATTACTGGGTTAGAGGGTAGTTCTATTTTTAATTTTTTGAGGAAATTCCATACCGTTTTCCACAGTGGCTGCACCAGTTTGCATTCCCACCTACAGTGCAAGAGAGTTCCTTTTTCTCCACATCCCTACCAACACTGGTTGTTTCTTGTGTTTTCGATTTTAGCCATTCTGACAGGTGTGAGGTGATATCTCATTGCAGTTTTAATTTTTTAGTTTCTACATCATTTATTTCTGCCCTAATCTTTATTATTTCCTTCCTTTGCTGGGTTTGGGTTTTGTTTATTCTTCTTTTTCTAGCTCCTTCAGGTGTAAGGTTAGGTTGATTAGTTGAGATTTTTCTTGCTTCTTGAGGTAGACTCTCAAGTCTTTTGACAGTTGTTACCTATCAATGAGTTTGTACATTATGTCTCTTGCTGAGCAGAAATACTTCATTTGATATGGTAAAATCCCTCAACGTTCCTCTTTACGGTTTGCCTTATGGAGTCTTGTTTAAGAAAATCTTCCCATTCTATAGTCTCTTACATTTTCTTCAATTTATTTATACAGATTTACCTTTCATTTTTACATCTGTAAACCATTTGGTATTTGTTTTTATATATATTGTGAAGAGACCTAGCATAAATTTTTTCCTTATAGCAATACAGATATTTTTCAATAGTCTAGACTGTTAAATTGGTTTATTAGTCTCTTCCTACATTATAACTGTGCTATTTTATTGCTTTGGCTTTACAATTGTTCTTTTTTTAATTGAGGTAAAATTCACATACCATAAAATCAAACATTTTAAAGTGAACAATTCAGTGGCATTCAGTACATTCACAGTGTTATGCAACCACCACCCCTATCTAGTTGCATAAGTTTACAGTTGCTTTTAATATTTGGTAGGATATGTTCAACTTTGCCTCAGTTTCCTCATCATTAAACAAAGACAACAATGTAACGTAACTCAGAGTGGTTATTAATATTTTTTTAAAACAGTATATATTAAGTCCTTAGAATAGTGGTTGGTAGGAGCACCTGGGTGGTGCAGTTGGTTAAGCGGCCCGACTGTTGGTTTTGGCTCAAGCCATGATCTCAAGGTCGTGAGATTGAGCCCCACATTGGGCTCCATGCTCGGTGCAGAGTCTGCTTAAGACTCTCTCCCTCTGCCCCTTCCCCCATGTGCTCTCTCTCTCTCTCTCTAAAATAAATAAATAAATCTTTAAAAATAAAAGAATAGTGCTTGGTCTTAGCTAGTATAAATATTATTATATCATAGTATTGCATTATGGTAAACAAACAAACACACACACACAGGCCAGGATGATTGATGTTAACATCTTTGCAGGTACCTCTGCCTCTTCCCAGACTCTGTATCTTGATGAGCACTGGGCTTATTTCTTCAACCTCTTCTCTACCCTATCTACATTCATCCCATTGGTGATTGTAACCAGATTCATGTTCTTAAATTTTCATGTAATCCTTGACCTCCCCACTGAGCTCTACACTGGTATATCCAATTGCCTATTCAGCATCTCCACTTGGATGTCTACTAGACATCTTATAGATTGAAAGCAGAACTCTTGATTCCCCCCTCTGAAAGTTCACTTCTCCCTGAGTATTTTTCATATTTAAAAATGACACCATCATTACAGTCATTCAGGCCAAAACCTTGGTGTCCTCCTTGATCTTGCTCTTCCCTCATTCATATCAAATTTTTCAGCAAATCTTGTCTGCTTTACCTGTGAAATGTATCTAGAGTCCAACTACTTCTCAACATTTCCTCCACCAACAAGCCACCATTGCCTCCTACTGGAATAACATGAGTCTCCCATCTGGACTCCCTGCTTCTATTCTTGCTTTCCCTTTATTTTCCACATAGTTACAGTCAGAGTGATCTTTTTAAAAATGTAAATTGAACATTTCTGTTCAAAACCATCAAATAGTTTCCAGTTTCACTCAAAATAAAATCCCAAATCCCTATGCCTTTGCCCCCCTGGTGAGATCCTCTGGCACTTGGTCTAATTGAGACAACCATAACCTAGCAGGTGTTTTGGAAATTCATGGAGGACTATAGCAGGGAACAGTACTAGATATCCTGCAATATACGGGATATTCCCATAAAAGAAAGAATTGTCTCTTGCTCTATAGGATTCTTGAATTTCTGGCTGGATATTGATGTAGGTGAAAAACCCATTTACTATTAGTTGAGAATTTAATATGTAACACAATGTCCAGGAAAGCACTACTCTGTAAATTAAGGGGAAGTGGCACACTATTTTGTTTGGAACATTACCAACAACTGCTCACCACTTTGAAATCACATTATTCTTGGCAACACCATTGGCTATTTGCATTATTTGTATAACACACCTGAAGAAATTGATAGCTATCATCTTCATGCTGATTCCACATGTAGATATAAACATCTTTTATCCTCCTCTATTGTAATTGAGTCTCTGCATTTATATGTTAAAACACACATAATTCTATTAAATTTGGCCCAAATCCACCCTCCTTAACTCCACTTTCTGGTGTAGGTCTAGAAAAGGGAAACTGTTATTTCCCTTTACCAGGTAACGCTGTGCTCACTTGTGCCAGCAGGGGGTGCTAGAGGGAGGGTATGAGGCAGAAGAAGAAAAGCACCTCTTCTGTCCTGTGTGGTTCCTGCCATTGTGACTTCAACAACACTACTTTCCTCTGCTAATGGCAATTGGCTCCAGTCTTTAGCTTCTTTGGCACTTCCAAATGAGCCTTAAGGTGCCCCCCTTGCAGTACTAGTATGAGCAGGACAGCACCTCTTTTCTCAGGGGACTAAGCCTTAGGTCTATGGGGTCCCTCTTCCAAGCCTCTAGTTTCTGAAAACACCAACCTCTGCTCTTTGTTCCTCTGGCAGGTTATTATATATGGGCCTCAATGTTTGCTTTTTTAGTCCTTCAAGCTCCACTGCAACACATTTCTTATATTATTTTTTTAAGCTTTTATTTTATTTGACAGAGAGAGACAGCGAGAGAGGGAACACAAGCAGGGGGAGTGGGAGAGGGAGAAGCAGGCTTCCTGCAGACAGGGGCCCCGATGCGGGGCTCGATCCCAGGACCCTGAGATCATGACATGAGCCGAAGGTAGCCACTTAAGCGACTGAGCCACCCAGGCGCCCCAAGCCTCCCACTCCTCATATCAGCTCTGGTCATGATCTCGGAGTCGTGAGATCGAGCTCTGTGTCAGGCTCCGTGCTCGGGAGGAGTCTGCTTGAGATTCTCTCTCCCTCTCCCTCCGCGCCCCTCCCCCGCCCCCCGCACACATGCTCGCTCGCTCTCTCTCTCTCAAATAAATAAATTTTAAAAAATTCCTCTGCTGAGATGACTGCTGTGGTTTCTGTTTTCCTGACTTCATTCTAATGAGTACTTGGTGCCAGAGTGGTTCTGGGAAACAGACCCTTGAAGATGGGATTTGGGATTGTTTGGTTATATCCTTAACTTTGCAATCACCTGAGCTCTTTGCTAATAGAAAATTGTTATCTGGTTATCTGTGGCCATATAAGGCATCATGGTTACCTAAAGTGTCACCTGTAGTTGATTGTGCCTACTGAAACAAGTGGTCTGGGGGACCAAGTGGTGGCTGCACTTGGTGATGAGTTATGGTAATAATGATGACTACAAGAACTGTGGGGTCAATGGCTGCTTCTGACCATGCTGGAGAGCTTATGGAAAGGGAAGAACAAGATCAGGGTTTTAAACTTTCATCTCAGGTCACAGCCAAGGGACTAGAGAGTATCTATGGCAGCCCTAAGATAATCTACTATTTCTCAGAGCGGCAGGGTCAAACTTACTGAAAATCATATCCAAAATTTAGTTGTCTGAGTTGTAAAGTAATAATTTAAGTTGAATTCACAGACTATGCATGTCTCTTATGTTAAACTTATGGCATTAAGAAGGAGTAGGCTTGAATGGGACCTCTGATGGAATTGAACAAAGATGAGAATTTGAACTCCCAGGTCTCTCTGAGCCCCCTCTTGCCAGCATAGCCTGCTCTCCTGTGTCTGAGGAGACTAGATTCACTTAAAGATCTCCTGTAACCTCACTTTAGGGAAGTCGCCTTGCAAAGACATGCCAATCATTCTCAAGACGCACCCTGACCATCCCTGAATGACTCTAAACTCAAAAGTAGAGTCCACTTGGCACACTCCAAGGAGATGAACACAAAGTTTGGCCTAGGACGACATAGCTATACTCTCAAAGAATTTCCAGATTTTTCTAACAAACAGAAAGATAAAAACTTATATATAAAGACTAAAATGTTGGAAATGGATTGAAGAGTATTACTCCAAGGAGGAAAGAATACAAAATAGGATCAGGGCAAATGTACTGATATAAATGCCCTTGAAAGAGATTCCGGAGATAATGTGTAAACTAGCAAACTTACCAGCTTCCCACCACACTGCCGGAACTGCTTGATGGCCTGATGATTTCAAGGCAGAAAAATCAAAACCCTTTATTACTGTTTAAGTCAAATGCAGGACTAAGATTATTACCTGACAGATGCTGTTTAACAGCTCCAAACTTCAGGCTGAGGTCCTTACTTTTTTTTTTTTTTAAAGATTTTATTTATTTATTCATGAGAGACAGAGAGAGAGACAGAGGCAGAGGGAGAAGCAGGCTCCCAAGGAGCAGGGAGTCCGATGCGGGACTCGATCCCAGGACCCTGGGATCATGACCTGAGCCGAAGGCAGACGCTTAACCGACTGAGCCACCCAGGCGTCCCTGAGGTCCTTACTTTAAAAGGGACTTTTCTTAGGAAGACTTGTTTCACAGTTAAAGTCAGCGTTGTTAGTAGCAGACCTACTACTTCTATTATCCTTACCACGGCTCCTTCCACAGTGTCAGCACCGAGCCAACGGTTCATAGTGTAGATCCCACTTTTTCAGTTCACACTTGTCAAGTCAGTTCCTACAACTGCAGTTCTGATTAATCCACAAATGGATTAATCCACAATGTATGGGGACCCAAAACATTCTCATCACCACCAACATGGTTTCATGACAGCATGCAATGAATGAGCCAGACTCATTTGAAGAGAAAACAAGATGATGACCACTATAATACCATGTAAAAGAAATATAATCTAGCCTTGATGCATTTCCGGGTAATGAAATGAAGCACTCTAGACCCTCTCAAGTTGCATCTTAGAAACTTTAATGAAATTGCAAAAACCTATGAAATTGGTTTTATAGAGCATGAGTGGGGGGAAATAGGAGGATGATAAGGGAAGGAAAAATAACACTCCTTTAAATACCATTTTATATAGGTCTATATCAGTCAGGATTCAGTCAGAGATCCAGAACCATTAGGATCTCTCTCTCTCTCTCTCACACACACACACACAGATTTGTTACAAGGATTAGACCTTATGCTGTGGTGGGAGCTGATAAAAACAGTCTGTGTAAGGCTTTGTATCTGATGTTAGACCTTGAAATCTGCAGGCTGGCAGTTGAGAAGAGGGGTTGTCAAATGGTGACTGGAGTCTGTGTCAGTCTCACTGTCTCCAGCTTTAATGATGTGGGTATCATGCAGGAGAAGCTGACGCCCTGTGTCCCAGAGATAAGTGCACATCTGCAGGAGGAGTCAGAGAGCTGAGGGAAGATCCAGGGGAAGGTGAAGCAGCTGTGGGCTGCCTGCCCACACCACACCAAGGAGGTGAGTCAGCAGACAAACAACAATGTGCATGAGCTGCAGAAGCACCCAGAGACCCTTACCCAATCTTCTGAGCGTAAAAAGATTACATGTCTGCTGCTGCATGTTTGTGCTGCACATCTCACACAAAAATGTCTCTTGTGGCACACCCTAGCTGGAAACATATAGGGGAGGGAATTATGGGAGATGTAGTTCAGCCCAACCTATTCGACACACTACAAAGCCTCTGCAGTCGATGGATTCCCTGTCAACTTGGCACACATACACATCTCTTTAAATTCACTTAATTTCCAAATGAAGGCAATTAAAAGGTCAAGTTTCCACCTAATACGTACAATTATCCCATATATAACTAAAACCACATTAATCATATTCCCAAAAGAGGCTATGAAATCTCTTTCTCATCTTTGGGTGATGTTCATTCCTCTTTGAGCTAATTTATACTCTCTCTTTTGTACCCTATAATTTAACTACTGAGATGATAGGGGAATAAGAAGGGGAAGAAAACAGGTTTTTGGTATATATATAAAAAAACATAAATATAAACATATTCATATAAAATAAGAATTACTCATAACGGCTTTAGCCCTTATTTCTGCAACTGGTCATATGGTCATAACTTGTATATATACCACCTTCTACTACTAGTTTCATATTCCCCTTACCCTCAGCCAGTGCCTCAGCTGGGTGGTTTTTTTGGTGACTCAAATGTTTGTTCCAGGAGAGTCTGGGACATTAGCCATACAGCCTAAATTGGGTTGTTGTAGTTTTCCATTCACTGTGATCATAGGACCTGGAAGCAAGACTAAGAAGCAGCCCAGGGGACATCCTGCATTCTAGACATACTCCTCCTTGCTCCCACTGAGTAGTAGCAATCCAACTCTCCTTGATGTCCTCCATGATGAAAACAGTGCAGTGGAATCAAGCTGCCACAGGAAGCTGACTTATGCCCTTAGGGAATGGTTCCACATCGGGTGCTCAGTTGGTCTCTGCAGTTGGCAGGTAGGACACTCAACAGTGGCTTTGTTGTATTCGTCTTGGTGAGTGGAAGTCCATGTTTCTTATCCCATGCTTAACCTCCCATCCTTGCTGAGGTGGCTATCTTGTGAGCCCACTGGGCAATGATGATAAGAGTGGTTGGGGAAGGAGGCTGATAGACATCCACAAAATGGGTCATCTTATCCAGCTGATTAAAATTCTGTACGTAGGTTGCCCTCTGAAGAGCATTTACATGGGATGCAAATATATTTATACTCTGTTCCCACTCAGAGGGCTCTATCCACATACTTCTTCTTCAGACCTCCTTGTCACCAATCTTCCAGTCACGTCTTTCCAAGTTCCTGACCATACAGCCAAACCATTAACCATACATATCTCAGGAATCAGTGGATACCCATATCTCTGGCTACCTCCACTTTCAGGAAAAGCAAACAACCTGGTGCACTGTTGCACATTCTGCTCCCCAGAGGCTTCTCTTCCCTGTTTTGCAGGGTCATCTTGGAACGGGGCCATAGTGCTGTCCACATCCAGGTGCTACCAGTAGATCATGCAAAACCATCTGGAAACCAAACCAGAATTTTTTTTTCCTTAGCAAACTGGTCAGAGAATTCTTCATGAGGCCACAAGTGATAACCAGGGGAAAAATTGCTGTATAAGTAGGGCCATGGTCATCTGGACCACTTCCTTATGCAACTTACTTGCATCTCCAGAATCTTCTTGAGCCCAGTCTCGTATATATGAAGTGCGGCTGGGCATGCCTGACTTAAATGGATGACTTTATGAGTCACACAACACCAGGTCATTAAGCACAGCTTAGGTCTCATGGTAATGTGGTGGTCCACTGTCAAGCATTCAGTGTACATTAAGGCCACATGGTAAGTAAGAAGCTGCTTTAAAAAAAAAAAAAGCAAGTTTTATATATAGAATTTTATATGGCTTTGCTCCAAAATCCTGAGAGTCTGTACTGCAGCTCTTGTTTAAGAGGTTTCCAGGTGCTCCAGACAGTAACGCTATCTTCCCCTCAACACGTCATACACCGTTGAGTCTGCTGGGTCATAGGGACCAAGTGGCAGGCCAGCGTATACCACAGCCTGAACCTGCTACAAAACCTTCTATTGTTTGGAGACCCACTCAAAATTGGCAGCTTTTTGGGTCATTTAGTAAATGGGTCAGACTAGTGGACAAAAATGAGCTATATATTGCTTCCAAATTCCAAAGGGGTCTACTAGGTCTTCTACCCTTTATTGGTGGTAGCATGGGGCCAGATGTCACAACTTGTTCTTCACATGGAAAAGATATCTTGACGTGCCCCAGACCTCTGAATGCCTAGAAGTGTCTCCAAGATGGCAAGCCTCTACATTTTTGTGGGCCTTCTTTACCCCTCCTGGCCCATATGTCTCTTAATAACATGCATAAAGATGTTAATACTTCCCACTCAGCAATCAGCAGAATATCATTAAGGTATTAGACTAGCATGAGGCAAAATTAATGTATGATGTTAGAAGTCAGAACAGCAAAGAGCCCATGGCAAGGGTTGGGGACTGGGAATGGGCATTAAGAGGCTCCTTCAGAATGCTCTTTCTTGATGTGAGTGCCCACTGTCCCTGCCATTCACTTTGTGATAATTCACTATGCTTTACACATACGAGTTTTCTGTGTTTATTATACTTCTATTAACATTTTTACATGAAGAAAGGGGGAAACCTTTGGGTTTCATAGCATTGAAAATTACTGCTTTCCATGATCTGACTCCTGGCCACCTCCCTAACTGCATATGCATTCAACTGCTTTCCTCAATCACCTACCTATTCCAGCCACGCTGCCTTCCTCACATACGCCAACGTCTTTCCCATCAGAAGGTATACGCACTTGCTGTTGTCACTGTCAGAAGTGTTCTCTCCTCGGCACAAAGCTAATTTCCTTGCTGTATTATGTGGCACCTCCTCAGAGAGGACTTCTTTGTCCACTTGATTTAAAATAAGACTTCCCCAAATCATCTTCTCTCCCCTTACTCTAGTTTACTCTTTATATAGTGGGTCTTTGTAACGTGTGTGTGTGTGTGTGTGTTGCTCAATAAAGATTTTATTACAGAATGAATATTGAGTCTTTAGAATTTCCTTAGGCTTCCTTTGTGTCTTGGTACATAATCAAATTTTGTGAATGTTCCATCTATGCTTGAAAATGTGGTATCTTTGATTGGTATAAATTTCTACATAACTTTTAGTTCAAGCTTGTTAATCATGTTATTCAAATGCCCTGTATCTTTTCTTATTTTCAGAGCTTGATGTATCTGTTCACGTTAGGGGTGAATTAAAACCTCCAAGTACTTGGGGCGCCTGGGTGGCTCAGTCGGCTAAGTGGCTGCCTTTGGCTCAGGTCATGATCCCAGGGTCCTGGGATCGAGCCCCGTGTCAGACTCTCTGCTCAGCAGGGAGCCTGCCTCTCCCTCTCCCTCTGCCCCTGCTGCCCCCCCTGCCTGTTCTCTCTCTCTGTCAAATAAATAAAATCTTAAAAAAAAAAACCCTCTAGGGGCACCTGGGTGGCTCAGTCGGTTAAGCGTCTGCCTTCGGCTCAGGTCATGATCCCAGGGTCCTGGGATCGAGCCCCACGTCGGGCTCCCTGCTCAGTGGAGAGTCTGCTTCTCCCTCTCCCTCTGTCTGCCTCTCTGCCTACTTGTGCTCTCTATCTCTCTGTCAAATAAATAAATAAAATCTTTAAAAAAAAACCCTCTAAGTACAATAGATTGTCACTTTATCTCTGTAGTTCTGTCAGCTATTGCTTTCTATATTTTGTGTCTATACCATATATTTTGTCTATATCAAGTATATTTACGAACATAAAAATTATGTCTTCTTGATCCACTATTATTTTGCCAATATGTTATATCTGTTTTTACCTCTTGTGGTGTTTTTCATCTTCATTCTATTTCGTCTATACTTGTTAACCTGGTTTTTCTTTGTTTCATATTTCTAAGGTACATCTTTTTCTATTCTTTATTAGAGCCTATCTTTACCCTTTTGTTTTAAACATGCCTTTTCTAGAAAATATGGTACTAGGTATTTTTAAAAATCCATTCTATGCATCTCTGGCTTTTAATTGGTGAGTTTAGTCCATTTCTGTTTATTATAATTAATACAAAAACCTATTTTGTTTTCTATTTTTCATGCTTCGATATATTTTTTACCATATTCCATTGGATTGAGCAAAATTTTTTGTATACTTTGCATTTTTATTTTTCTAGTGGCTATTCAGAATTAAACACTACATTTCCCAACCACCAGATGTGGTCATGTAAGTTCTGGCTGATGAAATGTTAGCAGAAGTGTGGAACTTTCAGAAAGAATTTGTTAAAAGGGAAGAAGCAGACCCTCTTCCCCTTGCTTCCTCCTGCTACTTTTCCCAAAATTGGAAACTGGACGTGTAGCACCTATGTGGGACCACAAAGTGATTTTGAGTATGGCAGTGATAGATGGTATACAGAAAGTTAAGAGTGTATCTCTATGATAATGTCCTAATACTAGTCCTGGCTACTGACCAGGCAAAATTCTTTCACCTGAAAGGGAAAGAAACTTTTTTAAGTCACTGTTATTTGGGATTTTTTTTGTCACGTGCAGCTGCTGGACCTAATATGGCATAGCTCAATTCCAGGAATTATTTCTTTTATTGTAATTAATCTCTTAGCCTATGAGATGAATGTGTATCTCCCTTGGTATACATCCAATTAATTTGTAGCACTTGGCCTTTCTGTCTGGACTTCTTCCACCCTAATTCCCACACACAGTGGGTTTCCTCAAAAGTAGAGCCTGAGATGAAGACTTGACTGTAAGTAGTTTACTTCAGATCCTGGGAAGTGAGGGTGTAGGGAGAATAAGAACGAAGGAACAAAGGCATAAGAGGGCTATTGAGGTCACTACTGTGGTCAGTAGGTACTTGATCCTACTGGGACCTCCCGAAAAGTGCTCAGAACACTTCCTAGAATTGTTTCCCACCACAGAGACAGGACACTGGAGTATTTACCCATTAGATTCCAAACCCTGTTGGCTAAGAGTTGTCCTCATGGGTTCAACTCCACCATGCTTTTGGAAGGAGCAGGCTCCCCATACAGAATTTTCAGGGGCAGAAATTCTAATGAGAGTAGCATGAGACTGAGATGAGAAGCTGTCACCATGAGGTGAGTCTGAACTTGCACAGAACTGCCCACCACAGCTGCAACCGCAATCAGAAATGGGCAAAGGGAATGTGGTAGCGGACACCAGTGGGACCTGCTATTCTGGCCAAGGAGTTTTCACAGTTGCTATGTAAGTTTCTGAAATCTATCGGCTTCCTCCTCGTTGCTATGGCAGCTGTAGAGCTGAGTTCCGGAAATGAAGTGTGTAGTCTATGCAAATTCACCATTTTATCTTGAACCAAACTCCCAATTTTAGAAACTCACTTCTCCCTGAGCTTTTTCACATGTTTTCCTATCTCTTTGACTGCTTTTTTCCAGTGAATTCCTCTTCCCTATTCTGGCCCTTAAATGCAAGGAGTCCTCATGTTTATATTCATTCTTTTTTCTTTCATTATACTATCTCACTGAACTATCTCCCTCATTTCCGCATCTCATTTACCACCTATAAGAGATAACTTTTCCAATCTTTATTTCTAGCCCAGATCTCTCTCCTGATTTCTAATTCAAATTTATCACCCCATACTAGACATGCTCACACAGATTCATCATACAGGTCAGCAAATCTAACATATTAAAATAAAAAGATCTTATCTTTCCATATCTCAGTTACAAGCAATCTCAGTCTTCACCTAACCTCATGCAAGCTAGAAACTCCACAACATCTTTGCTTTCTTCTTTTCTCATATTTAATCATTTACAAAAGTTGGGTTGCTCTCACCACATCTTTCAAGACTACTCTCTCCTTTCTATTCCCATAGTAATTAACCTTTATAATCTTGTCTGAGTTTTTTTTTTTTTAAGATTTTATTTATTTATTTGACAGAGAGAGACACAGCGAGAGAGGGAACACAAGCAGGGGGAGAGGCAGAGGAAGAAGCAGGCTTCCTGCTGAGCAGGGAACCCGATGTGGGGCTGGATCCCAGGACTCTGGGATCATGACCTGAGCTGAAGGCAGACGCTTAACGACTGAGCCACCCAGGTGCCCCTTGTCTGAGTTTTTAAAGAAGTACCAAAAATGGTTTCTTGCCTCTAGTTTCTCCCCTTGCCAAATAAAAGGCATAGTGTTTATACCAGTATATAATTTAATCAAGAAGTTTTACATGGTTTGTTATGAAAGCCCCTATCCTTCCTCCAAAACTCCCAATTTCCTGCTCCACAGAAGAATCTCTTTCAACACCTTGAGCAAACTCTTATTAACTTCCTTTCTTTAAATAATATGCCCGTAATTTCACTTCATGATATTTCTGTTCTAACCAATATCTAATGTTTCCTCATGACAGATGATAAGGATTTAGCTTCTCTCTCTCTCTCTCTCTCACACACACACACACGCCCCGCCCCCACTTCCACCACATATCCATCCTTTCATCTTCCCAATATAGTAGCAATAACATAACTTTAATTAGATCAGTGTTTACATTACTACAGTTATATAGACATATTTGTAGTCGAGCCATGTATGTATTATGATTACTTGTTCCTACAGAATATTTTATTTTCCTTGGTGTTCATAATGATCTCATTTTTTTCTTTGCTTAGTTTTCTTTGTATTTATCACTAGTTCAACCTCAGACTCTCCTATCTTGTAAATCTCCTTAAACACATAGATAATCCATCTGTAAGTTTTATCTTCTTGAGGACATCTCTTCTGACCTGTGCCAGTCTGGACTGGTTGGTTGGCTGTCCCAACTTGATGCATAGTTATCCTGGAATTCTGCTTCACCAACACCCTAGGAATTTCCTTCACCTCCTTCTGATGATGCGCCCTCTGATCTGATTCCTTTATCCCTTTTCCCTTTGGTTTACTCCCTGAGGTTTCATGGAGCATGTCTTCTGATAGCTTCTTGAGAGTGCAAGGTAGGAGAAATTTTCAATACCCTGCACAACTGAAATGATTTATTTTATATTCATACTTGACAATTTCTTAGTATAGAATTTTAGATTGAAATTATTTTCAGAATTGTAAAGGCATTGCCCCAGTGCCTTCTTAGTTCCCATGCTGTTGTAATTCTTAATTCTCTGTATGGACTTTTCTTTTTTTCTCTCGTTGGAAACTGTGTAGGATCTTCTCTAAACGCGGTGTTCTGAATTTCACAGTAACATCCACTAGAGTGAGTCTATTTTCATTCATAGTTCTGGCATTTAATTGAAAATTCATGTCTTTCAGATCTGTAAAATTATATTGAATTTTTAGTTCAATGATTTCCTCCCTCTGTTCACTCCAATTATTCAGATGTTGGATCCTGGATCAGCACTCTAATTTTTGAAAAACTTTCCCATTTTTCATCCCTATATCATTTTTGTCCTAGTCTCAGAGAAAATATTTCAAATTTATTTTCTATCCTTTTTACGTTGTTTTTCATTTCTGTTATCATATTCTTGATTTCTAAGATTTCCTTTTTGTACCCTAAATGCTTTTTAAAATAGCATACCATTCTTGTTTTAAAAGATGCTATATCTTTTATCTGAGAATATTAATGATTGTTTTTAAGTTTTCTTCTCCACCTCTTCCTATCAACTGCAATTAATTGTTCCTTCCAAGTTTCTTTTTTGTCCTGACTTTTCTTTTGGTCTCTATCATTAACTTTTTTCAAATTGTTGATGACCCAGACTCTCTGATCCCATTTAAGAGAGGTGCATGAAAAAACTCAGTGGACGCTCCAAGCATGCATACAAGCTTGTCAACTACAGGCTGCACTGTAGTGTTGTATGGGTTCCCTCTTCAGTACCTTTACGTCTTTTCTCTTAGACTAATCAGATTCTCCAGAGAGGACCCTACCTATCTTCTTGTGGGGGGAGGGAGGGTGGTGGTCAGCCTGATGCTTTCATTCTGGGGGCCAAGAAGAGGATGAGGGTTGGGGATGTGTTCAGTATACACAATTATCTACCTTCACTTTGATGTGATTTGAAGGTTGGGATTGAGAGCCAATGGCCAAGAAAGAATTCTTGAGATGTCTTCAGTGCAAAAAGATGGTTTTATTAAAGCACAGGGACAGGACCTGTGGGCAGAAAAGAGCTACACTGGGGTTGTGAGGTGGGGCTTTGGAGGTGGGGGAAGTAAAGACAAAGGGAGGTTTCCAAAAGGACTTTCATATACTAAAGGAGACTCACAGGATCCTGGAGGTCTACCTATTGTTAGGAAAAGGTCATTTATTACTGTTTAGTAAACCCTCAGTCATGAGACCCTTCAGATGTGTATCAGTGGGCCACATGCTTGGAGGATGATGGCTGTAACTTGGGGGTAGAGATAAAGGAAGTCTCCAAAGGAATTTTTGTATTTTAAAGAAGACTTACAGGATCCTCCAGGTCAGGCTAAGGTTGCCTTTTGCCCTTAGCAAAGTGTCAACATCAAGGCAGTTGAGCTCCCAGAGAAAGGTCGCTCTACAGGTTTCAAGGGCTTGCCAATGGGCTGTAGGCAGTAAGGAAATTTAATTTTTTCTTTTGCCTTTCATTCCCACATCAACTTTATCCTCCTCTTCCTTCCTGACAATATGAAGCCTCAGATCTTTCCTGGAATTAGTCTCTAATCTGAAACCAGGGTGGAGAAGGGGAAGTCAGCCAATCTTGTACCTCGGGGATGATCTATCTACTTCTAAACAAGCTTTCAATCCATCCTGCTATTTTCAGTCCCACTTTTACCTCTATTTCCAGAGGTACTCATTGCTACTGACTTCAAAGTCATTGAGAAGGTTCTGTAAATGTATTAATATATCACTTCGGATCTTAGTTTTCTTAATTGTTGCCTTAGGATTCAGCTTTCCTAAGGCACCATATCAGTTATTCCCTTTACCACTACTTTCCAATTCTCAAAATTTTGTTGCCATTTCCTCTCTTAATTTGCTTGTCCTTTTGGGCTTATACTCTGAGAAATCCCTTTACTGTAATTGTAGTAGCATTTAGGGAGGAAATGTTGCTAAATTCAATCTTATCTATTTAACCAGAAGTCTGCCAAACTTTGGAAGTAGGTATCATCTAACTCTCTGTCCTCATCCAAACTGAGTTTCAGTTTTATGGATTTTTCTGTGACCTTGCTGATTAAACTTTGTTCAGTAAAGGATTTAGCAAACTCATTCACTCTGAAGTGTAATGAATGATAGAATTTGATGTATTCTCTCTCAAGGGTATTTTAATTTTTAGTGGGGACTAAATTTCTTTTTTGACTTAAGTCAACAGAATAAAAAAATAAAGTGCTAAGTGAGGAATTTCAGGTTCTCATATCTAAGTGGCTTGGAGGCCAGGGAAGCTTGTATTATGCTTTCTCAAATCACACTTTGTTGTGGGAGGTCCAACCCTGCCCATGTGTCACTACAAACTTTCTAGGATGAGAAGAGTATCTGCTCAATTATAATTCTAGCCCAACTTGTATGTCTTGGAACCTAGATATCAGGGAGATGAATCATCTTCCTAAATATTGATATTAATCTTGAGCGAAACATTTTTTATGATGTTCATAATAAGTATACAAAGACGGGCATCATCAAATGCAAACAACTCTCAATAAGCCTGTGTTAAACAGACCCTCTTTTACAATTAGTGGTTGTAAGGCATTATGAAAATACAAAATGCCACATAAATGTATTTATTAGGTCAGGAAAATAATTATGGTTAATAATATGACTAACCACCTCAAGCTGTGTGCATGATAAAAAATATGTCCTCTTGGTTGAAGCAGACACAATTAGCCAGAATTTGGTAGGGCACATTTCAATTTTTAAGCAAACAACAGAGGGTGTCTCCAGCATTCTGGAGACTAGTACACAGAAAATTAAAGTCACATTTATTTACCTGCATTGCGAGGATATAAGCAACAGAAACAGAGGAGAAAAGAAGACAAAACTACAGACAGTTCCCAGTTTACAATGGTCTGACTTACGATTTTTTTGACTTTATGCTGGTGTGAGAGCGACAGGCATTGAGTAGACACCGTCCTTGGAACTGGATCTGTTCCCAGGCTAGTGATACGCCGAAGGGTGCTCTCACGATGCCCTGCGGCAGCAGCTTCCAAGGCTCCCCGTGGGCCGCTAGGGTAAACAACTGATGGACTTAAACTCATTGTCACTTTCAGTACAGTTTTCAATAAAGTACATGAGGTATTCAGCACCACTATGTAACAGGCTTTGTGTTAGATGATTCTGACCATCTGTATGTTAATGTTAAGTATTTGTCCTGAGCACATTTAGGTAGACAGGTAGACTAAGCTATGATGTTCTGTAGGTTAAGTGTATTAGATGCATTTCGACTTAAGATATTTTCAACTTATGGTGGAGGTATGGGGACATAACCCCACTGAAGGTCAGGGGAGATCTATAGTTAAAGTGTCCTCCTTGGGGCTCCTGGGTGGCTCAGTCGGTTGAGCATCTGCCTTCAGCTCAGGTCCTGAACCCAGGGTCCTGGGACGGAGCCCCGCACCCGGCTCTCTGCTCAGCAGGGAGTCTGCTTCTCCCTCTCCTTTTACCCCTGCTCCTGCTCTCTAATAAATAAATAAATACAATCCTTTTTTTTTTTTTTTTTTTAAGTGTCCTCCTTAAACCTTGACTTCTGGCTCTACCATTTTGTTAAATACTAGTATTACTACTAATAATAATGGTAATAACAAATGCCAATGTACTGCTTACTATGGACTGGACATGGTTAAAGTATTTTACATATGTTAATACATTTCCACACAACCTCTCACGGTAGGTGCTATTCTCCCCAATTTCACAGATGAAAAAACTAAAGCACAAAGAGATTAAAAAACTTGCCACGGTGAGGGGCAGAGGGATTTAAATTCAGACTACCCACCTCCAGAGACTAGCTCTTACCACTCCACACCGCTGCTACTTTTCTGCTTTTTTTCTGTTCAACAAACTCAATTACAAATCCGCATTTTCTTTTTTTTTCTTAATTATTTATTTATTTATTTATTCATGAAAGTCAGAGAGAGAGAGAGAAGCAGAGGCAGAGGGAGAAGCAGGCTCCCCGCCTAGCAGGGAACCCGATGCGGGACTCGATCCCAGCACCCTGGGATCATGACCTGAGCCGAAGGCAGACGCTTAACCATCTGAGCCACCCAGGCGCCCCAACAAATCCGTGTTTTCATCACCAGTTATGCAAAACTTACTCCACGCTCACCTTATCAAGAACTTAACGGTCCTTTTGATAAAATACCAATACTAGCAAAAACAAACACAAAGTTCTCCAGGATATGAACATTTTCATAACTTGTATCAACCCAACCTAAAATTTACCACGGCGCCCTGTGCTTCTTCAAAGTTTGGCGAATATACTGTTGCATAGTGTTTTTAAGAAGCCTCCGCCCAAGGACTTACAATGTAGCCCCACTCACCTGTCGTATGCATTTAGCAGAATCCCTCCAGATTCTTTCCCTCTCTGTTTTCCAGTATCATCTGATAAACAGAATAGAAAATACAATACTGAATGCCCTGCACCTATCAAACAAGTTACAAACTATTGACTGAACCATCTTACTATTTGTCCATTTGGGGCTTCCTGTTTTAATGGTGAATAATTAACAATTAATAATATATTTTGCAGTTAGCAAAGCCATTTCACCAACATTAATTGATTTGTTCTAATTCTTAGCATTTAAATGCACGGACCATTTTTGCCTTAGGAATACTGTACTGTTTCTTACGAGTCTCCCAAATCTGCCCTTAAAAGACGAACCTCGGAATATTATGTACAGATATGGCTACGTTTCCCTCCAACATCGGCCTGCTACTGCCCCCGCAGAAACAAAACTGGGAAGCTGGCTGAATTTTTCAGACGTGAGACGACCGTGTCCGAGGCGCGCGCGAGCAGGGAGAGGGCGGCGCCCGCACCCCTCGGGTTCCCGCCCCCCGCCGGCTGCGGCCTCTCGGCGCCGCTTCTCCCGCCCCCGCGGCGTCCAGCCGCCCCGCCGCTGGGCAGGCCAGGTCGGGGCCTCCGCGGGCCGCGGCGGCGCCCCCTGCAGGCCGCGGCGGGCAGAGCGGGCGGAAGGAACCCGAGCCGGGCTGCCACCGTGTCCGAACCGGAGCCTCAGCCGCCGCCGGAGCGTCGCGGGGTCCCGAGTCCGAGCCGAACGCCCTCCTCGCCGCCCGCCGCGTCCCAGCGCCCGCCGGAGCCGCCGCGCCGCCCGCGCACCCCCGAGGCGGCCGCGCCCGAGCCCGCCTCGGCCCTCTGCCCGTCCTCCCCGCCCCGCACCGGCCTTCACTCTGGAGCCGCCCCGGCAGCCGCAGCAGGGGCGGCGGCGGCGGATCGAGGAGCTCTCCAGGTCGTCCCGGGAGAGGCTGCTGCAGTCCCGGGACAAGATGTTCTCCAAGTTCACCTCCATCCTGCAGCACGCCGTGGAGGCGGTAAGGCCGCGGGCAGCGGGTTCACGACAGGCCGGGGATGCGGCGGCCTGCGTTCCCGGCGGCCTCGGCCTGGGCCCCGGCGGCCCGGTTCCCGCGGAGGGGCGAGGCCGGGGCGGGCGCTCCGGGGCCTCGGGCCTGGCTCGGAGCAGGCCCCCTCCTCGCCGTCCCGCCCCGGGCCGCCGCGGGCCCCTGTGCGTCCGCGGGAGGGTGGGCGGGGGTGCCCCGGCGGCACAGGCGCTCCGGGCCGGGGCGGGCGTCGCCTGACTCCCGGAGGGGGACGGTGGTCGGGAGCACCTGGCGGGGCCGCAGGGCGCACCCCCGGCCTCCCGGACCGTTAAGCTGCTCCGGATAAAAGGTGGCCGGCGTGGAGCAGGACAAAAGAAATGGCCAGACTTGGCTGCGGCTTGGGTTTGGCTTGGTGTTGTGTTGACTTTGGGAGGTGGGGTGGCAGGAAGGTGTGCCCCTGCTGGGGTGGGGGGGGCGCCTCTGGGAGGGGGCAGCCCTCTAGACCCCGTTTCGTAATCCTGCGGGCTTTGCCTCCGCAGGCCTCACGGCCGAACTCAGCTGCCCGGTATTGATTGTTGTGAAGTGGGAGCTTGGAGGGGTCTGGTCGAGTAGGGTCTAGACCCTTCCGAGCCCCCGGCAGAGCAGCGAGACCCTGTTTCCTTTCTTGTCTTCTCTTCCTGGACCCTCTCGCTTGAGGGTTTTAGACACCCGCACAGAGAGACATTCAAATACCCGAAGACACTAACAGAAGAGAAGGAAAAGAAAATGCCTTGCTCTGTTTTCATAATAAGAGGTCTAGTTTGCTTTACTTTGGTTGTTTCTCTCTACTCAGGGAGAGTTGCCCAAATTGGAAAACGCATCCTGTGGAAGAAACCAGTACTTCGCTAATTTAAAAAATGTCATTTTCTGTGTTTAGACTGTGTGATATAGCACCTTGAAATCCACCCAACTTAAAAAAAAAAAAAAAAAAAAAGCCAGCTGCAATAGAACCGTTTTTATGGTCAGATACAAATAAAATGGATTTTTAAAATTAAATATGAAAACAAAACTTTAGTACAATTGTTATTTTAAGTGATACGTGGGAAATGCTTAAAAATCATTTAAGCTCTACCACAAGTTCTTGGGAAAACGTGTATCAAATCAAAGAGAGGGTTTTCATGAATGAAGAGCAGTACTACACATGGAGATGACAGTTTTAGACTTTAGGACAATTTTTAATTTTCCCTTCTTGTACACAATCTACAGCAACTTTATGTTAAAAGAATTTAACCGAAATTTACAAAAACAGCGGCATTTACATTTTATATTATTCTTTAACTTAAAATCCCTTAATGTTAACATTGAGTACAGGTTAATACTGAGATAATTGGGAATAAAAAATATATTACATTATTTACATCCTTTACCTATCAGGTTGATATTTATTTACCAAAGTAAGTACTTAGAAAAAGAAAGATAGCTTTCATACTCTCCCAGTAAAGACTAATTTTTATCCCGAGGCTTGTGTTTTCTGTCCTCATTATCTTTTTATAACTGTATATGCTACCAAATTACCCATGTAAATTGTCTGACTCTGGCTCTGTAATATCCGGCTTCTTTACTTTGCTGAGGTGAGAAAAAATTAAGAGTGGATTATATTCATCTAGTCCTAGTAACTGATCCATAGCATTTAGAAAACTAATGTTTTTATTTGATTAGAGTTAATGTTTTCAGCTGTGATACCTTCCAGTTTACCTTGATAGGTTAAATCAGAAAAAATTTGGCAAACTTTTTCCTTTTTACATTCTCTCTTGGGAATGAACTCATACATAACGATAAATAAGCCATTCTTGTGGTATTTGAAGAATGTTTTTGCCTAGCCGAAGACTGGTTTCCATTTTTTTCAGTTCTGTTTATTTGCCTTGCATTTTCTTCTGTAAACTGCTTTTATCATTCATCAGTTCATTTCATTAGCTTTTCTCTCCTTTTAATTTGTATGCCCAATTAGCATTTTCTGATACAGTATTGCAATTAACATAATTATCTGGATTTTTCAGAGGTGGGACTTTATCCTATGTGCAGGTGCTGACATGACCTGAAGTGTCACTGTTTTCAGCCACTTTGATATTATTACTTTATAGGTTTCTTTGTACAATTGTGGTTCAGCCTTCAAATCTTCAAATGTTTTCTTTAGGGTTGACCAGATAAACATAATTCATTTAAATGAGGTTTACATGTAGAGTTTTCCTTATTGTTTAATTAATAGTTTCTTCTTACTTCCTGTTAACTAGTAAAAGGAAAAAAATATATAAGATTTTCAAGATTAGTACTTGAAAATGTGTTATTGAGCTGACCGATTACATTTTGAGTTTAGAAGAGAAATTCATACCTTGATCAAAAACAAAAACTGTAACGTAACTCTTGCTTTCCTTTTCAGAAGTGAGTCTTCCCTCAGAATAAAAATGATTGGCCAGTAAGTTTGCAGTGAATCCATTTTGTTAGCCTGTTGCCACATGTCATAAGAGTGAAATCTTGTAGTTAGTTCCTAGGTTGGACTAGATCATGTTAGCACAGTTTCTCCAAAGTACGAGTAAAACACTTTCCATTTAGTACAATTAAATATTTGTTGAGGGCCTCGTCTGTCCTAGGTAATCTGCCAGGAGCTGGTTCTTTCTAAATTTCAGCCAGTTTCATCCTTTGAGGGCAGATTTATCCCAAGAGGATAAAGAAGAAAGTTTTATCTACTTTAACTGGTTAATTCAGTGGAAGTCATCCTTCAGAATTTGCATCTTTTCTTTTCAAATTACAGTTAAGAGTTGATGATTGTTGGGACTGGCAGTTTTTTAAAAGCTCTTCTGTCCTGGGAATTAAAACCTCAAATCATACATATGTAGTGTCTTCTTGAGTGTATTCTTTTCTGATGGGATCTCAAACTTTTCATCCTTTAGTCATTCAGCTAATGTTTTATGAGCCCACCATGAAAGCGTGGCACAGCGCAGAGGAAACGGTATACCTGCGTCCTTGCTCACAATGCTTACAGTCTAATTTGGGAGACGAAACAAATACACAAGCTAAAAATTAAACAGTGCACAAGAGTGAGCCCTAGCCCCCAGAGCCATCCAGAATAAGGTTTCAGTCCTGCAGCCGTCCCTCCCTTCTACACGGAAAAATTACTTAATCTTTGTACATTTCAGTTTCCTCATTGTAAAATGGAAATAATTATACCAATCTTATAGGATTATTGTGAAAATTAAAATGAGATAATATATATGAAGTGCCTAGTGCAGTGCCTGGTACATAGTAAGTGCTTCATTAATGTGAACCATTGTTATTAATTTTTGGATGATTGTTCAGCCAGTGAGTTCTGTGGGGGCAAGCAGTTAGGATTGGAGGGCTTGGAGAAGGCTCCCTGGAGGAAGGGAGGCTTGAGTTGGACTTGGAAGAGGGTGGGGAGATGGGGGGGCCTTAGGGAAGTTGGAAGGAAGAAGCACATTCGAAGATCAGGGTGTGGACTGTTCGTGAGACACATGAGAGAGTGAGCAGATGGGGCTTATGTGGCAGATGTCTGGCTCTCCTCTGAGTTGCTGCGTAGGTCCTTCTGTGTGGTAGGCCTTCTGGAGAAAGACAGTCTGGGTTTCTAGTTACAAGCAGTGTTTCCCCTTGGGTGAGGCAGTTAACTGGCTTTGGCTCTTAATAGGAGTTTGGGGAAAATCGGAGTTTATTGTAAGATCATTTAAGACCATACAGGAATTGTCAACTTTGCAGCACTGTGCCTGGCACATAAGTACTCATTAAATGACAGCAACTGCTATGTCATTGGATTAATCACTCGGTGACTGTCACCGAATGCTTACTCTGTGCCATGACCGAGTTGAAAACTAAACGGGAAGTCAGTGATGAAAGAGACGACACGATCCCAGCCCCTTGTTGAGTTCGGGATCGAGTGGAAGAGATCAGCAATGACAAATGTGGGATAAGGGCTAAGAGAACGAGCAGGCTGGGAGAGGGTGCCACAGAGTTTGTGGAAAGGACTGGATCCTCGGCAGGAAGTCTGGCAAGGCTTCTCAGAGAAAGCCATGCCCAAGGTAGGCACTCAGGTCCAGTTTTGGTTGAGAGTGTGATTGCATGAATTTTCAAAAATTTAATCTCTGTTTTGCAAAAAGTGAACTCAAGTGAGAATCCCCTCATGCTGATTCACACACTTCTTCCTTTTTTTATTTTTACCCATCACATGAGTGTTTATTTTATGCAATGATAAAACAGGTAATTTGCATGTTAGAATTAGTAATGAAAGACAATTTTAGTAGGAAGTTTTATATAAATAAGGAAACTTACTCATGTTTGAACGAGATTGTTAAGTTGTTAGCAATTTGGAACTGTCTCCCTGTCTACTTAAATAGATTTCTTACTTAAATCAAACTCCTGGAAGAGAGGTATTCACAGGTAAGCAACACCATCCTGCTTTGAGTTGGACTAGAACAGCAAAGGTCCTAACACAAATCCTGTACGACCTCTAATCTAGTGACTTAACTTGGAAATGGAGTTAAGTCCCACAGGTAAAAATAATCTGGAGCAAGGATGCTGTAATTCCTCACAGACCAAGGAGATGCCCTCAGAAAAATTTAACATATTGCAATATTTACACTTAAGAAATTAGGTAGTTTTTTTTGAAATGCCAAATTTCATTTGAGTTTATCCCAATTGTTAATACATTTAACTATAGAAAGATGGTGTATAAAAAAACAGGTCCAAAAAAACCAAGAGAATTTTGACATATTTTGAAGACGATCCTAAAAACAAGTAGCTGATTAAAACATTTTTTTAATCTGAAAGTTTTGGGAAGATAATCCATCTTCCCAAGGTAACACTTTCTAATTTTCTTTTTAATTTTTTTTCTGAGTGTCTCCCAAATAATTTCTCTGCCATGTTCTTCTTGAAGGATAGTAATCCCAAAGGCTTTAACTACTTTTAAAGATCTTAAAGCCTTTTTGAAAATTTCCTAGCACTCTATTTGGAAATGAGGTGGATACTTAGATCTCTTAACCCAGTGTGATTCAGAGCAGTGCACACAGGCAAGCATGAGAGCGAGCCTTAAAACATTGGCGATTGCCACGAAATGTTGAGGTCCACTTCTTCCCTAAGGACATTTCATTAGGATTGAAGGGCGTAATGTGTCTATGACCAGTGTTTATAATTTGTCCAGTAGTTTTGAGATTGTTTTATTAGGATTTCAGACTTTGAGGTCTCTGCTTGAGAACACAAAAAATCAAAATGGACAGGAGTAACATGATTCCCGAGGTCATCAGTTTAGATGAAGTATCTGGGAATGAAAGATGACTGTGCCAGGCTTTAGGTTGCCAGAATAGAAACCTGGTTGTTTTTAAGTAAGCTGGATCCACTGTGAACTTTCTGCCCAGTATTTATGGGAATAGTAGGACTGGGAGAGCATTCTCTCTTTCTCTCTCTCTGTTTAAGGAAAAGACAGTGTTGTGGAAGGTGCATCTAGGTCATTTATCTGTTTAACACACATTTAAAATATATGGCAGGTTGGCTATGAGATGGCTGAAGGCATATAATTTTGGTCTTAAAATTTTTGAAGTAAATTTTGAATACTTTGAAGTGAAACATTTTTGGCCTTGTGGAATTTAAATTGGTAGTGTCTTGTTCACGTAGGTATTTTGCTAAAAATATGCACTGCCTAATCCAGGCTTAAAAAGAAAAGGTTTACATCTGTATGTCACTGAAAGTAGGGAACAGTTTTAATCAGATTACATGGTTGACTTTGGTATATGTTTTTGTAATGGTGACATGTAACTAATTACATAGCAGCTTTTTACTGTTTTGCATTTCAAAGTCCTAGGTACAAAGATCCCTGGTTACTGATAATTTCATTTTACTGATAATTTAAATAGGATTTTGCATCTTTTCACTTAACACCATTACTTTTGAAATCATGTGTAGTTAACCAGTTTTGGGGAGGAAAAAAAAAGTCCTAGACCTTGTAGTTTAATAATAATATTGATAAATACATTTTTTCTCTTTCTTAATAAATCATTTTTACTTTCTTGATTTTGACTCCTTTTGTTTTTCTTTGATATTCTGACATATAGAATCAAATTAAAGCTCATCCCTTATTTTTATGCTGCTTTTGTATTATTAGTAGACAAATACAGAGTTATACTTTATGGGAAACGTTTAATGCCATTTTCTTAATTGTTGTGGTCTTTTTGTGTGTGTGTGTGTTTGTGTAGCTTGCACCTTCTCTTCCTTTACAAGAAGATTTTGTTTATCACTGGAAGGCAATTACCCATTACTACATAGAGACTTCGGGTAAGAAATAAAGCTAATGTTACTTAAACAAAATTTATGAAATACTAAAATATATTTCAAATTAGTTTTCAAAATTATTTTATATTTAAATTTATAAACAAGTTATTTTACTTTTAATTCCTCTTTTAGATTCACTTTAAAAATGTATCTGTTGAGCACCTACTATGTGTAGGCATTGTTCTAGGCACTGAGCAATAGAACAGTAAATCAAACAGACAAAATCCCTGTCCTAATAGAGCTTATATATTGACGACGGAGACGCGAGCACAAAATAGACAGATGCACATAGTGTGTCAGATGGCAAGGGCTGAGGGGGAAATGAGGCAGGCTGAGGGGATAGAAGTGTATACATGGGGGAAGGGGGGCAGTTGGCTTTTGTAGGTTAGAGAAAGCCTCATTGCCCGAGCAGACTTCTCAGTTGGAATCTGAAGGAAAGAGGAAGCAAGCCTGGGGGGTTGGTTTCAGGAAGAAGACCTAGTGTAGAAACCCTGCGGCTGGAGCATACAGCATGCTTGGCATACTCCAGGAACTGCAAGGAAGCCAGTTTGGCTAGAGTAATGTGAACAGGGAGAAAAGTGTGAGGAGGTGACATCAGATGGGAGCCAGATGCAGTCACAAACCTTGTAAGCTATTATAGGGCTTTCACTCTGACTCCAAGGTGGGAAGCCATCAGAGGGTTTTGGGCAGCATGTAACATAATCTGTTTTAGCTTCTGTGAGAAAAAATTAGATTGGAAAGACGCAGAGGTGAAGCTATGGACCGTTAGGGGACTATTGCAGTGGTCTGAGCAATGATGGTGGCTTAAACCAGGGAGCTGGTAAGATGAGATTGTATTCTAGGTGTATTTTGCAGAAAGCTTTGTTGACAGATTGGATGTTGGGTATGAGAGACTGAGTCAAGGAAACTCCAAAGTTTTGGGCTTAGGCAGTTGGAAAATAGAAAGGCCACTTACCAGGACAGGGAGACTGCAGGAGGAGCAGGTTTGTAAGAGTATTCTGGACGTGTTAAATTTGAGATGCCAACTATATGTCCAATTGGATATGTCAAGTAGACAGTTGGAAATAGGAATCTGGAACTTAAGGTGGAGTTCTAAAGCAGAGATTGACATTGAAGTCATCACACGTAAGTAGGATTGAAAGCCATGAGACTGGATGAGATGTTGTAGGGAGTAAGGATAGATGGAAGAGAGAAGATGTTCAGAAATGGAGCCCTCGGGCCCCATGCTCAGACATTGGGATGATGAAAACAATAGCAAAGAAAACCACTTTTGCTAGTGGGGTAGAAGACGGCCAAGAGAGAATGGTGTCCTAGAGGCTAGGAGAGGAGACAGGGATTAATTGTGTCAAATGACGCTGATGTCGGGTTAATGAAGACTAAGAAAGGATCTTTGGACTTAGCCACAAGGAGCTCATTAGTGGACTTGATAAGAGCCCTTTTAATGGCAAGGAAGAGAGAGGGGACCTGATTGGATTATGTTTAAGAGAAAGGGCACAAAACCTTTATGGACAATGTGTGTGGACTGCTCTCTCAGGTCAGTGGGAAGGGGCGCTGAGAATGGAGCGTTAGCCAAGGGGAGGTATGGTTTCAAGAGAGGGTTTCATTTTAAGTATCTCTTTATCTGTTTACTCTCTGTACCCAGTGTGGGGCTTGAACTCACAACCCGGAGATCAAGAGTCATATGCTCTTATGCCTGAGCCAGTCAGTTACCCCTCAAGAGAGGGTTTTACTTTCTTTTTTTTTTTCCAAGATGGAAGATATTTTAGTTTGTACTTTGATGGAATGATCTAGTAGAGAGGGAGCGGTGGACAAGAGTAAGATGCAATCATTTCTGAGCAATACCCTTAAACAGGCAAGGGGAGTGGGGTCTAGTACACAAGTGAGGGCTGAGCCTTAATAGGCATGTGGACAGTCCATCCGTCAAAATAAGGTGTGGAAAGCAGAGCACATAAGTATAGATGAAGAAGGAGGGTGGCTGTGGTCTACAAAGTCTTCAAGAGTTCTTTTTCTGGTTGCTTCTGTCTTTCTCAGTGAATAAGAAGTATGGAGAGTAAGGGGAATGTGAAATACATAGGTCAAAGGTTGGCAAACCTTCTGTAAAGGGCCAGATAGTAAATATTTTAGGCTTTGTGGGTCCTGTGGCTTCTCTTGCAACTGCTCGGTTCTGTTGTGCAAAAGCCGCCATCCACAGTATGTAAAAGAATAGTGTTTCTTTGTTCGAATCCAACAGAAACCTGTAGTAAGGCTGGATTTGCCCCATAGGCCAAAGTCTGGCACCTCCTGAAATAAGAGTATTCAGGCAGTCTGATTGGGGAAGCTGATGGGGTCGTAGGTGATAATTCCTTAAAACAAAAAATCCTTTATAGTTGTATAATAAGTAAAAATTAGACACAAAATATATGTATACCTTTCCACATAAAATATAATTTCTACCTTAATTTGGATATTTAGACAGCAGATCTGTAGGAAAGTTTTTTGAGAGGAGCTGCCTTTTCAAATGACTATTCCTTAGCCCACGTGAATTTTTCCCTCCTCCATAGCTTTAAGGAAATACTTCAAGGGAAAGGCTTTAAGTTCTTGCTTTAAATGATTTTTTTTTTTTGCAGTTTAGTAGAAACAAGTATGTACATTATAATAAAGTATGGGACAAATGTGTGTATATGTGTCAGGCACAGAGAGAACAAAGAAGGGAGAAATAGAAGAAGGCAGAGTCCATAACGTGGGGTTTAAAGGATGATTAGGTGCAAGATCCAGGAGGAGGAGAAAGGCATTTCAGGTAGAAGAATAGCATATGGAGGCACAGAGACCTACATGCAGCTTAGGAGTGAAGGGGGTAGAGGGCAAAAACTACGTCTTGCCTTCTAGGGAGCTAGGATTTTAATCCTGTCAAGTCACATTTACAATTCATTTGTCTCTCAATTTACAAAGCCTTTCTGGTCATTTTTCTCCATTGATAACTGTAATCAAACCATACTTGAACATTCATTCTTTCCTGGAGTGTTTAGATAAAGTCTGCAATTAAAGAGGAAAAAACATAAAAAAAAAACCCCAAATTTCAAATAAATTTACAAATTATCTTCTGTTAGTGGCTGGCCACTCGTTTTAGAAGAATACAAAATGAAACATCAAAAGTTAACATTTCTTGAATTCTTACTGTGTGCGAAGGCATTGAGCTTTACACACATGGTTTCATTGAAATCATATGACAACTCTTCCTAGTGTTGATTACCCCCATTTTACAGGTGGTGGTGACGGAGGCTTAAATAGTTTGCCAAGGTCATCCAGCTACAAGCGACAGAGCCAAGATTTGAATGCAAGTTGTCTAACTCAAGGCCCCATGCTTTTAGTACCTGCCACATTGTATATCAAATTTGGTACATGTGTCATCCTTGGAAACAAGGGTGACCCCTGTCTTTCCATTGTTTTCTCTATAGGGCTTAGTGTTACGGTTTACACTGTGCGCGTGTGTGTGTTTGTGTGTACGTACGTACATGTGCACACATACAGGCAAAGCAACATCATCAAATATATAGCATACTAGGATTGTGTTGCACATAATATGGAGTACTAAGGAAATCATAGTAGAGACATAAATAGGAACTTGGCATTTCCAAGTATATTTTGTATTTAAACATTCTATTAAGAGCAATTTAGCCCTCGTACAGTAAGGGTAAGTTGAGAAAACCATGTGATTTTTAAGTCCCAACTGTGAACTCGAAAAAGTATCAATGGATTTTTATCTTAAAAAATCAATAGTGCTTAATAAGAATTCTCCTGAGAAGAAGTTTTGGCTTTGGGAATAGTTGTCTGTTCATGAGAGATGCCGGAAATTGTTCTTTGGGCTCCTCCTGTTTTCACAGATGGAGATGAATTAGGGGCTGTAAGTGTCTGACTTCCCAGTGTTATGACGTGATTCAGTAGCAAACAAAAACAGAACCTGCCCTTTCTATGTATCCTACCTAATTCAGCTTGATGTTTAAGGCCAACCTGTTTCTATATAAAGAGACTTAAAATTCAGATCTAAAAGTTCAGAACTTCTGAACTAGCTGTTTGAAAAAAAAATTGTTTTTAATTTTAAGTGTATACAAAATTTTGATGTTATGTGTATTTTTCTTGATCATGTCCCCATTTCTGTATAAATGGCTCTTATTTTGAATTATACATAGACATTAGTTAATAGAATATATTTCAGAATATTGATTCCATTTTTGAATAAGAACATGGCAAAAAGAATCACCTACATCCTGGCAAAGATAATTATATACCAAAGATAATTACATACCAATTATATACCACTTTAGTGTGTAGTTCAGATTTTTCTCTCATTTTGAATTGGAATAGAGAAATATCAAGGGCATTTTAGGTACAAATAGGCAGTTTTAAATTGTTTGAATGTTTGATGAATTTTTTTTTTATTATTATTTAGATGATAAAGCCCCAGTGACAGATACAAATATTCCCTCTCATCTGGACCAGATGTTAGGTATTTTGCTACAGGAAGAACGGGAGCGAGAGTTCGGAGTGACAGGGCCGTGTATGGAATATTTGCTTCATCACAAGATCTTGGAAACGTTATATACCTTAGGAAAAGCTGATGTAAGTTCCTGTGCACATGTTCTTGGGCATGTAATACATGCATTAATGTCTTAGAGGTAAAGAAGCTGCAAGTACTAAATTTAATTATAGAGGTATGTGTTAAGCATGGTGGGATCCAAGTCAGGACTGTGAAAAACAGAAAACGTGCAGCCTGCACAAATGTGACTGTCCAGAGAGCCAGCAAAGCCCCCAGATGCTCTAGGTGACAACTGGTCCTCAGGCTGCTGAGAATTAGTGTAAACATTTATGAAAATACGCTCAAGGGCATGTACTCAGAATCAAAGGACGTGAGAAGGAACCCAGTGTAAACTGGGTTAGGAAAATAGGGCTTATTTTTCATAATCTAGAAAGAAAATGTCACTGATTATTCTGATGTTACTTCTACCGATGAGTGGAGCCACGTTAAGTTTTTAGGCCTCATGAATCCTGAGAAATCTTTGCAAAACTGGTATTTATGATATAAATAATATTCTGTACCAGGAAACTTTAAAACTACATAAAAAGGCAAGTTTCAAAGCCTGTGGGGGTGTGAGGGAAAGGGAAGAACTTTGGAGTGCGGTTGGGAGGCCTGGTTTTGCCACTAACACACTGTGACCTTGAACGTCCCTTTGGTTAATCTTTCTCTTTTTAACAATCGAACAGGTGATCACGAAGGGCCTCCCCCAAGTCTCAAAATCTGTGCTTTTGTTCTGTGAATTTCTATAATATATGTGAAAATCAAACTGGAAAAAAACCATGTTTGAACACCAAATAGAGTTATGAATAGTGGTATTACAGAAAGTTTTCCTTTTAACTAAGTCTGTAGTACTCCCAATTCATTTTAAGTTAAATTCATGCAATTTATATTTTTGAGGCAGGGTATCTGCTCCCCTATCGTGTGGAGAGAGGGACGGTACAACACTAAGTTGAATACAGATTATTTTTGAGTGAAGGTCAATAATTGTAGCACTGGCAAATTAATTTTTATATTGGTGACTGTAAATATTATGGGTTTATCTGAATAATGCAAAGTATTTGCTATCTAAAAAAAAATACTGTGCATAAGATTATCGTTTATACCATTTCCAGATAGCATGTCTATGAGGATGCTGTGGAAATGCTCATTTTGTGACTGTATTTTAATTGCAAACAGTATAAGCAGGCTAGTGATAGAACATATAACCTTGTTAGTTTGTGCTCTCTTAACCCACAGCGTAAGCAGTCATCAGGTTTACCTACTTTTCAGCAAAGATTTAAAGCATGGCATGTTATAAGAACTTCTTTATTGAATATTCATTGTTTATAATAATCATAATGTAAATAATTTTGCAACTAATGCAGAACAGCCATGGAGTTAACCATAATAGTTCGGGGTTACCCTAGCATTTAGAATACAAACAGGTTGATGTTGCCCAAACCAAACTCTGATTTCAACAGCGTGTCGTTACCATGCTGGCTGTCATTACATCGGCCTGCGGTTCCATTGGCTGTATTATATAGTCCCAGATGTAATTTTATTTCTAGAATACCAGTCATTAATATTTGATGGAGAATTTTATATTGAAAGACTCATTAATTGGCTGGTTGCATTGACTTTTGAGGGTGAAATACATTCACATTCCTATTCTTTAAGCTTTTTGAGTAAGTGTGTTTGTATCATCTGTTCTCCCTTGTTTGCTTTTCTGTTCTTTGCGCCCAGTGTCCCCCAGGGATGAAGCAGCAGGTGCTGGTGTTCTACACTAAACTCCTGGGGAGGATCCAGCAGCCGCTGCTCCCACACATTAACGTCCACAGGCCAGTGCAGGTATTTTCTTCTCCTTCTCCAAACAGCACTGGGTTCTGTTTCTTTTCGTGTATAAGTAATTTAATGTGATTGTTCTAAGATGAAAAATAATAAAGGAAATTATTCTGAAAATAATGTGTAAATTAGCAAATACTTGAGCTTCTGGTTATTATATGCTCTATTTTTCTCTTAAAGTTTTATACATTAGTTTTTCCTTTAACTTATCTCTATGACATCTCAAGGGGTTTATTGTGTGCTTATGAATTTTCTAGGGTAATATATTTGAAAAACTTACTAGTAAATCTCTTTTGTTAGAGGTGATGGTAAATAGTGTTCTGTCTGCAGAATGCAAGGTATTTGCATTATGTGAAAATTGTAAATACTCTTAAGGCAAACAGATGGCTATTTACATACCTGTAAAAAGTAACCCAAGTTTGAAACATTTTTAAAAATTTTTTTTAACAGAAATTAATTCGACTCTGTGGTGAAGTACTTGCAACACCAACGGAAAATGAAGAAATCCAGTTTCTCTGTATTGTATGTGCAAAGCTGAAACAAAATCCCTACTTGGTTAATTTTTTTCTGGAGGTATGGTACTTCTTGTCAACCTTCAAAGCATGCTTATATTAAAATTATTTTGAGAATTGAATTCTGTAAATAATATTAGAAGGAATTACATTTTGTGGGTATCATATGGCTTGTTTCACTTCCCAGAATTATTTTTCATTGACGATCACTGTTTTGTTTTAACCTGAAATATTTTGAGGAGGCCAGTTTTCAGAGAAAGTACTTGAGCCGATCTACAGGGCAGTACAGGGCCTGGACAAATACAGAGTCAAGGCTTAGCAGGGATGCAGCTTGAAGGGGAAAATCAGGGAGAGTGAGTCACAGGAGCTTATAAACTATCATGTTATCAGCCAAGTCTGCTCTAGCGTGGGGCGCGGGTAATCTGGCCTGGGGTCCATAGGGATGGTGTGTGCGGACTGGGACAGGATGCGCACAATCCCGAGTGACCTCTCCAGCCTGGTACAGCAGTCGCAGTCGCTCTAGTATTCCGCCCTGTCTTTTCTTAGCCATAGTCACTGGATCATACTTGACGTATTCCATCAATTGATATTTTGGGTTTTACTCCCAGTTTTAAATTAGAAAATACTTTGTGTACTTTCTTCTGTCATTCACTTCTTTTTTTTGTGCAGTGAAGTCATTTAGGAATATAGTAGAAAAATTAGTTTGCGGGGGCGCCTGGGTGGCTCAGTTGGTTAAGTGTCTGCCTTCAGCTCAGGTCATGATCCCAGGGTCCTGGGATCGAATCCCTCATTGGGCTCCCTGCTCAGCGGGGAGTCTGCTTCTCCCTCTCCCTCTTCCCCTTTGCCCACTTATGCTCTCTCTCTCTCAAATAAATAAATTCTTTAAAAAAAAAAGAAAAGAAAAAATTAATTTTGCTAGGTTTTTAAAAAAATCTTTTTGGTTTTCTTTTTGTTTTTCTTTCCCTAGATTAGGTACAAGTGAGGTCCAGTGCAATTTGCTCTCTTTGGTCTGTAGTTCTCTGAGTTTAACAAACCCACAGTCATGTAGCCACCACCACCATCAAGCGACCCAGCAGGTCTGCCACCCTCCGGCGGGTTCCTTGTAGCCCTTCTCACTCCACCCCTGTCCCCAGCAATCACTGATGTGCTTCTGTCCTAGGTTTCCTCTTTTACAGAAAGTCACAAAGATGGGATCAGCTTTCAGGTCTGCCTTTTTTTTTTTTCCTTAGCATAATGTATTTGAGATTCAAAGATGAGTTTGGTCCCTGATACTGTTGAGTAATATCCCGTGGCGTGGATATATCGCAGTTGTTTATTCATCCCTCCGTTGAGGGACGTGGGGTTGTTTCCAGTTTGGGCATTATGAATAAAGCCACTATACACATTCACACGCGGTTTTTTTTCTGTGGATTTAGGTTTTCACTTCACTTGGGTAAATACCTAAGAGTAGGATTGCTGGATCCTGTGGCAAGTATATATTTATTTTCATAAGAACCTGCCAAACTGTTTTACCCCTTATCATTTTGCATCCCATCAACAGCGTATGAGAGTTCCTGTTGTTTCCCATCCTGTCACAGTGAGTGTTGTCAGGGTCTTGTTTTTAAAAATTTTAGCCGTTCTAGTAGGTGGGTTTGTTTTCCGTTTCACTCTATTGACTAAGTCACCCAAGATCCTCTTCTACACTCTTACTGAAGATAGGTGAGCAGCCAAGCTGCAAAATTGCATGCATTTAACTTTTTAGGTAGTGATAAAGATGCTGAATGCCAGTTTTTCATGATGGGCATCATATTTTGAAGGTTTGTTTCAAAATGGCTGGAATACACTTATGATTTCAGATTTTAAGGGTTTATTACAGGTTTTTTTAGGTTTTGATATAAATATATCAAATATCTCAATCTGGCTAAGTCTGAGATTTTTCCTCTCAAAGTTCACGTTAGTTACTTAAAGTTTTCTTAGATACCTAGTTACTTTCGATGCATGGATTTTTGCCCACGCTTGAGCTTTAAGGACTTTTTCTCAGAATCCCTGAAACTCATTCAGAAGGACACAGCCATCGATCAGAAGCAGAGAAAATTTATGGGCATACATATGCTGATGGAGATATAGGTGTCCTCTGTTTCCCTGTCTTCATAGAGACAGTTACATTTAGACCTCACTACAAAGAACGCCCAGTTTTAAAGCGCATACTTCTCCACAGCCTGAGGTAGTAGGCATCTCCATTTTCTCAAGACTATTCATAAGCTTTTAATGTGGTTGTTACAGTCACCCTGTCATTAGAGTTATTTAAATGTATTTTATTTTCTCCTGCTGGTCAATAAGCTCCTTGAGGGCAAGGACTGTTTCATGAATCTTTGGGCTTCCACAACTTCTCTAGTATCCAGTATAATGTATAATAACTACTTAATTAACACTTACTGAATGAATCTTCAGAGAAATGCAGCTATATTACTTGTAAGTACAGAGAGTAATAAAAGTACTTTGCAGTTCTCAGGCGTGTATCCCCTGAAATCTAATCTCTCTTTTCATGTAAAGCAGCTACTCTGTGCATCTACTATGGTTTAAGTGCCTATGATAAGTGAGTTAGGAACAGTCTTTGCCCTAAAGGAGTTCATAGTCTGGTGACAAGGGTAAGACTAATATTCAGGCTATAATCTGAGGTGGAGTAAGGTGAGTATCCTAAGAAGGGTACAAAGTTAATGTGCCTTAAGTCTTCCTAGGATGAAGGGATCACATCTGCTCTAGGTCGTTGGGAAAGGCTTCATAGAAGAGGTTATCTTTTATTTGAGCCCTGACAGATTTTCAGATAAGAATGGGTGAACATACGTAAGGGAATGAAGATATAGAAGTTTGTGGTGTGTTCATGAAACAGTATAAAATTAGGATATGTGATAAGAAAAGGGCCTGGAGAGATGGACTAGGATCAAAACCTTTGAATGGCAGGATGAAGAATTTGAACATACTTGAAGTCACTGGGGAGCCACCGAAGGTTTTTGAGCAGGGATGTTATTACATGATGATGTCTGTACCTTAAGTCAGATTGATGGCAGCATCTTGTACAGTGGATTCCTTTAAAGGAAAAAGAAAAGCAGAGGAAACCAACTTGGAAGCTGAGGGAGTAACCCCGACGAGAAGGGGCAAGGACTATAAGTTGGAGGCAGTGAGATGGAACGAAGTGAATATATTCCAGAGAGGCCAGAGGTAGATTCTGTGTGGTCTTGTGCAGGAAGTAAGAGAAAGGATGATGAGTGCTTGAGTTTCTGAACCAGGAAGGTTGTCGCTAACAGAAAGAAGGGAGCCCCGAGGGAGCTTATGTTGAGGGAATGAGGGAAAGATGGTAGTTACAGTTCTGGATGTTTTGAGTCCTCCTGGTATCCTGATGGAGATAATTGGCAGGCATTGATCTTGCAAATCTGTGATTTGCGAGGGAAGTCTGGGTTCAAGAGATTTGGGGGTTATGTATATAAATGTGCTGTGGTTATCATTAAAACCCCTGAAGTAGAAAGGGAACAGTTTCGGTAAGAACCAAAGTGTAAGACAAGGCAGCAGTTCCTCATCACCTGGGAGCTTTTTAAAAATGCAGATTTCATCACGACATTGTACACCTGAAATCAATATCCAGAGACGACCGTGACTCATTTGTCTTGAGTCACACTTTGAGAAACACTCGTCTGAGAAGTGAATGCTAGTCCAAGGTTATTCTTCCTTTGCCATTCTTATCTGAGGTACCATTTCCAACAATATTACTAGTATTTTAGATGGAATCGAGTGTTCACATTCGTAAGGACTGTGATATGCAACTGATTTTATAGGAAATTGGGAAGTTGTTTGGGGTAGTTTTATTTTAACATGTGCTGTGGCCTCAATTTCTCAAGAAGATTGGTCCAAACTATATCTTTAACTGTAATAAAAGTGATTTATAGTAACTATAATATAACTTTGGAAATAGAACTCTGAACTCATTCAGTACTGAATGCACCTCTGTGGTGGGTGAAGCATGGTGAGAGGCCCCTGAGGAGAAGCTGGTTGATGATGACTTCTAACCTGTGTGTGTGATTTGATTTTTGCTCTTAGGTTCAAATGGAAAGCAAAACACTTCTCCCCTGAAACAAATGATTTGCTTTGGTTACAATTCCTTTTTTTTTTTTTTTAAAGACTTTATTTATTTATTTGAGGGAGAGAGCACACACGAGCCAGGGGGAGGGAGAGGGAGAAGCAGACTCCCCACTGAGCAGGGAGCCTGACATGGGACTTGATCCCAGGACCCTGGAATCATGATCTGAGCCAAAGGCAGACGCTTAACCAACTGAGCCACCCAGGCGCCCTGCTTCGGTTAAGATTCTCTTTGTGTTTGTGTGTGTGTATTGGGGAGGTGGGACCGACATTTCAAGTAAATCTTTTCTCATCAAGAACACTAATAAAAAGGTCCTGAGAGTATTGAGTTCTTTTTATAAAGCAGAGGTACAGGGGAAACAGAAAAATCATCTTAGAAAACTGATCTTAGAAGAATCAACATCGAGGTTCTGTATTTTCAGTAGCCCAGTGATGAGAAGACGATTAATTCCAATTGAAACCTCCTGAATCTTTTTTCCCCACTAACATCAGTTGTTTTTAGCAGTAGTCATATAGTTATCACTAATATTGTTCATTGCTTTTGGTCATGGTAAACCGTTTTGTACTTAGTGTAAAGAGTGTTATAAGTGCCTGGGCAATTTTAAAATATCTAAAACACAGCTTGTTGACGTCTGAGTATTTTCATTGGTCCTAACACTTTTACCTATTGCCACATTGGCTAGACACTGAACGTGAGTTATAGAAAAACCGATAAAAACACGGTTTCTATTTTATAAGCCGTTTGATACGCATCTTACAGAACATGCGTTCTTTTTCAGAATAAGTTGAAGTCATTGGCTTCCAGAGGCACACCAGATGTAATTTCAGAAGACTCCCTGAAAGGTCAGCATTCCTTGTCCACAGACACGGGCCAGTTCTGTCAGCCAGAGGAACTGTCTGGTGCCGTGGGGCTGGAGCACGCCGAGACGGAAGATGAGCCTCCTCAGCAGATGGATGAGCTGTCCGCCAGCCTGGAGAACCTCGCCGTCAGCCCGCTGCCTGAGGCCACGGCTGTTCGTCCAAACCAGGATTACAACTTAGTGAATTCCTTGTTAAATCTCACTAGGAGTCCTGTGAGTCTTCCTCACTCTTCCCCGCTTAACCTGATCACAGTTACGTGCATTTGAAATAGAGCAACAACAAAAACGAAAGTCTGGTCTTCTTTTAGTGTAAAGCATCACCTCTTTTTAAGTTGCATTTTTTCCACACAACTTGACATACGTCTAATTCAAGAATTGAAGGGGTCCGTGTGTTTTCCCGCAGGATGGCCGGATAGCTGTGAAAGCCTGCGAGGGCTTGATGCTGTTAGTCAGTTTGCCGGAGCCCGCGGCTGCCAGGTGCCTCACGCAGAGCACGTGCTTGTGCGAACTGCTGACGGACAGACTCGCCTCCCTGTACAAGGCCCTACCTCAGTCCGTGGACCCGTTAGATATTGAAACAGTGGAAGCGATTAACTGGGGGTAAGGACCGTTGCTTGTGCTTTCCCACAGAAGCGACTTCTTAACACCTGTACCTGTAAATTCGCTTCTGTTGTGCAGGGATCTAAATCTTCAGTTTTGGAAAATGTGACATTACT
Organism: Mirounga angustirostris; assembly: GCF_029215605.1. Classification (NCBI taxonomy): domain Eukaryota; kingdom Metazoa; phylum Chordata; class Mammalia; order Carnivora; family Phocidae; genus Mirounga; species Mirounga angustirostris. Next base: position 139,142,640 of record NW_026991714.1, read on the forward strand.
TGCGATCATTAAATGGGATTCTTTTCTGAGGCTTGTTTGAAATGTGTGGCCAGTCAGGAGTGAACTGGTGTGGGAACAATCCAGCTGTTACATAGTTAAGCTATTTTTCCATTGTAATGAATAATGAAGACCTTAATTACATTAAAACCAGTAACTTTGATTTTTTTTTTTTTTTTTTTTTGATGCCTGAAAGAAGGAACATCCTTTTATGAATATGCCTCTCGGGCAGTCTCAGTTTTGTGGCCCGCGTGTATGGACCCTCCCCTCCGACCCATCTTTTAGGGGTCCCCTGATTCTCATAGGAAAATGTGATTATCGCAGAACATTTATAGGTTTATAAGCAGCATGAGGAAAAGTACCCCGAATCCTATCATCTATAAGCTGCCTAATGTTTTAGTATAATAACCCGTTATAACTTTTCTGTGTATTTTTAACTCTTCCTTGGTTTTTACTAGTCTTTTCCCACCCGATATCCTGCCAACATCGGTAGGGCAGAGCCACAGGTTAACTTTACTGCTGTCCGATGTTTTAAGGCAGGAAGAGAAGCAGGCCACTTGTTTCTTTCTGCACACCCTCCTTTACCCTTTCTTCCACCCCAGCAGCTGAGAACCTCCCACGCCTCATTCCTGCCACTTGGTCAAATTTACGATGGGAGCATCAGGAGCTGTCTGTGTGGTTTTTCCGCTGCAGTTCCATTCTGTGTTAGTCTCCCTCTTCCCACTTAATGAGTGAAAGTTATTTACAGCTTTAATTTGAAAGGTTTTCTCTAATCCTTGGCTTACTTTTATAAAACCTGCTTCTGGTGGTCATCCAGCACTGCCTGTATACGTGTATCTTACTGCATAAGTTCATTCACGGGCCTTCATTGTTCCATATGCGCTGAATTGGATTAACGCTTTGGGATTACTTTGGACTAAGCATTTCTTCTGCGTCCTACAGCTTGGACTCATATAGTCATAAAGAAGATGCTTCAGCATTTCCAGGAAAACGAGCCTTAATTTCATTTCTTTCCTGGTTTGATTATTGTGATCAACTTATAAAGGAAGCACAAAAGGTTTGATTTTTTTTTTTGTTACTTACTGATAATTTTAAAATGTAAATGTCTATTAAGTAAAATTTTCTCGGTTTATATCCCTGAATATGTCTTAATTATCTTAGGATAGCACAGTCAGTAAAATAAATACAACCAAATAAGACAAGAAAACGTGCGCGCGCGCGCGCGTGTGTGTGTGTGTGTGTGTGTGTAGTACCACTCTGGAATAAATCACAGTTCAAGTTCTGCAATAGAAAGTTGTATTTACAGTATTACAACAGAAAGCTCCATAAGGTGACATTGGCCTCCCTCCATTTCTCCTCTTTGGGGAGACGTTAATACTATATGGGATTGGGATAATGTTTTTGTCCTGTTCACCTTGTTCTTGGAAATGTAGATAAAATATAAAGGACCCAGTAGCTGGCATCTAATCTAGGTTTATATGCCATTGACAGTCTCAATAGGCAAGTTTGTTTTTCCACATTAATTCAAATGGAGAATGCAAACTGACTTATTGATGTTACAAATTAATTTCTCTTTCCCGTTAAAAAAAGATAGCGATGCTCTTTCCGTATTCTAGACTGCTGCTATTACTCTTGCCAAAGCTGTCCATGAAAGGTTTTTTATCGGAGTTATGGAACCTCAGTTGATGCAAACGTGAGTGGCCTTTTCCTTTAAAAAACAAAAAGTTGCTATTTCATGTCATTTTCCCCACTAATGACCTGTTTGTTGTGCCCAGTTCTGAGATGGGTATTCTAACATCAACTGCTCTGCTCCATCGCATTGTTCGGCAAGTAACCTCTGATGTTTTGCTTCAAGAAATGGTGTTTTTTATCCTTGGAGAACAGAGGGAACCGGAAACTCTGGCAGACGTTAGCAGACACCCTTTAAGACATAGGTTAATAGAGCATTGTGATCACATATCTGATGAGGTAAGCTATGACAGATTTAGAATGCGGCTTTGAAGCGTAATTTTAATGTACTTGTGATGTTTTGAATATAGCTTCTTTCTTGATGTGGCTTTAAAATCAAAAGCATGACTTACAGGATGGCAAGAAGAATCATTTATTCAGAGATGTTTTTCAGTTAGCCTTTATCATTTTGGTTTCAGATAAGCATAATGACGTTAAGAATGTTTGAACATCTTTTACAAAAACCCAACGAGCACATTCTTTACAACTTGGTCCTAAGGAATCTCGAAGAAAGAAATTATACCGAGTATAAGCCTGTGTGTCCAGAAGATAAAGATGTGGTGGAGAATGGATTGATAGCAGGAGCCGTGTAAGTCCCCACCCAGCCGTGCAAGCTTAGCATTTCCTACAGAACTGTCATCTTCTCTCTCCTCCTACTTCTGTCCCTTATTCATAAAAAAAAAAAAAAATGCCTCTAACAGTTTACAAGATTTTTGAAAATAAAATTTAGATGCCATGATATCATCATACCTTTAAATCACAAGTGGTATTCATTAAACGGAACAAAATCAATATATTCTGGAGTTTGATGTTCGTATAAAATGTTAATTTCCCTATAAAATGTAATTCTTTAATTCTTTTATTAGCAAAACCATGTAATGTTTTCTAAGAACATGACAGAGAATCTCATTGGTTTAGAGAAATGTAATAAAATGTTGTCTTTTTTATGCATCATTAAATTAAACATAGAGATCTGGAAGAAGACCCATTATTTACTGACATTTCGCCAGATAACACTCTGTCAAATCAGGAGTGGCTTAGCTCTTCACCCCCTGCTACTCCAGACCACCCCAAAAATGATGGGAAAACTGAAGTCCATAAAATTGTAAATAGGTAAGTTGCCATATAAATTTGACTTACATTTCTTTTGCTGTTTTTATAACCCATAATAGTTCTGTTCTTAGATTGTTACAAAGATATATTGTAAATTCAATCTTCCCTTCTTTAATCTAAATTATATCTGCTTTTTGTCATGTTTATATAGCAAGTGACAGCCTCGGGGCAACAATCGATAGCAAAGGGGGAAAGCTCTACTTAACATAGAAACAAAAATGGGTCATAGTGGTTAGATGAACCTTCAGATGGCCCTGCTTTTTTTAACATAAATAATTTTAAGTTATTCTCAGTTGGAACAACATGGAGAATGTCCAGTTTGACAAATTGCACTTCTTAGTCATGTACTCACGTATGCTAAGCATGGGGCCATTCCCTTTTGATACTTGTGGTTTTACTTTTTTCTTTTTCTTTTTTTTAAGTGCCCTTTCTCTGGCGATATTCTCTTTCTTCCTTGATGTTCTCTTTCTTCCTTCACAGCGCTGTCACTGATGTGCCTGGTTCTGGCAAGTGACTTTAGAGAAATTGCATGTGGCTCAAGATGCAAAATTAGGGTGCATAAAAATCTTCAATTACTTAAAAGCCAGTTTCCTGACGTTAACAGATATCATGGCAGTCTGTCATTGTGCTGGAATGTAAAAGATCGTTTTAGGCTTACTTCTACTTTAAGTGGAATGAGTGGTTATTAAATAAAACCTTTGAGATATGAAAGAGTAATCAGTCAGTAAAACTGATTCAAGATTAAGGACTTAAGAATGTATCATTTCATTTTTCAAGTTTCCATTTGCATCAACACTTGGCTAAACTGAAGATATCATTCAATAGTTTAAGGTATAAAGATACTGAATTGTGGGAGTATTTCTGTTATTGACTATGGCTTTCTCATTTAAGTTTTCTCTGTCTGGTACCCGATGAAGCAAAATCGTCCTACCATGTCGAGGGCACTGGATATGACACCTACCTCCGAGATGCTCATAGGCAGGTAAGTGAAGTAGTTAATTTTTGGAAATGAAATCTAATGAGTGCACATACACACTTTGTCCCATTGCCCACAGTCATTTCTCCAAAGGTTTCCCTCAACGAGACCCGAACTCCCTCTTGTTACTTTAACTTCAGGCAGGTGACCTTACTTTGCCTCTTACTGACTCTCTCTGTCTCAAAATTTCTTTATGCTTCTCCCCTTCCTTTTTCTCCTTCCCCTATGTCTCCCTCCCCACCTCTCCCCTTCCCCTGTGTCTCCCTCCCCACCACTCCCCTTCTCTTCTGTCTCCCTCTGTCCCTCTCTGTCTCCTTCTTCCCTTTCTTTCTATACTTTAAATTCTATCTACCCCCCTATGCTTTTCCCTACTGATCCAAAACATAACTTCTAAATGATTCTACCCACCACCCACCCTTACTCCTAGTCCACAGGCATTGCCCTGTACCCTTCTCCACCTCTTTTCTCACCTGAACAGTTACGTACAAGTGCCTCGCTCCCTCACTCCGTGCGCTCACTACTCCCTTCCCCCGCAGCTTGCTACCTCCCTGATAGGACTCTCTGAAAGGTCTTCTCCGAAGCAGTAACCTAAATGGCCTTCTCAAGGTCTTCTTTCCTCTCCCTAGCATTTTACAGAAGTCCCAATTTTAAAATGTCTCAAGTCAGAAAAATGCACATTTAATTTTCATTTAAATCCTTGAGATTGAAGTGTACAGTTCTGTATAATTAATTTGCATGGGCCTGTAGCATGAATGCGCAAGTCCAGATGACTGCACGAGTGACTAGAGTAACTGTGTAGCTGGCGCCTTCAGGGACGAGAGAGTGAAGGCAAGACAAGTGGTACCGATCTCAGGAGTATCAACTGGATTTTTCGTTTATTCTTTCTGTAAAGTTCCATTTCCATTTTCTACAAATGCAGTTATTATGGATTGTTTCAGAAATATTAGAAGACAGACAAGAGGGATAAAAAATGTTTAATTTCTAGGTGAGAATTTCAGACATGTTAATGGGAAAATGCTTTATTAAATATTGGGGTGTGGTTTAGGATAGAAAACTACTGAAAGCCAAATTAGTTAAAACTCACAAAGTACTGAAGAAGCTGGCTTTTTGATTGTTTTGAATATGTTTTTCTTTTAAAAGTTGAAGTTAGTGCTTCATGGTGAGAATATGATTTAATTTCAGGTAATTTCCAAACTAGAGAGGTCAGAGTAATGTCGCTTTATTGAATAAGGGGAATCTGAAAAGGGAAGGAATGGGGAAGAAAACTGTATTCCAAATTTCTTTTGTTTAAACTCAGGTAAATTATGTGTTGGGGAAGACGTTTCAAATTTATTTTTGTTACGTGAGGTCTTGCACTTACCAAAACCCATGTTGTTTATCCCAGTGGTAAACTGTGTAGTGAAGGACCAGTTTCTTATTATTTCCAATCTGTCCCAGACAGATTACACTTGGGTAAAATATAATAAAAATGAATTACTAGAAAGATGAAAAAAAAATACCACCCCTGATTATTTTATTAGATTCAGCAGACATAAAATTTGCTCAGTTAAATGCAGTCAGGGTTCTAATGCTGACTCTCAGTTTTGCGCTCCTCTCACTGCGAGGGAAGCAAACCTTCTGCGGAGCACGCCCCACACAGCACGGATTTCTCCCACGCTGGGGCCGTGGTGGAAGTGCAGCGGTGAAGAGCCGAGCCCGCCTTCCCGACAACATGCATCTGTTCATCTATTTGCATGTAATGTTTTCAGATAGATTTGATAATGTGGCTAGGGCTTACTTTGCTTTTTAAATTTTCTCTGAATCTGTGATAAAAATAAGAGTTAAATTCCTCTAAAGGAAAACACATGCCTATGTTTTCATCAACATACGTTGGCACTGGTGATCATAAGCTTACCTGTCCCTCTCCTTAGCCTGTTCCCTGAGTCCTTCCTCTCCCACGGGCGCCTCCCATGGAACAGACACTTGGCACTCATGTGCGTTCTTATATGCCTGTTGGAGGAAATCATTTATGTTTGATCTCAGTTTGTTCTGGTTTGTTCTTTAATGATGCAAATGCTTTTCCCTAGTTCCGGGACTACTGTGCTATCTGCTTAAGATGGGAGTGGCCTGGGTCTCCAAAAGCATTGGAAAAGTGCAATTTAGAAGCTACTTTCTTTGAAGGTCATTTTTTGAAAGTTTTATTTGACAGAATGGGAAGAATTCTTGATCAGGTAATAAGCTTTAAAATACTAATTTTCACATTATTTTGTTACCATTCACCATGGGTTCATCTCAAGTTTTAGTTTAGATCTTTAATAGTTTTGTTTTTTTAGTTTTTCCACTAGATGACTTTTTCGTAAAGCTTGATTGCCAGCGAGTGGTGCGTTTCTGATGCGTTTGTTATGTTCGAAACCTTTATTCGGCCTGATGGCTGTTACATAATCATATATTTTACTTCTCATTATAGACCATTCTCTTAATAACCTTCACACATTTTGGAGGTGATTAGAATGCTTTCCTTGTATGACGTAGAAAGCCTTTTCTTTTATTAGTACAGTTAGTACAGATACAAATTGAGTCAACCTTGTAAAGTTCAATTCAGACGACCTTAAATGTCATTTCAAATTGAATCCTGAGCACTCTGGTCTCATTAAACTGACAGAACAATATTAGAGGAATCTGCTTCTTCAGATAAAGAACTTATGAAAGATACTCATTTTCATAAGGGGGAGATGAAATGAAAAAGGTAAACTTACTTATTCCAAGGTAGATAAAAAGCACCATCAGCTGGTATGTTGCTGTGTATGTATGTGTGGCTGTCAGGAGAAATGAATTTGGGATTACAGAACCCCTCCCTCCCTCCCTCTCTCCTTGACAGATGAACAGAGTGAGGATAGAGCTTTGAAATGCTTTACACCCTGGGATATACACTTGAAATAAAACCACCTGGCGTAATACTTGCCTCAACATAGAAATTTGACTTAACCAATTCGGAATTAATTTAAAATTGTTTATTAAAGTACTTGTTCTTTTTTAGCATTTTAGTTAAATATTTATGTGAGCATAGGGAGTTGTAAAAGAAATTTACTCCCTAAGCAGGCTGTCTTCAATTCCCAGAAAACCAAATAAAGAAATTATAATTTAAGAAGTATTTCACAGGGTTAGACTTCAGTCACTGCTGTTTCTGGTAGTAATCAGTTAAGAGATAGAGTAAGTCCTTTTTTCTTTTAACCTCTTAATAGCAAGTGCTGTATTTCTCGTGTTTGGTTGGTTGGTAAATCCAGCTCTTGTAGGCATTATGCTGTATATACATCGTACACATCTTGGCTGTGGAAGCCCCCTGGGTAGCGGGGTTCATCAGTTCACTGTGTTCTTTGTGCTGGTTTGCTAAGCTTCATTTGGATCGTGGGTATTTTTCCCTTTAGTTTGTGGAGTGCTGACATAAAAGGATCCTTGGAGGCAGAATATCCTGAAATGCTTTAAAGTTCTTTTTATTTCAGCAGCTAGCACGTCACACTGCAGAGCTGATTCATGCACACTGTCTCAACCATTCTTCTGTAACCCTCAGTGCTGGGCAAGACTGACTTCTGGTCATACTTTGTCAGGGAGGATCCCTAGTTGCAGTTAATGTGACTTACAGCTGGTTCACTACAGGCCCCAGCCTCAAACCTTTGGTCTTAAAACCCTTGATTTTCCAAGCCTTTTTTGGTAAGAACATTATGTAGTCAGATCTCAAAGACAGTCATGAGTCCTGGTGTGCTGAGCGTGCTTAAATGGTTTAGTTTCATTTTCTCTCTTTTCTAAATGTGTTTTGTTGAGGATCATGTTTGCCTGTGTTCTCTTAGTATAGAAATAGCGTCAGGGTAACCAACCTGGGATTAAACATTTACTACAGATAATTTAGTGAAGTAGCTAGTCTCCTGCATGTATAATTGAGAAATCATGAAATTATTATATATAATATATATGTATTATATATGATATGCATTATTATAAATGAGAAATCATTCATAATACTATTGTGTTGTCACAATGTTAATTTTCTGAAAATACCTTATAACACAAACATTTAGTAGTATTTGTGATGATTTTATAAAGATAGTAAAGTGCTGAGGTCCATAGGCAGAATGTAAAGAACACCATGAAAAATGTAGGGAGGTAGGTCCAGCTTCTCTCTGCCCCAACAGGGAAGAGTATGATCTTGGGCAACTGTGCCCCTTGTCACATTTTCTTCTTGTTAAGGTGAAGCTGGTGTTACTTGCCGTAACCTCCTACTTAGATTTGCTTGTAAGAATTAAATGAAGAAAATGATTGAAAATACTTTAAAAAATACAAAATCTTGTTAAGTACAGGAGTTTTTAGAAATTTCAGAGGCTATCATAATTTTGACTTAATATCACTAAATCATATTACTTTGGCTCTCTGTAAATTTAGCCTTTTAGGAGAAGGGTTGAGACTGAGTTTGCTGGTGACATCAGTATGTATGTTTTTTTGTTTGTTTGTTTTGGGGTTTGTTTGTTTTTTTGGTCATTAGTATGCTTTTAAGTCAAAGTTTATTGTCCTGAAATTCAGGCCTTATATTTAGTGTGAGCTCAAAGATGGGCCAAGTCCATTTGATATGTCAGAAAAATCTGGTTAGGTTTTGTTTCAGGTGAATACTGTATGTAAAAGCAGAAAATAAATCCAAAATAATAGATATAAGCACTTCCTGTTAACCCAAGAAAGGGTTATTCATATTAAAGAAAAAAGGCCAACTTGTTTTAAAGTTATTACCATTATGAAGTAGAAGCCATTTCAGAGAGAGAACAATTTATGCGTAGCTGAGATTTGTTTTCATTTTCACATTAAAATATAATCTGAGTCAGCCTTAAACTTCTTAAACAACCAAGGCCATAGATTCTTGCAGATAAAGCTAAAAACCGAAGTAACACCCTATAAGGAGAAACAAAGTTTAAGGGGCAACTTATATCCCTGCTGAAAGCCAAATTCTGTTGACTTATTGAAGCTCCTATAAATGGCAAATTTAGTGACCTAAATATCTGAACTATCAGAAATCAAGTCACATACAAAACTGTACTAAAGTTGTATTTTAAGTGATTTTGTTCACATGCTTTACCAAATGCATTCTTCTTAAAGATTTTTAAAAATGTTTCCTCTGTGCCTAAAATACAACTTCATGTGAATTCGTTGTTGTTTATGAAGTGAGTCCTGGAGGCTATATTCTGTTGCACATATTATCAAGTTGGAAAATACGCTCTTCAAATTATCCTTCCGTAGGAATAGTATCTCCTTTCATTTGTCTTGCTTGAGGCTTGATTGTGAATAAGAGTGACTTAGGGATCGTTGTTCTTTGTTCAGAAAATCCATGTTCACGAATCTCATGGTAAAAAAAACCCCAAAAAACAAACCAACCCGCTACACTTGGACTTCTAACACAGGACTTGTGGTTTCTCCATGTAATAGCACTTTTGCTATCTTTTGGCACATGCCCTAGCATTTGTTGTCTTCCAAATGCCAATGTTCACTTCTTAATTGGTGTTCATTGTATCAAGGGCTTATTTTTATTTTTTTAAAGATTTTCTTCATTTATTTGAGATAGAGCAAGAGAGAGAGCATGAGCCGGGCAGAGGGGCAGAGGGAGAGGGAGAAGCCGACTCCCCGCTGAGCAGGGAGCCCGACTCGGGGCTCCATCCCAGGACCCCGGGATCATGACCTGAGTCGAAGGCAGACCCTCAACCAACTGAGCTGCCCAGGCCCCCCATATATCAAGGGTTTAGCAGCTGCTCAGTGAATGGAGTGAAGCAGGCAGAGTCTGTGGTTAACATTCACTCGTCCAGAATCCCTTTTCTCTTCCCCAGCCTCAGCGCGGGTTCCTACCTTGCTCCCAGCCCTCCCACGGAAGTCAGTTTTGTCGCAGCCACTCGGTTTCCTTTGGCTGCTTAGAAGAAAGCTGGAAGGAATGAGATTTCTGTTGAAAGTTCTAGGCACGATGACAGCAACTGTTTTTGTACAGTGTGCCTTTTGCTTTGATTTTGATATAGTCTGTAAAGCATCTCCAAGCTGTTTTCTATGTGGAGTAAACAGATTAAAAATAAAAAAACTAGAATTCAAGTAAAATGTGATACAGCGTACAAAAAAATGTATGAGGAATTGTACCCAGATGTATAAGTGTTTTGGGAGAATTAATGCTCTTGTGTAAATGAAATGATCCTTGTCTGTAATCACCATTTTGAACCTTTTCATTCACTGTGAGGCATGTGGTGGTCATTTCTATCCCCAGGTACTCTCCTTCTGCCGAGAAGGTTCTGTGGTGTATCTGACTTTATTTTATTGTATACATGCTCTTGATAAATTGGCAGTAGTTGAATAATCTAAAAGATGAAAAATATCATTTCTAAAATTAGACTACCATATTTTGAAAGATCTTAATAGTTCCCTTTCTGTCTTTGGTCTTCTATTCAGTGTGTCCTATGTTGCTGTTATTAATGTTACATATGACACTTCAGTGATTTTTGATGACCTCTTGAACACTCATTAATTAGAACAACCTGCGTAAAACAGAAGCATTATGACTATGTTATATATTAGTATTTTTCACATATCTATATGCATGCTTTTTTTTCCTCCTAAGTTTTAGCACTGTGATATATGTACTTTGACTAAGACGGTGAGAGCCAACTTAGTTATCAATGTTTTCGTTGTAGAAGAGCGTGTGGAGGGAGGAATAAGATGGAATATTTTCCTTTCCTGAAAAGACACATTGAAATGGTAAATGAAGTGCTCAGGTATATACATGATAAATAATGTCAAATGTCTTTTTGTTTTTTACCTCTTCATAGCCATATGATGTAAATTTACAAGTCACCTCCGTGTTATCTAGACTTTCCCTCTTCCCTCATCCACATATACACGAGTACCTTTTGGATCCTTATGTGAACCTTGCTTCTGGCTGTAGATCCCTCTTCTCTGTCATCGTCAGGGTGAGTTCTTAGTTCTGTTTATGTTCTCTAGGATTGATGAAACCTGTGATACACATGTCCATTAACATTCCTTACCATTGTATGTGCTTAGTGTCATATAATGGGAAATACTACTTGTATACTGTCAAGAAGTCATTATTTTACTCTAGCATGTGGAGAAAAAAAGAAAAATCCATTCTTTTAAATGGTAACGTTTATATTTTAAGGAACAGGTGTGAGTCCTCTGCCAAAGATCGTTATGTGAATAGTGAAGGGTGACATTCTTCATTTAGTAATAGGAAGTTGAGTGTCTTTTTTTAATCCTGGAAATCCCTGTGTAATTGGTTTCAGGAACGCAGTGCCTTTTGTCTCTGATGCAGGTTGTCGGAGACCTGATGGTCCGAATCCAGCGTATTCCAGACTTTACTCCCAAGCTTCTGTTAGTCAGAAAGCGATTGCTTGGCTTGGAACCTGAAGGCCCTATGTAAGCCAGTGTTTTACATGTTTTTGATCTAAACAAGTCACCAAAACTTGATGAAATGGTAGTATCTTGAATTGACTGACTGCTTGCTTTCCTTTTACCAGCATTGACCACATCACTTTGCTAGAGGGTGTGATCGTGTTGGAAGAGTTCTGTAAGGAACTGGCGGCAATCGCGTTTGTGAAATACCACACTTCCTCCACACCGTGATAGCGTCCTGCAAGGAACTAAGGGAGCCGAACTGTAGTGTACATTTCATCAAAAAAGACTCTGCTTCACCCAGCCGAGAGGATAAAAAGCCTTTTTAAATGAAGTACTGCTGTAAACTGGACAGGACCATTAAGAACCCATTGAGCGGACATTCTCAGTAAAATGTTGTATGATGTTGTTTTCATTGGCTTTACCGTAATGGTTCTGTATGTAAGATTGCACGTCCTTGAATCCAGGATACAATCAAAGGAACTTCAGGAAAGAAGCATTTCTAATGCCTGTGTGAAAAGCTGCAAAATTTCTGATGTCATGACTTTGATGATATTTCTGTTATTTTAATATCCTTTTAGGTAGCAAGGCATTTTGACATTCTCTGGGACTCAAATGCTTATATTCTTTTGGATTAATAAGTAGCAAAGAAAAAAACGAACTAATTTTATAACTTTTTAAGGTCAATTCTTATCAAACAAAATATGGTAAAAAACTGTAAATGAGAAAAAATACAATTCAGAAACCATCAAATGAGTTAATAGGAGATAAAAATGTGTAGAGCACCATTAACTTTCTTCAGCTTTTCTAAGAATAACAATTTAATATGATAAAGAAGTTCTTGATTAATATAATATATATTTTTTAAAAAAACGTTCTTTTACTCTTGGTGCACATAGCCATGTTAGTGATTGATTTTCACGTATGGGTCCCAGTATATTTAAACTGTCATTTTTGCAACAATGTTGAATTTGTGCTCACCATTGGTAATGTTTGCTGAAATAGTATTTTTTTAAGCTAATGAACATATATTGGGTTGAGAACCTTTTTTTTTCTTCTGTCCCTCTCTGAAGGTTGCTTTATAAAAATTGCTTTATAATTTGATGTCTTACTGAAATGCATGGTAGTGTCTAGGCGGGAACGGATAACCCTTCGGCAGCAATCAAAATGCCAGTGGGCCTCCTCAGTGTTTACAGTTGTTTGTTTTTTTTCCATTTTGTTCAGTCTTTTGTTTTAAATGATTCTAAGGAGATTTAAAAAGAAAACCAGTCTGTCCTGTTTACGTGTTAAGGAATTTGGGTAAATTGGGTCTATATGAAGGACTGTGTGTGGTAGTTGAGCAGAGCTGCGCTGTGCACGGCGTGCTTGTCCTAGATTTACAGAATGCTGTTTGCTGATCCACTTTCTACTCCTCCTTTAAGTGATGCTTGTCACTCAAATGTTGCTTTTAAGCTTTCTTCTTCCTCTCCTCCTCCTCTTCCCGTTGAAGTGTTAAGCAGCAGCGCTTTGTGCTTTACCTCTCCATTTACTGAAATTTGCCGGGAGCGGACTATCAAAATTTCCAGCTTGGAAGGAGGTGTCGCTGCTCCTTGTAAGAAGTTGTTTTATGTAGCATGTTTGCGTTATGTACATCATGTGGCACGTGCATAGAAGCGCGTTTTACACCTTCTGCTAATTTTGTTGTATTTTTCTGATTTATAGTTAGTTTTGGCTATTTATTAAGAGCAAAATAGCAAAAGATTATGAATATTCTTGGCTCTAGAATGCTTATCAATGTTAAGACTACGTTTCTAATTTAATGCAAATCTTTGTTAGCTCAGTCTAAGCACATTTATTAAGCGGAACAAGGAAAAAAACAAAAGTGGGAGATGGTTACTTTGTGCGTGATTTTCTTCAAATGATTTTTAATGATGGGAAAGCATTGTTCAGTGCTCTGTATTTATTGACCAGCCCAGGCAAGAAACACTGCAACATTTCCATTTTTAGACACGGCTGTAGTCTACTTTGATGTAGGTTTATTTAAAATAAGGCATTAAGAGATAGTAGATACTTCTTAATGTTTTCGTAGTGCCCAATGGGTGTATTAGCAATTACCTCTCAAGCCAAATACTATTTTATCCTTGATTTCGCAGTGGGACCTTATAGCTAATACATGACACCAAGCTCAGAAAAGCTTTAACTTTTATATTTGTGTGTGTGTATGCTGCTGGTTAATTTTCCTAAGTTATTGTAATGATTTTGAGCTGTAGTCAGTTAAAGCTTAAGGTCTGAGTTGTTTCTCTTCTAAGCTTCTCTTTCTTTCTTCTCTCTGTTTAGTTCAGACAGACCTAGAGCCAGCACAAGTTCTCAGAGTGAGTTGGATTTGTCAGTGAAACAGTGTGCTACTAGTCTGTTCCGTACTGTCTTGTGAAAGCTGAATATTTCTGTTACTCAGTACTTGCAAAACAGTGACTCAAATGCACTGTGTTGGGTGGAAAGTAGCACCTTAACAACCGATTGCCATAGCAAGTTCCAAGCTGAATGTTAGCCCTGCTTCACATCAGTATAAATAGGTATGCACATTTTTTTTAACTTTCTAACAGTATAGTCTTTGACTTTATTTTTAGTAATGAGCCACATCCTTCACTTGCTAGAACTCAGATTTGTCCTCATCCAATTATCATTGTAGTACTCACATTCTAACTATGTAATGTTCTCATAATGTATCTATCTGTGCAATATGGAAGCTATGAGAGGATTCATAGCCCTTTGGTTTAATTGTACATTATTATGTGTGTGTACATGTGTATATATGTGTGTGTGTCTGTGTGTGTGTGTATGTATATACACACACACACACACACAAAAGGACCAAAATCCTTAGCTTGCTTACACTGTTGCTAGTGTAAAGATTGTTACACTTAATTTTACGGGGCACAAATTATGGAATTACTTCATAAGTCATGGTGACATATTTCCATAAATTATCACATGAATATACAATTCCCATTTAATTATGAAGTTCACAGGTATTGACAGAAGTTGCAGTCAAGTGCTAAAACCACAAATTATATGGCAGTTATATTTTGGGTTGTATAATTAATCAAAATATGCATGTCATTGTGACACTTGATATGTTAAAACATGATAGATAATCATATTTCTGGGCCCTGTAAAATAGTGTTACTATAATACTCTGGCCTCCTGCCTTGTTTATATTAAACAAAGGATATTTGGTAAATTTTTCTATTGAACATTGTGTAGGTTACTGACAGTATTACCAAGGCCGGAATTCTTGGGCCATCTGTGAAGAACTCTTCAGATGGTGATTGTGTACCTACCGTCTCTTCAAAAGGAGGTTGTGATTAAGTTCAACTTTTTGTGCTAATGATGCATGCAGGACTAAGAGGGATAATCTAAAAATAAATAATGTAATTTAAGCAAAGTGTCTTATATTTTTGTAGAATTCTAATTGAAAACATTTTATTCACCGATAAGCCTAAAACAGTAATTCATCGTGCACAGCAGGGTATGGTACAAATTGGGGCGTCTGGCTGGCTCCGTGGGTGGAGCATGAGACTCTTGATCTAAAGGTCGTGAGTTCAAGCCCCCACATTGTGTATACAGCTCACTTAAAAAAAAAAAAAAAAAAAAGGTGTGACACAAAACAGTTCATGGGTCACTATAGCACTGATTCCAGGGAGAGAACAAGAAGGAAGAGAATCAGAATATCTGTGGCAGGGGAATGTATAGCTTGAAAAATCCCCCTGAGTGAGCCTCATTATATACCCTCCACCCCATTCCTTAATAACCACATCCTTAAAGGAAGGAGTGTTTATACAAGTCTTAGAAAAACAATTCATTATAAGCATTATTTCTTAATATATTTGTAACGCATATAAAAACTTTTCTTTAACTGACACCTAAGACAATTAGACTCTAGGCTTATTCCATTCATTTGAGTATTTGCCAAAGTGCCCTGATTGGAAACTGAAAGAAATACGTAATACATAGCATAGCCAGGGAGAGAAAAAGCGTAATTATTAATCCCACCTACCCAGGATCTTTCAGCCACTGTTTTTCAGAATAGTTTTAGAAGAACTTAAAAGAGGAGAACAGGTTGAAAGGATGTAGGGAGGTAGGTTTAGACATTGAGGAGTTGAAATTACCCTTCTTGCCTTGAGCTGCTATCAAAGAAAACTGCATTTTAGGGATGTATAATCAGATCCCGAGTCCAAAAACCTAGTTCAGGCTGCTATTCATTAAGAAATTTGCAGTATTTCATCTGGAAAACTTGTTATCTCAAGGGAGTTTAAAGAACTGACATAAAATTGTTAAAGTCAGAATTTGGGGAGAGTAACTCTCAAGTAAAAGTTACACCTCTTTCTCAAAGCAAATAAAAAACGAGCCAGCAGAAGCACTGTATGACAGTTTGATGCCAAAGGATCCATGGATGGAAGAAGTGGAATCGGTTTCAGTTGGTCTTAAGCCAGTTAGGAAAGTTGTTGCTCATGGGCCCAGCTCTTAGGAGACTGGCTTTTAATTTTACTTGATCTTTACCTGACTGCCTATCAGGGAGATCCACCAAAGCCTGTTTCATGTACACTCACTGCTCTCGGTTTGTTGTGTGCATCAGAGGTTTTTCTGTGTTATAATAGCATCTCTAAACGTCAAAAATACGCTGTCGAAAACAAAACAGTAATTTGGTTATTCAACAAATAACTTATTGAGAACTTGGGTCATGAGCCAGGTTTTAAGGTGCTAGAAACACAAGCAATTTCTGTCCTCAAGAAGTCACAGTCACAGGTGAAGGAATTCTGGTGAATTCCAGCCCCCATTGGTGAATGCTGTGCCCAAGTGTTGTGAGAGCACAGGGGGAAAGAAGTAGTGTTAACCCTTGAAGAACGCCAGGGTGTTAGGGATGTTTATCCCCCCCCCCACCATCATGAAGTAAAATCTGCATATAATGTCACACAAATTGTCAATAGATATTTTCTGTGTTATGTGTATTATATACTGTATTCAGTATATAAAGTAAGCTAGAGAAAAGGAAATGTTACTAAGAAAATCATAAGGAAGAGAAAGTATATTTTCAATACCGTACTACAGCCAAAAAATTCGTAAGTGGATGTGTGCTGTTTAAGCCCGTGTTGTTCAAGGGTTTACTAGTGTTGGAGATCACCTAAACAGAACTAAAACTCAAGTCTTGACTGAATTATGTTCTTACTCGGAACTAGAGATATGCTGGATATTGCGGGAAGTCATAACCATGAAGTCAAGTCAGCGAGAAATGGAACACGGTTCTCTGTCCTGTTACGTTTATCACAGTTAACTGTTTGACCTTCTTCATTCTGAGATTGGTATAAAGCACCAGCCCAAACAATTGTGCTTTGGGGCCCATATTTTCTCAGTTGGTGAATAGTAGTAAACTGTTCTGATTTAAATGATCTCTTTCTAGAACTATTACATAGAGAGAAGGCAAAAAGTCAACTGAAATCTTAAAACCAAAAGATTTAAGTAGGCTTAAAAAATGACCTGAACATTAGGCATAAAATTTGGTTTAGTAAAATATTTGTAGAACCAAATGTTTCTCCTTGCTTTAACTCAATGCTTCCTTGACCAGCATTCTTTATTGGGGCACAAGATGGCTGCATATCCGGTTGAGAACCAGCTGGGGTTGACAGAGACGGGAGAGGTGAGTTCAGAAGCCACAGGCTGGAGACGGGAGATGGATGAAATGTCTAAACCTCCGCTGGTTCTCATTTCATAACTCCCACTCCTGAAATTTAAGGCTGAGGTCAGGCTACAAGGCAGGACAACCTAAGGGTCATACCTGCCAGGGAGCAAAATGAAGAGACCCGACATGTTTCCCTTCCTACCCTCAGTCATCTGGAGATAGCCCCAAGGAATTAGCTGGTCTCCCAAGGGTGAGTCTGAGGAATTGAAGGAAATTCAGTTTTATATTTTGATCTTACTCTTCGCTCTAATTAGACTAGTCAGTATATCAACCAATAGAAATTTTCTTTTTAGAAGGGTAGAGGAGGGGACATTTAGGTAATAATTCTCCTGACTTTTTTTTTTAAGATTTTATTTATTTGAGAGAGAGAGTGAGCAAGCATGAGTGGGGGAGGAGCAGAAGGAGAGGGACAAGTAGACTCCACGCTGAGCACAGAGCCCAACGCAGGGCTCAATCCCACAACCCTGAGATCATGACCTGAGCCGAACTCAAGAATCAGATGTCAACCTACTGAGCCACCCAGGCGCCCCAAATTCTCTTGACTCTTGATGACTAACCAAATCCTGACATGAAAGGAGGACCCAGTAGGACTGCCAGAAACTCAAGCACTACCATAGTTACTTTGCTCTCATTTGAGGAGGTGAGGGCGGGGAAAGAAAGAAGACATCCATTGACGTTTGTAGTTGTTTCCTAATGGTACTCATGTTGTTAGGTACATTCATTTGCATGGTGATCATTCTATTAACTCTTAACAAAATGTTTAATTCCAATAGTGTGCCAAGGGCTTCAGGGATAATATTCAGGCTAGAGAATCCAAACAAGCCAAGAACACATCCTGGGTCTAATAGACCTCTGTTTTTCAAAACACATTTTTTAGGTTGAGAACTATAACCAGAATTGCAAAGCTTGAAGAGCTAGATGTGGTTCAGAAAAAAAGCAGGTGACCCGCCCAGCCTGTGAGAGTAGGGAAGACAAAGCAAAGGCATCTCCAAGTCTGTTACTGCCTCAGGCCTGTAATTTATGAGTAAGGAATCATAAAATCAATTTCACGATAATGCAGACAGATGAGATGGCATACAAATTCCCTATAGTCTGGATGAAGTTATATTTCAAAGCCCTGAGGATGAGACTCATTTATGTAATAACACGAGAAATGTATTTCTCATGCCACTCACAAGGGGAACAGCATGTTGGGTTTTAATTGATTAGACTTCCCCAGAGAACCATGTACTACTGAAGATTTCTAGAGGGAAACAAATCAGCCATTCCTTAAACATTATTCTTCCATGTTTAAAACATGCTTTCTTTCTTAAATCTCTTTATCCTGTTGCTCTTATCAACAATGTAGCGAGTCCCAGAGCATCTGATGGCTCTCAAATCTTTGTTGGCTGCTTCAGTTATTAGTGTCCTGCAATCTTTATTTCCATTCTGTTTTAGAAATTATTAGACACTCAATGAGACACCACCTCACACCAGTCAGAATGGCTAAAATTAACAAGTCAGGAAACGACAGATGTTGGCGGGTATGCGGAGAAAGGGGAACCCTCCTACACTGTTGGTGGGAATGCAAGCTGGTGCAGCCACTCTGGAAAACAGTATGGAGGTTCCTCAAAAAGTTGAAAATAGAGCTACCATATGATCCAGCAATTGCACTCCTGGGTATTTACCCCAAAGATACAAAAGTAGGGATCTGAAGGGGTACGTGCACCCCGATGTTTATAGCAGCAATGTCCACAATAGCCAAACTGTGGAAAGAGCCAAGATGTCCATCGACAGATGACTGGATAAAGAAGATGTGGTATATATATACAATGGAATATTATGCAGCCATCAAAAGGAATGAGATCTTGCCATTTGCAACGACATGGATGGAACTGGAGGGTATTATGTTGAGCGAAATAAGTCAAACAGAGAAAGACATGTATCATATGATCTCATTGATATGAGGAATTCTTAATCTCAGGAAACAAACTGAGTGTTGTTGGAGTGGGGGGTGGGGTGGGAGGGATGGGGTGACTGGGTGATAGACACTGGGGAGGGTATGTGCTCTGGTAAGCGCTGTGAATTGTGCAAGACTGTTGAATCTCAGATCTGTACCTCTGAAACAAATAATGCAATATATGTTAAGAAAAAAAAAGAAGAAGAAGGTAGCGGGAGGGGAAGAATGAAGCGGGGGAAATCGGAGGGGTAGACGAACCATGAGAGACGATGGACTCTGAAAAACAAACTGAGGGTTCTAGAGGGGAGGGGGGTGGGAGGATGGGTTAGCCTGGTGGTGGGTATTGAGGAGGGCACGTTCTGCATGGAGCACTGGGTGTTATGCACAAACAATGAATCATGGAACACTACATCTAAAACTAATGATGTAATGTATGGGGATTAACATAAAAAATTTTAAAAAAATTATTAGACAATAGATCATCTTTTTCTTAAGTTGAATTGGTGGTGGGCTCCCACACAAATGGAAATTGAGGAGAAGACATGTACTTTTAAGATATAAATATTAACCCAATAGTTCATGTACCTTTGGACTCCTTGACAATAAACAGGTTCCATTTTATAAAGACTTGCATTCTCCCTAAAATGATCCAATGTGATGCAGCTACAAGTAAACTTTTCCCTGAAAATATTGTTGGTGGGCGCCTGGGTGGCTCAGTTGGTTAAGCGACTGCCTTCAGCTCAGGTCATGATCCCCGGGTCCTGGGATGGAGTCCCGCATTGGGCTCCCTGCTCTGCGGGGAGCCTGCTTCTCCCTCTCCCACTCCCCCTGCTTGTGTTCCCTTTCTCGCTGTGTCTCTCTCTGTCAAATAAATAAATAAAATCTTTAAAAAAAAAAAAAAGAAAATATTGTTGGCAAGAGCACATGACTCATTGGAAGTTGGGTTCAAAACCACATCCTAAAAATAATAAGAGCCATAAATGCAAATGTGCATAGCAATTTCTGAGTGTTTTTCTTTGGAATTTGACCTTGAAATAAAAATAATTTTGCATGATTCTTAATGGTTGGAGTGTTTTCATGCATAGCGTATAATACAATTGATAGTCATTGAGTTGGGTATTTCAAAGAAAAAGCTGATATATATCTTGCCAAGTAGTGTTGCTCATTTATTATCATTTTTATTTCAATAGAAAGAAAAAGACGAGGGAAGTGTAATTAATTTGACATAGATAATTCTGGGCTGAGCATTTCATTATCAACACCATTCTGAGGCCATTATGAAAAGTTCTTTGTCCTCATACAGTATGCCACTGCTATACTTTATGATACGAGCACATTGTATTTTGGTCTTTCCTCCAGTAAATTATGTGATCACGCATTCAGCTAATGCCGTTAACTCCTTAGAACAGAGATCCTCACCAGTGGCCTATTTTGGTTAAGAAAGATGTTGGACAGATGTAAATGCTGAGTTTTTCTACTGGTGTCTGGATTATATTTGGAAAGACCTTGCACGTTTCTCAGACTCTGCATTATATGTATATATTTTTTTATCGGCAAACACTTCAGAAATCCCCACATCACCACGGAAGCTGATCCCTGCCTCTTACCATGATTAAAAAAGGAGAAAGTATTTCGCAGGGGTAGGTAAGCTGCCCTCATTACTTCTATTCATCAGACCACTGACGGCAAGAGGCTACTCCATCTAGACAAAGGCAGAGCTCTGCTTTCCTGATAGAACTTTCCAGAATGATCCTGCTTGGCGTGGAAAAAACTTTCTAGCTAGATACATAAAACACTATAATCAAGTGCTATGTTTGTAAATGTTGAGGTCTGAGGTCCAAAAGAGATTGTCCCCGGACTATAGTAACATCATCCATGGAGCTCAACCAGTGTTTACTAAAATCCTGCCTGGCTATGACAAGGAATTTCAAGAAAGTGCCTGTCTTTGAGAGGTTTGCTTTTCAAAGTAGAGGTTGATAAGGCAAGTTCTGTGCAGGTTATCAAGCTGTTGTCCCTCAGTTCCAAATCTACTCTTCTAATCCTTTTTATGATGCTGTGCTAGGATCCCACAAACTAGATTTCTCCTTTACCAGCCGGCTTTCTACTCGGTTTTGTCGATAAGGGTTTCTACAGGGAGAAGGGGAAACAGGAGGAGCGGGGGAAGAACTTTGAGTTTGCTTGCTGTTCCTGACCTGTCACCTCAGCACTGGGTTCAGCCTCTGTATTCTTTAAGCTCCCCTGGAGACAGCACGGCAGCGCTTCCCTCAGAGGCCCGATTCTCAGCTTTCTTTCCAGAGCCTTCCTCCACACTACCAGGTGTGTAACCCCTGCCTCTTCCCTTTGCTGTCTCAGCCCCGGGTTCCTGTTTCCTGGGTTAGTATTAATGGGTGAACTCAGTGAATGACCCTTTTTCCTCATTCAGCCCTCCTAACCTTACCACCACTAATTCCCATATTAAATTCCCTCTACTGAAATGCCTATGACATAGTTTCTATCTTCCTGACAGGACCCATCTCAGTATCTTCCATTATCAACCCCAGCCTAGGGATGATAGTCTGCACAGAGCTTTTCAAGGATCCTGATGCTTCCCTCATTAATAATCTTTCTTAATAGTTTAATGAAGACCTTGCCACCTGGACCCCATCAGGAGCTATGGTTGGGTATTCGTGCCCCACATAAATCCACATCCCTATCTCCCCTAAGTCTTTGGATTAGTTTTCTACATGACACCAGGAAACTGGCATCTCAACTCGTTGAATGTAGGCCACTAATGAGAATACATTTCATTGAATCAACTGAGAAAACCCTTCGGGCCACTTGTGGCTGGGTGAACTAACACACTCAATCCAAATTCAGGTAAGTACATCCAAGTCCATACATTTGACCTGACTGAAAGTTCTATTTTATCTTTGTTTGACTCTGTTCCCAGTAAAGCCATGCCCCACCTCTTTCCATACTGTCCTCTTTGGAAGCAAGTGCATAGCCCACACTTTTTTTTTTAAGTACTCTACACCCGACTCTACAACCCTGAGATCAAGAGTCACATGCTCCTCTGACTGAGCCAGCCAGGTGCCCTTATAACCCACACTTAAGAAATGGGGAGGTAGGGCGCCTGGGTGGCTCAGTTGGTTAAGCAACTGCCTTCGGCTCAGGTCATGATCCTGGAGTCCCGGGATCGAGTCCCGCATCGGGCTCCCTGCTCAGCAGGGAGTCTGCTTCTCCCTCTGACCCTCAACCCTCTCATGCTCTCTCTCTCATTCTTTCTAATAAATAAATAAATCTTTAAAAAAAAATGGGGAGGTATATTCTATCTTCTTGAGGCTAGAGAGGCTACATAAATTATTTGGAATTCTCTAAGGAAAATTTGCATCCCCCCTCCCATTTATTTGTTCAATCATTTGTTCAATTTATTTAGAAAAGACTTTATTTATTTATTTTTGAGAGAGAGTGCCTGCATGCACACAAGTGTGGGGGAGGGGCAGAGGGGGGAGGCAGAGAATCCCAAGCAGACGCTCCACCTAGTGCAGCTCAATCTCGGGACCCTGAGATCATGACCTGAGCCAAAATCAAGAGTCAGACACTTAACCAACTGAGCCACCCAGGCACCCCTATTTGTTCATTTATATCAATATTGACTCATGGATATTTATTTTATAGTTTGGGTTATCCAAAACTGCTTCATTGGTTTGTTGCTCAAATTATCCTGGTCTGGCCATTGGGAACTCTTTCAATTGGCTCTTATGCCCCTTTGACATCCCCTATCCAGGAAAGGGCTTCTGTCTGTTTTTGAACATGTCCTTACTTACTGGCACTGCAAAATGCTCCAAGCTCATCTCACCCATTTCCTGCCCCAATCCTGAAATCAGCAGTTTCTTCAAGGAGCACCAAGGCCATTTAAAAAATTGAGTTCTGCAGCAATGCATTGACTTGGCATGGGGCTTTGGGTCCAAATAGCCTAAGAAAGGCTATTGGGCTAGATGCAGGGTATTTGTAAAACCCTTCCAACCTGAGAATTCTTAAGACAGGCTAGAGGACATTGATATACTATCAGAACTGTTTCAAATGGGTGACACAGTGGGATGAGCAGCAGAGTTTAAGAGTGTCCACGTTCACAGCACAGAGACCTCCACAGTCACCAATATTATTAGCTGGAACATGGCCACACAGAAGATTTCGATTTTAGACTTACGTTGTTTCCAAAAGAGTCATATACTGACGGGATCAAAAGAAGTTTTTCAAAATACGGCTTTCTACCTGTATCCCATTACCTTTAGTGCCCTGTGAATTATTACTTTCTACAAATCCTGTAATAAGTTTGTAACTAGAACAATTACATTGCCTGATGTCTTTTGTGTTAAAAATATTAAATTGCTAATGAAAATCATTCACAATCAACTAAACTTTTATGACTTTATTTCTGCATTTCTTCATTTTATAACTTCTGGGAGACAACCTCGGCCTCTCTAGGCCATGGAGGCCTGTGTATATAGATTTTTCCGTTCTTCTGACAAAACTGGTTTGTTTCAATCTGTACAGATGAGAACACAATTATTGTAAAATAGGAAAACGCACATCAGCTTTGTATATTTGTGTTTGCTCTGTAAAGGGCAGCATTTATGTATCTTAAGCTGTATGTTGAAAGCTTTTCTGTTTCAGAAGCTCGCTTGCATTAAACATGAGACGCTGATAAGTGCTGTTGTCACAGGAATTACAGGTCGCTCTTGGCGGCCCGGGGATGATCTCAGCTCTGTGGGGAGGGCACTGGCCGAGGAGGCTTGGGGTTGAGGCTGTGCGTACCACGGGAAGAAGAAAGGTGTGGGTTTTGACTGCAGACAGAGCTGATTTTGATGTTTTTCCTTACTTAAACGATTGATTGTTCTCCTTTACATCCTGTGAGAGAGTGTGACATGCTGTGCGGACATGCCTTGGATCTGTGAGGGAAGATAAAACTCCTCCTCTGTGGGGTGCGGGGAAGAGAGGAAACAGGAAGAAAGGATGTGGGAGAAGAAAGGAACATGAAAAGACCCAGAAGAAAGAAGGGACCTCAAGGGGAAAGGACTGCGGGAGGACGCGGAGGAGACCCCGGTCCCCCATCCTCCCAGCTCACCAGTGCTCTGCCTGGCCTGTGCTTTCTGCAGTGACTGCCTGGTTTCTGGGCCCTGCCTTGTCTTCTGAAGCTCAACCTTCTGTTCCTCCCTCCCCTCATCTCCACCTTACCCCCAGCCTTTCCTTTCCCACCAGCATAGGTTTGGCATCATCCCAGAGTCTGGGGCCTTTCCTCAAGGAGAACAGAAGGTCCGAGTTCTGTAGACTTGGTGTGCAGGTCTGTCCTACTGTTGGTCTTGCTCTGACTTTAGGCACTTGGTGTAGTAGTTAAGGCTTTGACTTGTTCTTGTGACCTGTTCCTGTGATCTGGTCCCTCCCACCTCCAACCTGGTAGTCCAGTCCTGGTTTCATCCCTGCCCAGCTATGAAGCTTCAGGCACCTAATGCCGCCTCCCTGAGCCTCAGTGTCCTCATCTGTAAAATGGGAGTGGTACCATCTAGCTCAGAGGATTGTTGTAAGGACTCAGTGAGGGAGTAATATTTTAGCACCACATCTGGAACCCTCTACTGCGTCTCAAAATCCCCTGAGATCCCTAAGCCAATTGAGTCATAACTGGTGGAATGGGCCTTCACAGAAGCCTTCTGGACAAGCTTCCCAAGTGGTTCTGAGGTGCAATAAAGTTTTTTTCACACAGATTAGTCTTCCCCCACATGTCAGCTCCAGGACCTAGGTGTGTAGTCTGGCCCATTGTCCCTGTCCATCCTGGTGACACTTCCTCTCCTCAGCTGTCCCCTCCCTGCAGTGTACCCCACCTACCTCTAATTTCCAGCCCGCACTAGGGAAAGAACTAAACTGAATATTCTTAAGAGTTCTGCTTGCTAAATATTTACATTTTTCCTCCTTCCCATACCCTACAACGGTTGATGTGATTTTTTTTTTTTCTATAAAGTTACAGGAATAATTCTAGCTCAGCTCAGCAGAAAGCAACCCTGCAACTTTCCTTTGCAACTGCTAATCCTTAAAATTAAGGACCGGTCTGGAAACTCTGTCCCAGGTTTTATGGTTCGAAGTCTGTTGCTGACCTGTCAGGAAGGGGCAAACATATTACTAACTCGAGGGAGCTTTCAAAGGGAAGGCCCGTGCCCAGCCAGTCATTGGTTGAAAGGAATGCAGACCCGATTGGAGGCTCTGCCAAGCAAGAAAGGTTCAGGAGAAGCCTTTGGGTCTGTTCACGGAGAAACCATCAACAGGAAGAAGGGTGAACCCAGGCCTGGCTAAACAATTACCAAGTACTGCCACTGGAGGGCGATGTCTCCAAACAGTGTCTCACCACCAGGAAAGGCACGGCTCAGGGGGTGGGTTCCAGCCTGTTTCCAATTCATTCAATTAGTAGGGCATTTGAAAATCATGAAGCTCCTTCTGAAATCCTAACAAATATGGGTATATTAAGCTTTAGACAACGAAATAATTGAATATAGAATTTTGTATTCAACTAGGTATTCAATTAGCAGTTCCCAATCCTGCCTGAAGATTAGAATCACCTAAAAGGTTTTAAAGCTATAGCTATCTGGATCCCACAAAAGACCAATTAAATCAGAATCTCTGAAAGATGGAGCAATGGTATTTGCATATTGTAAAGCTCCTCAGTAATTCTAATGTTCACTCTACAAGATTCTAGTTGAGAGATTGGTAGCAGACATCAAGGGAAACTTTATGGGAGAAAAATTTAATTTTAGAAAATTCAATTATGTTTTCTCCTACAAATTGGGAAATCACTATAGATATTTGACTTTGGAGGTAGAACTGATTAGCCTAGTTCTGGAAGGAATCAATGGTTGAGAACGGCTGTATGAAGTCATCTTGCCTCTGGAAGCCCATTTTCAATAACACCGTTAAAGAGCTAACAAGTTATTAACACCTATGTGCAAATTAGCTTATCAGATATCAAAAAAGCTAGGATTCTGATAGAAATGAGGCCAGAAGAGCTTAATCTTTTAAAGAAAAGGGGGAAGAAAATTTACATTGGCTTTTGCCCTCCATTATATAGACTTAACCTGAAAAGTCAGAAAGTATTAAAAAATAAATAAAATCATTCAGAACCCCTCTCTCACTATTGACATTTTTATGTATTTCCAGTATTTTATGCACATGTATTATTTTTTTTAACCTATGAGGACTACATAATTTTGTTTTATCCTTTTTACCTCAGCAATATAATAAAAACATTCTCTCATTCTTTAACAAATAAAAATAAATTAAAAAATTCTTTAGAAGCATTGTGAATAGTCGCCTAAAATCACACTGTATGAATACGGGTCAAATCCCCATGCGGCTACAGTGGGAGACGAGAGTGTCTGTTTTATACCCATACCTTGTTTTTATGCTTCTAGTAGGAAATAGCTGCACTCTCTTATAGGTTTACATATTCTCTTCCCCAGAGTCCTGGAGACACTGGCTGGAATCCCTTGGCCCCAGTTACAAATTCCCAGGACAGGGACTCATTGGCCAAGCTTGGATTGGGTGTCCTCACTTAGTCCAACCAATTATGCCTGGGTAGGGGGGTGAGGGTAAGATCACACTGTTATGGGAGCTGCTGGAAGCCCACTTCTTCTTCTTCTTCTTCTTCCTTCTTCTTCCTTCTTCTTCCTTCTTCTTCCTTCTTCTTCTTCTTCTTCTTCTTCTTCTTCTTCTTCTTCTTCTTCTTCTTCTTCTTTCTTCTTCTTCTTCTTCTTCTTCTTCTTTCTTCTTCTTTCTTCTTCTTCTTCTTCTTCTTCTTCTTCTTTCTTCTTCTTTCTTCTTCTTCTTCTTCTTCTTCTTCTTCTTCTTCTTCTTCTTCTTCTTCTTCTTCTTCTTCTTCGGCTTATTTATTTGAGAGAGAGCGAGAGCACAGGTGGGAGGGGCAGAGGGAGAAGGAGAAAGAAACTCAAGCGGACTCTGTGCTGAGCACAGAGTCGATGCCGGCACTCTATCCCCTGATCCTGAGATCATGACCTGAGCTGAAATCAAGAGTTGGACGCTTAACCAACTGAACCACCCAGGAACCCCAGGAAGGAAACTTTATAGATGGATGGTGGTGCCAGGATAACCCTTAGGAAAGGAGAGCCTGGACAAGTGGCCCATGGGTGTCCTCTATAACCTGTCCTTCCTCCTTGACTCTCTCGGCTTCTGCTCATAAAAAACTATTATAGGAACTATGCAGGAATCAAAGGACTTTGCACAAAGGAGCTTAAAATCCAAATAAAGAAACATAACGTGTATGAAATGAGAAGTTAAATAACAGTAATATTTGCTACTTTTTACTGAGCAGATATTTTGCGCCATGTTTTATGCATTTATTATATCATTTACTCTTCAGAATCATTCTATGAGCAGAACGCCAATATTCCAAAGCTACAGGCCAAGAGAGAGAAGGTGACATTTATTAAAGGTAGACCAGAACTTGAACCCAGACAGCCAACGCTCTCACGATTTCCACAATGCCAGGCGATCTCACGTAGCTCATAATTATGTAGTGACCTGTTCTTTATTCTCATTTTACCTCTTTCCCCTGGAATTTGGCTTAGGTAAACCCCAAAATCAGTTTATAGAGGGGAACTGATCTCATCGATAAAATACTAGAGCCAGACTAAAGCGTATGTGAATAAATTTTTATGGAAACACACACACACACACACACACGGGGGTACTAACACTTTTCTAGAAAGGCAACGATGTGGGAAAAATCGCCTCTGAAATAGAGAATTGTATAGTGGTTCCCAAATACCTGTGTGTACACTCCCTAACATCAGAATCACCAGAAGCTCTTGCCCAGATATCTAGAGCCCACACAAGATTTACTGAATCTCTGGACCCCGAATATCAAGAAATGGTTCCTCAACTGCCTTGTAAGGAGCAGGAAACACAGTTAACTGTGGGGTTTTGGTTTCTCTGAGTCAAGTTTTGCTTGTCTCTAGTTTTCTGAAGATATAGTTCACATACCATACAATTCACCCATCTAAAGTGTATAATCCAATGGCTTTCAGTATCTTCACAGGGCTGTGCTTCCATTTCCACAGCTTTATAACATTTTCATTATCCCAAAAAGAAACTTCCCGGGGCTCCTGGGTGGCTCAGTCTGTTAAGCGTCTGCCTTCGGCTTAGGTCATGGTCCCGGGGTCCTGGGATCGAGCCCCGCATCGGTCTCCCTGCTCAGCGGGGAGTCTGCTTCTCCCTCTCCTCCCTGCTCATGCACCCTCTCACTATCTCTCTCTCTCAAATAAATAAATAATCTTAAAAAAAAAAAGAAACCCCACTTCCCTTAGCCATCACCCCTAACTCCCCCAACACCACCCAGACAATCACAAATCTATTTTCTGTCTGTGTGGCTTTGTCTATTCTGGACATTTCATATAAATGGACACACACACACACACCATGTGGTTGCTGAGCAAAGGTTGCAGGTTTGGGGCAAGAGCAGATTCCCGGCAAGCAGTAGAGCCTGGACAAGATGTCCACTTAACACCAGGTGTCTCTCCTCTAAATAAGTGTTGAATGCGGTATTTTAAAAACATTGGCTTGAGGGAGGACAAACACTCGCCTTCCCAGGACCCCTGCTGATCTAGCCCTGAATTACACCAAGCAGTCGCCAAGGGTCCTTTGCGCACTAAACATCCAAGGGAGAGCTCCCATCTGCTGTTTTTTCGAAACTAGCTGGGCAATTGAATCACTTGAAGAATCCTGGGCCCGTTCTTGGATTCAGTGCATCCTGTATGGGATCCAGGTAGCTGTATTTTAAGGGAGTACTCTGGAGATTCTGCATGTGGGGCATCAGACAAACTTTCGGGAACCATCTATAAAAGGCTGTTTCAGTAAAAAGACAAAAGCTGCCTTTGCTCATACACTCCCGTTTGTCAATCTGTCTTTCTTTGCAATAGCTGCAACAAGGACTTTACTTCCACATGAGGCCATCTCAATTATTATATGGAAATTCCATTCTTATGGAGACCAGAGGAAACTTGCAAGTATAAAAACAACAGAAATCCCTGGAAACAATTGCAAACTGCTGACCCGCTGAATGTTACTGATTTGCTGGAAGATGGCTTAGGGACTTCAAACAATCATTGTGCCTGAACTGATGTGTGTTTGGGGAGCTTAATGTGCCTAAAAGTTCCCTTCAGCCTCCCAGCGCCCCTTCCTGGGCCTAAAACTCATTCTCCCAGTGAGCGGAAATGCTTCCTTAGCTGAGTCCCTTTTTATGACTTTGATTTACAGAAGCTTCCCAACAAATAAATACAAGTTGATTACTAGGTCACAGCCTCCAAAGAGCTTTCCAAAAGCCTTTGAGGGTAAGGAAGATAAACTGGAACAATGTTTGCAAAATAATCCCTGTTGTTTGTCTATCACTTCACCAGGGGCTGAGACACTGATTATATCAGGGCTCCTCACGATCATCTTATAAGGTAGATAGGGATTTTTTAAACTACTTTTTACAGATAAAGAAAGGAGATTCAGAGAAGAGATTTGCCCAAGATTACCCAGATGGCCCGTGGCAGCCTCATCCTGGGCCTTCATCCCAGATCTCCAAGCCCCTGGGCTTACCATGTTGCCTTCCTCCCATAAATATTACAGAGAAGCCTGCCAGGATGTAGGAGACTTCAAAGATTTTCGTCCCAGCTGTTGAACCACAGAGGCTGGGTTTACAGAGCCACTAATTTAGTCTGGCAGTTCCTTGTGGTCTGCAGAGCCTCAGCAAGAAGAATGAGGAAGATCTGTACATTTCAAGCATGGCTAGCCCAGCGGTTCTTCCCAAATGCCCATTCTGGGGCATCTTACAGCTCTGCTAGACACACAGACACACACACACACACAGACACATATACACATACTTACACATGTACACACACAGAGACAGACACAAACTCTCTCTCTCCTGGAAAATCCAAACATGACCTGTTTTATTTGTAGGTTTACTTAAAAGCCCAACAGCCAATCCATTTCCCAAACAGTCAAGACCTAATGAGTCAATCACATTCGTGAGCACATGCACACACGTGTGTGTGTGTCTGTATGGGTACTTTATCTGTTTGTAACATCTTTTGTGTAATGAGGCTGTTTACAGCTCTTCCTGTTTGGCCTGAATGTGAGCAGTAAGCTAGGCTTCGCCTGGAACAGAAGAGATTCTCAACGGCTTGTTCTGAGCAGCTGGAGGCGGGCAGCAACTGCTCATCACCTCCCGGGAACCAGAAAAGCTCCAGCAGCAACCTCAGCCATGCACCTCTAAGCAAGGGACTGGGCAGAACTCAGCCTCTAGCATTTCTGTTCCCTTCATAGGACAGATAGAGCTCACGTTGTTGAAGAACCTACTATGCACCATGCTCTTTGCTTGCATTATTTCCTTCTGTCGTCATAACAACCTCACATGGTACACACTCCATCATGCAGATGAGGATGCAGGTTCCAAGAGAGGACATAGACACTAATTCCTACTGGTGCAGTAAGGAGGACAAAAGACATGCCAGGTGGTGCTGCAGTGGTGTTTAGAAAGAAGATTTGGTCTAAAGGTCAGAAAACACCTCCTGAGCAAGTCCCATTTAAGCTGTATCCAGAAGGATGACTAAGGGATGGTGAAAGTACAAGCATTAGGGCAGGAAGGAATGGTCCCAGGGAAGGACTAGGGAGCACGAAGCTTTTGACAGAGCAGAGCGTTGGAGGCACAAAGAAGGCCAGGGTGATATAGTTGGTGGACAAAGTAAGGAGAGCAGAGACATTAGAAGGGAGAGCAGGATCCAGACTGGGGAAGGCCTTGGAGGCTAAAGATTTGGGATCATTTTGTGATATTACAGGGTTAAATCATTTTTTTAAATGATACCTGAAATAGCAGGACCTTTAGAACATTCTTCATATGGGGAAATAGTCCGAATTTTACACGATCTATTTTCCAAGAGACATTTGGAACATAACCAAGCAATTGCTAAGCTGTGGAGTGTCTCTACCAATGGTTCTCATCTTTTCTTATCTGTGCATCTTATCTTCTTATCTACAGTGTAATTCCTTGGTTTCAAAGACATCATGCTTTTTAGAACATTCTCCCCCCAACACACACCCCTACAGCCCTAATTATTTACTATTAGAGTAAGCAATTGTTGATAATGCCTCTCTTTGAGAGTAAAAGAGATAAGGCATCTGATTGGTCTGTATTGGATGAAAATAAAAGGAACATTCCATCCCAGCTCGACACACTACACAATAGATATTTCTAACTCTACAGGTCAACTTATACTTCCTCTGAAATGTGTGACAAGTTAGTGAAAAGATTGGTTTCCTTCACACACAGAGATTCACCTGATTACAATGGCATCACATACAGAGTAATATGTTCATCTTACTTCATAATATGCCAAGAATGAATGAACGCCCTGCCCTATCATTAAAATTTCAGTGGGAATGAATTGGAATACATTAGGTTGCAAGTGTCAGAAACTCAACTTGAATTCACTTAAGAAAAAAGCCAATCTAGGGGAAGGTTCCTGGTATGATGAGGAGGGCCAAGAAGGTAGGCTCTGAATAAAGATGGTAGCTCCCATGTGGTTAGAATGAGCCCTTCTCAAGAGAAAGGAGATATTGTCTTGACAAAAATTAATGGCAACTACATGTGTCTACTGTTTAAACTTTGGGGCTTGTTCTATAACATTATCAGAAGAACAAAGTATGGTAAAAAAAAAAAAGAGCGTGACTCTTTGGGGTCAGACAAAATGGTGTTTGAAGCACTTATCGCAACTTAATAGTACTGAGATCTTAGCAAATAACATGAACTCTTTGGACTTGCTTTTCTTTTGAAAAAGAAAAGACCATTTAAAGATGTAAGGAGAGTGTGTATAAAAAAAAAAACCTAGCACAGTGCCAGAGACTTACTGAGGGTTAATAGTGTTAGCACCATTCTTCTCTCTGTTCACTGGGGAATGAGGGTTAACCACTGTGTGTGTATAAAGTGCTAGGACAGTACCTGACACATGGCAAGAGCTCAATAAATGTAGCTGCAATTATCATCATTTTGATGATTGTTTCCATTTCCCTATAAGAATACCCCTAAGTGAGTCCAAGGGCCTCCCATACTGTCCACCTTCCTGGGGGAAATCGACATGGGAAGATGTTGACCTTTTGTCTTGATCTTCTTTTCATCTTAATGCCAGGAATTTTTCTTGCTCTGCAGTGCCCAGCAGACTTTGGACACTTAGTCAATATTAATTAATGATGGTGGTGTTGGTATGCCAGCTCTTTGACACTAAAAATTTTTATGCCAACAGAGCTAAGGTCGAATCCAGCAGCTGTACTGCAATCTTGTCTCAGATGTAATCACCACGCACCTTGATCCTAGTCCCCATGCTGTTAATGCCACTTAATTAGCCCAGTTTTATTGCCTTTATACTGATTGTCTTGATGCCCCTTCGGAAGCCCCTTCAGGAATAATTCTCCCTCATTCTTCTCTTTCTGTAGCTGTGGGGATTGCAAGACCCCATCTCTCCCTCCACTAGGGCTTGCATAAAATCTGTGGCAAAAAGAGTGTAGAGAAGGCACCAGGTTTTGCTACCATGGTGCATGGTGGTGGTGGTGGGGGGGTCTCAAGGCTTTGTTTATCCTGATAGTTTACCTGTCGTTATTGGTTGTCAAAGAAAACCTTCCTAGCAACATAAAAAGATGGCATGGACATGGTTCCATGAAAGGCGTTTCTCAGGTCGAAGACAACATCATCTTGATGTTTGTGATATTGCATAAAGCATCAGTATCTCCTCTAGTACTTAATTTAGGGCTTTGATCAAATACAATAATAATAACAACAGGAGGGAGAGCCAACACTTACTAAGTCCTTATGGATGCTAGGCATTATTCTACGCACTCCACATATTATAAATGGCTTAAATTTCAAAACAGCTCAATGACATAGTCACTGTTATCATTCCCACTTTACGGATGAGAAACTGAAACACAAAGAAGTTAAGTAACTTGCCAAAGGCCACCCAGCTTTCAGGTGGCAGTCCTGGCTCTCCAAGCCCCAGCAGCACACTTTGAATCTGTGATAACAGACACTCAGGAGATACTTATAGATGGATTATTTTTATTTTCATTTTGTTTTATCTGTAAAGTGTCCTTTAGGGGCTACTGGTTGGCTCAGTCGGTAGAGCATGTGACTCTTGATCTCACATTGGGTGTAGCGCCTACTAAAAAAATTTTTTTAAAACCCATGTAAAGTGTCCTTTAACATTTTCTCAGAAAAAAAGAAAGGAAACATTCATTGAATATCAATAGTGGATCAAATATGGCATTCAGTGTTAACTTTATCTCACTTCATTTTTTGAGTAACTCTGCAAAGTAGTAACCCTGCAATTTTCTATTCTAACAGAGGAGGACACCAAGGACCAGAGAAGTAAAGGGTGTTGTTAAGATTCTATAGCTAGTAAGGAAGGTAGGGATGGAATTTGAATACTCATAAGACTGTCTGGCCCAAAGGCCATGATTCCATGCGTTTCCTATAGCAGCTGGCTTTGCCTCACAGATGGAATCCATGGAGTCATTTTCTGTAAATTTTTCACAAAACTGTCCTTTTGACAGTTTATGCTCACCAGTTTATGTAGATACTTATATATATATATGTACATTGCCACTGTGATTATACTGTGTGAATACCGGCCAAAATATCTAGAAACACCTCTAGAAGCACCTCAATGCTAGAAAAGCAGCTCCTTTTCAAGAGGGACCACAATTGTAGCCATAAATACAATACCAATAATTACAACATTTTACATGTTTATATTATAATTTCATTAATAATAAGAACCTTACGGGGGGCGGAGCAAGATGGCGGAGGAGTAGGAGACCTGGATTTCGTCTCCTCTCAGGAATTCAGCTGGATAGGGATCAAACCATTCTGAACACCTACGAACTCAACAGGAGATCGAAGAAAAGAATAGCAACAACTCTCTCATCAGAAAAGCGGCCACTTTCTGGAAGGTAGGACGTGCGGAGAAGTGAATCCGAGGCGATATTCGGGAGGATAGACGGCGGGGGAGGGGCCTCCATCGGCCGCTTCTGGCAAGTGATAGAACCACGGAGCACAAAATCGGAACTTTTAAAAGTCTGCTCCGCTGAGGGATGTCACTCTGGTGGCTAAGCGGGGGGTGGAACCCTCCGGGACAGTGTGGTCTCAGGACCCTCGGGGTCACAGAAAGACCGGGGGTGCCTGAGGGCGGCAGAGCTCCCAGGTATCGGAGCAGGGAAGCCGGCTGCAGAGGCAGAGCCCAGGCTCGGGCTCTCAGCTCGGGGTCGCCATAAACAGTGATCCGCGGCACAGTCGGGCCCCTGCTCCTCCAGCAGGGACCCCACAAGCGGCAGATCCGGGGAGACTCACCTTCCTCCCCCGGGAGGAGCCGCGCGGGAGGGCACCGCAGGGATCTGCTGGGTTTGGAGACTGCACGCGGGGTCCGGTGCCAGAGACAGAGGCACGCGGTCACAGGCCGGGCGAGCACGGGGTGCGGCCGGAGACCGGGGAGACGGGAGTGACTGACGGCTTTTCTCTGGGGGCTCACTGAGGAGCGGGGCCCCGAGTTCTCGGCTCCTCCGGGGCGGAGATTGGGAGGCTGCCATTTTCACTCTCCGCCTCCAAAGCTGTACGGAAAGCTCGCAGGGAACAAAAGCCCCGGAGAGCAAACCCGAGCAGATTACTTAGCCGGGAGGGGGTAAGGGCGGGGCAATCCCGCCTCCGGCAGAGACATTTGGGAACCACGGCAACAGGCCCCTCCCCAGAAGATCAGTGACAACAGCCAGCCAAGACCAAGTTTACCAATCAATGAGAACGGCAGAACTCCAGCGCTAGGGGACTACTGCTCATAGAATTCACGGCTTTTTTACCATGATTCCTTAGTCTTTTAAAGTTAATTTTTTTTAACTGTCTTTTTGTCTTTTTATTTCTTTTTGAATTTTTCTTTTTCCCTTTTTCAACCAACATCTTATCAATCCCTTTTTAAAAAAAAAAACAAAAACATTTTTATTTTTCATTTTTAGAGTCATATTCTATCCCTTCATAGTAGTTACCCATATTTTTGGCTTATATATATAAGTTGTTCTCGCTTTAAAATTTTGAGATAGTTTCTTCTAACAGATTAAAATATACCCTAAATCTCTAGTATATGGTGTTTTCTATTCCCCTGCCTGATCACATCCTCTCCCTTTTTTTTCCTTTTTCTATTTTCTTTTTTTAAATCCTCTTCTTTCTTTTTTCAAACAACTTCTTATCAATTCCTTTTATAAAATTTTTTATAATTTCCATTTTTACAGTCATATTCCATCCCTTCATCATATCAACCCTTATTTTTGTACATATATAAGTTTTTCTTTCTTTAAAATTTTGGGAGGCACTTTCTTCTAAAAGACCAAAATACACCCCAAATCTAGTGTGTAGCACTGATCTATATACCATATAGATAATATTTGATCACATTCTGGTTTTTCTTTTGTTGTTGTTGTTTTGTTTTGTTTGTTTTTGTTTTTATCTTTATCTTTTTCTTTTTTTTCTTTTTCTTTTTTCCCTCTTTCCCTTTCTTATCCCACTGCTTCAGGTCTTTTCTGATTTGTTTAGAGTATATTTTCTGGGGACGTGGTTACTCTGCTAGCATTTTGTTCTCTCATTAATCTATTCTCCTCTGCACAAAATGACAAGACGGAAAAAATCACCTCAACAAAAAGAACAAGAGGTAATACCGACTGCCAGGGACCTACTCAATACAGACATTAGTACGATGTCAGATCTAGAGTTCAGAATCATCACTTTAAAGATACTAGCTGGGCTTGAAAAAAATATGGAAGTTATTAGAGAAACCCTTTCTGGAGAAGTAAAAGAGCTAAAATCCAACCAAGTAGAAATCAAAAAGGCTATTAATGAGGTGCAATAAAAAATGGGGGCGCTAACTGCTAGAATAAATGAGGCAGAAGAGAGAATCAGTAATATAGAAGATGAAATGATGGAAAATAAAGAAGCTGAGAAAAAGAGAGATTAACAACTACTGGATCACGAGGGCAGAATTCGAGAGATAAGTGATACCATAAGACGAAACAACATTAGAATAATTGGGATCCCAGAAGAAGAAGAAAGAGAGAGAGGGCCAGAAGGTATAATGGAGCAAATTATAGCAGAGAACTTCCCTAATTTGGGGAAGGAAACAGGCATGAAAATCCAGGAAGCACAGAGAACCCCTCTCAAAATCAATAAAAATAGGTCAACTCCCCGACATCTAATAGTAAAACTTACGAGTCTCATAGACAAAGAGAAAATCCTGAAAGCAGCTCGGGAGAAGAGATATGTAACCTACAAGGGTAGGAACATTAGATTGGCAACAGACCTATCCACAGAGACCTGGCAGGCCAGAAAGGACTGGCAGGATATATTCAGAGCACTAAATGAGAAAAATATGCAGCCAAGAATACTCTATCCAGCTAGGCTGTCATTGAAAATTGAAGGAGAGATAAAAATCTTCCAGGACAAACAAAAACTAAAGGAATTTGCAAACACAAAACCAGCCCTACAGGAAATCTTGAAAGGGGTCCTCTAAGCAAAGAGAGACCCTAAAAGCAACATAGACCAGAAAGGAACACAGACAATATACGGTAACAGTCACCTTACAGGCAATACAATGGCACGAAATTCCTATCTTTCAATAGTTACCCTGAATGTAAATGGGCTAAATGCCCCCAATCAAAAGACACAGGCTAACAGACTGGATTAAAAAACAAGATCCATCGATATGCTGTCTGCAAGAGACTCATTTTAGACCCAAAGACACCCCCAGATTGAAAGTGAGGGGGTGGAAAACCATTTACCATGCTAATGGACACCAAAAGAAAGCTGGGGTGGCAATCCTTATATCAGACAAATTAGATTTTAAACCAAAGACTGTAATAAGAGATGAGGAAGGACACTATATCCTACTTAAAGGATCTATCCAACAAGAAGATCTAACAATTGTAAATATCTATGTCCCTAACATGGGAGCAGCCAATTATATAAGGCAATTAATAACAAAAGCAAAGAAACACATCGACAACAATACAATAATAGTGGGGGACTTTAACGTCCCCCTCACTGAAATGGACAGATCGTCTAAGCAAAAGATCAACAAGGAAATAAAGACTTTAAATGACACACTGGACCAAATGGACTTCACAGACATATTCAGAACATTCCACCCCAAAGCAACGGAATACACATTCTTCTCTAGTGCCCATGGGACATTCTCCAGAATAGATCACATCCTAGGTCATAAATCAGGTCTCAACTGGTACCAAAAGATTGGGATCATTCCCTGCCTATTTTCAGACCACAATGCTTTGAAACTAGAACTCAATCACAAGAGGAAAGTCAGAAAGAACTCAAATACATGGAGGCTAAAGAGCATCCTACTGAAGAATGAATGGGTCAACCAGGAAATTAAAGAAGAATTAAAAAAATACATGGAAACCAATGAAAATGAAAACACAACTGTTCAAAATCTTTGGGATGCAGCAAAGGCAGTCCTAAGAGGAAAGTATATAGCAATACAAGCCTTTCTCAAGAAACAAGAAAGGTCTCAAGTACACAACCTAACCCTACACCTAAAGGAGCTGGAGAAAGAACAGCAAATAAAGCCTAAACCCAGCAGGAGAAGAGAAATCATAAAGATCAGAGCAGAAATCAATGAAATAGAAACTAAAAGAACAGTAGAACAGATCAATGAAACTAGGAGCTGGTTCTTTGAAAGAATTAACAAGATTGATAAACCCCTAGCCAGACTTATCAAAAAGAGAAGAGAAATAACCCAAATCAACAAAATCATGAATGAAAGAGGAGAGATCACAACCAACACCAAAGAAATACAAACAATTATAAGAACATATTATGAGCAACTCTATGCCAGCAAATTAGATAACCTGGAAGAGATGGATGCATTCCTAGAGATGTATCAACTACCAAAACTGAACCAGGATGAAATAGAAAACCTGAACAGACCTATAACCACTAAGGAAATTGAAGCAGTCATCAAAAATCTCCCATAAAACAAAAGCCCAGGGCCAGATGGCTTCCCAGGGGAATTCTACCAAACATTTCAAGAAGAATTAATACCTATTCTTCTGAAACTGTTCCAAAAAAATAGAAACGGAAGGGAAACTTCCAAACTCATTTTATGAGGCCAGCATTACCTTGATCCCAAAACCAGACAAAGACCCCATCAAAAAGGAGAATTACAGACCAATATCCCTGATGAACATGGATGCAAAAATTCTCACCAAAATACTAGCCAATAGGATCAACAGTACATTAAAAGGATTATTCACCATGACCAAGTGGGATTTATCCCTGGGCTGCAAGGTTGGTTCAACATCCGCAAATCAATCAATGTGATACAATACATTAACAAAAGAAAGAACAAGAATCATATGATCCTCTCAATAGATGCAGAAAAAGCTTTTGACAAAGTACAGCATCCTTTCTTGATCAAAACTCTTCAGAGTATAGGGATCGAGGGTATATACCTCAATACATAAAAGCCATCTATGAAAAACCTACAGCAAATATTATTCTCAATGGGGAAAAACTGAGAGCTTTCCCCCTAAGGTCAGGAACGCGGCAGGGATGTCCACCACTGCTATTCAACATAGTATTGGAAGTCCTAGCCACAGCAATCAGACAACAAAAAGAAATCAAAGGCATCCAAATTGGCAAGGAAGAAGTCAAACTCTCACTCTTTGCAGATGATATGATACTTTATGTGGAAAACCCAAAACACTCCACCCCAAAACTGCTAGAACTCATACAGGAATTCAGTAAAGTGGCAGGATATAAAATCAATGCACAGAAGTCAGTGGCATTCCTATACACCAACAACAAGACAGAAGAAAGAGAAATTAAGGAGTCAATCCCATTTACAATTGCACCCAAACCCGTAAGATACCTAGGAATAAATCTAACCAAAGAGACAAAGGATCTGTACTCAGAAAACTATAAAATACTCATGAAAGAAATTGAGGAAGACACAAAGAAATGGAAAAACGTTCCATGCTCATGGACTGGAAGAACAAACATTGTGAAGATGTCAATGCTACCTAGAGCAATCTACACATTCAATGCAATCCCCATCAAAATACCACCAACTTTTTTCAAAGAAATGGAACAAATCATCCTAAAATTTGTATGGAACCAGAAAAGACCCCGAATAGCCAGAGGAATGTTGAAAAAGAAAAGCAAAGCTGGCGGCATCACAATTCCGGACTTCAAGCTCTATTACAAAGCTGTCATCATCAAGACAGCATGGTACTGGCACAAAAACAGACACATAGATCAATGGAACAGAATAGAGAGCCCAGAAATGGACCCTCAACTCTATGGTCAACTAATCCTCGACAAAGCAGGAAAGAATGTCCAATGGAACAAAGACAGTCTCTTCAACAAATGGTGTTGGGAAAATTGGATAGCCACATGCAGAAGAATGAAACTGGACCATTTCCTTACACCACACACAAAAATAGACTCCAAATGGTTGAAAGACCTCAATGTGAGACAGGAGTCCATCAAAATCCTAAAGGAGAACACAGGCAGCAACCTCTTTGACCTCAGCCGAAGCAACTTCTTCCTAGAAACATCGCCAAAGGCAAGGGAAGCAAGGCCAAAAATGAACTATTGGGACTTCATCAAGATAAAAAGCTTTTGCAAAGCAAAGGAAACAGTCAACAAAACCAAAAGACAACCGACAGAATGGGAGAAGATATTTGCAAATGACATATCAGATAAAGGGCTAGTATCCAAAATCTATAAAGAACTCATCAAACTCAACACCCAAAGAACAAAGAATCCAATCAAGAAATGGGCAGAAGACATGAACAGACATTTTTCCAAAGAAGACATCCAAATGGCCAACAGACACATGAAAAAGTGCTCAATATCGCTCAGCATCAGGGAAATCCAAATCAAAACCTCAATGAGATACCACCTCACACCAGTCAGAATGGCTAAAATTAACAAGTCAGGAAACGACAGATGTTGGTGGGGATGTGGAGAAAGGGGAACCCTCCTACACTGTTGGTGGGAATGCAAGCTGGTGCAGCCACTCTGGAAAACTGTATGGAGGTTCCTCAAAAAGTTGAAAATAGAGCTACCATATGATCCAGCAATTGCACTACTGGGTATTTACCCCAAAGATACAAAAGTAGGGATCCGAAGGGGTACGTGCACCCCGATGTTTGTAGCAGCAATGTCCACAATCGCCAAACTGTGGAAAGAGCCAAGATGTCCATCGACAGATGAATGGATAAGGAAGATGTGGTATATATATACAATGGAATATTATGCAGCCATCAAAAGGAATGAGATCTTGCCATTTGCAACGACGTGGATGGAACTGGAGGGTATTATGTTGAGTGAAATAAGTCAAAAAGAGAAAGACATGTATCATATGATCTCACTGATATGAGGAATTCTTAATCTCAGGAAACAAACTGAGTGTTGTTGGAGTGGGGGGTGGGGTGGGAGGGATGGGGTGACTGGGTGATAGACACTGGGGAGGGTATGTGCTCTGGTAAGCACTGTGAATTGTGCAAGACTGTTGAATCTCAGATCTGTACCTCTGAAACAAATAATGCAATATATGTTAAGAAAAAAAAAAAAAGAAGAAGAAGAAGAAGCTAGCGGGAGGGGAAGAATGAAGCGGGGGAAATCGGAGGGGTAGACGAACCATGAGAGACGATGGACTCTGAAAAACAAACAGGGTTCTAGAGGGGAAGGGGATGGGAGGATGGGTTGGCCTGGTGGTGGGTATTGAGGAGGGCACATTCTGCATGGAGCACTGGGTGTTGTGCACAAACAATGAATCATGGAACACTTCATCTAAAACTAATGATGTAATGTATGGGGATTAACATAAGAATAAAAAAAAAGGGGGAAAAAAAAAAAAAAAGAACCTTACAGGCGCCTGGGCAGCTCAGTTGGTTAAGCGACTGCCTTCGGCTCAGGTCATGATTCTGGAGTCCCGGGATCGAGTCCCACATCAGGCTCCCTGCTCAGCAGGGAGTCTGCTTCTCCCTCTGACCCTCCTCCCTCTCATGCTCTCTGTCTCTCATTCTCTCTCTCACAAATAAATAAAATCTTAAAAAAAAAATAATAAGCACCTTACTTTTTCATGATGCTTACTATATGCCTGATACTATTCCAAGCATTTCACATGTATTAAAGAATTTAATCCTTACAAAAACCCATGAAGTAGGTCTAATATTACTTCCATTTCTGTAATGGGAGACTGAGGCACCAATAGACAGAAAACTTGCCCAAGGTCACCCAGTTACAAAGTGGTGAAGCCAGACCTGAACCTAGGCAGTGTTGCTCCAGAGTCTGAGCTCTCAGCCATGCCCTACACTGCCCCTCATTAATTAATTGTCTCAGAAATGGTAGTTCCATTCCTCTGTCCATACCTTAGGCAATGGGGATTAATATGAGAATTAATCATGTGTAGTACATGACCTAATAAGTGTACTAAATGAGCTAAATGTTTGTTTAGCATAGTGGTAGGCCTGGGAATGCAACATCTGTCTTCCAGGAACTAAAATAAGGAAATCGGCAAACACAACAGCATGTGATATAGGACTCCGGTAGGAATGTTGGCTGTTATCTATTTTCCATCTATTCTCTGCACCTCTCTGTCAAACACAATGTCCCAGGAAGCTGACCCAGGCTTTGTTGCCCTCTGACTTCTGGTGAGGTACAGCTTATGGGAGGAGGACAGAGAAGACAGTATATTTATTCCCCAGCCTCCCAGCACTGCCCAACCTCAGTTCTGGCCGTGTTCTCATCCCCTGTGGCTGTATGTTCTGTCGGGTGACTACTCTTCCATGGCCCAGCTCTCACAGGGTAACACCTTTCTCTCTCTTTGTTCCTTCAGGTTTTTTGTTGTTGTGTTTTTTTTTTTTTTTTTAATTTTTCTCCTTCAGGCTTAAGGGTAGGAGCTTAGAAGTAGCTTTATCATCCCCCGTTGAATTCCTTAGCTCTTGAGTGCACATTTGTGTCTTGCAGGGAGGCTGATCGATACTAGATGTGAGCAGAGGATCGTGGGAGGAACATACAGAAAGGTACCTGACCTAGACTTGGAGGGAAAGGGGAGGCTCCTCAGAAGAAGCGAAATCTAGGATGACTTCTAAGGAACGAGTAGGAATTATCCAGATTGGGAAAGAAGAGACAGGAAGAATACGCTACAGAGAAAGAATAGCAAGTGGAAAGAGAAGAAAGCTAGGGTGTAGACACTCCTAAGAGCCACAAGCGGCTGCTAGATACTGTTCACGATGAAAAGCAGTAAAAATTAAGCCTAAGTAAGCAGGTTTCAAATCACAAAGGTGGGGATTCTGATGAAGTTTTGCTGTATTGTTCGTCATGTAACCATTCCTTGCATTTCCTTATGGAGCAGTCAGCAAAATCTCTATGACTTACCAAGAGCTCTAGAATTGGGTTTGGGGGAGCTGAGTGAGATGAAGTGCTGAGTCTGGTTTCAAGGAGAGCATGAGGGTAATCTGGCAATAGGCTTTGGACTGCTCTGTCAGATTCTGAAATTTATGAGGCCACACATACCACTGCTGATGTGTACCTGTGGGCATGGATAATGGATGAGACCCACAAAGTTCATTTAGGACAAATGATTTGGACAGGAAGAATCAGCAAAGGAAAGTTCTGAGGAAAACAGGCAGTAAATGCTCAAATGTTACAGAAGAAGCCTTGCTCTCTGCCTTTATTTGCATAATCCCTAGTGTAACATACCTGAATTATTGGTAAATACCATTTAAAACTAACACTGAGTTCTGATGAGGAGACATGAGACAGTCTCTTTCTCCTACTATCCCTCTATTCTTGCCTCTTTTTTGGTTACAAATGTTAAGCAACACCCTTGTTGGCATCTTGTTTATTTTATTTACCTACGGACGCCATGCCCTATTAGTTATTTCCATAATTTTTCACAATCCAGCCATCTTGGCTGCCCTTTCTACATTGCTAGTTATGAGCGTAATTATGGCCTAGTCTTTGGTGGATAAGTGCTATCACCTAGCCTAAGTACCTTTGGGGCCCCATTGCCCCTATGAATATAAACAAGCCCAACTTTGAGACCATCTTTTCTACCATCCGAGAAACACTGCCACTGAACTTGTTAGCAATGCTGGTGTCTCACCAGCACATTCCTAATGGTTTTGGTAAATGACATGTCCTCTGGGCCCTCTGAGGATCACAATCCTCTGATGGGTCTTCTAGCCTTATACTTAACAGCCATTCCATCATGCCCACTTCTCTTAGCCTCTGTCTCTTAGCATCCCTTCCTCAAGCATTGGTCAGGGCAACTCTGGCATTTCCACTTTCTGAGTGCTGGTCATTGCTTTTGCCAGGCTTCCAAGAACCACCCAGCCGTGAGTTTGCCCCATCCCCCGAGGTTCTTACTAGGTGTTGTGAAATAATAGAAAAATGTATGTTGGTCTCTGCCCTCAGCTCCTGGCAGAGCTCCTCAAACCCTTGCAATCTCCTAAGTGACAACAGCACTAGGAATATCTTCTGTTCTAATATTTGCCTTCAGTTCCTGCCATAGAGTGCCTAAATCCTTTGGAAGTTCCTGGGTGATAGGGGCATCTTTTTTTCTAATGAGGCAACTCTTGCTGGGCTCCTGAATAGCTTCCAGATGGGGACAAGTCACCAGAAAGATCGAGCCATGATTAGCCTGGAACTTGGAGCCCCACCCCCTGTCCTCCAAGAAGGAGAAAGTAGCTGGAGATTGAACTAATGATTGATCATGCCTACATGATGAAGCCTCCAAATTATTCCAAAAGCCCTGGATTCTGATAGCTTCCAAGTTGGTGAACACGTCTATGTGCTGGAAGGGTGATGCATCCCAGTGCCCCAGGGACATAAGATCCTGTGCTCAGGATCCTTCCAAACCTCACCCAATGTATCTCTTTATCTGCCTGTTCATCTGTTTCCTTCATCATACCTTTTATTATATAATAAACTAAGAAATGTGTTTCCCTGAGCTCTGTGGAGCCATTCCAGCAAATTATTGACACAAAGAAGAAGTC
Source organism: Mirounga angustirostris (assembly GCF_029215605.1). NCBI lineage: Eukaryota > Metazoa > Chordata > Mammalia > Carnivora > Phocidae > Mirounga > Mirounga angustirostris. The sequence goes on from NW_026991714.1 coordinate 139,186,647, forward strand.
ACGGGAACCCCAATTTATAGCCCAAATATATGTGACGACCTGAGGCTTGTTGATTGGTGTCAAAAGGGGGGCAGTCTCGTGGGATCTGATGCGAACTCCAGGTAGATAGTGTCAGAACGGAATTGAACTGTAGGACACCTGGCTGGGCTCACAGAAGTGCTTCGTGTGGAAAACCTACATATCTAGTGTCAGAAGTGCTGTGAGCATCACAGTAGTGTTGGAGAAAAAGAAAACACTGTGTTTCCCCTCCAGAGGTGTTAAATCCCACGTGCTGGGAAAACGCCCCCAAACCAGTGAACTCTTGCTTTTCTAGTTTAACATTCTGTCCCCTCATCCGTCACTCTCAAAATTCATTCCTTCTCCCAGGACATTTTTCCAGGTCACCACAGTTGAAATCTTCAGCTCATGAACTGCTGCCTTTCCAATAGATGGTGCATATCCCACCCCCCAGTGAGGGTGATGTGTTTATCCAAAGTCCTAAAACTTTGCCGTAATACTTGATTCGGAAATTCAACTTCCATGAATCGATCCTAAAACAATGAACAGAGATATATGCAAATATTTAGGTACAAATATGTGCAATAAGTCATTGTTTTTCATAGCATTAAAATATGTATAATAATATTAATTCTAATAAAATAAAAAGGAAAGCAGGGAGATAGGCAGGCAGGCAAGAACACCAAGAAGGAGGAAAGGGAAGCTGAGTATGTGACAGTAAGAAAAAGTTAAAGAAATTGTGTTACATATACAGATACAGATAGACACAGTATTTTTCAGCCATTGGATGAGACTATAGGATGGATGGCAAGGAAAGATATCCAGGACAATTAATTAGGTGAGGAAAGAAACTGAAAAAGACTACCAGGATTCTTATTTGTGCTTCTTTGTATACTTCTACGGAAGCACAGAAAATGAGCTAGAAAGATAAGCACTAAACATTCGACAGTGATTATATGGTGGGGAGGTGGGTGGCTTATAGATGATTTTAATTTTCTTCTTTTTATGCATCTATATTTTCTAAATGTTTAGTAACAAACCTGTATTACTATTATAAAAATTTTCTTAAAATCTTCTATTGAATCAACAATCCACTTCTAAGACTGTTTCCTAAGAAAATAACCAGAAGTGTTCTCAAAGACTGGGTAGGATGATCACTGCAGCATTATTTACAAGAGAAGGAAAATTGTAAATAATACAATTATCGCCATTATTGCACAATAAGAAAATGATTAAACAAATTATCGTATCGAGAATACAAATATTTCTCCTGTTCCTAGAAAAGTGCTTTTCGTTCTGTCCTCCTGGTACCGGGTACTGTTACAGCCATTTTAAAATCCCTTCTACGATTCTAAGCAACTTGGTTCAGCGACCCTGCTCTGGCAAACCAACCAGTAAGCGACAGTCAGCCAATCAGGAACGAAGTTAGGCCAATAAATATGCTTCTCAAAGCCAACCAACCAACAGTGGTCTCACTAGAACAGCCATGTTTCCGGAGTTGATGTCAACCTATTCATGCTCCTGAAAAATCTGCCAACCCCTGACCTCCACATTTCCCCAAAACCCTATATAAAATCTTCACTCTGTTAGGATCCTCGAGCTTGTGGCTGGCCGGCACATTTGCCCCTTACCATACAGCAGGCAACACATTCAACTTTGTGTTGGGCTGTGTTTTGTGTGCGTGTACTTTGCTATAGTATTAAATTCAGCTGTGTGCATGTTTGAGAGCACGACGTACCTACGTGTCTGTGTCTGTGTATGCACAACCCGAGGGAGCACACATACATACATACATACATATATACAGACGTAGGATGGAATGCCATTCCCTGTTTAATGCATTTGTTAACAATTTTATTTTCAGGGCGCCTGGGTGGCTCAGTCGTTAAGCGTCTGCCTTCGGCTCAGGTCATGATCCCGGGGTCCTGGGATCGAGCCCTGCATGGGGCTCCCTGCTCCGCGGGAGGCCTGCTTCTCCCTCTCCCCCTCCCCCTGCTTGTGTTCCCTCGCTCACTGTCTCTCTCTCTGTCAAATAAATAAATAAAATCTAAAAAAAAAAAAAGCAAAACAAATTTATTTTCAAAGACTGTATACTGGCAAGTAAAACTGTTCAAAATACATTATGCAGAAAAGATGAAAACAAAACTGTGTATTGTATGATTCCAATCAGAGAGACAGAGATGGAGGGAGGGAGACAGAGAGAGAGAAAGAGAGAGAGAGAGGCTAGAAAGAAAATACGCCAAAGGTGATTATATCTGGGTCGTGAGACTCTGGGTGATTTTTATCTTCTTTATTTTTTTTTCTTTTATTTTCCAAAAAAATCTATGATGACCCTTTTGTCACCTTTACAGTGAAGGAGGAAGACGGTTTCTGAAAAAACATCTTGGTTTAGCATTAAAGCACGAAACCAGTTAATTTTAAACGCCATCTGGAAAGTTTAGGACCTCCTTATGCACCCTTTTTATAAGATTCTTTCATTGATGAAGCAAGCCAAGTTATGAATGTAAAGGCTGCATTCAACAAATATGTATTGTTTGCCTCTGCACCTGATACCAAATTAGGCACTCAGGTACTAAGGGAGTACCCCACTTTGATGATGTAACACTTTAATGATGGAAAGGACATTTTCATAAATGACACTAGCATCTGAAATTGTGCTTTTCCTTTTAGACACGTTCAGCTGCTTGTTACTAGTGCAGACCCTCAGTGTAGCAAGTGAAGGCAAGAAGAGAAGTGTTAGGCAGGATGGGGAATAATGATCTATGAAATGTGGAACAATTAAAAAATGTCAGTAGTATTAGAGAGTGCAAAATAAATTGTAATTTCTCCTACTGTCTTTTTCTTTATTTTGGAGGAAGAGAGCCCTAGCTTCTTAATAAAAACTGTGTCAATGTCCTAATTGCATTTAATTAAGCCATATGTCTAGTGCTGAGAATGTGGAAAGATGCACTAGAGCCTGCTGGTCTCCATCTCCTAATTCATGCAAGCAGCTCTTAAATGGGTAAGAAATGATGATTGAATATTGTGAGCAAGCACAATAGTTAATCTCGTATGAATAGGCAGTAGGAGGGGAATGTGTTTGTCTTGGGTTTGTTAGAAAGGTTTTCATGATCAAACACTGAAAGAGGATTTTCCCTATTTTCTGCCTGCTCACAATGCATCACTGATAGTTTGACTTAATGAGGTTCTTAGGTTTAATAAAATAGGAAAAGGCAATGAGCCATTTCCCAAAATGACTTGAAAGAAATATTTGGCAAAAATAATTGAGATTCAGAGATTACCAGTACAAAGAACTCTATCAGTTTCTCCCACACCAGACTATATCCATTTGCTCTGTGTTTCCTGCTGATTTTAGAATTTACCCCCATTTGCTGCCAGGGGGGCAGCAACTCCCCTTAACAGAGGCCATTCCTCATAAACTATGAAGTGCTAAGGGATTAATCAAACTTATCAGTGGGTAAGCAGTAAATGGAGAGTCTGTACAATCCTTTATAACGATACCCTACCCTACCTTTATAAAATCTGCTGGAGTTTACATAGTGCTTTCATAGACGGTTAACTCATTCAATTCTCGTTCTAACCCTGTGAGTTGGGGACTATTATCCAGGTTTTACAGCTGAGAAAATAGAGGCTCGGAATATGTAAGTGAGTTGCCAAGGTCTCACAGTGAGAAAATGTTAGAATTCAGACCTAAATCTTGTGTTTGATCCGGTCTACCTGAACTACCACACTTAAAGGAGCAGAAAGGAACAGTCAGATCTGAGGTCTGAGGACCTGGGACCCTGCTTCTTGTTAGCAGGTGACATGAGTCACGTCGATCAACCTCTCTGAACTCTACTTCTCTCACTCGAGAAACAGAGATAATCAGGCCAGTTACCAATTTATTATTATCTCTTGGCTCCAAATCCGCCCTTCATTACCATGCTAAAAGATGAGACTGCTATTTGGCCATTCAGGTCCCCTTACGCTACTGGTCCAATAGCAGATAAAGATGTTGCTTCACTGGCTGAATCATGGATCCCAACTGCCAAGGGGAAAGTGAGTTGTTGCTACACAGTGTGGGTGAGGAGGCCTCTCTGGAACACAGAGGATTCTCTAGAGTTCTTCTTGATATCTCCATGCTCAATAGTAAAGGTTAATAGAAAACTATAGTACCCAACAAACAAAAAGCAGGAAGATTGAGGACGCAGACTCTGAAGGAATGAAGGTTTGGATCATTTCACCAGGTAGAGAGCCCTGACCATCTTAGGTTCTTCCTGAGGGTAAAGGGCTGCGTCCATCTGGAGGCTCTAAGGGAGAATCTTCTTCCTTGTCTCTTCCATTTACTAAGAGCCACCCACACTCTTTAGCTCATGACCCCCTTCCAGAAATGTCATCACTCCAACCTTTGCTTTCGTCATCATATCTCCTTTTTTGAGTAATCTCTACACCCAGTGTTGGGCTTGAACTCATGACTCCGAGATCAAGAGTCACACGCTATACCAACTAAGCCAGCCAGATGCTCCCATATCTCCTTTTTTGACTTTGACCTCCCTCTTTTAAGGATGCTTGTTATTACCCTGGGCTCACTCAGATAATCCAGGATAGCCTCCCCATCTCAAACTCCTTAAGTTCATCACCTCTTCAAGATCCCTTTGCCATGTAAGGTTCAAGTTCACAGGTTTCAAGGATTAGGTCATGGACATTTTTGGGGGGGGGCATCATTTAGCCTACCATTGAACATTAAAAAAAAAATGGTCGGGACACCTGGGTGGCTCAGTCGGATAAGCATCTGCCTTCAGCTCAGGCCATGATCCCAGGGTACTAGGATGGAGCCCTGTGTCAGGCTCCAGCAGAAACCCTGATTCTCCCTCTCCCTTTGCCCCTCCCCCTGCTTGTACTTTCTCTCTCTCAAATAAATAAAGTCTTCAAAAAAAAAAGGTCTTGCATTATTATTATGTATATTGTATTGCAATATTACAAATACTATTGTAATAACAATAATGAAAAATTTAAAGTTACCTATTTAATGGAAATGTTTGTCTTTTGAGCAAAAGTATCTCTAACTCAGATGTTTGTCATTCTGCTTCATCCTGGGCAAGGAAGGATACTGGGATCTCAAGCACATTTGTTTCTTCTGCCGAACTGATATTGCTCATTCTTTTCTTAAAATGTACTCACTTTGAGTTGTACATGGCCCTCCGAGCAGCGTGGAAAAGTAAAAAAAAAAAAGAAAGAAAGAAAGAAAAAAAGAACAAGGGAAAGAAAAATTTGAGCAAGATGCAGAATAGAAGGTAGACAAAAATTCAGAAGCAGTTTGTTAGCATGGCTTCGGAAAGGGAAGGGAAAAAAAGGGAAAATGCAAAGACATATCCAAAATATTTACCATTCTCATAGAACGGAAGGAACTTAAGTGAGAAGAAGGTGTAACCTCTGACTTGGAGGGCTCCAGGGGCCAGAGAAAGCTTCTTTCATGTGACCACATTTCAAAACAATACAAAGCAAGTGAGTGTCTCTGAAAGTAAATGGCAAAGGGGATTGATTTTTAAATTACTTTTAAATCATAAAATACCACAATTGTAACAGCATTTTGGGTAGTCATCCGGCAGTATACCAGGAACTTTGTTGGAGAAAAAAAATCCAGGACGACATTTCACAAGAAGCACTCATTAATGCATGTCTCTGTTGGATTGGAGCAGTCTTTTGTCCTTAGTAACTGAGTTTTTACCCTTGAAAAGGATTATTTGTGAAAGGTGAGCATTTGAAAAGCCCGTCATGAAAGTCTAGTGGAAAGCATGACATTTTATAAATGTTTAAAACCAAATATAAAAGATGGCTGGCTGAGGGTAGATGTCAAGATTTTCTGCAACTTTGGTAATTGGAAGCTTTAAAATATACCCATTTATTTCTCTAAGCAGGTTGTGTTTTTCTCAAAAGGTAGAGGCTTGAATTCATTATAAATTTTCAACATTTATGTCAGTGTTCTTTCTTCTTTAATGGAAATCAAATCACTTCTGGGTGAATTATCTGAAAATCCATTTGCCAAATGCCAGTTTATAGAAATCCAATACGCTCAATGACAATTTACCAAATGAACATCTCCAGATTTATTGAATTTACTGATTTATAAAATAAAAACTTAAAAATATTTCAATATTGTTTCTTATTTTTCAAACACTAAGTTAACATTAAATTATCCCAAACAAATGAGAAGGGGATTATACAATCCTGCCATATATTAAATGCTGCAAGTGTTTTTTAAGAGTTTATTTATTTACTTGAGAGAGAGCAAGAACGAGAGAGAGCACAGAGGGAGAAGGAGAAGCAGAAGCAGTCTTCCCACTGAGCAGCGTCCGACGTAGGGTTCGGTCTCAGGATCCCAAAATCATGACCTGAGCCGAAAGCAGACACTTAACCCACTGAGCCACCCACGTGCCCCAAATGCTGCAAGTTTTATTTCTAACCACCAAATTTGTATACATAGACAAATGGAAAGAATGCTAACATAGTTAGCACAATGTACTGTATGATTAATATTTCAAACTTGAGTTACCTTAATCATAAACATGAAATTGTAAAAGAATTTAAAAAGAGGTTAAAAATCCTTAAGAGGCTAAAAATGGAGAAATAGACCAGAAAGTGACAAAAGCAAACACATCACTTAGTAATTTCAAGCTACAAATAGTTGAATATAATAAACATTGATCTGTTACTTGAAATAATGGAAAAAGTATCTTGAAAGTGCAAAAATATCAGAAAAATAAAATACTTTTAAAATCTCATTAACAAGATTAGAAATCAATGTAAACATAAAACATTGTTGAAGTATCAGCTATGGCTAATTTTTTACATTAAATGTATTCATAAAAGACTAAACCATTCAGGAGTGGTTGACCAGCTGACCATTCCATAACATGCTGCTAGGGAAACAAGACAGAACCAGTCAACCAAAACTTCAAGGAATCTTCAAAAGCTGTTAAAACTATCACATCTAATTTGAGATGCTACAAAGCTGGGCTGATAAAATCCACTACATATTGCTCTAAACTTTATAAATAATTTTTTTAAAACAAGGTTCTGGTCAATGGGTAAATTTATTGAATGGGTCACCTCAGTCAGACCATGATTGAAATCCCCCAATGGTTTCTCATTGCCTTAGAGAAAACCAGACTCTTGACTTGAGTCTCCCTCAGTCTCCCAGGTCTTCCGCAGTAAATTCCCATACTTCTCATTTCTCATCTAACTTCAGCCAGGCAGGCTGGCTTGTCATGTTCTAAAAATTTCACTTCTATTCTTCCTGGCTTCACGAACTTTGCTCTTGATAGTCAACCCCCTCCCGCTCCCCCCCCCCCACCTGGAAGACTCTTCTTTCACTTCTGATGACTGTCTCATCTTTCAGGTTACAGCAAAAATGTCACCTCCCCAGGTGATCCATGATCACCCTATATAAAGTTTCTTTCCCCAATTACCTTCCAATTACCCTCTTCACTTCTTTTAAAAAAAAAACCATCACTATTGGAAACAACTAGGCTTGTTTGTGTTTTGCTTGATTATTATCCATGTTCCATAATAGAATGTAAACTCTATGAGGATTAAAGTTATACCTCAAACCTAGCACCTTTTCCTGACACACAGTAGGTACATTGTAAATATTTGTTGAATGAATCAAAGGATAAATACATATATACTTGAGAACATGCTTCTTTTTTATTTTAAAAAATCATTTGGCTGGGTCTTTTAGTAATGTGAAAATAGAGCAAGGAACTTTTGGAATAGAGACTTTTGAGACAAAGCATCTTGACCAATCATCCTTACCCACGTGCAAATGAATGGAAGATTCCCTTTCCCCTTGAGGACCGTTTCCCCATCTCATGGAAAAGTACTTGACTCTTGAATGCACTGACTGCAAGGATTTGGAAGGATCTATAATAGGCTGTCTATGAAGGGTCCATGGAAGAATGACTCATCTTGAATAGTTGTCACTGAAGACAAATCTGTGACAGTGTAGAAGCATGGATCAGCATAAATCAACCAATGGCTCATCTGGGAATTGTGTCTGCTTGTATATGTCAATACCTTCTTTGGGAGGCTTGGTTCCAAAGCATACTTTAAAGACAACAATATTAATCCTTGGAATTGCTTCAGAGGAAGAGATGAAAGGAGTCCCATTACTTTTGCAACTTGTGTGCCCCAGGCAACCTCTCTGACTGTTTTCCCTTCCCACTGAACTCTTGTTATTGAAGAAAAGCTAATTAGAAGTCAGAAGAAGGTTAAAGTTCCCCCAAAGACAGCATTTCAAACAGAAAATTGTGGAAAGTTTTCCAAGCTTGACAATAAGAAGGGTTTTGATAGCTATTAAGGTGACCTCAAGTTCACCTTCAAACAAAATTTTGAGGAAACTGGTGTAAGCCTCAATCTATTTTTACTCAATGAACTGAAAGAAAAAAGGGAAAGACTCTAGACAATGTGTTGCCTGTCCTGGGTAAATCAATAGGAATGCTGCTCTTTTTCGGAGGCTTGTGTGGGCTTAATGATCATCAAATCCTGACCTCAGAATTCAAAATATATATGTATATAATTATTGCAAATGTCACTCAGAAGCACTAGTTTAAAATAAAAGACTCGATGAAAATGCATGTGGCAAGCTGACTACAAATTACCATACACACTATTATCATCTATTCAAATGTTTATCTTTTCTGGGGACTATAAGCCCATGGGGATTGGTAATGAGATATTGAGCCTTTTGCCATTAATATTCCATCTCAAATTGAGCCCAGCTTTACAAGGGAAAAAAAAAACCACATTGTTGTCATCTCAGTTTTCACTGGCTGCTCTTTGTAAAGGGGTAGGAAGATACTGTCAGAACTGGCTCTGCGGGAAAATTGCAAAGATGAGGTCGGTTTCCACTCTCATTTCACTCTTACGCGCCTCTCATTCCTTAGTCTTCCTATTATCCTCCCGCATTCCCGAGAGTTTGCAGTGCACTGTACAAGATAGCCCCTTCACTGGGACCTTTACCTTTCTTCCCTCTGACCCATCTGAATATACTCTCTCTGCTCTTGTGAAGGCAAAGACACTAAAGGAAAACAAAATCCCTGTAGTGTGGTGTCACTGTGTCCCTCAAAATCTTGGAAATAAAGTTACCCTCTCAGAGTTAAACTAAATGAATTCCTAATGGGTCAGTGCAGAGATTATTAAGTACCTTAACAGGACCAAATGGTTCCGAAGGCAGCAAGAATGGACATTAATCTGATTGAAAATCAGGACAGGGGAGGGTTTTGTCAGCCAAGGAGGTGGAAATCACTTGTCAAGAGATAAGAATAGCTGTGTCATCTAAACACAGATTATAGATGGGGTCCTTCTAATTGCCTTCTTATTGTAGTTTTGGGTGGATGCCACCAAATGCCCAAATTGTAAAATTTCTGCCTCCCACCCCCACCACCCAGCTTATTCCATTCTTTCCAAAAAGTGTCTGATAACTTGATTTCCACGCTTGATCTTAGCCAAAAGGCTGAAAAGCAATTGATAACTTGATTCCCCATGCAGCTTGTGTACATGGAAAAAATGCATTGATCAGGTCAACAAAAATATTCAATGTGTTTAATGATTATTTTTCATATTAAAAATATATAATCAGGTGCCCTGATTATATGATAGTGTGAAGCAAACTTTACAGGCACATCACCTCTGTATCTCCATGAAGTTTCTGAGGCTACCAGGCAAGTATGGAAGGAATGCCTCAATGGGACAACCCACTGTGGTCCACCATGCCTGGCAGGTGGAAAAATTCCAGAGAGAGATGTCGCACAGTCTGTACTCATAAGAAATGTAAATTGCACACTGTTATGAGTTGAATTGTGCCCCCCCAAAGGTATGTTGAAGCTCCACACCGGTACCTCAAAATGTTATCTTATTGGGAAATAGGATCATTGTAGATGTTAAGTTAAAGGAGGCAATATTGAAATAGGGTGGGCCCTTAATCCAACATGACTGGTGTTCTTATAAGTAGAGGAAAATTTGGACATAGACAGAGATGCAGAGGGAAGACCACCATGTGAAGATGGAGGCAAGACTGGAGTGACGCTGTCACAAGCAGGGAACATCAGAAGCCAGAAGAGGCAAAGAAGGATCCCTCCCCAGAGCCTGCTGACACCTTGATTTTGAACTTCTAGCACTGTCAGAGAATAAGTTTCCTTTTTGTAAAGCCACCCAATTTGTGGTAACTTGCTATGGCCCCTCTAGGTGATAATACACATATTTAAGAAAGAGTACCTAATGGCTTCAGAAGCCCATGGTGTCTGAAGTGAAGCATTCCAGGAGGAAACAGTCTATCAGAACTAAGGCTGGGTTCAAGGAGAACTTTGAGGACAAGAGGGTTTGAGATGGAGAAGTTGGTGAAGTCCCCTCTTAGAAGGAAAATCTCAGAGCAAGGAACTCATCTGGGCTTCCATTTATCATGACTGGATGCAAGAAGGGAACCAGGAATTGGAACTTAAAAATTCATAATACCTGTTGTGTGTGTGTGTAATTAGCAGGGAAATCCTTAAGAGCTACAGAAGTAGCAAGAGAGAGTAGATGGGAGGGGCTCTGGTCCTGAGATTTAGGAAACTGGAAAGACAGTTGCACACTGTAGCCTAGTTTGGGGAGAAGATTTCCAAAAGAAAGAGATCATGGAGATTGGAAGAGAAAACAGAGTGTTGTCTCATAGTCTCCCACTTGGCTGGCTTCCTTAGAGGGAGTCCTGGAAAACTACTCGGGAATGCCTCAGTGGGATAGCCTACTGTCATTTCATTTACCTCATTGGTAACCTTCTCTTCCCTGCCCAAGTCTTAGCCAGAGATGTAACTTATATAACTACTCCCTCCATTTCTCAAGCCAGAAATCTACGTATCATCCTCAATTTTTCCCCTTCCTTCACTGTCTCATCTCCATGTATCAGGAAATCCTGGATGGATTATCTCTAAATATATTTCCTTTACCATGGCCCTGTCCTTTACTCACCAGTTCTCTTAGTCCCTTGTACCATCATTTGCCTGGACAACACAAGGACCTTCTAATTAGTCTTCCTTCTCTAATCCATTCTTCACTTGATAGCAAAAGTGATCCTCTTAAAACAAAAACCTGATTATATAATTCCCCTGCTTAAAATTATCCATTCACTGAGAATAAAACCCCAACTTTTTACAATGGCTTACCAAGTATTTTACTGCTGTATCCTCTTTTTCTTTCTCTCTACTGTTCCTTGGTTCTAGCTGCACTATTCTTCCTTCAGTTTCTCTACCTGGTACTCTTGCCCACCACAGGGCCTTTGCCCTTACAACTTTTTTAAGCCAGAATCTCCTACCTACAGCAGCATGGCTAGCTAAGCCCTATCCTCAGTTTCAGCTTAAATGACTCCTTGGAGAGGCCTTTCTTGGCAACCACCCATTTCTATTAATCTTGATCTTAGCACCTCATTTTTTCTTTCATCATAGGTATTATAACTTGCAATTACTTGTTATCTCCTCCTCTGCACACACATATACCTCTTTCTCTCTTCTTTGTCTCTCTCAAAAATGTAAGCTCCAGGGGCACCTGGGTGGCTCACTCGTTGGGCATCTACCTTCAGCTCAGGTCATGATCCCGGGGTCCTGGGATCGAGCCCCGCATCGGGCTTCCTGCTCAGTGGGAAGCCTGCTTCTCCTTCTCCTACTCCCCCTGCTTGTGTCCCCTCTCTTGCTGTGTCTTTCTCTGTCAAATAAGTAAACAAAATCTTTAAAAAAAACTGTAAGCTCCATAAAACTAGGGACCATAACTGGTCCTGTTTACCACTATATTCTTAGCTTCTAGCACAGAACTATAGAATCAATAAATACTGTTTGAGTGACTAAATACTTAGTGCAACCACAATCCAACAAGGCCCCAGGACTGGAAGTTGAGGGGATAGTTAGAACCATTTGCTGGGAATAGGAATTTTTTAAATGTGCATATGATCATTAATTTTATGTGTATACCTGACTAGATCAGAGGATGCCCAGATATCTGGTCAAACATTATTTTTGGACATATCTAAGAGAGTGTTTCTGGATCAGTTTAATATTTAAAAATTTTTTTTTCTTTTAAGTGGGCTCCATAGCCAGCATGGCACTCAACGTGAGGTTTGAACTCACGACCCTGAGATCAAGACCTGAGCTGAGATCAAGAATCGGATGCTTAACCAACTGAGCCACCCAGGTGCCCCCAAATCAGATTAATATTTGAATTGGGAGACTCAGTAAAGCAGATGACTTCCCTAATGTGGCTGGGCATCATCCACTCTGTTGAGGACCAGAATAGAACAAAAGTCAGAGGAAGGAGGAATTTTCCCCCTTTTTTCTGCCTTGTTTCTGCAGCTGAGCTATCTCATCTCATCTCCTGCCTGGGATTTACATCATCAGCTCCCCTGGTTCTCAAGCCTTCAACCTCAGATTGAATTACAGCACTGGCTTTCCTGGGTCTGCAGCTTGCGGATGGCAGATGGGGGGACTTCTCAGCCTCCATAATTGCATGAGCCGATTCCTCTTACTCAATCTCCTTTTATATCCTGTTGGTTCTGTTTCTCTGGAGAACCCAGGCTAACACAATGCATGAAGGATAATTTCACTCCGTGTGACAGTAGCTGTATTTGCAATCCAAAATGCTGGGGGGAAATATTATACTTAAATAATGTTCATTGGGGCGTTATTTATAAGAGCAAGAAAGTTAAACAGTCTTTTGGCTACAAGTGGACAAAAGTGTATATTTACTAATAGTCACCATATGGAACTTTTAAAACAATCAAAAAAGATATGGAGAAACAAATCTCAATGTGATCTTTATCTGTGATGTTCATCTGTCAAATAGAAGGTCAAGTTGTGCGTGTGCATTTGTGCGTGTTTTGTCTTTGCAACTTAATGGAATAACAAATTTGTCTTTGGTTAATGACAATATTGTACAAAAATCCTGATGAAACCTAAAGTTTGGAAATATCTTTCACAAAAAATACAACTGGATTCAGAGGTTTTCAGAGGATTTTAGTGGCCCAAACACATGTGACTGCCTTGCAGAAAGGGGAGCCTAGTGGCTCTAAGATGGCCTATAGCAATGGTACTCAGAGTGTGCTCCCCAGACCAGCAGAAGCAGCAAACTCTCAAGCCCCATCTCAGACCTAATAAATCAGAAACTCTGCAGGGGGCAATGGGAGCACAGAGACCAGCAACTGGGTTTTAGCACTTTCTCTAAGTCATTCTGACGCATGCTAACTTTTGAGAATTAGTGGCTAAAGCCCCAGTCTGGTTACCAGTTCTGTTTCCAGAGATCTGCCAAAGGGATGCAGTTCTGTTCTTGAGCAAAGGAGCACGTCTCCCTGTGGATCCTGACCAAGCAGAACAGCCCCACATTCCCTTCACCTTGGGCATGCCCAAATCCTGCCAGGAGTGGTGAGATTCTGTACCCCATAAATCCCCAGATTTGGTCAGGGATCCCCTCCTTTCTTGCCCACTGGGTTTTAGGGGGATGAGAGTCAGTAATAAGTTTGCTTTGCTTTATCCTTGCTCTGTGAATAAGTCTCTGGGTAAAAAGCCACTTATTTAGGGGGATGAGCTGCTTTTGACGCCTCCTCCGGAAGTAGAAAACTAGTTCCTAGTCTAATACACTCCCTGTATTAGGACTTGCATGAGATGGAACAAAATGGGTCCTAGAGTTCCTATAGCTGAAACAGAGAGTTCCTGTAGCTGAAACAGAGATTCAACACACTCCTGTTATACTTTGTAACAAAGGAGAGCACAGGATCCCAGAGGGCAGACGTCTCTGAGGTTATGGAGTTTGTAAGGGTTAGACCTCAGACTAGCCCCCCAGGGTTGCTGCTTCTAATTCAATACTTTAATGGCTGTCCTCAATTCAGTTCCCCCTCAATTTCCAGGTTTCCTCAACTTGGGAACAGGGCCAATATGAATACTCAGGCAGCTTTATAATGATCAGAAAAGCGTTGCTGAGGGGTGCAGGTGGAGAGCACAGCCTGAACCAAGCCCTGACTCCTGGCTCTGGGCGGCGTTTACCAGGAGAGACTCCTTTACAAATTTGGAAGCCCTGCTGGGGACTCTTCCAATCCTGATGTCTGAGCCACACCTGAGATCAATTCAATCAAAACCTCTGAGAATGGGGACTGCCATCCATGTTTATCTATTAGTGTTCATCAGGTGATTTGAATGTGCAATCAGTGTTAAGAACCACTGTTCGAAATTATTTCCAAGATTCCTTTACCATGCTATTTCTTTTTAAGATTTTATTTATTTGAGAGAGAGAGAGTGTGAGTGAGCACAGAGGGAGAGAGAGAAGCAGGCTCCCTGCTGAGCAGAGGGCCCGACATGGGACTCGATCCAGGACCCTGAGATCATGACCTGAGCTGAAGGCAGATGCTTAACCAACTGGGCCACCCAGGTGGCTATTTTTTTAAATTGAGGTACAAGTGGCATATTGCATTATATCAGTTTCAGGTGTACAACATAATGATTCTTGCTATTTGAATATATTACAAAGCGGTCACCACAATAGTCTAGTGAACATCCATCACCATACATAGTTACAAAGAATTTTTTTTTCTTGTCATGAGGACCACACTATTATTTAAGTATCTAATCTTAACCTTGTCTTCAAGGAGACACTAGAGATTTGCTCAATAATTGAAGTTAATATAATCCGGTCATCGCCATACAAAACAACACTGGTTGATGAAATTAAATATTTCATCCAACACTGAGCCATCAATTCCATAGTGTATTTATAGGATCTTAAAAGCAAACTCTGTTTTAAGGATAAAGACTATTTCTATTTCTATACCTAAAGACGGGCTACTGGAAGCTGAAAGATTCAATCCCTGGTTTTGCAAAGCAATGAGATTTGGGGGTCATAGGGGATCATTTTCTCCTTGTCCTGGCTTTCCAGCCATGGCTCATAAAGTAAGAACTTCCAGGCTCTTGGAAGTATTAGGCAGAAGCTTTTGCCTTCCTTCTTTTGCTGGCTCCTTCCACTGTGGGGTTGCTAGAAGAGTGTTGAGCTATTGGCATCCATCTTTTCTCAACTAGCCTTTCCAGGGTTACATACTCTTCACCTCAGATGACAAGCACAAGGGCATCCCTGGCCTGCCGAGGGTCCTCCCTCTGTGTGCAGCTCAGGAAAGAACAAGAAGTCTGACTTAGTCATAGGTGCTAGCAGCTTCCTCTAATCCAGCTTTACTGGCAATAAATTTCATATTTTGATCTTCATTTGACTTCTGGGTCTACTTTTGAACTGAAAGAATAAAGACTAATTAGTCCACTGGAGCAAAAGAATAAGACTAATTAGTCCACTGGAGCCCTAATACGTGAATCTCCATGACCAAAATGACCAGCATGACTGCCCTATTTGTGGTGTTTCCACTAACGTTGTCCTACAGAGTTGATATACTCACTGCAACATTATGGCTTCAGCTTTCAATCAAACCAACTGGTTTTGGCTGAGAGAAATGTTGGTGGACTAGGAGAGTCTGGGAAGTATTGGTCATCCTCATTGTCCTCTTGTGTTGATGAGCTGAGGCTGATTAATTCAGTAGAAGGCTTCTTTTGTCATGTTTTGTAATGATTCTAGGATAAACACAGCCTGAATTGATTTGTAGCTGCCATGAATTGACAGCATTAGTTTGTGGTTGTTTTGGGATGGAGGAGTTAGGATCGGTAGAGTCAGGACTATATAGGAATCTTTGTAACATTTACAGGCTGAGTTTCAACGTTATTCTTGCTCTATTGGAAAGATGTATTTGCTACCGTTCTTAGAAAAGGGCTGGGTTACAGAAGTTTGGGGTTTATTGATAAAGACAACTAATGTAATCTTTTTTGTGCTAAGATGTTTCCAGTTGTCAAATAAACTTTTACTGGCTGAGTGATCTTACAATCATCGTTACCATGGGACTTAGGGTACTCACTAGCCGTAAAACTAGTAGAATATTAATGAAACTTTGTGTCCGAATCCATAAGGTGAGAATTTTAAAACCATATATAACAAGCCTAGGTGATCTAGGTACAAAAATAGATTGAATTAAAGATATTACCTTGATTCTGAAAGCCACAAATTGATATTTAAAATACCGATTCACTTTTCTTCTTGGGAAACTGATGTGACTGTAATGCTTAATAGTGGGCTCGAGTTTGGATCTTATGATGGAGCTCAATTTTTTCAGATTTTGAATTCTGAGGACTCCACGCTGAAGAAAATTGAATGTTTTCAGCCACAATAATTGGTTAAAAGACATTTCTGGGAAGAGACTATATTGATAGAATTATGTAGTCAAAGATTTATGTAAATTTATAGGCAAAAGACTCTTAATGTCCTCAGCATATGATTAATAATTTAGAGTCAAATTTAGGGGCACTCCACCTAAAGAGAATTACATTATCCAATTTCTGTTAGGTTATCCTGAAGTGTAAGCAGCAAGCTCATTAAAAATAAATGAGATAATCAGACAAATTCTATGACTATGCGTGAGCTCCTCATTAATGTTTCACTAGACAGCATTAAGAAAGGACTAAATAGACTGCACTAGATTTAGAAGTAATAAATGGACTTCAAAAGCAAAGCAACTTAATGACCTTCCAGTAAACACTAAAACTTGAAACAGAAAGGATGAAGGATTTTAGAAGCCTATCAGCTACACTTTTTGGCTGCATCTACAATGGAAAACATGCAACAGAGTATGATCAATTAGCTGCTTAATTTGTTGAATCAAGAGGCCAGGTTTAAATACTACTTTGGAGCCAGAAATCACTGATTGGAGTATCATTAACAGGTTAAAGTGCCTAGTTCTCCCTTCACTAAGTACTGTTTGACCACAGCTTGGTTTCTCAAGGGCAACACTATTGACATTTTGGCCTGGATAATTCTCCGTGCTAGGGCGTGTGTCCTGTGCCTTGGAGGTTTAGCAGCATCCCTGAACTCTATCCACTAGATGCCAGTAACATCGCTCAGGTGTGACAACCAAAAATGACTCCAGACATTGCCAAATGTCCCCAGACATTTGTACTCCACACTCGTGACAGGAGGCGTACCTGTTACATAGAGGCAGAGGACGCCCAGAATACAAATAGCACCTTTCCAATCAGTGGGAGCTTTGACACAGCATTAAATGGGAGGATTAACTTGCAATTATTTGGTCAACTTGGATTTCACAGACAATTAAACTAGTTAATTCAGATAAAATTTCTTCTCTGAGATTTGACTTACCAGGATCAGCATCAACTCAATTAGGGACCTAACTGCTAGGTATGTGTTTTATTTTGACTTCAGGTTTCGGGCCCAGAAATACCGCAGGTGCAAGGATCAGGACTAAAAAGCAGATGGGGCTGCGTACATCAGCATGATTCTATTTCTTGGGCCTTGTTACTGTGCACACACACATCCGTCTGCTAGGATTCTGGTGACCTGGTTTTTGCTCTGGAGTCTGCACTGCCCCTCTCCCACCCCATCCCTGCCTAAGCAGATAGACCATCCCAGCTTGGCTCACCAGATAGCTGGATAATTAAACGTATGTACTTTAGGGCGAGATAAAACTGTGTTTGGATTTTGACCCCATGATTTATCAGTCTGTCATCATGAAAAAAAAAATGAGATCAGTCATGATAATACCCCCAAGGTTGTTGCGGCAGTTACATGAACTGGTTAGGATATTAATGCTTCTGCCAAAAAGAGAGACCCGACCACAGTGCTAAAATAGAGAAGGGTTAATTTTTCATGTAGAAGTTGAGATGGAGGCAGGCCTGAGCTGGTATGAATGCTCCAGGTTGTCACCAGGAACCAACGCACTTCCTTTATTTCTGCCCCGCAATCTTGGGTGAGTGGGTTCCAACCACCAGGTTAAAAGATGGCTGCTGGATGATTTCCTCACTCCCAGCAGAAGGGAAAGCCCAAAGAGTAAAGGAACTTTTTTGAAAGTGCTTCTCAGTGCGCTATTTTTACTCTCATTGGCCACATGGGGGAGAGACAGGTACAGTTGTCCCCAGGAATTCAAGTCAAATATTTCCTCTTAGACCTAAGGAAATTCAAATCTTCAACACATAAGGTGGGTTGCTTTATCTGGAACAATGGGTGGAGACACATACAATAGGGCACACAGACAATGCTATTATTGGGGGGAAAATAAAAGAAAATGTTACATTCATTGATCAGTTAATGTCCTTAGCGGTTTAAGTGGAACATCCAATAAAAATGTATTTTCATCTATGTGGGATAAATGCAAATTATTTGATGATTATTTGAAGTTTAGAATAATTGAGACTTTTTTCTTTTCCCCAGTGCGATTGTAATGCTAAAAGTGTAACACTTAATGAGTACTGATAGTATTCATCAAAAAGTACCGTTCCTTTTATTTTTCTCCAACTATAGAAAGAGAAATCTGTGCCTGTGTGTTAATGTTTAATGATTCATTGTCTGATATCAGGCTTGTATTTTGCCCTTTTGAAAGAAAATGCTAATTAAGTAATGAATGAGGTATCATGGAATTTCCTAAGTATGTACTGCTCAGAATAATTATAAATCTGTGTTTTATAAAACATAGAATAAGTGTGGCAGACATCTAGCCAAAAGTCATTCTCCCACCGCCTTGACTTTCTTTCTTCTTTGGTAGCTGAGCCCTGATTTTGTTCAAGTATTTACCTTCTCACATACTCTGGCCCAGAAGGGAATCACTGATTCATTACTGTAAACCAGTTGTTGTAATTCCAGTACGCTTGCTAATGATTGGTGTAAGCATGGGCACATGATGCCCAGTTAGTCAGCTGGGAGATTTCTTCCCTGAAGAGACACAGATGGGAACTTGCCCTTTTGAGGGTTTGGATGTTGTAATGTGATGACACAATACAGCCATTTTTTTTTTTTTTTGGCTACAGAGAAAGACATTGTTGATATATTTTTGAATGGCATAACAGAACGTTGGAAGATGCCCAGACCTTGATAACATCCTTGAGCTTCTGAAACAACCCTGCACCATTCTAAGTTTTTAGGATAAAATTTACTACTTAAGCTCCTTGTTGGTAGGTGTTTTGTTATTTGCATCTTGACCATTGAATGATGTAAGAGAGTTTGCTGTGGTCTCTTATGTGCTAGCTGCCTATACAATATCTGTTGTCCATTGTTTATTATTAACAGAACCATGATTGTATTCTTAGTAGCAACTGACCACATTTCCCAGCTTCCCTTGAAGCTAGGGCTCAACTGAGATATAAACAAATGGATGGGCATGTCTTCTAGGATTGCTCCCTAACAGGCACTAACTCAGTTCAGATGCTCTCTTTTTTCCCCTTTTCTCTTTCCTCCTTTTTCTTGCCAGGAATATGGATGTAAAGGGTGGTACTATAATAGCCAAATATGACTGTGGGTAGACTTTAAGGAGGAAAGACACATACAAACGATGGTAAAGAAGGAAGAAAGAAGGAGCTGTGGTCTCTGATAGACCATGGGAATGCCCTGCCAGCACCAGATTATTTACCTTTGGACTTTTTCTTGTTTAAAGCCATTTTTTGGGGGGATCACTAATATATGCAACCAAACCTAATCCTGACTGTTGCAGCTGCTGAATGGAATTAGAAGTGATACTTTTTGGAAGAAATTAAGAGAGAAGCAGAGTTTTATTTCTTAGAAGACAGATTTTTTTTTTCAAACTTAAAAATTGCCAATGAGTAATTTTGAAAGATCAAAGAGTCACTCAAATTGTATTTGATAATTCTATTACGGATTTTTTACACAATTATCCTAAAAAAAATATTTTCTTTAGAAGCTGATTGAGAAAGCAAGGAATAGACACCATTATAATGTTTTGTTACTATGTTTCTGTGAATGCCCAGAAAGGAGTCCAAAACTGGGTCACCAAATTCATTCAGGCTGCACATATTTATTGAGCACATAAAATAGGAGAGGCTCTATGTTAGGCACTCTGTGTGTGTGTGTGTGTGTGTGTGTGTGTGTGTGTGAGAGAGAGAGAGAGAGAGAGAGAGGGAGGGAGGGAGGAGAAAGAGGGAGGGAGAGAGAGGGAGGGAGTTGGAGGGATGGAGAGGGGGACAGAGAGAGAAAGAGAAAGAACTAGATGAAGACCATACATTCATAGAACAAAATGAAGGTTTACTGGCAGGAAAGAATACAAAAAAGATAAGACCAATTTTTTTAAAAATCAAACATCAAAATGCAAATAATTGCCTAAAGAATGGAAGGAAATAAGCCAAAATGTTGAAAGTTCTATGTCTTAGAGTTTTTATTTTCTTTCTCATATTCTTTTCATGTTTCCTGTAAAGAACATCCAGGTTTTAGTCAGAAAAAAAAAAAACTTCATAAAATATTTTATTGTTAAAAAAAATGTAGTTGTTATAAGCAAGGAATTTGGAGCCAAAGTCCTCCACCCATTATGTCCTGGGAATTCTCTGCTTTCTGCATTTCTCTTTGGTGGCTGCTTAAAATTCTTTAGTTGATCAGAGTGGCTTTAGTTGCAGGTTTTGAACCCATTAAAATGCAGATTCAGGGGAAGCTCAGTAATTCTTAATCAGGAATACTCAAGGTCTTTTAAGAAATAAATATTCCTGTTCCCATTCCTAGCAATACTGATTCACTAAGTCTGGAGTAGAACCAAAGTAGGTGAATTTTTCCTCCCCATGTGATGCTGATGGGCACCGTGGGCTGAGAACCATTGCTTTAGGTTGTGATCAGTTATTTGAACCTTCGTATAAATGGGGATCCTAAGGCAAGTTTGCTAGGGAATGAGGGGACATACAAGGGTAGCAGCACCTAACATACAAGGGGCAGTCAGCATTGAAGAGAAGAGCAAAAGCTTCCAACTTCACCCTTCTCCCAGCACCTTGCACTAAGATTACAAAGAAACAAAATGTATGAAAACATACCCTTTAAGTATTAACTTACTGAGACAATGAAACAGCGAAGCCTTTGTCTCAGAGCCACAGAAGGCAATGAAGAGAAAGAGAAATAGTTTGGATCTTCGGATACACAATACAAAATCAACTGGAATGTGTCTCATTTTTGAAGGCTTAAATCAGGACCAAAGGTCAGGAGACGGTCACTGGAGACAAATCCAGAGGGTGTGATTTAGGTGTCTCCAGATATCATTAAAAATTGGGAGATGATGTTAAACATAGGCCACTGCTTCCTTAGGCGATTTAAGGGACCCAGCTAGGGATCATCACAGCTTCAACACAGAGCCAAATTCTGCCCCAGGGTTTGCATAAATGACTCTCACTATGAATGGCATGTATACATGCCAGGATGGGTCTTGATCTCCATCTTTGTTTATCACCGACAAAGGAAAATAACTATAGGAACCCTTTTTTCTCTCATATCTTGCCAGAACAAAAGAAGATCCATCACCGACCCTAAATAGCCAGTTGTTTATACTGGTAATTTTTTGAAAGCTCTTAAAGCTCTGCATTCCATTGTGTTACAGTAATTTCTTCCTCAATTCTTAATTAGAGTATTACTACTTGAAAAATGAACATATTTTTATTGCAAGTAGAATGATAATAAATCTTATAAATTTAAACCAGGAATCAAAGACCCACTGAATTAGGAGGAAATCAAAGGACTATAAAATGTATCTCATCATTTTCCCCTGGGCAATCTGATTCTTCCAGTGTCAGGCTTTGCCTGCTTTCTTGTCCTGGTGGGCTGAAGGATGCAGCTATTCAAGATGAGGCATTACATTCTACATCGCTAATCATACACATAGAATTTTGATGCTTACAAATGTTTAATGCATCAAAGAGGAAAATACCTTTTTTTTTTAAAAAAAGATCTTATTTATTTGAGTGAGACAGAAGGAGAGAGAGAGCAGTGGGGAGGGGCAGAGGGAGAGAGAGACTTAAGCTGACTCTGCTGAGTAGGGAGACCAACATGGGGCTCGATCCCACGACCCATGAGATCACGACCTGAGCTGAAACCAAGAGTTGGACACTTAAAACTCTGCCACCCAGACACCCCGAAAAGACTTTTATGAAGGCCTTCATTTCGTTTATTGAAATTCTAGGACTTATCCTCTTGGATTTAGTCAGAAAGATTTATCCAACTGAAGAATTAATGTTTTAAAAAAATCAAAATTAAAGGCAACTAAAGAACTTCCTAAACTCAACATGATAAAAATCAGAATTTCTTGTAGGAATGGAGATGAATTCTTTAGTGCCCTGGAAGTCTATCTATTTTCCTTTACCTATCCCTGGAAATAAAAGAGAATCACTTCAGAGACAAGAGGCCATTGTCAATTCTATCCAGAGAAGTAAATACCATATTATGTATTCTTACAGCATAGAGCATTGCTGATAGGGAATATTTTACATTAGCTTCAGTAAAACTAAAATCTTCCTCTTACTGGAAGTACCAAGTTAAGTACTTAAAACAATCACAGGAACGCTTTTTTTGTTAAGCGCAAGAAAAAAAAAGACATTGTGTTATATACTTCCAGGGAATATTGGAAATGGTGATTCTTCCTTTGGAGGAATAAAATGTAGTTTCTCCAAAGGCAATTCTTCCCTACAAAAGAGGAACAAAGAACTGGCTGTAGTCTTAAAATAAATCATTGAACACTAATACCCAGTTACAGGTTTTATTACTGTAATCACAAAAGGCCAAAGACCAATATCATTTCTATAACAGCTGCGGCCAGTTAACAATCATTTAGAAAAGACCACATTCCAAGAACACACACCAAAATAATTGACGTCATCTGCAAAAAGAAATAGTACTCTGCAGTCTCCATCAGCAATCCTGAACTGTGGCGGTTATAAATAACCTCACTTAGCCCCCACTGCCACTCTGTCTGTGAGGCAAGCTCTGTTCCACTAGATCGACCTTCTGAATAATGATACCCAACTTCAGTTACACATTAGAAGCCACTGACACACTTTCTTTGTATTTGTTCACAAAAAACTGCCAAGCCTGGCTCTTTTTGAAGCTACGGATAATTTCTAGTTTTCAAGATGATATTAAGTTATGTCATCTTTCTCCCCCCACCCCCCAATTAAGTAGGTGCGTTCCAAAGTCACTCCACCTCATGCTCTGCACGCCTAGCACAATGCTGGGTACATTGCTCAGTGGCACTGTGGCTTAGCCAGAGTGGGTGTCCGATGCCAAATGAAAGGTAATGACCCTACTTTGAACCCTCATTGGCTACAAACCAGGGAATTTACGTCCCATCCATTCCAATTTCTGCATGTTATAATAAAGCACCTTCGGAAACTCATGAAAAGGAGAGAAATCTTGATCTACTTCTGCTGGCCGTATCCTCCTCCTTTGCTTTCTTTTTTCTTCCCTTCCTTCTTTCTTTTATACTCACCCCCTCTGCCCCTTCCTTTCTATTTGACTCTCGTAAGCATTTATTGTTGGGTATTGAGCTAGTTGCTGAGGCATATACATAGAAATGTGTTTTTTGCCCACAGCCTGCTCAGAGGAGCCCCCGGTTTAGTGAGTTACCATTCCTAATAATGATAGGTCCATCTGTTGCACGTGGACTTCATTCCTGGGGTGTTTTAGGCATCATTGTATTTAATCTTCGCACTGATCTTGAGAGGAGGTCATCTGACAACCCCATTTTACAGATAGGAAAAAAAGCTCAGAGTGGTTAATTAACTCACTAAAGGTCACACAGCTATGAAATGACTGGTTTGGTATTCACGCTGGTCTGTTTGGATCCCAAGCCAATGTTGATTCCACAATTATATTCTGTTCCTAGGGAGGGGGTTGGGGGATATTTACCACTGCACTAGCAAATATGTGATCTTTCCTCTTCTGCGAAGAGATGTCTCTGAAAATATTTGCATCACAGTTTGCTTACAATTCAGAAAGCCACACACTTAAAGCATGTAAGGATATTTAAAGCACAAAAGGCTATGATTTAGATCAGTGTTACTTCAAGCCTGATCTACAGACCAGCACGAGTAGGTGAACCGTGTTATCAGTCTGTGATGAGATAAACCCAGAAACTGGGAGTAAGCATTTAAGAAATTTTATAGCAATTTGGTAGAGTCATGATAATAATTATATAATATAATAATATACAATAATATATCCTAATGATGATGATATAATAATAATAATAATACAATGTAGCATTCTATTTTGGGATCTTTTTAAGTTTGTTTTTTCTAGTACTTCATTTTTATTGTATTTTAACAAAGTTAGTCTACATGAATTCAGCATTTTAAAAAACTGATCCTTTACCATAAATAGTTTGAGAAGCCCTGGTTTGGGTCACCATGAATATAAATAAGTGAAATTTAGCTGCTATTAATAAACAATCAAATAATTTTCCAGACACACCACTAGGATACCCAGAATAGATCTTTTCTGTTCCCTGCACGATAAACCACTAGCTGATTCCTGGGCCTGTTACTGTGGCCTTTGGGAGGATCAGGCCACTCCAGGGCACATCTGCCCCAGAGGTCCTTGGCAGGTGCCTGGAACAAAGAGAGGTTTCAGGAGGTACTTGATAAATGTTGACTGGAACAATTAGTGACCGGTGACCCATGAGGTAAAAGTCTCTTCTGAGTTTTAACTCATATTTCTTGGTGAAGAAAGAATTGAGTGTCGACATAGTGGTGAACCTTCCAGTAATTTTGATCATGGGACTTAGTGACAGACATTGAAGATACTTTTAAGTGGTGCCATTTGCATATTATGTTGATTGGGAGTTGTGTTCTTTGCCCTACTTTGGTGGAGCATTTCAGGGAATAAAACAAGGCTATAAGATGATCTCAGGGCTCTTCTGTGGGCAGAATATAAACATATAATTCGGTACTTGGAAGAGACATCCTGGACAATTTATGTACCCAGGAATCAGAATTGGCTTATTCATGGCTTCTAAGGGAAGTCATGCATTTAAGGAGTTGGTTATTGCAACTGGTGATAAAATGATGCTGCTGGCAGAAAATGTTATTTTATGAAAGCTTTTAAAAGAAATCTTTCCCCACACCCTGAATGATAATATATTTAAGATTTCAATTGCATGTGTCACTTCCCTTATTTTCAGAGCTGTGTCCTGGCCATGAAAACATCTGCTTATAGTGACACCTTAACTGAAGTTGATAGGGTTGCTTTTCTGCTGGTTGGTGATACGCATGAATCCTTCATGGAAAAATCTGAGCTATGGAGTTGTTGCATGGCTTCCCTGCCCCCAGAGACAGGCAGTGAGCACACAAGACTGCTCTTGTATCTGTGACTAAGGAAGCTAACAGGATGACTCAGAGGCCAGGGGAAAATATGCTCTAGGGATTTCTTCTTTCAGATCCCGAAAATGGGAGGAAGATTAATGGCAGGCAAAGTCACACTGCAGATTATAATTCTCCCCAGGCAGGTTAGAAAGGTGTCCTGACACTCTGAAAAACAAACTGAGGGTTCTAGAGGGGAGGTGGGTGGGAGGATGGGTTAGCCTGGTGATGGTTATTGAGGAGGACACATTCTGCATGGAGCACTGGGTGTTACGCACAAACAATGAATCATGGAACACTACATCTAAAACTAATGATGTAATGTATGGGGATAATATAAGAATAAAAAAATTAAATAAAAAAAAAAAAAAGAAAGGTGTCCTGACAAAGGTGCACTGTGAGATGGGGGGAGATGAGGAAAGGGAAAGTCTTAGAGCTGCTTCCAAAGCCATTTATCAGAAAAGAAAGCATCTCTTAGGGCGCCTGGGTGGCTCAGTTGGTTAAGCGACTGCCTTCGGCTCAGGTCATGATCCTGGAGTCCCTGGATCGAGTCCCTGGATCGAGTCCCTGGATCGAGTCCTGCATCGGGTTTCCTGCTCGGCAGGGAGTCTGCTTCTCCCTCTGACCCTCCCCCCTCTCATGTACTCCCTCTCTCTCATTCTCTCTCTCTCAAATAAATAAATAAAATCTTTAAAAAAAAAAAAGAAAGCATCTCTTAATAAAATGACACTCTCTCTAAAAATTCTTACCTGACATCGCTATCTGTTATATGCTACAGTGTCAACTAAATATGCCTTCATAGTAATCAGAAAATAGAATTTATGCACAGGATATATGTAAATGTTAGATACATATGTTTAATAAAACTAGCTGGCTTGTTTTAAACACTGAAATGAAGAAAGGCTAAAATTTCTTAGCTGGGTGTGCTCATCTATTTGATGAATTACACAGACTGGCAGCTTTATGAATACTCTAAGTACCCTGGCTTTCTGATAAGATATGGAATATTTATTGTATAATATAGATAGCAGGATCTCAATATTATTCCAAAAACTATATGTAAGAGGGAGAGGGAGATGTTTCCCCTGGAATAGTTATTATCAAAAATAAATTTGCTGGTATGAGGGGGTTCAGGATACGCTACCCCCAAATATGGCGCCTTGGCATATTGAATTTCTTAAGCTGAAGGAATTTGAGAAAATGGCAGGTGCAGAAATGTTGCTCTGACCTTCCCCTGCTCGTTCTCCTTTCCTGAAAGCTGGAGATAAATCTCCCATGTGAAAAGTGCCCTCCCTGAACCAAGAGGAAGGAAGACATTCTTATCACTAGAGACAGGGAATTTGGGGCTGAGAAATCTGTACAAACAAGGTTTCTTAAACTAACCCTTATCTTTCTAGCTAGTTCTTCATTATTTACTACCTCTAGCCCAAATCCCTTTGTCTTGTCAATTTTTCACAAATTTTTTGTTTTTTTGTCTAAAAGGTATAAAAGCTTCCTGTTCTGGCCACTTCTTCAGGCATTTCTTCTCTTGTGAAGACCCCTCTGTACACGTAAAAATTCACTACACTTTGTAAGCTTTTATCCTGTTACTTTGTGAGTTTAATTTTCAGATCCAGCCAGCAACCCTAAGAGGATCAAGGAAAACCTTTTCCTCCCCTACAGGAGGGATATAACCTTTAGCAGGATAAGCTAAACTAAATCAATTCAACCACTGACAAGGTGTCATGATCAATTCACAAACCAGGTATGAACTAGGCTCCTGTGTTACAGCTTAAGAAACAGATCAAAGCCCAGCAACACTGAGTATGATCTTAACTGTACTAAGAGAGAATTGCTTTATTTCCTTTCAGAAATTTTGTAAAAGAGGGGCGCCTGGGTGGCTCAGTCATTAAGCGTCTGCCTTCAGCTCAGGTCATGATCCCAGGGTCCTGGGATCGAGGCCCACATTGGGCTCCCCTGCTCAGCGGGAAGCCTGCTTCTCCCTCTCCCACTCCCCCTGCTTGTGTTCCCTCTCTCGTTGTATCTCTCTCTGTCAAATAAATAAACAAAATCTTTAAAAAAAAAAAAAGAAATTTTGTAAAAGAGACGTAAATTTTATTTTGGGGGAGAATGACCAGGGTGTTCATGGTTAACTAGTGTTTGTTCAAAGTAGAGGAGTAGAATAGGAAAAAATAACATTTATTGTTGATAGAAGATGTGGATGCAGGTCAGAACTTATTTTTGAGGTTCCTACAATAAAGTTTATAGAGTAATGAAGGTATAATATATTACGTGTAATTCAATGTTAAATAGTAAAAGGTACTTTTAGAATTTCATACTCAAGCTTCACTTGTTCTGAAATGTTTTTTCCATACCTAAGACTAACCACAAGAGTCAAGAAATTTTTGGATCCAGAGCATATCTGCATAATCAAGAAACGTAGGCAGATATGCCTTGGCTCCAAAAATGAGAACATATTTTTATTTTCTAACTTAGCCAAAACATTAAGATATTAAATTGTGGAATATATACCAAATCACAGATTAGGAGGAACATATCCAAACATTCTCCAACCCCCCTCCCCCACAAAAAAAGAAATCAATTGTACATTTAAAAACCTGTAAAATATTTAAAAGGAAGATCATGATTTTCTAAATTCAATTAAGTAGTAATAGGAAAGGTTGAAGCCTTCGGGAGTTTTCAGATAACAAATGACAGGGGGGTAAATCCTTCTTCCTCTGCTAGCTTCTAAGCATAGTCCAGGCTAAATAAGAGGCTCTTCATTTAACCTGTTAATGGGTAACATCCATCACCTCTGAGTCCAGCCTTAAAATGGTCCTCAAGTGGAGACCATTATTAAATGTTTAAAGAAAACTGAAGTCACAGAATGACATTTCCCCAGCTTATGATAGCATAGATTAATCAATGAAGACAATTTGTACATTATCTTTGGAATGTGAATATAGAATGGTTTTAAATATTCCAAATCCTCAGAGTCTACTTAAAAACTGATATTGATGATACTTTCTCCAAGCTGTTTATAAATGACATTATTTGCAGCAGTGGTCAATATGGACATTATTTCATGTGCCTATCACAGAGCAAATGCATAATAAACATCCGTCGTACAAATGAATGAACAAATGAATGTTAAGCAACATAAAAACAATCAGATCTACTGGGTTACTTTGGCAGCATTAAAAGGATAGCATTTGACCAATCCCAGAGTAGTTTATTCTATTGTGTTTGTAATTTACCTACTGTATATAATCACATACATTTTGTTTACATTAGACTGTAAATATTTATATTATTAATGTCATTTGATACAAATTCAATATTTACAATTGTGTCTATTGGTTTAATTTGAGAATTTATTCAATGTCCTTAATGTATCTCGATATGGTTTAATTTGAGAATTTGTTCAATGTCCTTAACGTACTTCAATAACATTGTATACATTGTAGGGAATCAATTATGCCCTTTGAATGAATGTTCTGAGAGCTCAGGAGTAATTACAGGGATTTTTTATGGACCTAAAAAGCAAGAAAATGTCAAGTACTTTTATTGTATACATTGTAACATATTTCTATCATCTCAAGTCTTTCTGTATCATGTCCTCTCTCTTCCATCTCTTTGCCCTTAAAATTTTTCACATTTGTTTGATCTAAACTGCTACATTGCAGGGAGGGAGGGCATGTGGCTTCTTTTTGCTTATTACTGTGAAAATGTGCTTTTTTGATAGAGAGGTCCTGTGAGCCAGCTAATGCACTGGCAGGTGAACTAACTTTTACTGCCAAATGAGTCAGCTGACATGGGAACATTAATTTATTTGAATGGACACGAATTGACAATGCCATGAGGAGGTATTGGTATAGCTTAATGGAACAAACTGTCAGGAAAATGTAGGTTGGGTATGATGGGCAAGCATCAAGAACGTTTCCATATTCACAAGTATCTCCCTTTCCTAATCTGGACTGTTGTCTCTTGGATACCTCCACTAAATTGCAAATACCCCCGGAGGAATGACACCTTCAACTATCATCAGGTGTTAGTATTAGATTAAAATTGCTGATATTCAGATGTTCTGACCTACATAAGTAGTACTTCTATTTGATTCAACATCATACCTTCTTAGGGATAGTTCATGAGATTACCTTGTTATTGAACTGAGAAGAGAGAGGACAAGAAATCTCTGAGAGAGGGAAAGATCTGGAGTATGAAGTATTGCCTAGAGTTGGCTATGTTATCAGGACCCATGACACCTCTCTCATTCTAGACATAATGATTCCGTTATTGCTTCCAAGAGTCTATGTCTTTTATGGCCATTTTATATTCATGTAAAGTTTATAGTGCACTCATGTAAGACTCGATGTAGACTGAAATCCCCCAAACTTTTTCATTTAGGTTGATTCAAAGCCATGTTTTCTAGGACTTGTGGCTGAAAATTGGTTTCTAACATCTAGAATTTAATGTTCACCTCTATAAAAGTAATTTCAATTCAGCTTAGTTCTCTAGCTTGTATAGTCTGGTTAGTGGTTACTGAATACTGGTTAAAATTATGGACTTTGGAGTCAAGCAGACCTGGATTCTACTAAGTCTAACTGCCACTGTTAGTTGTTGGACTTTTGGCAAGCTGCTTCATTTTGAGCCTTAACTGACTCGCCTTTACATGCCACTCATATTTCTCAGAGTCGTTAGACGACTTACATGTGCATTAGATGAATTATTGTGCTAATACTGCACGTTCCAAAGAAAAGACTAGTCCTTGACTGGCTCCCGGGAGATAACCTCTCACCCCTTGGCATATCCTGCCTGAAAAGAATGTTTTAGGATGCCTGAGGTCTTGGGCTACACTGTATCAGGTGGACAAGATAGTTTATGCTAACAAGAAGACTCAGGGCAAACGCCTGTTCTTGTATACCTGAGGTCCTGGACCACATGTTAATTTGTTTTCTGGGTGCTAGAGACTGAGCAGCTAAGGTCAGTCATGCAGGTACTGTATGCCTACATGACAGATCCCCAGTTCAAACCCTGGATACCAAAGCTCAGGAGAGCTCCCCTGACTGGCAACACTTCACACATGTTGTCACATTTTATTACTTGGAGATTCAAGTACTGTCCTTGTGACCCCACTAGGAGATGATAACTGGAAGCTTGTGCCTGGTTTCTCCTGGTGCTTTCATCCTAAGCGCCTTTTACTTTTGCTGATTTTAATCCGTATCCTTTCACTATAATCAGTGGTGGCCATAAATATTATAGCTTTCTTGAATTCTATGAGTCCTTCTAGAGAGTCTATTCTGAGGTTGGTCTTAGGGACGCCCACACATCCGTTTATGCTCTGCTAGCTATATATCCTTGGTCAAATGCTCTAACCTCATTTAATTTCATTTTCTCATGCGTAAAAGGGGATGATAATAATTATAGTAGCTACGTTGTAGTGAAGTTCCGGGACCCAGTCTATATTTTATTTTCTCCACAAGCATTACTTGAGAGTTACTATAGAAATTCCAGGAAAGGGGCGCCTGGGTGGTTCAGTTGGTTAAGTGACTGCCTTCGGCTCAGGTCGTGATCCTGGAGTCCCGGGATCGAGTCCCGCATCGGGCTCCCTGCTCAGCAGGGGGTCTGCTTCTCTCTCTGACCCTCCTCTCTCTCATGCTCTCTCTCTGTCTCTCTCAATAAAATTAAAAAAAAAAAAGAAATTCCAGGAAAATGTAAAGTGCCAGCACAGAACATAACACACACACACACACACACACACACACACACACACACACACATATATATATTCTCTTAAGCAATCTCTTTTGCAAGTGCTCATATCTTCCCTCTCCCCTGGCCCCAGATATCATTTCTGGGCTAGAAGATCTAACCTCAACTACTGCAGAAATGTCTTCTTCCAAACTCTTCACCGCTCATGGACCTAATTCTCCTCTGATCAGTGGCTGACTTTTCCCATTTTCATCCCCAAATCATCTCCTTGATGGAGAAGTCAGGCAAAATAGGAGCTTTGTCACCTGATTGGCCTCAAGCAGCAAATTGATCTTTCTTGATCTTCTTTAAAATTTCCTTTGATGTCTCTGGAATTTTTTCTTTTTTTTCCTAGTCCCAAATCTTTAAGACTTTAACTTCTCTGGCCTTACTCCTTCCTACATGTTTGTGATATTATCTATCCCTTCTTTAAAAAAATTCTTTGCTTAATTAAAAATTTTACATTATTGCCACTATTTTCCCTTAATTATGAAACTTATGATCAAAATTAAAACATTAAAAATATTTATACCTTAGAAAATAAAACTTTGTTAAAGAAGTCTAACTCTAAAGAAACACAAATGTATTTCCTTTAAATAACTTGGTTCACAGCAGAGGTTCTTATGCAACCACTGGCTTCTTTAATTACCTTCCCTATGAGGATAATTTCCTTCTCAATTAGGATAATTTGAAATGGCAGAGACAGAAGAGTTTTGGGGGAGGGGGAGAGTTTTTCAGCTCTCTCAGATTTCATGTAATGAAACATGCCCATCTGTTCCCTGAACTTTTAAAAAAACATGCCTTTCTCAAGGCCAGCTCTCCAGCTCTCTCTTCCTGGTTATCAGGAACACCCTTTTGTGCTTCAGTTTTAAAATGAGGGTCTTACAGTATATGGTCTAGAAGTTCTCATCAAGCACTATTTTCTTTTTTTTTTTTTTAAAGATCTTATTTATTTATTTGAGGGAGAGAGAGAGGGCATGAGTGCAGGGCAGAGGCAGAGGGAGAGGGAGAAGCAGACTCCCCGCTGAGCAGGGAGTCCAGAGCAGGGTTCATCCCAGGACTCCAAGATCATGACCTAAGCCGAAGGCAGATGCCTAACCAACTGAGCCACCCAGGCGCACCCAAGCACTATTTTCTATGCTTCTATTGTCTATAGGAAGCTATATAAATGAGCGACAATAGAAACCTTTGTAAAGAACAGCTTTCCCAGGCATACATGCCTATGGCAAGGATCAAAGAAGTGCCCCAAGAATGCAACCATGGTAGAACCAGTGGCAGATTTGGAATCAAACCTGAGAGTATTATCAACTTTTAGGTCTCATTAATTAACAACCCTTGGAGATGACTGGGTAGTTGAGGGCAGCATGGAAGCTGGTCTAGAAAGTTGGGGCTTTATAATATAGCATGAAGTGATCATATTTTCTCTTTGCATCAGTTCCATACATACACAAAAATGGAGATAAAAGCATTGAGGCTGCACTTGGAATATACATCTATTATTTTATGTATTCAGCACTCTACTTTTCTGGAAACTGTCACTAACTCTCCTGTATTTACATGGTTTCTGCTGGAGCTGCCATGTTTATTCATTCAGTTATTCCACAACTATTTATTGAGTGCTATGTGTGACACTCTTCCAGGCCCTGGAGACATAGCCATGAATAAAATATACAAAAAATTCCTCATCCGGAGCTTACGTTCTGATGGAGGAAATAAGACATTAAATGAAATAAGTAAATATTTGGTATGTCACATAAAATGTGCTATGGAGAAAAATCAAGCAGGAAAGTGAAAAAAGATGAAGGGACAAAGTGAGAGGAGCACTATGTTCCATAGTTGACCAAGACGGACTTCATCCAGGATATTTTTGGAGTTAGATCAAAACAGGATGGTTTAAACCCAGACTGTGGAATGAGGAGTAGAAAAAAAAAGCCTGTTAGATGCAAAAGAGAAGCACGAAGACACAAGAGAGTAGCATAAAAAGAGGACGTGGGTGGAGAGAGAGAACCTGAGAGAGAACTTTTCAGGTTCTGCCTAACATTCCAGTATACTTCTGATAAATCCTTTTTCTAAAATCCTTCTGATACATTTTAAACTGAATCAGTTACTGTCACTCCAAACCAAAGAATCCTAACTCATAGACATATTAAGTAAGATAACTTGTAAATTCAAGGCTTGATCGATGTGGGAGATGTTGGTTACCTCAGAAAATTAGAGCTCGATGCTTCTGACGCCAAGAGTACAGACTTGATAGCAGAGTAGAATTAATTTTTCTGTTTCCTAGCATTCCAGAAATAAAATGTGCAAGAAATTTCAATTTTTCTGGTTTTTTTTCAAGTTTTTATTCATATCTAGTTAGTTAACATATATGGTAAAATTGGTTTCAAGTGTAGAATTTAGTGATTTTTCACTTCCATATGACACCCAGGGCTCTTCCGTTTTCTTTTAATCAAATTAACTCTGATTCTGCACTGGCATTGTGGAAAATTCAAATGGAAGCATTATATTTCACCTCTATTTCTGTTCTCCCACCACTCTCTCCATCCTGGAGTCACAAAAGAATTAGGGAAGCTGTCTAGACCCCTGGGAAAAGGCTCTCTAATCTCCAAGTCGCTATTGTTCAATCCTGCTTTAAACTTTCTCTTAAAGTCCCTGGCTCTCTGCTTCTCGCCAAGAGGAGAGCACAGAAATCTGTGCTGAGGCTAACGGATGCTTTGCTTCGCAGGGTGCAGTCCTCCCTTCTGAAGTTGTGGCACCTTCCTGGAAAAGGAAAAATCTTGAAGCAGGCTCAAGTATCCGCTCAGGTAATCACGGGACTTGCAAATCATTCACTTTCTCTCACTTTATTCTCAGAACAATTCTATTCTCTTCTGGCCTTCAACACACCCCCATGCATAATATTTTTATTTAGCTTAGGCTTTTAGAATAGACTATAACATTAAGTGACTTCCATTTCCAATTCAGCTTTCCACCTTGCAAAAACTCCCCAAAGATTTTTTTGGCTTTTCTTTTTGTAGTATAATATACATAACATAAAATTTTCCATTGTAACCATTTTTAAGTGTACATTTCTCTGGCATTAAGTACATTTACAGTGTTGTGTACCCTAAAGGTTTAATGAGAGTCTGGCGATCTGACTAAAATGGGGAAGGATGAAAATACAGAAATAAATACTATATTTGAAACACTGTTTTTTGGTGTATTTGTTGAATAAATGGGGAAAGTTCCACAATTGGGAATTTTGAGCAGCAGAGAGGCATCATTAGTATAGTAAGCTTTAAGGTGCAAGAGGATGATGAGGAGAAAGGGTGGCTGTAAGGAAACTTGGGGAAACAATGAAGCCAAACTTTATCTGTCCCACAATACTCCTAATACCGTTTAATGTATCTGAAACAGAAGTAAAATGAAGACTTTTTCTCCACTCTGCCTTGTGTCAGGATCAGAACAATGTTCCTGAATTTTGATGGGGGTATAAATAACTTCCAGAGAGAAAGTCTCAAATCGAAAGTAAAGTTTAATTTCATGAATTGCAATGATGCCTTTCGATATGTAAGCAATGGGTTACTAAGGGATGCAACCCACAGAAGAGTTAGTATTAAAAATCTTTTTAAGTATTACAAATCTTAAGACTTATTAAGAATTACAGCGGGGGTAGTAGGGGGTGGCGTGTACAGGAATGCATGAAAATAAGCTCAAGTGATTTAGCATTGGCTGGGCTTAGAAGTTTCTTTTGGGAATTTGAAGAACTCGTATCCGTTTATTCATTCTGAAATATTTAGTTAAACGCCTACTCTGTGTAAGACGCTGGGGATACAGCAGTGAAGAGGGAGTTTCCTTTCTTTAAAGAGCTTACATTTGGGTGTATTGGAATTCTGAATCGTGAATCCAAGGGCACGATAAATCGAATGAAGCAGTGAACTGAGGGAGCCATGATTCTTCACAAACCGCAGCAAAATCAGTATTTTAAGTTTTCTATTTTTGGAAGCTGGGTGCTCTTTAGTTCTGGAAGGGGGGTGGGCAGGTGGGATGTAAAGAGATTGCCCGCCAACTATATACGCAGACTTCGTGTTTGGCTTCAGCAGTTTAGGACTGGAACTCCAAATTACACCTGCAGCATCGAACTAACCCGACCTAGGAGGCAGATAGGATTCCAGGAGAAAAACTACTCCATCAGAACCCTCAGAAGGTACAGCCATCTCAGCCTACAGCAGAAGGCCATGAACTACAATTCCCACACGCCCTTGCGACAGCCCCTCCCGCCAGCTCTACTTCGAAGTATGGGAAAGATGGAGGGACGTCGGGCGCACTCCTGTTGCGTCATTAGAGTGCGACTCCAGATACAAATAGGTCTGGGCTACTAAAGTATGGCAGCTGCTGAGGCGGCGGTGGTATCATCGTCATCTTTGGAAACAGACACAGCCCTGGTCCCTGAAACTGCAGGAACGGCCGCAGCAACGGCCGCCGCCTCACCAGCGACGGCTGCAGTGGCGGCCGTCGCGGCCGCTGCCAGAACCGGATCCGAAGCCAGGGTCTCCAAGGCCGCTTTGGCTACTAAGCTGCTGTCCCTGAGCGGCGTGTTCGCCGTGCACAAGCCCAAAGGGCCCACTTCAGCCGAGCTGCTGAATCGGCTGAAGGAGAAGCTGTTAGCAGGTACTGCAGCCCGGGTGGGGACCAGGCTGAGGCGGTCGCCGCGAGAGCCAATGGGCTTTTTTTGCGCGCTTGTGGCTCGAGAAGCAAAAGGAGGGGAAAGGGAGGATGGCCACTGAATTAGCTCTGAACAGAAATCTGGGGCATCTCGGGCTTGGACTTGCCCTGACGTGAACTCCTGTAGCCTAGTTGGCCGTTGTCGTTCTCAAGGGAAGAACAAAAAACAAAACACAAAATCCCCACACGTACACAAACAAACCTCTTCCCTTGGGCAGACAAACTAATATTCTGTAATCTGATCGCCCAGGAGCCTTTTGTTTGGCTCAGGTTGATAAACCCCTCTTGGAGGAAGCACTGGCTCTCTACCCCCAGAGTTGCATTCTTAAAATAGTTTGGAGATACAGGTGTTACTCATTTAACCAAGACTTTAATGCAGTGATTTTCACATAGTGGACATAAGAATTATTTAGAGTCCCTTGTACACATGCAGATTCCCGACCCCTGCCCTCCCAGAGATTGTGATTTTGAGGTTCTGGGGTATTTTTTAGGAAACCATTTTTAAACTGTTCCTCCACGTGATTCTGGTGTTAAGTGGCCTTTGGACCACATTTTGAGGAACACTAAATATAATTTGAGAGCATTCTTTTTTGTTTGTTTCTTCATGTACACTGGGAGAATATTAGAAAAGCCTGGAGGATCCCTCAGTTCGTCAGCCCAGTAGATTATTTCGGACAGTGGCATCAAGGAACCGTAGATTTATTGGTCACCTACAATAGCCAGATCTAGCCTATAGAGACGGGAAGATGAAAGATCCTGTCTTTTCTCTTAACTGAGCTCATAGCATAGAAATTTCTGCAGACTTTGGTGATAAAACTATTTGCTACATATTCAGGGCTCTCCTGAATTTGGCCCTGGCCTGTCTTTCCATTAAAAAACAGTCCAGGAACTTTTCTTCTCCACCTCCCCCTCCTCCTTCTTCTTTTTAAGATTTATTTATTTTAGGGGCGCCTGGGTGGCTCAGTTCGTTAAGCGACTGCCTTTGGCTCAGGTCATGTTCCTGGAGTCCTGGGATCGAGTCCCACGTCGGGCTCCCTGCTCAGCGGGGAGTCTGCTTCTCCCTCTCACCCTCCCCCCTCTCATGCTCTCTCTCTCTATCTCATTCTCTCTCAAATAAATAAATAAAATCTTTAAAAAAAAAGATTTATTTATTTTAGAGTGAGAGAGAGAGAGAGTACAAGCAGGGGGAAGAGGCAGAAGGAGAGGGAGAGACTCTCAAGCAGACTACCCCCGCTGAGCATGGCTTTCTTCTAGAAGCCTCTCACTCAGATGCAGATATTCTCATTACTCCATTTCTGTGTTGCTTTGACTGGTCTAGTCTATATTTTATGTTAGCTAGACCAGGCTACCTGGGAAGGTTCTAAAAGATACGAATTTCAAGGCAGCACATTCTGATGCCAGCCAGGTTTGACACCCACTGATTTATGCCACTGTTAATGGTCATAGCCTCTATTAACAATTCTGGCCTTTCCCTTTATTGATTCATGCTATACTAAAATCCTTGCTCTTCTTTGTCTATCTGAATCCTCAGGGCCCAAAATATCAGAATTTTATAGCCAGAAAAGACCTTAAGAGATACTCTTCCATAAATGTTACCAATAGGATGAACCAAATTCCAATATAGTAGAGGTGGTATGTCTTCGAACTTGAAAGAGGTAAATTTGGACACAAAGGGAAGAAGCAGGTTTGTGGGCCTTCATACTCCAAGGAGTGTCAAGTTGAAAAATACAGAGTTCTCCAAAAGTTTTCTATAAATTTATAGATGAGAGGTCCATAATGAATTACCAGTGAAGGGTGAAATGTTTGAAGCCTGGGCCTGTCCTTATGGTTGCATTCTTAAAAATAGTTTGGAGAAAGCAGGCCCTTCCACGCACGGTGATATAATCAGAGAGTGGCATGAGGACTGTGTTCCAGACAGATGGTGTTCTGTAATTACGTGGTCAGGCCAGGCAACACAGCACATCCTTTTGGCCATCTATTCTGGCTTCTCCATTATTGCTCTGCTTCCTTTCTCTGTCCTCTCTTTTCATTTCTTTTGCTCTATTTTTAATCTTCTCCGTGTCAGTGGTTATAAGGGAAGTTTGATGGGTTTGGGAGTTGTAGATCAATACAGCTGTTCTTTCCTTTCTCATTTGAAGTTCAGTAGCCAATATTCTGTCAATGTATTGATATATATAACAATAATAATGATAGTAATAACAATAACTTATTGAGTGCCATGTAGTTTCCAAAGCACTTTCAGATAACATTATTTCAATTTATCTTTACAATAGGAAGATGAGATGGCCCAGATTGGCATTTTCTTTTTTTAAATCTAAATGCTTCAGAGTTTAAGAGGCAACTTAACTGTTACCTACTTCCCACATAACCTTTTGTTAAGATTAACTTCTTGAAGGTATTGAGGGTTTTGATTTGGAGAGAAGGGCAACAAAAATAGATAATTTGGGAAATTAGTGTTCTTAGAGGTAGCCTTTTGAAAGGTACGCTGGACATTAGGTAGCTGGGGGTACCAGCAAAGAATACCAGGAAACGAGAGAATTAGAAATGAAATCGAGAACTTTTAAAACTAGTTGCCTATATAAAAACTAACTTCTTTTCATCATTCTCTAACAGCCCACTACTCCTAGGAATTTACTAGGTTTTTCAGGGTTAGCCTGGATATTTGCTCACGTTTAAAAAAATTTTTTTTTCCCCTTAGAAAATGAATTCCACTTTCTACACAACTAATTTTGGAATACTGTTTCTTTGTAATTTAGGGAGTATCTGTATATTTTTAAGTCTGTTCTCTGCTAATAATGTTATCTTAGTCTGTTAAATTTGTACAGTCCTTTTTGTTTTGAGTACTCCATCCACCCTCCCCCCACATTTATGTAGATCTTACTTCATTTGTCTTGCTAATTGCCATTTTTCATCCAATTACTCTCATAGAAGCTGGAATGCCTTCTCCAGAATGGACCAAAAGGAAAAAGCAGACTTTGAAAATTGGACATGGAGGGACGCTAGACAGTGCAGCCCGAGGAGTTCTGGGTAAGAGATATGAATGGAAGTTTGATGTAACTACCACATATTATAGAAAGAAATACTGATTGAGAGCAGATAAAGCCATGCCATTTTCAGTCTTTTGGAGTATTTCAGATCTACTGGATTTATAACGCCATCTTCAAAAGAAGCCCTTAAATGGTACAAGGTATACAAAGCTATTAGAAATAGCCACTTTTTTGTGTGGATGGGGCTTTGAGACAGGATTTGTATCTGTGAAGAAAAGAGTTAACGTAGCAGGCCTGAAATTGCTATGTTTAGAAAGGCCTGCTTGCAAGGCTTGCCCTTGGCAGGTATCTGGGGGAACTTGGATTTGAGAATGTTCCCACCCTTCCATATCTGATAAGGGTGGTTTGCAGTGCCTCGTCTGTTGGTGTGAACAGTGTGGTGTATGCCGAACACCTGCTTTCCTTTTGGAGTCTGGAATTTTGTCCTACCACTTGGGCAGGTGTGTCTGGGTAACCATCCTCACCCCCCCTCCCCCAATTAAGAACTTTGGGCACCGAGTTTCTAATAGGCTTCCCTGAGTAGGAACACTGCACATGCTTTTTACATGTTGGAGAAAGGAGCATGCTCTAGTGTCCCCTGTCCTAGGAGGAAGAGAGAATAAGGAAACCTATGTGTGGTTTTCTCCAGTGTCTTTTTCCCTTTATGATGCTACTATGTAACGTTACTATGTCACTGTAGTGAGTCTTAGCCATGTATGAATCTTCCAACGTGGAGTGTCGTGTTGGGGATTCCTGACAAAGTATTTGGCTCTCTTTTTTTTTGCCTGTCTCAGATTTCATCTCTGAGATCAGCTCTTTTGAGAAAGTGAAGCTTATGGTTCCTGAGAGGAAGTCACACTTTCTCTTGGAGGTACAGTGAGCATTATTGCTTGTGGAGGCGGATTGGTATAATTGACTGACAGGAGAAAAATCACTTATCCCTTTTTATTCTTTTTTTTTTTTTTTTTTAATGCCTCTGGTAGAGGTTCTAAAGTTTACAGACTGCTGAAGTGTGTATCCACATACTTTACAAATGTTTTAGATGTTTAAATTGTTTTACAAACTTTTTGTATAATTCTGTCCATAGTCGCAGAAATACATATGTTGGGATTCGTGTCCCCATATCCTAGAAACATAGTTCTGTAGGACAATACTTACTTTTTTACGTGGTCTGGTGTTTTGTACTTAATTCTGTTTCATTTTTTTTTAAGTGTTGATAATCCACTAATGATTTTGTCATGCATTAATGGGTTGTGGTTCACGGTTTATAAAATACTGTGCTACAGTGTCCAGTCCATTTTATTGGAGCTAAAAAATTAGTTACAAAGAACAAACCTGATCTAAGCTGTCCAAAGGAAATGAATGATTATTTAGAAGAAAAGGATAAAGTTGGTGAAGAAAATTCTGTTTTTCAAGGAAGTTAGAAACAATGTATGATTGTGCACTTCCAAAAATTAGTTTTTAATTCATTTGGAAAAATAGCTTTACTGAGGGTTTAAATAGATTTATTATTATTATTTTTTAAGATTTTTTTTTTTTTTTTTTTTTTTTTATTTGAGAGAGAGAGAGAGCATAAGAGGGGGTAGGGTCAGAGGGAGAAGTAGACTCCCCGCCGAGCAGGGAGCCCGATGCCGGACTCCATCCCGGGACTCCGGGATCATGACCTGAGCTGAAGGCAGTCGCTTAACCAACTGAGCCACCTAGGTGCCGGAGGGTTTAAATAGATTTAAAAAAACACAAGGAAATCCCTTTTCCTGAGTTAGAGAACTTGAATAGGTAAATTCTGACCACTTAAAGTTACTGTTTCTTACCATAACTAATGATAATCATTTAATGAGCAGCGTACTATGTGTAAAGTCTTCAGCTTAGGGCATACATAAATTAAATACTTTAATCCTCTTGTAAACCTATAAGGTAGGTGTTATTATTCCTCATTTTAGAGAAGAAGAAATGAAGACCCCGAGAGAGAGTGCACTGTCATGGTTTGTGGCAGAGTCAGAATTTTGAGCCAGATCTGCTCAGTTCCAGAGCTTCTGCCCTAAGCTGTTATGGCAAATACTTGGGCCTCCTGCCCTCCTGCCACCCCCATTGCAGGGTTACCTAGCAGTTATAGCATTCTTTGTGACTGGTCCTCAAAGTGGCGTCACAGTTTTTATTAGTTCAGTGCTCCTGGAGTTGAAGCCTATTCATTGTAACCATTCTGTTCTACTGTTTTCCACGGCACAGCACCAAGAATATGAGAAGAGATAGGATAAGGTCTGCTGTTTATTTATGAATAGACGAATTGTATTCATTTCTGGTGGTTTTTACTCACTGGTATGCAGAAAATAGTGATATTCAAGGCAGTGAATAAATAAGTTTATTTTTTACCCTACAGCTAAGGGATCTTGTTGAAATTTCCATTTTAGTATTATGAAAGGCTGGCATTTGGCTAAGATTTGTATGAGTGGAAGAAATTGCATTGGAAATAATTTCCTATTTGGAGGCTTAATTTATATTTGATCACCCAGGAACTTTTATGGTGATATAATCTGTGCATATGTCACATTTATTAATTTGTTTTCTAATACCTATAGTTCCCAAGGAGGAATAAGGTAAAAAAAATGTAGGTATTTAGTCACAGAATAAAGGGTATTCATTGTTTAAATTAGTAGTTCTGGAGACTTAGAAGTTGATTTTTGTTGTATGGTGGAATAAACACTGGGTTCTAATCATCATGAGTTTGTGAACCTAGCAGCTTTACTAAGTACACACAGCCTGGGAAAAATCTATACCCTCTCTGAATTTCCATTTGTTTATCTCTTGAAAGGGGTAAGTAACATCTACCATAACTTTCAGTAGATTTATTGAAATATCAGATGAAATATCTATAACCTACAGATGTATGCTCTACTCTGTCAAGTGCTTTATAGAGGTCTTTTTTTTTTTTTTAAACAAAACTGGACCTGTATGAAAAAATATACTTTTACTTTCAACATGTAGACTGTTTTTGCTGGAACTTTTTTCCTTTGTAATATTAATGGTACAGATTTAAGAATTTAGTTGACAATTTAAGGTGTAATCTGAAATTTGGGTTTATAATTCTATTAACCTATATTATATATAATATATATGACATAGAATTCTATAAAGAGGACTTGTAAGATTCTTAAAAATCCTATGGTAAGTAGAATAATGGCCCCCTAAATATGCCTATGTCATAACCTCCAGAATCTATGAAGGTTCTATCACAATCTGTGTTAGGTTCTATCACAAGAAGAAATTAAGGTTGCTAATGAGCTGCCTTTAAGATAAAGAGATTATCTTGGAATATCCAGGTAGACCCAGTGTAATCACAAGGGTCTTTAAAAGTGGAAGAGAGAGATGTGGCATTGGAAGTAGTGGTTGGAGTGTTGTGTTTGCCGGCTTTGAATGAGGGAGTCACTGAGCCAAGGAAGGTCAGCAGCCTCTAGAAGCTAGAAAAGGCAAGGAACCTCCCATAGAAAGACTCTAGAGAGATTCTTCCATAGGGCCTTTAGAAAAGACTGCAGCCATGTAGACACCCTGATCTTTAGCTTAGTAAAACTACTTTCAGACTTCTGATCTCCAGAACTGTAAGATAATGTTTGTTGTTTTAAACTACTAAGTTGGTAATTTGTTGCAGCAGGATTAGGAAACGAATACACCCATTTATTATAAATCACCTGAAATGGAATCTCAGTTTCTGTCACTTCAAAAATTATTATTTTGGGGGGCGCCTGGGTGGCTCAGTAGGTTAAGTGTCTGCCTTCAGCTCAGGTCATGATCCCAGGGTCCTGGGAACAAGTCCCACGGCGGGCTCCTTGCTCAGCAGGGAGCCTGCTTCTCCCTGTGCCTGCCACTCACCCTGCTTGTGCTCTCTCTCTCTCTCTGACAAATAAATAAATAAGATCTTCAAAAAAATTATTTTTTTAACTTTAGAGGTTATAAAATTACTGAAAAATTTTAGAAAATATAAAAAAATAAAGTTAAAAATGATCTATTTTCCACCTTCAGCAATAGTCACTGACATTTTTGCTATATTTTCTCCTAGCTTTATATCTCCGCAAAATTTTTAAAGTAAGCTGTTTTATTGTATGTACATTTGTATTCTTTTTTTTTTTTTTTTACTTAACATCATAACATAATCATTTTTATGTTAAAGAACTCTCGGTAAACATTTTTCTTTTTTTAACTTTATTGAAGAATAATTGACAGATATAATTGTGTATATTTAAAGTATTGAAATCATATCAGGTATATTCTCCACCACAGTAGTATGAAACTAAGAAATCAATTACAGTAGGAAAGCTAGAAAACTCACAAATATGTAGAAGTTAACACACTTTGAACAGCCAATGAGAAAGGGAAAATCAGAGAATGTCTTGAAACAAGTGAAAATAGAAACACAACATACCAAAACTTATGGGATGCAGGAAAAGCAGTTCCAAGAGGGAAATAAACATTATTTTTAAGGGTGACATAATGTTCTGTCCTATCAGTTGTATCAAATACAATTATTTAACCATTTCCCTATTTGAGATCATTGATCTTAGTAGAGTTTTGTTAGTAGGACTGATTTTGTGAGGAACATCTTTATGAATAAAACTCTTTTTGGTTTTGGATTATTAAGATAGATTTCTAGAAGTGGAAAGATACAGGTCTTTTAAGATGGTTGCAAGGGTGTTAGAGAATTAGGTAAATGGCAATAGAAACTTCCAACTGCAAAAGCTTTGGAATTACGTGTGTCATATCCTTGCCTGTTCTGAAGTGGCTTTCATCATTTAAAAAAGTCTATCTTTATGATTTGAGAATAGAATACTGGGACATTTGGATAGGTTTGGAGATAGTGGATTTTTTTACAGGGAGACATTTGAGCACAGAAAATTTGGGAGATGGAGAAAGAAAGTAGTCACTGTGAGAGTGCTTGGCAAACCCTGTTATTCATTCATTCTCCCAATTCTTCCCACTTTTCAAACTGTTGTGTCTCTGTTCATGCCTTTCTTTTCAGACAAACTGCTCATCTCTGTCTTCTTTAGTATTAGAAATCCTACTGACCTTTCCAGATTTGGCTGAAATGCTCTCTCCTACATGGGTAGCCTGTCCACCTTTGCTCTTTTATGTTGCTAGTGTAAAATTTCATTCTATTCTAACATTAACTCACTAAGGGCTGAAACCAGGTCTTACTTAT
Organism: Mirounga angustirostris; assembly: GCF_029215605.1. Lineage (NCBI taxonomy): Eukaryota > Metazoa > Chordata > Mammalia > Carnivora > Phocidae > Mirounga > Mirounga angustirostris. The sequence goes on from NW_026991714.1 coordinate 139,230,491, forward strand.
TTCTGTGCCTGTGTAATAAGTACTGAATAAAATGTTCAATGATTGAATGAGAAGAAGCTGAGTAAAAATTCTGTCTAGTAAACTGTCCCTTGAATGAAAAGCCACTGGTTGGTTGGGCCTCAACTCCAGATAATCTTTCTACATACCACTTTTGTAGTAGTCTTCCTAGAATCCTGCTTTCACTGATCACCTAACTTCAGTGGGCCTTGGTTTTCTTGGATATAAAATGAGAAGATTAAGCTGGATAACTTTAAAATGCCTTCTTGTTTCAAATTCTATCATTCTGGATCACTGACCTAGCAGTGAAATCAGTGTTTCAACCATGATAAAGTCAAACATGTCAGCCTCTCTAAGACACCTGCACTCTGGTTGATAAACCCACTGTGCTCATTCTTGCATCTGAGTATTTGTGCAGTTTGTTCCTTTTTTAGAACATGCTTCTCTCTTCTCTGTATGTTCAAATTCTAAACATCCTATCTCAAGCTCTGTTTGAAATGCTTGAATGAGCATTATCTGGCCTCTAGCAATTTAGAGTACTCCCTTCTTTGACCTCCTACAGCAATTATTCTGTGTTCATTTTGACTCTTACCCATATACTATCTTATTGCTATTTAGCATTATTCACTCATTAATTCATGCACCATTTTTTTGAGCACTTGCCATTTCCCTTATCTGTATTTTATTTTCCCCATGAGGTTATAAACTCTTTCAAAGTCAGGAAATGTTCTGTTCATTAAAAGTATTGTTCTTGGGACTGTGTACATAGTAGCTGTTCCAGAAATATTGACTGGGGATTCTTGAATGCAACAAAACTGAGTTGAATCTTTGTTATTATTATATAAAGTTTTTTTTCCTGGACAGTAGCAGCTATCATTTGAAAAGTATGTTGCTCATCCTAGGATACTGAAGGCAGACAGTTGTTTTTATCTTAGTCTTTGAACTAATATGACTCTATCATAGAAGCTTGTGGGGGTTTGGGATGACTTAATGTGGGGGTTGAGATTTTGAGCTGGGTTTCGAAGGATGGATTTTGAACACTAGGGAGTTGGTACTATAGGCATTGGGCCCCTATTGAGGATTGTGGGGCTTTGTAGTGTGCTGTGCAGGTAATCAGAAATGGTTATAAAATGGTATGAATCGAAAGGGAAAGGGATCGAATGTAGAACAGTCAGGTTAGTAGTGGTTTAGGCTAATTTAGGCTTATGGCAGTGGGAAGAAAGCCTAGATGAGTAAGGTGACAGAAGGATAAAAAGGAAGGGGGTCTACTGTTAGACTGGTCTGAATTTTGACTCCACCATATACTAGTTGTTAGATGCTGGGCAAAGTTCTTAGTCTCTGTATGTCTCAGTTTCCTCATCTATAAAATAGGGATAATTATATTATTTTTTAGGGTTGTTATAAGGATTAAATGAGCTAATGAATGGAAAGCATTTAGAGTGGAATTTGATACATGGTAAACTCGATGAATGGTATCTGCTATAAATATTCATGATAATTCTTTTAGCTGGTCAGTCATTTCTTCTTGTTTTTTCTTGTAATTCTGAATTGTGGTGTTTATACTGTGTTCTTTTATGAAATCGTATCCATTGATGAGAAATACTTCAATTCTTATAAAAATTTGCTTTCTGTTAAGTGAAGAAATGATTGTAAACTCTCATTCTCTTCCGGTGAAATGTATTGTCATAAGGATAAAAAATGTTTGAAGTTGAAGAGATAGGCGGGGCATTGTTGTACTTAATATGTGGTCTATGTGAACATACGTTCCCCAAGCTCTCATTTTACCTTGTATTCTTCTTTGTGTTTGGTTGATCTGTTATGCTTCTGTTTTCTTGATTGTATACTGCTGGACACTAATCATTTTTAAATGGTTCATTAGTTATGATGATGGTTTTTGTTTTGTTTGATAATGAACTTTATCAAAAGGCTTTATCATACTGTGGTTAAATTGTACCGTGTATTTTTCACTGATCCATATATAAAATTCCAGTTAGTCCTCTGAGATTGTTCTAGAACTTTTCATTATGTAATTGTCTGGGTTGAGGTTTCTATCATGTTTAACACTTTGAGAGAAAAAAAAAAAAAAACAAGTGTCCCTCCCATCCTCTCTTCAGAATTTCTAAGTTGCATGACAGGTTCAACTGATTGGAGTAATAGGAACCCTCTAGTTATGCTAAATATATGTTCTTTCCAACTTTATGTTACTTGTGCCAGGAAATTTGACCAAAATATATAGATATTTCAAAAATCTAGTTTTCATAATAGAGTGTCATAATATTTCTTTCTTTGATTTATAGTGGTTGGAATTGGAAGGGGAACAAAAATGTTGACCAGTATGTTATCAGGGTCCAAGGTAAGAACACTGGAATACTTCTCTTCTTCTTTTCTCTTGAATGTTTTTCTTAGTGACCTATGTTCTGGATTTTAATCAATTAAAAAATTGTGTACATTGCATTTACAGGTGTTATTCCTGAGTATTAATTGCATTTGTCGTGATAGCTGAGATTCAAAATATTGAGACTATAAATTGGAAATTCTTCAACAAATTGATTTATAGAAGCAAAAACTCTGCAGTGCTTATCATTTTAAAAATTATCTTTTTATATATTTCTTAGATGAACTAGAACTTACAGATCATAAATTCTATTGGCAGATTTTTTTAAACCTTGGAATTTTTATAGAAACAATGCCATTAAAAAAAAAAGAAACAATACCATTTTATAACCCATACACTTTTCAGCAAAAGACCTGCTATGTTCACTGGTTACAAAATGTTTACTAAAGACAAGTGAGGCTTCTTTAGGGATGATAAGTTACGTCATTCATCTGTGAGAGTAACCTTGCCTGAATCAAAAAGCACTTTTTAAGGCACTTGAGGAGAGAGAGGAAGGTTTATGCAGGGGCAGGGAGAGCTGTGGATAGCTTCAGGCAGTCAGTGAGAACCCTCCTGCAAAACAGCAGGGTAGAAGGAGCATTGAAACAGAGGTCAGTGTGTCAAAGGGGTTAACCTCTGTGGGCCTGCCAGTTTTTCCTTAGGAAGAATGATTCGATCCCCTCTAGGATCTCTTGCAGCTCTAAGAGAGACAATCATATCTGAATTCTAATTGGCAGTGAGGTGCTGGTTATAATATTTGTGGCTAGGGACCAGTGAAAATGCCTATGCAGGAGGTAGAGAAGAATTTCAGCAAGTTCCTGGACTAACTTTATTTATTTATTTAATGTTATGTTAATCATCATACATTACATAATTAGTTTTTTTTTTTTTAAAGATTTTATTTATTTATTTGACACAGAGAGACACAGCGAGAGAGGGAACACAAGCAGGGGGAGTGGGAGAAGGAGAAGCAGGCTTCCCACGGAGCAGGGAGCCTGATGCGGGGCTCGATCCCAGGACCCTGGGACCATGACCTGAGCCGAAGGCAGATGCCTAACGACTGAGCCACCCAGGCGCCCCACATCATTAGTTTTTGATGTGGTGTTCCATGATTCATTGTTTGCGTATAACACCCAGTGCTCCATGCAGAACGTGCCCTCTTTAATCCCATCACCAGGCTAACCCATCCCGCCACCCCCCTCCCCTCTAGAACCCTCAGTTTGTTTCTCAGAGTCCATCGTCTCTCATGGTTTGCCTCCCGCTCCGATTTCCCCCCCTTCATTTTACCCTTTCTACTATCTTCTTTTTTTTTTTTTAACATATAATGTCATTTGTTTCATAGGTACAGGTCTGTGATTCAACAGTCTTATACAATTCACAGCACTCACCATAGCACATACCCTCCCCAATGTCTATCACCCAGCCACCCCATCCCTCCCACCCCCCACCACTCCAGCAACCCTCAGTTTGTTTCCTGAGATTGAGAATTCCTTATATCAGTGAGGTCATATGATACATGTTTTTCTCTGATTGACTTATTTCGCTCAGCATAATTAAAACCCTTCCTCTAAGTGGGATATGAATAGTTGGTCAAGTGAACTTGTCTGAATTGTTTCTTAAAATGTATATATGGTCAAAGACCATTTAAAAAAAACTTCCAGCTTATTGCAGACTAATGACTTTTGTAAAATATAATTTAAATGCTATGGCAACATCAGATTGCTAACAAGTTTCTAAACACCCTCATTTTCTGAGCTTATCTCATCACGGGTGCTGGCTCATGGAGCGCACTTTGAGTGGCAATGATCTGAGTACACTTTTCTTAAAATAAAAAGCCCCCGAGAACATACTGTCTTTGACATCCCATTTTAGTTATCAATTGGAATAGAAACCTTTATCTTTCAGTTGGAAAGGATCTTAAAACCTTAGATAAATGGAAAAATTTCAGTGTGTCTTGCTGCGTAATCTTTAAAATGTTGGTGTTGAAAAATCACAGAATACAAGAATTGTGTTAGAATGGCAGGGTTTGACGTGTTTTGCTAAATTTGTACATTGTGCTTAAGTACTTACACATGGAGTTTAGAGTTTTTCTTTGATACAGGGTTTTGCCATTTGCTTAATATTTGTTTCTTCTTAATATTTGTTACTTCTTCCAAAGTATAGACAGTGGTTACATTGATGCAGAATTATGGATGATTTTTATTTTCTTTTTTCACATTATTTAGTATTTTCTAAAATCTTGACAATGAACAAATCACTCTTATAATAATAACCAACAAGATATGTTTGCATTAAGGATTTGTTCTTTTACTCCAAGATAAAAGATGTGACATTCATTGGAATATTCATTATTCACCTCTCCCCTCCTCCCAAAACCACAAATACACCACTCTATTGAAAGGTTTTACATATAAATCCCAGGCATATTTCCAGAAATATGACCGGAAATGTAAATACATCATTGGCTGTAGTTTAAGCTTTATTTATCACGAACCATTTTGGTATTCAGCTCGGAAAGCTGAATGTCATACAGTGAAATCACTGATCCTCGGATGACTGTATCCTAAATAGAAAATCCCAGGTGCATCTTATTACAGAAACCTAGTTCTTGGATGCTTCACATTTCAAAAATAGGCATTTTTATCTTGTTAGCCATTTGTTTTTTTTACACTTTTAATTTTAGATTATCTGTTTAAAAAATTAAGTCATTTAAATTTAACTGGAATATTACATTTTTATCAAAAGTAGTTAAAAATTGTTAATGAATTTTTAAAAATAGATTTTGTCTTTAGCACTGGAAGGAATCTTAGAGATTGCTTCCAAAAATTTTTTGACCAAGACCCCTAGTGAGAAATTAATTTTACATTGTGACCCTATATACACATACACATATAAAAACCAGAAATTTCAGGGGCGCCTGAGTGGTTCAGTTGGTTAAGCTTTCGGCTCAGGTCACGATCTCAGGGTCCTGGGATTGAGCCCTGGGTGGGACTCCCTGCTCAGCGGGGAGCCTGCTTCTCCCTCTCCCTCTGCCCCTCCCCAGTTTGTGCGGGCGCTTGGTCTCTCTCTCTCTCTCTCAAATAAATAAATAAAATCTTAAAAAAAACAAAAAGCAAAAATTTTGTCAAAGAGCCTTAACCCTATGTACAATGTACTCTTGATATTTTTCCTTCTACTTAATGAAAAAAAATTGGTGCCTGCAGCCTCCAAACTAGGCACGGACCTACCAGACCTACCATTGGACCTAATGTTTACTCCTTCTCCACTTTCTACTTTTACAGATGAATTTTATTTACATCACAATGCCACTAGAAAAATTCGTCTTACAGTATGTGTAGGGTAGAGTTACCTCAAGGGTAGAATTATTTTGTTCTTGGATGGCAGATATTCAGTGTTCCCATTACAGCCATATCACAGTGCATCCCTCCCTCACCATCCGGTCCTGATTAGAGACATTGCTAATTGAACATGGCCTAACACTCTTTCCTGCTGAATCAAGAAACATCCTTAGAATTCATTTCAACATAATGCCACTTCATACAGCCACTACCAATTAATGGGTGGAGTGCTGACCTTTTTAATAAAATCTTTATGCCATCAGATGATTTGGTTCCATTCTTTGAAGACCAGAGACCATTTAAACGACCCAACTCCTTTCTTGCATTCCTTCTGATTCAGATCAGTGTGTGATCTAAGAGTCCCGCTCTGTGTTCTTCACCGCTTCTTCTCCTATCTTATAGTACTCTTTGCTTTGCCAGTGATCATGTTTCTTTTGAGCCATTTTTTTTTCACTGCATGTTCTTTTGAGTTACATTTATAATGTGTATAAAAAGCATCTAGGTTTTCTATATAATGCCTTAAGTACAGAAGTTGATCGATAAATCCTATTAAGAATTGACCCTTGAAAAATGCAGAAGTTAAGGGTACTAACCCCCTACACAGTCAAAAATCACCATATAACTTTGGCTCCCTAAAAATTTAACTTACTAATAGCCTGTTGTTTATCGTAAACATTACTGATATCATATATAGTCAATTAACACATACTTTGTATGTTATTTGAATTTTATACTGTATTCTTAAAGTAAGCTAGAGAAAAGAAAGTGGTATTTAAGAAAATCATAAAGAAAACATGCACTTACAGTACTGTACTATAAAAAATTACATATAAGTGGGCCCACACAGTTCAAACCCATGTTATTCAAGTATCAGTAATACTACTATTCCCAAGTGTTTTGTGTATCCCCAGATCTCTCTGCTGAGTTCCAGGCCTATTGGATCTCTCTAACTACATGTTCCATAGACACTGGCATTTATATTATCTAGGCAAGTTCTGTTGGAAACCTTGAGTACAGTTAATTTCATTCCTTTTTCCTATCTATTTTTTCGGTAGCCTAGGCAAAACATGGCACTCATCAGAAACAGGAAGCATCACCTGCCAGTTCTTTAGGGAGAAACAGTTTCTCTGGGCGTTAAAGTGAGAAAGAAATTTCTTAGTGTGAGGGATATTGCATGACAGACAGTGGTTCTCAAAAATAGTTTTATAACAGATATAGAAGTGGATCTATATAAAATATAACTTAGGTAAGATAATTCTGAGAGAAGTTAGGCTAATGTGTCCCTTTGGCCTAACTTGGTCTAAATACCTAGAAGAAGGCAGTGGTTGCATGGTCCCTCTACCAGCTTCCCTAAATTATACTTTCTTTGAGCCAATCACTAAGCAGATGTACTTAGAAGTAACAAACTTTGATGAGATTTTGTAGTACTACCTTTATTAGCCTCCTATATTGCTGATTAAAGTCAGTTACTTATATGTGCTTTAGAAACCACATGAGCAGATGGAAGGGTTGATGTCTTATGAAATCACTGATGCCATATAAAGACTAAGTAGCATTTTCCAAATGTAAGGCCACTCCCCTATCTCTGTGGAGATAAACCGAAGTGGTACCTATAGGCAAAGCCAGCATTTCTTCAGAAAGCAGCTTTGTATCCCTCCAACGATTGACCAAATATTATTGTTGGGGTATCCAAACTTTTCCACCCTGGATGTGTTCAAAAGACAGTAACCTTCCCCCAACTGTACAGTAGCATTTTGAGAGTAACCAGTCAATGGCAACTCTGAAGTGTGACTTGCATATTGCTCCTGTGAAATATAAGCCAACTCTCCAGGACTTGTGCATTTCTGTTGTTTTCTCCAGAGGCTAGGCCAGTTTGTACCTTGTCTTTACGCTCTATTAATATTCATACATTTCATAAGTACTATATTGAAAATTTGAAGGGCTTACACTTATGATCTGTAAAGAGCTATTCCTTTTTTAATGAAGACATTTGAAGTCACATGTTCTTGGTTTGGTAGGTTTTTAAAAAAATGTTCTTCCTCATCGTAAATAATATTCCTTTGTTTGTGAAACTTTGATCACAAGCTTTCAAACCAAACCTCGGAAAAAGCAGTTGCCTAGTTGAGATGGAAATGATTATGTATCCTTTCTGTAATATAAAAATATTTTCCTTTCTCCTGAAGAGCACAGAAGCCAATTTGCTCTTAAAGCTGTCTAGCTAGTATCTTGCTGTGGGGTTCAGGGAACTTGAAGATGAGTCGAGAGTAGAGTGGTACTAGTAGCAGAGAGAAGCCATGAATCCCAAAGAGCACACAGTTCACTGGAAACTTCTTTAAGAATTCCATAGGCCCTCCATTTGTTTTGTTGTAGTCAAATTATTTTGTAATGAATACCTTAATAGAATTCAGAATTACCAAGTGTGCATGCTGTCTCTGTGTAGAATTTAGGGCAGTAAACAGAAATGCTTTAGACCCCATAGGATAAAATGGTGGTGTGTGTATACACATTCCCATGTCTTTTTTCTTCTAACCCATATCTTCCTGGTGGTGAGGTTTTGTTTCTCTTGGAGGCTTACCTCTCTGGGCGGATTTTTCTAAGTAGCTTGTGGACCATTTTTTTTTTAAAGATTTTTATTTATTTATTTGACAGAGAGAGTGAGAGAGGGAACACAAGCAGGGGGAGTGGGAGAGGGAGAAGCAGGCTTTCCGCTGAGCAGGGAGCCCGATGCGGGGCTCAATCCCAGGACCCTCGGATCATGACCTGAGCTGAAGGCAGATGCTCAACGACTGAGCCACCCAGGCACCCCGCCTGTGGACCATTGACTAGAATTAAAAGATTATTATCATTAGATGCCAAGACAAGGGAGAGCTAGAAAACAGCTATGATTTAGATCAGCAATTCACAAAATATGGTCCAGGGACTTCTGAGGCTTTTTCAGGGGTCTGTTGAAGTCAAAACTGTTTTCATAGCTTTGTAGTCTGATGAGCATATTGTGGAGTTTTTCAGAGGTTACCTGATTGATAGCATGGCTTTGATAGTTAATGGAATGTGTGCATGTATATCGGTGTTTTAAACATTTTTGTGTTTTAATTTCTAACACAATAAGTATCAACAGATAGAACTCATATGGAAAAAAAATTGTGCTAAGATTTCTAAATAACTTTCAAGTGTATATAGGGGTTTAAAACCACAATGTTTGAGAATTGCTGATTTAGGTATTATTTCCCTTAAAAAAAAATCCAGCATGTATCCAGATTTCAGCATAAGCACAGAACCTGGAAGGATTTGAAACTTGGCAGATACAATCTGGATGTCCCAAACTATGGTGAAATGCGAAGAATTGCACAGATAAGAACTTCTCCAGCATGTATATAATTCTATCAACTTTTTATTAAGTGGCTACCATGTTTCCATTTAGTAAGAAACACAATAGAACAGCAATGCAAAATCCAAGCTAGCAGTTTGTAATTGGAGAAGATAAGGATCAATATATATCTATCTTTGTATTTCTCACAAGCAGCTAGGAAAATAAGATGCACATTCACAGTCCTTAAGAAACATGATTGAATGAAAGCACACACTAATGAATGAGTGAATACATGATGTGGGTTTGATATAGGCCTTCATTCTTATATAAGAGACTTGTATTGAGCACCTACTCTTAGCTTTGCTGCCAGCTAGGTGATTGGAAGTTGAGATGAATTAATAGGGTGGCTTGGAAAGATGAACAGTGGGTAGGGTTTGATTCTTAGAAAAGAGAGGAAGCTCAAGGCTAGGGAGGTAGCATGTGCAAGAACCCCTGGAGTCCAGAGTGGAGAATGAACATTGCATACTTGGAAAGCATGTTCCAAGATTAAAAGATTCCTGGTTAAAACTTGTTACATAGGATAGTGCAGACATTTTCAAGGCATAGTATATACATGATTGCATGGTTTTTCTCATGCAACAAGATAGATGATTAAGGCAAAAATCAGAGTGTTTTCTTGCTTTACTGTTGCTTATGGGAACTCACTATAACCACTGTTACTGTAAATCATTCTGTATCTTTTTTTTTTTTTAAATAATAATGATGATAGTATTGTTCAGTGTTGCTTACCATGGCCAAGTATTGTTGTTCTCGGCTCTGCCCTCCTGAGGTACTATTATCATCTCCATCTTAAGATAAGGATAACAAGGCTCCAGCAGGAAAGACTGCCTTAACCTACTTTACTCATGTGATGGAGTCAGGATTCAAACCTTTGAGTCCACACTCTTCCCATTCACCCTGCTGTATGTACTTCTCTCCATGGTACGCTTAATCCAGGTGGATTGTTCCAAAATATGCAAGCAGGAGTGGAGCATCTCGGGTGATGAAACTGAATGTTTAGTTACAAGAAACTAATTTTTATCGATACTAATGGAATTTTAATAGTTAACATACAGTGTTTTATTAGTTTTGGATGTACAGTATAGTGATTCAGCAATTCTGTATGTTACTTAGTGCTCATCACAACAAGTGTACTCTTTAAACCCCATCACCCGTTTCCCCCATCCCCCCACCCACCTCCCCTCTGGTTACCTTCAGTTTATTCTCTCTAGTTAAGGGTTTGTTTCTTGGTTTGTCTCTTTTTTCCTTTGTTCATTTGTTTTGTTTTCTTAAATTCCACATATGAGTGAAATCATATGGTATTTGTCTTTCTCTGACAATACTAGTGAAATTTTTAAAAGTTAATTCAAATACATTGGAACATTTCCTCCTGTATTCCATTGTTTTTTTGTTTGTTTGTTTTTTTAAAGATTTTATTTATTTATTTGACACAGAGAGACACAGCGAGAGAGGGAACACAAGCAGGGGGAGTGGGACAGGGAGAAGCAGGCTTCCCAAGGAGCAGGGAGCCCCATGCGGGGCTTGATCCCAGGACCCTGGGATCATGACCTGAGCCGAAGGCAGACGCTTAACGACTGAGCCACCCAGGCGCCCCTGTATTCCATTGTTTTAAAAAATTACTTTGAGGGGCGCCTGGGTGGCTCAGTTGGTTGAGTGTCCAACTCTTAATTTCGGCTGAGGTCATGATTTCAGGGTCCTGAGATCGAGCCCCATGTTGGGCTCTGCGCTCAGTGCGGAACCTGCTGGAGAGTCTCTCCCTCTCCCTTTTTTTCCTCCCCCTGCTCGTTCTCTCTCTAAAAATAAATAAATCATAAAAAAATTATTTTGAGCTATATAATAGAAGATGATTTCATCAGTGGGCACTTAAGCTGGTATAAAATGCTTGTTTATGGGAATATGAAGTTTTAATATTTTCCTCATTTTTGTCTCTGGTTCCTTCACTAGCGTAATAAACTCGTCATTAATAAACTTACATTTCTGCAAAGTACTTTGAGCTTCCTCTTTAAAAAAATGTCCACATAACTACAGATTATTTTCAGTGGGAATTATATTCCTTGCATTTTTCTCACTGCTTCATGTGATGTTCCAAGTAAAACTTGAATTTGACCAAAAGAGAGCAGTGTAAAGAATATGTAATACAGGGGCACCTGGGTGTCTTAGTCAGTTGAGCGTCAGACTCTTGATTTCAGGCTAGGTCATGATCTCAGGGTCCTGAGATTGAGCTCCGCGTCAAGATCTGCACTCAGCAGTGGGGAGTGTGCTTCTCTCTCTCTGCCCCTCTCCCCGCTTGTGTGCTCTCTCTCTCAAAAAAATAAATAAATCTTAAAAAAAAAAAATGCAATATAAGTGTGCCCTGAGGTGAGAAGTAAAATAGTCCTCAGTTAACTATGCATGCTCTAATTCTTCACTTATGAATAAATGATCAGTTCTTAAAAGTGACTTTTCTCCTTTCAGAGAACTCAAGAAGTAGCTATTTCTCTATTAAGAAAACACATGTAATATTAAGTACAGTACCTCCACTTTACTAGTTTGGTCCACTTTCTACATATTTAGCTTTTGTTTAAATATCTAATTAAGTTACTGAGATTAGTCTTAGTATTTCATGTAAGAAGTAGTAAACTGATTTTATTTTTAAATTAATTTTAATTGTATGTGTGGTAAAATTGTTGAGTCTTGTGATTGCCAGGTAGGAATTTATTGTACCATTCTCTCTACTCATATTTGAAATTTTTCCTTCAGAGTCAAAACTGCCTAGTATAAAACTGGTTTTAGAAATATGTTTGTAATAACTGTGTTTATAAGCCATAATTGTCAATAAAATCAGGCTTTTCTTTGTCATGTTGGCTTGTGTGGGAAGTTTGTGAATGCTCCTCAGTTTACACAAGTGCTTCCCACATATCAAAAATTAACAAAACAGCTGCAGTCTCTTATTTTTGCCTTTATTTTGTGTCAAGTTGGTAGCATTAGTGAAATTGTGTATAAAACTTTAAGACATACGTAACAGTTTTTTTCTTTACCTTATGGCCTATTTTTCTCCCTTGCTTCTCTTCCTCTAGAGGTATATTGCCATTGGAGAACTGGGGAAAGCTACTGACACGCTAGATTCTACTGGGAAAGTAACAGAAGAAAAACCTTACGGTATGATGTTCATCTAATGTAGTTGTCTTTTTTAACATGTAGAGAAAGTTTCTGTGAATTCAGAATTTTAAAATAAATCTCTCACTGGATATTACCAGTGATTATTACAGTTCTTAGTACATTTCCTTGGGTTAATAGGATTGAAAGTTGTTAATCACATTTTTACTTATTTGGTATGAGTTTGTTAATAAAGATTTATCAAAATTGCCTCTTTTCCTGTGATCAATTTTTTTAATGTTCAGAGTTCTTCCAGATAATTCTCTTGCCAAAAAAAACATTTATAGCTAAGAATTAGGGATTTTACCTGTGTCTTGTCATTGTTTATTGACTTATTTTTTTACAGCTACTTCTTAGCTTTTGAAATGTAGCGGGTTTAGTGCTTTACACCTAATCATGTTCCTCTGCTTTTGGAGTATGTAAAAAAAATGTGACAGAGGGAAAACTATTTCTCTGGAAGTAAAACAGAACTCACGGGGGCCTACCTTAATTTTTGTACCATTCCTTCTTTTACTACTTTAAGTAAGGATAGATAAGTGAAATGGTTTCCTAGCAATTCTCAGGGTACAGTGCTCTTCCCAATACAGCAGTTGCCATTCTGTACAGTTGGCTCACCTACATATTTATGTCATCAATTGTGAATTGTTTGTAGGCTTTCTGGTTGTTGTTGTTTTGTTGTTGTTGCTTGTTTTGTTTTTGCCTGTGTTTAATGTTACCTCTTTTTATTTTTTAATTTTTTAATTTTTTATTATGTTAATCACCATACATTACATCATTAGTTTTTGATGTAGTGCTCCATGATTCATTGTTTGCGTATAACACCCAGTGCTCCATGCAGAACGTGCCCTCTTTAATACCCATCACCAGGCTAACCCATCCCCCCACCCCCCTCCCCTCTAGAACCCTCAGTTTGTTTTTCAGAGTCCATTGTCTCTCATAATGTTACCTCTTTTTAATTTAGCCAGTCCAGCATCTGGCTTTCCTATGTTTTTGTGTTGAGTGTCCTGAATATATATTACATACCAACCTTCTTCTTGGTCATAGTAGCCTCACTTGTCTTGTTAACATTTATATGTAACATAGTATCTTACTTGATTAATCAAGCAACATAATCAAAAGATAAATCATTGATTTGAGTTTAAAAAAAATAGGTGTTGAATTATCTTTGAAATTATTGTCATTAGGAAATAATGGCAGACCCTCACTTAATAGAAACCCAACTATAATTTTCAGCAGAAAGCTTTTAAGGGATTAAAGAGGCATAGGACAATAGAAGGATGTCAGAGATTTCCAGAGTATGCTAAAGTATATGCCAGCACCTATATAATCAGAAGAATGGTGAGGAAGTAAAATTGATAAGACTGCTCGATGGGATGGGGTGGTGAGGGAGAGGACACTGTCAAACCTGACCCTAGGTTCCTAGGTTTTAAAGTTGGTTACGTGATGGTGCAATTCATTGAGTAGGGGATACTAGAAGAAGACCAAGGTGATGAAAATACAGTTGACCCTTGAACAGCACAAGTTTGTCTTGTGTGGGTCCACTTATACATGGAGTTTTAAAATAAATACAATGGAGTACTGTAAATATGTTTTCCTTATGTTTTTTTTTTTTTAAAGATTTTATTTAGAGAGAGAGTGTGTGCTTGTGAGCAGGGGGAGGAGAGGAAGGAGAGAGAGAATCTCAAGCAGACTCTGTGCTGAGTGCAGAGCCCCACACAGGGCTCAATCTCATGACTCTGAGATCATGACCTGAGGCGAAATCAAGAGTCAGTCGCTTAACCGACCTAGCCTCCCAGGTGCCCCTTCCTTATGATTTTCTTAGTAACATCTTTTTTCTAGCTTACTTTACTCTAAGAATGTAGAGTAATATATGTATAATATATATAACATATATATTATATATATAATGTAGAGTATATATATAATATACAAAATATGTGTTAATCAGCTGTTTATGTTACTGGCAAGGCTTTCGGTCAACAGCAGGCTATTAGTAGTTAAATTTTGGGGGAGTCAAGAGTTATACATGGATTTTTGACTTCATGGGGGTTCCGTGCCCCTTAACCCCTGTGTTGTTCAAGAGTCAACTGTACTTAAGTATTCCCTTCCTTCCTGCCCTTAAGCATCTTGGAATTTTAAAAAACTCTACTTTGCATTGTGCAATTTGTAACATTACTTACTTACTTTAAAGGAAACTTAGTTTGTTAAAATCATCTCATTATATGTTGAAATAAGTCATGGAGAAACCAAGTAACTTTCTTCAGGCCGGAAAGGGAGACTTCCTATAGTTTACTGAATAGTATTTATAGTCCCAGAAAATGAAAGCTCAGAGAATTTTGCTTATTGACATGAGTTTTCTGTGTGATTTTAGTAAATTAGCGGATGTTTGTCATCGATTTAAGCTGCTATAGCAGGTACCAAAGGGAAGATAAATAAGTATGAGACCTAACCTGTGTCCTTAAGGAGCTTCTGTCTAATGAAGAAGTAGGACCTATGTTCTCAACCCTCTGAGACCCAATACTGAGACCTGTAACCAATATTTTATAATGCCTTCCTCACTGTCTTGAACTAAAATTCAGAGATATTCTCCCCTACCTACATGTTAGAAAAAAAGTCAATATAATACAATAAACAGAATATGAAGAATAAATAAAAGTAATTTATAATAAAATAGGTATGTTGCTATGTAAATTCACAGCTGTTACTGCACTAAAAGTTGTAATGAACTAGTCAGATGTTGACACAAATATGAATGCCACAAGTATAAAGGCAGACTGATACAGGTATGTTGTGTTAATGACTCAGTATTGGAAAATTCAGTATATGAAAAACAGTACAAAAAATACTTTGTGTTTCAGTGGAAAATGGACTTAGATTCTAGCCTCAGGTGATTATAAACAGGCTTTCATCCACATGAATATCTGGCAGACATCCAGAAGTTAGGTGGTACACAGAACACTTGATCATGCTGTCCCATCCTGCATATTGTAGGACATCCAGCAACTGGGAAATGCTGCTGATGCTGCTACCCCACCCAGTCACTGTAACAGTAAAAAAATGCAGTTCTCAATTGACCTGTTGTGGACAACTGACATATGGGTAAGGCAGTAAGGCAGGATGCAGTAAATGGCAAATGGATGCTTTTCAGTCATTTTTGTTCTATCTAGACAAACTCTTATTTTTAGCTATTGTTTCAGATACCTGAAAGCTCAGAAGAATAAGAAAATGAGTCTGGCTCAGTAGACTCAAAGCTCAAACCATATTAATAGGACCCTTACTTTTATTCTGTTTCATGGCACCTTCTTTTATTTCTAAATGGCTTTTGACCATTTATAAGTACACATTTGCATGTTAATCCCTAAGCTATGGGGCTGAGACCATGTCGCTTTCGGTCCTCACTATATTCTTGATGTCTAGGACAATGTGTGGCATATAGAATAAAGCATGGCCTGTGAATAAATAAGGCAGGCAATAAATAAGCATGTCAGAGATGACTGCAGCTAAGTCACACAAAAGGCAAAGCATCTTCCTACCTTCTGCTGCTCTTTTCTTGTCCACGTCTAGGTATTAAGTCTCAGGCACAGTTGCTGGCATCTCTGCGGACACTTGGCTTCATTGTGCTCATCTGCTCTTCGCTGAGCTCAGGACATGAGTGCCGTGGCATCCCAGGCTGTCCTAGATGTGGGCCAAGTTTCTGGGAAGGCCTCACTGCTTCTGTGATAAGAATAGGTTCTCTCTTTTTTGTGGCTTTTTTATTGGGAGGCAAGAAATGTAAAAGGAAGGTGGTATCTCGTGCTAATCCTCTTTTCTAAACACTGCAACCCCCCGGTCCCAAGATAAGATGTTACCAAGGTCTTCTCGAGTGAATGTAGCTAATGTATCTAATGGGAGTGGCTCTTTGCGCTTTGGCTGCCCACACTTCCTGGAGGAAGCTGACAAGTTGAATTGGGTCTCGAATTATGACTTAAACAAATAGGGCACACACTCTAGTAGGCCTGCTGTGTACCTGGGTATCAGTCATCTTATGGTGCCTTTCATTTGTATTTAAACCTTTTTATTATAAAGTGTTACACAAATAAAAGTGAGTGAAACTTAAATTTACAGCTCAGTGAACTATCACAAAGCAAACCTCCCTGCAGCTACCAGTCTAGTCAAGAAATAGAAGATTCCTAGAGACATCTCTCAAGCCCCATCCCATATATAACAGTCTTCTGTTGATACACATTTGGGTCGACCCCAGTTTGAGGCTTTATGAATAAAGCTGCTATGTGTATTTTGTACCTGTTTTTTGGTAGACACATGTACTCATTTCTCTTGGATATACCCCCAGGTGGAATTGCTGGGTCATAGGGTAATCCTGCTGTACTGGGAATTGTCAACAGTTTTCAAAGTAATTGTATAACTTTGCATTTTCACCACCAGTAAATGAGTTCCCCTTGTTTGGACAACACATGGTATTAACAATGTTTTTAATGTTGGCCATTCTGATAAGTGTGTAGTGGTATTTCGTTGTGATTTTCATTTGATTACTAATGAAATTCAGCATTTTATCATATGTGCTTTGGCTTCTTAGCCATATTCTTTTTTGTATTGTCCAGGTCTCTTGCCTCTTCTTTTGTTTTAGTTTTTGTTTTTTTTTTTCTTTCTGTATTGAGTTGCCTTTTTCTGGGGGGGGAGGTAGATCAGTGTTTATTAAATATTGCACAATAAGCACAAACTACAAGAAACACTGAAAATTGAAACGTTAATATTTTAAGTCTTTTGTTCATTGGATGTCATTTTTTTTAATTTGGTTGATTTTTATTAATACATTTAATTTTATTTTTTAAAAATTTTATTATGTTATGTTAATCACCATACATTACATCATTAGTTTTTGATGTAGTGTTCCATGATTCATTGTTTGCATATAACACCCAGTGCTCCATTCAGTATGTGCCCTCTTTAATACCCATCACCAGGCTAACCCCTCTCCCCACTCCTCTCCCCTCTAGAACCCTCAGTTTGTTTCTCAGAGTCCATAGTCTGTCATGGTTCATCTCCCCCTCCGATTCCCCTCCCTTCATTTTGCCCTTCCTACTATCTTCTTTTTTTTAACATATAATGTATTATTTGTTTCAGAGGTACAGGTCTGTGATCCAACAGTCTTACACAATTCACAGCGCTCACCATAGCACATACCCTCCCCAGTATCTCTCACCCAGCCACCCCATCCCTCCCACCCCCCACCACTCCAGCATTGAGTTGCCTTTTAAAAAATAGTGACTTGTAAGAGATCTTTGTATACTCTGGATATATGCTCTTTTGTTATATGTCTTATGGATATTTTCTCCTACTCTGTGGCTTATCTTTTACCTCTCTTAATTGTGTCTTGGAAAACAGAAGTTTTTAGTTTTAACTTAGTCCACTTTATCAAGTCATTTCCTTTCTGATTAGCCCAGTCATTTTGGTGCCCAGTTAAAAAAAAAATTCCTACCCCAAAAGTATGAAGATATTTTCCTATATTCCAGAAGTTTTATTGCTTTGCCTTTCACATTACACCTACAATCCACCTCTTTTTTTTTTTTTTCCCCTATATGGATATCCTTTATGGCCCAGCCCTTCTCCCTGCTACATTGCCTCCTTAGTCACATCAAGCACCTTATAGACATGGGTTTGTTTGGAATCTGTTTTGTCACATTGGTCTGTCTGTTCTTGTGGTAACACCAAACTATCTTAGTTCCTATAGTTTTAGAATAGATCTTGATATGTGAAAGAGCAAGCCTTTCTCTTTTTTTAAAAGATTTTTTCTATAGGTTTTTTTATAGCTTTCTTATCAGAGTAAGGAAGTTGCTTTCTGTACCTAATTTACTGTTTTTTGTTTGTTTGCTTGTTTTAAATAAGCTTTATCCTCAACGTGTGGCCTGAACTCATGACCCTGAGATCAAGAGTCGCGTGCTCTACTGACTAAGCCAGCCAGGCACTCCAACTGTTGTATTTTTTAAAAAAAATCATGAGCAGACATTGAATTTCATCAAATACTTTTTCTTTATCTGTTGATTTTTCTCCTTACTCAAATATTAAACTAACTTTTACATTTCTAGAGTAAGCCCAAATTGATCACGGTATGTTATCCTTTATATAAATTGTTGGAATTAGTTTGCCAAGATTTAGTTTAGGATTTTTGCATCTTTGTCTCTGAGTAAAGATTACCTTCTATTTTTCCTTCCTGTTAATGCCCTTGACTGGTTTTGATACCAAAGTTATGTGGACTTCATAAAATGGGTTGGGGACTATTCGCTTTCTTTTTTTTTATTCCCTAGAATTTGCGTAGATTGGCATTATTTCTTTTTTCTAACGTTTAGTAGAATTTATTGGTAGACATCTGGAGTTTTCTTTGTTAGGAAGGTTTTTAATTATGGATTGGCCTTCTTTATTAAATGTCAAACAATGTTTTTTATTTCTTGTGTCATTCCAGATAATTTTTACCCTAGGAATTTGTTCATCTAAACTTATTAGTATAAAGTTGTTTATACTATTCCTTTATGACCTTTCTTTTTATTTTGAAATAATATCAAACCTATTTTTGTAGTTTTAAGTATGTAGATCTTTCACTTCTTTTGTATACGAAATCCCTAAGTCCTTAATATTTTTTGATGCTATTATGAATTGAATTTTAAAAATTTCAGTTTCTGATAATTCATTCTTAGTATAGAGAAATTGAGTTAATTTTTAAGTATTGGTCTTATGTCTTTTAGCCTTGCTAAACTCACTAATTCGAGTCGTTTTTGTGTAGATTCCTTGTTAGGGGGTATCTAAAGGGGACAGTTTTCTAGGTCTACATTAGCCCTACTCCTCAGATGTGGCTTCTCTGAGGTCTCAGTCAAATGCCCTGGGTATTCAGCCAAGTTTCTTCATTCTGGATGGTTGTAAGAGCCCACCTTGTAAGAGCTGTGGTAGTAGTTCTTTGATTAATTTTGTGGCAACTCCCTGTATTATGTGCCTGTTGGAATGTAGCCAGTCTCCAGTGGACCCCTGTAGACATCTCTTTGTCTGTGTGGTTCTCTCAAATTCCAGCTGCTGCTTCTTCCCCAAGCTCTGATTTTTATTCAGTGAAATTGTTACCAGTTGGTGGATTATAAAATACCTTGGCTCTTGTCTTCTTGAAGGAAAGAATTTGAGAGACTTGAGAGAGAATTAAAGCAGCAAAGGTTTTATTTAGCAAAGGGGAAGTACACTCCAGAAATGTTGCAAAACAGGTTGCTCTATGAGAGATGGGGTGGTCTCTGGGTGGAGACTGGGTGGTGCCTGGCAGTTTCCTATCTACCATCCTCCTTTCTCCCCTCCTGCTCATGTCTATCTATCTCCCTACTCTAGCAAGATCATAGTGCTTTTTTGGGATTCCCGTCCTTGCACCATGGTTCAGAAAGCATCTCCAAGTGAAAGCAAGTGATCCTCAGAAAGGCCTTCCCTGTTTCTTTCCCTTCTCTTAGAGATTACAGCCTTTGCTGTCTGTTGTCTTATGTTTGGAAACAGTTGTGTACTATATATTTTTTCCAATTAAACAGCTGCTTATAGTGGTAATGCTTGTCTAGTACCATTTACTCTACCATGGTTGAATATTGCTTTTAACTCCATAGTTCAGTTAAGTACCAGCTATCACGATATAAGTAGAGTCGACAAATTTTAAGCAAATAATAATGTGTGACATGATCTTGAATATATTAATTTTATGAGAATGACTTTTTACAATCAATTTCAAATTAATACTGGCACATTGATGATTTATTAGTCCCTAAACGAAGAATAATTACCCAAGTCCTATGACATTTTTATCATACCCATCTTCTTTTATCAAATTTACTTTTTTTGGATAGTTATTGGCTATAACTGCTTTGGAGATTTTATTCTCCATTTCTTTTTAAATCCTTTGTAGGTAGAGTCTGTATTCTTTTTTTTTTTTTTAAGATTTATTTATTTATTTGAGAGAGAAAACACAAATGGCGGGAGGGCCACAGGGAGAGAGAGGATCTCAAGCAAACTCTGCACTGAGCATGGAGCCTGATATGAGGCTTGATATCACAACTGTGAGATCACGACCTGAGTTGAGACCAAGAGTCGGACACTTAACTGACTGCGCCACCCAGGTGTGCCTTGAGTCTTTATTCTTATTATTAATTATTATTTGGGTTGGACTAATACCACATTTTAGATATAGCCAGCATGCTTCACTACATACTCATGTAGTGAATATAATAATCATATGATAAAAAATAATCATGTTTTATTCTATTCTATTCTATTCACTTTTATTGTAAAACAACTTGCTGCATAGGTTTTCTGTCCAGTGATCCAAACATCAGATTGGCCTAGGTGACTTTTAAATGCCCTTTGACCTTGACATTCTATCATTCCTCAGCTAATTCAGCAGAAATGTCTTGAGTCCCACTGTAATTGTGTATATTACATAAGAACTGCCTTTGTCTTTAAGAAGCTTGGAGTTTCATTGGTAAGATAATATCTGCATACATATAGTAGGTAACAGTTAAAAATTGTGTATGATTAATTGCAGAATGAACAGCACAAACCAGAAATGCCTGAGATGTTAAGTCAGAGAAAGAGACACTGGCAGAAGTAGAATGACAAAGAGCACATCTTGTCATCTTGTGTTGGGGAGTGTCAGGAAAAGAGAGCCACTGAAGCAGGAAAAGGAGTATACATTGTCAGGAATGTTAGTAAAGAGACCAGCCTAGCAGAAGTAGAAAGCCGTTTGGTCTTGTTTTGAAAATGTATTGCTAAGTTATGAAGTATTGCAGTGTTCTCAGCAATGACAGTTCTTTTTTTTTTTCATTTTTAAAAAGTATCAAATTTATAAACTGCTGCTGTGGGACTGAATTACACTGGTCAATATCCCCATGATTTCCTGGCATCCTTTTTTTTTTATTATGTTATGTTAATCACCATACATTACATCATTAGTTTTTGATGTAGTGTTCCATGATTCATTGTTTGCGTATAACACCCAGGGCTCCATGCAGTACCTGCCCTCTTTAATACCCATCACCAGGCTAACCTATCCCCCCACCCCCCTCCCCTCTAGAACCCTCAGTTTGTTTCTCAGAGTCCATAGTCTATCATGGTTCATCTCCCCCTCCGATTTCCCCCCCTTCATTTTTCCCTTCCTGCTATCTTCTTTTTTTTTTTTAACATATAATGTATTATTTGTTTCAGAGATACAGGTCTGTGATTCAACAGTCTTACACAATTCACAGCGCTCACCATAGCACATACCCTCCCCAGTGTCTATCACCCAGTCACCCCATCCCTCCCACCTCCCACCACTCCAGCAACCCTCAGTTTGTTTCCTGGAATTAAGAATTCCTCATATCAGTGAGGTCATATGAGCAATGACATTTCTTTAGCAGTGGTCAGCTTGATGGTAGCATTGGCTGTCTAGATTTGGAAGTTTTGCATCACTAAGGTGCCACCAGTAATTGTTTTAATGTTGCAGTAGAATGAAAATTTTTCATGAAAAATCTCATCATATCATGAGCTATATCTGTTTGAAAAACAGTATGAAGAGAATACCCATCTGAGGTCTGTCTTTATGGACCACTAGATGTTGGAGAAATTCTGAGTCCTGTAGATCTTCTCTGTTTGAGTCTAGTAGATTCTAGTCTTTTGTTTGTGTTTAACTTGAGGATCCAGGTTACACTGAGGTTAAGACTCTTGTGTTGATATTGAAACCTGAATACAGTATTCCATGCTGTCTTTTAATCTCTATTCAAGTGTTACAACAATAATTCAAAGCACATTAGTTTTTTAAAATATTTTTTAATAAAACCAATGTAGCATGTATGTATTAGAATAAAAAGTTAACTAAATTTCCTACAAAGTGAAAAAGAAGCACTATGGGGCATCTGGGTGGCTCAGTCCATTAAGCATCTGCTCTCAGGTCATGATGTCAGGGCACTCTGCTCAGCAGGGAGTCTGCCTCTCCCTCTCCCTCTGATCCTCCTCCCAGCTTGTGCTGTCTGTCTCGAATAAATAAATAAAATCTTAAAAAAAAAAAAAGCACTGTAATTTCTTTCCATTGACTGTGACCTAAACAAGTTAGAGAATATTTCTGTAATTATTGAATATGAAATATATATAGTCATCTATAAATACCCAAATATTGAATTCCAGTGTGTTACAGTTTTCACTTGCTAAAATTATAGAACTATACATTAATATTATAGTAATAATATTTTAGAGTTAATAATATAGTTAATATAGTTAATAATAATCTGTTGGAAAGAGTATTAAACAAAAGCTGAAAACATGACTAACAGACACTGAAAGCTTTATGTCTTCATTCAAATTTTCTAAAATCATTATTTAAAAAATGCTTAGTAATCATGGTATCCTTGCTATGTATATTCCTTTTTTGCACTGGCTTATTTTTAAACTGAGACTCCTGGGAGTGTTTGTTTAAAAGAACAGAGAAATTCTAAGAGCAGTGAAGGGATGGAAGGAGAGAAGTAAATACAACTTTACTTGGGGACAGAATTGAATGTGAATGTGTCAGTTTTATGCCATACCACAGAACAGTTTTGTAATCTAGCAGGTGAAGTTTTTAATGTGCTTAATACTTAATAATCTTTAATACTGCATTAAGTTGTTTATAGTATTTGATGCCTGGAGAAACTTGAGCAACTTACGGATATTTTTCTTTTCTTTTCTTTTCTTTTTTAGATGTTATTTTTAAGTAATCTCTATACCCAAGGTGGGGCTTGAACTCAACCCCAAGATCAAGAGTCACACACTCTACCAACTGAACTAGCCAGGCGCCCCCCTCTTTTAAGAATTTTTTAAATTAAATATTTTAATTGATTTATTTTTTAATTGAAGTATAGTTGACAGTCAATATTACATTAGTTTCAGGTGGATAACAGATATTCAGTGCTTACCATCTGTCACCGTACAAAGTTACCACAATATTACTGACTGTATTCTCCTATGCTGTACTTTTCATTCTCATAATTTATTTATTTTACAGCTGGAAGCTTGTACCTCTTAATCCCCCTCACCTATTTTGCCCATCACCACTTATCATGGTGAGCACTAGGTAATGCATATTGTCAGATCACTATGTTATACACCTGAAACTAATAATAACATTGTATGCCAATTATACTTAAATTTTAAAAAAAAGAACTGGGGCGCCTGAGTGGCTCAGGTCATGATCCCGGGGTCCTGGGATTGAGCCCCGTATCAGGCTCCCTGCTCTGCGGAAAGCCTGCTTCTCCCTCTCCCACTCCCCTGCTTGTGTTCCTGCTCTCGCTACCCCTGTCTCTGTCAAATAAATAAATAAAATCCTAAAAAAAAAGTTAAAAAAAAAAACCCTTATATTTCTCTACTTACTTTCCAATCTCCTCATTTTTGGATACTGCAGTACTATTTCTATAGCTAATGCAACATTTTTCTCAGGTCTTTTAAAGGCTGTAGTAAGAACCAACTGAATGTATATAAGATGACTGGATCAGTTTTGGAGAAAATTTGGAGAAAAATTGAAGCAAAAGAAATTTAGTCTTAGTATTACACAATATAAGACTTTCTCCCCCTTTTATCTCATTAATGTGTATTTTATCATCTCAGCAAGGTAGAATTTGGCATACAAATATGTTTTGTTAGAAAAATTTTTAATTGAATTTTTGGAACTTTCAATGCTGTGAAAACAGCACGTGTACTTCTGTGGTTGTTTTAGTGTTACATTTTTTTAATTCATTTTTGACAGATAAAATAACACAAGAAGATATTGAAGGCATTCTACAGAAATTTACTGGGAATATAATGCAGGTACCTCCCCTGTAAGTTCAATTATTGAATTTGAATAAATGTTTAATTTTTATTTTTAAGTGTTTAACATCACTTTAATGAGAAAAAAAGGGGGCTTCCTTTTATGTATGGTGAAGCACATTTTAATCTGACATAACATATGATCAAGTAAAGGTGAGCCAGATTGAGACAGGTTGCAGAGCTTCCAACAGTCTCTGAGGTAGTGTAATGTGGTTTCCTCTGTCTCTGGATGTTGCCACAGCCTGACATCTATGCTATTCCAGTGTTGATCGGTTTTTCTGATTCCATCTGTTTACCTCAGAGCAGTTCTGGAGTGCAGAGATGTCAGTTGTCCCGGAATTGCTCTGAAGGGACCAGTCCAGGCTAGTATTGGTGTCAGAGCTGTGATTCATAGTCCAGTTGGTACTTTTTTTCAGGGGTGGGGACCATTTTTTTAGGCCTAGAATCTTATGCTTCACAATTCTCTGCAACAAATGAAACAGATGAGAGTTATAAATTATTAAAAGTATAAGAATATTGAGTACCACTTAACCATATTTTTTGGGCACATTACCATTTCAAGCAAATTGCTTTTTATTTAAAAAAATGGCTGAATCGTTACATGTCAGAAGTTACTGACAGTTCTTTTAGAGTTTAGTATTTATTTATTTACTTATTTTAAGTAGGCTCCATGCCCAGCATGGAGCCCAATGTGGGGCTTGAACTTCCGACCCTGAGATCAAGACCTGAGCTGAGATCAAGAGTCGGACACTTAATTGACTGAGCCAGCCAGGCATCCCTAGAATTTAGTATTTATGTTTTACTTTAAAATTTTGATTTTTTTTTTCCAGGAACACTGAAATATCTATAGGGAAATGTGTCTTCATAATTTTGCCTCAAATGAAAGTTTTAAAAAATTTTGCAGGATATGAATAAATGTTATTTTTTGATCATTATTGTTAAAATAAATTACACATTTGTATCCATTTATAAGAGCAGTTTTAGAAATTTTTTCTGTTGATTATTCCAAGGATTTTGTGGTCTAATAAAATTTTATCCCACAAAGCTTAAGATCTGTTAAGTAGATTTGCATTTTAGAAATATTTTGTTAACTTTTATGTGAAAATGAATATTATTGTAATGGAAGTTGTTTCAAGGAAATATAGTGGAGACCACTGTGACCAGAGGCCTTGTGCCCTTAACCCAGAACCAGGACCAGTGAACACATGAATACACTTTAACCATCTCCAGAGGGAAGGTTAAAGTGTAAAATTGACAATATTGTTCACTGGGTAGCAGATTGAGCTTTAGCTTCAAAGGTATTTAGGAACTCCATCCCTGGTACCATCATGGAGTAGATTAGAAGAAAAAAGTAGTTCATGTTTTAGAAAGATTCAATTTAAGGGCTGCTGGTCCTCCTTTCTTTCCATGATGTAATCTGAAGTTATTGTGTCTCATTCTTTCTTAATCTTTTCTCTCTCCTTCACTCCCTCTCTCCCTCTCTTATCTTGCAAGCTATTCTGCATTAAAGAAAGATGGACAGAGACTTTCAACCTTGATGAAGAGAGGTGAAGTGGTAGAAGCAAAACCTGCCAGGCCCGTTACCGTATACAGTCTCTCCCTTCAAAAATTCCAGCCACCATTTTTCACATTAGGTAAGGTGGAAAAATTTGAAATCATTTGTAGTTACATGTACCTTTATTCCGCATTTGGCTACTTTTGGGTAGTTTAATGGATCCCTAGTATATTGGAGATGTTTAAAATTTGAATTTAAGTAAGGTTAGGATTTATTAATACTTTTTTGATAACACATTTAATGAAAATACTGATAGCTACATGGAAGTTCGGAAATACTTTTCTAAATAGACTGAGTTTTTTATATATCATATTATCTTCTAAAGTTGGAAGTAACATACCTTTGATTTCTAATGGCAAAGAGTAGATAAGGGGTATATACTTTCAAAATTTATATTTTGTGTTTTATTATCTTAGGGTTGCTTGTTTTCCCCCTTTTTGGCTAGTACCTGGTAGTTTACATTCAGTTTTAAAATTTAAATTAATTTGTCCTTTTAAAACAAAGTATTTTTAGTCTTTGGACAAGAAATTCTAATAGCAGAGTGATTATTTCTCCCCTTTCTATGTTACCTGCAAGTTACTGCCAAAGATCCTGACAATATGGAAATAATGGGTAAGGCAAAAATGTATTCTTGGACATGCGGTAAATTTTAATTCAGTTTATTAATTTGAATTTATCTACAAATCTATATTTGAAATAAATTTAAAAACTAAAAAGTTTGTGTTTATGGTTTGGAAATTTTATGATCTCCTAGTTGCAGAAAGTAGTAGCTGAAGTCATGAACATATATACGAGCTGTGAAGAATCAAAAACTTAGTTCTTCTAAATTCTCAGGCTTCCTTAAACTGATCCTGCTCTTAATTTCACAGTGCCTACTAGATAGGATTCCCTTTAGAAATAATTTCCTAAAATTTTTTTCCCCTAACTTCTGTTGCTTTGACATACTATTTAATGTATATAAAGCTCCTATAGAATGTGGTTTTTGTACAGTTAAAAAGTGAAGTCACATCTTTCCTTTAGTGTCCTGACTCTAAAATGTTTGATGAATAATGAGAAAAACAAACTAAAAAGTGCTTCATTCCATGAAAATGCAGCAGCTGGGTTGGCACAGTTGATACTATCTATGAAAGGAAGAGAAACTTGAATTATTCCGATTGCATTTAAGTTGTAAATACTTATTTTGTTCACTTGGAGGTTGTAACAGGCCGAAAGAGCTATGTTTTCACCAAAGTCAAATATAGTGCAAGAATGTTAATATACCTGCTTTGATCCCAGTGCTCATTTTTTTATCTCAGCAGTGGCCCCCAGCCTTGAGCTGATGGGGAAAAAAAAAGAATTAAAATCCCCAAGTAGTGAGTTTTGGTTAATTCCCTCAACTTTTTTTTTGTATGATAAGACTATAAACAGCAGGAATGTAGTCCTTTTGTGTTCAGGATATCTTGTGGATGAATAAAAATAATCCAGAGTCTTGCTCTTAACCAATAAACATGTAAGATACTGTGTTAAGATGTTTAGATATGCGTTCACTCTGGAACATTGTGTAATTTTAGTTATTTTATGATTTCTTTAGGAATATTTCCAAGAGAACATTTAAATAGACTGAGCTCTCCATGTAGTATATTTGCCCAAACATAATTACTGTCCCTGATAAGGGGTTTTTGTTTGATGTATTTTTTGAGTGTATAAATCTGAAATCTCTTAAAAATCTACAGCTCCTGATAGCAAAGCTGAGATATCCAACTATTTAAAACCAATTAAGTGAACAAGGTGTACAAATCTGAAAAGATTTTTTAAATGTACAACTCATAATAGCAAAGCTGAGATTTCTAACTATTTAAAACCTATTAAATGAACAAGGCTGAAGTATTAATGTTGGTGTGACTTGCCAGTTAATTTAAAATGTGTTCATGAATTTCTGCTGTTTGCTTTCTCCACACTCTGACTTTTCAATCTCACAAACACATATGCTGTTGGATGAATAATTTATGTTTTAGCGCATAAATATTTTATCACTTGATTGTTTGCATAGTGCATTTTTACATTTGTTTAGGGGCATCATTTCTATGTAAAGTGGATTTCATAGGAGGTTAGCAATTTACCATGTCACTGTTAACATTCCAGATGTTGAATGTGGAGGAGGTTTTTATATAAGAAGCTTGGTCAGTGACATTGGCAAAGGTAAGCATAAAGATGAATTAGGAATTATCATTTAGAGAGTAATATTCTTTTTTGATGGGAAGAGGGAATTTTCTATTTTTCATATCTCTGACTGCTGGCCTTAGGGAACTGTACTCTTGCTGCCTTCAGCTTCAGAAGCATTGAAGGTTTATAGCATACAATAATCAGCATCAGCAGCTGCCGTGAAATGCTTATAACAGGAGAGAAAGAGGAGCAGGAAATGAAGATGGGAATAATCAATGTAAGAACCAACATTATTTCAGATATAAAATATTTTAACTCAAAGGGATAAGATAAAAAGATTTATCCTTCTAAAAGTTACTTTCATTGATATAAGTAAAAAAAATTTTTTTTTAAACTGGAAGCCACAGTCTTACAAACAGCTAGAAAGTTGTTGGCAGCTCTGGCACTGGACAGGTCAGATTACCTCATCTGCAGATGAGAGGAATAGTTACCTCATGGGCTTGCTTCATGGCTAAATAAGAAAAGTATGTGCCGGTTCCTCGTAGACTTTAAAGCAGTTTATGAGGTGAGTTACTAAATATTATTTTGCTTCTTCATCATTTCTTAATCTCAAGGCTCTTGGTTCTTAGATTGGACTATTATAGTTTTACATTTGGGGTAGTTTGGAGAGGTTTGAATCAAGATCTTCTGTCATTTGAACATGATCATGACTATGAAATAATGAATCATTTGTGCTGTGGATTTTCTTTTCCCCTTTTGTTGCTATAGAACTCTCTTCCTGTGCCAATGTCCTAGAACTGACCCGAACCAAACAGGGACCATTTACGCTAGAAGAGCATGCCCTTCCTGAAGACAGATGGACGATTGATGACATTGCACAGTCTCTGGAACATTGCTCATCTCTTCTCCCAGCAGAGTTGGCACTTAAAAAATCCAAACCTGAGGAGTCTAATGAACAAGTTTTGAGCTGTGAATATATAACTCTAAGTGAGACAAAGGGAGAAGATGATGTAATTAAGACATCTTAAGATTGGTTTGGGATTGTCATCATTTCTTGGTTGACATTTGAATCCTGTGTACAGAATGACAAGCTACGTGCAAAAGACAAACAACTATTTCTTTTTTTTTCCGCATGATTTGTGTGTGTGTGTGTGTGTGTGTGTGTGTGTGTGTGAAGAAAAATGTCCATCATTTACAGTTTCTATGGTGTACAATTTATCTGCTCTACATTATAAATAGCCTTGCAGTTAGTTGTTCAGTTCTTTGCCTTACTATGAAATGTTCTTTTAGGATGTTATTATGTTGTTAGATTGGATTCAGGAAAATCAAATCTTCTGATTTTGATCTTTCTTCAAAGTCTTTTCCTTGAAAAAGTTGAACACATTTTCTAATCAAAGAATAAAGAAACACGAGCTACATGTTTCTTTGATGTCACAAATGTGAATGTAAATTAGTATTACTTTGACTTTATTTTGGCTTCCTAGTGGCTCTGTTGTATTGAAATTCTTTATGTTCGAAAAGGCCATTATTTAACTCATGTTTTGAAGTTTACAATTATTAAGAACATTTATTTGATGAGGCTGTACAACTCTGGTGATAGGTATGTTTGTTTAGATCTCGGAAACTAATAAACTTTTATAATAAATATTTGTAAATAAATTACTGCTGCTACCACTAACAGAATGTGAATAGAGGACTGAATATTTAATTAGATTCACCTCCACCATGAGGGCAAAGGACAGCTCTGTGGCTTATATTTTGGCAGCTATGTGAACTTTTCCTGATGATTTCATCAACACAGTCAGCCACCCTGTACCAAGTTATTAAATAGCGTAATTTTTAAAAAGTAAGCTAAAGAATGTATCTTCAATTTAGAATTCCTTCTCTCCATTTTTTAGTATTTGTACCTCTACAGGGCATTAATCCCCATGACATTGTGGGTTTGTTTGTTTTGATTCTGGTTTTTTTTAGTTTACTGTTTCAAATTCTCTTTATAGATGTTGAGATAGCTGCCCTGCGTTTCTAGTTAATCTCTTCTGCTCTAAATATTTTAAAAGTTATTCTCAAACGTTTTCTTTTTTCTTTTTCTTTTTAAAGATCACTTTTATTTATCTGAGAGGGAGAGAGAGAGCACAAGCACAAGACGGGGGAGGCAGAGGGAGAAGCAGACTCCCTGCTGAGCAGGGAGCCCGATGCAGTGTGGGGCTCGATCCCAGGACCCCGGGACCACGACCTGATCCGAAGGTAGAAGCTCAACCAGCTGAGCCACCCAGGCGCCCCTCAAACGTTTTCATTCAAATAGCTTACCGAAAGTTCCAGGTCCCTTTTTAACATTATTTTGAAAATGTAGTCACGTTACAAAATGGCAAATTTCATATATAATGAGTGCTTCATATTTTTATGGGAAAGCAATGTATTATGTGGCCAATCTTTAGAAATGTCCAAATCCTGCTTTACTGATTCAGATCAGTATAGTTTCTAAAGGAAGAATAGTTGAAAATTTCATAAATAGGGGTTTCTAGGTTTTTATGGATTGCTTTTCTTTTAAAAGTAGTTGTCTCAACCTCTAACTCAAAAATTTAAACATGTAAACTAATGTGATTTGGTTTGTAGTTAACCTAATATAAATTCAATATAAAAAGTTATATGCTTCAGTAGAGCATTTTTATCATATTGACAACATATTTATTTATTTATTTTTATTTATTTATTTTTTAAGTAGGCTCCATGCCCAGCATGGAGCCGAACGCGGGGCTTGAACTCACGACCCTGAGATCAAGACCTGAGCTGAGGTCGAGAGTCGGACACTTCACTGACTGAGCCGCCCAGGTACCCCTCAGCAACGTATTTTAAATGAAAATATTAAAACTAATTCTAAGTATGACACACAAAACTATAAGGAAAAGAGTTTGCTATCTTGATACAGTAACATAACATACCAAACACATAAAGTTATAAGTTGAAAGTTTACAATTTTACTTATTCATATCTCGGTTCGTATCAGCCGGAAGTGGCGGTGGCTGTCTCTGTCTCCTGGAACCGCCCGGCTTCTAGTATGTCTTCCTGCACTGCCCGATAAGATCCAAATAGAGGAAAATTCCGGGGCATTTGTGCCCTCTTTCTCAACTTAAAAATTGACATGTATAATTTGCTAATGGAGAAGAGTAGAGATTGTATCTTTTTTTATATTGAAAATAACTGAAGGAAATTTTGCCAAATGGAAAAATGACCCATAATCCTCACCATCCTGATACAGTGACCTCAGAGCTTTAATTGTATGTTCCGGTTTTCCCGCTTTTTTGTTGACATGATTACAGTCTTGACACCTAGATTTTCTAATTGACTGTTTTTTCATTTCATGATGTCAAACTCTATTTTGTATTTAGTTTTGGTAGTTATTTTAATCATATTATTTCATATTCAGTTTATTTAAGCCAATTCCTTATTGCTGAACACTTCAGTTATTTTCAGTTTTATTAGGATCAGTTCCTGGGGGTGGGATTATTAAATGGAATAATAAGAACAGTTTTATGGCTCTTAATATGTTTGCCTTATTACTTTCCCAAAGAGTTACAACATTTTACATTGGCACCATTTGAGTTCATTAAGTTTACAGCTTTGGGTGGGGGTTTTATATGTTGTTGCAATTTAGTAAGTATAAGAGTTCAAAATTGCTCTTATTTGCTTTTGTGTGACTTTTTCGTATACTTTGTTCATTTATAGAAATAAATGTCTTAATGGTTTCTTTATACATTTGTATGAGTTATTTATGTAGTTAGTATTTGGTAGAAGTATTTTCATGGCCTGTTGTGTTTTTAATTTTCATTTCATTTTTGCTACATTTGCAAATTAATTTTAGTAACTATTCCCCTTTTATAGTTGTCAGATTTATGAATATGAATAGTTAAAATTTTTTAACTTTAAAATATTCTTAACTGTCATAAATAGCTGAAACTGATCAGGATGCTCTGAAAGGTTCAAGACTCATCGATAAAACAAATTCGTTTTCTTCCAAGAGTCTAGTATTTAAGTACCAAATGTTTTGTTTTTTTCATTATGTAGTTCTAGGCCTAAAGTTTAATCATATGATAAAGTTGTTTTGCTTGTAAGAAAAAGAACTTCCTGAAAATGTGTCAACCTGGAACATACCAAATTACTTAAGTTTTACCGTTTAGGTTTTTTTATTTCTGAAAAATATTTTTGTCTTAAAAGTCATCAAGAGTGGTCCTAGGATTATTTTACTTATGATTTTAGAATTCACGAGCATTAAAATAATACAGATTTTCTCTCTGCTAATTCAAAATTATAAAATTTGAATAAGGGCTAAACTCACATTTTCCTATACTGACTGGATCTTTTCTTCTTAAATACTTGAATTAATACAGGCTACTAATCCATCATCAGAAATGATTAATTTTGTAAAATAAAATAAAGAATGCTTTATATCAAGTCTTCAGTACATTTTATACTCCTGACCAGTTTGAAATTTGTATCAGACTTACAGTGGGCACTTAGAGGTTCATTTCGATAATGAGTTTTATTTTAAAGGAAGAAAGTAATTTACCTTCTGTCATTATGTATATAATAGAGAAAATGTAATTCAAAAAGCACTCTAAAATGTTGAAAAATTTAAATAGAGGAATATAATAGAAAGTTTATGTATTGAAATCATTATGATGGCCTTGTAGTCAAATCTGTAGAACACTTGTCTTAAAACTATTTCTTTACATTATGTGCGGGCAGCCCTAGTCTGGCCTAATCATTAAGTACCATTTGTTAAACACTTACTATGTGGCGTTTGAATCAGGAATGCCTTCATATTTTCAATTTGAATTAAATTCTATGAACAGGAATATTTCAGATTGCTGTTGTAAATGGTGATACCAGCAGGAAACTTGAGGTCAGAAATAACTATTTTCTTCTTATCCATAACTCTTAAAGTATAATATGTTAAGATCATTTTTGTCTCTACTATTAATCAGCTTTTTGATCCAGGCAAATCACTTCAATCTTTTGGGGCCTCAGTTTTCTTATCTTTGAAACAAAGGGGCGGACTAGTCTAAGAACTTTCCCAGCTCTGAAATAGTAGGCTTCTGAGTACAAAATAAATGTGTATTTATTCTGGTCAGAAACTTATACCTTGTAACCTGAATTTTCATGTTGTTCATCAAATTCTCATCCTTCGTCTCTTTGAATATTGCATCTCTTCCATCCAGTTGTTGTATTAGATTACATCTTATCTTCTCATTTTGTTTTATGTGTCTAATTACTCTTTCATATTTTCTCTCTATCCCTCTGTGCTGTAGCTTGGGGATTTCCTTGAATCTTTTCCAGATAATGAATTCCTTCTGCTATTTTAGTTTACTGTTTACCTATATATTCATTTTAATGCTTATTGTGTTTTTAGAAAAGTTCTAGAATATCACCTTTTTTTCAAAATCCCTCATGTGTGTTGTCTTGTTCTTTCATCAGATTTTAATTTAAATATACATATATATTTAAATATAGTTTCAATATGCATTTTTTTACTTTTACTGGTAATATCTATACAGAAAACTGCATATACCATAAATGTATAGCCTGATGAATTTTCACAAAGCAAACACATATGTAACCAGCAACCAAATCAAGAAACAGGACATTACTAGTCTACCAAAAGCCCTCCAAAGTTCTCTTCCAGTCACTAGCCACTGACCTTCACCCTGCCACCAAGGGTAATCACTTCTAACATAGATTATTAATTTGCTTTCATGCTTTATATAAGTTGAAGTGTGCAATATATACTCTTTGATGTCTGACTTCTTTTGCTCAAAACTACATTTATGAGATTCTGCCACCTTGTAGCCTATGGTTGTAAGTTACTCATTCTCATTATTGTTTAGTATCCCATTGTGTGAATATACCACCCTTTATTGATTCTACTGAATGATGGACACTTGATTAGCTTTCAGCTTTGGGTGTTTTTTTTTTTTTTTTTTTTTTTTAGTATTACATTATATTTCACTCATTCTATCTCATTTTTGGCTTGTTCTAACTCTTTTAAAAATGTCTTAGTGTTTGCTGTAGGATTTATGATATACATCTTCAATTTATTGCAAATTACCTTCATTGTATCACCTCATGTATTATGTAGAAACTTTATAATAGTATATTTCCATTTCCTATCTCCTATCTTTTGTGCTTTTTTCATATAACTTACTTTAACATATGATATAAACCCTATAATATATTGGGCTTTTGTTGTTGTTCTTTGTTTTTACTTTATTACTTTAAACCATGGTTCAGCAAATTTTTCTGTAAAAAACACAATTGTAAATACTTTAGAGTTGGCAGGTATATGGTTTCTCTTGCAGCTACTCACTTTTGCCACTATAACATGAAAGCAACCGTAGACAATACATATAAGTGAATGGATGTGGTTACGTTCCAATAAAATACATTTACCCTCATGCTGTAGCTTGCTGACCCCTGCTTTAGACTGACAGTTATCTTTAAGAGATTAAAAATTGTAACAAAAAAAATCTTTCATATTTCTCTATATCCTAGCGTTCTTCATTTTTCTTATATAAAACCAAATATTTACTGCTATCATACTTCTTCCTCCTGAGTAACTTCCTTTAGTATCTCTTCTATTTTTTTAAAGACTTTATTTATTTATTGAGAGAGAGAGAGCGCCTGAACAGAGGGAGGGGCCAAGGGAGAGGGAGAAAGAATCCCAAGCAGATTCCCCACTGAGTGTGGAGCCCAATGCAAGACTCAATCTCAGGACCCTGAGATCATGACCCTAGCTGAAATCAAGAGTCGGACACTTAAAAGACTGAGCCACCCAGACGCCCCTAATATCTCTTTTAGCACAGGTCTGACAGCAATGAATTCTCTCGGCTTTTGTCTGAAAAATGTTTATTTCACCTGCATTTTTGAAAGCTATTTTTGCTGGATATATAAATCTGGGTTGGTTAACCATTTTTTTTCATTCAGCACTTTAATGATGTCATTTAATTATCTTCTGACTTGTGTAGTTTCTCTGGCTGACTACAAGGTTTTATTCTTTGGTGTTTAGCAGTTTGACTCTGATGTGTCTAGGTGTGTTTTTCTGCGTATTTACCTTTTGGGCCTCTGAATTTCTTGCATTTTCAGTTTGTTTTCTTTCATCAGTTTTTTTTTTTTTTTTAAGATTTTATTTATTTATTTGACACAGAGAGAGAGAGAGAGCACAAGCGGGGGAGTAGCAGGCAGGCAGAGGGAGAGGGAGAAGCAGGCTCTCCACCGAGCAGGGAGCCCAATGCGGGGCTCGATCCCAGGACCCTGGGATCATGACCCGAGCCAAAGGCAGCCGCTTAACCGACTGAGCCACTCAGGCACCCTTCTTTCATCAGTTTTGGAAAATTCTCAGCCATTATCTTTTCAAATATTTATTCTACTCCATGCTCTCTTTTTTTCTCCTGGGACTCAAATTATTATATTCAACCATTTGGTATTGGCACACAGGTATTGGATGCTCTGCTCTTTCTTTAAATTTATATTTCAGTTTGGGTAATTCCTAATGACCTATTTTTAAGTTCACAGATTGTTTCCTCAGTCCAGTGTGCTGATAGACCTGTTAAAGAAATTCTTCATCACTGGTATGTTTTTAATTCTAGCATTTCGATTTAATTCTTTTTTTCTGGTTTTTGTCTGTCTACTGAAATGCCCTATCCGTTCATGTATGTTGTCTACCTTTCCACTAGGTCCATTAACATATTAAAGTTACTTTAGAATCTTTGATAGTTCTAACATCTGGGCCATATCTAGTTCTGTTGATTGCTTTGTCACATAGTCTTTCCTTCCTTGTGTATGTGTGTTTCATATTTCTTGATTGAATGCCAAATATTGTGCATAACACAGACTGAGCCACATAGTATTTATCTCTGGAAATGGGCACACATCTGCTCTCTAGCTGCTAGTGTGGGGCGTTGAGGCACTCTAGTCAGTAGTTGAGATAGGTTTGGGTTTGTTGTTAATCTTACTATCCACATACTAGCCTTCTAATTGCCGCTGCTACTTTGTCTAGTGGATGCGTGGATTATGGAAGGATTTTTCTCAGTTTTTCCCTACAGGCTCACATTTCAACAAGTCCTTCCTACCTATGCTACAGAAGGAAACTGACCCACGCTTTTTCACCGCGCACCCCCCGCAGGGGGAAACTGCTGTTGCTTGTTACTCGGTGGACTTCAAGGAAGTGGTTCTTGGTTTCTCACTCCAGCCTCACAGTCTTAGGCCTTGTGCTCCTGGACTTCGGGGGTGGAGTTTTTCAGCAGTTCTGCCCCTTCACCAGTGGTAGCAGATCTCTGCTTTGTATTAGTGCAGGATCCTGAGCCAAGTTCATTGTTGACCCTTCCTGTAGAGGCAGGCAGCTTTTACTTCTGCCCTCCCCTCAAACGCAATGGATCTTTGTCTGGGCCTCTTCTCTCCCCCCAGAGTTTATGGCTTTTGCTTCACGTGAGGGAAGGGGTCATGTAGGGGGTGGGTTTCATGCCTTTGTGCCACCCACAGGGTCTCTCTCAGGTCTCTGCCCTGCCCCCAGTCTTGCTTATATATGGAGACGCATGGTAAAGAACTAGGAAGTGACTTCCTTTGTGTCAGGGACTCCCTATATTCCTAAGCTGTCACTCTTGGCCTTCAAGAATTTATTACAATTTCAGTTGTTTTTATCCTAACCTGCTTTTTTGATGACTGCCTCTTCTCTACTATGCCAAGAGTGAAGCAATTCATGTTTCCCATCTCTTGTCAGAGGAGCTTGTCACCCATTTGAATTCATTTTACCTCTCAGATGGGTTCAAAAAGTTATCCAGCTTTTTCTCACTCTTAGGGTGGGATTGACATTCTTTTGAAGTTATCTGTGTCCTAAGTGCAAGCAGAACCTTAAATGATGCTTTTATATTTTTCCCAGCATATGTAGTTGCAAGGGTTTTGAGGCTATTTTGTTCCCTGTTTTTGCTAGAAACAGAACTCCCCATATCTAAAGAATAGTGAGGGAAATGTATCTGAGCTGCAATACTCTAACGTTATAGTTAATCTTATATGCTTAGAAAATATTCTGTCGATCCATTGACTCATGGCAAGGCATTTAATAAATTAGCATTCACGTGTAGAGGGTGCTTTGAAATTATTTGACTTTGGATTCTTCCATTGTAGGTGAGAAAATTAGGGCATAGAAAAGTAACTTTTCCCAACTCCAAATTAATGACTTAGTAAGAACAGAACTTAGAGGCCAGATATCTTAATTCATTAATAATCTTTTGGCTCTTGGAATTGGCCATATGATCTAAAGGTGACGAATAGGTATTTTGCTTTATATAATTTAAATACGTCACTTGTCAAATATGAGTACCTTTACATGGGGAAACAGTGTATAGCATACAGAAGAAGTCTTGAAGACATAATCTAGGCCTTTAAAAAGCTTTCACTTAATTACTCTGCTTACTGACTACATACAAAAAGATAAGTATGGTACAAGACAATACATGAGTATCAGTGAGTGGTATTGCCAAAAAGTGCTAGTGATGTTTAATGGAGCAATAATTAATTCTGCAAACATCTGTTAAGCTCCTAATGAGAACAGAGGAGGGAGAACACAGGATGTCCAGTGATCAGGATAGGTGCATAGAGGATGAGAACCTTAAACAATAGATAATTTTCAAAGAGTTAAGAAAGGTGAGGAATTCGGGGAGGAGAGTAGTTCCAGCAAAGGGGGCAGTGTACAAGGCATATGCAGTGAGCAAAGAGTCTGGTGGAGAGGAGCATTTGCGTGAAGATGTGGTTGGCATTACATCGTTTGGAACCTTGAAAGCCAGAAATGAGTAAAGCTTCAGAGGAGGGACTGGTTTATATGGAAGCTTTATTTTAAGGAGATTAATCTGGCCGTGATGTGTGGCAAGAACTGAAGAGGTTGAAACAGGAGGCAGAGAGCCCGATTAGAACTGAGTCTGGTGCACTGATCCAGGAGTGAGATAATAAAAATCTCCAAACCAGAGTATCATCAGATAATGGATATTTGAGTGAACGGTTTAAAGGAAAATTGACATTATTCAATTTATTTATTAGATACTTGAGGGCCAGGGAATTAGAGGGCAAAATGATTAGCAATAGCCATCAAGTAGTTTATCTAAAGGGAATGAATCTGAATTTTTGTATAAGAGTGGTATTTTCTTGGGAGTTGAGTAATTGGTATAATTGCCTATGCTAACAACAACCGTTGTGCCTTGTTCCTTTTTAATCAGCCATGAGCTCCTCTGTGAGCAAACAGCCTCCTGGAAGGAGCCATGCCTTCTCACTTCTCTCCAGTGTCTGGCACGTAGTAGGTTTGTTGAATTTCATCTATAGTTAAGGATTCGCAATAATTATGTGAAATATTTAATCATGCTCATGGTTGCAGGTTTTTCAAACTCTACTGCTTTTCACCAACTCTTAACTTTAGGCAAGTTAATTAGCTTTTCTGAACCCCAGTTTCCTCATCTGTGAAGTGGGGATGTTAATAGCGTCTACTTCATAGAATTGTGAAGTCTAAATTAGGCCATTCAGGTAAAGTGTTTAGCATGATTTAGAACTTAATAAACAGAAACAAATGCCATATACCTGATTTCTATGTAAGAGAAGGATAAACCTGAAATTCTCATGGCTTATGAATTCAAAGTATACATTCCAAAAAATGCTTTGTAAGATACTGTTTTGATAGGAAGAATTGAGCTGAAACAAAGAACTTCCAACAGTACAGATGATTAAATGGTGCAATAGGCTATTGATGCAAGTAGAAAAAGTCTTTGGAGAATGTAGATGTTTACCTTTTGTATATTAAGTGTATATCAAATCTATATATTTACACATACACACACAAACACACGTGCCATTCAAGTTAGTAAACCTTTTGCATTTGTATCATCTTATTGGACCCTCCAGCAATCCTGGGAAGTAGGAAGGATCAGTTTTTACTTGTCATTTAGGTGAAGAACTTGAAGTGGCGCTGAGGGTGAAGTGACTTGCCAAGAGTTGCATACCCAGCGTGGCAGAGCTGGGTCTCTGTACTCTTCTGGTTCCAAAATACTGTTTATATTACATCTGGAGAAAAGTGATCTGAAGCACAGATGTTTAGTGGGAGGAATGAAACACATGCTGTAATGCCAAAAAATAACTGGGCATGAAAGCAGAAAACAAGACATTTGTTTCCGTTATAATGTGACAGAAAATAAGGCTCTTGTGGTTTGGGATTGAGCATTCAGAGAAGAAATGGGGAGCAGTTTGATTTGGGTGACACTGCTCTTGGAGTGCTGCATCTGGTTCTGGGCTACTCATTACCAGGCTTATGGAAACCAGCTGGATGAGGTTCAAAGCAAAGCTCCAAAATGATTAAGAGGTTGATGGCATTGATTAATAAGGAAAGATTAAAAGAATTAAATATGTATAGCTCAGCTAAGTAAAGACTAAGGAAAAACAAGCTAAATGTATACAAATATCTGAAATGTGTAAACATTAAAAAGGAAGATTAATTACTTAGCGTGATACAGGAGTATAATATGCAGTAATAGGATGAAAATTTAAGCTGAGTATAAAGAAAAATTGCTTGATAGTCGATTAAGGCAATCTGTGGCACAGCCTTTCTCTAGAGAAGCAATAGAAATCTCAAGCCTTATGACTTCTGAAACTTTCCTGGAAACTGGGAATTAGATGATGTGAGAATATTATTATTCATTTGGTCAGGTGTAATAATAGTGTTGTGGTTATACAAGAACATGTCGCTTTGTAGAATTATTCTGAAATATAAAGGTAGAATCACATGATGTAAGAGATATGCTTAAAAATACTACAGCAAAGAAAAGAGGAGGGAAGAAAGAACATGAAGGAAGGAAGAGAGGGAGGGGAAAAAAAAGATTAAAGGAAAAGAGTTGAAGCAAGCGTGTCAAAGTGCTGATAGTGTTGAATCTAAAGGAAGGCAACGTGTGAGCTCATTTTACTTTTTTTCTTTGCTTTTATGTATGTTTGAAAACTTTCATAATAAAAAAAAAATTATATTTTCCTGAACAAAACTCAGTAGCATATTAATCCCTGGCCTCCCTGAATAGAAAAGCCTTCCTGCCACACAGGCAGACTTCTGGTTTACCAGGACCTGCAATGTAGGGATAAATGCCTCTATTCACCATCTTGCTCTGGCATTGGAGATTGAGCTGCGCTGAAGGACTCTGCAACTGTAAATAGAAATCCAAGAAAATTATTCTACTTGTAGGTCTCTAGTGGTAACTTCAGGAGGTAGAATTTCTAAGGCACAAGAACAGAGAGTAGGATTGTTGAACCATTAACAACTGACCTCTCTGGTCCCTTGTTCATGGAAAATACTGGCCATTGAGCAGAGGTCTAGGTGCCTTGGAATGGACAAATCTTGTTCTCTTCAGTGAAGAAACCCTTTTCCCTTTTGTTGGTTGAGTTTGAAAAATAAGAAGAGGGGTAATTCAAAAAATGAAAGATTTCAAAACCTAGCAATCATCTATGAAGCTGAAGCATAAAAAAAAAAAAAAATTTTTTTTTAAACCATCTTCTCTCCCGTAGCTTCTCCAGGCAGATCTGAATGTTTAGGGCAGGGAATTTAGGAAGCTCTTGGAATGTATGCCCTCACTCTGCTCTTTTGTTTATAGAGGAATATAAATATTTTATCTGAATTTCACTAGTAGCAATCAAGCATGAACATAGACCTGGCATTTGAGGACCTGTCATGTCTGAATTTTTCCAGAGTGCACAACTAGGCCAGCCCATGGCAGTTGGAATGAGGCTGATCCCAGCTCAGCCTAAAGATGGACTCTGTAACCACTGGGGCTGTCTGAAAATGGTGGACATGTTTGGTTGAGTCCATCCCATGACCAGACATCCTTTCTCTATCCCAGGGTCACTGTCTGGCCCTTATCATGTCTTAACGGGGCCATTGCAGTTGCCATAATTGGACTTCCTTACCTCCAGTCTCTTCCTTACACTTTTATCCTCCACCTTCCTATCCAGAGTGGCTGTTCTGAAACACAGCTGATTGTGTCGCTGCTCTGTTTAAACTCTTAGCACTTATAGGATAAAGTATGACAAGGACCATATTTTAGTTTTTACTATTTGCCTGGTGCTTCACACCTTGCCTGGCATGTAGACATTCTTTAATGAAGATCTGATCCAATGCACGCAACCTCAATGCCTCTCCTCTCCCAGTTGCTTCTCTGTGCCTTTGTACTTAATCTCTGCCCAGAAGGTGGCTATTTCCCTTGTCCACCCAGCAATTTTAAGACTCAACCTAAAGTTTATAATAATGAAGTCTTTTGATGGCCCGGTCAGAATGAATCCATCCTCATCTTGGTTGTCATAGCACCTCATACATACGTTCATTACCATACTTAGCACCCCATTTAATCATACCCACTTTCCCCACCAGAACTGTGGGCCCTTTGAGGGCAAATACTATGTTTTCGTCTCTATTTCCCCACTGCCTGGTACATTCTAGGCTCTCATTATCATCAGATAAACCTTGGGAGCTGTGGTGTTCCAAGGATGGGAAGATGATGGGCACTCAACCAATTTGAGGGACTAAAGTAAGGGGCATTTATTCAGCACATATTTACTGACTGTTTACTTTTTATCCAGGCTGCTTTCCTGTCTGTAGTTCAAGGAGAGCATGATACACAGAACCAGAGATCTAGCTGACCTCTAAGTTAACCTTGAGCCTATTGCTGGTCCTTGAATGAAGAAATATTTCCCCCTCCTCCCCATTTCTGTGTCTTAGGGACAGAAGGATGATTAACGATGAGCAGTGATACATGCTCGAGATATTTATTCCACTACCCTAAGCTGCCTCTCCTCTCAACTTTATGAATTTATGAAAGAAACAAGATGATATGTAAAAGTCCTTATCCTAATTGGTGGTAGCATTGTTTATTTGTTTCCTTTTTAAGGAGGAGGTGGAATTGGATTGTTTGTTTGGTTTATTCCTCAATAAGAGGCATCTTAATAAAACTAGTCTGGACATCTGTCCCATTTTCAAAAATTACAAGTTTTGATCATTGCTAAATTGTACAGATCCCAATCTGTCTGCTCTGCATACATTTGCATTTATAAAAGCAGAAACAGACTAAAAGTCCTTCTAATGCAGTTCCCTAAATGCATGAAGTATTAGATTGTTTGCCCCCATTGGTTCATGCATTGCTAAGGGCTTAAAAGGATCATTGATTTGAATTATTTAATGTGTACAGCAAGTTGAGTTTTTTTTTTTTTTTAAAGAAGCGTTAGGGACATTGCTTTAGTTTTTTAATGTTAAATCTCATTTTTCTTCGAAAATAAGAAGTTAAAGCTGTATTCACATAAGCTCCCAAAGTGCCAGCTTTTCATTGTGTTTTTAAACCATCTAGGAAATGTTTGATTCTAATGAACATTTCTGCTGGAAATTGGACTGAAACTGCTGGGCTGAAAATATAGTTCTAACTCCATGTTATTTTAATGTTGTATTATTTTTCCTTTTCTGGAGCTGATGCAGATGAAATAAAAGAGGGAGAGATCCTGTGTCTAATAAAAAGCTCCCCCTGGATTTTGTTGTTTTAAAATTCTAAGCTGGTTTTGACTTAAATTCAGCCAGCAGAGACCTGCACTTTCAATGCTGAACATTTTTACTGTGTAATTGAAGTTTTAGTTCCTACTGTTTGGGGTGGTTTACTCTTTCCCTGTGGGAAGGCAGTGGTGGTGTCGGCACAACTCGGGATGGTTACATCTGGGGGAAGGGATTTATTTTAGTTTGTGTTACGTTGGGAAAGCTTGCCAGAAATGGAGCCTTGTTTGTGATGTCTAGTGCGGCTCCCTCACAACCAGAGGGTGTTATTTCACCCATCTGTCAGGACATCACACAGATAAGAAAAATGGAAGTCCATCCACGTAAGGCAGTCCGGTGATGTGAAACGTTGAGGTGGAGAGATCAATAGGGTGACCATATAACTTACCATCTAAACCCAGGGAGTGAGAGGGGACCGCTAAATAATTAAGAGACATCACTTGATCTACAGTAGTTTGGAAACTGGGACCATCCAGGGCAAACCCGATGCCACTGTCGCCCGAACTGGGAAGCTTGCCACTCCCATTAAATTAAGGTCTCGTTTACCGTGATATACAGCACATTCTTCTGGGATTTCTGGGGGTTTGGGTAAGTCATTGATGCAGCTCTGCATCAGGGAGTGATTCGGTAGGAATTCTAACACATCAGGCAATACAATACTTCCTGGATTTGTAGCAGGTGAGAGACATGTTAGGGCAGAAGACAAAGCATCTGGGACTTAACAATAGGTGTAAACATAGTCTAATAAACCCGCTACAGCTGATGGTAAATTATTATTGGGTAACCATCTTTCTTAATAAATCAGATGCACTTAGTATGGAGGAGGGCACAGAAATTGACTGCCTCCTGGGAGAGCTGGGATTTGGGTTGCCTATGGCTTTGATTCCAGAATCAGAAACATTAGCCAAGGATGTCAGCAAATGAAATATATTTTCACTGTTATATGCCACGAGATGCAGCCACTGTCCTATTTTCACTTACAGTAATTCCTTCTGAATTCATATACCTTAAAATAGCTGCAGCTCCTCAAATCTGTAAGAATGGTATGTGCTGCTTGCCACAAGTTCCTTTTTCCTGAAGGTTTCTAAGGTCTTTCAAGAACACAATTCAACTCAGCAAATATTCGGGGGACCTAATGTGTGTAAGTCACTGCATAAGGTGCTTCTCAAATGCAAAGGGGAGAATGACCCCTGCCCTCAAGGTACTTTTCTATAATACAAGGAAATAAAGTGAATAAATAAAAGCATG
The DNA here is from genome assembly GCF_029215605.1 of Mirounga angustirostris. NCBI lineage: Eukaryota > Metazoa > Chordata > Mammalia > Carnivora > Phocidae > Mirounga > Mirounga angustirostris. Next base: position 139,274,066 of record NW_026991714.1, read on the forward strand.
GTACTACATAGCAGGTACCATTAAAAATGAACATACATTAAAGCCAGGTGTAGGAATAAAGATACCTATAACATTAGTCTATAATAATTAACTGCATGTTTGAAATACCTTATAATTTAAAAACATCTTGGGGGTGCCTGGCTGGCTCATTTGGAAGAGCACAGGACTCTTGATCTGGGGCTCATGAGTTTGAGCCCCATGTTGGGTATAGAGACTACTCAAAAAAAAAAAAAAATCTCAAAAGGGATCTATGTCTATATAGTACCATGAAGATTTAGAGAACTGGGAGATCACATCTGGTTACAAGGATCTGTGATGACTTTCCCCTTTCTGCCACTTTCCCTGTAACTTGGCTTTCTTAAAACCTGTCTTACGAAAAGAGACTTCTTTCTCACACACCTATTCAATCATAGGCAGCCAAACACACATTCTTTGGGGCCCCCAGGACATTCCCTGTTGTTTTGTCCTTAACAGCCTTTGATGTCCTCTGCCTTTCTCTCTTAACCTTGCCTGTGTCACGTGCATTGTGTTTTGGCGCTTGGCTCCGGGAGACCTTCCTCCTCACTCCATCACTTGCCAGGAGGATATGGGGATATGCCCACTGCTCATCTTTCCTTTGCACAACTCAGTCCAAGCCACACACGCCTCTTGACTCCTGCAATGGGTTCCTTTCTCTCTCTTGTGCAAATCTGCTCTCCGCACAACTGGCAGAGAGGAGACTGGAGGAGAAACAGGTGTGAAAATGTAGAGGAGCGCAAGACTGTTGTGCATAAGCTGGTTTGAGAAGTGTTAGAAGTGTTAGATATCCATGAGTTGGCAGTCAGATGAGTCTCAAGGGAGTGATGGGGGCTGAAGAGCTGAGATTCTGGTGTATGACAGGTGTTTAAAACCATGGGGTAGGATCAGGTTGTCAGTCTTGGGAGCGCATAGATGGAGAGGCTCAACCGCTTCTGAGTCCTTAGTCATTCCAAGTCAGTCCGATGCAGTAGGAGGAAAGCCCATGGACAATGGAATCCTGAGACTGGAGGGTAAAGTTCTTCAAGGGGGGACTGGTCACCACTGCTGTGGGAACTAGTAAGACCAGACAGAGAGGTGGTTGTTGGACCTGGAGAACTTGAGTTTGTTAGCAATCTTGAAAACCCCTTAAAATTATATGCAAGATTTGTTGGGTGTGTGCAAGAGAGACCAGAAAACCAACAAGTCCTTACTGAGCAGTTCCTACTTGCCTGGCACTGTATTACTCCCATTGAAGTTTCACAGAAACCCTCTGAGTTCAGTACCATCGTCCCCAGCTTACAGATGACGACACTGAGGCCCAGAAATTAAGTAGTTGGCCTAAGGTTACACCAGCTGATTAGTGCAGAGCTGGGATTTGTACCCAGGGAGCCTGACTCCAGAGCCCACGCTCTTAATTACTAGACCGACACAGAAGACAATGGCAGAGTGTACGCATGCCTCTGGACTGGAGAATTAGGATTTGTTCACATGGGAGTAAAAGTGAAAGCTGTCAGAGCAGGTGAAATCAGAAAGTAAGAGTGAGGAAAACACCCCCCCCACCCCAGCAGAAGTAGTGAACTTTTCACTGGCTGGGGGTTAAACCTTAAAATTATATACAAACAGAGACAGGTTTCTTAGACTCTTAAAAACTCACCTCCCCTTTGATGAGCACAAGACTTAATATCCTCCCTTGAATATTATTTATAATCCAAGTCATATTAAAGATTGTGACTGAAATCAAGGAAAGGGGACAAAGTCCTGCTTTGGTTTCAAATTCTATGTCCATTCCCAGATTCTGACATGTATCTATACACAGACTGAAAACACACACACACGAGTGTCTCTGATGTGACCGGTGGGAGGAGAAAGTCAAACAGAATGAGCCATTAAAGAGAGAGGCAATCAGAGATGGAGAGAGACGAATGGGGAACAGGGATAGGACTTTGTCAGCAAAGCACCAGAGGTGAGATGTCTTATCCGAGGAGAGAGTGGCCACACTGTTGGAGGCGGCAGGAGCGATTCCTTTGGGGGCTGCTAAGCCCATGCTCCCCTTACTACCACCACCAGGGCATATGCAGCACTGTCAGGAAAAGAGTATTGTGACAAGCAGAAAACTTGGTGGGGGAAGCACATTTTCCATCCTCTAACGGATGATAGAACAACAACAAACCTCAACCCCCAAATCCATTTTCTTGCTTTCCCGAGAGAACTGATCATTAGAATTGCAGGTAACCTTGAGGAAGGAAGGGAAAAAGCTCCCCTGAAGCCAGGCTCATTTTCAGCTGTCAGCGGAAAGATACAGTTCTGCACTAGGCTCCGCCAAACCTCTCAGGCTTGGCCCGTAGTTGTTTTCCAACTCCTTTCTGTTACCTTTGTAATCCAAACATTTTTCGATCCATGGTTTTCTGCTGTGTCAGCACTGATCAAGCTAAGTGCAAGAGTTTGCACCATCAGGATGCCACAATTACTCACTGTGCCCCTGTCTGTGCAGGTGGGGAATGTGCACGGCTACTGTAGACATTGGACCAGTGGGGGGCTTTTGGAGGGATGTGATAATAGCCGCATTAAGTTGATCTGGCCTTAAACTAATGGGCAAAAAGAGGCATCTGACCCTCTACTTGTAAGGGATAGTAACAATATAATAAATCACCTTTTTTCTGTGTCAGTTTCCCACCTTGCCCTAATTTCATAGATGAAATCACATGTGTAGAGCCGACTTTGCAATTTAGCTCTGAAGTCCAGAGTGGCTACACGGGAGAGCACCATGCCTTTTTATATACTCGTTTCCCTGATGTGTTAAATCACCCAGAAAGCTGGAGGGAAATGCTCCCCTGCCTGAGCAAGTTCAAGAAGGGTGCCATCTGAAGGATATTCCAACATTTTACAGTTGAAAGGATGTGGAAGATCTAGGGGTATTATTAATAATAACTATTACCATCTTTTATTTTTAAGCTCAGATACAGGAAGTTGCATTAATTACACTCCTCAGTTCGTGGCACATTTGTACTGTTATGTTTTCCAGTCCCTGCTCTGCTTTCATATATTTACTCCTCATGCCTGCTCTCTCACTGACTGTTCCCCTTGCTACCCTGTCTCCCCACAGGTAATTGTTCTAATGCACACGTATTTAGTTATTTGCATGCATTCTTACAAACTGTGCCAACCTGTATGATCAATCTATATAATAGCATTGCACTATAGATCTTTCTCTTTCTTTCTTCACTCAGCTAGGTTTTTGAGATTTATCCTTGTTGCTCTGTGTATTTCTAATCTGTTGTTTCTACTTGCTGCAGAATGTTCCATGATTTTTCTTTCTTCACTGGGTGCTTATGACATGCCGGGTTTAGTATGCAGCGCTTTAGGTGCATTATCTCATTTGATCTTACCAACAACCCAGGAGCAGGGGAGCAGGGTACTATAGTTTTGGCAGTAATCCCAAACTGAGTGAAACGAGTCAGAATGACAACAGGGGATTCAACAGAGTGATATACGGATGTGCCAGTAGCCAGGCAGTCTTCGCTCAGCATACTCAGGCTGTGCTGGTGGCTTCTTGCAGGTCTTTAAACACTGCTGATCTCAGCTCAATGGTAGTTCTTTTCTTCCCTCAGGCAGTCATGTTGCTTTGAGTCAAACAGCAAATGATTCTTTGGAATCACCTAGTACCCAAAGACAAAGGAGCTACAAGGCGCTGGGCATCTATGTCCATTCTCTCTGAAGAGACATTTTATGGAAGGCTTCAGTGCCTCTTGAACATTGTATGCTCAGCCCAGGCCCAAGCTTCGTGGTTCCAACAGGACATCAGAGGAACTCTGAGCTTCAGAGCAGGATCCACGTCTTCAGTGGCCTAGGTGGGATGGAGAGACGCTGGGATTGTCAGTGAGCGCTGCCCACCCAAGTCTGCACCAGAGGCTGGAAGCTCTGACTGTGGATCACGACTGTGCAAAACTTGATTCCTCTTCGTGCAGAATATAAACCCCTGTGTGGATATAGCTCAAGCGCTGGACTTTGTGTCTCTATTCCTGCATGAATCTGGTAGAATAAATGTGCTCTTGTTCTTAAAACTTTCTGTCAACAATTGCACTCATAGCACTATATCCGGGGAAACTTCCAAATCATACTGCATGAAAATGCTCCAAAACCCAACATAGGGAGATTTTTTTTTTTCCATGTGTGACAAGAGAGCTTGCTTCAGTGTTGATATTCTTCAGAGAATTATTTGATTATGTTTTCTCAGATCTTATATTTTGTTTCTCAAGCCTTCATTTCTATCTATTCATTTTGGAAGTAGTACATTTAAGTAAGATTTTCAGCAATTGAGTATCTTCAAAATATTCTCTGGTTCCTTTCTTATTCTTGCAAAAATATATTCAGTACAGCTGATACTGTGTTTTTTCAAGTTACTCATTTTTCTAACTTGGAATTTAGAGCCACAGATCTAATTTTTATTGACCAGTCTTCACTTCTTGTCATCAAGCTTCTGGTCTCCTATTACCTTGTAGGTCTATTGGCTATTCTAATAAAGCGCTTCTAACAGTTTCTTTTTCTAATATGTCTTATCTTTTGATGACTTGCCAATTACAACAGACTGTTAACTGTTTTGATCTTCTATAATATTCCACACTGCATGCTGACTACTCCTCTCTTCCTGAAAGTAGTAAAATCATGTAGTACCCAACCAACATGGACATAGCAAAAATTAGGAGGAAAGAGGCCCCACTGGACCTGAGCAATGGATGGAGACTGGACCTAGTCTCCAAAAGGTCCTGAGGTGAAATAGACCGAGTTGTGAGTGTGAAGCATAGAGGAGCAATGGGAAAGACATGGCCTGCTGAAGCTTGAGCCACACTGGGGTGGAGAAGGCTTCCTGTAGGAAGCAGCCTCTGAACTGCTAGCTGATGGAGAAACTCTAGGTCTGCTCTTCTGGCTCTCTGGGGCAGCTTTCCCACATCCATTCATTGACATTGCAGTTTGACCCCCTTCAGGGACCCACAGATGTCAGATCCTCTTTGCAGAGCAGTTATACCAACATGGAAACAGGATCCTAGGAAAGGGCTGTCACCATCACCTACTCAGAGACTGGTTCACTGGAAGGACCCATGGGCCACTCAGTCCATCCTGACCATTTTTATGAGAAGGCCTTCTGACTCCAGGGGCCCATGGATGTTTCCATCTTTGCCAGGTCTACTTTTCTCTTTCCCTTTCTTAGAATCAGAGTTTGGACCACACAGTGTACTAGAAAGTCATCCTATCCTTACAAGGCAAGACACAGGGGCCTTTCCTAGCAGGAGGGAGAGGGAGAGGGCAGATGAAAGTTCATCTTCTTCCTGCAGCAGATAGACTCTCTGACACCTGGAAGGATTTGACACCCCTTCTGGCAACCAGCTTAACAGGAAAGGCATAAATACCTTCCTCATTGCCTCCTCCTGTCCATCTGTCCGTCCGTCCGTCCATCCCTCCCTTCCTTCTCTCCCTTTTTCTGGGCTCTGTACCTTCAGGACCTATTTTAATTATGCTATGATTTCTGTCTCTCCCTCTTCTCTGTTGGAAATGGAAAGACATGGAAATCACTTACCTTTTACTGAGTGAAGTAAAAGCTAAATATTGATCATAAAAATGAAAGCATAAGTTAGGTAGGATACTAGCAGCAATGAAAAGATACTTAAAAACTGACAGGGGGAAAAAGGGAAAAAGAAAAAAGAACAAAACAACCTAGACAACCTATTTTTAGAAAAGCAACATCAGAGAAAATAGATATTGTTTCTACTCATGTATATTTCTATGGAATAAAATTTATAGAGAGATGTTTTATGATCATTTCTGAGTAATCAGAGCTGTGAGTACAATTAAGAGGAGATTCAAAGAAGTGTAAAACCATGGCAGATGCTGAGCCCCCCTGGAGTGGTTGCCCAGCTCCTCCAAACTATGAAGAGTTTTTGGTTCAACTTTAATATAATGAAGATATTATGAAGACAGAATGGGGGGAAGAGCAGGCAAGCAGTTCACTGGCAGAACACTCGTGATTTCTTCCCATTCACTCCCCCAAATCACAACTGTCTTAGATAAAAAAGAACAAAACCACTCTGTTAAAGAGAAGCTTGGTGCTATAAAAAGTTTAAAATGTGCTCCTGAACCATCTCCACCATTCTAAATCCTTCCCAGTGTTGTATAGCAAAAGATCCCAATCCTAAGAAACATTAAATCAAATTTCTGTAATGGAAAATATAAAATATTAAAGTGCATTATGAAGTGACTGACAGTAATTAAATCAAAACTGCTGCAGGAATATGCCAACAGACCAGTGAGGCAGACATCAAGTCCAGGAATAGACTCAAATGCATAAGGTAATTTAATGTAAAATAAAGGTAACATGGCGAACCAGTGGGGGAAAATTGTTCATGCCATAATTGGTATTGAGATAACTGGTTGGTCACTGGGAAAGAAATAAGCTTATGCCCTACCTAAGTGCTTATACTAAATAGAGACGGATATAAGATTTCTATGTATGCTAAATATACTGAAAAATTTTTTTTAGAATATCTGCTGGACCCAACCATGCCACTAATCAAATAAAGATGCAGAACTGTAAAACAGACCCACTTTTCCAAAGCATATTTATTTTTTAAATAATTTTATTTTTAATAAATTCTGCATTGACTCTCTGAAGGAGCATTACCATGGGACTTGGCTTATCAAATGATGAACTCAACCTTCCCACTCAGTGTAGAAGCCTTTTATATTTAAAAAATAAGTGGACTAGTCCTTTTGGCTCCATGAAAACTAAGCCTTACGTAAAGCATCAGGTGGAGGTAGTACTTTGCATAGGGGAACACAGTTAAGGTTGAACGAATTCTGACATCCATTAACACAAAGTAAAATTAGTAGAGTACACCTGTTTAGAGACTTTTATGATTAAACTGTTTACTGAACCAACAAATGTGGTTTATATTGGGAATTTTGATTTTGATAAAGATGAACTATTTTATTCAACAGGCTGGTTTTAGTTTTTTAAAAAAATACGTACACAAACACATTTTCAAATTATATTAAAATTCAGTCCCAAATGTCAGGACACAAAACTATATCCTAACACCAGCCATATGTGTAACATTTGTACTTTCGTGTTTCAAAAATTACTAGTTAGGGGGCACCTGGCTGGCTCAGTTGGTAGAGCATGTGACACCTGATCTCAGGGTTGTGACTTCAAGCCCCATGTTGGGTGTAGAGATTACTTAAAAATAAAATCTTTTAAAAAATTACTAATAATAGTTTGATAATGATTTCTTGGATATGAGACCAAAAGCCCAGGTGACAAAAGAAAAAAGAAGACAGATTGGACTTCGTGAGAATTTAAAAGTTTTGTGCATCAAAGAGACTATCAACAAGTGAAAAAGTCGACTCACAGAGTGAGAGAAGATGTTTGCAAGTCATGTATCCAATAAGGGATTAACAACCAGAATATATAGAGAATTCCTAAAAGTCAACAACAAAAAAACAACCCAATTCAAAGATGAGTAAAGGAGTGAATAGACATTTCTCCAAAGAAGACACACACATGGCCAGTAAGCACAGGAAAAGGGAAAAGCAGATCAAAACTACAATGAGGTACCATCTCATACCCAGTAGGATGGATACTATAAGAAAAAGAAAAAACAGGAAATAACAAGTGTTGGTGAGGATGTGGAGCAATTGGATCTCTTGTTCACTATTGGTGGGAATGTAAAACAGTAGAGCTGCTGTGGAAAAGAATATGGTAGTTTCCAGCAAAATTGAGAATAGAATTACCATATGCATCTGCACACCCACATTCACAGCAGCATTATTCACAATAGCTGAAACGTGGAAGCCATCCAGGGGTCCATCGGCAGATAAGTAGATGAACGAAATGTTGTACATATAACAGAATACTATTTAACCTTAGAAAGTAAGAAAACGCTGACATTTACTACCACATGACTGAAGCTTGAGGACATAAGCCAGTGAAATAAGCCAGTCACAAAAGACAAATACTGTATGATTCTACTTACTTGAGGAACTTAGCATAGTCAAAATCAGAGACAGAAAGTAGAACCGTGGTTGCCAGGGACGGGGAGCAGGAGGGGAGAATGGGGAGTTATTATTTATCAGGTACAGAGTTTCAGTTTTACAGATGAGAGCCTTCTAGAGATGGGTGGTGGTGATGATTGCACAAGATGAATGTACTCATGGCCACTGGAAAGTGGTTAAGTACATTTTATGCAATGTGTATCTTACTACAGTAAAAATAATGGAGAAAATTACTAATAAGAAAAATATCAACAGTTCCACAATCAGTCATCCCAATTACCTGAGGGAAGAATAACATGGTTAAAGACTCAAAGTGGCCTACTGAAATATATACAAAAGGACAGAATAAAGGGAATAGTCAATAAATAAGGACTTTGGGGTACAGGCAAGATGAAGGCTAGGAAATGAATAAAGCAAAGGATAAGACTAACACACAAAAACCCCATAAATTAATAGTTGACATTCACTGAGCTCTTATGAAGCACCTGGCCTAAGCACTTTACATATATTCACTCATTTAATCCTCCCAGCAACCTCTGAGGTAAGCACTATTTTTTTTTTTTTTTTGAGGAGTACAAATTAATTCAGTAGATTAAGCAGAAAAGACTATGCAGAGTGGGAAGAACAAGTATGAAAGCAAAAAAATATATAGCGGAATGTGACCATATAGGAAAAGCTGAATCTTGTTTCCTCTTCTGTTTTTGGCACAGGATGAAGGAAGGGTTCAAGTTGTACTTATTTCTATTCTGTTTTAATTTTCTCTCTTCTTTTTTACCACTGTCCATTCTCTGTTTGCTTATTTGCTCAATCCCAGAATACATGTATAGTGGTATCAGAATGTTAACCTGTATTCTCATGGGAAACAACTTTATTAACTACCGTCCAGTGCTTCTATATAGTTCTTGTAGTCCTTAGTCTTATAGTCTCTACTCATTATCTAAGTTTTGTAGGCGAATTTTCCCCCATTCCCTTTAATGAAATTGTGTCATATATCTGTAACACAGTTTTTTTTTTTTATTTTTAAAAATAACTTTGTACCCCTCTCCCCATTTCTCCTCCTCCCACCCCCAGACCCTATGGTCATCCCATTTTACAGATGAGGAACAGACCCAGAGAGGCTGAGAAACTGGCCCAATTTCATCGCTAACATGTGGTGGAGGTGGGATCTGAACCTAAGCATTGATCTGGAGTCCACGTTCTCCGTCGCTGCCCTAAGTGAATACAGGTGCTGTCAATATTGACAGGTGGGCCACAAATCTGACTCTGTTTTCCAATAGCGAAAGAGAAAGTGTGATCAGACCTTACTTTAAAAAGAAAATCCCAAGGCAGAGAAATAGAGCGTCAGGATGAACATCTCTGCTCGTGTGTATTCATGTATAATAAAACTGGACTCGTTTTCCAGGTGGCCCATGCATTTATGCTCTAATGTCTTACCGAACAAAAATAGCTAGAGTTAAGGTGTGGTTTCTAGGCCCTCCAGTTAGGACAGAGTTTCTTTGCTTTTTTACAGTAAGTTTTCTTTTTTAGAACAGTTTTAGAGCTACAGAAAAATTGAGTAAACAGTACAGAGAGTTCCCATATACCCCACACCAATGTCCGCCATTATTAGCTTCTTACACGAGTGTGGTACGTTTGTTATAATTAATGAACCAATACTGATACATTATTATTAACTAAAGCGCATCCCTTACTCAGGTTTCCTTAGTTTTTACCAACGTCATTTTCTGCTCCAGGAAGCCACAGGACACCACGTTACTTTTGGTTTTCATGTCCCTTCGGCTCCTCTTGGCTAGGACTGGGTTTTAATCTGCTCTCTGCAGAGTCTGAGGACGTTAGCACTTTCCTTGAGGCATTACAGCTCAATATTTTCAAGCGCTTGTACAAACAGCCTAATGTGATGATGGCTCATAACAGTGTTTCAAGGTAGTAAACAGCTCTGTTTTCTGTGCCAACCCAAAGAACTGCTGCTTGCTCTCCTACCAGATGACTAATTGGGTGCACGGGAGCAGTCTTCCAGGTAAAGCATATATCATGGGATTTCTTAAGCTGCAGCCTCATATGCAATAATTGTCCAATTACGAGACTTATGTTCACAGTTCAGCCACTCTGTGTTCACTAACTGTATCTCCAACTTTGAAAAGTAGGGCTTCAATCACTCAGAAAATTTAACATGACTATAATATTTTTCACCATCAATTTCGCCTCCATCAACTCTTTCCTCTTTGCCTATTTGCCTATAAACGTGCTCAGGATTCTCCCAGGCTTTAAAAAGTGAAGAAAACAGTTTCTTACAGTCTAGTTACTGTCTGATTCCCTGATTCCGTTCGCTGCTGGAATTCTCGAAGGTTTGGACTCTGTCATTATTTCTACTTCTTCCTCATCCTTTTATTCCTTAATCCAGGATAATCAGGGCCCGTTCATTGCTATTTAAAACATCTCTCTGAGGGTGGCCAAGTACAGTGACCTTTTCTCAGTTCTTAGGCTTTTGGGGTGTTTGACTGTGTTGGTGATTCCCTCCTTTAAAGTGTCTCTCGGAGCACCTGGGTGGCTCAGTTGGTTAAACGTCTGACTCCTGGTTTCGGCTCAGGTCATGATCTGAGGGTCGTGAGATGGAGCCCTGCATCAGGCTCTGCGCTTAGCGCATGGTGGGGAGGGGAGTCCACTTGAGATTCTCTCTCTTTCTCCCTCAGCCCCTCCCACCACTTGCACGTGCATTCTCTCTCAGGTAAATAAATAAATAAATGAAATCTTAAAAAAAAAAATAAAGTGCTTCTCACTTGGCTTTTATGATATAAAATAATGCTTTCCCTCTCCAACCATTTCATTATCTTTTTAGCTTTCCTCCTTCCTCCCCTCCCCTTAAATGTCATTGTTTCCCAGAATCTGCTTCACCTCTGACTTCTCGAAGCTATCTTGTCTACACTGGTCTCTATTACATTATTATATCTGTGTCAGTCCCTCTGGTCCTTCTCTTAAGCCCCACCCTCCTATTTCCAAATGTCCCTAGACATTTCCCCTTGAATATCTCTCCAATGTGTTTAACCTGCTAAAATCTAATATATAATGTCTCCCATCAAATCGGTTCTTCTTAAGCTCTTCCTGTTTCCTGTTTGTACTACCACACTTCTTCCAGGAGCTCAGACTTGAAACCTTGACGTTTTTCACCACAACTTCTCTCTGGTCCCCCTAATCAATCAGCACATGCTATCAATCATTCCTTCACAATATCATTCTATAGGTCCTTCCTATTATCATTTTATCATTCATTCATTATCATTCATTCATTCATTCAGCAAATGTTTGTCCAATGCTTACTGCATATGCCATTCTACCAGCACAGTTTTGTTTTGTTTTGTTTTCCTGTCTGATCCCTGCCGATTAATTTAAAGGTGAGCCAGGTATATATTCAGAATATTCTATTCCGATTTTGTCATCTCCATGCTTGCAAACATTTATGGCTGCCCTTTGCCTACTGCAAAATACAGGGTACTCTGTAGGGCCCTAAGGGTTCCATGGCGTTCCTTAAAGACACCAAAGTATGTGAGCGTAACGGGAGGAAGCCCTACAGCCCAACGAGCTTGGCTACCATTTCATAATAATTTTTTTTTAAACTAAAACAAGTTTTAAATTTTTAAAAAAATTTTAAAAGCTAAAAACAAGTTTTTAAAAGTACTGTTTCAGGCTTAGCCTTACACTTAATGCCCTCTTCAATCAAACCTTAAATGATTCTCCAGCCTAATATGCTACTAGCCAGCTACAGGGAGTCCACTTTTTAACCAGACTGTCAGAAAGTGGAAATCAAGTACACCAGCTCTCCATGTCTCTGCTCACACCATTACCTCTTTCCGCAAAAGGTAGAATTTTCCCATGGACTCATCTTCTTATGTCGATTTCTATAACCAACTTTTAAAAGCTAGTTCATATTCCAAAAAGAGCTTTCCTGGGCGCCTGGGTGGCTCAGTTGGTTAAGCGACTGCCTTTGGCTCAGGTCATGATCCTGGAGTTCTGGGATCGAGTCCCGCATCGGGCTCCTTGCTTAGCAGGGGGTCTGCTTCTCCCTCTGATCCTCCCCCCTCTCATGTGCTCTCTCTCTCTCATTCTCTCTCTCAAATAAATAAATAAATAAAATCTTTAAAAAAAAAAAAGAGCTTTCCTTTTTCCTGAAAGTCTATGAACTTGGTTGCACGAATCTTTCAGGATCTTATTACAATATTTGCTTGATTTTGTTATTTGTATTCATGCCTTATATGCCCTGAAGGAGTTTTAGACTCCTTGAAGGCAATGAGGATGTTCTAAACAACTTTCCATTTGCCACAGTAGCTAACATAGTACCTTATCTATAGAAAGCAATGGATAGGCATGTGTGGAATAGCTGGGCAAATATGTTTTCCTAGGGTCTTGCCCTGAAAGAGTCTGTATGAGTTCCTGTCAAAAAGAGGAAAAAAAATTGCACAGTTTTTTGTAAATATCCATGTAAAAGGATCAAGAGAAAAAAAAAAGGAGGGGGCGCCTCGGTGGCTCAGTCGTTAAGTGTTTGCCTTCGGCTCAGGTCATGATCCCAGGGTCCTGGGATCGAGCCCTGCATCGGGCTCCCTGTTCAGCGGGAAGCCTGCTTCTCCCTCTCCCACTCCCCCTGCTTGTGTTCCCTCTCTCACTGTGTCTCTCTGTCAAATAAATAAAATCTTTAAAAAAAGAGAGAAAAGAAAAGGAGGAACCAGGAAAAGGAAGGGCAAATAAGAATAATACATAGAAGGACGCTTGTGTGGCTCAGTCTGTTAACTGTCTGACACTTGGCTTCAGCTCAGGTCATGATCTCAGGGTCATGAGATTGGGGCTCAACATGGAGTCTGCTTGAAATTCTCTCTCCTTCTACCTCTGCCCCTCCCGCTCATGTTCTCTCTCTCTGAAATAAATAAATCTTAAAAAAGAAAAAGAAAAAAGAATAATACGTAGACAAAGCATACTTTCTTACTTACTCAGTATGACCCAAGAAGGTAAAAAAGGTAAGTGATAATCTTTCTTCACTTGGCATTTAGTTCACTTTCTTTGCACCTTAGTTTTGATGAAGTCACAAAAGAGACGTGAACTTGTTAACGCTTCTAGTAGCCCTGGAGATAGAAGGGCTGCCATATTCATTGTATAAATGGGGAAATTCAGATCATCAATGACTTAAACAGGATACATGACATAGAAATACAGTATAAACTGTGAGGTGCTAGTTACAGGATTCTGATTCCCGGCTTGTGACTCTTCACGTTTTGTCACTCTCCCCAAACTTACGATCTTTTTTTGTGTATAGGAAGGTCATTTTTATTCCCCACCGTCCTTAGTATTATAATAGCTGCTTTAAAGCCCCCTTTATACACTCAGAAACATCAAGTTAGTGTTCTTTGAGCACTTACTGAGTGTGTATCATTATATACACACACAGCTCCCACTTTAATACAGAAAATCCACTGTGCCAATATTCTCAGCAGATGCCACCAAGAACCCAGCTGAAGCAGGTGGCATGAAGAGCTAAGCACTGTCATGCCAATCTTGAGTCCTCGGGGGATGCAAATGATTCTTTTAATCACTCTTTGCTGGCTTGTCTCTTTTGCTAATGGAGGAGTGACTACTGCATCCGTTTTATATCCATGTAGTGTTGTGCTGTTAACATCACTTGGCTTTTTCCAAGCAGAACTTGTAGCTAATGACAAGCTATTGCTGAGAAAATGAATATTTTTCTGAATTCGGTTCTGCATGGGAACAGCTGACCGATTTCCACTGCTGTAATGTGACTCTCTTGCTCTTGGTTGATTTTGAGTAATCGCTTCCCTTCTGTAGAAAAAAGATTCTATTTGAAGTCCATTGAGAGATTTGGTTCAACAAACTGGACTACAGGTCTCAGAAAAAAGTCTCTTTTGAACCTTCCAATAATAGATTTTCTCTTCTGTTATTTCTGGAACACTTTATCCTTCACAGTCAAGCATGTACATAGTTTTGTTGTTCGCTGTGTTCTGTGTTTGCCATTATGACCCACTTTTTCAACGTGAAGAACAGATAGAATAAAATTCCTTTTTTATTTCTAATTAATTGTTTGAGTTCCACTTTCCCTCATCAGTAGGAAGTCCAGTATCTTCTTGAGAACTTCCTTTTCCCAATCTGGGAGACTGAGTACGTGGTCTGTAAGGTGTCAGTCTTATATCTAAATATCAGGGAGAGAAAGATTGGAACCATGGTCATCTGCATAAGATGTCACTTTCAAAAACTGGTCCTGGGTAGATCTGTGGACCTTGTCAAGCCAGCTTCTTGCTCAGGCTGCAATTATGTCCCATTTAACTTACTCCTTACAGGGGAAGAATGAAGGGGGGGGAATCGGAGGGGGAGACGAACCATGACAGACTATGGACTCTGAAAAACAAACTGAGGGTTCTAGAGGGGAGGGCGGTGGGAGGATGGGTTAGCCTGGTGATGGGTATTGAGGAGGGCACGTTCTGCATGGAGCACTGGGTGTTATGCACAAACACTGAATCATGGAACACTACATTTAAACTAATGATGCAATGTATGGTGATTAACATAACAATAAAAATTTTAAAAATAAATAAATAAATAACTTACTCCTTACAGCAAGTGTGATAGTGAAATATTTAAATATTGGTAAAGCATGGACATCAAACAATTAGTACTAATTCTAGCTATAAACATCTGGTAGACATATAGAGCGTCCCAGCTGACTGTTGGTCCTGGGAAACAATCCTTTTGAGTTTCTGTGCCCATGGTCAGCCCTGTTCCCACAAAGTCCCCGCACAGTGTGGAAGTGGCTGTACTAGAGGAGTTTCCAGCCTAGACCACATGCTTCTCCAGAGCTAGCCCCCCTCCGGAGCTGTGGATTATTGGCTTACATTTCTTTTTTTTTTTTTTTTAAAGATTTTATTTATTTATTAGAGAGAGATAGAGAGAGAGAGCACAAGAGGGGGGAGCGGGAGAGGGAGAAGCAGGGAGCCTGATGCGGGACTCGATCCGAGACTCCAGGATCATGACCTGAGCCGAAGGCAGTCGCTTAACCAACTGAGCCACCCAGGCGCCCTATTGGCTTACATTTCTTGACACCTTCTTTCTTCAGTGGATGTTATTTCAGGGATATTTTTACTTTTATTAACTACAGGGATGATTTAGAATCTTGGGGAGCAGAGGTGGAGTTCCTTTCCTTCCAGAAGTCCCCTGTATTCATTTCCTAGGGCTGCTATAACAAAGTACTACAAACTGGGGGGCTTAAAACAATTGACACGTATTCTCTCACAGTTCTGGAAGCTGGAAGTCCAAAATCAATGTGTTGGCAGGGCCACGCTCTCTCTGAAATCAGTAGAGAGGAATCCTTCCCAGCCTCTTCCTAGCTTCTGGTGGTTGTGGCCAAGCTTGGAAGTCATTGGATTGCAACACTTTGGTCTCAGCCTCCACCATCTCCCCTTCTGTGTCCGTGTCTTTGTGTCTTATAAGGACACCAGTTATATTTGATTGAAGGCCCACCCTACTCCACTCTGACCTCATCTTAACTAATTATATCTGCAATGACCCTATTTCCAGATAAAGTCACATTCTGAGGTCCTGGGAGTTAGGACTTCAATGTATCTTTTGGAGGGACACAGTGTACCCCCAAAACAGCTCCTATACTTGCTTACAAATAAGTACACCTCCCCTTCCCAAAGTTCTGCACAGCTGGAGGCAACTCTTTAACAAGAGGCAAAGTACCATGTTACTAATAGGTCCCCACTTGCCTACATTTTTGTAAGCTACAGAACCACCCAGGAAACTCATTAACAAGACAAAAAAAAAAAAAAAAAGTCTTCTCCAAGGAGACTTTGTGTTACTGCCTATACAGGATTTCTCTTGGGAGAAAACAAACTAAAGCCTATCATATTAGATTTGGTTGACCAAAGAAATTAGCTACATGAAGGCAAGAACTTTGTACTCCCATGTCATATGGGAGCTTTTCTGTTCCAAAAGAATCAAGGGAAATTGTCACAACTCTTGTTTTTAATTAAGAAAATTAAGATTTAGAGAAGTGAAGTGGCTGTCCAGTTTACTCAAATGGTAAGTGACAGAACTGTGATTAAGAATCTTAACATCTACATAGCTCTGACTACCAGACCAAGCTGAATTCCATCCATCTTTCAAGACTCAGCTGTAGACCCACAACTTTGAAGACAGTATTTTTTTCCTTCCACTGATGGACCATTAATCTGGGAAAGTGAGATTAGAATGAGATCATACAAGGCTTGAATGAGAGCCAGAGGAGTTTAAATCTTATTTATCAGGCAGCAAAGACTTTTTTAAAAAGAAAAATGGCACAATCAGGATTGAACTTTTGGAAGATTAATCTGTAAGGTATATTCAAGGATGATAGAGGAGAATTGGGGACCCAGCAGGAAACCAGTAGGAAAGTCCAGGAGAGGATACAGCATGAGACAAGAACATTGGCAGAAGGCAAAGATGGTTCCAAGGTTTGAGCCTTTAGAAGATAGCACTTCTTTAAAAATAGGGGACACAAAAGGGGCTCATCTGGGAGGAAGGGTGAATTCAGCACTAGAAATACAGAGCGTGACACCCTGGTTAGGTGTTCTAAAGATGTCCCATTTATGCTATATGCCTTTTAAAATGAGAGGATTGAGTTTCTAAGTTTGGTCATTCTTTAAAATGCAAAGCTGGTAGCATGTGTCCTATGGCGCATATACTCTTGTCAGATCTCTCTTGTGTTGGGATCTCTCCACTCATTGAGTTCACCAATTTTCAGGAGCTGGGGATTCAGAAATGACTGATAGCATCCTGGGTTTCAAAATAATTATAGACCATCTCCTGGCATGAGGGCAATGACAGATAAAACAGGAAGTGATGGAGATGGAGAGAAGGTGGTGGGACAAGGAGATCCAGAAGGCTTTCAGCGAGGCATCTGTGAACTAGATTGTAAAGGAGGACTCAGAGTTGTGTTGGAGGAGAAATGAGTGAGGGTTTTCCCCAGTCAGGTCACAGCAAGAGCAAAAGCAGAGAGGGAAAGGATATGGATGCCTGGGTAATTGTAAGTGGGCCCACAAGTGTTCAGCACAGGGGATAGGGAGGAGGTGGAAAGGCCATTTCACAATGAGAAAAAAACAAAACAAAACTGCTCTAGTCAGAGTGAGGAAGTGGGAGACCAGGAAGGAGGAGCGGGGATCAAAAATAGAATTTCAATCTTAGAGAATATGAAGTTTTCAGGCTTGTAGGAACCATCAGAGACCATTCTGCACCAGCCACCTCAATTTATGGATAAATAAATAAAGCCCAGAAAGCTTCGATGGCTTGCTCAAGGTCACACAGATAAGCTAGGACTTAAGCTCCCAGATCAATGTCCTGGCTCCTGTCTCCTCAGTGAAGACTCAGAAAGGGAAAGTGGCTGCTCAAACCCAGACACAGCAATGCCAAGGCTTTGGATTCTTACGCCAGCACTCCTTCCTCCACCCCAGAGATCACCGCTGTGGACTCTGCCCCTCCAAACTTCATACATTGACACCAAATCCCCAAAGCGATGGTATTTGGAGGTGGGGCACTCAGGAGGTGATTAGGACCTGGGGGAAGGGCCCTCGTGAGTGGATTAGCACCCTTACCGAGCACTCCTCAAACTCCCTTGCCCCTTCCGTCACATAAGGACACAGGGAGAAGACACTCTTCCATGAACCAGGAAGTAGGCTCTCGTCAGGCGCCGAATTTGCAGGTACCTTGATCTTAAGGCTTTTGAGCCTCCAGAACGGCGAGGAATAAATTTCTTTTGTTTATAAGCCATCTAGTCTAGGTATCATTGTAACAGCTGGAACAGACTAACACAATCACAGAGGTGAGGCGGCTGTGAGAAGCCACGAGAGCCATGCTGTCATCATGGCAGTGATGTGACTGACAGGAGGCCAAGATAAAGGTGGTGAAAAGTGAAGAGTTTGACCCACTGTGAGCCAGGGTGTGGGAAACATGATTAGCAGGGATGCTGGAAGACTTCCAAGGCACCAGCAGCGGAAAAGGCCAGGACCCAGGGTCTAGAATCATCCAAGAGGATGAGGTGTTCCAGAGGCAGAAGAGAGTGGGGGCTGGATGGAACACGCTGACGATGAGGACTCACTCTCCAAGAGCAGTTGTTACTGCAAAACAGAGGTGGAAGCAGAGCCTGAGGGGGTGGCGAAAGTGCGTTCCCCTAGGGTCCCCTCTTCCCCTACAGGGGTTTTGACAAAGTGGTCATGGACAGGAATTAGAAATCACAGTGATGGAAAAAGTGAATTCCTCAGGACATAGAGTATGAGATTAGAAGTTCTACCTAGGGTAGTGTGAGGGAAGGTGCTGTTGAGCCAAAAAGGAAGGAGAATGTGGGTGGCAGGGACAGGAGATGGGGGTTTGAGGGCAGGTTGGTGATTTTCTAATGTACAGTTGAGGGAGCAGAATTTGGGGAGCCCCTGGAGGCCTGTGCTTATGGCCAGTGAGACATGATTAAGCACCTATTATAGGCCAGGCACTGGGCTAAGTGCCTGGGATGCCTGTCTGCCAACCCTTACCCGATCCCTCTGAGGTAAGTAGAGTTGTCCTCATTTTATTTTGTTCTTTTATTTATTTTTATTTTTTATTATCTTTTTTTTTTTAGAGAGAGAGGGTGTGTGTGCACACACGTGCAAGCAGGGTAGGGGGCAGATAGATAGGGACAGAGAGAATCTTAAGCAGGCTCCACACCCAGCACAGAGCCCAACTCGGCTCAGTGTCCCGACCCTGAGAGCATGACCTGAGCCAAAATCAAGAGTCAGATGCTCAACTGACTGAGCCAACTAGGTGCCCCTGTCCTCATTTTATTTTATTTTTATTTTTTAAGTTTTTATTCAAATTCCAGTTAGTTAACACCAAGTGAGTTGTCCTCGTTTTATAGATGAGGAAATTGGGGCACAGAAAGTTAAGTGACATACCCAAGGTCATGTAGCTGATGAGTGGTAAAGGCAGAATTTGAAGTCCATCTGGCTCCAGAGTCCAACTATGCCTTACATCCTCCACAAAAGGGGACAGCAGCATAAGAGGAACTGGGGTAAGGGCCCCTTCCAGCCCTGAAGTTATGGTAGGGTGTGGTTTCTGTAAAACTCATTCTCTTAGAAAAAGGTATCTTGAAAAAGATAATGTGGGTTTGCATCCCGTCTCTGCCACTAGGAGCTTAGTGACTTAGGATAAATTACTTAACCTTACTGAGCTGACCTTTGCTTTTTATAGAGATGCTATAATGAAAGTAATAATCAAGGTACCAATTTTAGCAGAGCATCCAGGGTGTTCCTATTAAAACATAAATCATATCCTGTCATCGCTCGGCTCAAACCCATCCAATAGCTTCTGAATTTATGGTAAAAACTGGTCTTTACAGTGGCCTGCAAGACCCTAGACCATCTGGTCTTTGAACTCACCTGCTGTTCCTGGCTCCGTCCCTCCCTAGCTCCAGTGACAATCAGGTCTCCTGCTGTTCCTTGAAGACACCAGGCACACCTGCACCCCAGATATCTTAGTTCACTCCCTCACTCCCCTAATTTGTTAATCAAAACTCTCCGTGAGGGCTTCTTTCTCCCTTACGTAAAATTGTTCTATTCTGCTTCTCCACTGCCCCAGTTATCTGTTGCTGTGTAACAAATCTCCCCCAAAACTTAGTGGGCTAAAACATCAACAAACATTTTATTTCTCATAGTCCCTGAGGGTCAGGAATTCTGCAAGGGCTCAGCTGGAAGGTTCTGGCTTCTGGATCTCTCTCATCTGGTCATAGTCAGATGGTGGCTAGAACTGGAAGAATGAAGGTTTCAAGAAGCTGGGGCTGGCCGGGTCTCTCTTTCTCTCTTCACAGTCTCAGGTCCCTGCAGGTGAACTCTCCATGTGGGCTCATTTGAACTACCTTACAGCCTGGGGGCCTCAGGGCAGTGGACTGTTAATATGGTGGCTGAGGCTTCACAGGTGAACATTCCAGCAAGTGAGGTGGGAGCTGCATCTCATACAAGCCACATATTCTCTTGGTTGAAGTCACAAAACTATCCCATTTCAAGGGAAGGAAACAAAGAACCCACCTCTTAATTGGAGAAAGGTCAAAGCCAAATTGTAACAAGAGCCCATGGGATGGGAGATATTGTTGCCACCATATACGAGCAATTCAACCTGCCGTACCTCCTTCACTTCTTCCTCACCTCACGTGCCACTCACCTGACATTTCTTTTCTTTTCTTTTCTTTTTTAAGACTTTATTTATTTATTTCTTAGAGAGAGTGCATGCATGAGCAGGGGGAGGGGCAGAGGGGGAGGGACAGAAGGAGGGAGAGGGACAGGTAGACTGTGCTTGAGTGCAGAGCCCGACACAGGGCTGCTTCATCCCATGACCCTGAGATCATAGTCTGAGCTGAAACAAAGAGTTGGACGCTTAACCTACCGAGCCACTGACATTTATTTTCTATGTTGTCTGTCTTCCTGCACTAAAATGTCAGCCTGATTTGTTCACTGCTGTGTTCCTAGGGCCTAGAACAGAGTCTGGCACACGGTATTCAATAAGTACTTGTCAAATGAATGAATTATGTCTTTTAATCCTAACTGTAGGTCTCGAAGTTAGATATTAATATAACCATCTTACAGATGAGGAAAGCGAGGCCCAGGAGGGTTTGGTAACTTATGCGGGATCCTCAGCTGCAGAGTGGAAGAGCTGGGATTTTGATGTGTGTCTTGCCTTTTCCACTATTCCAGGCTGCTCACGATCAGCAGCCCCTCTCTGGACTCCCCTCTGCTCGGTACTTCCAGCCCTGCCCAGAGATACACACTACCCCGCGCAGACCACAGTTCAATTTTGCCCCTAAGCCGAGAGCAAAGCAATTACACTTTAAATCCCCTTACGGCAGATATTTCTGAGCATGTTCAGGGGTAACCAGCACATTTGGCG
Organism: Mirounga angustirostris; assembly: GCF_029215605.1. Taxonomy (NCBI): domain Eukaryota; kingdom Metazoa; phylum Chordata; class Mammalia; order Carnivora; family Phocidae; genus Mirounga; species Mirounga angustirostris. The sequence continues at coordinate 139,295,042 of NW_026991714.1, forward strand.
TTCAGATTTTATTTCTGATTTGCTGGGAAAAGGCAATTAAATGAAAGGTTATGCAGCTTTTTTAAATGGCCAACTCAAACTTTTGGCTTATTTTTTGCCCTGCTGTCTTTATAGGCATTTTACCAATATTTATCACTACCTCCCTCAGGGAGCCCTCAGATCTGTGATATTTGAAATAACAAAGCCTCTCCGTTGTGGGCCCTTTAAAAGGTTCGCGGTAAAACTGCACCATTAACATTCACAGTTCCTCATTTATGAGGCCGGATTGCACTTATTTCCATATTCCTCACTGTTTTGCCAATGAGGATTTCATATGATAGTGTTTGAAGGCTAAAGACTTCAAAGCAAATTCTTTACCATCTTTATCTTGAAAAATATTCAATATTTGTATAATTAAAGTGAAGTCTTCCTAGAGAAAATGACAATTCAAATAATCTTAAATGTACCTCCAAGAAAGAAGCTGTCAAAATGACATTTAGCTGTATGGTCACATTCTCCAAGACGGCTGCTTCTCCTCCTGATTTCTTGTAATCTTTGAAGGTTATGTCACGGCTGACTTCAGATCACTTTTTAAATTATTACGGTCTCCCTTCAGTGTGAGTTCTGAGGGTGAGGGGCTCTGTCTTCCCTTTGCTCCACATTTTTAAATAAATAGCTGTTAAGAGCCACCAGAAAACATTTAAAAATGTTTTAAAACAGAAGCCAAAACAACAAAATCTTCCTTGACCCAGGTTTTGCCCCTAGTTACTATCCTATTACTCTTTTCCCCTGTACCAAAGCTTTTCAGTAAATTCACGTACCTGTCTTCATTTTCTCATCTCCTAAATACATGGCAAGGATTTGACAGTGACCTCCAAGCTCATTAGCAATTAATCTAAGGGAATTTCTAGAGTTCTTTTTTTAATTGACTGCCCCCCTGTCTGCCTCTCGGGTTTTCACTTCACACTCCTCACTTGGCGCCCTACTCAGTGTTCAAGCATCCCTTCATCTATGATGTCTTCAGAGTAGCTCAAGAGTTGGTATCATAATCCATACATCCTTGTGCCTTGGGCTGGCGGGGACATTCAGGAAGAAGAGGAGGAAGCTGGAAGGAGCTCAGGCGAGGGCTGGGGAACTGGATCCATCTTGGGGGGAGGAGTCCCAGCTTTAAACTTGGTGTTCAGAGGGCCTTGGAGAACCTGACCTGGGCCAAAACTAATTCTTGGGGTCCAGTCCAGTGGTCAGTAGGGATTTCCAGACAGTGCCTCTACTCAATGAAAATTCACCAAGTGTCAATTCTGTGTTACGCATTGTGCTAGGCGTGGGAGATGCTAAGGTCCTTAAGTTGCTCGCTGGGGAAGCAGACAGACAGAAAAGTAAACCCACAAGTATGAAAAGAAGAGTATAATTCAGCAATGGTGTTCATATCAATGGTCATAGAAACAAATGTCATTGTCTTTATTTCATCAATGCTCTTTCGAGAGTTTGATATGGGACGTAGTATATTGGAGAAGCATGATAGTGATTGCTTCTCACAATCAGGCACATGAATAAATAAATAAGATGCTTTGGTATTTTTATAAATAGCTGTTAAGAGCCACCAGAAAACCTGGAAACTCTTAAAGCTTTGCCATGCTACTTCCTCTAGAATCTTGCATTTTACACATTCTTTCCCCACGCAAACACCTGTTTTCTTCATTGCTTAGTCTGTTTAAACCTCACATCCCTCCACCATCTCTTATTTAGTCCCATCCATTAATTCTCCTGTCCCAAATGAAACAAAAATGACAGACTGCCTAACCAAGGAGAGTAGATTTTCAACAGGCAGTATTTCACAAGTAGGAGGAAAGAGTCAAGACAGGTATGATAAACAAAATAAGCTAATAATGTTGTAGTGTAACAACTTTCAGCCATACATTCCAAAAAAATTTAAGACCTTAAGAGACATGTCTGCCATGGAAGAAATAAAAACTTTAAGAGACGATGTAGAAAATAACAGGAAGAGTGAATTTTTCAACTTATGGTATGTGGTCAAAGCTTGCTCATTGCCAAATTCATCATCATAAATGCTTTCTATTATTTAAAGCATAGGTTTTAGGTTTAGTTAGACCTGATCCAAATCCCGATGCTGCCACTTGCTGAATGACCTTCAATGACCTTGCCTCTCAGCATCTGTTTTTCTATAGGTAAGGTGGAATACTGATGGCTTGCAGTGAGGAATAAACGTACGGAAAATGTCAAGAATAGCATCTGGTATTGGAGTAGGTACTTGACAAGTCGTAGCTGCAAGTGAAGATTTATTTAAGAGTTCTAGTTTTGTCCTACAACTATTCATTGAATTTTTAAAAAAGGAATACATAGATTTTCTCAGCTATTCAAGAGCTTTGAAATGATAGAAATGTGTCATACCTGTCTTCATCTAAGAAAGTCATCTTTGTTCACTTATTTTGACTTGCTGTGAGTGTTTCGGGCAATTTTTAATTAAGCCCTCACAGATTTTATACCATTAGTTATGTGGTAAGCCAATTATTTGTGAAAATAATATTCTTGCTTCCTTTGGGGGAATTTCCTCCACAGAAATATACAGCATCCAATTTGATGTGCTACAATTTCAGATATTGAAAAAGGACTTTAATTTGAGACGGGGTCCGTTTGGATTATTGAGATTCTACGACCTGAAACTGCTCTGTTAGTTCTGTTTTTCTGGCTTCTGGGAGAGGAGGAGATATGAATTCAATTAGCACCTTGGTGTTTTCTTTATCCCTCATTTCAGTATGGGAGATGCTTCATATGCACAGTGGTGTCAGGTTACATCAAAAGAGGGGGAAACAGTTTCTTGATTTTTAATTTGCTACCAAAAAGGAAAGGCACCCATTTTGTTCCGCTCTAATTAGTATGGGAGCTGGTGCATGACTTTGAGGGCAGGCAGATGCTTCAAAGGCGGTGTAACCAAGATCTTTATTAATTTCCGTGCAGGGTTTTCGCTTCTGCCGCGTCTAGGCCAAAGGTAACAGCCAGGAAGACGAGCAATGCAGAGTGCTAACCAACCTAAAGCAGGTGTTATCAAGAACAAGTCACGGTGGTGAGAAAATGGCATGTTCACAGTCTCCCACTTCCTTCTCCATCAGAAACACAACGTTCATTATTTTATTTAGGGATTCGAAAAATTATTTTAAAGTCAGTAACAAGTCTAATTATAAAGACATTTGCTGTGAAGGTGCTGGGATTAAGGCCAGTTTGCCACGCCCTCTTTCGGAGAAAGCCAGAATGGAATCATGCAGAATGTTCACTCTGCCACCAAGTCCTGCTTTTCTAATGAGGAAACAGAGGCCCATGTGGCAAACTAAGGATTAAACGACTAGTTAGCGCTCTGGTCCTTTCATTAAGCACTGAAATCTTGATCCAGTAATAGATTCGTCCGGTAAAAGGAGCTTCCTTAACTAACTGGTTCTCACTCACGTTCTTCAAAGGGCCTCTGCGGTCCTCTACACACCTCCAGAGGGGACTTCGCCTCCACTGCTGAGAGACCAAAGCCTAACCTGTTACAAGTGACATTCTGCAGCTCATGTCCCAGAAACACTAGCATGCCTGAGCTCCAGCAAGGCTGCCTGGGTGGTCAATCCATTTAATTCAGTGAGCACTTCGTTCTAGTTAGCTGAGCATCTACTTTGTGGCAGGCACTGTGGAGGTTCATAGATGAGAGAAACACTGAGACCCTACCCTAGCCTATAAAAACATCATGTAGGGAAATGTTTAAAATGTAGGTAAGCTCCGGGGCTTCCTTTAGGCTAGATGTCAAACTGAAATGCCTGCAGAGGCCCAGCTGACAACATAAATGAGTGATTTTGGCTGGATGTGAAACAATTTGGGTTTGGGGGGGGTGCAGTGCTGTGGGCTGTTTCCAGCTGGAGAGTGCACTCCTGTTTTAAAGGGACAGCCAATTGTGTTCCCATGCAGAAATGCAGGGCCAGTCTGGCCAATACTGAAGATTTCTCAGGAAAAGCCAGAAAGCTCAGTTTTTGGGTAAAATCCCTCAAAAGGACTGTGCAGGCCAAATGGACCCAGCCCAGTTTGCTGTCTCCCACTTAGCCATGTGCAGAGCGGTCCCAGAGAGCAGGGCGCAGTGCCCTTCAGAATCATTCTTTTTCATCCTCTGCCACAGCTTTCCTCGTCCTTTCTTCTCCCCCAGCCCCCTCTGGCCCAGGCTCGGGTTCAGCAGATGTTCCAGAGGAACACAGGGCATCGGTCATGGGCTCAGTATAAACAACCTTGAGCAACACTACTCTGGGGTAAGCACCTCACTGTAGACTTGCAATTTTTTTAAAAAGGCGATATTTATGATTTTCTTCTTTCAGGGGAGAGCTGTATCCATTTGATAAGCACTTGGAGGCTGACATGGGTTAGCGCTGTATGAAGATACACAGTAGAGAACTCCATTCTGCAGTGAGTGAAAACAGCATCAAATGCCATGTGAAAGTCACTGCCAGAAACATTACATTAGTGTTAAAACTGGGTTAAAAAATTCTAAAGGGACCAGTAGGCCAACCATTAAAAGACCTGCGTGTGACCCCTCTATCTTTCTCTCCTCTCTTTTTTTAAAGATTTTATTTAATTAAGGGTGCTTGGGTGGCTCAGATGGTTAAACATCTGCCTTAGGCTCAGGTGATCTCCTGGTCCTGGGATTGAGCTCCAGGAGCCCCACGTCTGGCTCCTGGCTCAGCAGGGAGCCTGCTTTTCTCTCTCCCTCTGCCCCTCCCCCCGACTCATGCTCACTCTGTCTCAAATGAATAAATAAAATCTTTCTTTTTTTAAAGATTTTATTTATTCATTTGACAGAGAAAGAAAGAGAGCAAAAGTAGGGGGAGCGGCAAGGAGAGGGCAGGGGAGAAGCAGGCTCCCCGCTGAGCAAGGAGCCATGCAGGGCTGGGGCTTGATCCCAGGACTCAAATGACTGAGCCACCCAGGCACCCCTTCTCTCCTTCTCTTAAAGAGATAATGTGAATATCAGAACAATAAATGCAGACAGACAGTGCCTTACCATATTTAAAACACTGCCTATGATGTAGGCGTCAGGAGCTGAAGGTTAAGAATGTCAGCCGAGGGGAGCACATGAGGAGTTAATGAGAGATGGGTAACAGAAGGAATGAATGGGATCCGAGGAGAAGGTTCGAGTTACCCCCAAGGAGAGTCTAGAAAAGGGAAGGAACAGACCATCAGAGGACTGGCATGTGTTTTGGAAGAGATGACCCTGGAATGCAAAATAGGAAAGTCAAAAGTCAATAGGGGATGATGGACAACAATGAGGTGGGAAAGGATCCGGGGTTATGCTATAGATATATGTAAACATGCACAGTGTTATACTGGAAAATGGCTAACCACTGGCCCTCCTGGGGTGGGGGAAAGCCTTGATTTGTAGCATTTGCTTATCATGCGATATAAATACTCCCACAGTGACTAGTTTCAAGCTATCGACGTGAAGGCGTTGAAAGCAGAGCCGGGAAGGGATGTGCACGGTTGGGCCCCCGCAAGGTGGAAGGTAAGGAAGGGGACATAACGAGGTCCAAGGAAACTCAAGATCCAGGGGTGCCTCAGCTATGAGGGGTAGCGACGTCTAAAGAGTGGCTCGAGGAGTGATGGCAGAGGTCCTGAAGCCGGAGAGGTGCACACAGAGATTAGAAGGAGCCCTCCAGCTAGGAGGGCGACTGTGGAGAAGGGGCTGGAGGATAGAGTTTATGATCAAGGTCCTGAAGCCATGGAGGGCAGTGTGACATTGGCTCAAGGTCAGTAATAAAAGTCACGGGATGTTATGCTCCATCGTCCATTGCCAGTTATTGAGCATCTTCTATGGGCATGATGCTGTGTGGACTCTAAAGACAGATAAGACAACATTCCTATCCATTTAGTAGGGAGATGAGGCCTGGACACACGAAATACAGTGTCATGTGACTGGTACATGTGAGGGACGCTATAGATTAAAAGATGAGGCTCTTAATATTAATAATAGATAGCACTTATTTGAGCCCTTACAATGTCCCCAGCATTGTTAGGTACTTTACCTGCATTCCTTTTAATCTTCAGAACAATACATTTAATAGACGAAGAAATGGAATTAGAAATTTTAAATAACTTATCCAAGTTCACACATCTGGCAAGTGGCAGAGTCAGGCTTGAAACCCACATCTTTCTGGTGCCAAAAAGCCTGTCCCCCAACCACTGTGTGTACTAGCCCCCCTCCCCCTTAAAGACAAGGCTCTGATGGAGATGAAGGAGAGTGTAATAGGAGATTTGGAGTTTCTTTTTAAAAAATTACTCAGCTTGCATATTCCTAAAGAGTCAATTCATGTTAAGAAATAATTTCCCTTGTGCTCACATGTGACATGTATTTTTAGGATCTGCTGTTAGCAAGTGTATTTTTGTGTGATTGAGTGGGAGAGTGGGAAAGTTTTGCAGAGCTGTTTAAACCAGAATGCAGGGGGCACAGCAGAGACTTCAAAATCTCTGTCATCTAACGTCTTGGAAAAACCACAAAGAGACGTGTTCTCAATTTATTATTCTATGTACATCCCCAGATGAATGACTAGTTAAAGGTATTGTTAAAGCATTTTAAATGACCCACTTCCAGCAGCGAACAAAATCACTTACTGTGCCAAGCCAACTGGCGTTTCTGAGATTATAAAACCACAAAGTGAGGAAAACGTTAAAACTGCTAAAGAAAAATGATACACAATAATGGAGAAGGATAAAAACTGAGCTTTATTGTCTGCATAGGCAGATGGCTGACCACTAGGTGGGCCTCAGTGTAATGTCCAGGGTAATTGGCTGCTGGGGTTTTTCTGGCGAGGAAGCTTCAGACTTCAGCTTGGTACACAAAATCCTGGCGCATTTCTTTCCTATGCCCTGCTCCCTGCCTTCTCCTCATGACTAGATCTGACAGTTGATCCCAGCAGGCAATTGAAAACAGAAAGTTACCTTTATCTTAAAATGCTATTCTGGAAATAACGACATGAAAGGTAATTAAGGACCGGATTTCCTATCCACCATTCTCTTCTGCATGTACAATTACCCGCAGATATAAAATTGCCTGCTTTGATAATTATACCCTCCAAATGAGGGGCAAGTGGCTAATTATGCCCACATGTGGCCGATTGCACTCTCCATTAGCCAATTATGTGCACGATTATTTGTGCACATAAATAATTGTACTCATGGAAAATAGCCGACCTCCTTTCAAATGCTCCTGCTTTGAGTGGCTGATGGAGCGACTGTCACACTGGAAATGTGTGTGAAAGAGTTGGGAGTGAAAGAGTATCAGATACCAGGAAACGCACAAGGGACCAGAGCTTGCGGGTAACGCTGAAGCAAATGGCAGTGGGAGTCCAGGAGAGCAGGAAGGACCACAGGACGGAAGGGTGAGCCTGTGGGTGAGGAAGGTGCTTCCGACGTTGGCTGAGTGGCTCACGTGTGGTGACCTTGAGCAAGTCATTAACCTTCCCCCCTTCCTACTGGTTCTGCATACACAATGAGGATGATAATAATGCCCAAGTCCCAGCTCTATTGTAGGATGGATCCGACAATTCAAAAGGATTTGCAGTCTACTTCGGATAAAAGCACTACGTAATATGAGGCATTACGATGTGGATCAGCACGTTTCCAGTTGCCAAGGAAAGGTAATGACCCTCCTTAGCAAACCAGGACCTCTGGCTTGGAGGGAAAGGAGGTGTGATAAGGACAGGAAGCTTGATCCCCCAGGGCACTGATGAGACACCAGAGAATGACGTAGTCATACAGAATTCATTCATTCATTCATTCATTCATTCCTTCAACAGACAAGAGTCAGCCTTTCACATGGAGCTGCTCTGATTAGTAAATGAGGGGAACTTTTACTTCACGCCTAGGAAATCTGGCATGGGTTTTCGCAGTTTGATTGGCAGGCAAACTCAATGCCAATGAATGCTGTGAGGTAGGGTCACTTTTAACAACGCAAGAACTGCGGTTTTCATGCCAATACTAACAAGCAGTAGATGTCACAGGGTAAGGCCAAGAAACAAGATAGCAGCTTTGCTACCTGCCTGTGCTCCCATCTTCCCTTTCACACACAGTAGGAGGAAGTATTCTGCCTCATGGGGGGAAGGAAAAAGATTCCCAGAGGCAAAAATGCTAAGTTAGTTTTGAAAGAAGAGGTGTTTGCCAGATAGGTGGGACATAGGGGGATGTGGTCATATTGTAGGAAACCAAGGTATAAAATTGCCTGGTCTAGGGTTAAATGTGTGGACTCTGAAACCAGACTCTGCCTGGGTTTGAATCCTGACTGTGTGATTTGAGCAACTTACTTAACCTCTCTGTGTTTCTGTTCACTCTTATAAGATGGGGATTATAATAGACTATGTCATAAAGTTCTGCAAGGGTCCAATTAATACATATATAAATAGAAGTATTTAGAGCAATGACTAACACAGAAGAAGCACTATCTGGCATCATTTTAATTACTAGACTAAAAATAGACCAAAAAGTCCATCCAAGAAAAGCAATACTAGTGGTTCTCAATCTTTAGTATGTCTAAAAATCACATGCATAACTGAGCAAATAAAGCAAATTCCTGGGTTCCATCCTCAGAGATTCTCACTCACTAGGTTGGGCTAGAACCCAGGATATCTTCACTTCAAACAAACATCTCCCGAATCCCACCCCATGTGATTCTGATGCAGGTGATCTGCAGACCAGGCTTTGAGAAATAGAATCACACAGAAGTGGCTCTGACCACATCCCATTTCTTACCTGGCATATCTAACATGTGAGAAGGAGATTCTAAGGCCTTGTGTTGAAGGTCTTTTTCTGGGATTTCTGCTTACAAGAGCCTCTTCAGGAACAGGCAGTGAGAACCCAGAATGGCAATAACAAGTCTCCTCCAAAGCAGAACTGTGTCTGCGCTGTATGGTCAGATGGGCACACCGGCAGCTTCCTCCTCTAACTCTTCTGTGTTTTCAGGAGACGGGATTTAAAAAAAAAAAATTAGTATTTTTATTATGAGATGAATCTCATGTCTCTAATTCTATAAATAAGGAAACCAAAGCATAAACATCTGCACTTAGGGGCACAAGTTACCAAAGCCAGATTGCTCCCATCTCCGGGTGATTCCCAGCAGTGGGAATGAAGGTGGACTTGCCCACAGTGCAAAATATTGACCTGTGGCTGGAGGCTCTGCATTTGCCAGAAAGAACTCGTTCTGCCTGCGGTGCGTCAATGCTTAAGGTAAGCGGTTCTTCAGAATGCTGGTTTTGAAAGCCTGGCTTCCCTAAATAGGAACATTCTAATGGTAGCAAAAATGAAAACGTCTTCTGAGTTGAAAAGGGACCCGCGGCGAAATGCTTATCACACACTCCTCCCCCTGGGCGATGAGCAGATGGCTGGCTGGCCTCCACCCCCAGAGGCCAAATGCTGAAGCAATCGTAGACAAGATACCAGGCATACGGGACACTTTTCAGAAATATGTTGTTGGCATAAAAAGAAATAATTGATTCATGATAATAAAAATGTTGTACTTATTTTTTTTAAAGAATTTAAAAAAAAATTTTTTTTAAAGATTTTATTTATTTATTTGACAGAGAGAGACACAGCGAGAGAGGGAACACAAGCAGGGGGAGTAGGAGAGGGAGAAGCAGGCTCCCCGCAGAGCAGGGAGCCTGATGCGGGACTCAATCCCAGGACCCCGGGACCATGACCTGAGCCGAAGCCAGTCGCTCAACCAACTGAGCCACCCAGGCGCCCAAAAATGTTGTACTTAAATACTATACCCCAAAAAGAAATTTGCTCTCCCCATATCTACATATTGAATCTTCATGAAGACACGTTCCCCTAAAAACCCACTCGTGCCAGAATGTGTGTTATACTTTGTGATGTATTCACACAGATCTCATAGACCCGGTCAGGAATCACAGATAGTAAAGGTCATCTGCTCCCTGCCTAAAGCCTGAACCCTCTGCATTTCATCCCTAAGAACAGCCTCTCCCCTCTGCTGGAGGGTGGATTTAGCGGCCCGCTGTCCTCAGCCCTGCTCTAGCTGACATTTTCATCCCCGGCTTCCAGATGAAAACATCGGAGGCATGCTTATCTGGAAAGAGCCAGTCAGGCCAGAGGGAGGGACTGAATCTAACAAGATGATATGTGATAAGGATAATCGTGAAGCCGAACTCCAGACAGGAGGAATCGAGTAGCACATTTTTGAGAACAGTGGAGATGAACTCTGGTGGCTGGACACTTCTCTGTCTCTCTGTCTGCCAGAGAAGCCCATTCCATCTGGATGGCTCAAACTGTTGGAAAGTTCTTCTCCACATGGTGCTCATGTACCTTCAATCCATTCCTGCGGTGGTGGGGGGCTTGCTCGCCCCAGCTTCCCCTATCTCTCCCTTATGTGTTCCCCTTCTGCCTTACCCCCCTCCTCCTGACTAACGAGTGCCAGCCACCCCGGGGCCTTTTCTCTGGTCCTTAATGGACCAAACCCATTCCTGCCTCCAAGTCCTTACACCTGCTGTCCCACCTCTTCCAAAGCTGCCTCCTTCCCATCCTTCAGGACTCAGCCCAGATGTCTCCTCGCCCAGGGTCAAGTGAGGCCCCCCCTTCCTCTCACTCTCTGTACCCTGTTAACTCCCTTCTAGCACTCACCAACATTTATATTTGCTTAAAAATGTAGCTATTTGTACACTCTCTCTCCTGTCCCCCTCGTTCACTGCAAGTCTTCATAAGCTGGTAATTTGGGCGCCTGGGTGGCTCAGTTGGTTAAACGACTGCCTTCGGCTCAGGTCATGATCCTGGAGTCCCAGGATCGAGTCCCGCATCGGGCTCCCTGCTCAGCAGGGAGTCTGCTTCTCCCTCTGACCCTCCCCCCTCTCATGTGCTCTCTCTCTCTCTCTTGTTCTCTCTCTCTCAAATAAAAAAAAAAATCTTTAACATAAGCTGGTAATTTAAACTCAGTTCATAGATATCAGACCTGTTACTCTAGATAATTATATATCATTTATGGTCCATCCTGTGTTGATAAGTTTATTTTAATTGTATTAGGTATGAAGAGAGCAAGGGTATTTGTTCACTTGTTCTTACCTAGGGATCTATCTAAAAAAGATTTAAAGTAGACATTTTGAGGGCCAAATATGTGTGATGACAAGGCGATCTTCTGTTCCTAGATATCTAGCCCTTCCAGCTCACTGTCCCGGCCTGGGCATGTCAGGCCTCGGGTCCCCTTCAGACCATGTGGTCTCTGGAGCTGTGGCTCTCCATGGTTGGCAGTGGCACCTGAGTCGGCCACAGGGATGGGATGCTGGTTGCACGGGACCGGGTCAGTCCTGACCTGGTCAGCGGGCCGGAGCTGTCGGGAGCCGAGGAGGTGGGTAGCTGCTGCTGTGAACTCCCTTCTCCCGAGACTGCCAAATGGCCATCAGACAGTGTTAATGACTTTTGATTTAGGTTTGAACAGAGCAGTCCCTTGGGCCATTTACTGTGCTGTATCATCCTTTCTGGAAAGTGCTCTCTAAGTAACTGCCCAGCAGACTGAGGAAATAAAATGCTCACAGAGGGGGAAAGAAAAAAACAAAACACAGAAAGCCTGACTTTTCGTAACACGGTGTTTAGGTCTAGAACTGGATCATGAAAGGGGCTTAAATTTTCTGTAATCATTGCAGAGAACACTCATTTATCCCCTCCCTACCCCTCACACCTGCCTGCCTCTGTCTCTCCATCACACACACACACACACACACACACACACACACACACACACACACAGTCATTGCCAATAGTAATAGAGTTGCTTCTTTACCTCTTGGAAAGAAACCTCATTTTGATGAAGACCGTGCTGACTAGCCTGTCTCGTAATTGTGGAGACAATGCTTTATGCCGATATCTTTGCACAGCTGAAGGGCCTGGTGGAAGCTGTCTTCTAAACAAAATAAGATAGAAAGATTCCTGCCAAGGGTTGGCAAAACTGCAGTCTTCTCTCCTCTCCCCAATGCTCACAGCTTCGGGCGGGGGGCGGGGTGGGGTGGTGACGAGCACGCGTGGGCAGGGTCCCCTGAAGGGAAGATGGGGGAAGAAATATATGTGGAAGTCAGGCTGGCTGACAGAAAGAATCTACCCCCGCTTTGGTAACTGCTCTGAAATAACTTGGCAGAAGTTTATAAAGACCTATTGCAGGGACTAGAGGAAGCCCTTAAGGCTGAGACATTTATCCCTACACAGACTCTTGAGAAGGTACCTTGCACAGTGGTCCGTATTCTTACTCTGACAATGCTAAAGAGAAGGACTGCAGGTCATGTCTCTCCTCCCACGATTATGACAGAAGGTGACATCTTCTGAGGGTTCACCATGTGCCAAGGGCTGATCGAAGCGCTTTACTGTATAATCACATCTAGTCCTCACAGTTATCAGAAGGGAGTGGGTATGGAGCAAAAACCAATAAGGGTGTCCAGGAATTGCTACCCTCTCTGGGCCCCTGTAAACATAGTAATTGTGTTTTCTTCTCCAAATGCTATGCATTGCTTCTATTGCTGAGGTATTCACTGTAGAAAGAAGACATAATAGTAATGATGTAAAAGGGTGCTGGTCAAGACAGCATCCAACTGCGGTGCTCACTGAAGGCTGAACCCAAAACTCCAGCTTCTCGATCATCCCAGGATGAAGATCGCTTGGTTCAAGGACAAGCCAGGTAAATGGCTACTCTTCCTTATGTAAATGAGCAGCCTTCCAGAAAAGTGTGAAGAGATCTTTGTATTTTCTGGGGTTCAAAAATCTGCCTCACTCTTTGGGTAAAGGGTGGTGGGTAAAGGTCACCCAGATAAGGGAGCCCAGTACATCTGGTTCTGTAAGGTAGCAGACACTGAAATGAGATCCACACTTGGAGCCCATATGCCCCTGGCTCTGTGCATGAACTGCAAGAGCTAATCACGAACAGCTGTAACTTTGGAACAAGTGAAACATCCTTGGCTAAGGTTGGCCCCAACAGAGAGGGCTCTCATCCTGTAGAAACCCATTGCATGTGTGCTTTCCTCTAGGCTGGAAAAGGCATGAGCAGACGAGTAAAAAGGCATCATGAAAGGGACTGTGACCTCTTGTGGAAATGGCGGTCTAGGTAGCCTCCGTTTCCATTTGGCATTGGAAGAAAAAGGACCCATCTTTGTGCTCAGGAAAGCCTAAAAGGTCTTGGGAGAAGGAAGCCTTGCAGAGGAATGGACTGCACTTTCTGGGGTGTTGACGAGGGAGAGAGGAAGGGCGAGTGCTGCTTCAGGCAGTCATTCAGGAACCTGGCTGATAGCTCATCTGCCATTTTTAACATTTGGTTTCCAAGGTTATTCCGGTCATTGAAGTCTCTACTCCAGTACACGTGAAAGAGGATGGCTTGGAGGAGCGCAGATGGGAATTTTTATGGGCCAGACATGAAATGTGCATATACCATTTCTGATCATACCTAACTAGAACGGGGGCTGAGAAATAGAGCCCCAGGAAGCAGCTTTTGTGGATAGCTAGCAGTTTCTGCCACCTAAGACAAGGGGGATCCAAAGCAATTAATTAGAAAAATATAATAAAAAATGGTGATGGCTCACATTTATTCAAAACTGACTATATACCAGGTAGCTCTCTAAGTGTTTGCATGGATCAACTCATTTAACCCTGACAACGGCCCCGTGAAGTCAGTGCTGTTATCATCCCCATTTTATAGATAAGGAAACTGAAGTCCGGAGGGGGTTGAGTAGAGAAGTGGTCATAATTGTGCCCTCAGGCTTTGAGCAGTTCCCACAAGTATCACCTGGCATCTGATGTGAGAAATGCTCAAACAAGGTGGGAACAAGGAGCAGAAGGGCACTGAGACTCAGTTGCCCGGTTGGGGATGGATGGATGAATGGGTTGGTCTTGAAGTTTGATAGAGAAGCTGATGCTTGACAACTTTTGTGGAGCCTTGAAGGGTAAGAGGGACATCACTGGAGAAACTGGTGGGTATGGCAGGCAGGAGGCAGAGGAAACCATACCACCCCCACAGAGACATGGGAGATACCATAGCATGTTTAGGGTCTTAAAGGATAATTCTTTTAAAGGTAAAATCATGGCCTCATGCAAATATGAAATGAACACATGTCAAGATTTTTTAAATTTATTAATTAATGAGGGAACCAGTAAGATGTTACAACTAGTTCAAAGGAGAACTCAAAGAACCACACAGGAGGCAATGAGGAATGCCGAAGTGAGCTTACAAGTAGATGCAAAACGGGTTTATCCACAGAGTGAGAATCAGCTATATTCCACTAGACATGATTCCGGTGCATTTCCATGCATCATTATCAATTTTATAAAACAGGCAGAGTTGTAAAAGAGCTCAATGACAATGAGAGGCATGACTAACCCACAGGGTGTGCTAGACAAGATGCCCCCGATTTATTTTTTTTTCTCATTTCAAAGTCTTTCACAGTTTTTTTCTGATAGGGACTATCAGTGATTCCGTGTGGCAGGAGGCGAGACTGTAAAGACAGTGGAGCCCAATTTTAAGGGGTAATAAAAGTCATGCAAAGGCATATGGACACCATCCTGTTGGTCAGTAAGTCTCACACTATTAATAGAGTGGATGAGACACCTGTCGAGCTTGTTCTCATGCAATTCTCAGGCCCAGCTCCTAAAGGGTCTGATACACTAGGTTTCAGGTGAAGCCTGATAATGTACAGGTGTAGAAAAAGCCACCCAGGTGATTCTAATGCACTTTGAGAAACATTCATGGAACTAGTAGAGAGCCATTGAAGGTTTCTAAGCAGGGTAGAAACCTGAAGACATCTATGTTGGAGCAGAGGAAATTTGATTAGGAGGAAGAGAAACTTGATGGTCCTAAAAGACTGCAAAGCAATAGCAAGAACAATTCACATTTGAGTGCTGATGGTGGCGCCTGAATGTATAAGGCACGTGGCATGTTTTAGATATGAGAGCAGACTGAACTAAATCAGTGTCAAGGGGAAGAAAGGAGGGAGCAGAATTAAGAGAGATTTTCACTACAGCCTGACAACTCCACCTCCTCCCAAATTCAGACCCAATGCTGCACCCGTGGATATGCGTCCAGCCTCTTCCTGGGCCCACAGGGACTGGCCTAGGCGCCAGATAGATAGGGAGACTTCCCACCAGTATAAAGTCTGGACTTTAGAACCCTCTGGATGTGATTCATGCTTTCTAATAATAATGGAGATCTGGGCCATAAAAAGAATCCAAGTTCCTCAACTCATATAGCCGCTCATCATTTGGATGGGGTAAAACACTGTCACTATTTTTAGTCATCCGTGAAATGAACATTCTGGGGAAATACAGTGAGTTGATGCACCACCCTTGAGCAGGGGGCAAAATGAATGCTCAGCAGGGATACTTGGTATTTTAAGAGGATGGCAAAGGGAAGAATAGTGGGGGTGGGGCAAAAACTGAAATAGATTTCCCCCAATCATCTATTACAATAGAAGATAATTAAATTATAATCTTAATTGAGTATGCATTCGTGGGTCCCCTATTATTTGAATTGCCTCCCAACTGTTCATGTACAAATATGATACTTTGAACCGAAGCTATTTTAATAAAACATCCATTTTCAGAAGCTGTAATAGGTTCTCCCAGGTCAGATTTGATAAGCTATAAAGAATAAATGCCAACTCATATTTTTCTGTGGTAATGGGAAATAAAGAGAAATGAGTGGTTCAAACCAGTAGTTTAATTTTAGACAAGAGTTTGACTCCTCTCCTGTCCTTTCACCGAAGCTGTTACCAAGTAACCAAGCTGGTTGGCTTGAGTCTCCCTGTTCAGCGTTCACCCTTCCTCCCCCCGACCCTCTGTGCAGACACTTTTCATCTGTTAAATGAAAGAGTGGTTGTATAAGGGGCTATCCTGAGCTAGGATTCCTGAGGCCTACGTTCTGATTCTCTCTTGACTGCTAAATCTGTGAATGACCTTCAGCAAGACGCCTAAGGTCTGTGTAGGACCGCAGGCTTGTCATCTCAAAGGTGGAGTTGATGATCCCGTCTCTTTCTTGAGCTCACACTGAGAAAAAGATTACATGACAGCAGTTATTGGAGAGCCTCATGGAAAGATGTCTTATAAATATTATAATTAATGTTATCATGAAGTATTGCTTTAGTGCAGATCTCCCAAGTATAAATATCAGTGGAGTAAGAAGTCAGTTTTCCCCGAAGCAAAACTGAAATTTGAAAATGCAAGTTAGAGGAGCTTATTTTGCGATGGATGATTCCAGAGGTTCTGCAACACATGTGATTTTTTTCCTACATGGACTATTGATGACAAATTTTGACTTAAAATTTCTTGTTTCTAGGTCTGTCCAGAACCTTAATAATAAAGCCCCATGGGAGGGTTCTAAAATATTTCATATAACAGTTTTCCTGACCACTGCATTTTCCAGAGAGTATCAGTTTATACAAAAGCTCAGCACCACTATGTGTTTGTCAGTTGATTAGAAGAAAATATACATTAATTATTATAAATGAGAACATTAATTTATTATATGTAATAAACATTTACAGATATATACACAGTATCATCCTTCGGCTAGTTTAGAGGTTAGAAGAAACTAGTGCAATGTATTGCAGTGGACAGAGGACAGGACTAGGAGTCAGGACACCTGGGTTCCTAGGAAGCACTTAATAAGGCTGCATGGTACAGCTTAGGGCTATTCCAACAGTGGACCAGCCTGGCATCATGGGTACCTGCCCAAGGAGCTTGTTAGAAATACAAAATCTTGGGTCTGACCCTAAATCTATTGAATCAGAATCCCTGAGTGTGGGCTGTAAAATCTGTATTTTAGCAGGCTCCTGTGGCATTCTGATGTACAGTAGAGTTTGAGAAGTACTGTGTAGTTGATCCTGACTTAGACTTACCAGGGATGTGACCTTGAATAGTTACATAATCTCACTGAGTTCGATTTTTCTCATATTTAAAATCTGCTCAAAAATGTCTACATTATAGGTTTGATTAGAGGATTAAACAAGAGGTTGATGTCTGGTCTAAGGCTGACATTTAATAGATGGTAGTTTCCTTGCTTCTCTGCTCTTCTGTAGACTAGCTGGTTAGGTGTGAGCAAATAATGAAGCTGTTCTCTGTTTAGTTTCTTCATTTGTAAAATGAGGGAGACATCCATTATATTCTGTTCACGAGGTGGTTACAAAAATCATTTGAAATTATGTGTATGACAGCTCTTTGTACACTTTACTTTTTTTTTAAGACTTTATTTATTTATTTGACAGAGAGAGACACAGCGAGAGAGGGAACACAAGCAGGGGGAGTGGGAGAGGGAGAAGCAGGCCTCCCACGGAGCACGGAGCCCGATGTGGGGCTCGATCCCAAGACCCTGGGATCATGACCTGAGCTGAAGGCAGACGCTTAACGACTGAGCCACCCAGGCGCCCCTCTTTGTACACTTTAAAAGGATTAGACACATCTAAGAGATTAATGGGCCTGGGTTGGTGATTTTTAAGCTCAAGAGGGTAATAAGATTGACCCTGTTTTGTGTCCACATAGAAACTCTAAAGAATATGCACATTTGCAACAGAGGTGTCATCCAGGGAAGGTGATCTGTTCATCCAAACTAGTCCCCACAGATTGGGCTTCCAGTGGTATGCTGGAGCTGGCTCATACCAGCTCATGAGGGCCAACTGTTAAACCTTCAGGAATCTTGTAAATTGGTTGTTTAAACCAGTCACTGTTTAAAATTAAGTTATATAAATGAACTTGTAATAATATTAAATAAATTTAAAACAAAGGTAATAATTATTCCACACTCTTCCCTTCATAATTATTTTACCACCTATACCTTGAGTTTATTCACGTTGCTTGTATACATATGCAACAATACTTCATAATGTATGCTATCTCCTCACTCCAGAGAGACTGACACTGGGCCAGTAGCTTGAAATTGGCCATGGTGGAAGTGTATTTGCACCATGGAGATAGGCCAATGCTACAAATCCAGGTTGTTGGTTTTTTCTTTTTTTCTTTTTCTGGAGAGCTGTCAAAAATTTACCAACACACCCACTGGTCTTACCTTTGTTAATTTACCACAGCTCAAGTTCTGACTCCAGCCTTAGAAACTGAGATTTGTCAGCATGCTGAGAATAGAACCATTTCTATGGGAAGGACTCATTACCCAGGCTCAGACTGATGATATATATGCAATCAGAATATCCATTTATTAATTTACAGCAAGGAGAGTTGCCATAGGACATACCCCAGGGAAGGCAAGAAGAGCTAGTTACACATTTTCAATGTTTAATGACTTTAGACCAAGATGCCGTAGAACATCCTTCTCCACAACAGGGACACCGGTTGACTTAAGGGAGGGACAAGCTGAGTCCTTGGGCAGGGTCATTCTCTCCTTTGGACTTTAGATGGATGGGCACTATCCACTTTGCCCAGGGACTCTCCTTCCTTGACATGATTATAGTTGACTTTGCCTTTCTGCCCTTACTGACGAATTCATCCTTTCTTAACACATGGCAATGATTCCAGTCAGATCATAGTCAACACCTGGCAGCTATTTTTCAATCTTCAAGGCACTGTCTTTCAAAGACAAGTCAGGGACCATATGCATCAGGATCATTTGAATGTGTCTTAAAAATGCAGATACTCAGGCCTTCCCTACAGCGGCTACATCAGAATCTCTGCCAGCGGGGCCTAAGAATCTGTACTGTCAACAAGCTACTAGGCGATCTCTATACACACTACAAGTGTGACAACCACTCCTTGAAGTTTCTTTGCACATTTCCACTCAATACATAAAAATGCTAATTTCTGAATTTTACTCCCAAGACACTTGTAGCTTCAAGTTCCTGGGGGCACCACATTGCAGTCCCCCATGCCACTCCTCCCACATCCGTCATGAGAGAGACTGCCCCAGACAGTGTGGCTATATTAATACAAACTCACCCCCATTCAGGAAAACTAAGTTCTAATCCTGACTTCCGGCCAGTAGCCACCTTTCCAGTCCCTTTCATTAAGGCGCACCCATTATTATTACCTCCTGATGGCAGAGTGAGCAGTGCAGGAATGGAATTTGTTCTATGTGAAATCTAAATGGATACAGGTGGAGGTGCATGGGTTTTGCTATCATCTCTAAGAAGCAAAAGGAATAAACTTTGGTGAGTAGCACATGATCAGAATCATTCTAGCTCAGTGGTTCTTAACCAGGAGTGAATTGGACTCCAGGCAACAGTGGCAAT
The DNA here is from genome assembly GCF_029215605.1 of Mirounga angustirostris. Classification (NCBI taxonomy): domain Eukaryota; kingdom Metazoa; phylum Chordata; class Mammalia; order Carnivora; family Phocidae; genus Mirounga; species Mirounga angustirostris. The sequence goes on from NW_026991714.1 coordinate 139,314,253, forward strand.
GTTTGGAGACACTTTTGGGTGTCACAGCTGGGGTTGGGGGTGGGTGAGGGCCTGCTACTGTCATCTAGTAGGTGGAGACCAGGGATGCTGATAAACATCCTACAAAGCACCGAACGGTCCCCCTAACAAAAAATTATCCAGCCCCGGATGTCAATAGCTCTAAAGTTGAAAAATCCTGCTCAAGCTTCCTTTTCTCTTTTACATTCTAGTCAATTGTTGTCCTTTCAGCTTTAGGATTCATCCAACAGCTTCTTGCCCCTGCAGTTTCTGGAGAAGTTTTAAAGGGCTGAATCATTTTAATGTCACAAGAAAAAAATAAATTCACAGTAAAGGATGGGTCATTTTGTTTAATGCTGTTTTGCCTTTCACCTAGCAGGAGCTCAATAAATATTTTTTTTAATTAAATGGATGAATAAATTAAAACATTACTTTCACATGTGTTTTAATAAATAACAGGAAGATGGCTTCATATACATATATAACTTGTCCTGGTATTTGAGTGCATCATCAAATGCAGGCTACATGCTTTTCCCCTTTGAATGAATCCATAATAATGCTCTTTAAAAAAGAAAGCAAAGTGGCTGTGATTTCCTGAGAGTGTAATGCGATTAAAAGCCAGCCCTGAATCCAACCCCCTAGATCTATTTAAGGAATTCAAAGAATGTCAGAAAGGCATGTGGCTTAAGGTTAATGTGTAAAATTCACAGAAACTTGAAAAATCACTATGACTAAAAAGAAAGGATGAGCACTCTGCATGTCTTTAAATTAGAATGACAGCCAAAGCCAGTTAATTATAAAAACAGCTAATTTAACAAGTTTTTAAATTTCCCTCCTGCCCCACCTCACATTTAATCAATATGCCTTAAAGAGAAATAATGAAGAAAGGGGAGCTCTGAACCAAATTTGCTTGATTGTACACACCCAGGTCAAACACTGGGTTTTCTATCTGCAACTTGGGTGCGTCCGTAGTTCACTTAGTCAGGAAGAAATGCAAAGAGAGGAAGAGCTCTAACCCCAGAGTCAGACTTAGTTACAGAGCCTGACAACAGCAGTGAGTGATCTGGGAACTAGAGCAAGACGGTAAAGGAAGAGCTAAAGGAACCTCATCATTGTCACACTATAAAATCATGGACTCCTGGAAGTTGACAGCCGATGTGATTAGAAATTTAGAAATACAGTTTTTTTAGTTTTCATCTGAAAAAACAGATGGCCAGAGAGGCTAAATAATTTGTTCAAGAACACAGCACACAGACCACCCTAGAATATAAACCCCTTAGCAGAGCATGCCAGGCCTTTGATCTCCCCAGTCAGAATTAACTAGTATTTTCCAGGGTCTCATGCCTGCCTCTCTTTAGCACATTTGCTAGTCTGACTAGTTTGGGAGTTGTTTCAGTATCTATCCCTTCTATTGTACCATCATCTCCCCATTCCTCTTCATTTCACAATGCCTTGGACTCAATATATGTTGGTTAAATCAAACTGAGTTGAGCCCAGCTCTGCTGATCAGTCTGGTGCACCGGGAACTGGGATAGCATGTGATTTGTCTTATTTTTTCTTTCTTTTTTTTTGCTCATTTGCTTTTTCCACATGCAGACTTTCTACAAATGTTATTAAAGTCTGATACAATGCTACATCTGGACTCTTGTGATTAGATTTCTCAAATATAGCTTGGTAATCTCTACACATCAAGTTGTTTTGAATTTTTTTTTCATTCATTAATTTTTAAAGTAATCTCTACACCCACCATGGGGCTTGAACTCATGACCCAAAGATCAAGAGTTGGATGCTCCATGCACTAAGCCAGCCAAGTGTCCCTGTTTTGAATTTTAAAATATAATTGGGTGAAGCTTGGGGGTAGATAAGACCCCCAAATGTATTTTTGTTAATTTTTAATTTTTTTCTTTTGTTCTTTTTAAATAACTTTCTTCTTATTATAATTATAATCCCTGTTCATTATAGAAACCTGAGAAAATAGTAGATAAAGAAAGAAATAAGATAAAAATTACCCATAATTGTACCAGACATTTTTTTTAAGCCCTAGGTAAATGTTAGGAATACAGTATAGCCTCAAAGGTTAAAGTTTGGGGGAGCATAATTGACTTAAGAAATTATCTAGGCTGGACAATTCTTGCTGGGGTAATTTTACAGATGACATTATTGAGAGAATAAGTGACTAGCCCATCTCAGATAGCGAGGACGGGGCTTAGGAGGATATTGGAACTGAGATTTCTAGTTTCCAAGGATAGTCAAAGGGGAAGTGCTAGAAACCTAACAATATCCCTCCGGATGGACATTTATTCTATTACCTCAATAAGCCACATGGTAAGTCATAAGGGGCATTTCATACTTCTAATCTGTCTCTACTGTATTTAGAATCTGATAATACCACTATTAGAATCCATCTCTTTAAGAATAAAAGGAACCGAGGAACTAAAGAGAGGGTTGCAATAATCCATTAATTATATCCGTTAAGCTTCAGTTACAGCTAATAAGGAAGATCACATGATCACGATGCGTGCTTGTTCTGAACAATAAAGAACATGAGGAAAGATACGATTCAGGACAGAAATGTCCTTCAGCGCTATGTAGGTAGTGGCAATCAAAGTCATTAAAATAAATGATTGAGGTATTTTTAGTTAACAAAAGAATTCATTGCTTACCGATCAGGAAGTGTATTATTAAGATAGTGCCGTTCAGCCTGTTGGAAGAAAATGTTTCTTCATGCTTCTCTCTTTAGCCTAATTCTTATCCTGTCACATTTCAGGCAAAAAAAAAAAAAAAGACAAGATTGAAAATGATGGCCCTATTTTATTTGCTTCAAAAGAAACAGGCTGTTGCATTGTGTTTGGAACAGTTTACTCTTGGCCTTGACATGTGAAAGGAAGACCATGTAATTGACTAGGCTGTCTCTGGGGAGGCAGCAAATATAGTGTTAAGACAACAGGCGTGAAAACAATGACTGTTTGATAAAAGTAAATAATTTCTGCAGCGAACATGTTCCCAACATATTTTCTTTGATACTGATTTGCTTAATAGGACAATAACAGAACCGTAAGTAACTTGTGGGCATTGCCTTTCTGATATTTTTCTTTTGCATTCTTGAATTTATAATGACTCACATTTGTATTACCTTTGGGTTATACTGAGGACCTGTAACTTTTATTAAAATCTGGAGCCTCCAATACCTGACATATATCTTTATTTCTTTGAAATCTTAGGATTGAACTAGAACATTCTTGTGAACATTGATAGATTAAAATAGGAGTTTTTGTCAACTGAAGACATGAATGGCAGACCACCATACGGGATTAAAAAACAGGTGTTGGGGGGGTTGGGGAGAGGAGGGGGGAAAAACCCTTAAGTAATTCACCCATGATAAGAGTATATAAGGGTGGAAGTTGGAAATCAGGAAGAGAGCATTTTTGGAGAGGGGTGTTGGTTTGCTATGAATGAACCCTGCCCCTCCCCCAGTGGAGATAGCCTAGGGGAGGTCTGTCTATCCCTTTATGCGTGGTTAGAAAGGGCCCTCCACAAAACCACTTCAAGAACCTGCTATGGGAAAACTGTTGCCTGGGGGGCATAGTCCTCAGGACCCTGACTCTCAGCTAAACGGGGAGAGACAGTTGGGCTGGCTGCTTTGATGGTGGAGTCAAGATTACCCGCACTGGACAGCCTTGTGGGGGTCACCGTAAGTCTTGTCTGAGAGATGCCCCTGGAAGAAAGAACACAGAACTACTGAGAAGATGGGGGTCGCTTTGGAGCTGAAGAGAAGTAACCAACCAATTGGGACCCATTCATCCTGCGGAGAGAATGACACGGCAAGATTCCCAGTGATGGGGGTTGGGCATGTCTCTATAAATGACAACCCTCTGCCCCATAAACACCCCAAAAGCAGTCAGTTTTAAACACATGCTGAGTCTTAGAAAACTCATATACTAAATCACCACCAGGATATCTGGCAAGTAAGAACTTCCCCGCTCCCCTTATCTCTCCTTCCTCCTTGTCCTCTAACCCTGGGGACCCCAGCAAGATGAGCGGGAGAGGAGCAGAACCCCTGGGCGGGAAACCAGACCAGAAGTTTGCCCCCCTTCTGCAATTGCAGGTTCTCCCTTGCCACTGGCCCGAGCTGGGGGATGGAAGGAAATGTTCCTTTTAAATTGAGAATATAATGTTATTTCATTTAAAAGCATTTATATATTGGGACTGGATATTTTAATTATTAAACCAAGACTGTGTTTGGTAGCTTAAAGTGATAAGAAGACTTCTTTTTATTACCTAAGAGCATCCAGAAAAGTCGGGGGCCTGCCTGAGTGTTCATGCAGTGACAGGGGAAGAATGAGGTCCTAGGGCAGATTTTATGAGGGTAACCAGAGCTGTTATGGACTTGTTTAATGTAGTGCTTCCATATGCAGGTTTGTGTACCATTGGTTGTGCAAGGGGGAGAAAAAAGGGCTGTCTTATATTTTTCCCATTCCTTTTTAGAGAGGAGAGCTCTGCAAGGGTAAAAGCCCAATTCAAAACCCGATGGGTTTATTTGCATATTCAAGTCTAAGACAAATCACGTAAGAACTGAATTATGGCATTCATTATTTCAAGTGACAAGCTGTGTTGTTTTTTTTTTTTTTTTCCTTCTAATTTAACAAATTAATTTTCCTTGGAACCTTTTGGTTCACGAAAAGATGACAGCATTGAAGATTAAAGTATGTGGTTCTTCCCAAGATGTTCTCAGCCCCGCAAAGAACTCTGTGCATATTCAGGCTTCCTTCCTCTCCCGTAACCTGTATTTCTTGATATTCTCTTTACATTCTGGAAGATTTTTTTAAAAGAAAAAATCTTCTGTGGCTGAAGGACATTTCAAAGAATAGAGGATACAGTTTTAAATCAAAGGAAGTTTCATGATATGACTTCAGTAGCTCATTTGACTTACAGTGCATCCTTTCCTCATGAAAGTGTTAAATAGTTCTGCACAGTGAGGCTGGTAATCTTTCTGCAAAATACAGGGTTGTTTTCTTTTTTTCCTGCCCTACAGAATGTATATTTCAAAATATGAATATCAACAGTTAGAAAATAGTATGTTATATATATAATATATATATAATATGTATGTATTTTTTTTTACTACTTTTTCAAGGTCCTTGAAAACCTATAGTCATGAATATTTTCTCTCCTCAGTATTTTTCCCCTCCCAGAAATTTTGAAGTTTCTTTGCATGACAAATGTCTTTTTAAAAATTATTATTATTATTATTTTATAGACATGAAAGAGGGTGCTATATCCCCAACCAGGTATAGGAAATTCTGAAGCCCCCTATTTTTTACTTTGTTTTGCAAAGAGGCCCTTCTCTTTAAGAAAAGTAATTTGTTATTCACAGTTTCCTTGTCCTCATATTATCAAGGGAAAAATTGTAGAAATTTTAAAGAAAGCTCTAGGCAATGTTTTCATCCCTGAATCTTTGGGGAGTTATAAAAACAAACAGATTACTGAACCTACAAGAGAAACAATTGTGAAGTCATTACTTTTAAGCATAAGCAAAATCTCCTCCTGGATCATTAAGTTATAGAAGAATAGAGAGATTGCATTTTGAGATTCTGATAAAGCTAGGTAACTTGTAAGTCAAACAAGTAAAATTTTACAATTCAGAAATATTGACAAAAGTTGAGTATAATATACTTCTCACATTCCAAACATAAAGCTTCCTTCACTGAGCTAATAGAGGTACCGCCACAGTAGATATTTAAGAAAAAATAAATAGAATGAGTCAACAATTTAAGACTAAGGTGTTTTTTATTCATTCTCATTCACATAAAATTTTTAAATCATCATAAGAACTTTGAAAGAAGGAGGGGGCAGAGAAATCACCCACTTTCCTTCTCCCCAACTGTCTCCTTCAAATGTTTGCCTTTTCCTCCGATTGAGGCACCCCAAAGAGGGAAGTCTGGGCAGCTCAGTACTGATCAGACCAAAACCACTGATCCTCCAGCTTCCTCAGCTCCAACCTGTTCTCAGCCCTTGACTTTTGGCTTTGTTTTGGTTCAAGTCCTATGACATGATTTGGCTTATCAGACTGAACAGCTTAATGCTCCTCCTTCCCTCGTAATTGGTCTAGCCCTATGGTGGGCCCAGATCATTCAGAAAACATAGCCATTCACAAGGACCTTGGTAAATTTCCTTCCAATGTTTTTCCAATATCTTTTTCTCCTTCATAGAGTAGTACACCCACGCACGTATTTAAATATCTTGTGTTTTTCTTTAAATTACTTTTTAAACATTTTATGTCGTGTCTGTAATTGTCACTTTTAAGAAAATAAAATACTCTCCAATTGATATATAATAATTTATTTGGTCATTCTGCCACAGTAGTAGACATCTGTTTTTCTTCCTGCTCAGCATCATTCTTTTCTTTCAGGAAATGAATGCCACTCGCCCTTTGTGTGGGATCTGGATGAGACTGCTGATCACAGTGTTTTCATTCTGCATTTTATCTCAGCAAGGGGCAAGCAGATGACCCAAGCCAGGCCAGTTAGATATGACCTCCATATCATCTGCTTAGAGAGTCTTAAGCATGGTGTCACCCCGCTCAAAGTTTGGTTGATAAGCAGAAGGTGACTGAAGCTGGGTCATTCTAACACAGTACCCCAAAGAAAGACTATCCATGTGACCATTATATGAAAGTCCCTGGAGTTACCCTGGTTCCCATCCTTCCTGATGTCATTGATTTGAAGAACTACCCAATCTTTCCAGTGTTCTCTTTTGCTAGAGACAGTCAAAATTGCCATCTGTTCTTTGCAACTAAGGAACTCTAAATGATAGACTTGTTGCTAGACATTTTGGTTATTTTTATTGTTTTGGATACTTCTGTGATAAACATCTTTGTGTGCTTGTGTGTGTATAATGGCTTTTTATATATTTTAAATAATTTCCCAGAAGCATAATTACTTAGTCAAAGGATATGAACATTTTTCTGATTCTTAATATAAATTGCTCAAATGTTTTAAAGAGGATTATGTGAATTTACATTTTCTATATTACAGAAGGCATTTATACTAAAAAATACTACAAAAATCTGCCTCTCCGTTCCGAAGGACCTTGTAATAGATGCTGTGTTGAATGTACTTGATATAGGAACAGAGTGCTTTCAGTTTAGCTTTAAAATAATTTCACTGGGCTGTTCATAAGATCTTATGGAGTTACGGCGAAACAGGCATATTAACATAGGTTAATTTGCACCAGACCTAGGCTAGTAAAGAGATTGTGTATTCAACAGTCTTAAATCTGTAATAAAAAGCTGATACTCAGTGGATATTGAATAAACACGTTGCTAGTGTGTTTGCATTATTCCATGAAATCCTCAAAATGACCCTACTGTTATCCCTATCTTATAGGGAAGGAAAAGAAGACTTCGAGAACTTGATTAACTTTCCCAAAGGCTGTACTGGGACTAGAACCCAAATCCACGTGCCCCTTAACCCTCATTGTAAAACTATATCCTAGTCATCTGTTCCTACAGAACTTGGGGTCAGAAAGCCAAGTTGGACTCCTGACTCCACCACATAGTAATTGGATAACCTTGGAAAATCCACTTAATTTCCTTGAAAATTAGTTTTCTAATCTATAAAACTAAAATAATAATACCTACTCTACCTGCCTCATAGGACTTTGTGAAACACGTAGAGATAATGTGGGAAAGTGCTATACAAATGTAAAGTATTAGCATGATGACTTAGAGTTAGTGAACCCCATGGGTAAATACCCCTGACCTCTGTAAGAGGTCATAAAGAACACTGGGGCCTTCGGATACCCATTCCTCTCTTTCTGCCTTGAGTTCTGTCTGAGGCATTTGAGATACACACACAAGCCCAACAGATGAGCATGAAATATATCAGCTGGATTGGGAATGTGGTTTAAGTGTGTGGCCACAATGGGCTTCCTAATACTTCATGACTGAATAAGGAGATCAGAGTTACCCACCCCTCGCTGACCGAGCTGGACCCTTCACGTCTCTCCCATAGGGCAATCTTTTAGTGCCTGACAGTGGAGGAAAAAGTTGGCTGAAGACAGGCTACTCCAAAACACAAGCATGAATGGTGCTGAGCCCACATGGTCAGGGCCTCCTTCCTAAGTAAACAATCACATCATTTGTCCTAGACAGAGGTACTGCGGTGGCATGGAGAAAAGGTCACAAGACTCCCACGGTTTACTTTTCTGAGAATCTTTATGGGAATATGGAAATATGAGGTTCGAGAGAGTAAAGTTTCCCTAAGCAGTGAAGAAGCTCTATTGGTAACAGGAAAACAAGGACCACAGGGAGTCATCCTTCAACTCTACTGCCTCCCACTTGGCTGAACTGAAGGGAGTCATCTGTGGCCGCTACATACAGTTTTGTCAACTTTGTAATTCCACACCCACTCTTTAATTTCTCACCATGTGGCCATAAAACTCCCTCCATATTATTCATTTAAAAAATAAAATGTGTTTCCTCTCCTATAAAATACAGCTCATTGTCAGCACTCTTGCATTGTTTGCTGTCTGATGTAACCCTTTCCCACCACTTGGGCTGCGTGCTCTCTGTGTCTCTGTGGGTTCTCTCCAGGTCCAAGTGTGTGCCAGCCCCATTTGGGCAGCAGAAGCCCCATGGAAGGGCACCGGGAGATGAGAGCTAATTGGAGTTTTGTGATTAGCTGTCCTGGATGCCTGGTCCTGTCAATAGTGCTCAATAAAGCCACAAGACCAAACATTCCCTTCTGCATACTGATTGCTGAGTTGGATTTCTCTGTGCAGAAGCACTTTCCAGGCAATTTTAGAAAATTAGTCTTGGTTCTTAAGTGGTTAAAATCCAAGTCTGGAGAATTATTAATTATGGCTGAGAGTCTGCTATGATATTTTTGTCTTAAAACCTTTCCCCAGTTTCTTAGATCCCCGAACCTTATATCTGATTAACTATCTCGTTCCAGGCTCCAAGAGTGATAAGTGCATATTCTACCAGACTTAGAGGATAGGACTTTTAAATGTCTTTCTCCTTGTCCCCTTTTCCTTATTGCCTCCCTGCTAGTCCAGGCCCTTATTCTTCATCTATGCTATTATGATGACCATGAAGGAGGTTTTCTGGGGCTACCCTAGTTCCTGTCCATCCAGAGTTCTGTTGGTCAGTTCTTTCTTCAGTCCAGTGAACTGCCTTGTCACTATATTTCTATTTTGACATAAGTTGGCCAGAGTCTCCTTGTAACCAAAGGACTAATAAAACACCAGCTTGCAATGATCTGTGTTGGTTTCAAACTTCTCCAGTATTTCCTGTCTAATCCACCTACTGATTTTTAGTAGTTTCTTCCTTTTATTGGGTAATTATCTATTTGCGTGCACATCTTATCTCCTCAAACAGGATGTGGTCTTCTTAAGGGTGTTGGACCATGTTCTCTCCATCTGTAGATGCCTTATAGCACCTAGTGGTGCCTTTCACAAAGAAAGTCCACCATAGATATTGATTGATTAATTACTCCATTTTCTTCTTCTTTATCTCCAGCTCCTCCTTAGTCATATCAATCATCTTCATGGGGGTACCAGAGGAAGCACTTTGCTTTACCTGCAGCTATGGGGTTCTATCCCCACAGTAGCTATAAGAGGACCCAGAGAGGCAAATATAACCCTGCCCTGGTATCACATCCTCGGCCTTCTGGGGCCCATGGCAAATAGCAGAATGTAGGGGCTTACCGCTTGATCAGCTGCTCTCCATGGGGACTAAGTCCCTAAAGTAAAGGGGCCTGATTAGAGAAAATCATTATTTTATTAAATAGTACCAGTATAAATACTGAGTATTCTGGTGTGTGTTTTTGATAAACACATCTTTGTGTGTGAGAAAAAGAAGAGTAAAAACTAGATTATCATTATTATTATTATGTATGAGTTGTAACACATTAATGTATTATTCAGAACTCTTTGATTGCAAATGACGGACACTCAATTCAAACCAACCTGAGTCAAAAAGGAAAGTATATTGGCTTATGTAATCTTATCACAAACGTGTCAGGGTCGGTGGACTCTCAGGGACAAAGGAATGGGATATGAGGATTAATCCAGTGTGAGTCAACTGCCCATCCCAGAGGTGGTAGTGGTGATACGGAGTCTTAGTAGAGGAAGGGTGTGTGTTAGGGAGGGGGGAGTGCTGAGCAGATAAAGATAAGGGCCAAAAACCATTTTAAAAATGGTTTCCTTTGATGTCTTCCTAAATTTTGCAAATGCTTTCAACCAACAGGGGAAAGAACATGGAGACTACACTAGTGGGTGCTCTTCTTGTATCATGAGCCCCATGCCTGCCTTGAAGAGCTTCCTCATGCCTGTACCCGAGGCTGAAGGTGCCCTGTGAAAAGCTTCTACAAGGCTGCTCCCAAGCTGGGCTCCTCAAGTGGTTCTGTTCCTTCCCTGATGCTCCACACCGGTGATCTCCCTCCTCTCCTGACCTCTGGGACTGACGGCTTGTTTGCATGGACTGCCTAGATTTTATTTATTTATTTGAGAGAGTGCACCTGCACACATGAGTGGGGGGAGGGGCAGAGGGAGAAGCAGACTCGCCCCTGAGCAGGGAGCCAGATGTGGGCCTTGATCCCAGGACCCTGAGATCATGACCCAAGCCAAAGGCAGGTGCTTAATGCTTAACTGGGGCTGAGCCACCCAGGTGCCCCGTTGCTTTTGTTTTCATTCTGGATGACAAAGCCTTCAGATTATCCTAAACCTGATAAACTGTAGCCTACTGTAGCCAATTGGAGGAGAGGCCAGTTTCCCCCTCCTCCAACTGGGCCATGCTCCTTCACCCTAGCTTAGGTCAAGCACTCCTGGAAAAAGAAAAGGCATGGTTCACGATAGACTTTCTAGAAATGGGTTGTTTTTGACATGTTGTGAAATTTATTCACACTTTGGAACCAAAGCATTTTCCCACTGAAAGCAACACCAACCAGGCTGCCCCTGGAATGTAAGGAGGCCCAAATATGGGATATTCTGGAGAGCTGTATTTGGGGCATTTAACATATTCTCCAAGAGATTTGCTTAGGGCACAGCGCTGAAATTACCACCACTACGTCTGTCATGTCCATGGAGTTGATCTCACGGAATGCAGCCTCAGAAGAGAAGCCAGCTCTTTGGTGTGGCCAGCCTTCCTTCCCTCAGAAGTCAGCTGTGTTTTCTTTTCTTTTTTTTTTTTTTATTCTTATGTTAATCCCCATACATTACATCATTAGTTTTAGATGAAGTGTTCATGACTCATTGTTTGTGCATAACACCCAGTGCTCCATGCAGAATGTGCCCTCCTCAATACCCACCACCAGGCTAACCCATCCTCCCACCCCCCTCCCCTCTAGAACCCTCAGTTTGTTTTTCAGAATCCATCGTCTCTCATGGTTCGTCTACCCCTCCGATTTCCCCCGCTTCATTCTTCCCCTCCTGCTACCTTCTTCTTCTTCTTCTTCTTCTTTTTTTAAACATATAATGTATTATTTGCTTCAGAGGTACAGGTCTGTGATTCAACAGTCGTACACAATTCACAGCGCTCACCATAGCACATACCCTCCCCAATGTCTATCACCCAGCCACCCCATCCCTCCCACCCACCCCCACTCCAGCAACCCTCAGTTTGTTTCCTGCGATTAAGAATTCCTCATATCAGTGAGATCATATGATACATGTCTTTCTCTGTTTGACTTATTTCATTCAACATAATACCCTCCGGTTCCATCCACGTCGTTGCAAATGGCAAGATCTCATTCCTTTTGATGGCTGCATAATATTCCATTGTATATATATACCACATCTTCTTTATCCATTCGTCTATCGATGGACATCTTGGCGCTTTCCACAGTTTGGCTATTGTGGACATTGCTGCTATAAACATCGGGGTGCACGTTCAGCTGTGTTTTCTGCTGATTCTCCCCAGGAAAGGCAGTGCCTGAATCCTCACACCATCACCAGGCGTAGTAAGTACTCCTGACAGTCCCAGAAAGCATCCAGCGCTGGAGCCCCAAAGCTTGCGATAGATTATGAGAGAGAAATGAGAAAGTGGAGTTCTTCAGGTAAACCTTTCTTTTTACAAGTCCCCTAATTTTACTGCATAATTATTTTGAATCCACGGATAATTTGTACAATTGTCCTATAAGTCATTCACACACAATTCCCTCTCATGCCACACTTGCCTTTGTTAATACATACCTATTAATGAGAGCTGGGCTTCTCAAGTGCAAATGCTTTATAGATCTTACGGCTCTCAGCTTACATATAAAGGGATACTGAGCACTACAGTACCAAGATCTTTTATTTACGTATGTAAAGAATTCACTGGATTGGCTGAAATAAACTCATCTGTCAGTTTCTGTACACACTTGTAACAAAGAAGTCATTAGCTAAGGAAAAAAAAATACAATCCGTGCAATTAAAAAAACAGACCGACTTTGCCCAACACAAAAATAAGACAAAAGAAACTGCGTGAAAGACAGTATTTCTTTAATCAGGTCATTGAGAGTCTATTACAAAGTATTTTTTTCTTTACGGCGAGCACTCTCTTGACTCAAGTGAGCAGTGATGAGCTCTTTGGCCTTTTGTGTCTACATAGGACGGGGGCATTGCCATAAAACTCTCACCTGGCACAAGTACTGAGAAAGCGCTCAGGCTTGCTTCTCAAAGCACTCCAGATTGCGCTTTAGTCCTTCAGTGAACGAAAGGGAGTTAAAAAAAAAAAAAAAAATCCCTCTGTTAGAACACCTCCTCCATTTTAGGGGAAGTCATTCTGCCAGGATTCTATCTGGTAGTTACCTTTTCCAGTTCATTTAAAGCTGTCCAAGACCCCAAAACTGCTAATTTTTCTCTCATTTGTGATCAGTTTAAGCACGGGGAATTACATATCAACTTCTTGCCCTTCGGGAGATACTCAGCCTTATTGCGAAGACATCCTAGGGAAGGAACTTAGATTTTTGCAGAATCTGTATCCTCCCTGCTGTCACTCAAGTCCATTCAATTGTTCATTCTGTCCACAGACTCTGGGAAACTGGCGTGAGGAAGGTGCAGCACCCTCCTCCATTCTCCGTGTGGGAGAAAAAGCATGTGTGGCCAGGCTGACCTTACAAAGGCACATTAACGCTCGATGACAATGAGGACCTTCTCTAGGTCATTCCTCTTAAGACAAACTACACACATGCGCACACACTCACACAACATCACTGCAAAGCAACTGCGATTGCAGTTTGTGTGCTGAAGACTCTGTGCCCCTAGACTGTTTTATCCAACTTCTGCTCCCGACAGTGGATGCGGAAGACTTAGGTTGGAAAAGTGCATTAGCTTTTGATTAAAGGTTGGAGGAGGGCCAGCTAAATTTTTAAATCTGAATGAGCTTGCTGACTCAGACTCCTTAGCAGCGTAATGGACAGACAGTCCTCAAAGCTTTCATTAAAAGGGTTTCTGGTAACTGATGTCTAGAGAAATGAGTTGAAATATAACTCCCTGAACGACTCTGCTTTCATCTGAAACGGAATATGTAATCTCAGAGAATCCAACTGGTCTCTTGAAATTTTCAGGTAAAATTAAATTGCAAGAAGCTCGAGCATAAATATTTTGAAGAAAAGAAACCTCCAGCAGCTTTGGGACTAAATCATTTTATCCTTTAGCATCCTGTATTTAATTCTGTTTATTGCATTTTAAGCACTGCTGTAATCACCAATCTGCTGATAATAAAGTCTGGAATGGTTTGTGGGAGGTTCTCAGGATGTATCAGAGACGGATTTGATTTGAGTTTTATTTTTAATTTTGGGTCCTCTCTGAACTCTGCCTTCTCATTTTTCTCTTTTTCTCCTTAGTGGTAGGAACAAACTGTATCTTTGCAGAAATCTCCCAGGAAGCCTGGCTATAAAAAGGCCACAGAAACTACCCTGACCTCGGAGGCAGTCTCGTTAGGACCAATCACTCTCAACCTTTAGGCTGTGGCCCAAGATATGCCCACTGTCCTTTCGCAACGACCCTAGAGGTGAAGGTGCTCTCTCTCCTGTTTCTCATGAAAGGATGTAAATTATAGATTTTAGTTTCCTTTCCCAGTCCAGTAATACCTTGTGCAACGTATGAGATTGTATGAGCCCCTCCGGAAGGGGGCAGCAACAATAGCTACTTTAAAACAATGGGTGCCGTCTTTGCAGTCAACTCTGGGTCGAATGCTTCATGTGTAACTTGTCTTGCCAATGAGATTGTGAGCTCCTTAAGGCAGGAATTCTATCTTTTATTCCTCCCAGATCTCCCCAGCCATTCCCATGCCACAAGATTCCAACAATCAGTTGCCAAGCCATTTGAATTCTTTTTTTGACATGTGTAGTAGACCCCTTTTAGAGTGTCTGCCTCGTTCTCAAAGACCACTGTCCTCTCTTGAAATCAGCCCCAGCAGCCATATTTGTGCGATATGACTCTTTCAGGGATAGTAGCTGAACAGAATGGTGATAGACAATTGCCACTAGCTGGACCAATCATATTCTCTTTATCTCTTTCTCTACCTCTCTCTCTGGAATTTCAAATTGAGATTCAGAAACAGCCATTTTAGTCTCTGCGTGTGGCTAGAACTGTAATGTATGAATTCAGGCTGTAGGGATGCAATATTCTACCAAGTGAAGAGAGACTCAGAGGAAGCCAGCCTGAACAGAGAATGGAAGAGCAGAGAAAAGCAGACATGAATTTAGAGAAGCCTGACACCTCTCTAGTTAGATTCCAGTCAGTTCAGAGGCCCAGATGCATTCCTATCCAGGAGCATCATGACCCATCTTTTGTAAATCCATAATAAACCCCTTCCTACCCTTTTGCTAGCTTAAGTTCTTTTGCTCTTGAAACCAAAAGAGTTCTAAGTGATATAAAATGGCTGTCATACAGAAAGTAAAATGATGGTTGCCAGAGGCTGTGGGGTGGGGGTCATGGGAGTTGTTTAATGGGTTAGTTTCTGTTTTTCAAGTTGAAAAAGTTTTGGAGATTGGCTTTACACTAATGTGAATGTTCTTAACACTACTGAACTATATGCTTAAATATGCTTAAGATGGTAAAATTGATGTGGTATGTATTTTACCACAATTTTAAAAAGAAAAAAGAAACAAAAAGTATCTGTTACGGTAGACTTCCTATAGTTCCACTGCCCTATTCAGGTTCCATTGCCCCAGGTGTAGACAACTGTAGTTACCAAACTGGTCTTCCCACTTCCATCTCCTTGGAAGTTGGTCCCCAACTACCAAGCAATCTGCCTTGCATACATGGAGCCATTCATATTACTAGCATACAAACCTTTCTGTAGCATACAAACTTTCATGCCACCCACTGAATTCAGGATCAAGTACCACTCCCCAGCCTGGTATACAGAACCTAATAAACCTTTCCAACCTTCTGATCTACTGATTCCCAAAAGGAAGAAGACCCTGAAGAAGACCCTAGCCAGATTGTTCTACCTCATCCCCAGAAGGGTACTTACTAATGCTATTCTCCTACTTTGGATAACTTCCTTTTGCTCACCATATCTCATCTCTCTTTCAAAGTCCAGTTCTAGGTCCACCTCTCCCAAGGAATATTTTCTGACCACTCTAGTTCTCTAGAGACATTTATTATTTGAATTACACTTGTTGATATTTAAATATACACAGTTTCCTATGCAACTCTTTCTTATTTTGCTAGTTTACAAATTGCTTGATGATAGGGACCGGGTCTTATATTCTTTGATTTTTTTTCCCCCTAAATTGCCTACTAAGATACTATACTCTGAGGAGGCTCTTATTAATGCTTGTTGAATGAAATCAGAAACAAGGAGGGGTTGCTTCATCAGCTTGCCTCTTCAAGACAAACCCTTGCGGAGAAGTAACAGAAACATATATTGAACACTTAGTATTTGCCAGCTACCATGCCAAGTGTTTCACATGGACTATATACCTCATTTAATCACCCCAACAGCCCTATTAAGTAGATAGGACTATTACCCTCATTTTACAGATGAGGAAATTCAGGTACATACAGTTAAATAACTGGCCCAAGGTCATCTTGACAACAGGAGGTAGAGTCATAATTTTGAGCTATCTCTATTTGGCTCCCAAACCTTTGTGTTTTCTATTGTTTATCACCACACATTCCCTACTCTATTGATACTGCTGGCTTTCTTGCCTGGTTTTCCTGTGAATTCTAACTTCCCCAAGGGCAGGAATCTTGTCTTAATATGTGGTAGAGGCTCACTAAATATCTATTAAAGAAAGGGAAGACAAGCTGTCTTTCTGTCTCAAAAAGGAAGGAAGGAAAAAAGGAGGGAGGGAGGGTGGGTGGGTGGGAGAGCTAGAAGAGACTTTGGGGCGGAGCTTGTCCCGCTCCAGAGCTTGGCACGGTTCAATCCTGCAGGGGGCTTGGCTAGAAAACACTGGCTCCTCTTTTGGAACCACTTTCCCAATGCCATTGATCCCTTTCCTCTGGGGAGTTATTTAGTCACGTGTTCACTGTGTGGAGGAGAGTTGATGATGAACATTCTCTTGCTCCAGTCTCTTCTGGCCAGTGTTCCTTGGCTCCCAGCCTGCTCCTTGCTTGTTTTGAACAAATAGTACATAACCTTCTTTTCTGTCTGGTAAATGCTGAACTCTGGCCTCTCTTAGCCATTAGGTCTCTAGATAAAAAAAAAAAAATATGGGCCTCCCTGCCCAGCTCTACCTATTTTGTACCCCTGCCTGGTTATGCATGGGGAACTACAGAATATTAGGTGGTGACATAGGTTTAAGGTTGGATAGACAGATAACCCCTAACTACAGTTCTTGAAATTATACTATTGGGGATTATTTCTTTGTGTTAAAGAGTTTCCTCCTTCTCCTTTCCCACTGCCACCCTCCCCACCCCCATATCTCAGTTTCCTACCTATAAAATAGAGATATTAGGGTTGTTGTAGTAAATGAGTTAACACATGTATGTGCTTAGCACAGTACCCAACCCCATGAATAGTAGCTATTGTTGTTGTAATTATTATTAGTAGTAGCAATAGTATTAAGATGGATGATAACCTGGGAAAAGTAGCTCATTAAGCCAGGATTAGTCACGAACTACCTCAAGGGAATTAGTTTACTAGCATTTTTATGCTACTTCCCAAAAGAAAGGTTCATTGAGATGAGAAACATGTAGAGATAACTCCCTACAGATTTGGAGTCTGGAAATGAGGAATGCTGTGTATTCAGGTGCAGTGTGAGAAGATAGGAGGGAACTGGGGCAGGACACGGTAGTGTTTAGTGAAAACTCTTTGGTTTGCCAGGAACAGAAAGCTGACTCAAACTAGTTTAAGCTATAAGAGAACTTCTCAGAAGGGTACTGGGTAACTGCAGGGACCAGGAAGCAGGGTCCCCCGCCCCACCTCCGTTCAGTCCCAATTTTCCTGAATTCTACAAGGCTTTAAATTTTTTTTTTATTTTTTAAAGATTTTCTTTTTATTTATTTGAGAGAGAAGAGCGAGCGAGCACACACACATACACACACACACAAGCAGGGGTGGATGGAGGAGGGGCAGAGGAAGAGGGATAAGCAGACCCTTGGCTGAGCAGGGAGCCTGACAGGGGCTCCATCCCAGGACCTCAATCCCAGGAGCCTGGGATCATGACCTGAGCCAAAGGCAGACACTTAACCAACTGAGCCACCCAGGCGCCCCTGAATTCTACAAGGCTTTATTCTCTCTTTCTACAAACAGATTTTCTCTCCATGGTGGTGATAGTAACTGACATTATCTCTTAGGTCTCTTTTCAGCTCTGTAACCAAAACTGCAAAGCTTCTTCCCCTCCAGCTTCAAATTTTTAAGAGAATCCCAGGGCAGAGCGTGTATTAGCTAGGCCTGGGTTACATGTCTACCCCTGGTCTTCAAGTCGAGAATCAGAAGTAGCATTGGTCTCTGCACAAAACTCACAAGAATGGAGCAAAGTAGAAACTAGTCAAACAGAAAACAACAGATGTCCACTGATTTTATAGTATATGGGTCTGAGAAAATAGACATCCTGAGACTAGATGGCCTGAACATTTTCTTCCAGCTAAAATTTTTCCATTCTCTTTGTGAGGAGTTTCCATGGAGAGGCTAGCTTCATGGGATAGAGTTAGCAAGAGAACAGCCCATGCTGTTTCTCACTGGAGTACATCCTTATTGCTACTTCAGTCCAGTCCTTCCCACGGCTCACACGTTAGTCCATACTCTTGTGGCTTATGGGCTTTTTCTTTTTTCTTTACGTGCTGCTCATATTCCCTTCCCTAAAAGCTACTCTATTAAGAGGGAGATTAGCCAAGTGGGCTGGTTTGATTATGTGCTGATTTAACTCGTAATCAAAGACCTGGAAAAGAAAATGTCAGACACATTTTAATAGCTCAGGATATAAAACACAGAGTACAAAGCAAACTGCAGGCTTTCTCGTCGCTGGAACTGTGATTCTACTGGAGCAGGCAAGGAAAGAACATAGTGAAGAATAATATTTAACATCAATTGTGGCAATGTCCAGTTTTTGTTTGGGAAGACCATGGCAGTGGGGGATGGAAGGGGATGACATTAAGTCTTCAGAACAGTGAATGTATGCTTAGTGCTAAGGTTAAATGATGAGAAAAAACAAATGAAATACAGTTTCATTGGCTATCTGCTTAGGCCTAGCATGAACTGTATCTGTTGCGGTGCTATTAATTTGGAAACATCAGACATTGTTCTTCCCTACTTGGTAAGGACCTGACTGAGATGGAGAGAAACAATCATGCTTTTGCAGTTTACAAAGCACTTTCCTATAAAATATACCATTTTAGGGCGCCTGGGTGGCTCAGTTGGTTAAGTATCTGCCTTCAGCTCAGGTCATGATCCCAGGGTCCTGGGACCGAGTCCTGCATCGGGCTCCCTGCTCAGTGGGGGGCCTGCTTCTCCCTCTCCCTCTGCCTGCCGCTCTGCCTACTTGTGCTCTCTCTCTCTGTCAAATAAATAAATAAATTCTTTTAAAAAAATAAAATAAAATGTACCATTTTAATCCAACTAGGCTGGGGGAAGTAAAGTTATTCCCATTTCACAGAGTGAGAAACTTGGGCTGGAGCCCAGAAACTTGGGCGGGAGCCCAGAAACTTGGCTGATGAGTTTGAAAAGTTGAGCATCAGTGGTTTTTAATTTTAGGGCACAGAAACACCTAGCGAGCTTCTAAAATGCATGTTCCTGGTTCTCTACAGCCAGCATCTGGTTGAGTCAGTTTGAGGAAGGGCCCTGGAAACTGAATTTCTATCACACACCTCAGGGGATTTTGAACTATGTATATTTATGAAACACTGTCCTCCGCCCTATCCAGGGGGCTATGTGAGAAACTAAAGCACACAAACTGTGTGACCACATCATTTATCCTTTCTGAGCCTTGGTTTCCTCATCTGAAAAATGAATGATGATCATAAAAATAGCTAGGAGCCACACCAAGTGGTTTCCATATGCTGCCTCCATGAACCCTTTCGATAAGCCTAGGAGGGTGGTTCTATTGTTGTTCCCATGTTACAGGACTCAGACGCAAACCATTTCTAACCTCTCCATCTTTGCATAACTGCCAGGAAGAACAGAAGCAATAGGAAGTATCTAGCACATACTCCTGACGTCAAATAAACGGCAGCATCTGTTTTTTTTTTTTTTTTAAGATTTTATTTATTCATTTGAGACACAGAGATACAGAGAGAGAGAGAGAAAGCATGAGCAGGGAGAGAGGCAGAGGGAGAGGGAGAAGCAGGCTCCCCGCCGAGCAGGGAGCCTGATGCAGGGCTCGATCCCAGAACCCTGGGATCATGACCTGAGCCGAAGGCAGACGCTTAACCATCTGAGCCACCCAGGCGCCCTAAATGGCAGCATCTGTTATAACTAACTGCTAAGACTGACAATATGGACAATACAGCCACCATCAAGATGCAGGGCCTGAACCAGATCATCTTCAAGGCCCCTTCCAGCTCTACCATGCTGTGATTTCAGCACATCAAGTTTTCTCTACTTAAAGGGGTTCCTACAAAGAGTGTGGCAGTAACTTAACTGAACTATAATGAGTGATCCAATTCTTCCTTTATTGAAATTCATTGATTTTTTTTTTTTTTTAAGAGTGAGCCTATGCAAAGACTAGACAGATTAGGAGAAAAATGAGAAGAACTGTTGTGCTTTGTAGGGTTATGGATGATTTTTTGGCTTAAGCAGTTTACTTTTACATATTTTTTTTAAAAAGATTTTTATTTTTTTATTTCAGAGTGAGAGAGAGAGAGAGAGAGTGAGTGAGAGAGAGAGCACAAGCCAGTGGGGAGAGGGAGAAGCACACTCCTTACTGAGCAGGGAGCCTGATGCAGGGCTCCATCCCAAGACCCTGGGATCATGACCTGAGCTGAAGGCAGATACTTAACCAACTGAGCCACCCAGGCGCCCCTACTTTTACATATGTTAATGTAGTTTCTATAAGAAATAAAAATTTGGAAGAAAAGCAGGATATCCAATTTGTCTTGTGCTGCCAATTTACTGTATATTTCCTAAATGTATTTTTTATCACAGTCAGCAACTGAAAGTTCTCTATTAAAAAATAATCAAAAAAAGAAAGGTATCAAGTATCAGCAAAGAAAGACTTCAGAGCTGATGGACCTAAATCTAGTTTACATGCTCATTAGCCTTGGCTTATCTCAAAATATTAGAAGTAAAATATGATCCAATCTGTATTTCCTGCACAATGTTATGTTCTCTAAATAGAAAGTTCTCGGAACAATATGTATCATCACTGAAACACTTCCTTCAGTTCTTGGGCATTAAATGTAATCTTCTGTTCCTGCCCCATATCATTGAACAGTACTTTCAACTTCATTGCAAAAGCAACTACTAGAGCCTAATGCTGTACTTTTTACATTGGACATAAAGCATAAACATTTACAGTTATGAACCTAAGTTTACCTTGCCTTGGAAATAAGAGTTGTTGATGAAAGAGGAAATCCCTTAGATCCTGTGACCTTACCTGCAAGTATAAGAAAACAATCTATTTCATTTAATGCACTCTTCAGAGAAAGTACTCTGTATTTTCATTTGCTCCTTAATTATCCTTTAGCTTTAACAGAGTGAACTTGTAAATTGATATTTTGAGTTCAGAGAACATGGTCACTGTAGCAATGAGGGCAAGAGTCCATGTCCCAACGTCCTAGATGACACTGGCGTGCACTAGAGAACGTGGGTTTGAAGATGAGGCAGCACAGTGGAGTGGGGAACAGCATGGACCACACGGATTCACTAATCTAGGGGGAGAGATGATGGTGGTTTACACTTGGATGCCAGCAGCAGAGGAGATAAGAGGTGCGTTATGGATATGTCTGGCTGATTCACTCTTATATTCCCTATGCCTAGGTATAGAGCTTGGCACATAGTCGGGCCTCAATAAATATTTCTTGAGTGAATAAATGAGGGGAATTTGGGTAAATTTTCTTTTTTTTTTTTTAAGATTTTATTTATTTATTTTTAAAGATTTTTATTTATTTATTTGACAGAGAGATAGAGGGAGAGCACAAGTAGGCAGAGAGGCAGGCAGAGGGAGAGGGAGAAGCAGGCTCCCCGCTGAGCAGGGAGCTGGACGTGGGGCTCCATCCCAGGACCCTGGGATCATGACCTGAGCCGAAGGCAGACGCTTAACCGACTGAGCCACCCAGGCACCCCTTTTTTAAAGATTTTATTTATCTGACAGAGAGAGACACAGTGAGTGAGAGAGGGAACACAAGCAGGGGGAGTGGGAGAGGGAGAAGCAGGCTTCCCGCCCAGCAGGGAGCCCGATGTGGGGCTCGATCCCAGGACCGGGGGATCACGACCCGAGCCGAAGGCAGACGCTTAACGACTGAGCCACCCAGGTGCCCCAAATTTGGGTAAATTTTCTAAGGCTCGGTTTTCTCTCCTCTGCAATGGGGGTGGGGGGATGGAGATACTGACAGTATCTCTCTCTGAGGGTTATTGGAGGGATTAAATGAGATAATTTCCATAAAGTGCTTAGCACAGTCACGGAAACATAATATAATGGTGAGATGTGTTTATGAAACACATAAATATAAAACGTTTTGCGAAGAGTTTATCTTTGGAGAGATGGGGGGTAGACTTTCACTCTTCACTTTTTTTTTATTTTTTATTTTATTTATTTATTTATTTTTTTAAGATTTTATTTATTTATTTGAGAGAGAGAGAGAGCATGAGAGAGGGGATGTCAGAGGGAGAAGCAGACTCCCTGCCGAGCAGGGAGCCCGATGCGGGATTCGATCCCGGGACTCCAGGATCATGACCTGAGCCGAAGGCAGTCGCCCAACCAACTGAGCCACCCAGGTGCCCCATCTTCACTTTTTTTTTAGAGCGGGGAGGGGCAGAGGCTCCACTCCCAACTTGGAGCCTGACGCAGGGCTCCATCTTACCACCCTGAGATCATGACCTGAGCCGAAATCGAGAGTCAGATGCTTAACCAACTGAGCCACCCAGGTGCCCCTTATTCTTCGTTTTATACTCTAAAAGTAAAGAAAAGAATGTTGGAAGTGTGAGTCATTTTTTTACTTCCTTTTTGTGCTTTTCACTACTTTTTGAAATTTTTCTCTAATGAACTTGCGGAGTGAAGACAGAAATTAAAGGATAAGATCGCTCAGAATTTTAGGATTTTATAAAGCATCGGCAATGTGAGACTTTTTTCTGCTCTTTCAGCATGGCCCATTTCTCTGACTCTATGAATGTGGGTATTATGCTTATCATCCTCCTCTCCCCGTCTCTTTTAGGTTCAGAGTAAAGTGAGCATTGATATTACAAAACAAGAACAACAACCTAGTTCATCCCCGAGGTCCGGAGCCTCTTATTCCTTCAAAAGAATAAACACATCTATTTAGTGGTTAAGAGTCCCTTGAGCTGAAACCATTCATCAGAGTAACTATACTCCATCTGTCTGAGGTATAAAGAAATGGGGCTCCTTGTTGGGATTTACAAATTGTGTATCCAAAGAAGGGATCTGATGCTTTTTAAGTGGGGGCACCAAAAGGTAAAAGATGTGCAGTTGGAAGCATAGGGAAGGGCAGAGGTCACCAGGAGATTTGACTGTTAAGGCTAACCTTAGCGTCACCTCAAGAAATAACTATACTAGGATGAGCTCTAAGATGCCAGCTCTTTAGCATGTCTCCTCCTGCCAAACACGGAGAGGTCCTCCTTCTTCAATTTCTCTGGTTCTGCTAGTCCTCAGCACCTCCTTCGTTTGCCTTTCTAGTGCTGGTGTGCTTTTACCTAAGGTTTGCTCCCTGCTCACATTCAGCTGTTGTTGCTAAGATCAAGCGTTCAGTTGTTCTCAACCCTGGCTATACATTAGGAAACTCCTGGGGAACTTAAAAAAAAAAAAAAAAGGGTGCCTGGGCCCTATTCAAGACCTGTTAATTTTAAATCTCTTCTTGATGGATCCTGGGCATTGCTTTTTTATTTTTATTTTTTCCCTTAAACTTTCCAGGTGATTCTAATGCACAGCCTGCATTGAAAACCACACAGAGAATTAAAGCTCAAGGAGAGACACTTCCCAGGGAAAATTTACTTTTCTTAGAAATCTAGGAGACCAGGAAACTGTTAACGCACAAAGGCATGTAATAACACTATTCGCAATAACAACAATAATAGTAATGATGTTATTAATATTGATAGCTATTATTCATTGAGCTATAAGTGTGTTAATTTAATTCTCAACAACTCTATGAGGTAGTTACTACTATTAATATGTCCATTTTACAGATGAGCAATCCAAGGTGCCAATAATTTGCCAAGCAAGGGAGTGCTCAAGCTGGGATTCAAGCCCAGGCAGTCTAGCTTAGTGCCCACAGTCTTCATGACCACACTCTACTGCCCACTTGCACTGTTGAAATCACAGAGGGGATGGTATTGCAGACACAGTGCTAGCATTCTATCTCCTCCTTCCTAGGTAAATCCATTCATGTTCCAGAGGACTATACTTTAAAAGCAGGATATGGATAATATATGCAACTTCTCTGATATAATTTGAACTAACCAAGAGACTCCATCCTGTTTTTATAGCAATGTAAATTATTAACCAGCCTTCTGTGATTCCATTTGGAATCACAACTGATTGGCATCAGTTACTATCATA
This sequence comes from Mirounga angustirostris, assembly GCF_029215605.1. Taxonomy (NCBI): domain Eukaryota; kingdom Metazoa; phylum Chordata; class Mammalia; order Carnivora; family Phocidae; genus Mirounga; species Mirounga angustirostris. The sequence goes on from NW_026991714.1 coordinate 139,338,363, forward strand.
AGTTTTCTATAAATTGCTCATCAATCAGTATGTGATATAAGATAAAGCAGTAAGAGTTTTCCTCCAAAGAGTGGTCTTTCTGTTTGTGACAAATTATTCTTGGCAATATAATTAGCCAGTGGGGTTATTGAAACAGATGGGAAATGTTTCTTCCAAAATTTGAGAACTGAAATGATTCTTATTCTATCTTGTGATAAATGCCAATTAAAATAGTTTTCCTTTCACAGGAAAAATTAAGAAAAAAATAGTTTAAGGAAATATTAACACTGATTGCCAGGGGAAATTTGTTTCTGCAGTAAAACAAGCAAAACAAATCAAATCCCTTAAAATTAGGAACAGACTGTCTTCTGAAGTGAAGTTCACATCTGGAGATTTTTATAAAATTCATTGGAAAAGTTCCGGTTATCTCTATTTTTAACATAACAAAAAGATTCTTGTTTGTTGAATTTGATCTAAAATGTTACTTTTAAGGCAAGTCCTGACACAGCTTGTACATGGTTGGAAAATGTTCTCTGTGTGGACAAAGAGGCAAAGATCTTAGCTATTCAGGCCAAAGTGGACTGTTCATCAGCTGGATACTCAAATAGTCTTTCTAAATTATATCTAATGCCTATCACCAGCGGTGTGAGCAACAAGCAAAGAGCGACAGTAAGTAGCAAATTTAAAGAACTGTGTTTATTAATACTCTTCAAATACATGCATTTACAGGATGCTACTTATATTAGGCAGTTTGGCAAAGATGTTGTTTAACTATGGTATAGATTTTTAGAAATACTAGTTAGAATGTATTTAAAAGGACCCTGGTGGGGCTGTTCAGTCAGTGAAGCATCCTACTCTTGGTTTCAGCTCAGGTCATGATCTCATGGGTCATGAGCTCGAGCCCTCCATTGGGCTTTGTACTCAGCATGGTGTCTGCTTGAGATTCTCTCTCTCCCTCTGCCTCTCCCCCCACTAAATAAAATAAATAAATAAAATCTTAAAAAAAAAAAAGAAAGAAAGAAAATGACCCTGGAATGACTAAATACTCACCTGTGTAAATTCAAAGTTCAAAAAATTGAAATGTCATCCTAAGCACAAGATATTTTTTGGTCATATAGGAGTTTTCATGCTAAATTTTGATTTTTTAAAAATCCATGAAAAATCTGTTATTTCACAAGTAAATTGCCTTTTTTCTCTTCATCTTGTTCTCTTTGTTACAGTTGCTATTTATAATTTTTCTTCCTCATAATTTCAACCTTCTCATAAATTGAGCTCTACCTTTTTTGCCCCTTCTCTACCCAGTAGTCTCACTATCTCTTCTGCACAAATTTTCAACTTGAATTACTGCTCTCGATTGCTTAATTCTTTCTATATTTCCTAATTCAAATTCCCAAAAGTGAGAATTTGATTGCCCTAGTTCATTCCTGTTTGATTAGAGCTTTTTGCACCAAGTCACCTTGCAAAATTGTGGTGAGCCTAAGGTTTGGCTGCCCCCAGACTGGCATATGCCTCTGTGCTAATAATCTGTGGCAGAAGAGAGCAGAATCATGTGTACAAAACATGGCTGCCTAAATAGGCTTTATCAGTGGAGGATATGGAAAGGATAATTTTCCTCAGAAGGAGTTACGGGCTTATCTCTCATAATTATGTAGTGCAGATGGTAAAGGGGTAGTGGATTATTCAGAATCCATAATCACAGAAATCTGTAAGTACTTAGACATTTTACTTAGGCATGTAGATGAACATACCAAAGGTAGAAATTTACCTTGAAATTCTATTATTTTATACACAAATAATGAATCATTGAACACTACATCAAAAACTAATGATGTACTATACAGTGGCTAACTGAACATAATGAAAAAATAAATGAAATCAGAATTTTAAAAATCTCAAATAAAATAAAATAGATAACTCCTAAAGACAAAAAAAAAAAAAAGAAATTCTATGATTCTAATGCATCTCAGAAAGAAATAATTTAAACAATATACCGTGGGTATTGAATTAGGTCTAACTCTTTGGAAAATATGTAGACACCATCACAAATAGTTCAAAGAATACAGCTGAAAGAACAGTGGTAATCAATAATAAGAAACTAGCCTGGTTTGTCAAAAATACTGTGATAAATTTTTGTTCGTTTTTACAAAATGCACATTCTAATTTTGAATGGCATGTTCCATGTACCTTCTTCATCTCAAAAATGAGTCAGATAAACAATAATTTAGACAAGGTCAGATAAAATAATTATAGCCAATGGAGCAATCTAAAACCCAGGGGTGAATGAGTTTTTAGTTGGGGTAAAAAGAATAGAAATCTGATAAGAGCTATAAAATAATACACGTTAAAGACAAGGATAATTGGACATTTTAATTTATATTTTCTAATAATTCAGGACTAAAAGGACACGTGATAAAATGAAAAAGCAGAAAAAATTTAAACTAGTAAAAAAGAGTCTTGTCTTTTTAACTTAACAATTAACTTTAGAAACTTAAATCATAGGATAATTGCTACAGATCGTTTAAGATGATTCAGAAAGATTAGGTATTCATATGAATGAGGATAGCAGTTGCAGCAACAGACTTGGAATAAAAATAATGAGCACTAGGAAGTCCTGAGGCTTTAGGGCATATACTGATCATAAGCCAGGGGAAATGTTCCCACCTGATAAAACATTGTAGACCCGCCAGAACTGTTGGGCATCTACAAACCTTGTGAGCATGTAGGAGGTTAGCACTGGCTTCTTTGGTGGTTTCCCTTGAGTTACTGCACCCTCAATGGCATCATACCACAATATTGCTTCTTTGCTGTTTATTCATACATATTTTTGGTGTCTGGCTAGCTCAGAATTGCCCATATTTTTTCCCTTTTAATGAGGTTGATTTTTTTCTTATTTTGAGTGATCATTTCCAGTTTCACCCTTTCCAGTTTTTCTCTAATAAGTTTTCATTTTGACTAGTCTGCATGTTTAAAAGAAGATCAGTTGAGCCAAGAAGCTGTCAGTAATGATATTATTATTTATGAGAAGAGTCTTGGGGTGATCTTAGCGATAGACATTTCCCTAAGCATCCTCCTAGCCATTAAAAATAGTCAGGGCTGTTGCTGATGATTCCTGCCAGACTTGGGTTTGGGGAGGGTGCTTCCTAGTGAAGACCTAACCTTTCATTCTAATTCTCCCCTTAAATTCATTCATCGTGTAGTCAGAGATGCCAAAGTCCCATTGTAGCCCAATCTCCACTTGGAAGTATGTAGCTATCCTCTATAATTGACTTGAGGTACATGTCAAATCTTTCATCCAGGAGCTACTCTGTCTAAAATCTCCCCATCAGTATTTAATTCCTTTGTGTTTGTTCCTTCATTGGCCTTCTTTGAAAAATAAAAACATTTCTTCCGTGGACATTATATTCTACTAAATCACTAAAGGGTGTTAGGACTTCTAAGATTCATTTTCCTTTGAACAGGCCAGGTAGTAGTCAAGGAATATTCATATTAGGTGTGTGCTGTGTGTGTCCTGGGGTGGGGGGCAGGTTGTTGGGGATGGCAATGGAGGTGATATATCTTTATACTTTTCTTACATTCCTCATCGATCAAAACTATTCTCAGGAAATAGGTACAGTCATTCATGTTAAGATGTTAATGACTGGTACAAACTAAGTGTGTTAGCTCTTTAAAAACATTTGCAATATAACAAATCCTTAAATTAAAGGACAAAACCACTGAGTTCCAAGTTTTCCCCAGAGTGCGGTAGTAGTGTGTTTTGTTCTCTGGTCGCCGTGGTCCCCCCACACGTTGGTCACTAACCCCATCTGACATAAGGCAATGGGCTGTGAAGTTGCTGCCACCTGGGAAAAATGTGATGGGCATCAAGATGCAGAGGAATTACTAAGCTTGCTCTGTGGCTCTCTAGGATCACATGGCCCCTCTGGGTCCTACACCAGGGTTCTCCAGGAAGAAATAAAAGCAGGCACCATCAAGTAGAGCTTCACAGTTTTAAAAAATAACTTTAACATTTTACATCATTTGGCATTTTAATCCTCCCAACAGCATTCAAGGAGGGCCAATATTTTTTGCTATTTTACAAATGAAGGAACTGAGGGTGAGTGAGGCATATACTGTTTAGTTGTGGAGATTGGGTCTCCTGGCTGAGTTCTGTTCTCTTGGCACTGTCTTGTGCTACCTTCCTAAACTGAAGGACTATGTCCAGTGAGAAAAAACATGGCCATAAAATATTTAAAAAATGTCTGCTATCAAGTGGTTTAGGTAATTTAATAAACAAAATTCTTGCACATGCTTTCTTGTTGTGAATAAAACATTTTCTCTGTTTTTGGAAGAGCCAGTTTTCCTAGAAAAATAATATGTCCTCTTCATGTGCAAAAAGACTTTCAGACTGCATTCTAATTTAAAAAAATGGAAAACTTGGGGGTCTTGCTTAAAATCAGCAATGTTCATGTTGACTTTTTTTCATTTAATTTAAAATTTCACATCAGCTTTGCAGAGGGACATGGGTGAGGGACTTACAATAAGAAGAATTGTAAGGCTGGTTTTAATTTACTTGTGTACATTTTCAAAATTACTGTGCCTGGAGTCTTCCAAGACTGATGTTTTTAATAAATAGAATGTCGTGTTATCAGAATTTGTGGGGCCTGGCTATCATTTGTCAGATATTTTTCTTTTTCTATATATGTGCTGTTTTGCAGTTCTTCTTTGTCTCTGAGCTCTATTCAGGGAAACCTCGCTGCATCCTGATGCTTCGTTTCTCCTGATTAGAAGGTCCATAATTCTCTTTCATGCTCTTTTCCTTGTAAACATAAACATATTTTCCTGTGTCAGGACCGCAAGCAGCTTTCTAAAAGCTAGTATGTTGTTCTTATGAATTGTTTATTTTGCTCGGGAGCTTTTGTTTTTTAAGTACTTCCTGTTTCTCTTACTGTGCCTGCTTTCTCTTCAAACAGAGGGAACATGAAACAAACCTCAGCTTCACCAAAGGTTTACAGAGATTCTACCTGTTATATCTGTACGTGGGCGATGCCTTAGGAGTGTGATTGTAGCAGCTGGATTTTTTTCACAACTAAAAGAATCCTTTCTGTTACTCAAAATCACAAGTACCTCCCTGTGTTCAATGACACTACTTTCCAGGGTAGGACCCCGTTTAAAGTTGGCTTGTCTGAATGTAAGATGCATGATGCAGCGTAGTGGAGTGATTACTAATATTAGAGTCATCTTGAGAAATTAGAATTACCTATTAAGGAAAAAATTATGACTTCTGAAAATAAAAGAGTGTGATACTTTCTTTTTTGTTATCTGATTCAAATTGGACTTTTGTTCATTTTTATTGATAGAATTGTATTTTTATTGTTTTTAAAGATTTTTATTTATTTATTGAGAGAGAGAGAGAATGATAGAGAGGGAGCATGAGAGGGAGGAGGTCAGAGGGAGAAGCAGACTCCCTGCTGAGCAGGGAGCCCAATGCGGGACTCGATCCTGGGACTCCAGGATCATGACCTGAGCCAAAGGCAGTTGCTTAACCAACTGAGCCACCCAGGCACCGCATCAGAATTGTATTTTTAAAAAGAGTTTTGTTCTTCCTTCTCATGAAGGAAGGTGACAGCAAATGATTGCCTGGGTGTAGAAGAGAGAAAAGGTCTCTCACCTTTTTAATCTTCTGGGTGTCCTCATTCCTTTCAACATTACCCCAGTGAGGAGAGGATAGGGAAGCCTTGTAGGTGTCTTGCAATAGGTTGGAAAGTTCCAAATTTAGGCATCCCTTCTTGACACATTTTGTCAGGCATTGGGCCATGCCTTTTCTTCCTTTATTTTCTTTTTTCTTACATCCTCCTCCTGTTTGGTAAATCAAATTCTTACATCTCCATTTTCAAGAGGAATTTTGCTGCTGGTTTGGCTTGTCTAATTGCATTTTTTTTCGAAGTATGCCTATTTTCTTTTTGGCTTTTCTCTCCATACTCAGGCAGGAAATTTAGTCAAAAAGTTAACGGGTATTAATTGATAATTTTTATGTTGCAGACTCTGAGCTGAGCTTTCAATATATGCCGTTAGCTCTGCCAGTTAACTTGCGCTTGGTTCCAGGTTCCAGGTTTCAGGTTCAAGGTTCATTCTTTGGCTGTCTGTCCTTTGTTCAGTTTAGTTTTGCCTCTGCTGTCACTAACTTGTGTGACATTGGGCAAGTTACTTTGCAGAGCTTTTGAAGGCCTTTCTGGAACTAAGAATGGATGATAAATTAGCCTGAACATGTCTCCCATTAGCCTGAATTATGAGGTATAGGACAAAGAAAACGGCATTGCATTCCAGAAGAGCTAGGATTTTAGACTTAGCTCTGCCACTGTGTGAATTTGGATAAGATACTTCAATTTTCTGGGTCCCAGCATCTCATTTGTAAAATGGACTAGATCCATCTTCAAAATAATGAGACTTTCTTATAGCTCTGACTGTTTCTTTATGTTTTTGTATTTTTTATTTGTGTGTTGTATCAAACTTAAATCTCTTTCAATTCAATTCCATGAATTCAATCCATGGATTAGAATGAATTCTGTTCCTAAGAGTAGTTCTTGATGAACGTTAAATATCAAAGTTTGTATAGTGCTTTACCATTTATTGTGTGCTTTCATATTGTCTGTTTGGACCTTCATGTGAGCTTGGAAATGGACATTGATGGGTAGTTTGATTTTCCCATCTTATAGGTGGGAAAACTGAGGCATAGAGGTTAATGGGTCATGTAAGAGTAATCTATATATAGGAGGCAGAATTAGAAATCAAACCCAAGTTTTTGTCTTAGGCCATATGCCACCTTTTACATTTTTTATGAACCCACATTTTAAATTAATTTATTATTATTTTTTTAGAAGTAAATTTTAATTTTCAATCAAAGAGTACTAAAAGCCTTATAATAAAATGCTGCATCTTCTGCCCCTATTCCCTATTTCCTAAGACAAAGCAGCTTTCAACTCTTCAGTGTAGTATGATTATACTGGTAGTTCTAGATTGATCAGTGTTGGACATGCAATTACTTCTTATTAAGTAATTAAGGATTTAACCCCACCCATCTTTACCCTTCTACCATTTTTAAAATGTAGACATATTATAAATTTTTGGTAAATCAATAGTGTTTATATAGTAAATATTGTTTACTGATAAACCATCTTGTACAAGTTTCCTTTTTTTCTTAGTCAATGATTGCTTCATTTTGTTCATTTACTTGGTTTTCTGTGTGCTTATTCCATTTTCCTCCCAAATACTCCAAGAACTGTCACATATTATTAGTATTTTTCTTTTCCACAAAGCTCAAACAGTTCTAAGCACACATATCTATTATTTTCCTAGTTATACTTCCCTCTCCAGCTCTGTTCCAGGTTGGACTGGTTGCTCTGTTGGTTTGAGGCACAGCTGTCTGTCATTCTAGGATATCTTTTTACAATTCTTTTATGTTTAGTCTCTTCTCTCTTTACCATTCTCCAGGAATTTTCTATAGAAGGGTACCCTACAAGGTAAGTTTTACAAATGTTTGTGTGTCTGAAAATGTCTTTATCCTCATACTTGATCGATAGCTTGGCTGGGTATAAAATTCTAGGTTGACAATAATTTCCCTTCTGTCTCTACTTACTTTAGCCTCTAATTTTGCTGTTGAGAATTTCAATGCTATATATAATTTCAATCTAATACATTCCATTTGCCTTTACCCCCTTTTTTTTCCATTTGTGAATCTTTAAATTCAATGTTTTAGGCTATAGTGGGTCTTTCATATGCAGGCTCAGTTCATTTCTGGGAAATCTTATGTTGAAGTTGATACAAACAAATTTTGTTTTCTCCTACATAGGAGTTGTGCTTTAATGTACTATCACATTAATAAACGTACTATATTATAATTCTTAATTTAAGATAGAGTCTATTATGCATAATCATTAGTGAATCTTTTTTTCCCCTAGTTTTTCCCTCTTTGATAAGAGGAGAAACTTTGTCTTTTTATTCTAATTTCTAGGAGATTTCCTAGACTTTATTTTCTAAACTTTCTTTTCTTGTATTTTAATTTTGGCTACCCTATTTTCATTTTTTATTTTTTGTTCTCTGAATGTCCTTTGTTTATTAAAGAGTATCCAGTTCTTTTTTTTTTTTTTTAAGATTTTATTTATTTATTTGAGATAGAGAGAGGGAGAGAGAGAGAGCATGAGTTGGGGCAGGGGCAGAGGGAAAGGGAGAAGCAGGCTCCCCACTGAGCAGGGGTCGACCCCAGGAACCCCGAGATCATGACCTGAGCCAAAGGCAGATGCCCAATCATCTGAGCCACCTAGGTGCCCCTCAAGGTCTTTTTTTATGATTGCATAAATATTCCCTTGTCACTTGACTGTGTTTCCTCTAATTTCCTTTTCTGTTTTTTTTGGTTTCTTTTATATCTAATGATGAATCCTTACTGTTTGTATTTAAAAGAGAGTCATGAAACAAAAAAGATTGGGTGAGACTTACTGACTCAGCAGGCTTCACTATGGGGTGAGCTGGAGGTTGGCTTACCATTTGGCTTGGAGACCCCCAATTGACAATATATTTTCTCTTGGACTACTCAATTTCTGCAGATAAGTATCCTTCAATTTTCTGCCTGGGGGTTATTCGGTTGGCTGCAGGTATTCTGGGAACAGGTAGGAAAAGGTGGTAGGGAAATCCCCAATTCAATATATAGATTTTTACCTAATTTCCCCATTTTCAGCTGTGTACCTCACTCCCACTCCTTCCTTCCATTATGGCTGGTGCTCTAAGTCTGGAGCCTCTGGGATTCAATTTCTTAAGAGATTTAACCTCCTGTCAAGGTTGGGTCTGGGGTCATCTTTGGCTGATTGGGGTGAGGATGGGGACCATGGGCCCTTATATTTCCCTCAACTATTCTCCCTGTTTTCATCCTTGAGCCCTACCTCTACTTTTTATGGTACCTCTTACCTCTGAGTCCTGGGCTCTTCAGGCTTTTTTCTTACTGTTATTCATCTCTGTAGGCATAAATGCACTGACACTTTCAAGTGCATTGACACCTCTTATCAACTAATTGGTTCTTTTCTCATTTTCTCATTTTCTTTGTTTTTGTGAGTTTATATCTTTAAAATTAATTTTTAATTAAAAATAAAATTTTTAATTTAAAATTAAAAAAAAAATCTTTCCTGTCAAGTTGGTAGAGTTTGGAGCAGAGGTAAATGCTCATACTTAGTCTACTATGTTTAACAGGAAGTCCTAGCCCATATTTTTATTGAATTAAATTTCATGAAAGACAAATTTCTGCAACTGACTACTAGCAATAATGTTTTTTGGGGTAATAAGTCTGAATATTTAGGATGAAAGTTGAAGTATGTTCATTTTATTTCCCAGTTTTAAAAAAATGTAATAGGGCGCGTGGGTGGCTCAGTCGTTAAGTGTCTGCCTTCGGCACAGGTCATGATCCCAGGGTCCTGGGATTGAGCCCCACATTGGGCTCCCTGCTCAGCGGGGAATCTGCTTCTCCCTCTGCCTCTGCCTGCCCCTCTGCCTACTTGTGCATGCTCTATCTCTCTGTCAAATAAATAAAATCTTAAAAAAAAAAAATGTAATAGCCCTGCATTTTGAATTTAGAATCTTTGGAATTATTTCCTTGGATTTACTTATAACAATATGTTTGAAATGTGTTAAGTAGAAAAATTGGCAGGATCAGAGTGTATGTGTGTTTTTGCAAGTGTGACAGCAAGAGAAACTGATAGAATCCAAGAGAAAAGCAGAGTGTTAGGTTTTGGTGGGGAGAAGTTTGGTATTTCAGCACATAGCCACATGAATATTTTTAATACCATCAATAGTTTTTTAATGAGTACCTAAAGTTGATTTTTTCTTTACTGTCTAGTACCACAGACCATCCATGCTCTATCAATGTCTTAAAAAAACTGTCCCAAGGGGCACCTGGGTGGCCCGGTTGTTAAGCATCTGCCTTCGGCTCAGGTCATGGTCCCAGGGTCCTGGGATTGAGTCCCACATCGGACTCCCTGCTCGGCGGGAAGCCTGCTTCTCCCTCTCCCACTCCCCCTGCTTGTGTTCCCTCTCTCGCTGTGTCTCTCTCTGTCAAACAAATAAATAAATCTTTAAAAAAAAAATACTGTCCCAATTATACTAAGGATTCCTTTGAACGAATGCACTTCTGGCTCTTGTGGCCAGGCTATCTGCAGCTCTCATTATCTTGGCTGCTTTCAGAAGCCTCACATGAGCCAAATGGTGAACAATAGAGATCATTCTTCAGTCAAGCAACTGAGAAGGGGCTGCTTTGGTTCATTAGTCCAAATAGGATCTTTAACTTTTTGAGTTGCAATCAAAAGATCAGTGGAACTGTCATTTCTCTTGTTCTTATAAAATCATTTGAATTTCCTTCAATTTGGCAATGTGAAGTCTTAGTTTCTTGCCCATCATTTTATAGTACCATTGTTAGGTGGTATGAATGGAAATGAAACACATTCCCCAAATATCTAAAGGTCCTGATATAAGGCTAATTGTGGAGAAAACAAATACGTTTTTCTTATCTCTTCCCCTTGGAGAAATTGTAATAGGTGATTCCAATCTTAATAGTTTCATCCTACTTCAGTAAAACTGATTTTCCCTCCACTACCTCTTTGGAGTAAATTTTCACCTTTCTGATGGATTTATGACTGCTATTACCAATACTATGAATTATTATAGTGTCGGATAGCACTACTAGGATGCTGACCCTACTTTTTTAGAAAAAAGAGATAACCATGTTGGAGCTTTAAAATTTCTTGATCATAGAAGACACTGAAACATTAGTCCAGATTCTAGGCAAGCTTTATCATTGACTTTTTGTGTGACTGTTGTAAATCACTTAAGTTTTCTGTGTCTACATTTGTAAAATATGTGACCCTTAACTGTATAAGGAACTCCCCATCTACTGAGCCTAATAAGTAATAGATAAGCTTATCCAGGGGTGAACCTCATGTTTTATTCATCTTTGTTTTCTCTTCCTTAAGTTCATTAATAGTTACTCAGTAAATGTTGACTAAAAGAGTATATGAAAGAAAAAAAAATAGGATATAGGGCAAGTGGTAATCCTGTGAGATCCTCATGAGAGTAATTTTATATTGATTTAGCATATTCAGCTTGATTCTAAAGGCAAAGTTGAGAGGAAGACTGTGGGGTTGCATGTTCTTCAGTGTAACGTGAAGTACTGAACTGATTATAGTGGTTACGAGATTAAAAGATACATATTTTTAATGGGCAAATCCTTTGCTCGAATATAGGCTACAGTCAGTATGTGGCTGAGCAGTGATCTTTCTTGTTAGAGGGGCTCCAGTGTACCCTTTGAATTACCTTCACACTCACTGACTGTTTTAAGAGCTTGGCTACCTTCCACATTTCTGAAAGCAACTGTACATTAGATGTGAGAAAGATGTGGCTCACTTTAAACTTTGGCTGGCATGAGAGAAGAATGGAGAAGGCAGTAGAAATTGTTATGTATGGCCACTACTAGAAAGTGTTCTGGATTTTATAGTCATGGAAATTAAAAGGTGTGATCCAGAACATATCGTCTTTTAATTGTACCCCCCCCCCCCCGCCCCGAATGTTCTCTTCCTCTTCTTCCTTCATCCCAAGTAGTCTCTAAGGAACATCCTGATATAGAAAAGACGTGAAAGGAAGAAGGGGCTGTCCTCATTTTCAGGTTTGAGGATGACATTTCTAGTACTGATATTATGAGAAGGCAGCAGAAATTGTTCATGTATGGACAGTACTAGAAAGTGTTCTGGATTTTATAGTTATGGAAATTAAAAGGTGTGATCCAGAACAATATCGTCCTTTTGTTTTTTTTTCCCCCCCCAGAATGTTCTCCTCCTCTTCTTCCTTCATCCCAAGTAGTCTCTAAGGAACATCCTGATATAGAAAAGATGTGAAAGGAAGAAGGGGCTGTCCTCATTTTCAGGTTTGAGGATGACATTTCTAGTACTGATATTATGGGGGAATTGTGATTTGTTTGTTATATTAATGAAAATCATATTTTTCTTTTTTTCCCCTTTTCCTTTCAAAGGAGCCACCTCTTTCTGGACCTTTGTTTTCCCTCCTTAAGTCACTGCTGAGGTATTTGCAAACCAAGCCAACACTTACATTTTATTCAACAAAGTAGAACAAAGCAACTGCTAATAGAAATAGCCTGGTAACTAGTGGAAAAAGACACAGGACTGACGGAAGTCACAGGACTTGTGTTTAAAGTTCTGTTCATTACTTACCCCCAACCTGCCATTGACAAATCTTTCAACATTTGAGTCTCTCTATCCTCATCTGCAAAATGGGGTTAATGGAGGATTTCATGGGCAAAGTGGGGATAAAAGAGATTAAAAGAGATGACGTGGGTACATTATGCCCCAAATAAACATGAGTTGAATCTTAATAATATGACTGTGTGATTACAACTAAAACTTTTTCTCCTTTTGCTGTCAGAAATGCCTTCGGTAGATTTCAAATTCTTTTTCATACTGTCTGCTCTTCTTTGGTGGGGATCCCATTACATTGCTTGTAACTCGAGTATACGTGGCTGCAATTTGTGTTCGGTTTCCTTTCTCAAGGGTTGAAATAGGCTTTTTAGAGAAGGCACAGAAGTACAAAGCAAAAATTTCAGCACATGCCATCAAATCTCGGAAAGTCATCTAAAGGAGGAAAGATTGCAGCTGAGAAAGGAAAACGGCTCTTTTCTGGGCATCATTTCTGCTCTTCTGAAAAAAAGCCCAGATGTTGCAATATTTTTCAAGGCAGAATATTGTCCCAGATGGAGGAGGAAACACTGACAAGCAGAAAAGGGAGAGATACCTGGGGTTCCGAGGCAGCACCGGGAAGGGGTGGCGCGCCCCAGGCTCAGAACCTCGTAGCTCTTTGTTGGGGGCGGCGGAGTCATCATTTCCGCGGAAGAAATGGCTCCCCCTGGAGAAGTCCCTCCTCTGCCACGGCTCCGCGACCCTCGCGGCCCCTAACCCCCGCCCCTCCCAGTTCTTGCGGACCCCACAACGTGTCGGACTGCGGTGCCTTTAAGACTTTTGCCTGCTGCACATGCTCAGCTCTTTGTGTGTTGTTGGAGTTTTTCTAAGAAAAAAAGAAGAAATAGGCAGGAGGACGGGGCGGAGGAAGGGGAAACGCGGGGGGGAAAAGCGCCGCACTTTTGCAGCTGTAGACGGCCGACGGGAAAGGCTTCTTTTTTGCTGAAGCTGCGAGGCCGGCCGGGTCAGCTCTCGTTGGTGGGGCTCAGGGGGCGCGCGGAGCGAGTGGGGCCGCGTCCCCCCCGCGCGCCGAGGGGAAGGGCACCGTGGGTACGCGGGCCACACCTGGGGGGCCAGTCTCCCCTCCGCTCGCGGGCCGGGCCGGGAGGGCGCGCGCGGGGGAGACCCCGGTCCCTGTCAGGGCGGGGCGAGACCACGGCGCTGGGCCTGTGGGGGGGGAGCGTGGGCAACGCGCGAGTGGGGGCAGGCGGCCCAACACACCGCGGGCTCCAGCTGCAGCCCCTGTTGCCCGGCTGACGGCACGGGAGAGAAGATGGCTGCTGGGGGGCCGCCGGCCGCCTGCCGGGCCGTGCGGGGCTGAACCCCGCTTCCCGAATTCCCCTCCCGCGTTGGGCGCGCCCACCTCGGGGCTCCCGCGGGCCCCCGCCCTCCCTGGCGCGCGGGGCTGGAGCCGAGGCAGTTGGCGCGAGCCGCGGGCGAGGCGGGGCCGCGCGCGGGGTCCCCTCCCCCTCCCGCAAGTCCCCTCCGGAGCGCTCCGCGCCGCCCGCGCCGCCCGCTCTCCGCCTCCGGCCCGGCCCGGGGCGCCGCGGCGGGGGGCTCGGCTCGCTGGGGACGAGGTCGAGGGACCGGGAGGCGATGCCCGAGTGCGACTGGAGGGAGCCGAACGGAGGCGACGGCGACCGGGATCTGTCCTTCCTGACCGGGGAGCGGGACTGGGGCAGGCGCCAGTGAGGAGGAGGAGGAGAAGCGGCGGCGGCGGCGAGGTTTTCTCCGGCCGAATACCGCCCCCCCGGAGCATCGCTGTCCGCGCGCGCGAGCGCAGCCCGGCTGGGCAGGGGCGCCGGAGAAGATGGAGCCGGGGGGCCGGGCCCGCATTGGCCCCCCGCAGCCGGCGGCCCGCGGGCTGTGCAGGGCTCGGCCGGCGGGCGGCGGCGGCGGGGGCGGCGGCCGTGGCGCCTCCTCCTGGCTGCTGTACGGGAACAGCTGGCTGCTCTGCTATGGCTTCCTCTACCTGGCCCTCTACGCGCAGGTGTCCCAGTCCAAGCCGTGCGAGAGGACCGGCTCCTGCTTCTCTGGCCGCTGTGTCAACTCCACCTGCCTCTGCGACCCGGGCTGGGTGGGGGACCAGTGCCAGCACTGCCAGGGCAGGTTCAAGTAAGTGTCTTCGCCGGACCGCGCACCTCAGCCCTGCCCCGCACCCGTCGCGCCCCCTCCCATCCTCCGCCCCCCCCCCGCCCTCACCCGCCCTCAACGCGGCCTCGGGTCTCCGGGGCTGGGAGCCGCCCGCAGCGCGCCACCCCCCCGTCCCCCCCCCGCCCTGCAGCCCCGGCGCGGGGAGCACTCGGCCCCGCGCGGAGCCGGGACCGCCGGGCACGCGAAGCCGTCGCGATGGTCCAGGTGTGCGCAGCGGCTTCTGGTCCCCCGCTCTTGAGCATTTCCATACTCAGTTACGGTGCCAAACACCCTTTTTGTTAGGTCATTCTTTTTTAATCAAAAATTATGCAAGTAACTCAGGAAATACTGGAACATCGCAAAACATTCAAACAACGTAGAAGTGTAAAGGTTAAAAGTTACGGTCTACCAGTACCTCCTTCTACTCCCATCCTACGCCTCTCTCTAGAGGTAACCGCTGCGAACATTTTAGTTTATTTAGTATTATAATAGTGATCCTAAAAGTTTATGATGGGTTTACTCTGTGCCAAACCCTGTTAAGCGCCCGGCGTGGATTATCTCATTTGTTCCTCACAACTCTGTGAGTTACTAGGCTTATTACGCTGGATTTACAGAGAGAACTCGAGGCAATGAATTTAAGTCATTTGCCCAAGATTACACAGTACTAAGGGCTGAGTTGTTATTCCAAATCAGCTAGCTTAACTCTAGAATGTTTACTTTTAGCCAATATACTATATTGAATTTCCTAGGACAGTTTTAATTGAGAATACAAGAGTAACTTTGGGTAATGTAAAATGATGAAATATCTGGACTTTTTAATGCGGTGAAGATAATGGATTTTTCGAACTGTTTATTTCACTGTCATTTGTCGTGTGAGAGCATCACTTTGGTTTTTCTCTGAAGCTCAAGGCCCTGAGGAGTTTTCTTTACAACAGTAAATTTTAGATACTCTCCCCCTATTGGCTGATATTTATTACATTCCTGCCTGATATGAGAAGAAATGGGTGAGTTGAGGGGAGCAGCAAGTAAGATAGTTGAGGTAGCCATCTGGCAACTTGCAGGTAACAGTCATTAAGTAAGTCAACTTCTTAGATTTCTAGATAGTTACTGTGAAATTTGCTGGCTGTTTTGTGGCTCTGAAATTACACTACGTAGATTACTGATAGTTATTGTCAGGATGATAGCAAAATCTAAGTGAAACGTCTCAGGCTCTAAGGCAAAGGTAGGAAGTATGGTTCACCTTATTAATGGATTATAGGAAAATGTCTGGGGAGTTTTAAATACAGCATATTTTCCTTTTATTTTTTTTTTAACTGTTGCCAGTTTAAACCATATCCCTTAAAAGTCATTGTGAAACTGGTTTTTTTAAAGGGTACTTTTTTGTTTTAGGTAGATCCTACTATTTAAATTAGTTTACAGCAGGTTTTTGGAAGTGAAATCTTACAATGAAGCTTCATGAAATTCATTTGTAGCAATAGATTGAAATGTTTTCTCGCTTCCTACTGTCACAAATTAGTATAATACTGTAGTTTCTTTGGATACTTTTTTTTTAATTTGAAAGAGGTGCTAATTAAAAGTCTTAAAAACTGTTTCAAGATAAGGAAAGATACCTTACTGAATTGTGCTTGTTAGTAGCCGTTTTTACTTAAGTGTTTTGCAACTTTGGCTATGCCAGTTGCAGCCAGCTTTTTTATCAAGCAAGAATTTTGACCATATAAACTGGCAGCCAACAATGAATAAAGCTGCATCACTTTTTTTTTACATCTTTCTATAAATAGGAAGATAACCCAATATATATGTGATTTAGGGATTTTGGCCTTTTTGTGGGTGGATTTGCTCCATTTATCTAAAGAGGACAGAGATTGCTATGGTCCTGAGAAGCTCCTATCTACATTTTATAGTAGTGGAACTTGTTAATCAGCTACATCAGCAGCCTGTAACCTCACTAGCAGATGTTGTCTCAGTAGGAAAGATCACAGATCAAGTTAAACTAACTTAAATAACATAGGGAGATGGTGTTCATAAGCATAATACATTAGTGAGTAAAAGAGGAATAGCTTTTTTTTTTTTTTAAAGATTTTATTTATTTATTTGACAGAGAGAGAGAGACAGCGAGAGGGAACACAACCAGGGGCAGAGGGCGAAGGAGAAGCAGGCTTCCCACTGAGCAGGGAGCCTGATGTGGGGCTTGATCCCAGGACTCTGGGATCATGACCAGAGCCAAATGCAGACACTTAACGACTGAGCCACCCAGGTGCCCCGAGGAGTAGCTTCTTAAATATAGTTAAAAAACAGTTAATCCTGAATTAATCATTGAATATAAATCATTTACTTGGAAACTGTTATTTCCTATGATTCATTGTACTCTATTGGTAAGTACTTTTTCATTTCACTATGGAATACAAGCTATTAATTGGAGTAAATATAACTGGTACTACTCTGTGTTTTATGTATACTCTAATGGGTAAAACGTGGTATTTAATGTTAAAGGGAAGAATCAATTTAGAAGAAAAGAATTCTTCCTGGTAAAGTATATGCTAAGCTAAAAAAGGTTTATTTGAAGATGGTGGCTTGTTTTATTCAGCAGTTGAAGTAATAACATGGTGGGAAAGACTAACTGGAAATTCTCACTTCATTAATTATCTTGAAAATCTTTTACTAAGCTAAAGAATAGCAACCTAGCAAACAGATATCAAAAATGATCAATCTTGGTAAGCAGGTGTCAAAATTAATTGGCTGGTTCCATGGTAACTTAGTTTTTTTTCTACTGTGGGGATTTCACTAGGGAATAAGAGAATTCTTCAAATGGTTCTTTAGAATGGAAGATTGATGGTGGGCGGGGGGGGAATGCAGAAGCAAATATGGTACCAAAGTGGTACTTTAGTTCTCTTAGCACTGATTCCAGCCTTCAGTTTCTATTTGAAAAGAATAAAACACTTAGAATTATAAACCATTTCTCACATAGGTAAAAATGAATACTTATCTTTGGCTAAAACTAGGCTGAAAGATTTGGGATTGAGAATCAGAAAGGACAGTGCCAATACGAAATATAATAATTAAGGATATAATATATGCTAATTTGAATTCTATTTACTTGCATTAGGCTAGTATAACATTAGGCTAGAAAACATTTTACTACAAACTTTATTTAAATGAATGACATTTTCTTTTAGAAACTAGTTCTTTAGATTATTTCCGTAGAGTAGTTGAGATATATATTTATATGAATTTATATTTTGTGTTCAGACTTGGACATTTTCTTGCTAATGTGACTTAGGAACCTATGACTTCTTATTTGTAAGCAAAATAAACTAAATTAATGCTCTGAGATTGGAAAATATCTCATATTGTGAATAATTTCTAAATGTAAGTTTATTAAGACATTTATTGAATATTTTTCTAAAATCATTTTTACATCTTATTATATGTTTAATGTATATAGATTTTTTTTTTAACTTCTTAGGTTAGTCAAATGTGGGTACCAAAATTCTCACATTTGTAAAAGAAGTATTCTATTTCTGGTGACAGCAAAATGAGGATATAATAATCAGGAATTTTATTGCTATTTTAAACAGAAAGGGGCAGGGTTAAATATGTAAATATGTTTCCTTAGCTACTAGTAAAAAAGCACACATTATTAGGAATCCTTTCTATTAACAGTAGAAAAACTGTCAGTAACTATAAAGTTGCATTGAATCTTCCTGACCTAAAGTCTGTCTTTCTTTGATTTAATTTTTCAATGATTTTACCCATAAGTTTTTTTTTAAGTTTTTATTTAAATTCCAGTTCATTAACATACAGTGTAATATTAGTTTCAGGTATACAATATAGTGATTCAGCACTTCCATACAACACCTCGTGCTCATTGCAATAAGTGCACTGCTTAATCCCCATCACCTATTTAACCCACCCCCTTCTGGTAACAGTCTTCTTTATTTTATTTTAATTAATTTTTTTTTTTTTAGAGAGAGAGAGAGAAAGTACATAGGGGGGCAGAGGGAGAGGGGGAGAGATAATTTTTTTTCGGAAGGTTTTATTTATTTGAGAGAGAGCGAGCATGAATGAGTGGCTATGGGGGTGGGTGGGGAGGGGCAGAGGGAGAGGTTCAAGCAGACTCCCTGCTGAGCAGGGAGCCTGACGCTGGGCTCCATCCTAGGACCCCAGGATCATGACCCAAGCAGAAGGCAGATGCTTAGTCAACTGAGCCACCCAGGCACCCCAAAATAGAGAATCTTAAGCAGGCTCCATGCCCAGTGAGGAGCCCATCTTGGGGCTTGATCTCATGATCCTGAGATCTTGACCTGAGCCGAAATCAAGAGTCTGCTGCTTAACTCACTGAGCCATCCAGGTGCCGCAATCTTCTTTATTTTAAAATAGGATTATAATATGTAATTTATATCCATGGGTTCTTTTTATATTATTAAAACATAATCACACAGTAGAAATTTAAAATTAGAGTATTTCTTTTTTTTTTTTTTAAAGATTTTATTTATTTGTCAGAGAGAGAGAGAGCATGAGTAGGGGGAGTGGCAGGCAGAGGGAGAAGCAGGCTCCCCACTGAGCAGGGAGTCCGATGAGGGGCTCGATCCCAGGACCCTGGGATCATGACCTGAGCCGAAGGCAGGCGCTTAACCAGCTGAGCCGCCCAGGCATCCCCAAATTAGAGTATTTCTAAGATCTTAAATTGATAAAGTAAGTTACTTTTAGTAGCATGGTTTTCAAAGATGTTATTTATTTGAGAGAGAGAGAATGAGCATGAGCAGGGGGAGGGGCAGAGGGAGAGGGAGAGGGACAAGCAGACTCCCCGCTGAGCATGGAGCCCATCCTGGGGCTTGAGATCCTGAGATCATGACCTGAGCTGAAATCAGACACTTAACTGAGCCACCCAAGCGCCCCAGTAGCATGGTTTTCAAGACCACCTATCCTTTAGCAGATTTGACTCTGCTCCTCCTTTTTTTCTGTACTGGTCTTTTAGGTTCTTGAAAGTGTCACATTTCTTTTGATTTTCGGGCATTTCATACATGCTGTACTTCCCTAAACCCTCTTTCCTATCTGGTCTTTTGCCTGACTGATTACTAAACATCTTTCAAATCTTTGCTTATACTAGTACCTAAAGGAGGCTTTTTTGACTTGTCGACTATGTTACCCCTTGTTATGTACTCTTACAGCACTTTTTTCCTTTTTAGTACTTTCAAAAGGAATTACTCAATCATTTTTTTTCATTATTTTTAAGACCTTTATTGAGGTATTGTTGACATGCAATAAACTAAATTTAAAACATTTTATCATACATATACACCTCTGAAACTATCACCACAATCAAGATCATAAAAATATCTATCACACCCAAAAGTTCCATGTGTCCCTTTATAATTCCTCCCTTTCCTTCCTGCTCCTCTTCCTGTCCCTAGGCAAATACGAGCTGCTTTCTGTCACTATAGATTTGTTGGATTTTCTAGAATTTTATTTAAGTGGAATCATATTCTGTGTACTCTTTTTTGTCTGGCTTTATTCACACAGTTTATTCATTTTGAGATTCATTAATGATGTATCATGAGTTTATTCCTTTTAATTACTGCACAGTATCCCTGTGTATGGATATACCACAATTTGTTTTTCACCCAGTGATTGATATTTGGGTTGTTTCCAATTTTTGGCTATTCTTTGTGAAGTTGGTATGAACTTTTATACGGAGGTCTTTATATGGACATATGCTTTTATTTATCTTGGGTAAATATGGAAGAATGGAATGGCTGGATCACATAGCGGATATATGTTTACCTTTTCAACAAACTGACAAACTGTTTTCCACAGTGGTTGTATTATTTACATTTCCACCAGCTGTGTATGAATGTTCTAGTTAATTCACATTCTCACCAACACTTGGTACATTCAGTCTTTAATTTTGGCAGTTCTAAGTGGTATGTAGTAGTATCTTGTGGTTTTAATTTGCATTTCTCTAATGATTAATGATGTTGAGCATCTTGTCATGTGCTTATTTGCCATCTGTTTTTCTTCTTGGTGAGGTATCTGCTCAGAACTTTTGCACATTAAAAAAATTTTTTTTTCTTTCTTGTTATTGGTTTTTATGAGTTCTTTACATGTGTGGATACCAGTTCCTTTTTAGATATATCATTTGCAAATCTTTTTTCCCAGGCTGGGGCTTGTCTTTTCATTCTCTGAACAGTGTTTTCAAAGAACACATGTTTTAAATTTGATGAAATCCAGTTTATCTTTTTTTTTTTTTTATGAATTTTTCTTTTGGTGTTAGATCTAGGAAACCTTGGCCTAAGTCATAATTTCTCTTCAATTTTTTTCTAGAAGTTTTGTAGTTTTAGATTTTACATTTAGGTTTATAGTCCATTTTGAGTTAATTTCTGCATATGTGAGAGGTATGGATCTCAATTCTTTTTCTTTTGCATATAGAAATTCAACTGTTCAGGGCCCTTTTAAAAAGACTATCTATCCTTGGGGTGCCTGGGTGGCTCAGTTGGTTAAGCGTCTGACTCTTGATTTTGGCTCAGGTCATGATCTCCGGGTCCTGGGATTGAGCCCCACACTGGGCTCTACACTCAGCATGGAATCTGCTTGGGATTCTCTCTCTCCCTCTCCCTCTGCTCTTCTCCCTGCTTGCGCACTCTCTAAAATAAATACAATCTTTTTTTTTTTTTTTAAAGATTTTATTATTTGACAGAGAGAGAGATAGCGAGAGCAGGAACACAAGCAGGGGGAGTGGGAGAGGGAGAAGCAGGCTTCCTGCCGAACAGGGAGCCTGATGTGGGACTCGATCCCAGGACCCTGGGATCATGACCTGAGCTGAAGGCAGACGCTTAATGACTGAGCCACCCAGGTGCCCTAAAATAAATAAAATCTTAAAAAAAATAAAATAAAAAGACTGTTCTTTCTCTGAGAAGTCACTTTGTATCTTTGCCAAAACCAGTTGTTCATGTATTTGTGAGTGTATTTCCAAACTCTGTTCTGTTCCATTGATCTCTTTGTCTATTTGTACATCAAGACAATAATGTTTTGATTATTATAGCTTTATAAGTCTTAAAGTCAGCAAGTAGTAATTCCTTTAATTTTGTTCTTTTTAAAATTTTTCTGGCTATTTGAGGTTCTTTGCATTTCCGTATGAATTTCAGAATCAGCTTGCCAATTTCTACAAAAAAGCCTGCTGGCATTTTACTTGGGATTGTGTTGAAGCTATGGATGAATTTGGGGGACAGTTGATGCCTTATTAACACTGAGTTTTCTGACTCATGAACATGATATATCTCCTTTTATTTAGGTCTTTTTTAATCTCTCAGCAGTATTTTAAAATTTTCTGTGAACAGATTTTATAATGCTTGTCAGATTTTTCCTAAATATTTCACATTTTCTGATGCTGTTGTAAATTATATATTTTTAATTTTAATTTCTGATTGTTGCTATTATATGGAAATACAACTGTTTTTATTAATCTTGTGTCTTTCAGTCTTGCTAAACTCATTAGTTGTAGATTTCTGTAAATTTCTTACGATTTCTTTTGAATAGATGATTATGTTGTTTGCAAATAAAAATACCTTTACTCCTTTCTTTGCAATCTGGATGCCTTTTCTTTTTCTTGCCTTATTTCACTGGCTGGAACGTCCATTGTGGTGATCTATACATGTGATGACAGTGGTCAATTATATGCTATTCATGATTTAGGGGATAGTATTTATATATCTTTAAGCCAAAATGATGTTATCTGTAAGTTTTTTGTAAATCCCTTTTATTACAGTGAGGATGCTTCCTTTCTATTCCTAGTTTGGTAGGAGTTTTTATTGGAGATGGATATTGGATTGTGTTTTTGCATGTGTTGAGATCATCATATCATTGTTCTGATTATTCACTGATATGAATTCTGTAGCATAGTTTTTAAATGTTAAACCAACATATTACATTCCTGAGATGAAGACCATCTGAAATGATATATTTTCTTTCTTTATATATTATTTGGATTTGGTTTATTAAAATTTTGCTTAGAATTTTTGTATATATGTTCATGAAGGATATTGGCCTGTACTTTTCATATAATATCTTTGTGCAGTTTTAGAATCAGGGTAAGGCCAGCCTCATAGAATGAGTTGGGACCTTCCTGTTTAGTTTGCTGGAAGAGTTTGTGTAGAATTGGCATTATTTCTTCATTATGTGTTTGGTAGAATTCACCAGTGAAGCCCTTGAGGCCTGGAATTTTCTTTAGCTCCAAGTTCAGTTTATTTAATATAAATTCATTTGATTTAGCATGTTTAACTACAAAAGTTCAATCTATATACTATATATAGAATTTGTTAAAATTTATTGGCCAGAATATTGTCCATCTTGGTAAACATTCCTTGTGCATGTGAAAAGAACGTGTGTGATGGGTGGAATGGTCTATAAATTTCAGTTAGGTCAAGTCGATTCATAGTTTTGTTCGTTTTCTAAAACACTTTCTGATTTGTTCGTTTTCTAAAACCTTTCTGATTTTCTTTGTACTATCAGTTACTGAGAGAGAGGTATTAAAATCTTCAATTATAATTTTGCATTTATCTATTTCTCCCTGCAGTCTTAGCTGTTTTGCTTCATGTATTTTGAAGCTCTGTTATTAGGTGTGTGAAATTTTATATC
Organism: Mirounga angustirostris; assembly: GCF_029215605.1. Classification (NCBI taxonomy): domain Eukaryota; kingdom Metazoa; phylum Chordata; class Mammalia; order Carnivora; family Phocidae; genus Mirounga; species Mirounga angustirostris. The sequence continues at coordinate 139,361,363 of NW_026991714.1, forward strand.
CTCTTGATAAATTGGCCCCTTTTTTCATTATGAGATGACTATAGAAGATCCTGTTTTCATTCATGTCTTTGTACCTTTGTTGAAAATCAATTGGATATGTCTACCTCTATATTTGTTTCTTGATTCTGTTCTATTCCTTTGATCCATGTGTCCTTTTGAAAGTCTCTTTTTTGACTATTGTAGCTTTGTAGTAAGTCTTGAAATTAGATAGTGAGATTCCTATAACTCTATTTTTATTTTTGAAAATTCATTTAGTTATTCTAATCCATTTGCTTTTCCACATTTTATGATCAATTTGTCAGTTCAAAAAAAAAAAATCCTCGTGGGATTTTGTTGACTAGAGATTGTTTTGGGAAGAACTGACATCTAAACAATACGGACTCCTCCAGTCTATCAACATGTTTTTTTCTTCATTTATTTAGGTTTTCATGGATTTCATGCATAAGTGTTTTGTAGATATATATATGGATCCTACATATATTTTGTTAGATTTATACAAAACTAAATAGTTTATGTTCTTTGATGCTATTGTAATTGATATTATTTCTTTTAATTTCAATTTCTATTTTTTCATCTTTATTTTGTGGAAATACAATTGATTTTTGTATATTGACTTTGTATCCTGCCTGCAATGTTGCTAAACTCACTTAGTTTCAGTAGCTTTTCTTATAGATTCCTTGGGATTTTCTGCATAGACAATTACGTTATCTGTGCATGGAGACAGTTATACTTCTTCTTTTGCAATTATATGACCTTTATTTTTCTTCTTCTTGTATAGTACTGGCTAGGACCTTTAGCTTGATGTTAAATAAGAAAATAAGAGTGGATATCATTGCCTTGTTTCCAATTTTAGCTGGAAACATTCAGTTTTTAAGCATTAAGTATTTTGCTAGCTGCAGGCCTTTTTGGTAAATTCCCTTTATTAGGTTAAGGACATTCCTTACTGTTCCTTATTTTGAGAGTTTATCATGTATGGATGTTAAATTTTGTATCTTTTTTTCTGTATCTGTTGAGAGGACCATTTGGTTTTTCTTTTTTTAGTTTGCTGATATTGGTGAATTAAATTGATTTTCAAATGTTTAATCAGCCTTACATTCATGGGATAAACCCCACTTGGTCATAATATATTATACTTTTTATATATTGGTCTATTTTTTTTGCTATTATTTTGTTGAGGATTTTTGCTTCTGTGTTCTCAAAAGATACTACTTTGTAATTTTCTTTTCTTGTAATGGCTTTGGTTTTCTTATCATTATAACACTAGCCCTATAAAATGAGTTAGAAAGTGCCCCCTCTTCTGTTTTCTGGAAGAATTTATGTAGAATTGGTATTACTTTTTTTCATCAATGTCAGTAAAATTCATCAGTGATGCCAACTGGGCCTGGCATTTTCTTTGTGGAAAGACTTGCAACTATGAATTCAATTTTTAAAGTAGATATAAGGACATTCATTTCCTTGATTTCTTTTTGAGTGTGTTTTGGTAGATTGTCTTAGAGAGATTGGTCCATTTCATTTAAATTTTTAAATTTGTGAGCATAACATTGTGTATAATATTCCCTTATTATCCTTTTAAAGTCTGTGGAGTCTTTTTTTTTTTTTTTTTAAAGAGTTTATTTATTTGACATAGAGACAGCAAGAGAGGGAACACAAGCAGGGGGAGTGGGAAAGGAGAAGCAGGCTTCCTGCTGAGCAGAGAGCCTGATGCGGGGCTCGATCCCAGGACCCTGAGATCATGACCCGAGCTGAAGGCAGTCGCTTAACCAACTGAGCCACCCAGGTGCCCCAAGTCTGTGAAGTCTTAGAAGAATGTAGTAGGAAGGGAAAAATGAAGGGGGGGAATCGGAGGGGGAGACGAACCATGAGAGACTATGGACTTGAGAAACAGACTAAGGGTTCTAGAAGGGAGGGGGTGGGGGATGGGTTAGCCTGGTGTTGGGTATTAGAGAGGGCACGTATTGAATGGAGCACTGGGTGTTATACGCAAACAATGAATCATGGAACACTACATCAAAAACTAATGATGTAATGTATGGTGATTAAAATAACATAATAAAATAAAATAAAAAAAAAAGAACAGTAAAGTCTGTGGAGTCTTTAGTAATATTTCTTCCATTTCTGATATTGGTAGCTTACATTTTCTTCTTTCTTGCTTAGTCTGGCTAGATATTTATTGATGTTATTGATCTTTTCCAAGAATATGTTTGGTTTCATTGATTCCTGCTATTTTTTCTTTTGTTGTTGTTTTCAGTTTCATTGATTGCTGCTTCCTTTGGTTTTAATTTTCTTTTCTTATTCTAATTTCTTAAGATGAAAAGTTCACATCATTAATTTGAGATGTTTCTTTCTAATTAAAGTGTTTTAATGTTATATATGTTCTAAGCACTGCTTTAGCTGCATCTCACATATTGGTATGTACTTTCATTTTTATTCAGTTCAGTATACCTTGTAATTTTCCTTTAGGCATTCTCTTTGGCTTATGTAGAACAATTTTGTTTAACTTTAAAATATTTGGGGATTTACCACAGATTTTTCTGTTATTTATTCCTGAAGTCCATTATGTTCAAAGAATATATCTTGTATGATTTCAGTTCTTATAAATTTGTTAAGACTTGTTTCTGGAAAAAATATGGTGCATTGTAGTGAATATTAGCATTTGCAATTGAAAATTATGTACTTCTGTTGAGTGGAAGGTTATAGAAATCTCAATTAAGTCATGTGGGTTGTTGTAATTGTTCAGATATTCTTTATCCGTACAATATTCTGTCTAGTTGTGTTGATTACTATGAGAGGAATGTTGAAGTCTCTCACTGTAACTATGGATTTGTCCGTCTCCTTCACTTTTTTTTTATTTTTTATTCTTTCTTTCTTTCTTTTTTTCCGTCTCATTCACCTGTCAGTTTTGCTTATGTTTCAAAGGTTTTTTGGTGGGTGCATATACAATTAGAACTGCTATGTTTTTTGGTGAACTGACCCATTCATCTTAATATCATTTCCTTCCTCTTTTTTTTGGTAATTGTTTCTGCTTTAAAGTCTTCCTTGATATTAATAGCTACTCTAATATATATATATATACACACATACACATTCATATATATTTCAATCCAATCTAATCTCTTTTTATTGGTTTATTGAGACTATTTACATTTAATGTATTTGGATATATTTTGGCATTCTATTTTAATTTGCTATTGGCCCTTTGGGTATATTTCTTTTTTTTAAAGTTTAAATTCAATTAGCCAACATATAATACATCATTAGTTTTTGATGTAATTTTCAGTGATTCATTAGTTGCATATAACACCCAGTGTTCATCACATCACGTGCCCTCCTTAATGCTCATCACCCAGGTACCCCATCCCCCCACCCACCTCCCTTTCCACAATCCTGTTTGTTTCCCTGAGTCAAGAGTCTCTCATGGTTTGTCTTCCTGTTCAGTTTTCCCTCCCTTCCCCTGTTGTCCTCTACACTATTCCTTATATTCCACATGAGTGAAACCATATTATAATTCTTTCTCTGATTGAGTTATTTTGGATATATGTCTTTGTATTATTTTTTAGTGGTTATGCTAGTATGCTAGTGATTACAATATGCATACCTAACTTTCTGTAATCTATTCAGTGTTAATATTTTTTTTTTCAGGTAAAATTAAATTTTAGAACTGTATTTGTCCATTTATCCATCTCCACTGACCTTTGCTATAATTGTCATATATATCACATCTACTTGTATGGCAAACCCCATTAGATAAAATTACAAATTTTGCTTTTTTATTTATTTATTTATTTATTTATTTATTTATTTATTTGACACAGAGAGAGGCAGCGAGAGGGAGCACAAGCAGGGGGAATGGGGGAGGGAGAAGCAGGGAGCCCGATGTGGGGCTTGATCCCAGGACCCTGGGATCATGACCTGAGCCAAAGGCAGACGCTTAATGACTGAGCCACCCAGGTGCCCCTAAATTTTGCTTTCAACAATATACATATTTTAAAGAACTTATGAGGAGAAAAATTGTCTTTTATATTTTGTCAGATATGTACTCTTTCTTTTGCTCTTTGCTTATCCCTAGATAGAAATTTCCTTCTAGGGTCATTTCCCTTTAGTGTGAACCCCCCCTTTTTTGGTCCATTTCTTTTCAAATATGACTGTTGCTGATGTATTTTCTTAAAATTTTTTTTGGCCTAACAATACCTTTATTTTGCCTTGTGTAGTGAGGGATATTTTTTACAGGTACAGAATCCTAGGTTTTCAATTCTTTTCTTTCAGCATTTTAAACAGGTTGCTCAATTTTTTTCTGGCCTTTCATGGTTTCTGATGCGAAGTCTACAGTCATTCTAATTGTTTTTCTCCTATATATAATGTCATTTTTCTCTACCTGCTTTCAAGATTTTTCTACATTTTTTGTTTTAAGCAGTTTGAATTATGATGTATCTGGATGTAGGTTTCTTTAAATCTACCATGGGTAGTAGGGTTTGCTGAGCTTTTTGAATTTATATTTATGTCTTTCACCAAAATGGGATTTTTAAAAAAAACATTATTTCTTTTAATATATTTGTCTGCAGTAATCTTTTTTGTTTCTTCTGGGACTTCAGTGACACTAATGTTAGGTTTTTGATTTAGCTCCACAGGTTCTTGAAGTTCTAATCTTTTTTCTTTCTTTTTTTAATCTTTTCTCTTTCTTCAGATTGTATTATTTCTTTTGAACTATCATTAACTTCACTGACTGTTGCCTCTGTCATCTCCATTCTGCTTTTGAACCTATCCATTTTAAAATTTAAGATCTATTTTTCATTCTTAACCTTTCCATTTTGTTCTTTTTGATGATTTTTCTTTCTTTGCTGAGAACTTCTCTCTTCATTTCATTTTATTGTCTTTATCTTTGTCTCATGGAGTCTAGTTTTAATAGTTAATGTCTGTCTGATGATGCAAATTTTTGGATCTTCTTCTTCTTTTTTTTTTTTTTTAAAGATTTTATTTATTTATTTGAGACAGAGAGAGAGAGCACATTCGAGAGGGGGGAGGGTCAGAGGGAGAAGTAGGCTCCCCGCCGAGCAGGGAGCCCGATGCGGGACTCGATCCCGGGACTCCAGGATCATGACCTGAGCCGAAGGCAGTCGCTTAACCAACTGAGCCACTCAGGCGCCCAAATTTTTGGATCTTCTTAGGATTGACATCCATTGATTATCTTTTCTCTTGAGAATTGTGTATATTTTCCTAGTTCTTTGTATGTTGAGTGATTTTTGGATTTATTCTGGACATTATGAAGGTTATCTTGCATAGGTTATGGGTCTTGTTATGTTCTGGGGAATGTTGATTTATTGATCTGTCTATTTGTTTGTTTATTTTTATTTAGTAAGGAACAAACCGGTTAGGTTCAAGTAGCAAATTGAACTCTGTCTGCTTTCTGAGGGCAGTGGTTCTAATCTCAGTTCTGTTTTCAAAGCCTTTGGATCTGAATGCACACATGACACTCCGGGATTATTCTGAGACTTGTGCAGTGTTTTAAGTTTCAGTTAAGTTCTCAAAGGCTTCATTAAGCTGCTTTTGGGTCTGTTCCTCATATTAGCTGCTCAGATTGAGTCTGAGTCTTATGTGGGTTCATACACAGAATTAGGGTATTTCCATCTTCAGCTTTCTGTTACTTGGGACACCTTGCATACTCTGATATGCAGGGAATACTTTTTCCCAGCCATTCTTGCTGGAAAGACAGAATTTTTCCTTTAAGAGTCCATCTGTACATGTATGTGTTGCTGTCATTCTCAAGGTTTGCCATCCTTTTCATTTCTGTGGCCGTTGTTTTAGTAAAGTCCTGAATTTTTCTCTACTGGGTTGTTGCAGTGGCTCTTTATTTCTCTGCTTCTAATTTTCCCCTTGCTATTCTTGTCTTTACTGCTACCAAAATTTTCTTCCTAGAACACAAATTTGATCATCTCTTCTTTGCCTGAGAGCTAGAGTATTTAAAGCAGCAACTCTAAGTTTTCTGATGAATCTATTGTCATTCAAATTCTTGTTCTCTAGCTAATGTGTCATTTTCCTCTGGCTTTCTTTTTTTTCTTTTAAATTTTCAGGAATTTGATAATGATATATATGGGTATGGAATTCTTTGAGTTTATCTTATTTGCTCTGCTTCTTGTTCTGTAGGTTTATATCTTTTTCAGAATTTGTAAATTTTCTGTTATCATTTTTTCAGTTCCACACTCTTCCTTCTTTCCCATGACTCCAAAGAGACAAATGTTAGATCTTTGTTACTGACTTCTATGTCACTAAAGCCCTATTCAGTCTGTTTTCTTTCTATTCAGGTTGGATAACTTTTATTTATCTACCTTTATGTTCACTGATTCTTTCCTCTATTATCTCCATTCTGCCGTTGGGCCCATCTTATGAGTTGATATAAAAAGTTTCATTTATCATATTTTCTGTTTCATTCTTTTTTTTTTTTTTTTTAAAGATTTTATTTATTTATTTGAGACAGAATGAGAGAGAGAGAGCACATGAGAGGGGGGAGGGTCAGAGGGAGAAGCAGGCTCCCCGCCGAGCAGGGAGCCCGATGCGGGACTCGATCCAGGGACTCCAGGATCATGACCTGAGCCGAAAGCAGTCGCTTAACCAACTGAGCCACCCAGGCGCCCTTCTGTTTCATTCTTTATGTCTTCTGTTTCTTTGCTTGAAACTTTTATTTTTATATTTGTTCGGAAAGTATCTGCAGTTGCTTGTTGTACTATTTTTCTGATAGCTGCTTTAAGATTCTTGACAGATAATTCAGCATCTTTACCATATCAGTGATGGTAACTTCTGATTATCTTTTTTCATCTGTGTTGAGATTTTCTTGTTTCTTGGTATGGCAAGTAATTTTGGATTATATCCTGGATATTTTGAGTATTGTGCATGAGATTATGGTTCCTGTTTAAAAATTCTGTTTTAGGAGGTAATCAACTTGTTTTGGTTCAGCATATATGATCTTCACATTTTTTTTTATATAGCAGCTTTATTGAGTTGTAACTTATATACCATAATATTCACCACTTTAAATGGCTTAGTTGTTTTTAGGATATTCAGAGAGTGGTGCAAACATCATCATATCTAATTTTAGAACTTTTTTTTATCACCCCACAAAGAAACCCCATTTCCATCAGCACTCACTCTGTATTTCCCCCACCCAACAATTCCACTGGTCTAGGTAGCCACTAATTTACTTTCTGTCTCTGTGAACTTGCCTCTTGTGGACATGTTATATAAATGGAATCATATAATGATTCCAGTCTTTTGTCATGAGCTTCTTTCACTTAGTATGTTTTCAAGTTTCATTCATGTACCGTGTGTCCATTCCTTTTTATTGCCAAATAATATTCCATTGTATGGATATTCTACATTTTGTTAATTCACTCATCAGTTGTTGGACATTTGAGTTGTTTCTACCCTAGGCTATTATGAATAATGCTGCCATGAATTTTTGTGTACCGGAGTTTTGGGTGGACTTATGTTTTCATTTCTCTTGGTATATACAGAGGAGTGTGCTGGTCCATTTCTGTGCTGAGATTTGAATGCCAGTTTAGTTTCTTTCTTTTTTTTTTTTTAAAGATTTTATTTATTTATTTGACAGAGAGAGGCACAGTGAGAGAGGGAACACAAGCAGGGGGAGTGGGAGAGGGAAAAGCAGGCTTCACGCGGAGCAGGGAGCCCGATGTAGGGCTCGATCCCAGGACCCTGGGATCATGACCTGAGCCAAAGGCAGACATTTAACGACTGAGCCACCCAGGCGCCCCGCCAGTTTAGTTTCCAAAGGCTTGGTTGGACCATTCTGCTCTGCCCTGTTTGCTGCTCAGAGACCATTCTGAAATGCAGATGATATTCCATACCATAGTTAAATTCCAAAACTTTTTGCTTTGTTGATTGAGATCTATTTTACATCTGGGCTGTCTGAGGGTGTACACAGGACTTCATACATGGATTTGAAGGATCTCCTTTTAAATCATCATCTTCTTTGTAATCCATTTCCATTCTCTAGTTAGGAGGATGAGGGGTGCTGACTGTTGTCATTTGCTTAGTGCAGGGCACAGATGGTCCACCCCAGGATCTCTGCATCTGCTGCAACCCCAGTGATGAGGGGCAGGGGTCTTGCCTCCTTGCTGGTATTTATGTAGTACAGGGCAGAGATCACTGAAGGAATCCCACCTCCACTTTCTCTCCCAGTGGGGAGGGGAAGGTATTTATTATTTTTATAGGTAAAATGTAAGCTTTTTTTTTTTAAAAGCGCTGTGTAAATTAGAAACTCTCAAGTTGATTCTGTGTCTCATAAAAGAATAGAAACTGTAAGAGTATTTTCCATGTTTTAATATATTAAGTTTAATGTCAGGCTTCATTTGTACTTTTTTGACAATATAATTATGCTAATGATGAATTTTTTCAAGAAAATAGAATTTATTCTAACTATTTTGTATAAGAATAATATTAATGGCATTTAAATTAGCATTTCAAACTTAAATTATGAGTTTAGAGGAAAAGAAAAGTAGTATAATGTGGTAGAAAACCTTTTAGATATATTGGTTTTTTTATTGCTGATGAAAATGCTAGGAGGCAGATATTGTTATTCTCATTTTATAGTGGTAAGAGAAAATGAAAGACCTAAAGTCATTATTTATGCAAAGTCTCATAGATATTAAGTGGCAGGTGAATTTGCCAAATCATGTCTGTCTGGTTCTTTATTCATATCAAGCCATCTTTTTCTCTTCAGGAAGTTTTTCCTTAATTATAAACTCATAATCTTCTGGATTTCCAGATACCATAGGGGTTACTTAAGATCATGAGTAGTGCCAAATTAATATGTGTTTGAAATCTGGTTCTGCCAATGTGCCATGAACTTTACATGGATTTGTTTTGCTTCTTTACTGAACACTTGATAAATGTTATCTCATTGCATTTTTCAAATCTTATGAAATAAATAGTATTGTTATAACTTTTTACACACAAGGAAGCTGAGGCTGAGGGAGGTTGAGTTACATACCCATTAAGGGACCAAGCTGAGATTCTTGTAGCTTTTCTAAAGTTTTGCCTATTTCCTTCAGTTTCTTGGTCATGTCTTTTTCCTTCTTCAGTGAAAAGAGGCTATGTTATAAGAGTTCTTACTTGTTCTTTATAAGGTTAATATGAATGGGTGCATTTTATAGTAGAGATGCCAAAAGAAAAGTCTAAGCTTTTCAAACAGTTCTCTATGATGTAATGATATTTTATTTGTCTCCAAGTTTCTTGAGTATTTGAATGTATATTATAATAGGAGTTGTAGATGACTGGTTCCCAGATGGGCTGTGAGTGGTTGGTGAATCCTCAAGTTTGTATACAAAATATTATTTATATGAATTTTTATAGGCAGGGGGTGGTTAGCTTTTACAAGATTCTCAAAAGTGATCTCAGACCTCAAAATGGTAAGAATCACTGTATTATAGGAAAGAAAGTCGAATAATGTACCTATACATTGTATAGGTACAGCTTAAAAAGTTATTTTTTCAAGACATGGAATGATCTCAAAAGTAGTTTTTAAATTTATTTTTTAAAAAAGCTTAGGAAGATTATACAACAAAGATAAAAAATTCTTCCTGTTTTTATTTGCTCAAATAATCCAAACATTTACAACTATATTATACATAGAAACATATAGATACAATGTATATTTATAAATGTTTATATACATACATATACCTGACATATTTCTATAAATATATATCAGAGTGATGGGGAGTGTTCCATCTCTATGTATGTATCATCACTTTACATACTTACATTTATTTGCTATTTGTATATTGTCTTTTCTGTCTCTATAACCATGTTGTCCACTCTGGAAGTTACTAGCCACGTATAGCTATTAAAATTAGTTAAAGTTAAATTTTAAAGGTTCAGTTCCTTTGTTGCACTGGCCATATTTCAAGTGCTTGATAGCCACATATGCTAAGTGGCTCCCATATTGAACAGTGAATATATAGAACTTTTCTATCATTGGAGGAACTCCTGGACAGCACTGTCCTGAAATGCAAGGTCCAGGAGGGCAAAGACAGTTTTTTTACTGTGTTTTTTTCCACTTTTTATACTAACAGCTTTATTGAGATATAATTTACATACCATAAATTTCACCAGTTTAAAGTACATGATTTAATGGTTTTAAAAATATAATTACAGTTGTGAAATTATAACCATAATTTTAAAACATTTTGTTATTCCATAAAATAAACTTTGTACCCACCAGCAGTCACTTTCTATTCTCTTCCCTACTCTCCAGCATGAGATTGCCACTAATCTTCTCTCTGGAGACCTTTTAAAGTTCACTGTTCTATCTCCCATGCCAGGAATATTGCCATATTCAATAAATATTTTTGAATCAGTGAATGACTCTGTGTATATATTTTTTCTGTAGTCTACTTAGGGAGAAAGTCAAACTATATAAATAAATTTTTATCTGTGACTTCAATAATTTCTAGGGTATTTTATATAGGGTAGTATAAAATCAAACTAATCTTACACTATAGATATATAAAAATTAACTTTCATAATGATGTTTCTGAGGTTTTTAACCATCCTGAGTTATGAAAGCACATTAACTCATTGTGTTTCCAGAAACTTAGTAATATAGGAGGTGTGGTAAGCATAATTTTTTTTTTTGCATTTTTTTTGTTATATTAATAACCATACATTACATCATTAGTTCTTTTTTTTTTTTTTTAATTTTTATTTATTTATTTGACAGAAAGACAGGGAGGGAACAGAAGCAGGGGGAGTGGGAGAGGGAGAAGCAGGCTCCTGGCCGAGCAGGGAGCCTGATGTGGGGCTCGATCCCAGGACCCTAGGACTGTGACCTGAGCTGAAGGCAGACGTTTAATGACTGAGCCACCTAGGCGCCCCGACATCATTAGTTCTTGATGCAGTGTTCCATGATTCATTGTTTGCGTATAACATCCAGTGCTCCATGCAATATGTGCCCTCTTTAATACCTATCACCAGGCTAACCCATCCCTCCACCCCCCTCCCCTCTAGAACCCTCAGTTTGTTTCTCAGAGTCCATAGTCTCTCATGGTTCTTCTCCCCTCTCCGATTTCCCCCGCTTCATTCTTCCCTTCCTGCTATCTTTTTCTTTTTTCTTTTTTTTAAACATAAAATGTATTATTTGTTTCAGAGATGCAGGTCTGTGATTCAACAGTCTTATGCAATTCACAGCGCTCACCATAACACATACCCTCCCCAATGTCTATCACCCAGCCACCCCATCCCTCCCACCCCGCACCACTCCAGCAACCCTCAGTTTGTTTCCTGGAATTAAGAATTCCTCATATCAGTGAGGTCATATGATACATGTCTTTCTCTGATTGGCTTATTTCGCTCAGCATAACAGCCTCCAGTTCCATCCATGTTGTTGCAAATGGCAAGATTTCATTCCTTTTGATGTCTGCATAATATTCCATTGTATATATATACCACATCTTCTTTATCCATTCATCTGTCGATGGACATCTTGGCTCTTTCCGTAGTTTGGCTATTGTGGACATTGCTGCTATAAACATCGGGGTGCACGTACCTCTTCGGATCCCTACATTTGTATCTTTGGGGTAAATACCCATTAGTGCAATTGCTGGATGGTACGGTAGCTCTATTTTCAACTTTTTGAAGAACCTCCATACTGTTTTGCAGAGTGACTGCATCAGCTTGCATTCCCACCAACAGTGTAGGAGGGTTCCCCTTTCTCCGCATCCCCGCCAACATCTGTCGTTTCCTGATTTGTTAATTTTAGCCATTCTGACTGGTGTGAGGTGGTATCTCATTGAGGTTTTGATTTGGATTTCCCTGATGCCGAGCGATTTTGAGCACTTTTTCATATGTCTTTTGGCCATTTGGATGTCTTCTTTGGAAAAATGTCTGTTCCTGTTTTCTGCCCATTTGTTGATTGGATCATTTGTTCTTTGGGTGTTGAGTTTAGTAAGTTCTTTATAGATTTTGGATACTAGCCCTTTATCTGATATGTCATTTGCAGATATCTTCTCCCTTCCCTTTTGGTTTTGTTGACTGTTTCTTTTGCTGTGCAGAAGCTTTTTATCTTGATGAAGTCCCAATAGTTCATTTTTGGCCTTGCTTCCCTTGCCTTTGGCGATGTTTCTAGGACTAAGTTGCTGCGGCTGAGGTCGAAGAGGTTGCTGCCTGTGTTCTCCTTTAGGATTTTGATGGACTCCTGTGTCACATTGAGGTCATTCAACCATTTTGAGTCTATTTTTGTGTGTGGTGTAAGGAAATGGTCCAGTTTCATTTTTCTGCATGTGGCTGTCCAATTTTCCCAACACCATTTGTTAAAGAGACTGTCTTTTTTCCATTGGACATTCTTTCCTGCTTTGTCAAAGATGAGTTGACCATAGAGTTGAGGGTCCATTTCTGGGCTCTCTAGTCTGTTCCACTGATCTATGTGTCTGTCTTTGTGCCAGTACCATACTGTCTTGTGATGATTACAGCTATGTAACAGAGCTTGAGTTCTGGAATTGTGATGCCACCAGCTTTGCTTTTCTTTTTCAACATTCCTCTGGCTATTCGGGGTCTTTTCTGGTTCCATACAAATTTTAGGATTATTTGTTCCATTTCTTTGAAAAAAGTTGATGGTATTTTGATGGGGATTGCATTGAATGTGTAGATTGCTCTAGGTAGCATTGACATCTTCACAATATTTGTTCTTCCAATCCATGAGCATGGAACGTTTTTCCATTTCTTTGTGTCTTCCTCAGTTTCTTTCATGAGTATTTTATAGTTTTCTGAGTACAGATCCTTTGCCTCTTTGGTTAGATTTATTCCTAGGTATCTTACGGGTTTGGGTGCAATTGTAAATGGGATTGACTCCTTAATTTCTCTTTCTTCTGTCTTGTTGTTGGTCTATAGGAATGCCACTGATTTCTGTGCATTGATTTTATATCCTGCCACTTTACTGAATTCCTGTATGAGTTCTAGCAGTTTTGGGGTGAAGTTTTTGGGTTTTCCACATAAAGTATCATATCACCTGCAAAGAGTGAGAGTTTGACTTCTTCTTTGCCAATTTAGATGCCTTTGATTTCTTTTTGTTGTCTGATTGCTGTGGCTAGGACTTCTAATACTATGTTGAATAGCAGTGGTGATAGTGGACATCCCTGCTGCGTTCCTGACCTTAGGCAGAAAGCTCTCAGTTTTTCCCCATTGAGAATGATATTTGCTGTGGGTTTTTCATAGATGGCTTTTATGATATTGAGGTATGTACCTTCTATCCCTATACTCTGAAGAGTTTTGATCAAGAAAGGATGCTGTACTTTGTCAGATGCTTTTTCTGCATTTATTGAGAGGATCATATGATTCTTGTTCTTTCTTTTGTTAATGTATTGTATCACGTTGATTGATTTGCGGATGTTGAACCAACCTTGCAGCCCAGGGTTAAATCCCACTTGGTCGTGGTGAATAATCCTTTAATGTACTGTTGGATCCTATTGGCTAGTATTTTGGTGAGAATTTTTGCATCCATGTTCATCAGGGATATTGGTCTGTAATTCTCCTTTTTGATGGGGTCTTTGTCTGGTTTTGGGATCAAGGTAATGGTGGCCTCATAAAATGAGTTTGGAAGTTTTCCTTCCATTTCTATTTTTTGCAACAGTTTCAAAAGAATAGGTATTAATTCTTCTTGAATGTTTGGTAGAATTCCCCTGGGAAGGCATCTGGCCCTGGGCTTTTGTTTGTTGGGAGATTTTTGATGACTGCTTCAATTTCCTTAGTGGTTATAGGTCTGTTCAGGTTTTCTATTTCTTCCTGGTTTAGTTTTGGTAGGTTTTTTTTTTTTTTTTAAAGATTTTATTTATTTGAGAGAGAGAATGAGAGAGAGCAAGCACATGAGAGGGGGGAGGGTCAGAGGGAGAAGCAGACTCCCTGCCGAGCAGGGAGCCCGATGCGGAACTCAATCCAGGGACTTCACGATCATGACCTGAGCCAAAGGCAGTCACTTAACCAACTGAGCCACCCAGGCTCCCCAGTTTTGGTAGTTTATACATCTCTAGGAATGCATCCATTTCTTCCAGATTATCTAATTTGCTGGCATATAGTTGCTCATAATATGTTCTTATAACTGTTTTTATTTCTTTGGTGTTGGTTGTGATTTCTCCTCTTTCAGGATTTTCTCTTTGTCTCTGAGACTCGTAAGTTTTACTATTAGATGTCGGGTTGTTGACCTGTTTTTATTTTATTTTTTTGGGTCATTTCTCTTTTGTTTTTGATAAGTCTGGCCAGGGATTTATCAATGTTGTTAAGTCTTTCAAAGAACCAGTTCCTAGTTTCGTTGATCTGTTCTACTGTTCTTTTGGTTTCTATTTCATTGATTTCTGCTCTGATCTTTATTATTTATCTTCTCCTGCTGTGTTTAGGCTTTATTTGCTATTCTTTCTCCAGCTGCTTTATGTGTAGGGTTAGGTTGTGTATTTGAGATCTTTCTTGTTTCTTTTTTTTTTTTTTTTAAAGATTTTTATGTGTATTTTTTGACAGAGAGAGACAGTGAGAGAGGGAACACAAGCTGGGGGAGTGGGAGAAGGAGAAGCAGGCTTCCCCACTGAGCAAGGAGCCCGATGCGGGGCTCGATCCCAGGACCCTGGGATCATGACCTGAGCCGAAGGCAGACGCTAAACGGCTGAGCCACCCAGGCGCCCCTAGACCTTTCTTGTTTCTTGAGAAAGGTTTGTATTGCTATATACTTTCCTCTTAGGACTGCCTTTGCTGCATCCCAAATATTTTGAACAGTTGTGTTTTCATTTTCATTTTGTTTCCACGAGTTTTTTTTAATTATTCTTTAATTTCCTGGTTGACCCATTCATTCTTTAGTAGGATGCTCTTTAGCCTCCATGTATTTGAGTTCTTTCCGACTTTCTTCTTTTGATTGAGTTCTAGTTTCAAAGCATTGTGGTCTGAAAATATGCAGGGAGTGATCCCAGTCTTTTGGTACTGGTTGAGACCTGATTTGTGACCCAGGATGTGATCTGTTCTGGAGAATGTTCCATGGGCACTAGAGAAGAATGTGTATTCTGTTGCTTTGGGATAGAATGTTCTGAATATCTCTGTGAAGTCCATTTGGTCCAGTGTGTCATTTAAAGTATTTATTTCCTTGTTGATCTTTTATTTAGATGATCTGTCCATTTTAGTGAGAGGGCTGTTAAAGTCCCCCACTATTATTGTATTGCTGTTGATGTGTTTCTTTGCTTTTGTTATTAATTGGCTGCTCCCATGTTAGGGGCATAGATTTTTACAATTGTTAGATCTTCTTGTGGGATAGACCCTTTAAGTAGGATATAGTGTCCTTCCTCATCTCTAATTATAGTCTTTGGTTTAAAATCTAATTTGTCTGATATAAGGATTCCCACCCCAGTTTTCTTTTAATGTCCATTAGCATGGTAAATGGTTTTCCACCCTCTCACTTTAAATCTGGAGGTGTCTTTGCATCTAAAATGAGTCTCTTGCAGACAGCATATCGAATTGACTTGTTTTTTTCCAGTCTGATACCCTGTGTCTTTTGATTGGGGCATTTAGCCCATTTACATTCAGGGTAACTGTTGAAAGATATGAATTTAGCGCCATTGTATTGCCTGTAAGGTGACTGTTACTGTATATTGTCTGTGTTCCTTTCTGGTCTATGTTACTTTTAGGCTCTCTCTTTGCTTAGAGGACCCCTTTCAATATTTCTTGTAGGGCTGGTTTCGTGTTTGCAAATTCCTTTAGTTTTTGTTTGTCCTGGAAGCTTTTCATCTCTCCTTCTATTTTCAATGACCGCCTAGCTGGATATAGTATTCTTGGCTGCATATTTTTCTCATTTAGTGCTCTGAAGATATCCTGCCAGTCCTTTCTGGCCTGCCAGGTCTCTGTGGATAGGTCTGTTGCCAATCTAATGTTTCTACCATTGTAGGTTACATATCTCTTCTCCTGAGCTGCTTTCAGGATTTTCTCTGTCTCTGAGACTTGTAAGTTTTACTATTAGATATCGGGTTGTTGACCTATTTTTATTGATTTTGAGAGGGATTCTCTGTGCCTCCTGGATTTTGATGCCTGTTTCCTTCCCCAAATTAGGGAAGTTCTCTCATATAATTTGGTCCAATATACCTTCTGCCCCTCTCTCTCTTTCTTCTTCTTCTGGGATCCCAATTATTCTAATATTGTTTCATTTTATGGTATCACTTATCTTTCAAATTCTGCCCTTGTGATCCAGTAGTTGTTTATCTCTCTTTTTCTTAGCTTCTTTATTTTGCATCATTTGGTCTTCTGTATCACTAAATCTCTCTTCTGCCTCATTTATCCTAGCAGTTAGAGCCTCTCCATTTTTGATTGCACCTCATTAGTAACCTTTTTGATTTCAACTTGGTTAGATTTTAGTTCTTTTATTCTCCAGAAAAGATTTCTCTAATATCTTCCAAGCTTTTTTCAAGCCCAGCTAGTATCTTTAAAATCGTCATTCTGAACTCTAGTTCCGACATCTTACTAATGTCCATATTGATTCGGTCCCTGGTAGTCGGTACTGCCTCTTGTTCTTTTTTTTGAGGTCATTTTTTCCATCTTGTCATTTTATCCAGAGGAGAGTAGATGAATGAGAGAACAAAATGCTAACAGAGTAACAACGTCCCCAGAAAAATATACACTAAACAAATCGGCAGAGACCTGAAACCGGGGGAAAAGAAAGGGATAGAAAGAAAAGAGAGAGAGAAAAAAAGAAAAGATAAAAACAAACAAACAAAAAAACAATATGATCAAATATGATCAGGCTGGTGCATAGATCAGTGCCACACACTAGATTTTGGGCATATTTTGGTCTGTTAGAAGAAAATGCCTCCCAAAATTTTAAAGAAAGAAAAACTTATATATATACAAAAATAAGGGTTAATACGATGAAGGGATGGAATATGACTGTAAAGATGAAAATTATAAAAGATTTTATAAAAGGAATTGATAAGTTGGTTGAAAAAAGAAAGAAGAGGTTTTAAAAAAAAAGGAGAGAATGTGATCAGGCAGGAGACTAGAACAAAGCCATACAGTAGAGATTTAGGGTATATTTTGGTCTGTTAGAAAAAACTGTATTCCAAAATTTTAAGGATAGAACAACTTATATATAAATATGAAAAATAAGGTTAACTACTATGAAGGGATAGAATATAACTCTAAAAATAAAAAAATAAAAATGATTTTATAAAAAAGGGATTGATAAGATGTAGGTTGAAAAAGGGACAAAGAAAAATTAAAAAAAAAAAATTAAAAAAAAATTAAGTTTGAAAGACTAATGAATCATGGGAAAGAAGCCATGAATTCCATGTGCAGTATTCCCCTAGCGCTGGAGTTCTGCCCTTCTCATTGATCGGTAAACTTGGTCTTGGCTGGCTGTTCTTGCTGATCTTCTGGGGTAGGGGCCTGTTGCCGTGGTTCTTAAATGTCTTTGCTGGAGGTGGAATTGGCCCGCCCTTGCTGGGTTCGGGCTGAGTAATCTGCTTGGGTTTGCTCTCCGTAGCTTTTGTTCCTTGCAAGCTTTCCATACAGCTCTGGAGGACAAGAGTGAAATAGCGGCCTCCCAATCTCCACCCCAGAGGAGCCGAGAACTCGAGGCCCCACTTCCCAGAGAAAAGCAGTCAATCACTCCCCATCTCCCTGGTCTCTGGCCGGCACTCCGGGCTCACCCGGCCTGTGACCCAGCGTTTCTATCTCAGGCACACGACCCCGTGTGGAGTCTCCAAACCCAGCAGATCCCTGCAGTGCGCACCTGCGCTGCTCCTCCCGGGGGAGGAAGGTGAGTCTCCCCAGATCTGCCGCTTGTTGGGTCCCTGCTGGAAGAGCAGTGGCCCGACTGTGCCGCGGTTTACAGTTTAGGGCAACCCTGAGCTGAGAGCCCGTGCCTCGGCTCTGTCTCTGTAGCCGGCTTCCCTGCTTTGATACCTGGGAGCTCTGCCGCACTCAGGCACCCCCGGTCTTTCGTTGACCAGGACGGTCCTGAGACCACACTGTCCCGCGGGTTCCACTCCTGCTTAGCCACTGGGTCGACGTCCCTCAGCGGAGCAGACTTCTAAAAGTTCCGATTTTGTGCTCCGCGGTTCTATCACTTGCCAGAAGTGGCAGATGGAGGCCCCCTCCCCCACCGTCTATCTTCTCGAATATCGCCTCGGATTCATTTTTCCGCACGTCCTACCTTCCAGAAAGTGGTCGCTTTTCTGTTCAGAGAGTTGCTGCTATTCTTTTCTTCCATTTCCTGTTGAGTTCGTAGGTGTTCAGAATGGTTTGATCCCTATCTAGTTGAATTCCTGCGACCAGACCTAATTTAGTTCTCCTACTCCTCTGCCATCTTGCTTCTCCTTGGTAAGCCTAATTTTAAGATGATCCTCTTGACCTTTGCCCCCTGGTGTTACTGTCCTAGTTATGTTATGTTATATGGCTAAAGGGAGATTATTTGAATAAGCTTAATCAAGTCACATGAGCCCTTTAAAAGCAATTTTCTCAGGTTGCTAGTAAAAGGGGAAGTCGAAGATTTGAGGCACAAAGAGAATTTGACATACCATTGCTGGTTTGAAGATGAAGGGAACCACGTGGAAAGGACTGGAGAGTGTCCTCTGGAGCTGAGAGCATCCCTTGACCAATAGTGGTCAAGGAAATGGGAATCTCAGTGTTATAACCTCAAGGAACTGAATTCTGTCAACAAGCTGAATGAGTTTAGAAGTGGATTCTTTTCAAAGATTCCAGAGAAGAATCTAGCTTAGCTAATACTCATCTGAGTCCACAGGGACTTCTGACCTATTGAACTGTGAAATAATAAATGTATGTTGTTAAAAGCTTCTAGGTTTGTGGCAATTTTTTAACATAGCAATAAAAAGAAACAAATTCAGGAACATATTTAGCAACATATCATTGAAAAGTATTCTTCTTGAGTTTTAGTTAATCATTTTGTTTAGTTAACCAGAAAATTAAATTAAATTACTTCCTTAAGCATGGTGGTGAATTGAGTTTTGTTATTTTTAACAACTGTAATAATGCAGGATGATTTGTGAGTTTAGTTTTTTATCATGCTTTGTGAACTTCCCTCTCTTTCCTCTCTTTGGTCTACCATGAGTGATGGTAATTAATACTCTGAATGGTTGGCATAAGTTTAGTAATTAATATTTGGGTCCTTGAAAATAAGATGCTCTTAAATTTTAGCTGTCTGATCCATTTGGCCCTATTTGACCCATAGGATAATATTCATACTGTTCATTTCATTCTGAAATACTACTTGAGCCAAAGGTAACTATTTTACCTTTAAGACAGCTGAGCCATATTCCACCAAAAAGTGAATAGGAAAAATACAGACAGCTTAAAGTTTAAAAATGATTAGTAGATGTGAAGTCAGTTTAGCCAGAAGGGAAAAGGTTGTCCTTATCGTTAGATAGTAGATGAATTTGAGAAGAATGATACTGTGTGGAAGAGCCTGTATGACTAAAAAAATGCTTGAGTTGCTTGGGTTGTATAGTCATCTCAGTGACTTAAGGCAGTGCTGAGGAAAAATGCTTAATGGGCTAGAATCCTCAGATTTGGGATTATAATTGTTAGAATTTTAGAGTTCAGAATTAGTTGAGAAATAGGCCTGGAAGTCAGATAGCTAGCTGTTAAAATATCAGGTTTATTGGTGCTAATATGGAGAATATGATTTTTTTTTTTAATTTAAAGATTGATTTATTTGAGAGAGAGCACGTGTGCACATGGCGGGGGAGGGGCAGAGGGAGAGAAAGTCTTAAGCAGACTCTGCACTGAGTGTGAAGCCTGACAGAGGGCTTGATCTCACAATCCTGAGGTCGTGACCTGAGCCAAAACCAAGAGTTGGATGCTTAACTGACTGAGCCACCCAGGCACCCCTGGAGAACATGACTTTCATGTGTGGCCATAATGGGCTATCTAATATTTCACTTCAGAATTAAATTTACGTGCAGGCAGCGGTAAGCAACTGCTGGTCCATATTTCTGGGCAGGGCCCTTATGTTGCATGGAAGAAAGTAGGCATAATGCATTCTCTCAGCCTAGAGTTGGCCCAGCCTTCAGTACCTCAGATTTTTCTCCTTACCTTACCAATCAGAAGCCACCCCTTCTCTACTGAGGAAGAAAGAAGGAGTGAGATATGGGCAGAGAGGCCAAGAGTGTCACTCTAATTAAAATCCCTCCCCATGGAAATATTAGGAGTGAATAATATATTCTGTCTTACAATCAGTAAAAAATGAATGAGTACAACTGAATCAGATCTTTTTAAAATGAAGTATCTTGCCTGGTAACTTAATTTCTTCCTCCTATGTCTGTAGCTTCCTTGCTGAGTATGAAGTCAACTTGACATTAGGCATATTTAACATGGCCAGAAATCTTGAAGTGAATGCCTAATTATAATACGTGGCCAAGAATCTGATGTTCAAATATTTGAGTGGCCAAGAATCTGATGTTCAAATATTTGAGTGAAAGACTTCTGAGTACCCTGCCATCAATTCCAATATAACTTATCCATAGATAAGTTGATACACAGCAGCTAAAAGGTTAAAATGCTCAAACCTTTTTTGATACTGATCTTAGTAACATCCATCCTGAAGGCACTGTTTGGTCTTGGCAATTATTTGAAGCCTGGTTGAGATTCGGAAGGATTTGCAATGGAAATACAGTATTTTAAAGGATCATAGAAAAAGGTTTTATTTGCTGGAGGAGAAATGGTAATAGTCTTCCAGTGGCATTCTACCAGTAGTGAATTATATTTCACCCCAAATCATGCAAAGGGTGTGGTATAAATAGCTCAGTCCTCTTCTACTAGATGTGAGAGCTGACTAAACATACTATTTGTTACCACTGAGGCCAGTCTATAGAGGAATTTTTGTTAGTGTGTGCTGGGGCCAGTCAACTCCTATAGTCAGCTTGGTTAGTGTACGTACATGGGGTAATACCTATTTGGCTAAGATATGACTTGTACAAATCAATGTTCTCTAAAGTGGGATGGTACCCAAGATGACTTACTGGAGTGTGGGAAGAAAATATTAGGACTTCTAGTAGTGTTGTTTTTAATTTTGATTTTAAAAATTTATACTTTATAGTGCACAATATTTAATTTAATTTAAATTTTTTAAGTAGGCTCTATGCCCACCCAGCATGGAGCCTAATGTGCTTGAACTCACGACACTGAGATCAAGAACTGAGCTGAAATCAAGAGCCAGACACTTAACTGACTGAGCCACCCAGGTGCTCCTAGTGCACAATATTTTAAATAGTACATGTTTATTTACGTGTAAATATACACATATTTGAATTATGTAATAAAGACTTTTACTGACAAGGGAGCATGTAATTAAGGTTTAAAGACTACTGCTCTAGCAGGTGAGGTCACCTAAATTTTTATTAGGAGTCAGATGGATGGAGAATGCACACTTAGAAGTGGAGGATGTTGGGCGCCTGGGTGGCTCAGTCGTTAAGCGTCTGCCTTCGGCTCAGGTCATGATCCTGGGGTCCTGGGATCGAGTCCCACATTGGGCTTCCCGCTCTGCGGGGGGCCTGCTTCTCCCTCTCCCACTCCCCCTGCTTGTGTCCCTGCTCTCGCTATGTCTCTCTCTGTTAAATAAATAAAATCTTTAAAAAAAAAAAAAAAAGAAGTGGAGGATGCACAGTGCACTGTGAAGGAAACAAGAAGATATGCAAGCTCAACAGTGTAATACAATAATGTATCACTGTGCAGAAAGGAGAAAGAAAAGTTAATACCAATGAATATAATCTAGAGGTACTCTTTATTTCGTTTAAATGTATGAACTGTTAAATAATATTTTAATTAAAAACACTCTTTTAGGGGCACCTGGGTGTCTCAGTTGGTTAAGTGGCTGCCTTCGGCTCCGGTCATGATCCCGGTGTCCTGGGATCGAGTCCCACATCGGGCTCCCTGCTCGGTGGAGAGCTTGCTTCTCCCTCTCCCTCTGCCTATCGCTCTGCCTACTTGTGCTCTGTCAAATAAATAAATAAAATCTTTAAAAAAAATAAATAAAAACACTCTTCTAAAAAAGACTTGCATATGAGGATGGCTTGCAAGGGTGACTGCATAAAGATCCCCAAGTGGATTCAACTATTCCTTGAGTGGTTATTGTCAGCACTAAAACCATATTTTTTGATGAACAGGATTTATTGTCTCAGAGACTTTGTAGCATTAAAACTACTGATTTTTTCTTTTTCTTTTTTTTTTAAACTACTGATTTTTTCTTATTTTTGTGATGTTTTAATCAAATTTTGTATTCATAGACAGGATAGAGAACTATACTTCAATTGATTTAATTTTAGTTTTGCTTAATGTTTGTGCTGGTTTTCTTGCACTTAATAGTTTGCTGTTCCTGTATTTTAAACAGCCCAGCATGTTTATTTGATCAGGGACTCTAGATTGGGCAGTTTTAGCCAAATAAGACATTTGAAGGCATATGGGCATGTGACAGGCATCTGGACAGGGATTGGCAAACTTTTTCTGTAAAAGGCCAGATAATAGATATTTCAGACTTTGCAGGCCAGATGGTTTCTGTTGCCACTGTTCAACTGTGCTCTTGTAGTGTGTTAGCAATCTTAGACATGTATAAACAAATGGATGTAGTGGAATTCCAGTAAATCTTCATTTACACAAACAGGCAATGGGCCAGTAGTTTGTGGAGCTCTGATCTAGATTAACATGTCAATATGGCGCTCAAATCAAGAACAGGAGTGCCACAATAAAAAATACATTAGTTGTTTGAAACTTAGAATACATTGTAGAAACAACATTAGAAGTGGCACGTTCAGTGTCTGTTTCCATGGGGACAGTTTCTGCTGACCTCTGCAAATGGGCCATACTTTGTTTCTTTGCATGTTTGGTAATTTTTTGTTGATTATTGTAATGTGGTAAGTCTAGAAATTAGAGTCTTCTCTCTCTTCAGAGTTTGTTTTTCTTTTGCATATGTGGGTTATAGTTCATGATTTTTCTAAGCTACTTTTGTAATATCTGTATTCTTTGTTGCAGATGGTCTCTAAAGTCTCTGTTCTTTTAGCTTGTGGTCAGCTAGTGTTTTGACATAGATTTCCTTGAATGCCTGGAGCCAAGGAAAAAATAAATAACTCTCCTAGTCTTTGCAGATTGATTCTTTTGGGACACTCCTTCAGTGCATAGCTAGGTTGTTTATGACTCTGCCTTAGCCTTCATTTCCTTTTTGCTTTCAGTCTAAAAGTTAGCCAGAGGTGAAAATGTAGAGTCTCCTCAGGTCTTTTCTGAGAATGTAGTCTTCCCCTGAGGATGCATGTGGCTTCCCCAATTCCCCTGTATGGGCTCACATACTGGATAGTTTTTTAGTACCCCAATTCTTCAAAGAATCTCTCCCCAGATTTCCTCTCAGGCTCTTGGTATGTCTGTTGTTTGCTTCCACTATAACCTTTTGCCTCATGCAGCAGGGTTGTTTGTATTTGCCTTTCAGAGTTTTTAAGGAATGCCTTCTGTATGACTGCTTTTTTGCTCTGAAGGGGTTTCATGCTAGGCATGGGATGATTTTCATACTATATCAGCAAATGATTTCATGAATTAAATGTAAAAATTTTAGGTAGATTTTAGTTGCTCAAAGGGTTAATGCAGTTAAATTTATGGTTCCTTTCTTGAACCAATCCGAGTAACCATTAAATCTATTTTCTCCAATTCTCATCATTAGACATTCCTCATTGATTCACTGAATGAGTTGTAGTCCCCCAACATAGGAATGCTATTTCATGAGCCTCCAAGTCTTTATACATTACCTCAGTCAGCAATACTGTTACATATATTCCTTTTATAAAGTGCTAGATTAAATTTGATTATATTTTGTTTAGGATTTTCATGTGAAGGATATTTGTGTTTTTCATTTCTTCTGTTGGTTTCATCAAGTTGTACTATTTAAAGAAGTATTCCTTTCATCTAAAATATCAATTTTTTTGATAGGAAGTTGTTCTTAATGTCTTACTCTTTCTGTAGCATCAGTAGTGAGGTTTCTCTTTTCCTTTTTGATAATGGCAATTAATTTTTTTTATTGATAAGTTTTGCTAGAGAAATCTTAATTTTGTTAGTCTTCATTAAGCCAGCTTTTAATTTGTTGATTTCCTTTACTGTATGACTTTTCTATTTAAGAGTTTTCTATTCTTTTTTTTTTTTTAAGATTTATTTATTTGAGAGAGAGAGAGCACATGCACCAGTGTGGGGAGGAGCAGAGGGAAAGGGAGAGAATCCCAGGGAGACTCCTTGCTGAGCACAGAACCCAATGCAGACCTCAATCTCACAACCCTGAGATCATGACCTGAGCTGAAACCAAGAGTGGGATGGTCAACTGACTGAGCCACTGAGGCTTCCCAAGAGATTTCTGTTCTTTATTATTCCCTTCCATATACTTTCTTTTGATTTATCTCACTATTCTTTTTCTAGCTTCTTGAGCTATAACCTTGGATAATTGATTTTCGGTTTTCTAATATACACATCAAGAGCTAAAATTTCTCTCTAAATACTGGCTTAGCAGGGTTCTCAAGTGCATCTACCCAGATGGCACCCTCCTAGGTATTAGGGTTTTACTTCCTTTTAGGGGCACTATCTTTAGCACTGAAGTTTTGTCACGACTGTGAATTAAACTTTTTCTATAATTCTGCTCCTTTCCACAATCTGATCCTGGGCCGTTTTTCAGCTTGATCCTCCCTCTGGATTCAGGAGTAGAAATTCTGTTTAAATGTTATAGAGTCCCTTGACTTTTACACTGTATCTAAAATTGGTCGTTGGTGAACTGGGTCTTACAGGATGTTGGGAAAACCTGCTCATGAGCAGGTATCTCATAGAGGCGCTCTGCTGCAGTTTTCTTCCTTGGTGTATATTGTGACTTTTTATAGCAATGAACTCATTCTACAGTCCTTATAATTACCCTTGCTACTGTACTTCTCAAATATTAGAGCTCTTGCATTAGACTGTTGTCCGTGCATAACCTTCTACTGGAATGCCATCGCAGCTCACAAGTGGAAGTCTTAGTCATTGTGATGCTGTAGCATGTCAGGAGTTATTACCACTCTGTCTACCATCTGCCTGGTGAGTGATCCAACTCTAGAATCCTGTTCCGAAGATACGCTTCCTGCTGGTAAGTGTTAGTTTGGTCATCCTCCCCTCCACCACCCTGAAGCAGAAGTATCTGCTTTCACACTGAGAATTGAGCACATGTAGTATACTTGGGAGATGCAGGGACGCTGACAGAGAAGTACACAGAAGTAGCCAGCAAGAAATATGTTACCAAGTCTGCTACCACAGGGGGCGACCAGAGCTTAATCCCACAAGGAAGTACTGGGCGGAAAATGCACGGCAGTATTATTCCAACAAAGAGATAAGGAAGCTTGGGGTATTTACACTCTTACCAAATCATTCATTGGCTAGGGGCTACCTCTGGGAGGATGTTGATTTATAAGCACTTTCAGCTCATCCCATGCAGAGGAAGTGGAGTTCAACAGCCAGAGGGGAGTCCTCCAGCAGTGATGCAGGTGCTTGCCTGGAGAAGTCAGGCTGAGTGTATGGAAATAGTAAGGCGATCTGAGAGGATATAGGGGTAGGTGGTACAAAAACACCTTTGGCTACTTCAAAAGATATGTCTCTTTTCAACTATGCAACATAATGCCAGATTACTTTATGAAGTTGTACTGATTTATTCCTATGACAACTCTCTTTTCCACATCTTTGCCAGTATTTGATATAATTCTTTTTAATTTTCATCATTTTTTTGTGTGCATAGTGGTGATATGTTATTGTGATTTCATTTTGCATATCCTTGATTATTATTGATCGACTTGGGTCCAGTCAGAAAAGAGAATCACCGTAGTTTTAGCAGGAAAAGTTTAAAGAACTTTTGACTGTAACAGGGATTGGAAGAATGAGAAATTGGCTAGTAAGAAGTAAAGGGCTCTCCAAACAATGTTGAAATAGTGGGTATGAGGAGCAGCCATTACTACCCTTACGGTTGAGATAGAACACTTACGTATAAGCCGCCACCTCCTGGCCTGAAATCCAGACCTTGTTGGGAGGGCATGGCTGTGGCTCACTGAAAGGTACCATTGATGTCATGCTGCACTGGTAGAAATTGCTTGGTATCTGCCCTTTGGCAATGGCCGTGCTCATCTTAGTGAAAGATGGGAAATGCTGTTCATGGGGCGGGGTCTCACTGAAGGCACCATGCTGCAAAATTGCCTGAGGGGAGGTGCTGGGAGAAGCTGGTGGTGGCCGGGTTGCTGGCCATCACATTCCATAGGAGCTAGTCCTGGAGAAGCCAAGCTGCAGGAGATTGCTAAGTACGCTGGAACCAGGAAGCCAAACTCCTCTCCTGTAGTCTCTTTAGTGCACTCTCTTGACAAAGCATGACCGCTTTAACATCATGCCATCTGACAAAGAAAAAATATTTAAAGGGCCCAGATCCATTTTCACAGAGTAGGCAAACTGTGGATTTTGAAGTGACAGGCAATGGATAATTGGCACAGTCTACCTTTTGATTATTCAGCTTTTTTTTTCTTTCTAAACATGTGAATTCCCCAGCAACCAAACAACACTGTATTTCTTTCTAAGAAGATATACATCTTCCTACTGAAGTTCTCACCCTTTGTCCAAAATGAGGAAGTACACAGTTTGAAGAGTCATTATATCTATGATTGGTTGTATTAATTACTCTTCATATTCAGTCATAGTCATACTGAATATGTCATTATCTAAAGTCTAAATTGTAAAGTTAACTTACAACAACTTGTATGTAAAGTAAAAATGAGGAGAAAAGATATAAACATAACAAGCAAATAGAAACTATGCAAAACTGTTATGATCTTTGTTTCTGTAAATGTGTTACAAGATGATAATTGGTATCTAAGGTTTTGTTCTTCCACCCCCTATTTTTATTTCCCCTGCTCTCAGCTAGAATCTCAGGTTGTTGGACTTTCACCTGGTGGAGTGACCCAAATCCAGTGGGCTGAGTTCTCAGTCATCCTACTTTGGTTGGAAAATTTTTATGGGTCTATCTTCTGGATCTCTTATCCTGTTTTAGCTGTGTTTAAATGTGCTGTAAACCTGTGCCTCAAATTCTTAATTTTGATTATGGTAGTTTTCAGTATTAGTATGTCTATTATTTTTTTCAAATATCTCTTTTTACAGTTTTCATTTAACTGCCAAAATTTTAAATCTTGTCTTTTGTGTTTTTGAGCTTAGTAATTTATTTTATAGGACACGTCTGACAATTTATGTAATTGAAGTATCTTCAGGTTTCTTCCTGTTGTCTTTTGGTTCTTACTTTGTTGTCTTGCATCTTCATATGTCTTAGTATCTTTAATCATGTTAGACACTTTACTTGAAAAATTATTGGTAGAAATAATTTGAGGCCTAGAATAATGTTATCTTTCTTTAGAGAGTATTTTTGTATCTTCTGTTAGGAGCTTTGGATACTGGCAGTTCCAGTATCACCTTAAGCCAATTGTAAGTTTTGAGGTTTTCTGCCATCCAGTTGACTCATAGCTAGGCTGCAGTCCACATAGGGATGGTTTACTTCTGGTACCCCCTTACCCTAATAACAGGTCACTGTGTCTGAATTCAGAGGGCCATATTGTTTGAGCCCCTACCTTTCATGGGCCATTGACTTCAACTTTTCTCTCCCTCCCTCTATCAGGCTGCCAAAAGCACTCAGTTTTTTGATATTGTCTTCTTAATAGGCAAGTCTCTCCAGAGCAAAAGCAGCTCTGAATGCCTGCCTCTTAAAGAATTTGCAACTTCTGGGTCTTGGGTTGGTAGATCTTACCATTCTGTTACTTGTAAGATGCTTTTAAGATTTTAAAAATTTTCCTTAGCTTTTTTTTTTTTTAAAGATTTTATTTATTTATTTGACAGAGAGAGACACAGTGAGACTGGGAACACAAGCAGGGGGAGTGGGAGAGGGAGAAGCAGGTTTCCCACGGAGCAGGGAGCCGGATGTGGGGTTCGATCCCAGGACCCTGGGATCATGACCTGAGCCGAAGGCAGACGCTTAACGACTGAGCTACCCAGGCGCCCCTTTCTTTAGCTTTTTAAAGTTGTTTTCAGTGCAGAATTTGTCTAAATTACCTTATCTATTATTGTTGGAAGGGAAAAATCAGGACACGTTATTTAACTTGTTCTTTAAATTGTGCCTCAGTTTTCTCATCTGTAATATGGATTAATAATTACTTACTACTTTGTAAGGTTTTTGAGATTTTTTAAAAAAGATTTTATTTATTTATTTGAGAGAGAGAGGGAGAGAGTGAGCATGATCAGCGAGAACGGCAGAGGGAGAAGCAGATTCTTCACTGAGCAGGGAGCCCTATGTGGGCCTCGATCCCAGCACTCTGGGATCATGACCTGAGCCGAAGGCAGACACCTAACCGACTGCACCACTCAGGTGCCCTGGTTTTTGAGATTTTGAAGTGAGGTAACACATGTGCTTACAGTAGATCCTGATGCATAGAAAATGCTCAATTTATTATTACACTAATTTGAGAGTATTGGAATTTGTCTGTTCTTAAAAAACTTTCCCAAGCATGAATTAGCCTCTCTATTGCCTAAAATAATCTGCAGGGTTTATGAAAAGGCTTATAAATAACATTCTTATTGACTGACATTTCTGTCACCCATGATTTAGATAAATGAAATGCTTTTTTCCTAGAGTGCTTAAGACTAGTCTATACTATAAGGAAAATTTAATTTATCTAGAACAAATAATGACCTTGCGATCTATGTGTGTATGTGTATATTATGTATAATATATGTGTTTGTGTATATGTGAATACATAAAGACTGATAAGCCCTTGCGTGTGTGTGTGTTTGCATGTGTGGACATATATATATATATATATATATATATATATATATATATATATACACACACACACTTATATATATTATATATAAAGGCTAAATGGGAATATATCTTAATTACCTAAAATATGTTTTTTTGTGGCAAAAAACAATTGAGCTGGAGCTAAGGAGAACAAAATGAAGTAGATTTGAGATTTTGTTAAATATTTTTAAATTCTAAAAACTGAAATTTTCTAATTGTCTTTTTTAATGTTTTAAATGGAAGATAATTATAAAACCTTTGATTTATCCTATTTTTAAAATTGATTGAGTTCTTGGACTAGGTATAAAGTAGATAAGAGAAAATGATAATAAAACAGGTAGCCGAACTCAGTCAAATCTGTTGACAGCTACCTCAGCAGTCCTGGTTTGTGAAAAACAAACACAGTGATGTAATGGGACCGATGGGGACTATAGGTGTAGTGAACATAGCATAATGTACATACTTCGTAAATCACCGAGTTGTACACCTGAAACTAATGTAACATTATGTGTTAACTCAAACTAAAATAAGTAAATAGATAATTTATTACTTGAGAATAAATAACATGAGAACTAAAAAAAGCTAAGACCAAACCCAAAAGCAAGTATAGCTAACGCTGTAACTTTGAAAGTGGTATGTACATACATTATTTCTCTATTTCATTGATCTGCATCTTTTAAAGTGCATTTGACCTTCCTTTTGCCTCCATCTTATTTTTGTACAGAGGCAATTTAACTTCATCTATTTTTGCATTAAACATAAAACCCATCAGTACAATGTTCAGTCTTTCTGTGTGATTTTTTCACTGTGCAAAGTGGAACAGTTAAAATATGTCAAGGTTTAGAGAAATCCAAAATAAATTCTTTTGAGATGTAGAGAGATATATGGCAGTTTGAAAACTTTCCTAATTTGTAAATAAATTCTCCCTATTGGAAAATGCTACATTCCATTCCTTTGATTAAATGTCTTTTTATTTTTTATTTTTTAAAGATTTTATTTATTTATTTATTTATTTGAGAGAGAGAATGAGATAGAGCGAGAGCATGAGAGAGGGGAGGGTCAGAGGGAGAAGCAGACTCCCCACCGAGCAGGGAGCCCGATGCGGGACTCGATCCCAGGACTCCAGGATCATGACCTGAGCCGAAGGCAGTCGCTTAACCAACTGAGCCACCCAGGCGCCCTGATTAAATGTCTTTTTAATTTTCTCATGCTACTGTATGTTTTAAAGTTACTTTAAGGTAATTGTTTTCATGATTTTGTTTTCTAGGTTAACAGAACCTTCTGGATATTTAACAGATGGTCCAATTAACTATAAATATAAAACTAAATGCACATGGCTAATTGAAGGCTAGTAAGTATATAATTTGGATTAAATTATTTTATTCTGAAATGATAAAGAAGATGATCATACCAGTGTTAAAGCATTAAAGTATAATTTTAGAGGTATATAGCTTATTCAGTTGCTTATAGTTTATTCAGTTATTATTCATAATATTTTAAAGTGAGATTTACAACTTTTAGATATCACATTTAATGTAAATTATAGTACCCCCTTAACTTGAGATAATTGTTACATATATTTTATTTTTGCATTACGTTAGTGTGGCAGTAAATCAACTAGGCATTTTTGGCTTGCTTTAAACATCTTGTTATGGAATTTGAAAATGCCATAGAAAGTTTAAAAATATTCCATGCTGAATTATGCCATTGGTTCATACTCTTCAGCATTTTAGTTTTAAGGGTGTTATAAAAAGAACATTTTGTAGGAGAGAGTTAATTATCCTTTTAGGAGTATTTTTCAGTAATTAGGGCTTGAGATTGAATTGATCTATTTAAACATACTGTGAATAGATCATAAATGAATTGATATAAGTTATTTTTAAACCATTTTATGATTTTTTTTTTTAAAGATTTTATTTATTTATTTGACAGAGAGAGACACAGCGAGAGAGAGAACACAAGCAGGGGGAGTGGGAGAGGGAGAAGCAGGCTTCCTGCCGAACAGGGAGCCCGATGCGGGGCTCGATCCCAGGACCCTGGGATCATGACCTGAGCCGAAGGCAGACGCTTAACGACTGAGTCACCCAGGCGCCCCCCATTTTATGATTTTTAAAAAGTGTATTTGGAAAATGTTTTTTTTGTGTGGGGGTTATTTAGAAAGTTTTTTAGAACTTAAAAGTTATTAATTCTCTGTACACTTATGGTCTCAATTTGTTTTTTTGTGTGTGTTTATTGTTTTTTAAGTAATCTCTGTGCCCAGTGTGGGGCTTGAACTCATGATCCTGAGCTCCATGCTCCACTGACTGAGCCAGCCAGGCGCCCCCCCCTTTTTTCATTTTGTTTATTTATTAATAATATATACTATTGAGACCTTTTGATTAAAATTTCAAGACCATATTAGGGCCTTTAGTTAATAAACGTTTTGTAGAAATAAGAGTTGTTACTTTTTGAGTTTGAATTTTAAAAATCAGCTTTATTCGAGTATAATATGCATACAATAAAATGCATATTAAGTGTACAGTTCAACATGGCTTTAATAATGTATACAATCTGTGTAATGTCCACCTTAATCAAAACATAGAACATTTACTGCTGACTAAATTTTTAGAAAATGGTGATTTATATATACAGTCTGTTAATAGATTTTGAAGTTGTATGTCGTTTTTACAATTCATTTATTTATTTTTAAAGTTTTATTTATTTAAGTAATCTCTATACCCACATGGGGCTCGAACTCACAACCCTGAGATCAAGAGTCGCATGCTCTTCTGATTGAGCCAGTGAGGCATCCCTCATTTTTACAATTTAGAGAAGACTCTTTATCAGTCTTTTACACTGGTAACTTAAGAATGTATAGAAAATTTTCTATAAATAGGTTTTTAATATAGTGTTCCTAAAATTTTTCAGACTGTGCTTTGAATGTTATATATTAATTTAAACATATTTTAATATTTTTTTCAGTCCAAATGCAGTGTTAAGATTAAGATTCAATCATTTTGCAACAGAATGTAGCTGGGATCATATGTATGTTTATGATGGAGATTCAATATATGCACCTTTAATAGCGGTTCTTAGGTGAGTAATTGCATTTAATTGGTGAACTTACAGTCAGTTGTAGAAGAGTAACTGTGATTTATTATTTTTAAATATATACTGCTCTGTGCTTTAAAATAAATTTAGCAGAGATATTGATTGCTTAATTTCTAAGATGGTTATAATACAATGTTGCATACTGTGACTGTCAACTTTAGTGTATTTATAATAGTGTAAATTTTGATTTAGTAAAGATAAGTAAGTATTCTTTCAAAAAGGTAGATTTCTTGATAAGTATCCTTTCTTTCCGCATATAGTTTATTCTTTTAAAGTGATTTGAATATGTTTTCAGAGCTACCTATTGGATAGATTAATGTGAGTTCTAGGTGACAAGGAAATAATAGACATATGTATATGTCTTTTATAGTTGTCTTTTTATTTTGGTGAAATGATAAAATTTCCAATTCTGTAAAAAAAGGTTACGTTATACTTTATGTAATGGTTTAATAACAAATGTGTTTCTTTCAGTTCTCAAAATTTGGGAGTTTTGGTTGTTTCAAAATATCTACTGTTAGTAGACTTATTTTTAAAATTACAGCATTTTCACTATCAATTTAAAAATCTTTTTTATGTATGTAATGCAAATTATTATAAAATGTTTTATGAATAGGAGAAAATATATCAGACATAGGAAATATTAGGATCATGTAATGTTGATTTTATGTACAATTTAACTAAGATGATTGTTGACCAGAGTTACTGATTAAATTTTCCTTGTATTTCTTATTTCCATAATACTGCTTACATGTTCTGTCATTGTTAAAAATTTGAATAAAGATAAAAGCTTATTGTTACCTTCAAATTTTAAAAATTTTCTTTTTTCTTTTTACTATTTGTGTTGCAAATATTCTGTTTATCAGGGATGTAAACTATTATTTTTTTAGATAGGCATGTAAGGACTTGTATTTCTGAATGAATATTTCACAGTGACTCTTTAGGATCTTAGACACAGTCTATAATATTGCTGTTGCTCTATATAATTCTAGAATTTGATTTTTGAGTTGTTTGAAAATTATTTAAAGGATTGCTACAAATGGCCCTTTATCCAAGGACAATAGAAAATGGAAGAGAGTCTTATGAATAATTATATTGTAAGATAATTCATTGTGATAATTAACTAAGATTCTGAGTTCATACATTAATTTTTAGCAATTTAGATTTTACTCAGCTATCATTATTATATTTTTATGACACTATTGACCATCATTTAGATGTGTGTCTTTCCATTTGTTTTCTTCATAGTTGTAATGACTGCGTTAACAGTGATCCATTAACACTCTTACCAATGCTTTCTTGATATACTAAAGGAAACTTTTGTAAGATAATTAGTAGGATGGGATTTCGTATATGACTGTGAAGCTGGAACCACTGACTTTTCATAAGCAAGTGTTCCTATTAGCTGTCTTGAAGGAGATGGAAAGATGTTTATTGAGTATCAGTTTGATGCTAATCAGTGTACTAGGCAGTTTAAATGTCATCTAATTCTCACAAGGATCTTGTGGAAGAAGTGCTGTTATCCCCATTTTATAGCTGAGAAAATTGAGACTCAGAGAAATTGTTTTACTTCTAATGGATGGTGGAGCCAGGATTAGGAAGTGATAGTCTCCTGACTTAAAAGCCTACAATACTACGAATTCAGAATCTAAGTGTTTGAGTGATTCCAGTTTTATAAATATACATTATTTAACAAACATGTGATAACTTCCTCAGTTCCAGAGACCATCATAAGCCTGGAGGATATAGTAAGGAATAAGATACAGGCATTGCAATGAATTCACACACCAGCTACCTAGAGTTGGGCCAAACTTCATAGGTGGAGTGCACAGCCCTCCATAGGACTGCTCTTAGTTCAGACACCAGCTGCAAGTTCAGAGGTCCTCAGGCCCCACCCACACTTCTACCAGCTGGCTGCAGATTTAGGGGTGCCCATCTCCCCTTCAGGTTCAATAATTCACTAGAATGACTCATAGAACTCAGGCAAGCACTATACTTATGTTTATAGTTTTATGATAAAGGATAAAAATCAGGACCTGCCAAGTGAAGAGACATATAGAATGAGGCCTGGGAGGATCACAAAGAACTTCTTTGTCCTTGGGATGCGTTTCGTTCCCAGCACACCAGTGTGTATCATCATCCAGGAAGCTTACCTGAGCTACAAGTGTCCAGAGTTTTTGTTGGGGTTCCATTATATAGGCATGATTGAATCATTGGCCACAAGGTTGAACTGTCTCTAGTCCTCCTCCTCTCTCTGGAAGTTGGATTGGTTTCTTGTGGCTCAAAGCCTCAACCCTTTAATTGCATGTTGGTCTTTCTGGTGTGGCCAGCTCCCATCCTGAGTCACCTCATTAGCATAAGCAATCAGAGTTCCCCATGAGTAACGGAGACACTCCTGTCACTTGGGAAATTCCAAGGATTTGGAGGCTATATCAGTACACAGCAGTTAGGCACCGGTGGCAGCATCTACACAGATTTTTTTTACCCAGCACAATATTCTAATTAGGTTATGAAAAGAGTGCTGTATGATTTTAGAAGAACTAATTCTTCATGGTGAATTTCAGCATGGGCAGAAGCCTAATAGGCAAAGTATGGGGGCCAGATGGGACATTCTTGATAGAGAAAAACATATGTACAAAGGCATAGACACATTAAAGAACATTATGTTTTGGGCTAATATAAGTACTTACAGGTAATTGGATCATAGGAAATGTGAAGGGATTGGTAGGAGCCAGATTACCCAATAAACAGTAATCAGTACATCTACTGAAGCTTATTATGTGCCAGGCAGTATGCAAGAGTTCTTTATATACATTAACTCATTTAATCTTCACAGTAACCCTTTAGTTAGGGATTATATTATTGCCATGGAGTTTTTAAATTCTCCATTCATAAATGGAGAATTGAGGCACAAAGAGATTCAGTGAGTAGTTCAAAGTTGCCTAGCTAGTAAGTAATATAGTCAGAATAATAACTCTGGTTTTATAATCCCTTAATCATTAGTATTACTTTCTTATATACCACACTAAGGAAATTGGACTTTATTCTATAGGCAAGACTTTAGAATGTGGAGAATGGATTGTAATAGAGAAGTGTTATTTTTTTATTGTGTGCTGGACATCATGTTTGTAAAATCACATGTAGTAATAATTTGAGTCCTAGAAAGATAATATATTCCTATAGAGAGTGCCTGGAAACGCTAACAATCCAGTCAACTGAATTTAGATACTGAGGTGATTCATGTCCAAGCTGCAGTGCAATCTTCTGGAGGGTTGATCTTTTACTAGTTCACTTTTACTCATAGTCTTTGGGGCCCCAGGTCAAAGCAAGTACCCTGGGTTCCACTTTTTGTTTTCCTAGCTCTGTAAAACAACCCAGTTTCTCAGCCCTTCAGACCTCACCTCCAACTTTGAAATCAGCAAATGCCCATAAGGAGAAATAGACCAAGTTCCTGGGCTCACCATCTTCTTAGTTCTCCAGTACCTTCAAACTGATTTTTTTTTTTTTAA
Organism: Mirounga angustirostris; assembly: GCF_029215605.1. NCBI lineage: Eukaryota > Metazoa > Chordata > Mammalia > Carnivora > Phocidae > Mirounga > Mirounga angustirostris. Next base: position 139,396,811 of record NW_026991714.1, read on the forward strand.
TGTAATTTGTCATTTTTCTAGTTGACTTCAGTGGAAGGGTTAGTTGGTCCAAATTGCTTGATGTGGAAACCCTCTCTTTTAAAGTTCATTTTTAAAAATAAACATTTTAATTAAATTTCTCTTATTTATTTTTTAAATAAATTATTCTTTTAAAAAAACCTAAAAATAACCAGTAAACATATCTGTTCTTTGTTTCAGAGAGATTAATTATATCTATTATAAAGACCTGGGAATATTATTTTTAACAATGTACTTACTTCAATGTAATCTCACTATAGTGAAAAATATATGTAACTAAGACTGGTATTATAGAATTAGAATTCTTTTGACAGTCCCCTTTTAAAATTTTTTGTTCTTTCACAAACATAGGCTAGTAGATGCAGTAATAATTAGAAAAGCATTAAGGTTCGATTACTTTTTAATTTGTTTGCTTTGAGAATGTTTGTAAAGTAAATTATTTGATTATTATAGTTCATTTTGTTCTGTCAAGTATGGTTTGAGTGAGAGAGTTCAGTTCCTGGTGATGCCTACACATAAATTTAACATTGCCTAAAGGATGGACTATTTCGAGTAATATAATTTGTTGTCAGCAACTTCTTTTCTCATATTGCATGTTTTCACAGATTTGGAGAGGGTAGTATGGTATAAGTAAAGGAAGATATGTAATTTTTCCTCATGCATAAGGAAATTGAAAAAGGGAAAAGTACCAGTTACTAACTGGTTACTGACTCAGAACTCTTGCACATTTATATCTGCCCCCTCCCACCGTTAGTTTTGTGTGAATATGAGCTTAAATGTCTTTTGGAATATTACTATAATTTGTATAAGTGTGCAAAATTTGAAAGAAATAGAAATAGTATATATTTTTAGATGACCTAAAATACCTAGATTAGTGTCCTGGAAGTGTACAGGTTTAACTAGAATTGTCACTGTAGTCACTTTGCTGGTGTGGAGTGTTCTCCTTTTAGCTTCATCAGAATTTGCAACCCGAGGGAGATAGCAAGGGTCTAAGATGGCTTTACGAGATGGTTTACACATGAGTTAGAGACCACCCTATAGTAATTATAACAGGATGGATCACAGGATAAAGGGAGAAATGGACACTGCAGTCCAAACGGTGTGAAGGAAGAAAAGGAGGGTGGTGGCACAAGAATGCACGTTCGCCCATTGGCAGCAGTAGGAGGGCTAATTGGGTGAAAAATGGAGAGGTGCTTGTTTTAGACTTATCCTTCCTCTAGTTGCTTATTCCGTTATAGATATTTAGTGATTCTGACAGGAATATTTTTGAGTAAATTTTAATGTGATTAACAGTCATATACATATTAATATATATTACATTCAATTTTGCTCTCTTACAGTGGTTTGATAGTCCCTGAAATCAGGGGAAATGAAACTGTGCCTGAAGTCGTCACGACGTCTGGCTATGCACTGTTACATTTTTTTAGTGATGCTGCATATAATCTAACTGGTTTCAACATTTTTTATTCGTAAGTATTTTTTTTTTTAAATTTGTATTATAATGATTCTTATAACTTCAAATAATTGTTTTTATAAATGCCTTCTATATGAGGAGCAGGCTAGTGTGTTAAATTTCAAAATTATAGGATCTTTTCCTAGGTGACACAAAATCTTAATCATATGCCTCAAAGTACTGTTTGAGCTTGTATTCAAAGTCTCAGGACATTATGGTAGCAAGTTTAGTTGACAATTAATTATGAAATTTAAAATTGTTGGTAAATGATTAAAGAAACAAGTACAAAGTAGAGAAACTGGTAGCAGCAGGGGTGTGGGATTTGAGGGAGTCTTCATCTGTGTCTGTACTTGAAGGTATTTAACTCCTAATTTGAAGATGGGTATGTGAACTAAGTTTGTACAGTCTCTCTGCTTTCCAGAGACTGAACTGGATGCTCTATGTACGTTATGTTCTTGACTTTCTTTACAATTCTGTCAAATGGGTATTTTTCCCATTTTACATAGGAGGAAATTGAGGCTAAAGGTAAGGTAAGTGGATATACCACTGTCTCCTCTAAAATAAGAAAAATCATTTTAATTAAGGATATATTATGTGTCTGACACTTTATATAAATTTTTATGGCTGGAAGTCTCCCTTCCAGTGAAGTGAAGGAGCCAGAGATGCTTTCAGATGCTTTCGCAGAAATGGCCACAGAGGAACTCGATACACTTCTCTTCTTCCTTTTCTTCAGGAATGTATGATACAACCAGAGAACTTTCCACCATGAATAAAATATTCTAAATATCTTCAGACTATTAGAATTTAAAATCAGCAAGTTGTTACAGGATTTATCTCAAGTATGTATGCAAGGAAGAATAAATATATAGTAGAATATAATTGGTTAAAGGGCTTTAAAATAAAATTTGGTAAACATCCTTTCTCTTCCGTGACAGTGTGTAGGTGATAGCGTGCTATGTAAATATTATTATATGACCAGGTTAAGTCTTGGCTTTTCATGTAGTTTCAGGTCTTCATGAATTTAATTATTTTCTGTAAAATGTACATTCAAAACATTTGAGTACTTAATTCTTTACAAAACATTGTGTTTGGAACTGTATAGATCCTGCAAATGTTGAGTGTGTAGTCCTCAGAAGTTTGGAGCCTTGGTAGCAAAGTAAACTCACTGAATGAATGAAGGTTAATTGCAAATAAATATTAACTGAATTGCATTAGGGATAAAAGGGTACAGAGTAAAGAATTGAAGTCACACTGTGAAATTGTGTTTAACAGAGCGTATCAAACACAACATAAAAGTGATAAAGTTTACAAAATATCAACCAAAATTCTTTTTTAATTACTTTGAATTTGAATCTATATGGATTATATTTTACAGAATCAATTCTTGTCCTAACAATTGCTCTGGTCATGGGAAGTGTACAACTAGTATTTCTGTTCCAAGTCAAGTGTACTGTGAATGTGATAAATACTGGAAGGGTGAAGCTTGTGATATTCCTTACTGTAAAGCCAACTGCGGCAGTCCGGATCATGGTTACTGCGATCTCACCGGAGAAAAATTGTGTGTCTGCAATGACAGTTGGCAAGGTAAGCTTGTGTGGTGTGATGGCTTTTGAAACATCGATTCATATATCTAATGAGATTAAAAGAAATCCTACATCCATTTGTTTTGTTACAGTTTGCACATCCAAATCCCATGTATTTTATTTTTAGAATTTTCAGATGAACGATCAACTTCTTGGTAAGTTTGTTTCTTCCCAACTAGAGTTGGTAAAGATGTTGTCTACACCCTGTTTTGAGAATCGAGTGAAGTTTATATATGGCAGTCTTTTTAAATTGTGGGTTTGTGATCAGTATGATCTTCTGCAATTTTTTGTTGAATCCTGAAAGATTTGATGACTTGACTGAATTTAACGCAGGTTGCTTTCCAATCTGACTTGTAATGGCTAATAGTATACTGCAAAAATGCTGGTCTTCATGGTACTGCAGGATGTTAAACTTATGTCTTAGGAAAGACTGACCTCTTGTGGCTATTTTTAAAAGAACATTTTTTAAAAGTATTTAAAAGAAGATTTCGTTAAGGATTAGTATTAAGGATTTCAGCTGCTTATTGCAAAAGTAAGATTCCTGGGGACGAATTTCTAAACAGTTTTTATAAGTATCTGTGATTAAATATTAATTTTAGACTACATTGAACAGTTTTAGCTTACTTAAATATTTGGCTCTAAAATCATAAATTTTGTCATTGTGGAATTAAATGAAGAGGAACATCTAGTTATCCATATACTTACCTATCCAGCGCTTACTTTGTGCTAATTGTATTTACATGTTGAGAGGTTGCTTTGTGGGCATGCTAGTCCTGTTGACTGAGGTAGCGTTGACTCAAGAAGTAGGTAATCCGAAGTCACACGGTCACATGTTGTTGTACAGGAGATAGCAGCAGTAGATCCTGTCAGACCTAAGTAAAAACCAAAGAGAACGTGCTCCTTATATGGTTGTAGTCATCATTCTTTAGATGACTTTAAAAAAAAAGTCACTAAGTATGCTGAGTACTTGTTTAGAGGAATTATTTTAGGCTTTGTATAAATTATGCCCATCTTAAACCCATGTTATCTCATTAAAAAAATTAGTTACTCTAACACAGAATACCAGTGATTTCTTATTGAACTGAATTTGATTACCTATTATGATTATGACAGAGACAGATTTCTCTGTGTTCTTTAATTATAGGGGCATGTATTTTATCAAGTGGCTATTTTAATAGTTTGTGACCTTTCTTCTCCTAAAAAGTACCTCAATGCACCTTTTTTTTTTTTTCATTTTAGTCCTTAGACTAAAATAATGTTTTTTTCTATGGAGAGAATGGTACATCAGGAATATATTTAAATTTATTTAAATTAAGGCCTGAGAAATAGAAGTATAGCTCACACACACAGTGTTTTTCAAAGTGGTCTTCAACTGCTCTCAGTCTCCATCTCATTTCAACAGTCTTGAAAGCAAAGGAATACATTTGTATGCTATTCTCTATGAACATCTCTGTCCTTTTTTATTCTTTACTTTTTTTTTTTTTTTACTAGTTCTTTAAAATGCTTTATTTTCTGGGAGTTTATAATATCTGACTCAAATATTATCTTTCATTTTTTTAGCTTTTGTTGGCCTTTCACATTTTATTAATCTTGTCAGTAGTGCCTCAAGTCAAAGAAAATTGCTGACTCTTACATATGTCTATAAGCAATTGGAAACGGGGTAGCAAATACTGGGTATGTTCACTTTTAAAGCAAAGTGATAATATGCATAGTTCCATATATATACTCACAGAAACATGTATATATTTTTATACATACCTTTTTTATAAATATAAAATGTTGTATGGAAATCAGACACATTTTTATACCACTATTCTTTTTTTTTTTTAAATTTTATTCTTGTGTTAATCCCCATACATTACATCATTAGTTTTAGATGAAGTGTTCCATGATTCATTGTTTGTGCACAACACCCAGTGCTCCATGCAGAATGTGCCCTTCTCAATACCCACCACCAGGCTAACCCATCCTCCCACCCCCCTCCCCTCTAGAACCCTCAGTTTGTTTTTCAGAGTCTATCGTCTCTCATGGTTCGTCTACCCCTCCGATTTCCCCCGCTTCATTCTTCCCCTCCCACTACCTTCTTCTTCTTCTTTTTTTTTTTTTCTTAACATATATTGCATTATTTGTTTCAGAGGTACAGATCTGAGATTCAACAGTCTTGCACAATTCACAGCACTTACCAGAGCACACACTCTCCCCAGTGTCCATCACCCAGTCACCCCATCCCTCCCACCCCACCCCCCACTCCAACAACACTCAGTTTGTTTCCTGCGATTAAGAATTCCTCATATCAGTGAGATCATATGATACATGTCTTTCTCTGTTTGACTTATTTCACTCAACATAATACCCTCCAATTCCATCCACGTCGTTGCAAATGGCAAGATCTCATTCCTTTTGATGGCTGCATAATATTCCACTGTATATATATACCACATCTTCTTTATCCATTCATCTGTCGATGGACATCTTGGCTCTTTCCACAGTTTGGCTATTGTGGACATTGCTGCTATAAATATCGGGGTGCACGTAGCCCTTCGGATCCCTACTTTTGTATCTTTGGGGTAAATACCCAGTAGTGCAATTGCTGGATCATATGGTAGCTCTATTTTCAACTTTTTGAGGAACCTCCATACAGTTTTCCAGAGTGGCTGCACCAGCTTGCATTCCCACCAACAGTGGAGGAGGGTTCCCCTTTCTCCGCATCCCCGCCAACATCTGTTGTTTCCTGACTTGTTAATTTTAGCCATTCTGACTGGTGTGAGGTGGTATCTCATTGAGGTTTTGATTTGGATTTCCCTGATGCTGAGCGATATTGAGCACTTTTTCATGTGTCTGTTGGCCATTTGGATGTCTTCTTTGGAAAAATATCTGTTCATGTCTTCTGCCCATTTCTTGATTGGATTCTTTGTTCTTTGGGTGTTGAGTTTGATGAGTTCTTTATAGATTTTGGATACTAGCCCTTTATCTGATATGTCATTTGCAAATATCTTCTCCCATTCTGTCGGTTGTCTTTTGGTTTTGTTGACTGTTTCCTTTGCTTTGCAAAAGCTTTTTATCTTGATGAAGTCCCAATAGTTCATTTTTGCCCTTGCTTCCCTTGCCTTTGGCGATGTTTCTAGGAAGAAGTTGCTTCGGCTGAAGTCAAAGAGGTTGCTGCCTGTGTTCTCCTTTAGGATTTGGATGGACTCCTGTCTCACATTGAGGTCTTTCAACCATTTGGAGTCTATTTTTGTGTGTGGTGTAAGGAAATGGTCCAGTTTCATTCTTCTGCATGTGGCTATCCAATTTTCCCAACACCATTTGTTGAAGAGACTGTCTTTGTTCCATTGGACATTCTTTCCTGCTTTGTCGAAGATTAGTTGACCATAGAGTTGAGGGTCCATTTCTGGGCTCTCTATTCTGTTCCATTGATCTATGTGTCTGTTTTTGTGCCAGTACCATGCTGTCTTGATGATGACAGCTTTGTAATAGAGCTTGAAGTCCGGAATTGTGATGCCGCCAGCTTTGCTTTTCTTTTTCAACATCCCTCTGGCTATTCGGGGTCTTTTCTGGTTCCATACAAATTTTAGGATGATTTGTTCCATTTCTTTGAAAAAAGTTGGTGGTATTTTGATGGGGATTGCATTGAATGTGTAGATTGCTCTAGGTAGCATTGACATCTTCACAATGTTTGTTCTTCCAGTCCATGAGCATGGAACATTTTTCCATTTCTTTGTGTCTTCCTCAATTTCTTTCATGAGTATTTTATAGTTTTCTGAGTACAGATCCTTTGTCTCTTTGGTTAGATTTATTCCTAGGTATCTTATGGTTTTGGGTGCAATTGTAAATGGGATCGACTCCTTAATTTCTCTTTCTTCTGTCTTGTTGTTGGTGTATAGGAATGCCACTGACTTCTGTGCATTGATTTTATATCCTGCCACTTTACTGAATTCCTGTATGAGTTCTAGCAGTTTTGGGATGGAGTCTTTTGGGTTTTCCACATAAAGTATCATATCATCTGCAAAGAGTGAGAGTTTGACTTCTTCTTTGCCAATTTTATACCACTATTCTTAATAGTTAAAGAATTGATCTCTGAACTGATGTGAATGTTTTGAGGGTAGAGTGGTTGGTGGAAGTGATATTGTGCTGCTTTCCTGACAGATGGTGTGCAGTTTGGTTTCTTTGAGCTTCAGACCTGATCCTTGATTCTGTATTTAAGGAAGTGTAGCTTAAAGTAGCTGGAGTTATTACCAGAAGTTTTAGGGGGAAAATGATGTTTCTATTTAGATACGTAGAATGGGGAGGGATCATTGAGGGGAAAATGAGAAAGAGAAACTTGTTTCTAGGGCATCTGGGGAATGATCAAAGAACTTGAGATATTTAAAAATGAAAGCCAAGGAGGCAATCTGTGAGATTCAAAATCTGGCAGGTTTTTGTAATGTGTTATTTGGAATTGGATTCTTTGGGTTAAAAATAACAGATTATTGCTCCCTCCATTATATTTTATTCTTTTATGTTGGTTTATTTTACTTACTTTGTTTGGTTCTATGCTAGTATAAAAAAAAAAATAAGTGTTGCTTTCTAGAAACTGAGATTTTATTAAAGAGGACAAATGCGGAGGGGAAGCCCAGCTTTATGTTAAGTTTTGGATTCCCTTCCTAACATTTCTGTAATGCTTGTCCCACCAAGTCTCCATGTCTCCTTTTCTAATTTAGTTTTTTATGGGCACCTCCGAAGACTGTTGCTCACCCATCACCATACTTTTTCCTCCCTTAACTTTCTCTTCTTTCTTCCTTAATCATCTGCTATCATCTTTTTATACTATTTGAGGAATTTTTCCAAATTACACAGGAGTTTGTTTTAATGGTAGATGGTACCATCAATGTCAACTGTCTCCCCTTTTGAAAGCACTTAGAAAACCCAAAAGCTGAAATAGTAAAGAATAAAGAAAATACAAAGTAGCATGTTGAAAAGCACACAAGTTCGTTGTATAATGTGTTATTTTGTCATAATGTATGGTTGTCAAAGATGACATATACATATTAGATTATTTAAAGCATAGGGGCCTCTGTGGGCTCATCTGCTTCTGTGATGATTTTCACTTAATAAAATTATTTAAGTTCTAATAAGTCACAGGAGGGGAAAAGGCAACTTTAAAAAGCAGTTTTCTTTTTAAGATGGCTTCCAAACATTGAGACAGATGAGGAATTTTTAAAAGACATCAAAATCATGATATAACAAATTGAGTTTATGTTCATATGTAGAGACTGCAGTAGAACATTAATTTTCAAAGCAGTCTCCAAGTTGTAGTGTTTCTCCCCTCCCCCCAGGCCATCAATTCCCTAATTAGAGTGGTTCCAGGTTTCTGTCTTTTACATAAATTAAACAAAATCTGAATCACTGGAAGTCTTTGATTATAAGCAGAAACAGTTCTGGCTTACTTGAGCAGAAAGAGCACTTATTGGAAAGTATGGCAGAGACAGTTGTTTCCCAGAGTTCATTCTTCCCTTGTTTTTAGCGCATGGCCTTCCAGCTACGTACCACATTTCTCAGCCTTCCTTGCAGCTAGTATGGCTGTTGTACTAAACTCACGTTCACAGGACATGAGTGGAAGTGCTGTGTGGAACTTTTAGATCATTGAGATCTTTCCAAATGGTGGTAGATGGCAATAACTTTAGTAACCAGTATTACTTGCCCATTTGCCTCTAGAATGTTTCATTAGGGAGAAATTAACTTTCAGCTTATTTAAGCAACTTAGTTTTGATTCTCCTAACCTGTACCCTAACAAAATACAGAAGGATCCCCAGTAGCTCTGAAGAGAGATGAAAGGCTGGGAGAACCTTGGTTGGAAAGGGTCAGGTACAACAGAAAGATAGGTGAGTAGGTTCACAGCTACCTGAAAGCCACAGGAGTGTTTGATTAGGATATTCATGTCACCCCACTGGACGCTGGGATCACACACTGGCATCCATACTGTGCATACTACATGCTTCAGGCATGGCTGGAAAGAATTCTGAATGATTCCTACATCTTTGTATCACTTGTGGGGATTCAAAGTCCTTAGTAGCATCTGTTTGGCTGAGGTCTTACTCATACCTTGCCGCCTAGAGATATATAAATAATTTAACTTTTCTGATTTATGTAGTGGGAAGGGATCCTGTTTCTGAACAGAATTCACACAAGAGAGATTTTCCCAAACAGGAAGGGGGTTGAAATAATTGGAGTCTCTCAAACAAATATAAAATCCCAATAAAATATTTAAAAATATAGATTGTTGCTTTAATGGACAAAGAATGGGCTAAGTAGTTCTCTTATGTCTACTCAGAAAAACTTTGCAATGTAGAATAGATGGTGGGAGTAGACAGGTTAAAAAAATAAACCCGTAGGTTTTAGTGTCTGATTTTTTTTTCTTAATCCATTACACAAGACTTTTTCCCCTATTTTATAGAGACGAAAACTAAGTCACTGTCTTTATATACAAGACCATTACTTAACCATTTAAAAATTGTTCCTGTGATGTTCCTTTCCTATTCCAGAATGTCCTGCCTAATCCTATTGTTTAATCCTTTTAAATGTCTTCAAGATATTCTTTATGTTTTCAGTATTTCAGTTCAGTTCAGACATGATTCTCAAGGATTGGAGTTTGTTGTTCTAAGCCTTTAAATTATTGATTAAAAGATAATATCTAAATATATAAATTGGAGAATTTGATAGTTTTATATAGTAGGCTCTGATTCTTTATTTAAACTCATACTTTATTTGAACTTATTTCAGTTTCTTTCATGCCTCTTTGTCCCTTACTATTTCACGGCCTTTCTTATTTCTGAATAAGAATCCTGGAATACCTTACCCCATTAATATTCTAAGACCAGGTCAGATCCTCTTGTTTTATGCTTTTATAGGACTCTACCTTTTTAATCTATAGCATTTATCACATTTATGTATGTGTGATTTTTAATTTTCTTTCCTACTGGAGTATAAGCTTCATGAAGTGAAGAATGATTATGTTTTGATCATCTTTGTGTCCCCAGTACATATTATAGTGCTTGACATGTAGTAGGCATTCAGGTTTTCTGTTGTTGCTGAATGAATTATTATTATTATTATCTTTAATTTAAATTTTACTTAGTTAACATACAGTGCAGTATTGGTTTCTGGAGTTGAATAAATGAATTAGATGTGTATTAGTTTGCTGGTTTAATGATATATAGACATTCAAGTATATATGTTTTGGAAGATGAGTACTATAGCAAGTTATGTTATATACTTAATTTATAAAAAATAATTTTAAATATTGAGAAAAACAACTGAATTTGAGCATGTGGTTCTTGGATTCTTTGTTTTGTAGTTATTGCAATCCTTTGGTTTTAGATTTTAACATTTGCCAGTAGGTGGCAGTATTGACTACCAGAACATACACTTAACCTCTATGACTTCAAGTTGTAAAAACTTGATAATTTTGTTTGTTTTAGAAAAATATAAAATGTTTTAATTTTTTTTTATTTGTTAAAGATTTTATTTATTTGACAGAGAGAGATACAGCGAGATAGGGAACACAAGCAGCGGGAGCGGGAGAGGGAGAAGCAGGCTCCCCGCTGAGCAGGGAGCCCTATGCGGGGCTCGATCCCAGGACCCTGGGATCACGACCTGAGCCGAAGGCAGACGCTTAACGACTGAGCCACCCAGGTGCCCCTAAAATGTTTTAATTTAAACTCATGAATATTTTATCCTGAAGTGTGTTTTTTTCCCTGGGTTAGTCATATAACATACTAGGACATGCTTAGTTACTTTAGTGTGTAACTGCACATCAGAGTGTAGGTTGCACCTTGAAGAAATTCACTGGATAGACTACATTTTCTCTATCTAACTATAATGACAGGTAATATACTAAATTGAATTCTTTTCTTTTAGTTCATCCTTCCCACTAGTAAAATCAGCAGATCTGACTTTTTGCAAGTCAATAAAATTAAGTTTTTATTCTTAACCTACTTGAATAATTGACTGTTTAAAGGTAGCATTGAAAATGTATATATATATATATATACACACACACACACATACATAAATATAACAAGATTTATTAACGAATTCATTCATGTAACAAAATTTTTTGAGCATCTACCAAGTGCTAGTCACTATTCTATGCCTTTCGGATACATCGTGGAACGAAGAAGTCAAGGATCCTTGTGTAGCTTACTTACATTCAAGCTGGGAGAGACAGGTCATAGACAATAAACATAATATACATGTTATAAGTATAGTATATTAGAAAGGGATAAGTGCTATGGAAAAATAGAGCTGGGAAAGACGGATAGATCTGGGGATGGGAGTTACAATTTAAAATAGAGTGGTCAGCTTAGGCCTTATTGAGAAGGTGACATTTGTGCAAGGACTTGGTACAAATGAGGGAATTAGCTATATAGTAACTTAGGGGAAGAATATTTCAGGCAGTTGGAACAGTCAGTACAAAGGCCCTAAGGTAGAAACATGCCCATTGTGTTTGAGGACCAGCCAAAAGGCCAGTGTGCCTGGAATTGAATTAGTGATGGGAGATTAGTCAGTTATGAGCTCAGAGAAGTTATAGAACAGGGGAGAGGATTGGGGACATGGGGTTAAGGGGTTGTTGGAGCAGTGGAGGTATGTGAAGAATGGAGCCAGATCAGCTAAGCCTTAGCATTGGGGACCATTGTAAGGATTTTTGACTTTTACCCTAAGTGAAATGGGGAGCCATTGAAAAATTTTGAGAAGATTGATATAATCTGACTTAGTTTTAAGGTTCCTGTTGGCTTCTAATTGAGAAGACTGGAAGCATAGTACCAGTGAAGAGGTTACTGCTATAATTTTAATCCAGATGAGAGGTGATAGAGTGTGGGCAGGCAGTGGAGGGGAAAAGAATGGCTTGAGTGATAAATGGAACTTTTAAGCAGGGTTAGTAAGATTTGCTGATGCATCGGATATGGAAGGGGGTGAGATAAAGAAAAGAGTCAAAATGACTTTAAGATATTTTTAGACCACAGAGTAAGATGGAGTTGTTATCAACTGATAAGAAGAAGAGTTTAGGAGGAAAATTAGTTTGATTTTGGTATGTGAAGTTTGAGATGTCTTTTAGACATCTAGGAGGAGATGTTGAAGAGACAGTTGGGGCTTAGTGGAGGAGGTCTGTACTGTAGCTATAAATTTGGGCCTTAAAAATATTAAATTGGAAACTATTGATGGCACTTAAAGCCATGAAATCAGATGAGATCACCAGGAAAGTGAGTGTAGAGAGAAAATAGAACAGACTGAGCTGTGAGTCACAACACAATTCACGGGATATTGTGCTAGACATACAAGTTCCTTCTTTATAGAAGCTTACCTGATGTTGAAATATTTACAAGCACTTATATTAGTGTCTCTGACTTAGATAAGTAGAATAAACAAATCCCGCTCTCAATCCTAGCTAACTCTTAAAATATTGTCAAAACAGCTGTGAACATTTAATTTTAGTATATGTGCTGCCAAAGCAAGCACAGCTGTGAATATTTAAAACACACTAAAATTCATGCCTGGCCTTTGGAGTTTAATGGGCCTAGAAAATGTTTAGAATACTTTGGATACTGAAACAAAATCAGATTTTTCAATGATGTTAGAAGATGACTCTTACACTCTTGTACCTTGTTTTGCCTTTTATTTGGAGAACTTCAGATTCAGTATACATACTAAGTCATAAAATTATTTCTGGAATGATTACAATAAGTCACATACACCTCTCTTAAAATCTCCCTTCTCAGCATATTTCCCCCTTTTCTATTAGCAATCCAACTTCTTTTTGGGAAATTGACTTTCACTTAGTGAGAGTAGTCTTGATGGGATGATAAATCCAGATACCTGCCTATTCTAAACTTGATTTTTTAGCGTCATTTTGAAATTCTCTGAATTTCTCCAATAATTCCCATTTTTTCCTTAAGGTAGCCAAAATTAGTTTCTGTGGCTTACAACCAAAGAAATCTAGCTGATACACTATACCAGAGATACTATTAGAAGGCATGTGTGTGTGTGTGTGTGTATGTGTTATATATTTCTGTTATTAGATTTAATTAAAATACCAAAAATGATATTTACAATATAGGGATATTGACAGAAATTTGGCTTAACAGTCTGCATTTGGTACAGTTGAAAGTTAGCATTTATTTAGTGTTTTTAATTGAGAACTGAAAAAAGAAAATAAATATAATTTGGCCCTTTAAATCTATACCACATTAGGAGTAAAATATTTTTTTCATGATGACTTAGATTAAATATGAATTAAAAGTATGAGCTAAAACTATATCAGGAAGTCCAAAATTCTAGAGAAAGATTAATTTTTCCCCTGGAAATTCCTTACTTGACTGGATAACTTTTTGGTTTCTTTTCTTGCTTTAAATGATACAGAGAGTATCAGAGTATCAGAGGTAGTTCTTGTTTTTAGAAATTAAAGCCTGCTGTTAAGTTATTAATCAGTAAGGAACAATTCATGTCCCTCGTTGTTGGGGGAGATCAGATTTTACTGCTGGGTTTTCCTTTCTGCATCTTTGTACATAGCAATTACAGGTTTTCTAGTAACATGGAAAATTTGTATATAAATCTATTCATAATTTTGGGACCTTTGGGGAATTTCTGTTTCACTCATTGGAAGACTTTAAATTTTTATCTTTCTTTATATGGAAGCAAAGTTATTTTATAAATTTTATTTGTGTAAAACAAATATATATATATATTTTTAAAGATTTTATTTATTTATTTATGAGAGACAGAGAGAGAGACAGAGGCAGAGGGAGAAGCAGGCTCCCCGCGGAGCAGGGAGCCCGATGTGGGACTCGATCCCAGGACCCTGGGATCATGACCTGAGCCGAAGGCAGACGCTTAACCGACTGAGCCACCCAGGCGTCCCAACAAATATATTTTTTAATATTGATTTCCATTATAAAATCAGGGATAGATTCCTTTAGAAAAAGTTTTCCAGTGCAAAATAATTAGAATACTTTGGAAAGGAAGCAATGTAGTTTAGTAGTCTGGAATTACTTTGGAAGAACTTAAAAAAGTTTGCAGTTCTTTCTTTCTTCTAGGTTTTATCTTTGCAGTTTTTTCTCAATTTGATTTCCCTGCGATTAGAGGAACTTTTTTTTGGAGAGAGAGTGGGGTTGAGGTGGGGAGGGCAGAGGGAGAATCTCAAGCAGACTCCCTGCCCGGTGTGGAGCCTGATGCAGGGCTAATCTTGAGACCCTGATTTCATGACCTTAGATCATGGTCTGAGCCAAAATCAAGAGTTGGATGCCTAACCAAGTGAGCCATCCAGGTGCCCCTGGGATTATAGAAATTTTTTACTTGTAATTTTCCTTTTTTCTTTGACATATATATTTGTAATATCTCATGACACTAGGCTTTATTAACATAGATTGGCTCAAGTATACTTAGTTTTCTTATATATGAAATGAGGGGATTGACTCAATAATAAGAATAGGATTACTATAAGGGAGCTTTTGTTTTACTATTGATTATTAAGTATAATTTCATTTTATCTTCTCAGAATCGTGTGCTCTTCTAGGGATAATCTGAAGCTTGAAGAAGTAACTTGTCCAAGGTTTCATATCTAATAAGTCGGAAAGCTAGGCTTACTTCACAGCTCATACTTTTAATCTTTTATAGCTCTAAGGTTATTTCCATTCATTCATTAAGTATATAGTGAGGCCACTCATATAGGGGTTGTATGCCATGTTAGGAATTTTTCATTTTGTTTGAAGTGTGATGGGAAACCATTGAAAGATTTTGAGTAGGAGAATGATAGGAGTGAATTTATATTTTTAATCACTCTGGTTGCGTTGTGGAGAGTTGAATGTGATGAGAAGGGAACCAGAATGGAAATAAGGAAACCAGTTTGGAGACTGTTGTTCCAGATAGTCCAGGTGAGTGCATGGTGGCTTGGACTAGGGTGGTGGTTGTAAAGGAAGGAATTGGTGGTTGGTGTCTAATAGAAAGTGACCAAATTTAAAGATGTTTATAACTGGTAAGGTGCAGACACTCAGACTCCAGCCAGTCAAAGTGGATGCTGGCCTTGGGACTGGAGCAAGATCCTGGGTGGGCCGTGCTGTGCCAGGCATCACCCCTTTAGTTGTTGACTGGAGAGGTTTGGATTATCTCAGGAAGGGGCCAGGGGAACTGGGAGGGAAGGCCAGGTACTTGAGACAGCACCTACTTACATGGAAACCTTTCCATATTTTAATAATCAGAGAGGCTGTATGCTTGCATACCTAATGAATGTCTGTCCAGGATTTGTTGATGGATTGGTTATGGAGTGTGGGGGAGAGATAGAACTCAGGAATAGCCCCATGGTCTGTGCCGTGAGCAGTGAAGTGAATGGAAGTGCCATTTACTGAGATGGTAAACACTGGTGAGGGAGCAGATTTGAAAGGGAAGAGTTAAGATTTTAGTTTTGGACATGTTAAGTTTGAGATGATTATTAGACATCCAAGTGGAGATGTCATGTAGGTAGTTTGTCTTTGAATCTGGAATTCAAGAGGGATTGTGGGGCTGGAGATACACATTTGGGAGGGATCAGAGTATAATTCTACTCTCTGTGATTGTAGAATAGCCTTTTTTCCTCAAAAATCTCTCAGCAGCCTTTACTAATGCCTAAAGTTACAGCATTAGAAATTCATTTATGCTCTTTGGATTATTAAACGACACATAACCTGTGGAAAAGGAAGCATATTAAATCTTTATGAAATCCCCACAGTAATGTGAATTAGTTTATTACATCCTTTTCAAGACAGCTGAGGTCTGCATACCTTGAGGAGTTTCCCATATTGATAGAGAGATGTTATGCAGGGAGAGTTAATGCAGAGATGTTGCGTAAGGGGAATGGAAATGGTAGATAGAGGATTTTTCATGGATATACTTTTTTTATTTTATTTTATTTTTTTTAAATATTTTATTTATTTATTTGAGAGAGAGAATGAGATAGAGAGAGAGAGCATGAGAGGGGGGAGGGTCAGAGGGAGAAGCAGACTCCCCGCAGAGCAGGGAGTGGATATACTTTTATAAAAAGGGAATCTTCGGGTGCCTAGGTGACTCCGTTAGTTAAGGATCTGACTCTTGATTTCAGCTCAGGTCATGATCTCAGGGTCATGAGACTGAGTCCTGCCCAGAGTGCAGCCTGTTTAATTTTCTCTCTCTTCCTCTTCCCCTCCCCCACCCTCAAAAAAAAAAATAAGGGAGTCTTGGAGGGCCTTGAATGTAGATATCAATATTAGATTTTTAATGGATGGTGAAGCCTCCTTAAACTTTTAAGCCATATTCATAAATCAATTTCATTCTATTTATAAACTTACTCATTTAGAACAAAATAAAGACAATCTATAGAGTTTGGCTATAGACCATTCCTTCTAATAATTCTAGAGGTTAGTATAAGATACAGTAGCAACAAAGATAAGAAGAATTTTGACTGCTGTTTTGTGTAGAAAATCAGGTATTTTAGATTACTGAGTAAAATTTAAAAAACCTCTAGAATCCTGTTTTTCTGTATTAATAACAATATGTAAATAAATTAATAGATGTAGTTATAAGTGTTAGTTTCTTGATGTCTTAAAACAATACACATTTATTAATCTTTTTCCATTCTGAGATAAGAAGTGGGAAGTCTGTTTCACTGGGCTAAAATTTCAGGGCTTGCGGGGTCACACTCCTTCTGGAGGCTCTAGGAAAATATCTGTATCCTTGACTTCCAGCTCCTAGAGCTGCAGTTCCTAGGACTTTTCCCTTCCTCCATCTTCAAAGCTTACAGCACAGCTAACTTCAGTGGTCATATTGCTTTCTTCTTCTGTAATCAGATCTCCCTCTCTTGTAAGGACACTTGTAATTATATTTACGGCCTGCCTGGATAATCCAGGATAAACTTCCCAGCTCGATTCCTAATTTAGTCATACCTTCAAAGTTCCTTTTGCCAGATAAGGTAACATTACACAGGTTCCAGTATTTAGGACCTAGATTTCTTGGGGTGGGAGGGCATTATTTAGCCTACCACAAACCTGCTCAATAATAGCTGGGTATTACTTGACTGCTCCTGACTCTGTGCCTTTAGGTGGTAGACTCTTTTTAAGTTTTTATTTAGAAAGTTTTAAATTTATGGAAAAGTTGCAAGAATAAGAATAGTGCAAAGAATATCCAAGTGCCCTTTACCCAGCTTCACCTGTTGTTAACATTTTACCCTATTTGCTTTATTATTCCTGACTTACATGATTTAAAATAAATCTACATTTCCTTTTTAAGAAAACAAGATACAAACATTCATACCAATGGATATATTACTTATATATAACATCCATATGATCTCATTTCTCTTCAGTTTAATTAGAAATTGGTGAACTTTGCAGGCCATATGATCTATGTTGCAAGTATTCAACTCTACTAGTATAAAAGCAGTCAGAGATGATACTTAAATGAATGAACATGCTGTGTTCTAATAAAATTTTGTTTACAAAAACAGATAGTGGGCTGGAGTTTGCTCATGGGTTGTTGTTTGCCAACCTGAATTAAATGAATTCTAAGTGATTTAGAATTGGAATTAAAAAAATTTTTTTGACAACAGTATGTTTAAATTTCTTCAGTTACCAAGGAAAAGTTTTCAGAGTCTTTTCACTCAGAAATAGTAACATTTTCTGTATCTGATTTAAAGATTATGTCATTATCAAAGAAATAATCTAGAATGCTACCTAGTTTGTACCTGAAAAATACACTCATAGCATGTAAGCATTGAAAAGGACTTTGAAGATAAATAAATGAATGCATGGGTGAGTGAACAAATAAATAAATGGAAACTGTATAGGTTAATGTTTCTCACATCGGGGTCTGTTTGGAAGTTTTCAAATTTTGTGATTCAAGATAATCTAAAACTTTTTTTTTTTAAAAAGACATTCTTTAATTTTAATTATGTTATGTTAATCACCATACATTACATCATTAGTTTTTGATGTAGTGTTCCATGATTCATTGTTTGCATATAACACCCAGTGCTCCATTCAATACGTGCCTTCTTTAATACCCATCACCAGGCTAACCCATCTTCCCACCCCTCTCCCCTCTAGAACCCTCAGTTTGTTTCTCAGAGTCCATCGTCTCTCATGGTTCGTCTCCCCCTCTGATTTCCCCCCTTCATTTTTCCCTTCCTACTATCTTTTTTTTTTTTTAACATATAATGTATTATTTGTTTCAGAGGTACAGATCTGAGATTCAACAGTCTTGCACAATTCACAGCGCTCCATAGCACATACCCTCCCCAATGTCTATCACCCAGTCACCCCATCCCTCCCACCCCACCCCCCACTCTAGCAACCCTCAGTTTGTTTCCTGAGATTAAGAATTCCTCATATCAGTGAGGTCATATGATACATGTCTTTCTCTGATTGACTTATTTCGCTCAGCATAATACCTTCCATTTCCATCCACGTCATTGCAAATGGCAAGATTTCATTTCTTTTGATGGCTGCATAATATTCCATTGTATATATATACCACATCTTCTTTATCCATTCATCTGTCGATGGACATCTTGGCTCTTTCCGTAGTTTGGCTATTGTGGACATTGCTGCTATAAACATTGGGGTGCATGTACCCCTTCGGATCCCTACATTTGTATCTTTGGGGTAAATACCCAGTAGTGCAATTGCTGGATTGTACGGTAGCTCTATTTTCAACTTTTTGAAGAACCTCCATACTGTTTTGCAGAGTGGCTGTACCAGCTTGTATTCCCACCAACATCTGTCATTTCCTGACTTGTTAATTTTAGCCATTCTGACTGGTATGAGGTGGTATCTCATTGAGGTTTTGATTTGGATTTCCTTGATGCCGAGCGATGTTGAGCACTTTTTCATGTGTCTGTTGGCCATTTGGATGTCTTCTTCGGAAAAATGTCTGTTCATGTCTTCTGCCCGTTTCTTGATTGGATTATTTGTTCTTTGGGTGTTGAGTTTGATAAGTTCTTTTAGATTTTGGATACTAGCCCTTTATCTGATATGTCATTTGCAAATATCTTCTCTCATTCTGTTGTCTTTTGGTTTTGTTGAATTTTCTTTTGCTGTGCAAAAGCTTATCTTGATGAAGTCCCAATAGTTCATTTTTGCCCTTGCTTCCCTTGCCTTTGGTGATGTGTCTAGGAAGAAGTTGCTGTGGCTGAGGTTGAAGAGGTTGCTGCCTGTGTTCTTTAGGATTTAGGATTTTGGATTTTGGGATTTTGATGGACTCCTGTGTCACATTGAGGTCTTTCAACCATTTTGAGTCTATTTTTGTGTGTGGTGTAAGGAAATGGTCCAGTTTCATTCTTCTGCATGTGGCTGTCCAATTTTCCCAACACCATTTGTTGAAGAGACTCTTCTTTGCATTGGACATTCTTTCCTGCTTTGTCAAAGATTAGTTGACCATAGAGGGAGGGTCCATTTCTGGGCTCTCTATTCTGTTCCATTGATCTATGTGCCTGTTTTTGTGCCAGTACCATACTGTCTTGATGATGACAGCTTTGTAATAGAGCTTGAAGTCTGGAATTGTGATGCTGTCAGCTTTGCTTTTCTTTTTCAACATTCCTCTGGCTATTCGGGGTCTTTTCTGGTTCCATACAAATTTTAGGATGATTTGTTCCATTTCTTTGAAAAAAGTTGGTGGTATTTTGATGGGGATTGCATTGAATGTGTAGATTGCTCTAGGTAGCATTGACATCTTCACAATATTTGTTCTTCCAGTCCATGAGCATGGAACGTTTTTCCATTTCTTTGTGTCTTCCTCAATTTCTTTCATGAATATTTTATAGTTTTCTGAGTACAGATTCTTTGCCTCTTTGGTTAGATTTATTCCTAGGTATCTTATGGTTTTGGGTGCAATTGTAAATGGGATCGACTCCTTAATTTCTCTTTCTTCTGTCTTGTTGTTGGTGTATAGGAATACAACTGATTTCTGTGCATTGATTTTATATCCTGCCACTTTACTGAATTCCTGTATGAGTTCTAGCAGTTTTGGGGTGGAGTTTTTTGGGTTTTCCACGTAAAGTATCATATCATCTGCAAAGAGTGAGAGTTTGACTTCTTCTTTGCTGATTTAGATGCCTTTGATTTCTTTTTGTTGTCTGATTGCTGTGGCTAGGACTTCTAGTACTGTGTTGAATAGCAGTGGTGATAGTGGACATCCCTGCCATGTTCCTGAATTCTTAATCTCAGGAAACAAACTGAGGGTTGCTCGAGTGGTGGGGGGGTGGGAGGGATGTGGTGGCTGGGTGAAAGACATTGGGGAGGGTATGTGCTATGGTGAGCGCTGTGAATTGTGTAAGACTGTTGAATCACAGACCTGTACCTCTGAAACAAATAATACATTATATGTTAAAAAAAAAAAAAGAAGATAGTAAGAAGGGAAAAATGAAGGGGGGAAATCGGAGGGGGAGACGAACCATGAGAGACTATGGACTCTGAGAAACAAACTGAGGGTTCTAGAGGGGAGAGGAATTGGGGGATGGGTTAGCCTGGTGATGGGTATTAAAGAGGGCACGTACTGCATGGAGCACTGGGTGTTATATGCAAACAATGAATCATGGAACACTATGTCAGAAACTAATGATGTAATGTATGGTGATTAACATAACATAATAAAATTAAAAAAAGAAAAAGAAAGAAAGAACAAGAACCATATGATCCTCTCAATAGATGCAGAAAAAGCATTTGACAAAGGATAGTATCCCTTCTTGATCAAAACTCTTCAGAGTATAGGGATAGAGGGTACATACCTCAATATCATAAAAGCCATCTATGAAAAACCCACAGTGAATATCATTCTCAATGGGGAAGAACCGAGAGCTTTCCCCCTAAGGTAAAACTTTTTGATATTAACAAATTTAAGCCGAGTGATTGATCTCATAGTTGAGTCAAATGTCACTTGATTACAATGTCAGCATTCCTGTTGACTATCAATTTGGGACCAAATAATATCGCTTATTATAGGCTAAAAAGAATATTACTGAGGTGTTCTGATGCTTTTGTGACAAGTGAAGTTCAAATGATAATATGGCATATATTATGAATTTAAAACATTTATTAAAGGTAAAGGAGAGAAAAATGATGGGAGAATTATGTCAAGATAATACAGGTATGCTAAAGTTATGTTAAAAAGGTACTATAGTAATAACATTTTCAACTTGGGACCAGTGATTTACTTTGAGCAAAAGAATGTCACCATTATATTAAGTAAACATTAATTTTATTGGTTTTATAAGTTTGTTCATATACAATTTATAAATTTTTGTTCATTTTTTATTTATAAAAGAACTTCAAACATAAGGAATTTATATCTAGTTTTGTTTGAGTGTATTTTAGTTTCCTCAGAATTAAAATAATTTATGAACCTTAAGTTTTGTGAAAATATATTTCCTTTAGGAGCATTCCTTCAATTAGTTAAGTTTGAGAAACCTGATCTAGGCTAGTCTCCTACATTTTACAGGTGAGGAAACCAAGTCTCATGAGCAACATGAATGATGGGTGGGTAAAGGCAGTATTTTAATTTTTTAAATTTTTAAATTTTATTTTTATTTTTAAAGATTTCATTTATTTATTTGACAGAGAGATACACAGCAAGAGAGGGAACACAAGCAGAGGGAGTGGGAGAGGGAGAAGCAGGCTTCCCACTGAGCTGGAAGCCTGATGTGGGGCTCGATCCCAGGACCCTGGGTCCATGACCTGAGCCGAAGGCAGATGTTTAATGACTGAGCCACCCAGGTGCCCCAAGGCAGTGTTTTTAACTTAAAGTTATTAAAGTTATCCTGCACTTATTAATACTTTTTATTTTATTATGCATAATAATTATTTCTGTTTGAGGATAATAAGCCTCCCTATTAATGCCAATTTTGGTTTTTGTTAATAATAATGATACTAAGAAAAATATAATTTTTATTTTTATATTTGTTTAATAGTTTATAAATGCTTTCATTTCCACTGTCTTTTAAAAAATTATAACCTTTAGGGTATCGATTATTATTTCTGTTTTATAGATGAAGGATTGATGACAGGAGAGGTAAACATACTTGCCCAAGGTCCCACTTGTTATCAGTGGCCAAACCAGGATTTGAGTACATTGATTTGCAGTCTAATATTCTAGTAGCATTCTAGTAGCATACTAAAGTAAATATGAAATCTTATATTATTTAAATGATTCTTTCAGGCTGTGGTATTTATGTCTGATTGGGTATATGAATTTTTCCCCCTGTAGGCATTATATTTGCTCTTAGAATTTTTCCTGTAAGTTATATTTCAGACCATTTGTTATGTATATTGCATTTATTAATATCATGAGCATTGAATTCTTAAATTCTCTTAATCCATATATTCTATTTCTAAAATAAGGTCTTTGTTTAATGCATTGTATTTGATTTTTTTTTAATAGGTCCTGATTGTTCTTTGAATGTTCCTTCTACTGAGTCTTACTGGATTCTGCCAAATGTTAAACCCTTCAGTCCTTCTGTAGGTCGGGCTTCCCATAAAGCAGTTTTACATGGGAAATTTATGTGGGTGATTGGTGGATATACTTTTAACTACAGTTCTTTCCAAATGGTCCTGAAGTAAGTTTTTTTTTCAAATGTTCATAATCTATTGGATTATTTTGGTAATAAGACTATATTAAATGTCTTATTTTATTGCTGTCCAAATTTATAAATGGTTATATCAGTGATAGTATCTACTTACTACATGGGACTGATTTGAGAATATATGAACTCAGTATATCCATAGTTAATTTTTGTCATTATGTATCTAGGTTTGATTTGTAGAAATTTTATTACCTCTCTAGAGAGTGCGTTTTGGAAATTCTTAGTATGAAAATACTAACTTCAAAAAAGTAGGGGGCCATGCCTGTATTAGACATAAAAATCCTGCCACCTTTTATTTTTTAGGATGAAGTGTAATTGCTTATATAAAAATACTTTCAGTTTGTTTCGTAAGTTTTAATTTACCTGAGCTTTTACTTTACAAGCTTTTGGGAACACAGGCCAATATTATAAAATAAATCATTCATTTGACGTTGGCACAATAGAGATTATCCTCTGCATGATTGGATGATAGAGAAATCACATGGGTGGCAGCTTTATCTGACTTTTTTTCAGCTGCTGATTGTATTTTATCAACCATCTATTAACAGAATAAAAGAGGAACTAGGAAGAGTAATTTGATTATCAGTGTTGTTTTCAATATAATATAACTGGTATAACTTGGGCTCAACCAATCAGAACTGACCTTGTTAGTATTCATTGTAACATTTTGTATATTGCATGTAGGCTCCTTGCAAAATGCAATATACATATAATTTTTTAAATATATATTTTTGCTTTTCTCCCAAATATTGCATGGGTCATACATACACTAAAAATTTGTTGGTTGCTTATCTGAAATTCAGATTTAACTGAGCATCCTATATTTTAACTGCAACTGAAGATATTAACCTTGTTAATTTGGAGAATATAAAAAAGTCTGTGTTTAAGAGGATAAGCAAAAGAACCAGGTTGCAGACAAAAGTTAAACTGAGTCAAATGAGAAATATGTAAGTTTAAAACTATTTAAGCTTTAAAACTATGATTGAATATGATTGGAATTAAAGTCTAAAATAAATTCTGGAGAGGAAGAAAAGGAAGAGTTATAGGTAAATATTTAAGTGAAGAATTAGAATTATGCATCATAATATATGAAGGATAAAATATTCTAGAAAGAATTGAAGGAGAGTTGGTGGGATTAAATGAGTTTTTATGATATAAAAAGAACCTGAAGAAATAATAAGATTTAAATGTGGAATCAAGAGGGAAATTTACCTCTAGAACTCTCAGACAGAGGTGAGGGGGGTAGGGGGATGGGTTAGCCTGGTGATGGGTATTAAAGAGGGCATGTTCTGCATGGAGCACTGGGTGTTATATGCAAACAATGAATCATGGAACACTACATCAGAAACTAATGATGTAATGTATGGTGATTAACATAACATAATAAAATTTAAAAAAAGAAGCAAATTTACTATGATTAATGAAAAGTCTATGAAAATAAAGTAAAACTTTGAATTAAATTGTGGTATTTGCAAAGTAGAGTTGTGAAGACGGAGTATAGTGTCAGGGAAACATGGGAATTTAAAAAATTTGTGTTCTGTATAAGTTTAATTGCATATTTAAAATTAAGTGGTGAATATCTTGATACTTTCTTAAACTTATATATTTCTCATTTGACTCAGTTTAACTTTTGTCTGCAACCTGGTTCTTTTGCTTATAGTGTTTAGTTTTGTAGTAAGCCTCGAGATGTCAGATTAGAAGTAACCTGGTTGCTGTTTTCACAGGTTAGAGAGTTTTTTTTATTATTCTGAATGTAGTTCAATTGTAGGTAGGTAAGGATATTTACTAGTTTTTAGAAGTGATGTCAGTCATTAGTCAATTTATCTTCTATAGAATTTAATTGAGGTGTAGATGTTACATTTTTTAAATCTTCTGCATCTTTAAGGAAGATTTTATTTATTTGAGAGAGAGAAAGAGAGCACAATCAAGGGGAGGGGCAGAGGGAGAAGCAGACTCCCTGCTGAGCAGGGAGCCCAGTGTGGAACTTGATCCTGGGACTCCGGGATCATGACCTGAGCTGAAGGCAGATGCTTATCCGACTGAGCCACCCGGGTGCCCCCAGATGTTACATTTTTTTTTTTTTTTTTTATAATTTTTTTTTTTTTTTTTTTATTTGAGACAGAGAGAATGAGAGACAGAGAGCATGAGAGGGAGGAGGGTCAGAGGGAGAAGCAGACTCCCCGCCGAACAGGGAGCCCGATGTGGGACTTGATCCCGGGACTCCAGGATCATGACCTGAGCCGAAGGCAGTCGCTTAACCAACTGAGCCACCCAGGCACCCCAGATGTTACATTTTAAGACAAAATTATTCAGTAAGATATAAAAGTTCTGTATTAGTGTATTAAATTAGAATATTTGGCAGAACATGTATATTGACATTAGTGAGAATTAACATGTATTTATGGGCATAGCAAACTGTTTTGAATATTTACTCTATGCTTGATACTTGGGATATATCAGTGGACATAATAAATGTCCCTATCTTTATGGAGTTAGTGAGGAAAGACAGGCAATTAGAAAAGCATAATTACCATAATAAATAAGTACATCATAAGTAAATTATATATATGCACATATATAGAGATAGATGCCAAGATAGGATAAGCAAATCACAGAGTGCAAAGAGGAGAGTTATAAATGTAGTGGTCAACGTAGGCATCACGTAAAAGGTGATAACTGAACAAACTTAAAGGAGATTAAGCATTGGCAGTGCAGTTATCTGGAGGCAGGGAAAAGAGCCAGACAAAAGCCTTAATGTGGGAGCTACTTGGAGAGTTCAGGCAGCAGCAAGGAAGGCCCTGTGACTTTCGTGGAATACATGAGAGGGAAGCATGAAATTGTTGGGATAGTGGTGGAGAGACATCATGTAGGGTGTTGTAGATCTTTTGACAGTCATGGGAATTTTTGAGCGTGCTTTGACTTAAATTTTAAAGGAGTCACTACTTTGTTAAGAATATACTGGGATTGGGAGGAAGAGTAGAAACAGGGCTTGAGTTAGGATGAGATCATCAAGGGAATGAATTCTAGGTGGAGAAGAGGACCAGGAACTGAGCCTGAGGCACCATATCACTAGGAGGTCAGGGGAAAAGATGAGAAACCAGCAGAAGAGGCTGAAAAGGAGTGGCCAGTGAGGTAGGAAAGCCAAGAGTGTGGTGTCTTTAAAGGTAAGGGAAGAGAGTATATGAGGAGGAAGGTTTGATTAGCAGTGTCAAATGCTAATGATTAACCAGGTCAAGGAAAATGAGGACTGAGAAGTGGCCAGGGATTTAGCATGAGGAAGTTGATTTTAACAAAAACAGTTTTGCTGGAGCAGTGTTTTTAAAAGCTTGTTTGGAGTTAGTTGAGAGAGTGGAGAGGTGCAGGGAGGGGCAAGGAAGAAAGAGGGTAGTAAAGAAATGGGGTGATAGCTTGGAGGGGTAGTAGTGAGGTCAAGAGAAATTTTTCTTTTTTCTTTTTTTTTATAAGTGGGGAAAAATAACACCATGTTTTTATGCCGATGGGAATTAATCTAGTAAGACCAGAAAGTGGTGATGTAGGAAAGAGATGGGAGAATTGCTAGAATGTTGTGGGATCTAGTGCACCAGGAACACAACTATAGTTTATTGATAGATGGGAGAACTGCTAGAATGTTGTGGGATCTAGTGCACCAGGAACACAACTATAGTTTATTCTGTCTTACCAACTGCCAAGTAGGGGCCTAGGACCTAGATGCTAAGAATGGTTTTGCATTTTTAATGGGCTGTAGGAAAGAACCGAAGAAGAATATATGAGACCAATGTGGTACACAAAGCCTAAAATATTTACTGTCTGGCCCTTTACAGAAATAGTTTGCTGGGCCCTAATTTATGGTAACTTGGTGGAAAGCAGTGTGTTGGGTGCAGATATGGTAGGTAGATGTAGGTATGATTTTGTGGAAGTTATGTTCTGGTTGATGATATTTCCTCATTTATGTCATACACATGTATTTTATAACTCCAAGGTAGGAAATAACTTAAACACAATACTGTAGACAATTTTTGGTAGCCCTTTCTTTCTCTTTCTCTCTCTCTCTTTTTTTTTTTTGTGAAGGGAGTTCTCTTTCCTTTCTTGATCCCACAACATTACCTTTCTTGAAGAAAGAGAAGAGGGGAAATAATTGATAATGAGCTTCTTAAACAATGTTCTAGCCAATTCTTAGCTGGGTGTTACCCTTTTTATGTTTTGGCACATTGAAGAACTTTGAGTGTAGAGTATGATGGTGGAGTTCTGTTGGATAAGCATTGGAGATTCATAGTTTGGAACTTCTGTTTTCATATATGTATTTTTAGAACAAATACAAATTTTCTTTTTTTATCCTGTAATCCAATATGTACTTATTTTTTTATTATGTTAATCACCATACATTACATCATTAGCTTTTGATGTAGTGTTTCATGATTCATTGTTTGTGTACTTCATTTTTACAGAAGCTTCTGTCTTACTAGATTCATTTTATTTCAAAAAGTGATCTGTGAATGAGTTATATTTGGCATAGGAAATGCATACTTAATTTATATAATGCTAAGCTTAGTCTCTGTAAAAGAATAAAAATAAATGCATAAAGCAAATGGCTGTTGTAAAAATGGAAAGAATTTTCATCTATTTTGAAAAGAAAAAGCTGGCTTTTAAAAAAAATGAAAAATGCAGACTGACTCACTTATTGTTTAGGCTAATCAGTTGGTTGAAATTGTTAAAGGTAATTGCACAAATTAATTCCAGTAATAAATAGCCTAGTCAAGTTAATGTATATTACACATTTAGGTGATTGAATTATAATTTAGAGTAGGTATGTCTTGAATGAGTCTATTAAAAATTTCTAATATGGTACATGAAATTATGAGTTTATTAGTTATAATTGTTTTTGAATTTAATGAATACTTGAATACAAGTGAGGAAAGCATATGCAAATTAAAAAACCAAAAGTGAATCTTAGCTTATAATTATAAGTATTTTTCTTTTATTTTGCTTTTAGTTACAATTTGGAAAGCAGTATATGGAATGTAGGAAGTCTATCAAGAGGTCCTCTCCAGAGATATGGACACTCTCTTGCTTTATATCAGGTATGGATCATGCTTTTTAAATTCTAATCATTGTTTTTTTGTTTGCTTTTGGAGTTTACCTTTGAGAAAAAAAATACTAAATCTCAGTTTTATTTCAAATATTTAATGAGAATAGATCATAGATCACAATTACTTGACATGTCACAAACTCATATAGTATTTTAGTAAAAAAATAGATTTTAGTACAATTCTCCATTGAACATGAGAAGAAATGAAGATTGAATTTTTGACCATGGCTTTATACCTAGTCATCAGGTTAATCACTTTTTTTTAAAGATTTTATTTATTTATTTGAAAGAGAGAGAGTGAGCTAGAGAGCAGGGGGAGGGGTAGAGGGAGAGGGAGAAGCAGACTCCCCTTCTGAGCAGGGAACCCATTGTGGGGCTCGATCCCAGGGATCCTGGGATCATGACAGAGCTGAAGGCAGTCGCTTAACCCACTGAGCCACCCAGGCTTTTAAAAAAATTGTAGTAAAGTACACATAACATAAAATTTACCATTTTAGCCACTTTTTAAATGTAGTTTCAGTGACATTAAGTATATTCAAATTGTACAAACATTACCACCATTATTTCCAGACCTTTTTTCATCTTGCAAAAATGACACTCTATACCCCATTAAACAGTAACTCCCCATCTCCTTCCCCAGCCACTGGCAACCACCATTCTACTTTCTGTCTCTGTAATTTGACTACTCCATGTACCTCATATAAGTGGAATCATATAGTATTTGTCTTTTGACTGGCTTATTTCACTTAGCATAATGCCCTCAAGGTTCATCCATGTAGTATATGCTAGAATATCCTTCCTTTTTAAACCTGAATAATATTCCATTGTATGGACATATTGCATTCTGTTTATCTATTCATCTGTTGATAGACCCTTGGGGTGCTTTCACCTTTTTGACTCTTATGAATGATGCTGTTGTGAACATGGGTGTGAAACTACCTATTTAAGTCCCTGCTTTAAATTTTTTGGGTAGATAGCTAGAAGAGGAGTTGCAGGACTACATCATAATTCTGTTTTTAATTTTTTGAGGAATTGCCATATTGTTTTCCATAGCAGCTACACCATTTTACATTTTCACCAGCAGTGCACAGGGTTCTAATTCCTCCACATCCTTGTCAACACTTGTTATTTTGTTTTTGTTTTTGTTTTTTATAATATTCACCTTGTGTGAAGTGGTATCTCACTGTGGTTTTGATTTGCATTTCTTTAATGTTGAACATCTTTTCAGGTGCTTATTGGCTATTTGTATGCCTCCTCTAAAGAAATGTATATTCAAATCTTTCGCCCATTTTAAAAATCAAGTTGTTTGTTTCTTTGTTGTTGAGTTGTTAGGGTTCTTTATATATTCTGGATATTAACCCCTTATCAGATATGATTTGCAAATATTTTCTCCCATTCTGTGGGCTGTCTTTTCACTCTGTTGATATGTTCTTTGATGCACAAAAGTTTTTAATTTTGGCATAGTCCAGTTTATCTATTTTTTTCTTTTGTTCTGTGGGCTTTTGGTGTCATATCCAAGAAGTCATTGCTAATCCAATGTTATGAAGATTTTTCCCTATGTTTTCTTTTAAAAGTTTTAAAGTTTTAGTTTTGATATTTAGATCTTTAATCCATTTTGAGTTAATTTTTTTGTTTATGGTGTAGGGTAAGTGTTCACTTTCATTTTTTTGCATGTAGCTATTTTGTTTTCCCAGCACCATTTGTTGAAAAGACTGTCTTTTCCTCATTGGATGGTCTTGGTGCCCTTGTTGAAAATCATTTTACCATATGTGTGAGGATTTACATCTGGGCTCTCTATTCTTTTGATCTGTGTCTGTGTACCAGTACCAGGATGACACAATTTCGATTATTGTAGTTTTATAGTAAGTTTTGAAATGAAGTGTGAGACTTCCAGCTTTGATCTTATTTTTCAAGTTTGTTTTGCCTACTCAGGGTCACTTAAGATTCCTTCTGTTTCTCCAGAAATGTCATTGAGATTTTGATAGGGATTGCATTGTACTCAGTTACTCTTGTGTAATTCATGAATTTAGTATGATTGAAATGATAGACTACTTAACTCGTTTTTATTTTGAATCAACAAAGATTCATGTATTTTGTGGTTTGTGACTAGACCCTTCAAATAAAAACTTATGTATTTTCTGTGCTTATTTAAGAAAATTTGGAAAATACAGGAGTGATGTAAAGAATAAACTTCAACTCTTTTTTTTCTATGCAGATGCATGTTTTAAAGATAAAATAAAAACCTCTCTAAGTATATATGTTTGTGTGTATATAAATTCTTTCTTTTAATTTTGGTTTTTAGTTTTAGTGTTTTGATTTATTGTATTTTTTTGGTAACAGCTTTTGAGATGTAATTGATATACCATACAGTTCACTCATCTAGAGTGTGCATTTGGAATGGCTTTTAATTTATTCACAGTTGTGCAACAATCTTTTGCAGATTTGCATAAAATCGCAGAGTTGTATAATCAATTTTAGAACGTTTTCGTTACCTCACAAAGAAACTTGTACCCTTTATTACTCCAAACCTCCTCATCCTCCCAGCTTTAAGCAATCATGAATTTATTTCCTGTCTCTATAGCTTTGTCTGTTCTGGACATTTCATATAAATGAAATTATTTACTATATGGTTTGTGACTAGCATGTTGTAGCATGTATTGATATTTCGTTTTTATGGCTAAATAATATTCTGTTATGGATACATTACATTTGCTTTATCCGTTTATCATTTGATGGGCATTTGGGTTGTTTTCACCTTTTGGCTATTATGATAATGCTGCTGTGAACATTCATGTGTAAGTTTTTGTGTGGACATATGCTTATGTTTCTCTTGGGTATATATATAAGTAGGATTGAAATTGCTGGGTCAAATGGTAACTCTATATTTAAATTTTGAGGAACTGCCAGACTGTTTTCCAGAATGGCTGCATCATTTTCCATTTCTACAGCTATATACGAAGGTCCAGTTATTCTACATCCTTGCCAACACTGGTTATTTGATATCATTTTGATTATAGCCATCCCTAGTGAAGTGGTATCACATTTTGTTTTGATTTGCATTTCCCTGTTGACTAATGATGTGAGTCATCTTTTCATGTGCTTATTCCTATTTGTATTTTCTTTGGAGAAATGTCCATTCTAGTCCTCTTCCCATTTTTAATTTTTTAATTTATTTTTATTTTATTTTATATTTTTTAAAGATTTTATTTATTTGAGAGGGAGAGCACGAGTGGTGGGGAGGGGAGGAGCAGATGGAGAGGAAGAAGCAGACTCCCCGCTGAGCAGAGAGCCTGAGGGGGTTGAGGGGGGCTGGATCCCAGGGTCTTGGGATCGAGACTGAAGGCAGCAGCTTCACTGACTGAACCACCCAGGTACTCCTTCTCATTTTTCAATTGGGTTATTTGTCTTGTTATTATTGAGAAGTAAGAGTTATTTATATATTCTAGATACAAGTCCCTTATCAGATACATGATTTGTAAATATTTTTTCCCATTCTGTGCGCTTTCTTGATAGTATCTTTTGAAGCACAAGTTTTTTAATTTTGATGAAATCCAATTTATTGTTCTTTTTCTTTTGTTGCTTGTGTTTTGGTGTCATATTTAAGACTCCATTGCCAAATCTAGTGTTAGGAAGGTTTACCTCATGTTTCTTTCAAGAGTTTTATAGTTTGGCTCTTACCTTTAGGTCTTTGGTCCATTTTGAGTTAAGTTTTGTACATGGTATGCAGTAACGGTTCAAGTTCATTCTTTTGCATGTTGACTACCTAGTTCTCTTTATACCTTTTGTTGAAGAGGCTATTCTTTCCCCCCTGAGTGGTCCTGGCACTCTTCAGTTGGCCCTAGATGTGTGGATTTATTTCTGGACTCTCAGTTCTATTGATTTATATGCCTGACTTTATGCCTGTAGCATATTGTCTTGATTACTTTTCCTTTATAGTAAGTTTTGAAATCGAATAGTGTGAGTCTTCTAATTATATTCTTTTTCAAGATTGTTTGGATATTCTGGGTCCCTTGCAATTCCATGTAAATCTTGGAACCAACTTGTCAATTTCTACAAAGAAACCCTCCAAGAGATTGCATTGAATCTGTAGATCAATTTGGAGACTGTTGCCATCTTAACTATATTAAGTCCTTTGACCCATGAACATGGGATGTCTTTCTATTCATTTAGATCCTTTAAAATTTCTTTCAACAATGCTTTGTGGCTTTCAGAGTTAAAGTTTGTAATTTCTTTTTGTTAAATTTATTTCTAAGTATTATTTCCTTTTTGATGCTTTTGTGAATGAAATTCTTTACTTAGTTTCATTTTTGGGTTGTTCATTTTAAGTGTATAGAAATATAATAGATTTTTTGTACATCGATTTTGTATTCTGCAATGTTACTGAATTCATTTATCTGCTCTATTTTTTTTTTTTTTTCCTTAGGATTGTCTATGTACAACTTCATATAATCTATGGATAGAAATATATTACTTCTTTTCCAGTCTGGATGCCTTTATTCAGTTTTTGCTTTTTTGCTTTGGCCAAAACCTCCAATACAATGTTGAATATAAGTGGTAAAAGTGGGCATCTTTGTCTTGTTCCTAGTGGGAAAGCATCAAACTTTCACCATTAAGTGTAGTATTAGGTCTGTGTTTTTCTTAGGTGCTCTTTATTTGGTTGATGGAATTCCTTTCTATTCTTAGGGTAGTAATGATGTATGTCATTTATGTATTATTCATTTCAATCATATGTAATTGAAATTATTTGTATAATTTATAAGTGCTATAAAATATCTGCCTATAGCCATGAAAAATGGTAATAAAAATACACTCCACATAGTGTACCAGTGTGGTCTACCTTTTTGGTGGACAGTGCTTGAAGAAAACAGTGAATGAGAATAGCACAAAGCAGTACACATAGATGGTAAAATTTAAGTGTAAGAAGTAGGGACTCAACAACTAAGATAATTAAAAATATAGTCAATTTAACTATATTAATTTGGTGTTTTAAATAAAGTATCTTAATGCAACTTTTTGAAAGCACGAATATTTTCCCCTTGTAAGTAAAAGCATTAATTCCCATTCCCATATAACTTTCTATAAATAAAAACTATGCCTTATGCATGTTGTGAGTGATTACTAAAGTTTAATGTTTAAACTGAGCCTTTATTTTTAATTATATTGCTAAGATACAACTCTTTTGCCTATTAATATGTGTTTTTTAATTTACAGGAAAACATCTTTATGTATGGAGGCAGAATTGAAACAAATGATGGCAATGTCACAGACGAATTATGGGTTTTTAACATACATAGTCAGTCATGGAGTACCAAAACTCCTACTGTTCTTGGACATGGTCAGCAGTATGCTGTGGAGGGACATTCAGCACACATTATGGAGCTGGATAGTAGAGATGTTGTCATGATCATAATATTTGGATATTCTGCAATATATGGTTATACAAGCAGCATACAGGAATACCATATCTGTGAGTTACTTTGAAAATGTAACTATATACTCTTTTATTAGTTGAAAATATCTTTACCTTTAATAAAATCTTCATATGAATTTAGTCAAATGGTGAGTTATTTGAATCAGAATTATGAGCTAAGAATTAATACTTTTTAATATAAACCTTTTGATTTTGTGTTAGGTTTTGTCCTTTAATATTTATCTTCTTAGCTAAAAGTGGGGAAATGTTACATACCAGTTACACATTTTTCAAGAATTGAGAATATTTATAAATATGAGAAATTCCAACAGATGGTGCTATTTCTTTGGATTTTACTTATGAACCAAGAACTAAAACTAACCTAGTCTCTTTACTATGCATTCCATGATTTCAGGATTTTTATTTTTCAGGGTTCTGTTTCTAATCTTACTGTAAGAACTCTATATATGTATGATTCTTTTAAAGTAAGTTTCCTGAAGATAGTCTGTTGGCTTTATAAGAAATTATTATCTGGTGGGTGAAGGTGACTGAGACAATCTACATATGACTTTTTGTACTGTACTCTTCAATACTCTTCTTTGTTTTTCTGGTACTTTATTATTATTTTTTTGAATTCTTTATGATATTTTCAAACACAAGATTTTAAAAAAATTTGTCTACACAAACCATATGGTCCCTATTTAGATTGAAGACCATATTTCATTTCTGGCTCTGGCCAGTATTATGAACTCAAGTTTTTGGCTCCTTTGTGTAGAGATGGCTGTATCCAACTGTTTAGAGTCCTTGTCTGGTCTTAATGAGGAATCTCACTTGCAGAGCAACAAGAGCGTCCTTGATGTGCTCAGAAGACTCCCTTTCTAAAAATACTCCTCTCTTCCCCCTGCAGTCCTTTCAAGTGATCCGTTTTCTTTTCAAAATCCCCACTGCAGCTGAGTGGAAGGTGGGATATGTATCCTTCTTACTTCTTATTGCCATTTTACAGTATTTCCATTCCTTCCTCCTTTAAAGCACTCACCTTTGACTCTTACATCATCAGACTGTGTCATCTGTTACTTCTTCACTCTTCTGTTACTCCTCAGATCACATTACATTACAATACATTACAAAACAATATATTAGCCAAATATTTTTCTGATTTCACTATCCACTTAAATAGTTCTTTTAATACTTGGACTCTCATATTTTTTTTTTTTTAATCTCTCTTCAGGGATCTTGTTTTCCATCCTATTTGAGTCCCTCTCTCCCACTGTCATACTCTTGACTGTGTACCTCAATGAATCCCATAATTTCCATTTTAGATATCTTACTCTTTGAGTGCCACTGATCTTTCCAACTTACTCCTTCTAGGACCCCAACTCTGACAATTCTCCAGCCTTACTAGAGCTGTGAGTCCATTGGGCCTCCTATCCGTTTTTCACTGTCCCTCTCTTATCTGTACTTCTAACCTTACCCAGCTTGAAGCTCATAAGCACCAGTCTTTCCTCCAACTCTCCCAAGTTGACCATTTCATACCCTTTCCTCTCTTCAAACCTCTAGCACTTCCTTCTCCATGATTACTCTCAGCTGATGACCTTACTTCTTATTTTACTAGGAAAGTAGAAAAAATCTAAAGAGAACTCCTGCTGATGGGAACATTTTGGAGTGTAATGGTTAATTAGCCGTGCTGTATTGAATAAACTGCTATGTACACACATTATTGGTGTAACAGACTCATGGTGGCGTTGAAGCAAATGTGGCTGTCATTGCATTTTTTTAGACAGGCCCAAGGTTGTTTAAGCAACAGTTAGAAATGTTCTATGTAGAAAGGTGGTTTTGTTTTTTGATTTTGTTATTAATTTTTGGTTTTATTATGGTGTTCAGGGAATGTTGTAGGTATTATTTCTACTTTTTGTAATTTACTGAGATTTTCTTTGTGGGCCAATTTTCATATTTTATAGACCCTTGGAAAGGAGATGAATCTTGTTATATCAAGGTATGGCATTTGAGATATATATATGTGTGTGTGTGTGTATATATACATATATATATGTATATATACACACATCTAGCAAATCTACTTTGTTGGTTTATTCTTTCCTTTTTTTTTTTGTACTTTATCTGTCATGCTCCGAAAATTGAGTTAAAGTCTAAAAATTTTAGTTTATTTTTGCCTTTTTCTCCTTGTTTATACTTTATGAAAGTTGCTGTTATGGATATTCATAACAGTTGTATCTTTTAATATTATAAATTGCTTTGCTTGCTTAATGTTTTTGACTTGATTTCTACCTTGTCTGATATTTAATATTTTGGCTCTTGCTTTTTGTGGGAAAGGGTTTGGTATTTTCCTGGTATACTTTTGCCCTTCTCTTCATTGTTAACCTTTCAGAATCACTTTGTTTTAAATGTATCTCTTGTGTATAAGAAGGAATTGGATTTTGCTTCATGATTCCATCTGGTTTTTGTACACTTTGTGTCACTCTGTTGTCTTCTTGTTTTTAATTATGGCTCTTCTTATGTTTAGGGAGAGAAGGCCATTTTTTTGTGTGAAGGAGCACGGTAGTTTTTGAGATCTGCTACTGTTAGGCTTCTTCCACACTCCTGTTTCTCATCTTCTTTTCTGCATTCTTGTGGCTTTTTCTATGTGACTCTCTTGGTTTCGCCTGCTTTTTGCATATTCGCACCTTATTTGGAGTTTGTAGTTTTTGAAAAAATTCCTAGTTTCTCTGAATATTTAATTTTCTTTTTCCTTTACATTACCTTCATGTTTTCCTTACTGTTTTATATGTCTTCTCTGAAGAAAATGGGAAGATGCAGAATTAAACTATCACCAAACTTTTAATTGAACCAGAGGTTTTGACTTTCGAAGTTTTTAAAAAAATGAAGTCTAAAGTTAACCAGTACTTTTACTCTGATCAACCTCGAATTTACAGGCTACTGTTTCCCCTGCTTTAATTCATCTTGTTTTGTTTTAAGTACATTTGACCGTCTTATCAATATTTTGTACTAAGCATCACAGTCTTTTCTGTAAAGGGCCAGATAGTAACTATTTTAAGCTTTGTGGGCCATGTGGTCTTTATCATAACTAGTCAACTCTGCTGGTATAGCATGAAAGCAGCCATGGATAATGCACACACAATGAGCATGGCTTTGTTCCAGATTGGGCTCCCTTGGGTCTTAGATTGCCTGCTCTGGAGAGAATGTGTGCTTCTGGGGGCCTAGCAACCTTAGTCTCAAATTAAAATTTTGGTATGTGGTTTTTTGGGACCTTATATGTAGGGTGAATTCATGCCTACAGTGGCATGATGTCTAGTCTTTGACCAAAAGTTTCCAAAGGAAGCACTTTTTTCCTTTCACATAGGGCCAAGGCTGAAATAGACATTTTCTGTCTGCCTCTGCAGAGCAGATTAAAACAAAACAAAACAAAAACAAAAACATTTTTCATTGAGGGTATAACCCTGACTTTATGTAGAAGCTCTCTGATTCAGTGCTTAATGGGCTCAGCTTCAGTATTGGCCATTAAAACCGAATTCCTAGGTTACCTGGTTGGTGCATGTCTTCCCTACTCTGCCTCCCAACTGAATAGAGTTTACAGTTCATAGAATACATTACTCTTTTCATATTTCCCTTTACTGAACAGTAGTTCCATTCAGTTATGAGACATGGTATTGATGATGCTTTCCAGGGATAGCTAGGAAGGCTCATCAGATTTATTCTAATCTGTGAAGGTAAATGTTGATATAGATTGTTAACTGATAAATTCATTGGCTGGTAGGTTTTTGTTTTCATTTCAAATAATTTGATTATATAATTTAAATTGTAGTTTTGGTAAAATTTTAACTATTAGAGTTCTTTTGGTTTATTCTATAACAAAAATACAGTTTATTTATTAAAGACTTTTTAAAAAAGATTTTATTTATTTGACAGAGAGAGACACAGTGAGAGAGGGAACACAAGCAGGGGGAGTGAGAGAGGGAGAATCAGGCTCTGCACTGAGCAGAGAGCCCAATGTGGGGCTCGATCCCAGGACCGGGGGATCATGACCTGAGCCGAAGGCAGACGCTTAATGGCTGAGCCACCCAGGCACCCCCCAAAATACAATTTATAAATAAATTTATCCACAGGGTATTTTTGGTTTTACTTTTGTCTTATTAATTGTACTACTTTTTAGGCCCACTTATGAATGTGGTATAAGATAGATATGGGATGAATACATAGTTTATGAATTTTATAAAAATACTAGATGACTTTTGAGCAGTTTTCAAATTCTGTGAATTAAGTACAAAGTAAAACTCATCAATTTTTCTGTAAAATTATATCATAATAATAATAAAATTAACTTATTACTATTTATTCCTGTGCATTTTGAATTCACTGCTTATTGAAAGTATGTGGTATCAAAAAATAATCAAAGTACTTTTCACTTTGAAAAGTAATTACAAATAAAAGAATACAAAAACAATGGGTAGACATAAAGATGTTAGAATAATTAAGTTCTATATATCATAGAAAAGTGCTTCTTTAGGGGATGATATTATATTAAGTAGGGCTGCTTTGAACATAAGTAATGGGATAATTTATCATCTTAGTTATAAGTGAATACTTATTTCCACAGAGAGAGTATTTATTTATTTATTTATTTAGTCCTATTCTTGGTGGGAATTACTACACTGTGACGTCGGTTTTGCCTCTTTTTTCCTCACTGATTTTAATGGTATCAGGTACCCAAATGTAGGTTGGTTTTACTTTTACCATCCTTACGTGTTTAAAGCTTCTAGACAACTAAGGAAAAAAAAAAGTTTTTGTATTAAAGAAGGGACTATCTCTTTAACCAGCATTGTGGTGAGGGTAACTGAAAAGTAAGCTGACATTAAGCAGAGAAATTAATGAAAACAGGATATTTTGCTAGATAAAAATTTACTCAGAAACATATGCTAAGGATATTGATCTCATCATTATGTAGAAATTTTAAAAACAGAAAAAACTCCCAATTAACATACTTCAAAATGACCCTTATTCAACTTCTAATAATATTGCAAATCATTACAAGGTATTTCTGGTTCTGCATTTAGTACAATGACGCTTTTTTGAGATTTTTGTAATATAATTAAGAACAAAGTGACCATTTAAGTAACTTATCTTTAATTATTTTAATTGGAGAATTATAGATTACCATTAAAAAAATCTAAGATACTAGAGAATATTTTTTAACTGCTGAGATTGTAGATATTGT
Source organism: Mirounga angustirostris (assembly GCF_029215605.1). NCBI lineage: Eukaryota > Metazoa > Chordata > Mammalia > Carnivora > Phocidae > Mirounga > Mirounga angustirostris. The sequence continues at coordinate 139,435,203 of NW_026991714.1, forward strand.
CATTGCTATTTTATGAGTTTTAGAGTTTTGTTGAGCTAAGAAGTACCTCCAAGCACTGGGTTGACTTTGTAGCTTATATGAGCACATTTTGGTTCTACTTGGTTTCAGACATATGCGGTAATGTATATCAGCAAATGATGAATCAGGTATTTTCCTTTACCTTTGCAGAACTTATTTTGAGCAGGGCGATACAGATAATAAAAAATAAATATAATATGTATGCATGCTATATGATGTGTTAGAAGATAGTAAGTTTTATAAAAATAGAGCCAACATAAGGGGATTGAAGTGCTGAGGGTGGGAGGTGGTTACAAAATAGGAAGGAGAGGGTAGATCTCACTGAAAAGATGAGTTTTGAGCAAAGAGTTGAAGGACATGAAGGAGTTTGCTATGTGGATTTCTGGGGGAAGAGACTTCTCTGAAAGTGGGAGCAACTGTGTCAAGGCAAGAACATGCCGAACATGTTCAAGGAACAGTAAGGAGTCTGGAGAAGAGAGGATGGAAAGTAAAAATGAATAGATGAGGCTAGAGAAGTAATAAGGAAGTAAGATTATTGGGTTTTTGCATGGCTTTTATTTATTTATTTATATTACTGAGTTAAATGGAGAGACATTGCAAAATTTTGAGCAGAGCAATGACATAATTTTTAAATGCATCATTTTGTCTGTGTTGAAAATAAACTCTCGAAAGGAAAGAACAGAAGCAGGGAGGCTAGTTAGGGAGTTGTTACAGTAATCTGGACAGTGAGGTTGGTAATAATTGGGGATGATAAGATTTAGTCAATTTCTCATCAACGTCTATATGTTTTTTTTAAATTTTATTTTATTATGTTATGTTAATCACCATACATTACATCATTAGTTTTTGATGTAGTATTTCATGATTCATTGTTTGCATATAAAACCCAGTGCTCCATTCAATACGTGCCCTCTTTAATACCCATCACCAGGCTAACCCATCCCCCCACCGCCCTTCCCTCTAGAATGTTTTTAAAGTAGAACCAATAGTATTTGCTGAGGGTTTGGATGTAGAATCTGCGATGAAAGAGAGGACTCAAGGATGGATGTAGAATCTGGGATAAAAGAGAGGAGTCAAGGATGATTTCAAGGTTTTTGGTCTGAGCAGTTGGAAAGATGAAGTTGTCATACTGAACGTAGAAGATTCTGAAACAGGTTTGAAGTGAAGGTGGTTTGAAGATCAGGAGTTTAGTTTGGATATCTTATATGTGAGATATCCATTAGACATTAAAGTAGACTGGAGAGATATCTGGGCTGGAGATGTAAATTTGGGAACTCTTAGAATGTGGAAGGCACTTAAAGCCATGAGACTGGATCAGATCGCTAAGGAAATGAGTGTAGATAAAAAGTAAAGTGTTGGGCCCCATGGTATTCCATAAGAAGGAGAAGGAGATGAGCAAGGAAGAGTAGTGTTGTGAACTAGAAGCCAAGTGAAGAAAAATTATTAAATAGAAAAGTAATCAATTGTGTGAAATGCTGCTCTGCTGATGGCTCAAGGCAAATGATTTTTTTAAAAAAATTTTTTTAGAGAGAGAGAGCGAGAGCACACGCACAAATACACATGCACATGAATGGGGGGGATGGGCAGAGGGGGAGGGAATGAGAGAATCTTAAGCAGGCCTCACACCAAGCGTGAGCCTGTCTTGGGGCTCAATCTCACGATCCTGATATCATGACCTGAGCTGAAGTCAAGATGCTTAACTGACTGAGCCACCTCAAGGAAAATAATTTCTAAGGATTGGCCATTGAATTTAGTACTGTGCAGGGGATTGGTGATCTTGGCAAGAACACTTTTTGTGTAGTGGGGTAGGGTGGTAAAAGCCTGACTGGATTGGATTTAGAAGGGAGGGAGAGTGGAATTGGAAACAATGGGCAAGAAAAATTCTTTCAAGAAAGTTTGCTTGTAACGGCAGCAAAGAAGGTAGTTGCAGTTGGCAGGAAATACAGGGTCTTTCTAAACTTGGGTTTTCCCAGAAGCAGACCATTAAACAAGGATTCAGGTGAAAGAATTTTATTTGGGAAAACGCAGGTAATGCTATTCGAGGAGTTGAGAAGTAATGCCAGCATGAGAAGGCGGCCACGAAAAGATCGACTGATAAAAGCCAACGACCACGGGAGTGATGGAGCTTAATGGGCCAGGCTTCAAATTAACACTTCATCTTTGAAATTTCCTTCTTTAACTTTTAATCTTCTTGTGAGTTGATGAATGGTGTGGGCTATGTCTCCAAAATCAATCCATTCTTTAGCTGAAGATATGTTTCATTCATTGTGGCATGATTTATAGGAAAATGTGTATAGATGTATAAGAACAGAATACCTGAGGGGCGCCTGGGTGACTCAGTTGTTTGGTGTCTGCCTTCAGCTCAGGTCATGATCCCAGGGTCCTGGGATTGAGCCCCACGTCGGGCTCCATGCTTGGCGGGAAGCCTGCTTCTCCCTCCCCCACTCCCCCTGCTGTGTTCCCTCTCTCGCTGTGTCTTTCTCTGTCAAAACATAAATAAAAATCTTAAAAAAAAAAAAAAAAAAAGAACAGAATACTTGAGAAAATAGCTTATGTGGGACACACACAGGTAAGTCTGGCAGGGAATTTTTCAAGAGTGTGCCCCAGAGTACAACTTCTACAAGTGCTGTATGGCTGTCAGGTGCTTAGGAGTGACAGTAATCAACGAGCTTCATGTGCAGAATTATTGGAACAATCAGGAAAATGCATAATGAAGAGATCAGCTTGCAGTAAAGGCTCCCTAACCTTTTGTTTAATTAACAAAGTCAAGGTGGCCTTCATAATTGTATAATGGTGAAAAGACTCTTGTTAATCCAGAGCTATATTTGCTGCATTTTTCATTTTTTGGAAGTGGTTTAATTTTCCTCCAAATTCCTTTATCTCTTTGCTTATAAATGAATATGACACATATACTGCTTTATATAGGTATTCTTCTTGTACTTACACGCTTCTAAGAAGTTAATTTTGGAGCAGGAATCCTGCAGTATGCCTCTCTGAATGTGTACTTTCTAGTAAAGTGCTATGTATCAAATGCTTGATAAATACCTGGATGAATGCATAGGGTTTTGAGCACATATTCTTTAAAAGTTGAATCTATGTTTCCTTAGTGTTGTTTATTAAAGTACATTAGACAAGTTTTAAAAATTGTACACTGTACCTATTATTCTCTTTCTAGTGGTGACTCAAAAAGTATTGCACTTGATATTCTCCATGTGTCTCTCCAGATCCACACTTCACCATTTCTGCCTTGTTCCTGTGCCCTCTAGCTTTCATTGGGGGCACCCACAGTAGATCAGAGGGTGGAAAGGAGTGAGGCTGAGGTGTTTTATTTCCCCACTCCCTCCGTGCTGGGTCATCTTGGGTTAGGGTTGTCCTACGGAAGGCTGGACTGCCAGGTGTCTTTATCCATACAGCTACTCTCTAAGAGTTCTGGAAACCATTCCCTCCTCTTTTTTCAGGCTAAAGGATAAGAAAGACTTCCTGCTGTGTTATAGTTCCAGGATATTGCCCTGGTGATAGTTTTATTAATAGTCTTTTTATTAGACTCCTTGTAATTACACATTTTTAGTATATCATCTGTTTCCTCTCAAGACCCAATTGCAGCTACTCTTGGTTCTTTAGAGATTCAAATGTAACTGTTTCTCTAAATGATCCTTTATATGTATTAGGTATTAGGATCCTGGAGGGTGGGAGAAAGAAGTGTTTTATAAGAGGACTTCATCATTTTAGTAGAGAAAAATAAACCTTTTGGAATAGCATGGAGCTAGGTCTTTTGGTCCATTTCTTTTACTGTTATTCTTGAGTTAAAATTTTAATGCTATGTGGTCCTTTGTAGCATTTTATTTTCTCTTAATGTTAAAGGTTGTTATATTTATCTAACATTTTTAAGAGCGTTAGCTATTCTAGTTTTTTCAATAAGCAGCACTCTTATGTGCCTACATATTGCCTTCTATTTATTTTAATTTTTTTTTTAAAGATTATTTGGGAGAGGGAGAGAGCACACGAGTGTGCTAGTGGGGGGAGGGGAGGCGCAGAGGGAGAGGGACAAGCAGACTCTGTACTGAGTGCAGAGCCCGACGAGGGGCTCAATCTCAGGATCCTGAGATCATGATCTGAGCTGAAACCAAGAGTTGGATGCTCAACCGATTGAGCACCCAGGCACCCCAACTTTAAATTTATTTTTTAAAAATAACCACTTGTTGGTTTATTATTATGTCTACTCAATCTCAACTTTATTTGGTTATTATGTCATCAGTGTAGAAGTAATCATGTCTTACTAGCAAAAGCACCCCCAAAAGTATATTTCATAAGAGGATATTTATGAAAAAATGTAACCATTTATTGTAGCCCTTTGAGTTTTCTCTTTATAATCATATTCATTAAAAGAATTGTTGGGGGCGCCTGGGTGCCTCAGTTGTTAAGCGTCTGCCTTCAGCTCAGGTCATGATCCCAGGGTCCTGGGATCAAGCCCCACATTGGGCTTCCTGCTCTGCAGGAAGCTTGCTTCTCCCTCTCCCACTCCTCCTGCTTGTGTTCCCTCTCTCACTGTGTCTCTCTCTGTTAAATAAATAAATAAAATCTTAAAAAAAAAATTGTTGGATTCTTTAAAAAAGTTTTCTGCCTCTCGACAATTCTAAAATCTAGAATTTCTTATGGATTTTTTTTTTTTTAAGATTTTATTTGTTTATTTGACAGAGAGACAGCGAGAGAGGGAACACAGGCAGGGGGAGTGTGAGAGGGAGAAGCAGGCTTCCTGCTGAGCAGGGAGCCCGATGCGGGACTCGATCCCAGGATCCTGGGATCATGACCTGAACTGAAGGCAGACTCTTAATGACTGAGCCACCCAGGCGCCCCATGGATTTGTTTTTTAAAGTAGCTTTTTATACATGTGTGCTTATATTGCATATTTTATTTACTTGGTTTTGAGTTTTATAAAAAAGAAATAATATACAGTTTTCTGAGGTTTTCTTCTATTTCATTCACCACTATATTACTAAGATTCATCTGTGTTATGTATTACTGTACTTAACTCCTTTGTATTACTGTGTTTCATTATATGACTCTACCACAATTCCTTTATCCATTCTCCTGTTCATGAGCCTTTGGGTTGGGTACTTGGTTAAATTCACACAGCAGCAATTTTGAGACATCTTGATAAAAATATGTATATTTATTATATTGCCAAACTGTCCTTCAAGTGTCAAGGTTATAGAAAAAACAGTTTGAACATGGAAAAACTCAGGTAATTCTGTGTATTTGTCCCCTTACCTGAGAAATCTAGTAGAGTAAAAACGTGCAGACTTTTTCGTAGAGGTCTAGATAGTAAATAACTTAGGCTTTGTAGGCCACACAGTCGTATTGTCATTACTCAGTTCTGCTGTTGAGTCTGTACACAAGCAGTGATATAGAATACATAAATGAATGAGTATGGCTGTGTTCCAGTAAAACCTGATTTACAGAAACAGTTGGTGGGCTGGACTTAGCCTGTGGACTGTAATTTGTCAACCCCTCTCCTAGAGAATAAGTGTCATCTAACAGAGATGAATGGGAACGCTTTAGGTAAAAGACTGGTAGAGGACATGTATTTAGTTTTAGAGTAAGACTAAAACAAGGGTAGAGATGTCAGTAGACAACTAGTATGCAGATAGTATGTGTTCCTTCTAAGTAGGAAGAATGCAGCTAAAAATGGGAGAAGGGTGAGAGAAAAAGAAAAGCAGAAAAAGAGCCTGGATTCTTGCATAGGTAATTGATAGGAGTCAAAGGATGCCATTTAACTCTTTATACCGTAAAGGTCAATTGATCCCAATTTTAGTTTTTGAGCAGGCCTAACATTCTGTGAAGACTGTTATTTCGTAAATCTCATTCTTTCTTAGAAGTCTTTCAAAGAACAAAGAGAACATTTTTTTACTTAAAAAATATAGAATAAAATATTCTGTCTGCAATTATAGATGCATCTATTGGATGATTTTATTTTATTTTATTTTATTTTTTTTAAAGATTTTATTTATTTATTTGTGAGAGAGAATGAGAGACAGAGAGCACGAGAGGGAGGAGGGTCAGAGGGAGAAGCAGACTCCCTGCCGAGCAGGGAGCCCGATGCGGGACTCGATCCTGGGACTCCAGGATCATGACCTGAGCCGAAGGCAGTCGCTTAACCGACTGAGCCACCCAGGCGCCCTATTGGATGATTTTAGAAATCTAAGATACACTGTAGGATCTTAGTGTTTTTTTATTATGTTTTAAAACATGTTGCTATTTCATCTTCCTAGAAATTAATTCATTGCTCATCAGTTATTACCAACCAATGCTAAAAAAATTAAAATAACAAGAAAACAAGTTACTTAGGAGGGTGATACCAGAATGAAATATATGGTCACTTTCCATTTTCTTATTGCAGTGCCCAAAGTATTTTATTACATTTAAAGAAGGCGTAGAAGAAGACTGGGGGCACCCTCATTGTAGCCTGCTTTTAGCTTTTATTGAACACAGTAACTGGATTCAATGAGGTAGCAGGGGTTGTGATCCTAATGCCAGAGAAAGTAGAATTCAGGACACTGAAACATTGTACAAGTCAAGAATACCTTATTGTATTAAAAACCACAGTTCACCATGAAGATGATCTAAACAACACAATCAAGCAATGTTAAGAATATATATCAACACAAACCTGGATGGTTTATGGATGAAGTACCTATGGACTTCTTAAGTATGCATGGAAAACTCACAAAAAGTGAGTAGATTATATATATATATATATATATATATATATTTAAAGATTTTATTTATTTATTTGAGAGAGAGAGACAGAGAGAGAGCATGAGAGGGGAGAGGGTCGGGAGGGTCAGAGGGAGAAGCAGACTCCCTGCCAAGCAGGGAGCCCCATGGGGGACTCGATCCAGGGACTCCAGGATCATGACCTGAGCCGAAGGCAGTCGCTTAACCAACTGAGCCACTCAGGCGCCCGTGAGTAGATTATATATTAGGGTATAAAGAAAACATCAGTAGATTCCCCCAAAATGGAGATATTAAATAAAACCTTTAGGGTAGATACAAGCTTAAGTTACAAAATAGCTAAAAAATAATGACAGTAAAAGCAATACATATAAGAATCTATCAGATAAGCTTAAAGCACTTTATCAGAAGAATATAGCATTAAATAACTATATTAATATGAATGAAAATAGATGAACCACATTCCCAACTCAAAAAGCAAGAAATAGAACAAACTACACACACACAGAAGTGCTAGGAAGCAAATAATAAAAATAACATCTGAAATTACTGATGTAAGAACAGAAAGACAATCAACTTAATAGATTATATTTCTGTTTTTTAAAAATATTAAAATAGATAAGCCTCTAGCTAGCTCATTTAATCAAGAAATAAGGGAGGAACTACAAATATACAAAATAAGATGATAAGGGGAGAATAATATTGGGAAAGAGGAAATTTTTTAAAAATGAGACTACTTTGTACATCTATGCAAATAAGTTTGAAAATTTAGAAGAAATGGATAATTTCTTAGAAAATAACAGTTTTCTAAAATTGAACCCAGTAGAGATAGAAAGTTTATATAGATAAGTTTCCATAGAACAAAATAGAGAAAGCACCAGGCCTAGGTGATGTTATAGGTTAACTTTAACAATGCTTGTAAATTCTTTTAGAGAATAAAAATGGAAGGAAAACTTACAAATTTATTTTCGAAAGCAAGTATAACATTGCCACCTACAGTTATCTCAGAAATAGGAGATTATAGACCTGTATGATTCAAAATGAGTTAACATGCTTTCCCTTAAATATCACCACAAAAATCTTAAATAAAATGAACAAACTTCAACACACACCATGATCAAGTAGGATATAACTAGGATTCCAAGGATTGATTCAATATTAAGAAATATATTAATAAAATTCACTATGTTTGTAGGTCTAGGGAAACCATGCTAAAAAGCCCATTCCTAATTAAAACTCTTGAAAAATTGAAATGGATGTTTGAACACAATAAATCTATCTATCTATGTCAATCCAAAAGCCAGCGTCTTATATGGGGAATCAGGCATTTGTGTGAAGCTTAGGATCAAAACAAAGATGCCCACAATCTCCATTACTACTTAACATTTTTCTGAAGGTAGTAGAGGAAACAATTAGAGGAATAGGACTTTGATAAGGGAACTTAAACTATTTGCAGGTGATAGAGAATTCCTGGAAAACCTTACACAATAATAGGGCTAATTGAAACAACAAAACAATAAAAGAACTCAGCAAGGTAACAGGTTGTAAAATTAATATGCAAAAAGGACGCCTGGGTGGTGCAGGTGCAGTTCAACGTCCAACTCTTGGTTTTGGTTCAAGTAGTGATCTCAGTGAGATTGAGCCCCATGTTGGGCTCTGCTCAGCGGGAGTCTGCCTAAAAGACTCTCTGCCCCCCACCCCATAAATCTTTAAAAAATTAACATGCAAAAATCAATATCCTTCCTTTATACACTAGGCAATTAGAAGATAAAAGGAGGAGAAAAACACATTTAGAATAGCTACAGTGAAGCTAAATCACTTAGGTATAAATGGAACAAGAAATGTTCAAATCTTTTTAAAGAAAACTATAAACCATTCCTGAAAGTCACAAATGTAGGGACAAAAAACCCCACCTAAATATATAACAAAAATACATATCAATTCCATTTCAAGGAATTTATGCTTCAGTTTTATTTCCAGAGATATAAAAACACTTTTTTTTTTTTTTGGTATGGACAGAGTTATTCACTGTAACATTATTTAGAAACTACTTCAATTGCAAACATAAGGGAGAGGTGGATAAAGCATGGTATATCCATATTAGTGGAGTACTATGCAGTTGTAGAAAGAGTGAAGAACTCTTTGAAATCACATGGAGTGGTTTCCAGGATATATTAAGTGACCAAGTACAAAATAGCATATATAACATACTACTTTTTGTATAAGAAAGTAGGGGAAATCAGAAAATACTCTTATGTCTGCTTATATGAGCAAAAATGAACACTGGAAGGATAAACTGGAAGATAGTGATGTTGGCTACTTATAAAAGATGGTGGAGAATGGTGTGGAAAGGACAGAAAATGAAAGTGTATTTGCCTTAAGTAGTTTTGACTTTTAGAAGCATATTGATGATCTACGTATAAAATAATCAACAAGGAAAGCAAGAAAACTCTAGAACAATGCAAATGGAAACAAATGAACTCAACCATGTTTCAAATGAATAACACAAATCACACTGAAGAGGAAAAAAATAACCCACATGCTTTTTTAATACAGTATATGGTTACATGTCCTCAGTCTAGGCGTGGATGTGGGGAAGAACTGCAAACAATTTTTTTAAGTTTGTTTTTTGAAGGTTTTGGTGAAGCAATTCTACATTATTTTGGGTGTATTTGCAGATTGGAAAAATGGTAAATGTGTTGTTGGGAGCTAAAATTCTCAACGTGGAAGATGGGAGATGCAAATATGAAATGGGGAAGGCAAGGAAGAACCCTGCCTGATGGATTGGAGTTGGAGGGATCAATGTGAGCTTGTGATTAGGTAGGTAGGTAGTAGGTAGACAGACATAAATAGGCAGGCAAGCCCATAGTTACAAGTGTAGATTCTTCTGAAAGGGCCTAGAAGCTAAGACACCCCAGTAGTAGTGAGCACAATGATCACCCATATTGCCAGATCTAATTTTTAATAACATTCCCAAGAAAAGAAAACAGAGCTCCTTGGAGAAGTGGCTGATTCTAGGGCTATAGCAGGAAAAGTAAGGATGAACCTGGTATATCTTGTTATATCAAATTAAGGAAGTGTTCAAGAAAATGACGGGTTCTGTTAAAAGCACAGAGGAATCAGCTTGAAGGGGGTTCCTTTGGTAAAATCTAGGATACTGTAAGCATCAGAATAATTTAGGAAAGTAATAAATTATAAACTTGCAACAACAGGAATCGTGAGCTTATACTGATAATGGACAGACTGACAGACAAATGGGGGGGGAATTTCTTTCTTTCTTTTATTATGTTGGTCACCATACAGCAGGGAAAACTGCACAGAATGCTGACTGACATTGCTGGAGTTGCGAAAAAAATCATCATTTTGCAATAATTGTAGTAAAAAATGGTTTGGGAACGAATCATCAATAGGTGTTAAATCTACAGGGTGGGAACAAATTTTTGATGAGATGTGCATGGTATTTAAGTGTCTTTCTCACAGATTGTTTATAGGGTGCACAGAAAAATAGTACCTTTTCTGAGTGATCAAAATTCACATCACAAACCATGGGAAATTACATTGTGTGCCTCTGGATATGATAGCTGCTGAGAGAAATATCACTGAGAGCAGGGTTTGGCAAACTGTCTATACAGGTTAAGACAGTAAATATTGTGGGCTTTGTAGATTATACAGTCTCTGTTTCATCTACTCAATTCTGTCATTGAAATGTGAAAGCAAGCCATAGATAATATGTAAATGAATAAATATGCCTATGTACCAATAAATATTTACTTACAAAAATGAGCCACTGGCTAGATTTGGTCTATGGGACACAGGTTTCCTACCCACTATTCTGAGTGGGACTGCAAAGCTAAATCTAATTGTTAAGCAGTATCATACAAACCTCAAATGAGGAACTTTTCGTTCAAGAAGGCCAAGAGCTTTATTCTTCCAAAATGTCAGTGTTGGGGCGCTTGGGTGGCTCAGTCAGTTAAGCCTCCAACTCTTGATTTTGGCCCAGGTCATGATCTCAGAGTCCTGGGATTGAGCCCCATGTGGGGCTCCTCATTGAGTGGGGAGTTGGCTGGAGATTCCCTCTCCCTCCCTGCAGCCCCTCCGCCCCTGTGCCCCTCTCCTTCTCTCTAAAATAAATAAATCTTAAAAAAAAAGTCAATGTCATGGGAAACAAAGACTGAAAAATTGTTTCAGATTAAAGGAATTTTAGAAACTCAGTGAAGGGCTTGACATTTATTATTAAAAGAGTTTCAGGCCATTATTGCTATAGGCTCACAATTCTAGTATCTAAAGACTTAGTTACCTTGTCCTTTTATTGGGTCAGTGGTCATTTAATAAGTTCAACTTTGCCTTCATCCTAGGAATTGACAAAAAATGTTAAGAGTAAACCATTGACAATAGAAAAAAGAGATGGAGAATGGATAGATTAAAAGATATTTGATAGACATGTCAGAATATTGGACAACTGTAATGTATGGATCTCATTTAGATCCTGATGAAACAAACTTAAAAAAAAGCTTATAAAATAATTAGAAATTTGAACACTGACTGGAAACTTCCTGATATTAGATAATTATTAATTGCCTGGTTTGCTCTTGTTTTTGCTTTTTTTTTGAGAATTGCTGTGCAGACCTCTAGGGTTTTGGAGCAAAGCTATAGTCTCTTCTACAGATAACTTTTTGAGAAAGTTCCTGTTTTGCTAGACTTGCTGCCTATTATATGAGTATAATTATTTTTTCCCTTGGCTGGATGACTTTCAGTTGTTAATACTTATCCCAAAAATGTTTGGTAGAAATTGGCAAAACCATCTGGGTTTGGGATTTTCTTTGTGGCAAGGTTTTAAAAGTATGGGTTCAATTAATCTCATAGTTATAAGAGAGTTTTTCTCTCTTCTTGTCAGAGTTGGCATTTGATTATTTTTTCTGAATTTGTCTGTTTTATTTAAATTTTCAAGTGTATTGACCTAAGTTCTTCATAATATGCTGTTAGTGAGGTTTAGAATATTTTATAGCTATGCTCCCCTTAAGTTCCTAATATTGGTTTATTTGGACCTTATTGTCTTGAGCAGATTGTCCAGAAGATTATAAGTATTAATACTTTTCAAAGTACCAACTTTGGAAGTTACTGATTTTTTTGTATGTTCATTTGTCTATTCTTATTTTTATTATTCCCTCCTTTTAATATATTTTGATTTGTTAAGCTTTTTCCCTTTCTTTATGTTGGTATTCATTGTCTTTCCGGTTTTTTAAAAATGTTTTTAAAAAATATATGCATTTCTTCTTTATAGTATCTTTTTAAAAGATATTTTAAATTTGGATAAACTATATAATTTATTAATTTTTATAGTGTGTGGGTTTTGTATTCTGAGAGATCTTTGTCAAGGCCACAAAGGTTTTCTCTTACATTTTCTACTAGCTGTTTTATAGTTTTGGCTCTTATCCTCAGATCTATCATCTATTTGAGTTAATTTTCATATATGGTATGAAGTAAGGGCTGAGGTTTTGTTTGTTTGTTTAATAAATATCCAAATTTTCCAGTAACATTTGTTGAAAAGATTTTCCTTTCCCCATTGAACTACCTTGGTAAATGTGTTGAAATGTCAGTTGACCATATGAGTTAATGTTTGGACTCTATTTTGATCCACTTACGTATATTATGTTTACTCTACAACCACACTTCATTGATTACTGTAGCTTTATAACTGAGGTAGTGTAAGTCCTGTGTTATTTTTTCTATTTTCAAAAAATTTTGGACTATTCTATGTACTTCACATTACCATATAAAATTTAGAATCAGCTGTCGATTTCTTAAAAAAAAAAGCTTGTAGGAATTTTAATTGAGGTCTAATTACATATACAAAAGCGAATATTGAGTCTTTAATATTGATTCTCCTAACTCATGGACATGGTATATTTCAGCATTTATTTAGGTCTTCTTTAAATTTTTCAACAGTGTTTTCTAGTTTCTAGTGTACTGGCATTGCACATAGTTTGCTAAATTTATACCTAAATATTTAAAATTTTTGTTATTGTAAATGGTGTTTTGCAGCTATTTGTGCAGTGTAATGATTGTCATGTTTGCCTGTAAATGGCACTTAATTTCAATTTACAATTGTTGATTACAGTATATAGGAAAGCAATTGATTTTTCATATTGAACTGGTATCCTGCAACTTTGCTAAGCACACTTACTAATTCTTACAGCTTTTTGGTAGAGTCATTATTTTCTACATAGATGATCATGTGTTAAAACCATGATAATAAATTTTGTTTACTTCTTCCTTTTCAATCTGCATGCCTTTGACTTATTTCTTTGTATTATTGCAGTGGCAGTATCTCTGGAACAGTACTGAGTAGGAGTAGTGAAAGCAGCTATTTCTGCTTTTTTTTCCCTGTTTTAGGAGGGAATGTTCCAGTCTTTTAATTATTATGTTAGTGGTACGTTTTCTAGATGCTTCTTATGTGGTCAAGGAAATCCACTTTTATTCCTAGTTTGCCAAGAGTCTTTTTCATCAATGATGTTAAATTTTGTCAAATAATTTTTATGCATCTATTGAGAAGATCATTTGTTCTTTATTTTTTATTTCTTTTTTTTTTTAAAGATTATTTATTTATTTATTTGACCGAGAGAGACAGAGCAAGAGAGGGAACACAAGCAGAGGGAGTGGGAGAGGGAGAAGCAAGCTTCCCGCGGAGCAGGGAGCCCGATGCAGGGCTCAATCCCAGGACCCTGGGATCATGACCTGAGCTGAAGGCAGACGCTTAACAACTGAGCCACCCAGGCACCCCTGTTTTTTTATTTCTTAATGTGATGAATGACATTGATTTTCAGATGTTAAATAACTTTTGCTTTGTTGGGTAAATCCCATTGGTCATAATGTATTTTCTTTTTCATATATTGCTGGAATTGATTTGCTAAAATGTTAAGGATTTTTATGTTTATGTTCATAAGAGATACTGGACTAGAGTTTTCCGTTTTTATAGTCTGTCTGGTTTTGCAATCTGGTAAAGTGATTTGGGGAATGTTTTACTCTATACTATCTTCTGTAAGAATTTGTGTAGAATTGGTATTATTTTTCTCTTAAATTTTTGATGGAGCTCACCAGTGAAACTGTCTGATTCATGAACTTTCTTTGTCAGAAAGATTTTGACTATTGCATTTATTTTCTTTAATAAATGTTAGAGATATTCAAATTACCCATTTCTTTGTAAATGAGCTCTGGTAGTTTGTGTTTGAAGTTTGCCCATATCATTTAAAGGTGTTAAATTTATTGGCAAAGTCATTAATTATATTCTCTTATTTTTTTTAATGTTTGTAAAATGTGTAGTGATATCTCTCTTTTATCTGATATGAATTATTTGTGTCCTGTCTTGTCAGTTTGACTAGAGATTAATAGTTTAAACAAATTTATTGATCTTTTCAAATAACTAGCTTTTGTTTCCCATTTTCTATTTTTATTGATTAGTGCTCTATTTGTCACATTTCTTTCCTTATTTGGGTTTTATTTGCTCTGTTTAATTTCTTAAGGTGGGAGAATAGATCACTGAATTGATTGAAACTGTTTCCTTCTTTTTAAAAATATGTGTTTATTACTATAAATTTCTTTCTAAGCCAGTAGTTCTCAAACTTTAATATACATAAGAATCATCTGGATGGTTGTTAAAATAGATTGCTGTGTCCTAAACCCCTGATTTTCTTATTCATTATGTGAGTATTGATGCCAGGAAACTTCCATTCTTAAAAAGTTTCTAGGTAATGCCATTTGCTACTGTCTAGGAACCATCCTTGAGAATGATTGCTTAAGCTCTGCTTAAGCTGTCCCCTGCATATTTTGAAATGTATTTTTGTTTCCATTTAATTCAAAATATTTTCTAATTTTCTTTGTGATTTTTTTTCGCTGGCTCCTAGGTTGTTTATTAGTATTGAGTTTAATCCAAATAGATGAAGATTTTTCAGATATCTTTCTTGTCATTATTTCTTGTTTCATTTAGTTATTGTCAGAGACTATATTTTGCTATTAAAATTTTTGTGAGTCTTCTGACTGAGAATATAGTCTATCTTGGTGAATGTTAAGTGTCAGTTAAAAAGGATGTGTCTTCTGGTGCAGTTGGTTGGATGCCAAATGCATGATGATGGATGGAGTTGTTCAAGTCTTATATATCCTTACTGGTATTTTGTTTAGTGTTTTCCTTAGTTTCCTTAGTTACTGAAAGACTAATGTAGAAACCTCCATTTATGGTTGTGGATTTAAGTATTTAATTTTTTTGGTTCTATCAGTTTTTGCTTCATACATTTAGATGTTTTGTTATTAGGTATTTATACAATTAGAATTTCCAGGTCCCTGAAATAAATTGTCTGCCTTCATTCCAGGTTATCTTCTGTTACCATTTCTCTTATCATCTGTTTGAACGGCTTCTTTAACATATCTTTTAGAGTAGGTCTGCTGGATATGGATTATCCTGGTTTATCTAAATCCGAGAATCTTTATTTCACAGTCATCCCTGGAGGATGGTTTTGCTTGTCATGGAGTTCTGAGTTAGTTATTTTTTGGCATTTTAAAAAAGTGTTGGGCACTTCTGGCCTTCATGGTTTCTTAGGATGAAAATCACAGTCATTCAAACTTGTAATTTGTTGTTTTTCTCTAACCACTTCTGAGATGTTTTGTTCATCTTTAGTTTTCAGCAGCTTGATTGTGATGTGTTTAGGTGTAGATTTCTTTCCGTTTATCCTGTTTGTGATTTCTTCAGCTTCTTGAATCTGTAGGACCAAATTTGTTAACTATACTTTTTGTTTTATTTTTGTTGAGGTTGCTCTAGGGGTTACAATATACATTTTCAATTTATCAGATTCTACCTTTACATAATGTTCTACCACTTCACATATAGTGTTAGAACCTCTGAACTTCCTACATTTCTCCTCTTTTCCTTTGTGCAAATATTATGTCTCATATGTTATGAACACCATCATAAATTGTTATGATTTTTGTTTTAGAAAGTAAGTTATCATTTTTAGGGAGACAAAAAAGGAGAAATTATGTCTTTTATATTTACCTACATATCAACCTTTCCTGCATCCTCCATTCATCTGTATAAATCCAAGTTCTATCTGGTGTTTACTGTTACTTTCATTCAGCTTGAAGAAATTCTTTGTCATCTCTTGTAGGGCAAATCTGGAGTAGTACATAATCTCTGTTTTATTTATTTATTTATTTATTGTCTGAAAAAGTTTTGTTTCATTATTGGAAAATATTTTGTTGGGTATAGAATTCTACCTTGATAGTTACTCTTTTTTTTTGGTAGAGAATTCTTGGTTGACAGTTTTTTTCCCCCTTCTGAGTAGTTTAAGAATGTGAGACTTTATTGTCTTCTGACTTACATTCTTTCTGATAAGAAGTTAGTTCTAATTCTTATTTTTGTTCTTCAGCTTGTACATCTTTATTACTTCATGTTGTTCCTTGGTGTGGGTTTCTTTTCTTTTCTTTTCTTTCTTTCTTTCTTTCTTTCTTTCTTTCTTTCTTTCTTTCTTTCTTTCTTTCTTTCTTTCTTTCTTTCTTTCCTTTCTTTCCTTCCTTCCTTCCTTCCTTCCTCCTTTCCTCTCCTCTTCTCTCCTCTCCTCTCCTCTCCCCTCCCCTCCCCTCTCCTCCTCTTCTCTTCCTTTCCTTTCCTTTCCTTTCCTTTTTCCTTTCCTTTCCTTTCCTTTCCTTTCCTCTTTCCTTTCCTTTTTCCTTTCCTTTCCTTTCCTTCCCTTCCCTTCCCTTCCCTTCCCTCCTTTCCTTTCCTTTTTCCTTTCCTTTCCTTTCCTTTCCTTTTTCCTTTCCTTTCCTTTTTCCTTTCCTTTCCTTTTTCCTTTCCTTTCCTTTTTCCTTTCCTTTCCTTTCCTTTCCTTTCCTTTTTCCTTTCCTTTCTCCTTTCCTTTTTCCTTTCCTTTTTCCTTTCCTTTTTCCTTTCCTTTTTCCTTTCCTTTCCTTTTTCCTTTCCTTTTTCCTTTCCTTTTTCCTTTCCTTTTTCCTTTCCTTTTTCCTTTCCTTTTTCCTTTCCTTTTTCCTTTCCTTTTTCCTTTCCTTTCCTTTCCTTTCCTTTCCTTTCCTTTCCTTTCCTTTCCTTTCCTTTCCTTTCCTTCCTTTCCTTGCTTGTATTTCATTGATCTTCTTGTTTTTGTGAATTTATACATTTCTGTGAATTTGAGAATTATTTCTTCAAACATTATTTCTGTCCACTTATCACTACATCATTTCTGGAACTGTTATCACACTAGATTAGAGTGCTTTAATATTTTTCTACAGGTCCCAGGTTCATTGTTTTTCAGGACTTTTTGTTTGTTTGTTTGTTTGTGTTGCTTCATTTTGGATAGCTTTTATTTCCATATCTTAAGTTCACTGTTCTTTTCTCCTAAAGTGTCTAAATTGTGTTAATTCTACTCAGTGTATTTTACATTCAGATATTATAGTTTCCATTTCCAGGAGTTCTGTTTGTGTCTTTTTTATCTTTCATTTCTCTCTTATCATGTTCATGTTTTCTTCAACATTATTGAACGTATTTGAACATATTTGTGATAGCTTTTGAGACATTATTTTCAACTACTTTTATCTTCTGTGCTATTTCTGGGTCACCTTCTGTTGACTGATTTTTCTTCTTGTTGTGGGTTATATTTCCTTTGCCCTCTATGTTTGTTAATTTTTTAAAAAAGTATTTATTTATTCATGAGAGACAGAGAGGCAAAAATAATAAAAATATGAGAATGTGAATCATAATTAATTTTACATTTTGAGTTTATCACCTGTATCTGAACAAGATTGTTTCCTTAATTTTTCATCTGAAACTACCATACCACCTGTGGGTTCTTTAATTGAACTGCTAGTGACTAACCCTTGAGAAATACTGCTGTAGTGTTTAAGAATACAGCCTTTGGTGTTAGACCTGTATCGTAGGTCTTATACTTTTAATTTTTTTTTTAATGTTTGATAAGTAGTTAAGTGAAATATTGCATTTCATGATGAACTGCCCATTACTTGTAAGTGAATATATATTTTTAATTGAACTTTTTATTTTGAGATCATGTCGATTCACATACACTTGTAAGAAATAACAGAGTGATCCTGTGTACACTTTATGAAGTTTTCCCAAATGGTATTCTTGCAAAAATATATTACAATATTGCAACCTGGATGTTGACACTGGTGCAATTCACCGATCTTATTCAGGTTTCCTCATTTTCATTTGTATTTGTGTGTGCATGTGCGTGTATTGTGTACTTGTGTATGTGTTTAGTTCTGTGCAGTTTTATTGCATATTGTTTCATGTATCCACCACCACAGTCAAGATATAGAATAGTTATATCACCACACGACTCCTTCACATTGCCCGTTTAAACCACACCTTCCACTCTCACTCCCCTCCCGTCTCTCACCCTTCATAATCATTGATCTGTCCTCCATTTCTAGAATTCTGTTATTTCAAGAATGTTATAAAAGTGAACCATTTACATTTAAGTTAATTTTGATATATTAGTGCCTTGGTCTGTTATTTTATTATTTATTTCTTCTCTGTTTCCTATTTCTTGTGCCTCTTTCTCTCTTTACTTGTTTCTACTGGGTTACTTGGGAACAATTTTTAGAATTCCATCTTGATTTACTTAATAGTATTCTTGAATGTATCTCTGTATAATTTTCTTAGTGGTTGTTCTACATATCGACTGGGGTACCTGGGTGGCTCAGTTGGTTAAGCATCCAACTCTTGATCTCAGCTCAGGGCTTAATCTCAGGGTCATGAGTTCAAGCCCCACATTGGGCTCCACACTGGGCATGTAGTCTACTTAAAAAATGTGTGTGTGTATATATGTATATATATATATATGTATGCATACACATATTTATATTTATGTGTGTGTGACTTATCACAGTCTACTAGTATCAGCATTTTACCACTTCAGGTGAAGTGTGGCAACCTTGCTTTCATTTACATCCCCTTACCTTTTCCACTTTTAAATATCATTGCTTTCAGTATTAGATGATGTTATAATTTTTTCCTTCATCAGATATGATTTATAGACCTCACAGAGGAGAAGGATAGTCTATTGTATGTAATCATATTTCTGCTGTGTTGTTCTTTCCTGAATGTCTGAGATTCCTTCTTCTTCTTTTTTTTTTTTGAGAGAGGTGCATGAGTGGGGGGATGGGAGGGGCTGAGGGAGAGGGAGAGAGAGAATCCCAAGCATGGGGCTCAATCTTATGATCCTGAGATCATGACCTGAGCTGAGATCAAGAGTTAACCAACTGAGCCACCAAGGTGGCCCCTGAGATTCCTTCTTTAATTATTTCATTTCTGTTTAAATATTTTCCTTTAACCATTCTTTAAGGAGAGGGTCACATTTGAAAATTTTTTAGTTTTCTTTCTTTTCATCTAAGAGTCCTTTTTTCCATTTGATTCCTAAGGGATAGTTTTGCTAGAACAGAATTCATGCCTGACAGTTCTTGTTTTTCAGCACTTGAAAAATGTGCTACTTCCTTCAGGCTTTTATAGTTTCAGGTGAGAAATCCACAGTTATTCAGAATGATGTTGCCCTATAACTAATGTGCCATTTCTCTCTGGCTGCTTTCCAGATCTTTTTTTCTTTGTGTTTAGTTAATTATAAGTTTTCTTATGATGTATCATGGTGTGGATTTCTTTGAATTTATCTGATTTGGATTTCTCTAAGGTTCATGAATCCGTAAGTTCGTGTCTTGTACAAATTTGGATGTTTTTAGTCATTGTTTCTTCAAATACTCTTTCATTTCCATTCTCCTTTTCTTCTTTTGGGATTTTAATGATATGAATGTTGAATCAACTGTTATTGTCCCAAAGCTTTCTGAGATTCTGTTGACTTTTTTTTCAGGCTGTTTTCTCTATTATACAGATTGGGCACATTTTATTGATCTGTCCTCAAATTTACTGATTTTGTCTTCTGTCAGCTCCACTCTATTATTGAGTCTGTATATATAGTTTTTGCTTATTATTGCATTTTTCCCCCTAAATTTCTTTGTTTCTTTCTTTTTTTGCTGAGATTTGTTATTTCAAAAGAACTTGCAATTGCTTGTTGAAATGTTTTTATCATGGCTACTTAAAAATGCTTGTCAGGTAGTATCAGCATCTCAGTGTTACTGTCACTTGATTGTTTTTTTTTCATTCAGTTGTGATTTTACTGGTTCTCAGTATGACAAGTGATTTTTTGTTTTTAATTGTAACCTGGACATTTGGCTATTGTATTGGGAGTCTTTGGGTCCCATTTAAATCTGTTTTAGCAGGCAGTCCCTGTTTAGGTTTATTCTTCAAGTCTTGTGGGATCTCTCCTTCCAGTCTCGATCTGGTGAGGAACAGGAACTCTTTCCCTGTCTGCTTATTTTAAACAGTGTTTGCTGGGTCCCTCTTGCTGATGCTGCTAGGATCACCTGGGTTGTCCATAGGACTCCTGTTCAGTTTTGAGGAGGAATAAGGCTACCTGCGTTGCCTTTTCATTGCTTGGTTGAGCAGTTGAGAAATGTTGGGTTTGCACAGCCTTCTTCTGTTGGAGGTTAAGGAGACACCCATTCTCTAGTCCTGGAGTCTGTAACCAGTCTGCCTTTACACTTTTCAGATTTGTCTCTTGCACTATTTCCAGAGTCTGTTGTTGTACTTAGTGGGGAGGAGAGGAAGAAACGAGTCTATACCATTTTGTTCCACTTATCAACTTCTAAACTTTTAATGTGGTACTAACTCTAGTTTTTAGTTTTTCTAACTCTAGATTTCATCAGCTGTAAAGAAGAATATGCAATAGTAAACCTGTCAAAGGGTTATTATTAAATGAAATAATGAGGTGCTTCTTGAGACATAGTATATGTTCTATTAGATAATGATGCTACAGCTTATTGCAAAGTTGTTTATTGCATTATTGTTTTTAGGAACAAATTGAAACCCAAATGAGTCACGATGTAGAGTTATTTAAATAAGTTATGTGTCATTAATAGAATGGAACTTAGGTGTTGAAAAATAATAAGTGGGTCATGGAAGAATGCCCCAGTTGTTTTAAGTGAAAAAATAGCTGTAAAATAACATGATTTTTTGGTACGAGTATTTATAGGTATAGATGCAGATGTTTGTAATTTAAATGTATTTTGTATATGTGTAATAAAATATTTAGAACAATATTCTGAAAATAGTCTGAACATAACAAATTGTGAAAAATACCTCTAGATAGTGGGTTGGGAGAGAAGGTAATATTCACTTTTACATTAAAGACCTCCTTTATTTTTTTGGTAAGAAGCATGTTCATCTTTATTAAAAAGAGAATAAATAAAAATATGAAAACTGTCAATTGGGCTATATGAGTAGAACTTTAATAAGTGGTTAAAGAGTATTAATCAAATTATTTCTGATAAGTTATTATTAATGTCATTTTTTAGAAATTACCTCTAAAATGTAATACTCATTAGTTACAAGTGTGCTTTGAAATTTCTTCACATATGTTTAGTTTTATCAAAATAAAATTGGCTTAGTGACTCCTTTTGATACTTCTATATTTAATGACCATTGAAGTATCACTTTCTTCACTACTTTAGAATTATGTAAAAGTGAACAATTTTTAAGATCACTTTTATTTTCTGTTACTTGACTTGAGTATTTTCAGTTGAGCTGCCTACTATGCTAAAGTTTAGATGACTAGTTAGAGGGAAGATGGAGGTGTGGTTTGGGTGGATACCTAAAGACCAATGACAGATTTCTATATAGTTACTCTTTATAATCTAAATTTTCTAAGGCAAGGATCTGTGTTTTGTTCATCTGCATATTCTTAAAAGCATGTCTTGCATATGATTGATGGTCATATCAATTTGAGTTTGCAGTAAGAAATGAGTCCCTTTTAGATATACCAAGCAGAATGGGATTTAATATAGGGAGTTAGTTACAAGAGTATTAGAGACAACAAAATGAGGGGATCACCCAGAAACCTGGAAGCTGCTACACACTAAGGCTGAAGCCCAAGACCACATTTGTCACTGAGCTACTCTAGGTGCCGCTGCTGTCACTGAGCAGGCACTAACCTGCTGCTGTTGCTGTGTGGTCATCGCTGCTCTTATCCACTGTAGTCCCCTGCATGGTCCTGCTGCTAGAGATGAAGGTAGAACGTCTTCATTACTCTCACCTTCTAATCTCTCACCAGTACTCCCCTTGGTGGAACCTATTAGTTGATATAGCTGTCAAGGAAGTCCTGAAAATTCAGTGTTTAGGTTTTCATTCTTCTCTGTAGAAGGGAAAGTGAGGCTTATAACCAAGAGTTGAAGGACCAGCATGGGCTAAAAATTGCTAAGGATGGGGATCATATCTTTTTTAATCTTTGCTGTATCAGTAACTAATTCAGAGCTTGTCACATAGTAGGCTTTCTTTAAACTATTTGTTAAGTCTTTTTCTCAGGGCTATTTACAAATACAGAAATTTATGTGAGAATAAAGTTTTCCTTTTTCTGTTGCACATCCAAAAATTTGGCATTTTCAATATTTCAGAGTTTAATCGACAGAAAGACCAGTCTTACTCAACTTCAATCTCTAACATCTAACATAGTAACTAGCATGTATTTAATAATTGTTTTTTGATTAAATGAATATTAATTATACTTAATTTACTCATAAAATGTGCTGTTAGAATTTACTTATTGGTAGTTTGGTGATATATTAGTTATATTTTTAAATACTCTTTGAAGTTCATGATTTATCTTCTTTCTCTTACAGCATCAAACACTTGGCTTGTTCCAGAAACTAAAGGAGCTATTGTTCAAGGTGGATATGGCCATACCAGTGTGTATGATGAAATAACAAAGTCCATTTATGTTCATGGAGGCTATAAAGCATTACCAGGCAATAAATATGGATTGGTAGATGATCTTTATAAGTATGAAGTTAACACTAAGACTTGGTGAGTAGATTGGGTAAAAGTATGATGAGAAACTTTGTCACAGTTATATTTTATGTTCGTATAATAGTGGTATTTATTAAATATTTTCAGGGAAGCATTCTTGTCCTTTTCCCCTGTTTATTTCAACTAATTCTCTTGTACAGCAAAGGCACAAAATAACACATTTTCTATGTATTCATTATCACTGTAAGTGATTGACTTTAAAATGTTTTCTGATTACATAGATATACTATTCTGTATGCATTACTTGTAAGTGCTGATCTCATGTTCAATTCAGATGAGCAAATTTGCTTACCAATGTAACTTTGAGCTTTGATATTTTCTGCTCTGTGATTTTTTCTTTGCATTCATATTTTAATGTCATTTGTAAATTTTAAAAGCATTTCTTCAGTTTCATCATCTAATTTCCTATGAAATGCAAAGCTTGTGCATTTAGGTATTTTTTATTTTGTTGATTTTTATTGTTGTTATAAACAGTGTTACATTGTACATCTTGTACTGATTTTCTCATGCAGATATGTGAGAGTTTTTGTAGGGCATATAGTTAAAAGTGAAATTGTTGTGTCTGAGGATATTTGTATCCTCAACTTTACTACGTGTTGCCCAATTGCACTCCAAGTCACTGTGGTAATGTATACTTCCACCAGGTAGATGTGAATGTCCCTGTTTCTTCATATTACCACCAACATTTGGTAATTGTGAGGCTATTTTCCTCTTGTACTTGCAATGGATTTCCTTGGTATCTTAATGATATTTATTGTGCATATCCAGATCACTATTGTGACTAGGCATCTTTTTATGTGTTCATTTGCCACTTGTGTTTCCTATTTAGTAAATTGCCTATTTATAACCATAATGTTCTCTTTTATGTTTGAAATATCATTAATTTTTCACTTATTTTTTTCTATATGTATGCGTTTTAAAATAGAATTTTTTTTAATAGAATTTTTGTTGTACTCAAATATTTACCTTTGTAAAACCTGGGCAATGATTCTGTTGTTGTTTTAAGACATTACACATTCTTTTAAACTCTTATCATGAAATTACTTTATGCATTTGAATAAAATACAGTTTTTCACCAAATTCTGATTTGTTCTACCCCCTTCACTTTCAAACATACATTCTAATTTTTATTTTATTTGAAAAAGAAAGATGGATTAAAAAAATATAAGACATTTCCTTTGGATGATTTGGTAATTTTTATTTTGTCTAATCAATTCATTATTATTCTTTATATTTTTATAAATATTAAAACCAGTATATCACTTTTTTCTTTTATATAATTTATGCATTGCATTTTATTTTCTATTTTAACATTTCTAACTTTTCCTCTTTTTTTGTTCTGATAGCAAGAGGAACTGTGATTTAGTGATTAAGGCACTGTAAATCTGCTTAACATATTTTTGAGATGTGAATGGATAAGAGAACTATGGGTATTATTTGAATGAATTCAAAATAAGAGTTACTTGTTGCTCACCACTTGACTGGGATTTGCTCAGATTTTAACACGTTTCCCTTCCTGAAAATTTCCCATAGTGAACTTTTGCGTAGAAGAATGTAATTATCAATCTTGGCAATTTTAGTATATGTGCAAATAACATTGGATACTTATCCCTTAGAATTTATTAAAATAATTTGCAAATTATTTTTAGTACCTTATTAGAAATATATTATAGATGCATGTGATACTTTACTGTTTTATTGGTTTCTGTGTTTTTAAAAAATATCAGTAAAATTATTAGTGAGTACTAAAATATTTTTCTATTACTCTTAAAGTTTTGATACTTCTTGTTAGCCTAATTTTAAAGTTTGCTATCCTATAGCAATTAAAGTATGTATAAGGTTTATTTGTCAAATGTGATGTAATTTAAAAATGTCACTAATATATATCCATTATACAGATTGATTTTAAGTTTTTACCACCTCAGAACCGGCTTTATTTTTTAGTAGATACAGTTTAGTAGATGGGCTACTTCGTTGAAGATTAGTAAATGTGTGTTTGGAGGAATTTTTTTTCATTGGCATAATGGATTATCTTGGAATATTATTTCCACTGAGAAAAATTAGGAATTACATCTTTTTAGGCATCTGAGAACTACTAAAGCAGTGAGAATCTGTGGGTCAATATCTAGGATAGGTGGAATGTCAAGGAAGGTAAAATTGGCATTTTGTGAAACTATTTTCCTTTAGAGGATAATAAATCCTGAAAGCTGTTTAAGAGCTTTTGTCAATTGGGGCGCCTGTCAGTTGGGGCTCAGTCATTAAGCGTCTGCCTTCGGCTCAGGTCATGATCCCAGGGTCCTGGGATGGAGCCCCACATCCGGCTCCCTGCTCGGTGAGAAGCCTGCTTCTTCTTATCCTGCTCCCCCTGCTTGTGTTCCCTCTCTCGCTGTGTCTCTCTCTGTCATATAAATAAATAAAATCTTAAAAAAAAAAAAAGCTTTTGTCAATTAATACGGAGGACCTAAATTGGATTTCCAAGTGTGCTAACGAAGATAGACTTTGCTACACACTTAAGGATTTGGTTTACTCCCTGAAGTTCTAAGCCTACTAGTGTGGATAAGTCCACTTTGAATCATTGGATTATGGTGATCTGCCCATAGACTAAGTAGCTGGCAGAATAAAAGTAAATACTCTCTTGAGGAAGGTAATATCACATAGAGCCTCAAATTATTTCTTCAGAAAACATATGCAATATCTGATACAAAATAAAACAATGATAAGTCTTAGAAAAAGACAAGGTATGAAAAAGCAGCCATTAGAAGCATAGCTATAGGATAGTGGTGTTTTCAGACAGAAACTTTAAAATAAAAGGTAGAAAATATTAGGAGACAAGTGGAAACTTTTACTAAAGAATCAAATGGAAATTATAGAAATGAACAATACATTAAATGAATTAAGAATTCCTTAGATGGGTTTAACAACCAGTTAGACACAGCTGAGGAGGGATTAATGAAATGGATGATCATACTGTATGGTGACTAACAGCATAATAAACTTAAAAAAAATAAAATGCAAAAAAAAAAAAAAAGAAATATCATGGTAAAACTAATGAAAATCCAAACATGAAGAGAAAAATTTAAAAGCAGCCAAAGGGAAAAAAGTCATACTCTCTTTAAAGGAAAAACATTAAGACTGACAATGATTCTTTTTCTTTTCTTTTCTTTTCTTTTCTTTTCTTTCTTTCTCTTTCTTTTTTTTTTTAAGATTTTATTTATTTGACAGAGACACAGCCGAGAGAGGGAACACAAGCAGGGGGAGTGGGAGAGGGAGAAGCAAGCTCTCTGCTGAGCAGAGAGCCCGATGCAGGGCTAGATCCCAGGATCCCCAGGATCATGACCTGAGCCAAAGGCAGATGCCTAACGACTGAGCCACCCAGGCGCCCTCTCTTTCTTCTTGCTTTTATTTATTTATTTGGGGGAGAGAGAGAGCATGAGCTGGGGAAGGGACAGAGGGAGAGGGAGAAGCAGACTTCCCTGCAGCACCCCGGGATCGTGACCTGAGCCAAAGGCAGATGCTTAACTGACTGAGCTACTAGACTAACAACTGATTTCTTAACTGAAAAAAATGAAATCTAGAAAACAGTGTCTTCAAATTGCTGAAAGGAAATAGTCATCAACCTAAAATTTTGCACTTAGTGAAATATCTTTAAAAAATGAAAGCAAAATAAGGATATTTTTCAGAGAAACAAGAATTAAAAGAATTTGACAAGAGCAGACCTCCAATAAAGGAGATACTAAATAAAGGAAATGCTATTAAAGTAAAAGAAAAATGTTCCCAGATACCGGAAGGAATAGAGAACGTAAGGGTAAATTTAAGTAATTATTTATTATTTTAAACTATAAAAGTAATAGAGGCTTAAATGGATAAAAAACTTGAATGCATGATAATATCAGCTCATAAGTCAAGAAGAAGGGTAAATGATGTTCAAAATACTAAGGTTTTTGTTACATGTGGGAATTAATAAGAGAGCTAATTCATAGTAAACATTAATAACTAAGGATTTAATTGTAATCATTAGGCAACAAAAATAAAAATAGAACTTCGTATCTAACAAGCTAATAGAAAGGAAAATAAGAATACTACGTAATGGATTTGGAAGAAGACAAGAAAAGAATGGAAAAGGACAAAGTCTAGTTGGGATACATATAAAGGAAGTAGGAAATGTATTTAACTCCAGATATGTCAATAATTACTCTAAATGTAAGGGAATAAATATTCTAAATTACACTAAATGTAAGAGACTAAATATTTCAATCAAAAGCTAAGGATTTTTTGGACTTGGTATAAAGCAAAACCATGTGCTGCTTAGAAGAGGTACAAAAGTCTAAAAATATTTGGAAAAACAGAAAGTAAAAGAATGGAAAAAAGATACACAATTGCTAAACAAAAGAAAGTTGGTATAGCTTTACTAATACCAGACATGTAAGAATTTAAGTCAGGTATCTACCTGGAAGATATAACAGTGAATTTATATGTACCTTATAATATGTGTTAAATAAAGCAAAAAAATGACAGAATAAAAGGGGACAAATTATATTGGGATGTTTTTAATCCAATTGTCTTGGGATCTGATAGCATAAGGAGACAAAAAGCAAAAACCAGAAAAGATATGAATGATTTCAGCAGCATAATTAATAATTTTGTGTTCTTTGGTATTTGAGAGCATATTATCTTATGACTGCAGAATATACACTGTTTTCAAGTACATTTGGAACATTTTCCAAAATTTACTATATGCTGTGTTTTAATGCAAGTCTCAACAAATTTTTTTTTTTTTTAGATTTTTTTTATTTAGTTATTTGAGAGAGAGAGAATGAGAGAGAGAGCACGAGAGGGAAGAGGGTCAGAGGGAGAAGCAGACTCCCTGCTCAGCAGGGAGCCTGACGTGGGACTCGATCCCGGGACTCCAGGATCATGACCTGAGCCGAAGGCAGTTGCTTAACCAACTGAGCCACCCAGGCGCCCTCAACAAATTTTTTAAAAAGGTTCAAATTATACAAAATAATTGAGCACAATGAAATGAACATAGAAGTAACTAGAAAAACCCTAAGATGTCTGGAACTAATAAATTTCTTAAAACTAATTGGTCAAAGAAATTATATTAAAAATTAGAAAATATTTTGTACTGAATGATGACAGATCAGAATGTGTATGATGCCACCAAGGGACAGTTATAACTTTAAGTGCATTTATTAGAAAAGATTTTTATTTTTATTTTATTTTATTTTTTTTTAAAGATTTTATTTATTTGACAGAGAGAGACCCAGCGAGAGAGGGAATACAAGCAGGGGGAGTGGGAGAGGGAGAAGCAGGCTTCCCACTGAGCAGGAAGCCAGATGCGGGGCTCGATCCCAGGACCCTGGGATCATGACCTGAGCTGAAGGCAGATGCTTAATGACTGAGCCACCCAGGCGCCCCTAGAAAAGATTTTTAAAAAGCCTGAGAATCAGTGGTATAAACATAACCTCAAGAAATTAGAAAAAGGATAGCAGATTAGTCCCAAAAGTAGAAAATGTAAAGATAGGAAAAAGGAAGAGAATATGAGATAACATAAATTAACAAAATACAAGAGAAACATGATAAAGATGATCCATATAGTTACCAAAAATCAACAAAGTTGGTTGTTTGGAAAACGGTAACTTTTTTAAAAGCAGTACAATTTATGTTACCATAGGAACATTAACACCTATGGAGTAAATGCAATGGCATGTATACAGGAATTTTACACAGAAAATTATAAAACCTTATTTAAGTGAGAAATAAATAAGATAAATGGAAGTTACATTATGATAATTGTAATAAAAATTGAATAGTATATAGATGTCTATTTTTTTTTTAAGATTTTATTTATTTATTTGAGAGAGAGCATGCGTGCGTGCACTTGCATGAGCTGGGGCCGGGCGGGGTGGGGCGGGGATGTGAGGAGCAAAGGGAGAGGGAGAGAGACAAGCAGACTCCTTGCTGAGTGGGGAGCTGGATGCAGGGCTTGATCCCAGGACTCCAAGATCATGATGTGAGCCAAAGGCAGACGCTTAACTGCCTGAGCCACCCAGGCACCCCTGTAGAGATGTCTATTTTGCTCAAATTGATCTGTAAATTTAATGTAATCCCAAACAAAATGATAGCAAGTATTTTTTAAAAGTTAACATGCATATTCCAAAATTTATATGAAAATGCAAATGACAACCATAGCTGAAACAAAGTTTAAGAAGAACAAAGCTAGAGGACTTCTCTACCAGATCTCATGATTTTGAAGCTATCGTAATTAAGTGTTGTTGCAAAGATAGGGAAGTAGACCAATGTGGCAAATAGGAGTTCCATAGGCAGACCTACACATTTGTGGGCATTTAATTTATGACAAAGTTGAACTACAGAACTGTTTTTATGATAAATTATTGTGGGCCAGTAAGATATACAATTGAAAAAAATGAATATTGGGCCCTGCTTCACGCCATACACAAAAATTAGTTTCAGATCAATTGTGGATCCAAATATGGAAGGTAAAATAGTAAGTATTGTACAAGATGACACAGGCAAATATCTTTATATCATTGGTAAAGAAAGACTTCTAAGGTAAATTTAAATACTTTTTTTTTAAGATTTTATTTATTTATTTGACAGAGAGAGCACAAGCAGGGGGAGGTGCAGAGGCAGAGGGAGAAGCAAGCTCCCCACTGAGCAGGGAGCCCGATGCAGGCCTCAATCCCAGGACCCTGGGATCATGACCTGAGTGAAGGCAGCCACTTAACTGACTGAGCCACCCAAGCGCCCCTTAAATACTTATTATTTAAATACTATTAATAAATGAGAAGTGATACACTGAACTATATATGTTTAAAAATATCTAAAAATCAGAAGGTGAAAAGGCAAGCTGCGTTGGGGGAGGTATTTCCAACACAGGAAGCCAACAAAGGTCTCTCTCATCCTGAAAATATAGGGAAGCACTACAAATCAATAAGAAAATGTCAGATAACTCAATAGAAAATGTGTAAGAATCTTGAACAGGTACTTCACAAAAATTGATATTTGGGTGGCCAAAATACATATTAAAATGTGCTCAACTTTATTAGTCCCTAGGACAATTTAAATTAAGACAACATTGACATACCACCACCACACATCCACTGAAATGGCTAAAATTTACCAGACTGCTAATATCAAATGTGTATAAACTGGTTTGAATTACTCTGAAAAAATCTTTTGACAGTTTCTGCTAAATATGAATACACTCGCACTCAGAATGTATGAATCCTTTGAAATAGTTATTCTAGTTATATATCCAACAAATGCATATATTGTGCACTGTAGTCATATAGAATAGTATTCATGACAGCTTATTTATAATAATCAATAATTGGAAACAGGTGAAATATCTGTCATCGGTTCAAATGGATAAGTTATATGTTCTTACAATGGAATGCTATGCAATAATGAAAATGAAAGAATCATCTCTGTATGCATCCATGCAGTTGTATCTCACCAAAATAATGTTGACCAAAAGAAGTCAGACACAAGAATATAGTATGATTCCACTTAAATGAAGTTAACACTAAGAAAAATTAATCTATGGTCTTAGAAGTTGTAACTGGGATTGTCTTAGTCTAAGAAGAATTAAGTAGTGATTGGGATGAGCAACAGGGAAGCTTCTGGAGTGGTTACACATATATGTTCACTTTGTGATAACTCATTGAACTTATACCCTTAAAATATGTATACTTTTTGGTATGTATGTTGCAGGTCATAAAAGTTTATTTAAAAATAGAAATCTGTATTTGATTTGACTTCATAGGTTTAATATTATATGCTTATGGTTTATAATAACTGGAATAATAAAAAAGGGTCAATTTAAAAAAAAAATATTTATTTATTTGTCAGAGAGAGAGAGAGCCCAAGCAGGGGGAATGGCAAGCAGAGGGAGAAGCAGGCTCCCCGCCGAGTAAGGAGCCTGATGTGGGACTTGATCCTAGGGCCCTGGGATCACGACCTGAGTCAAGGCTGACATTTAACCGACTGAGCCACCCAGGAGTCCCGAGAGGGTCAATTTTTAATATATAGTTACCAAAATACATTTTTTTTTTGCCATTGTTAGAAGAGGATTGAGACATAAAAGTTCTGATACACCCAAAACCATGGCTGCTACCCCACTACTTCAGGACTAGTTGAGTCTGCTTTCTTTACATTAAGAATAAAGGAGAACAAACATCCTGTATTTATAGGAATTCTCATTTCTCAGAAATGATTCCTTTTATGTTGTTGGAATGTACTATTCATTGGCATCATCATTTAAAAGATTTAAAACTTTGCTGTAATGATTTTGGGTACTAGGGCCATTGTGGTCTTGATTTCTTAGCCTTGTTAGATACGGTATCTCATAACATTCTTTGCACATACATATTTGTAGAACTTACGGGAGGAGGCTTTTCTGTGGTAGTGGAAACCTCAGATTTTCTAGACATCTTGTTGAGGTCATTTCCTCTACTGCTGTGTTCTTTTAACCTGTGAAAAAGCCCAATAAGTTTTAACACATAAGGAACATATTAAACATTATTATTTACAACTTACAGCTGTAATGATCAACTAAGTAATTTTTTTTTCATTTTTTTCAAGTGGAAGAAAACAGATTTCAGCTATAATTCTAGAAATATTAAAAGGTTACGTATAAGTCTAATGATAATGCTTCTGTGGTACTATATTAATTCTGTACTTTAAAAAAATCTTTGAAATTACGTTTACCTAAAATGTGTTTTTATAGTGATGCTACGTCTGATTGCCTAAAATGAGTTATTTTACATTCTTAAATTTGATATAATGTGAGTTATTTTTACATTGAAGGATTCAAAACTATTTTATTAAATTATTGAGTTTTTGTGATTTCTCTAAAATTTTAGCTGTCAGGTTTTGGAAGGTGATACAGGACAATTTTATAAATGTTATTAGTTAACTTTTAGTGAATATTGATGAACATGACATTCATGGTGTTCATCCTTGCTTATTTCTCTTCATGATGAGTATCTGAAATCTTTTCAACAAAATTGTTGACTCTGTATCAAGTACTGTGTTGGGAATAATTTTAAGATATTCTCAGTAAGGAAGACAGATAGTTTAAAATTTTATGGTTCATGTATATTTGGGAAGTAATAGAAATACACATATATATGTATAAAGAAATAGTATAGCAGATTTATTAAAATGAACAAAATACATAGGCAAAAAGATTTTTGTCTTTATAAACATCATAATATGTTATGGGATTTGGAATTTCCTTTTAAGGTAATTTTGAGATGTGTAGTACTTACTTTTTTCTAGTGCTCTTTTATAAACTGGGAAATATTGCATATGGTATCTGAAAGCATACGTTTATAGTTTTACAATAATAATGAAGTAAATACCTTCTCTACCTGAGCTACGTAAGAGGACATTACAGTACCCCCATCATGTGTGACTCCATGATGGCATTCCCTTCATTATCCCTGAAAGAGATAAGCATTATTCTTAATATTGTGTTAATTATTTCCTTGCTTTCCATTTTTTTTTATATGTATTTGCAAGCAAATCACTCATTTAGTTTGTCTGTTTCTGAATTTTGCATCTATTGTTAAACATTGTATGCTTTCCTTAGAGATCTTTTTTAAAATCAAATTTATGTGTTAGAGATATATTTTAATGGGGGGAGGTAGATAATAAAAATGGAAATAAATAAAATGTATTTAAATGGTAATAAGTTCTATGGAGGAAACAGAAAGAATGGAAAGAGGATGAGTTTTAGGTTGCTGCATTTAAATAGGGTAGTGAGAGAAGACATCACGAGGACCATATGTGAGGAAAGACCTGAAAGAGGTTAGAGAGGGATCCATGCCAGAATCTGAGGGGCAAGTGGAAAGGTAGTGCAAAAACCTTGAAATGGGAATATGCTTATCATTTGGAATAGCAAGGTGGCCAGTATAGCTGGAGTAAAGGGTCTTAGAGTGGGTTGGGTGAAATGGTGGAAAATGACCTTAAAGTGGTATTTGGGAACACTGTCACATAGTCATTGAGCTCAGTATAAGGATTTTGACTTTAATACCAATATGGGAAGCCATTGGAGGGTTTTGAATAGAGATGTGAGATGTTCTGCCTTAGGTTTTTACGGGATCACTTTGGCTGCTGTGTTGTGATTATGATGCAAGAGCAGAAGCAAGAACACCATTTAGGAGGTTATTGTAGTAATCTAAGAAACAGATGATAGCATCTGGGACCAAGGAGGCAATGTGTAAATGATGATAATTGGTTGGATTCTGAATATATTTTGAAGGTAGAGCCAAGAGAGATTGCATAGACTAAGGGATTGGAAATAGATTGGAAGAGAGAACAAGTGAAAGAGGAATTAGGTTTTTGGCCTGAAGACCTGAAAGTATGGAGTCGGCATTAATGGAGATGATGAATTTTGTGAGAGGACTAAGTTCGGTGTAGAGGAAGATTAGAAGCTCAGTGTTAGATATATTTAATTTGAGATAGAGACTACACATCCTAGTGGATATGTTAAACAGGTGGCTAGATATCGGAGTTTGGGCATCTGGACACTAATTTCCTGGCCAGAGAAGTAAGGATAAATAATCAGAAAAGGAGACAGAATGAGCAGTTAATGACTCAGCAGGAAAACCAGGGAAGTATATATATGTTCTAGAAGCCAAGAGTGTGTTGCAAAGGAGGGAGAAAGTTTGTCACCCATCAGAAGCTGCTGATGGGTGAAGAAATATAAGAATTGAGAAATGTGCATGGGATCAGGCAAACTGGAGTTTTTTGGTGATGTAAGTTCCACTGGAGTGGTAGAATGAAATTCTGATTAGCATGGATTCTAGGCAGGATGGAAGAGGATTTGGAGAAAAGTACTGGTAAATTTTCTGCGGAGTTTCATTTAAAGGGAGAGAGAGAAATAGGGTAATGGTGGGTAAAGGAGGTGGGGACAAAAGAGTTTTTTTTTTTTTTTAAGTTTGGAGAAATATTTGTTTTTTGGCTTATAGGGAAGATCAATAAGACATAAAACAAACAAACAAACAAACAAAACAACCCAATTATGCCAGAGGGAAGAATTTGCTAGAGGGAAGTACTTAGAACAAGTAGCTGTGGGATCCAGTGAACACAAATAGTGAGGATAGCTTTTAGGAGCATAGACATTTTATCATAGGAATAGGAGAAAAGGCAGGTTATATGAATATGGTTGCAAGCAAATGGGTAGAGGTGGCGAGAACTTGTGAAGATTTTGATTCTTTTTTATTCTTAATGAAATAGTGAAGATATCAGTTGGGAGAGAATGGGGGATATTTAGGAGGGTGGAGGGATGGGCAAAATGGATGAGGGGAAGTGGGAAATACAGGCTTTCTGTTATGGAGTGTATAAGTCTATGGAAATAAAAAGTACAGCATAGGGAATATAGTCAATGGTATTGTAATAGTGTTGTTCAGTGACAAATGGTAGCTACACTTGTGGTGAGCATAGCATAAGGTATAGAGCTGTTGAATCACTGTGTTACACACCTGAAACGAATGTAATGTTTTGTGTTAATTATACTAAAAAAAAAGAATTGGGGATATTTATTAGAGGTTTGAGGTTTGAGGAGAGAAGATGAAGTATGAAATGATCATTTAGGAGGAAAGTAGGGAAGTATGGTAGAATTGCTGGCAGAGTTGTAGTCTTGTGTGAGAGATATGTAATGTGTGAAAATAGATCATTTTTATATTTTCTTTTCTGTGGATTGTATTTGGAATGTACCAAGTTTTGCTATTATGAACAATTATAGTATATATGTTCTTGTTTAGTCTTCTCTTGTTTCATATACAGGTTTCTCTAAGCTATTTCCTTAGTATTATAAATGCTTGGTCATAGGCAATGTCATGCTCAATTTTACCCAACTATACTTCAACATCATTTTACTAATTTATACTCTTACCAGTCGTGAGTGGGAGTTTCCAGTTCTCTACAATTTCTCCAAAATGTGTTTGAGTTTTAAAATAAATTTTGTCAAAATGATGGGTATGAAATGGTGTCCCCATTTGGTTTTCATTTGCATTTCCCTGATTACTAATGAGGTGGAACATCTTTTCATGTTTATTGTCTGTATATTTCTTCTTCTTGTTTTGTCATATTGGTTTTTTTGTGTATCCTTCTTTTTGATATTAATCCTTTGTTAGTTTTATACTTTGCAAACCTGCTCTCTCCCAGATTGTGGATTTTCATTCTGCTCTTTGTATAATGTTGTTTAATGAACAGAACTTTTTAATTTAAATATAGAAATGATCAATCTTTTATGGGTTATATTTTGTGTTTTGCATAAATAATACTTCCCTACCTCAATATTTTCTATATTTCCTACCATCATTTTATAGTTTTGCCCCTCACATTCGGTTTTAATCCAACTGGGTAGGGATCCATTTTTTTTTTTTTTTTTTGATGTGGATATCTATTTGTCCCAGACCATTCCTTTAATTGTCTGTAATACTAATAAATATTTGTTAGAATTATTGCTAGGTGTTTGGTATTTTTTATACTTTTCTAAATGCTATCTCTATTAGTTTTTGAAGGGTGAGATAACAAATTATCACAAATTTATCCTCTCACAATTCTGTAGGCTAGATGTCAGAATGGAAATCAAGGTGTCAGCTGGGCCATACTTTCTCTAAAGGCTCTGGGGAAAAATCCTCTTACCTTTTCTAGCATCTGGTAACTCTGGGCAATCGTGGGTGTTCTTTGGTTGTAACTGCATTCATCCACTCTAATCTCTGCCTCTGTCTTCCCATTGCCTTCTTCCTGTGTGTGTGTGTGTGTGTGTGTGTTTTCTAATGGCCTTCTTATAAAGACATCAATCACTGGACTTAGGGCCCACTCTAATCTGGTGAGACCTCATTTTACTTAGCTAATTAAGTCTGCAAACACTATTTCCAAATAAGGTCTCATTCTGAGGTCGAGGTAGACACGAGTTTTGGGAGATGCTATTCAACCAGTATATTATCTTTTTATTTCTTTTTGGGCTGATATATGGAGATGCAGTTTTTTATATTACTTTTATGTCTAACAACTTGCTGTATTTTAATAACTTATGTGTAGATATTTTTCAGTTTTTTATAATAGATGATCAGATTATATGCAAATAATGGTAGTTTTGTTTCTTCCTTTCTGGGTCTTACAGCTTTTAATTTTTCTTACCTTATCATTTCAGCAACAACCTCCAGTTCAGTGTTGAATAGAAGTTAACAGGCATCCATTATTAGTTCTGAGCTTTAATGAAATGTTTTTGGTGTTTCTCCAGTAAGAATGATGTTCACTGTGGGTTTTGTAGATGTTGTTAAGAGCCTTTTTTTTCCTGGTTTGCTAAGGGTTTATATCATGAATGAATGGATTTTATCAAAGGTATTTTGGGGGGGATGATTATCTGATTTTTCTACTAAATAATTTACTGTGGGTAATTATTTTAATTATGTTATTATTAACCTAATTTGGGTTGAGTCAAATTTGGTCAATATGTATTATTTTTTGGCTTGCTAACATTTTGATAAGCATTTTTGCACTGATATCAGTAGATTTGCATGTGGTTTTCTTGCATATTCTTGTCAGCTGTCTGGTGGTAAGGTTATGTGGGGTGCATAAAATGGGTTGGGGACTATTCCTTTTCATACTTTGGAACAGTATGTGTAAGACTGGGAGTATTTTTTCCTGAATATTTTATGGTGATAACCTTCAAATCAAGTGTTAGAAAACAACTTTATGTTTAGAATTTAGGTACTAAGTCCAACATATGTAATGGTTATAAACCTATTTAGATGCTGTAATTAATTCTTAAGTTTTGATGAGATATATTTTTAGGAATTTATCCAAGAAATCAATGTCTTCTGTTGAATTGTTATAGAGGTGTTCATTATGTTCACTTAGAATCTTTAATATCAGCAGCATTTGTAGTTATGTTCCCTTTTAATTATTTTTAAGCACTATCTGCAACTATCTACTTAATAACCATCTATTATCTATAATTTATTATTTTTTTCTCAACTAAGAGTGAGTTGTTGACATGATGCCCTTTAAATCTAAATATTTTTATATGTGTTTACTAAAAAACAAGGACATTCTCTCCCATAACCACAATGTAGGTATCAAATTTAGGAAATAACATTAATAGAATTTATAATCTAATCTACACATTTTATTTATCTTTCCCAATGGTCCTATTATCTTTTATTAAAAAGATAACACTTTTTTTATTGCTGAATTTGATTTCTTAATCAATTTTGCATGTATGTTCACATGTGAAATTGCCTGTGGTTTTCCCTTCTTACACTATCCTGCTTAGGTTTTGATATTTTTTTCCTTGCCAGGTTTGGATATCCTTTCCCGATCCAGGATTATATCTAAAATCATACATGCATTTAGTGGTCATGCCTTTTTAGTCTTTTTAAATCTGGGACAACTTCAGTCTTTCTCTTGAAGAGTGTACCCAATCTGGGATGTTTCCTTGTGATTAGATTCAGGTTTTTAATTTTTGGTAGAATACCAAAATGTTTCCTTCTATGTTTTTTTTTAAACAATTTTTATTGACGTAAAATTCATATAACAATATTCTCCATTTTAGCCTTTTTTAAAGTATATAATTCAGTGGTTTTAGTATATTTATGTTTTACAACCATCATTACTAATTCCAGAATATTTCCATCACCCCAAAAGAAATCATATACCTCCCTAAACACTCTTCCTCCATCTCCTAGAAACCACTAATCTACTTTCTGTCTCTAGATTTGCCTATTTTTGATATTCATATAAAAGGAATATACAATATATGGCCTTTTGTGTCTGGTTTCTTTCACTTAGCATAATATTTTCAGACTTCATCCACACTGTGGTATGTTTTAATACTTCATTCTTTTTATAGCTGAATAATATTTCACTGTATGAATATACCACATATTGCTTATCCACTCATGAGTTGATGGGACATTTGGGTTGTTTTCATGTTAGGATATCATGAATGAGGCTGCTATGAACATTCCTGTAGAGGTTAACTTTTATATATTGGTTAAAGTGGTGGTTAAAATGGTTCCAGTTTTCTCAACTGTAAAGACACAGTTTTTCTTTTAAACACCTGTGGAGAGATACTTTTAGACTATGTAAGTATTCTGTTTCTTATTTTTACCTAATAGTTTTTTATTTTTTTTAATTAATTAATTTTTTTTAAAGATTTTATTTATTTATTTGACAGAGTGAGACACAGCAAGAGAAGGAACACAAGCAGGGGGAGGGGGAGAGGGAGAAGGAGGCTTCCCGCTGAGCAGGGAGCCTGATGCGGGGCTCTATTCCCAGGACTCTGAGATCATGACCTGAGCCTAAGGCAGACGCTTAATGACTGAGCCACCCAGGCGCCCCTACCTAATAGTTTTAACATCCACTGATCATTCTTGTGAGAACGTTATTAACGATGGTTACTGAATGGTGATATTTAATTTTATTATTCCTTCTAAATCACCCTGAATTTTTCTTTATTTTGTTAAATGTTTTATAATGAATTACCATTTTTCTTTATTTTGCTGCTCAAAGTGTCCCACATTTGGCCACTGTGAGCTCCTTTCAGCCAGGCTACTGTGTTCTTTAGATGTGTCCTTATTGTCTTTGTGCACTCCTCCACTTTCTGGCACACATACAAAAAAAATTCCTTTCACATCTTGTTCTTTCCCTGCTGGAATAAGTAGTTTTCCCAAGGAACCCACATTCCTTTTAGTGGAGAATAGCGTTTAAAAACCAAGATTAGGGCACTAGGTTTGTTTATTGCTTTTTTGATGTTTACAGATCCTCTCAGAAGATAGAGCCAGAAAATATGCAAACACACATCTATATCTATTTATAGAGACAGGTATATATCTCTGCCTCTATATATCTGTTGGTCGCCTAAACCCTGTCTGTCTAAACTGCATAATGATGCAGTACAACATCACAGGATTTATTCTAGCCTTCCTCTCTTCCACATTTGTAAACGCCTTCTGACAGTGAGAAACCTGGATCAAAAGATATCTTTGATTCTTTCATTGGAGTTTTGTAATTTTTGTTACATAGATCTTATACATATTTTGTTAGATTTATGCCTATTTTATTTTTTGGTGCTAATATAAATGGCGTGTGTCTTTAATTTGAAGTATTCATTATTCATTGCTGGTATATAAGAAAGCAATTGACTTTAGTTTATTTTTTTTCAAGATTTTATTTATTTATTTGAGAGAGAGAATGAGATAGAGAGAGCATGAGAGGGGGGAGGGGCAGAGGGAGAAGCAGACTCCCCGCTGAGCAGGGAGCCCGATGCGGGACTCGATCCCAGGACTCCGGGATCATGACTTGAGCCGAAGGCAGTCGCTTAACCGAGCCACCCAGGCGCCCTGACTTTAGTTTATTAACCTTGTATTCCTCACCTTGCTATAATCACTTAGTTCCAGGGATTTTCTGGTTGATTCTTTGGGATTTTCTCCATAGACAATCATGTCATCTGTGAGCAAATACAGTTTTATTTATTCCTTTCCATTTTGTGCATCTTTTATTTCCTTTCCTTATCTTACTGCATTGGTTAGAACTTCCAGTATAATGTTGAATAGGGGTGGTTAGAGAATGCTTTTTGCCTTATTCTTTTTCTTAGAAAGAAAACATCTAATTTCTAACTGTTATGTCTGATATATGTGTGTGTGTGTGTGTGCGTGTATGTTTTTTTTTTTTTTTTTTTTTTTGGGTAGATTTTCTTTATCCAACTGAGGAAGTTCCCATCTATTCCTAGTTTGCTGAGAGTTTTTATCATGAATAGATGCTGGATTTTA
Source organism: Mirounga angustirostris (assembly GCF_029215605.1). Lineage (NCBI taxonomy): Eukaryota > Metazoa > Chordata > Mammalia > Carnivora > Phocidae > Mirounga > Mirounga angustirostris. The sequence goes on from NW_026991714.1 coordinate 139,474,680, forward strand.
TCAAGTGATTTTTCTGTATCTGTTGATATGATCATATGATTATTCTTTATCCTATTGATGTGATAGATTACATCACTTGACCTTCAAATGTTTAATCAGCCTTGCATACTTGGATAAATCTTATCTGCTTAATCATTAGATTAAAAATATTTTTAACTTAAATTTCTCTCTAGTAACTGAATATTTTTTCCTTGATCCATATATTTCCTTTACTATTTACTAGATAGTGTTTATTTTGTAAAAAGAGATCATAGACCACTAGAATTTAAAAGGGAAATGTGCTATATTTTGTTTAAAAACATTCAACTTGATTTCCGCCCCCTTCATTCTTCCTCTCCAATCGGAGGGGGAGACGAACCATGAGAGACGATGGACTCTGAAAAACAAACTGAGGGTTCTAGAGGGGAGGGGGGTGGGAGGATGGGTTAGCCTGGTGATGGGTATTAAAGAGCGCATGTTCTGCATGGAGCATGGGGTGTTATACACAAACAATGAATCATGGAACACTACATCAAAAACTAATGATGTAATGTATGGTGATGAACATAACAATAAAAAATTAAAAAAACCCATTCAACTTGAAAGTGCTCTATATTTGACAGTGATATAATTTTGTATATATGCTGCTGAAGTGAGCACAACAGTTGTATAATTTTGAATCTATAGATTTCTTTTGAAACCAGAAAGGCTTAGGAAAGAATGAGAGTCAAATTTTAGATTAAGCCATCTGTAGTAGTTTATTACAAAAGCCCAATATTCTTTCTTTTACAGCCTTATTGAGATGTAATTCATATACCATAAAATTCACCCATTTAAAGTACACTATTCAATGTTTTTTAGTGTAATTCACTGAATTGTCCAGTCATCACCACAAATTTAGAACCATTTTATTCCCACAAAAGGAAACCCTATACTTATTAGTAGTCACTCCTCATTTCCCCTCAAACCCACAAAGCTCTAGGTAAGCTCTATTCTACTTTCTGTCTCTATAGATTTTTCTTCTGGATTTATAAATGAATGATACAATATGTGTTTTTTTTTTTTTTTAAATAGTGGGCTTCTTTAAGCATAAGTGAGAGCATGATTTCATATTGTAGAATGTATCAGCAGTATATTTCTTTTTTTTGTTAAAATATATTCCATTGTATGGATAAACCACATTTTATTTATCCACTTGTCAGCTGATGGAAATTGGGATGTTTCTACTTTTTAGCTATTGCTAATAATACTTCTATGAACATTTGTGTACACATTTTTGTGTAGAAGTTTGTTTTCATTGCTCTTGGGTATATATCTAGGAGTGAATTTGCCAGCCTAGAGTTACTCTACATTTAAATTTTTAAGGAGGGGCGCCTGGGTGGCTCAGTCGTTAGGCGTCCGCCTTTGGCTCAGGTCATGATCCCAGGGTACTGGGATCGAGCCCCGCATGGAGCCCGCATGGAGCCCCGCATGGAGCCCCGCATGGAGCCCCGCATCGAGCCCCGCATCAGGCTCCCTGCTCCGCGGGAAGCCTGCTTCTCTCTCTGCCACTCCCCCTGCTTGTTTTCCTGTTCTCACTATCTCTCTCTCTGTGTCAAATAAATAAATAAAATCTTTTTTTTTTTTTAAGATTTTATTTATTTATTTGAGACAGAATGAGAGAGAGAGAGCACGCACATGAGAGGGGGGAGGGTCCGAGGGAGAAGCAGACTCCCCGCCGAGCAGGGAGCCCGATGCGGGACTCGATCCCGGGACTCCAGGGTCATGACCTGAGCCGAAGGCAGTCGCTTAACCAACTGAGCCACCCAGGCGCCCATAAATAAAATCTTAAACCAAAAAAAAAATTTTTTTTAAGGAATAGCCGGACTGTTTTCCAAAGTGGCCACACCGTTTTACATTTCCACCAGCAGTGAATGAGGATTCTAATTTCTCCATATCCTTGCCAAGACTTATTATTGTCAAACATTTTGATTACAGCTACCCTAGTGGGTATGAAATGGTATCTTCATTATAGTTTTGATTTGCGTTGTTAAAATGGCTGTTCAGATTAACCATCTTTTCATGTGCTTATTGGCCATTTATATAGCTGCCTTGGAGAAATGTCTATTAGGATCCTTTGCCCATTATTTAATTTGATTTTTGTCTGTTTTTTATTGAGTTAGGAGGTCTTTATATATTCTAGGTGTAAGTCCCTTTATCAATTATATGAGTTGCAAATATTTCTCCCATTATGTTTGTTATTTTTCACTTAGTTTATAGTGTTCTTTGAAGCTCAGAATTTTTAAATTTTGATGACATCCAATTTGTTATATATTTTGTCACTTATGCTTTTGGTGTTAGATAATATCTAAGAATCTGTTGCCTAACCCCATGCCAGGAATATTTACTTCTGTATTTTCTTCTATGAGTTTTATATTTTTAGCTCTTAAATTTAGGCCTTTTATCCATTCTGAGTTAATTTTTATCTATATTGTGAGAGAGGAGTTCTTTTTTCTTTTTTCATGTAGATATCCACTTGTCCTAGAAACTTGTTGGAAAGAGTATTCTTTCCTTTACTTGAATTTATAATTCTTTGAATTGGCTATTATGGTCCCTTGAATTTCCATATGAAGTTTAAGATCAGCCTGTCAATTTCAAAATGAAACAAAACTCCAGGTGGGATTTTTATGGGGAATGAGTTGAATTTATAGATCAAATTATAGAGTATGGCCATCTTTTTTTTTTTTTTAAGATTTTATTTATTTATTTGAGAGAGAGAGAATGAGAGACAGAGAGCACGAGAGGGAAGAGGGCAGAGGGAGAAGCAGACCCCCTGCTGAGCAGGGAGCGCAATGTGGGACTCGATCCCGGGACTCCAGGATCATGACCTGAGCCGAAGGCAGTCGCTTAACCAACTGAGCCACCCAGGTGCCCCGAGTATGGCCATCTTAACAGTATTTTGTTTTCCAATCCATGAAAATGGGCTGTCTTTCCATTTAGTTAGGCCATCTTTAATTTCTTTCCTTAATATTTTTTTAAATTTTTACAGTATAAGTTTTATACTTGCTTTGCTAAATTTATTCCAAAATATTTTATTCTTTTTGATACTATTGTCAATTGATTTTTAAATTATTTTTATCTTAGGATTTTGCATTGGTAGGTATAGAAGTTGGTAGGTATAGAAGCTCAACTGATTTTTCTATATTGTTCTTTTACCCCATAGACTTGCTAAACTCATTATTTTATTTTATTTTTTTAAAATTTTATTATGTTATGTTAGTCACCATACAATACATCATTAGTTTTATTTTTTAAAGATTTTATTTATTTATTTGAGAGAGAGAATGAGAGAGAGCATGAGAGGGAAGAGGGTCAGAGGGAGAAGCAGACTCCCCACTGAGCAGGGAGCCCGATGCGGGACTCGATCCCGGGACTCCAGGATCACGACCTGAGCCGAAGGCAGGCGCTTAACCAACTGAGCCACCCAGGCGCCCTACATCATTAGTTTTTGATGTAGTGATCCATGATCCATTGTTTTCATATAACACCCAGTGTTCCATGCAGTACATGCCCTCCTTAATACCCATCACCGGGCTAACCAATCCCCTCTCCTCCCTCCCCTCTAAAACCCTGTTGGTTTCTCAGGTCCATAGTCTCTCATGGTTCATCTCTCCCTCCAATTACCCCCGCTTATTTTTCCCTTCCTTCTCCTAATGTCCTCCATGTTATTCCTTATGTTGCACAAATAAGTGAAACCATATGATAATTGACTTTCTCTGCTTGACTTATTTCACTTAGCATAATCTCCTCCAGTCCCATCCATGTTGATGTAAAAGTTGGGTATTCATCTTTTCTGATGGCTGAGTAATATTCCATTGTATATATGGACCACATCTTCTTTATCCATTCATCTGTTGAAGGGCATCTCAGCTCTTTCCACAGTTTGGCTATTGCGGACATTGCTGCTATGAACATTGGGGTGCATATGGCCCTTCTTTTCACTACATCTGTGTCTTTGGGGTAAATACCCAGTAGTGCAATTGCTGGGTCATAGGGTAGCTCTATTTGTAAATTTTTGAGGAACCTCCACACTCTTTTCCAAAGTGGCTGTACCAACTTGCATTCCCACCAACAGTGTAAGAGGGTTCCCCTCTCTCCACAACCTCTCCAACATTTGTTGTTTCTTTCCCTGTCCATTTTTGCCATTCTAACTGGTGTAAGGTGGTATCTCAGTATGGTTTTGATTTGGATTTCCCTGATGGCTAATGATGATGAACATTTTTTCATGTGTCTGTTAGCCATTTGTATGTTTTTTTCAGAGAAGTGTCTGTTCATCTCTTCTGCCCACTTTTTGACTTGACTATTTGTCAGATTGGTAGTCATGTGCCTTCTTTCATTCTTGATTTTATTTTTTAAAAGATTTTGTTTATTTATTTGAGATAGAGGAAGCAAGAGAGAGCGAGCAACGAGCTGGCGGGAGGAGCAGGGGGAGTGGGAGAAGCAGACTCCCTGATGAACAGAGAGCCTGACCTGGGCTCAATCCCGGGATCCGAGATCATGACCTGAGCCAAAGGCAGATACTTAGCTGAGCCACCCAGGCACCCCTCATTCTTGATTTTAATAATTTGAGTTTTCTGTCTCCTTTTATTCTTGTTCACTATACCTAAGGGTTTGTCAATTTTTTTTTTTTTTTTTTGTCTTTTAAAAGAAAGAACTTTTGGCTTCATTGATTCTATTGTTTTTCCAGTCTATTTTATATTATATTATTTCCTGTTCTAATCTTTTTTATCTTAAAATTCTTTTTGTTATAGGTTTGGTTTCCCTTTTGTCCAGTCCCTTTTGGTTGAAGTTTAAGTAATTGAATTCTCATTTTTTCTTCAAATACATATGTCTGCAAATGTAGATTTCCCTCTAAAGTATTGCTTTTGGTGTATTCCATGTTTCATTCATCTCAAAGTATTTTCTAAAATGCTTGGATTTTTTTTCTTTTTTCTTTGACCCATTTATTATTTTGGAGTTTTTGTTTCATTTCCACATATATGTGATTTTCTCAAATAACTTCCTTTTTGTTTTAATTATTTTAATTCCAGTATGGTTAACATTCAGTGTTATTCAGGTTACAGTATAGTGATTCAGCAATTCCATACATCACCTGTGCCCATCATGACAAGTGCACTCCTTAATTCCCATCATCTAGTTAATCCATCCCTTCACACCTTCCCCTCTGGTAACCAACAGTTTCTTCTCTATATAGTTAAGAGTCTGTTTCTTGGTTTGTTTCTTTCTCTCTCTCTCTTTCTCTTTTTTTCCTGTGCTTGTTTTGTTTCTTAAATTCCACATATGAGTGGAATCATATGGTATTTGTCTTTCTCTGACTTATTTCACTTAGCATTATACTCTGTAGCTCCATTAATGTCATTGCAAATGGCAAGATTTCATTCTTTTTTATGGCTGAATAATATTCCATTGTGTACATATACCACATCTTTATCTATTCATCTATTGGTAGACACTTGGGCTGCTTCCATAATTTGGCTATTGTATCCTAAATAATTTCTGTTATTTATTTTTAATATAATTCCACTGTGGTCAGAGAGCATACTTTGTATGATTTTAACACTTTTAAATTTACTTAGGCTTATTTTATGACCTAGCATTTGGTCAGTCCTAGAGAATGTTACATGTACACCTGCAAAGAATGTGTATATTGGTGTTGTTGGCTACAGTGTTCTCCATATGTCTGTAAATTCTAGTTGGTTTGTGGTATTATTCAGGTATTCTATTTCTTTGTTTATCATATAGTTCAATCCACTTTTGAAAGTGAACATTGAAGTGTGCTACTATTACTGATTTATCTATTTCTTGTATTCTGTGCATTTTGCCTCATTTTGGGGGGGTTCTGTTGTAAAGTCATATATGTTTATAATTACCATATCTTCTTGATGGACTGATCCTTTTATCACTGTGAAATGTTACTATTGAAGTCTGGGAACATTTTTGTTTTAATGTCTATTTTGTTTGATGTTATTATAGCCATTCCAGCTTTCTTATGTTTATTGTCTGCATAATATCTTTTTAAAAACTCTTTTCTTAATATAGTCGTACCTTTCCATCTAAAATAAGTCTCCTAGAGAGAGCGTATAGTTGGTACCCTTCTTTTTTTTTATCCTGTCTCACAGTCTCTGCCCTTTATTTGTATATTTAATAGCTTTAATTTAATGTTATTTTTGATATAGTTGAATTTGTCTGCCATTTTACTCCTTTTTAAATATCTCATTTGTTATTGTAGATAATGCTTTTTGTTACTCTTTTTTATTGCTTTTTGCATTAAGTAAATATTTTCTAGTGTAACATTTTAATGCTTTAATAGTTTTTAAAAAAATACAGTCATTTTAGTTACTTCTTTAGTGTTGGTTCTAGGGCTTATCATCTATATCTTAACTTACTAGAATATACTTCACTTACCCTAACTTCACTCCAGTGAAATATAAAAATGTTACTCTTATAGAACTCTATTCCCTTTTTCATCTTTTTTTGCACTATTATAATCATATATAATATCTGTATTTGTTGCAAGTTCAAAAATATATTATTATACTAACAATATAATTTTGTCTCTCAAAGAGACAGAGAGAAGAGAAAATATATATTCGTATGTAAATTTGTTATTGAATATTTTTGCGTGCTTCTTTTTCATTTGTTCCTGTTGATTTGCATTACTATTTGGCATCTTACATCAACAGAATTTTGCTTTCATCTGTTACTTTGTGTTGTTATTGTCAAATATATCGCATTTCTATATGTTATCGGTCCAACAATACAATTATATATGTGTTGTTTTATAATAATTGTTTTTCAAATTTATTAGGAAAAGAAAGGAGAAGAAATATGCATTCATACTTTGTTTTATAATTACATAATTGCCTTTTCTAGCACTCTGGTTTGAAATAACTAATCTAAGACTGAAGAACTTCCTTTAATATCTTATAAAGCAGATCTTCCACCAACAAATTTATTAATTTTTATTCATCTGGTAATGTCTTTATCTTGTTTATTTGACATTTTTGACTTGGTTGACATTTTTTTCCAGATTTCTTGAGGTTTAATTGACAGATAAAAATTGTGTATATTTAAGGTATATATGTGATATTTTGATACACATACACATTGGGAAATGATTACCATTGTCAAACTAGTTAACATGTTCATCATCTTATATAGTTCCCATTTTTTTTTGGTGTGTATGGTGAGAATACTTATGATATGCTATCTTAGCAAATTTCAAGTGTAGTAACCATGCTTTACACTAGATCTCCAGAGCTTATTTATCCTGCATAACTGAAATTTTTATGCTTTGACCTACATCTCACCTTTTCGCCCATTCTCAGCCCTTGCAAACCACCATTTTACTTTCTGCTTTTTTGAGTTTGACTTTTTTAGATTCCACATATAAGTGAGATCATGCAGTATTTGTCTTTCTGTGTCTGGCTTATTTCCCTTAGCATAATATTCTCCAGATTCATCTATGTTGTTGTAAATGGCAGGATTTCTTCCTTTTAAAAAGCTGAATAAATGAGATAAATATTTAAATACATAAATATTTATATTGCATTTTCTTTATTCATTCATCTATTGATGGACACTTAAGTTGTTTCCATATCTTGGCTACTATGAATAATGCTTCAGTGAAGGTGAAAGTAAAGATATATTTTTGAGATACTGATTTCATTTCCTTTGGCCATATACCCAGAAGTGGGATTGCTGAATAGTATGATTGCTCTTGGTAGTTCTATTTTTAATTTTTTGAGTAGGCTCTATACTATTTTCCAAATTGATTGTACCAATTTACTTTCCCACCAGTAGTGTACAAGAATTCCTTTTACTCCACATCTTCAGCAACACTTCTTATTTCTTATCTTTTCTATTATAGACATTCTAACAGGTATGAGGTGATATCTCATTTTGTTTTTATTTGCATTTCCCTGATGATTAGGGATGTTGAGCACTTTTTCATTTACCTGATGATAATCTGTGTGTCTTCTTTGGAAAAATATCTATTCATATCATCTGTCCATTGTTTAATTGGATTGTTCCTTTTTTTATTGAGTTTTGCGAGTTTTTATATATTTTGGATATTATATTTTCTCCATTCTGCAAAGCTAGGTCCAGTACTGAGGGCCTCCCATTTTTTCCCCTTGGACAGCGCCTGAAGTGTTCAGGGTTATGCATCTTCTACCAATGCAACAGAGTTGACCCAGCTATCTATGTGTGCTCATGAACCATCTGCAGAAGCTCAAGTGTGCTATGTGGGGGAGGGATTTATGGATTGCTGGGGGCATATTTGTGCTATTTGGGGTATGTCTGCAGGTGATGTATCCTATGAAGTTCATGGGTGGGACTTTTGGTAGAGTTCATGAGATGGTTAGTAGAAATGTTGAGTCTTTGTTGAGTTCTGTGCCCCAGTTGCTGTGAACACCCTTTTTTCTTCCTCTGCCAATCTTATCTTTCTGGGTGGGGTAAGAAAGAAGTGGTCCTCTTGGGCATAATCCTACTTGGCTGTGGAAGCCAGATACGCACTATGTTCTCACTTCCCCCATGGGAGTAATTGTAGGTCGAAGGGGTTTCTCTTGGGATTGAGTGGTGTTGCCTTGGGGGAGAGGTGATGTGGTAATATGATATTGTTCTTCTTACCCTCCTAGAGCCTCCTATTCTTGGAATTTTTGCTTGAAGTGGTCCTGGGACTTCTGGGCTCCCCTAAAAGTACTCTTACCTCTCCATAGTTGATAAAATCTGTTTATGTGGGAGGATGAGGTCAGAAAACTCTTATTCCATCATCATATGTCACTCCCTGTATTTTGACATTTTTTTTTCATTCATCATGTTGTATATGTCATTTCACTGCATTTTGACCTTTATTGTTTCTAATGTGAAGTCAGCTGTTTGTCCTATTGGGGTTCTCTTGTATGCAAAAAAATCTTCCTCTTGCTGCTTTTAAGATTTTCTCTTTCTCCGTGGTCTTCAATGTTTTTACTATTTTATGTCTGAATGTGGTTCTTTCTGTGTTTTTTCCTCCTTGGAGTTCATTGAGCTATTTGGATGTGTATATTAATGTTTTTCTCAAATTCAGGAAGTTGTCAGACATTATTTCTTGAAAATTTTTTACCGCTTTCCCCTCTGCACTAGTATTCTCAGTAAATGTATGTTGTTGCGGTTAGTGGTGTTCTACATTTCTTATGGGCTTTGTTCATTTTCTTCTCTTATTCTTCAGATAGAGGAATCTCTATTTTTCTATCTTCTACTTCATTGATTTTTTTCTTCTGCTTGCTGAAATTTACTATTAGACTTCTGTCATAAACTTAAAAATTTCAACTCTTATACTTTTGAATTCTAGATTTTCTTTTTCTTGGTAATTTCTGTATCTTTTGTTTTATATTTGATAAGACATTGTTATATTTTCCTTTACTTCTTTAAATCTGTTTTCTTTAAGACTGAACATTTATAATAGCTGCTTTGAAGTCTTTTTTGCTTCATCTGTCATCTGGAGTCTCTCTAAGGCAATTCTTTTGCCTGCTTTTTTTCCCCTGTGTATAGGTTACTCTTTCCTGTTTCGTTGCCTGCCATAATTTCCCCTGAGCACTGGACATTTTAGATAACATACTATAGCAACTCTGGATCCCGGTTTTTCCTCCTTTTCTGGAACTGTTGTAATTTTATTTATTTAGTGACTTTGCTGAACTGTTTTAGTGAAGTTGCTCTCTTCCTCCAGTGGATCCTTTGATGTTGTTCCTCAAAGGAAGCAGCCTGGGGATGCACAAAATCGTCCCTGGATGATGGTAATTTTAGCAGGGTTCTCTGACTTTTTCCTCTGACCTCTCTGGTAAGCTATCTGACTCTGCATTACAACCACATGCTAGCCACCACTACTCTGCATTACAATGCTCTGGGGCATAAATTGCTCCTTAGTCTGTTTGAATTCAATTTCAACCCTTTTTCATGGGTAGTCTTTGAGGCCAGTCTTAGAGATTCTGACCCTAGTAGGGCTCTTATTAGCTGTCTTTTTCCCTGCTTTTCTCTGGTGAACTCTGTGTTCTATGTTTTAGCTGATTGTTCTTACGGAGTTGCCACCTTACAACTTAATTGCTTACAATGGAAACCTCCATAGTTTTTGAGAGTGCCCTTAGGCATGAAGTTTCCCACCTTTTGTTACAAATAAACTCAGTTCCCTTGGGAGATCTGTGGTGCTCTCTTTTTCTTAGCCTGCCTCTCCCGTGTGGGGTGGGGTGAGACTCTGTGCCACTACTTTGGAATTGTAGGTGGGGTTAGTAGTCTGTTCCTCCTGGAGTGATACCACTGTGTTCTGTGCAGGCAGTAGATGGGGACGGTGGCCTTTGCTCTTCTCAGCTTGCATAGAACTTCTGTCCTATGACTGATATGGGGTGAAGATTTGTTGGCCCTCAGCCTGCTAGGCCTGAGCGTATAGCTTATACCCTATGAATGGGGGGCTAGGTAGAGGATGAACATTCAGACCTCTCATGCTTTCTCCTGGAATAGAGCTTTTGTCACCCAGAACTGGGGGCCATGAGAAGTATTGGCCGTCTGCTGTTCCTGGTTAGGTGTCAGTGGCCTGGACTAGGAGCTGAGGAATGAAGGAGCTCTCTGTTCTTAGCTTTACCCACCGGGGGCTAAACTTCCTCCATGCTGAACTGGTTGTGTGTGTGTGGTTGGGGAGGATGCTGATATGGGGAAGGATGGGACTAAACAATGTGTTAAATATCATGGACTGCTGCTGTTCTTACTGAAATTCAGTAGACATCCTTGAGTAAATATTTACTTGTTGCTCTCACTAAATTTTTCTGAGAACTTAAATGTCTTTTTTTTTTTTTTTTTGGTAATTTTTACCAATTATAGTTCTCTCCCTATAGAGTTTGTGGAACTCCTTATCTTGCTATTTCGGAAGTCAGCTCCATATTCTTTAAGCATAATTGCTATAGGTTTTTGAGATATATACTATATATACCTTACTCACTATACTATATGTACTGGGTTTACATTCTGATTCTTTTTTAGTAGTAGTGCTTTATTTAGGAATACTTAAGAAGTATTGATTCATATTGATTCATATTGAGTAATGCAGTTTATTATTTATTAGTACATTAAGGTGAAATATAATTGTGAGCATATATTTATAGTACTTTCAGTTAAACTTCAATTAATTAAAAACATTTATATTAATTTGGTGTTTCTCAAAAATGCAGTGTGATTTTACACAATATGGATCTATCTCAAAAATAATCTTGAGCAAAAGAATGTACATACAAATGAATATGATTCTGTTTTATAAAGTACACCGACAACAATACAAATAAAACAAATAATCCTAAAATTGGTATGGAACCACAAAAGAATCAGAACAGTGGTAATCTTTTTAAAAAAAATCTCAGTACTGTTTACTTAGTTGTGTTCATCTTGTGAAAATTTATTGAATTTTAGACTTATGTGCATTTTTATGTATGTTATATTTAAATAAAAACTTAGTGTATTATGAGATCCATATGAATTATTAGTTTTAACTGAATACAATTCAGAGTAAATTTATTATATTCAACTTTCTATTTACTTTTGTATTTAAAACCGATGGTACTTTGGTCCTCTAGTTTTAAGGACACATGTTTCCTACTTATAAAAGTTCAAAATATAAATTATTATAAAACCATGAACAATTATGTTTAATATTGTGCTTCCTCAAAATATTTTAAGATACTGTGAATCTCAAAATATTTTAAAAATACTGAAATTTAGAGGCCATTTATGAGTTGTTAAAAAAAATAAAGCATGTTATTTTCATAGTTCAAAGGAAAATTCTATATGCAAGTTAGACCCTTTATATAATATATATAAAATCAGGGAGGTCTCTTTATCCTTTGTAATACATTTTTAAATTTTATCCTGTAGGACTATTTTGAAAGAAAGTGGGTTTGCCAGATACCTTCATTCAGCTGTTCTTATCAATGGAGCTATGCTTATTTTTGGAGGAAATACCCATAATGACACTTCCTTGAGTAACGGTGCAAAATGTTTTTCTGCCGATTTCCTGGCATATGACATAGGTATGTATCTGTTAGGATTGTACAAAGTAGAGGAAATTATCAGAAATTTGTCATGTAGAGGTTCTCAAATACATTAATTGACAGCATGTGTATATGTCATTTTAGAGATAAATTCAGTGACAGATTATGAATGGAATTTTAATTTCAGCACACTAGTAGTATAGGGCCAGGAGAACGGACATTCTAGGTTCGAGCATCCCTTTTGAAGGCTTTTGTACATTGTATCCGTATGTGAGCACTTTATCAGTCTGTTGTGTTGCCATATTAGTTTTGACATATGGAGCACTGTTAAATTACGTAAATTACAAATAGGAATGCAAGCATTTTAGTATTAGTGGGTATGAGCAAAGATGCATTTAAATTAAACATACAGATATAGTTACTTGGTGTAGGAAGATGATAGAAGTAAAGAAAGGAGTATAGAGACAGTAGAGCTAAAGATGTAAGATGTGGGGACAAAATGGAAACCCAGAACATATCTAGGAATGGAAGTAACTGAATAAGAGTATTTTCCAGAGAACCAGAAATACAGTGCACTTACCCAGTTTGCTTAATTTTAATTACGCTATCTGTAGTCCTACCAATTTCTAAATATTAAATGAATGTATTTTTTGGGAAAAGTTTTCAATTAGCAATAACCGCGCCTCGGATAAACCTCATTGGCTACGATACTGTCACTGCACAAAGCTAAATGAAAGTATTTTTTGAAATACTAAATTTAGCTACCCAGTGGACCTTTATAGTGAAAATATTTCTTCTTTTTTTTTTTTTTTTAAAGATTTTATTTATTTGAGACAGAGAGAATGAGAGAGAGAGAGCACATGAGAGGGGGGAGGGTTAGAGGGAGAAGCAGGCTCCCTGCCGAGCAGGGAGCCCGATGCGGGACTCGATCCAGGGACTCGATCCAGGGACTCCAGGATCACGACCTGAGCCGAAAGCAGTCGCTTAACCAACTGAGCCATCCAGGCGCCCGAAAATATTTCTTCTCTTTGTGTCATTTTATAGATGAAGCCTACTTGATATTTAAAATATATTTAACTGTAGTTGAGAGTACTTTTAATTGATCGTGTAAAGTAATATGCCAATTTTAAGCTATTATGAAACTTCCTGATAAATTAAAAGAAACCAGAGAATAACACATTTAATGGATTTAAGAGGTATACTTTTGCTCTTAAACATCATAAAGGCACATACTTTGAAAAATTATTTCAAGTGGTGGCATATAAAGAAAATTATGCCTATTAATAAGAACTTTGGTTTTTATACTGTTACACATTTGGAAGGAAATTCCTAGTGATAACATTAAGCATACTTTTGGAGTCTAAACTGTGAGTATCTGTCTGTGATTAATCATTAAAAAGAATCCACTGCCTTTAGGATTTTTAGATACTAAATAGTTAAATCTTTGCCTTTTTGGACTAATAATTTGAAGTGATAACTCATTATCAAAATTGGATTGTCTTGGCTTATAAATTAGTGCTGAGATCCTGAAAAATGAGTTAAATGACGTACTGAATCTAGGCTCCTTTTTATGATTGTCATTGCCAGGCTGGGGGCTGTCAACATACTTTTTTGGCTGTGGTGATGAGACAGTAAGCTTACTTCTCTGGAGGTAGAATGAAGGAATTTTGTTTTGTTTTGTTTTTCTTTTATGAATAAAAATCCTAGAAAAGTATAGAATTTGTTGTTATTGTTAAAAATCTATGAAGTGAGATTTTGAACTTTTTCAGAAGATTCTTCAAGGAGTTTCCATCTACTCTCTATACTTTAATGAAGAAGTTAATGTTGAGCTATTTCGTAGCTAACATATTGGGAAATTATTTTTATTCCTTCCATATTGTTCAAGATTATTATATTTTAGAGTTTATGTATCAAAAAAGCTTACCTACATGAAAACTATTAGAGGTATTAGTTTGAGTGAGAGAGAGATCAGATTATCATTATTCTAATTACTATTTGTTAATTGTTTCTAAGGATTAGATAGTATGCTAAGGGCTTTTTACACATATCTTAACCTCTCTAATAGTTTTGTAACAAGGTGTTAATAGACTCGTTTCCAGAATTTTAAGCCCCAAACCATGCAGCATTCCTGGTACATCTAGCTTTTGTGACTCCTAAAACTTGTAGTAGTCTTTCCACTTGAGTACCACATGCTGCTGTTTGGTTGGGTCCATTTTATGTTCTTAATTTTGCAACAAATTATCAGACACTTAGGTTTCATAATGTTTCTTAATGCTGTGGAAAGATAGAAGCAAATATCAGTGTCATTTTTCAAGCAAATTGTTCAGGTGGGAGAAAGAATAACATTTTGAACAGTTTTATACTTTAACATAACATTAACAATTAACAACAAAACATTAACAATATTAACAAAAACGTAAAGCAACCATGTGATTCAACATAGGATAAAAGTATTCTGTTTTATGTCATTTGATTATTTTTGTGCAGTTCCCAATAAAGCTCTCCCCCCAAATCTGTTTTTATTCTCTTGAGTTTGTGGCATCAAATGTTGGAATATTTTCCTGGGAAAAGTATTTTTATATTTCAGAAAATGTCTTCCAAAATAATTGTTTTCCTTATGGAGTATATTTTTTGGGAATAAAATACAACCATTACATAATGAACCAACTGGAAAATAGGTCTGAAAAAAAGGTCATCTTGCTAATTTTTCTCTTTAGTACATTACCCTTGGACTTTTATGGCATATTTAACTTGAGTGCACCTGAGGAGTTAGCTTTGTGTTTTATGATGTTTAAATAAATAGGAATATTTGTGTCAATACTAATTTCTTATTGCTCTAAAAAGTATTTTTAAGTATTTCAATCTTATTGCCATAGTAAATTTTACATAGTAAATATTGTTAATCTTTGAGGATATAACCTTGCCTTCACAGTTCTCATTGTTATATTATAGATGATAGATGTGGAAGGCACATGCCAGTGATTTTTTAACATGGCTGTACCTTGGCAACCTCTTTGAAGGTTGTAGGAAAAAAAACTTAGGTCTTTATAAACTGATTCTCTTAGATTAGGCACTGAGCATCTATATTTTAAAAAAGAAACTCAAGTGCTATTGGTAATAGACCCAGGGCTGGTGAATGAGACTGAATCAACTATAACATATAGAATGATATTACTTAATGCTCTTGTCTGTAAATCTAGCTTGAAATCAGATAACTTTGTTATTTTTTTTTGTTATTGTTAGTGGTATTATTATTGCTTTCAGAAAGTCACCATGACACCTTATTCAAGTTTAAAATGATCTTTGTGGTAAAGATAACCTTCTGCTAAAGATGTAATGGAATAACATGCCTTGTGTTCATCTCATGTTATTACACATTTATACTTTGAAACTATTTGGTTGTGCAAAGTACACATTGTCATAAAAGTTAGTTTTCTAGCGTTAGAAGGAAAAAAGGTATCAGGTTGGTTGTTTTTCATATCTCTAAAGTGTCACTAGGTAGTTTGAGGATTTCAACATTTACAAATGAGAGATTGTCATGAACTGAAACATACCTTAAGATTGAACTGAATTTGGAGACAATATTTCAGAATCATCTAATTAAGAGCTATTATAAGAATTTTTGGTAGGCCTAACATAGAATTATGAGGCTTTTAATTACAAATGGTAGTCGTTATTCTCCAGTAAGAAAATTTGCCCAATGGTTAAGGGGATGTATAGAATTCTGAACAAACTGTTTAGGGGGATGTATAGAATTCCGAACAAGATGAAGGACAACTCGTAGATACAGTGATCATATATTTTTTTCTTCAAAAAGATAGTAGTAACATGAAAATGTGATTTCATGGGTTAGAGTAGGGAGTAGGATTTATATTAGAAATACATCTTGCAGAAAGCAGATATATTGAAACTGAAGCTGAAACTTCAAATCAGATCAAAATAATAATTTTTTAAAATTTTTATTTTTTTTCAAGATTTACTTATTTGAGAGAGAGAGAGTACTCAAGCAGGAGGAAGAGCAAAGGAAGAGAATCTCAAGCAGACCCCCCTCCCCCGAGCGTGGAGCCCCACATGAGGCTCGACCCCAGGACCCAGAGATCATGACCTGAGTCGAAATCAAGAGTTGGATACTTAACCAACTGAGCCACCCAGGCACCCGTATTTTATTTTTTTTAAGTGAGCTCTACCTCCAATGTGGAGTTTGAACTCATAACCCCGAGATCAGGAGGTGTGCTCTACCAAGTGAGCAAGCCAGGTGCTCTAATAATAACAGTTTTTAAAATAAATTTCTTGAACATGACAGTTTTACTTACGATGTTAATTTCTTGGTAGGTGATTATTTAAAAACAAACTCAGTAAACAAAGCTTAAAAGTAATTTCATATTTTGAGAAGTATTATTATTTTATTTATTTTATTTTTTTATTTTTTACTTTTTTTTTATTCTTATGTTAATCCCCATACATTACATCATTGAGAAGTATTATTATTTTAATTGGTAATGTGTAATAATATATATAGTTAACCACACAGTTAAAACACAGTGAAGTCATAGTTCACTATACCATTAAAAAATCACTTGACTAGTTATGAAGCATAGCATGCATGTTTTGTACACCCCCATAGAGTGTGTGTGTGTGTGTGTACAATGGATACAATTTTATAAGGTATGTAATTTCATTAAAAATCATATTTAAATTAAAACATCTAATTATTTAATTTTTTGAACACTCCAGCAAAATTATAAAAATTCCAACCTACTTGCTCTTCATGTTTATAATTATTTTCGTTTTCTGGAGGTTATTTTATTCCTTTCCTTGTTAATCAATATTTCTCTATGCCCTTTGTTAAATTCTTAGGGTTCTTCCCTGGTGAAAGCAGCACCCCTTGTCTGGTCACCTGAAAGAATCTGTTTGTTTCTGTTTGTCATCAGAAAAACTCTTAAAATTATTCACACATTTTTTCACTGCATTTAGCCAGCTACTGTTTCTAGCTTTACTCTATTTTTTGCTCAAGGGGTTCTTTCTATAATATACCATTATATAGAAGAAATAGGAGCTTCTTTTTAAAAAAGAGGCCAATAAGTAAAGGAAAAAGTGACCTTTCATTTTGAGAAAAGAGAGAACTAGCATTTGTCTAATGTTTCCTGTGGTGCTTGGCACTTAACACGTGCTTTGTGATATAATGCCTCATAACCTCTAATAACACCTAACTAGTATGTATTATTACATTCATTTATAGGGAAAGAAACTGATTTAGCATGGTTAAACCCGAAGTCACATAGGTCATAAGATGGTATATTTAAAATTTGAACCCAAGCCTAAGTTCAGATTTTTTTTTTTTGATTCTACCACTATGCTATGATAATGATTTTTTCCCTGATTTAACAGGAGAATACTTGAATGATCTTTAATTGGGGAAAGGGCATATAATATTTGTTAATGTAGCAAGCCACTCAAGAAAATTAGCTTTATTAGTAGATTTAGAGTTAATCAGATTTTTAAGGTATCTTTGAATTTTATTGTGCCTCCCCTCTCCCACAAATTAATCAGAAAATACTGGTCTCAAGATAGAAAATCAAGGAGAAAGAATAATGAACAATAAATCTCTCTTTCTCTTAACAAATCTATGAGCATTTTGAGAGATTGTTTTGAATGCAAAAATTGCTTAATACAGATCTTGTAATAAAATGTAAAACTGAAAGAAAAATTTTCTTTCTTTCTTTCTTTTTTTTAAAGATTGTATTTATTTATTCATGAGAGACAGAAAGAGAGAGAGAGAGGCAGAGGGAGAAGCAGGCTCCCAAGGAGCAGAGAGCCCAATGCAGGACTCGATCCCAGGACCCTGGGATCATGACCTGAGCCGAAGGCAGACGCTTAACCATCTGAGCCACCCAGGCGCCCCAGAAAGAAAAATTTTCAAATGTCTTAACAAAACCCCAGGGGAAGAAGGCAGGGAAAGGCAGTCATAAATATAGAATCAAAAATTTAAAATAAATTGTTAGCAAATAGAACTCGACAGTGTTTCAAAAATATAATAAACTATGACCAAGTAGGAGTTATTCTAGGAACTCATGTATGATTCATTATCAAGGAATCTATAAATATCATTTTTACATCAAGACTATGTACAGAAGCCAACAGGAAATATCATTGTATGTTAAAACTATAAAATCATTTCAATTAAGATTGAGAGTCGAATAGTGAGTGATACACACTTTTCCTGGCAGAGAGTAAGAAACTAAATAAATATTCATTGAGTGAATATCGGGACAAAATCCTGAGTGGAGCTGTGGTTAGATAACCTAGGAAAAGTGTGCACCTTTTTACACTATTAGGAGAAGGTTTGACCTAGTGGGGGATAAACCCAGTGAAGCACCATCACTTAAGGGGCAGGTAGAAAAACATTTTGGCAACATCCAGAAATTTGGTTTTCTTTTACAAAATATACAAATCATTAATAGAAGTTTTTCTTTATATCCATCTAGTTTTGAGTCATATATATACGATCTGTGTGTTCTTTCTAGTAATATGAATACTGACTGACTTTTGAACTTGCATTTCAAGTAGATTATTAAAAGGATCTTTAAAATTTGTCCTTAAAGTTGCACAGATACATATTTTCATGAAAAATATGAATATTTATAGAAAAATTAGCCAATGAGTATGCATTTTCTACCTGCACTATTTTATGCATCATTGATAAAATAAACCAGTCTCTAAATTTCAGCATAAGTTCTTACTGTAATTATGTGGCCCTTCATAGGGAGATAGTTCTGGCAGCACAGTATTCTGACTGTTGAAATTTGGGTTTGGGATAATGGTAACTCTAATTTCTTGATCCTATGTGTATTGAGTGTACGGTTTGTAAATTAATATTTAGTACCTTGCAGTGTAAGTGTTTTTTAAAATGTGTATTTCAGAGAGTATATTTTAGTTTGGTCATTAGTCCTGTGTGGTTTTTCTATTGTCATGGAATGGTATTTTTGTCAGTTTTCTTGATGTCAGTAGGCCATGTGGGTTTTGCTCTCATTTGTGTAGCCTTGAACTGTTTGTTAAGTGATAATGACTTGAGTGCTCTGGAAATACATTGTCTTCTTGGCAAAAAATACAATTATAGATTGTAGTCAGATTAATAATATAACAGACTTTGTAATGTAATAATGGGAATAGACTATATGTAAATAAATTATATTAATTTAATATTGAGCTTTAAGGCATTTGATAACTTCTACGTGTTATAGGAAAACCAATCTGTGTTTTACAATGAATCATGATCAAGAATGTGAAAATTCAGCTACAGAATTTATCTAGCCCAACCTTCTGTTTTATAGTTATTGAAGAAATTGGAAGGGATAAATAGAAAGCCTATTTGTTTTTATTTTTTTTATTTTTTTAAAGATTTTATTTGTTTATTTGAGAGAGAGAGAATGAGAGACAGAGCACAAGAGGGAAGAGGGCAGAGGGAGAAGCAGACCCCCTGCTGAGCAGGGAGCGCAATGTGGGACTCGATCCCGGGATTCCAGGATCATGACCTGAGCCGAAGGCAGTCGCTTAACCAACTGAGCCACCCAGGCGCCCTAGAAAGCCTATTTGTAACAACCACTCTTATCTTTTTCTCTTCTAGTTCTGTTGAAAAATCCTGGCATGTTGGGCAAATATCAGCAAGCATCAAAAAGTGTTTATATCTGCAAAAGTTGCTTACCTCCACAAGCTTTTCATAAGCTTGCAAGTTAAATTCTGTTCTTCCTAAACAATTTTTTTTTTAATTTTATTGATTTATTTGAGAGAGAGAGAGAGCATGAGAGTGGGGAGGGGCAGAGGGAGAAGGAGAGGCAGACTCCCCACTGAGCAGGGAGCCCCACACGGGGCTTAATCCCAGGACCCTGGGATCATGACCTGAGCCAAAGGCAAATGCTTAACCAACTGAGCCACCCAGGCATCCTGTTTTCTAAGCAATTTTATGAATGAAAACAATTTGCCAGCAATTTTAAGAAACTGCAGAGGAAACTCACATTTATTGTACTGTATCAGTCAGTACAGGTTAGATTATACTGTGGCAACAAACAATCCTGCCACAGTCCGAGTTCTCTGGAAAGCAAATTCTGAGACAGAGTTTAGTGTTTGGGGTACAAATTGGGTCATTGGGATTAATAGCTGTGATCAGGAGGTAGAAGAAGCAGGATTGGGCAGAGGGAAAAGTCAAGTAGACTTTAATAGCTGCAGCCAATCCCAAGGGAACTCTAGCTGAAATGTCCATCAGAATTATTCTTTGTTAGGATGAAACAGCCAGGCCTTGATTAGTCATTGTATGAGAGTCACTCCTAGGAGGGTAGGAACTTGGGTGAGGAAGCTCTGTGTATGTAGTTAAAGCAGTCTCCACAGGGGCTGGTAGCTGAACGATGTTAGGTGACAGCAAGCCTAGCAGCAGCGGCAACAGGTTCTTCCTGAAGGTGTATTTAGGCAGTGCATGTCCATGTTCATCACAATTCATTCTTTGAACTACTCAGTCCACTTCAAATACATTTGTCAAGAGCT
Source organism: Mirounga angustirostris (assembly GCF_029215605.1). Classification (NCBI taxonomy): domain Eukaryota; kingdom Metazoa; phylum Chordata; class Mammalia; order Carnivora; family Phocidae; genus Mirounga; species Mirounga angustirostris. Next base: position 139,495,241 of record NW_026991714.1, read on the forward strand.
CCTCTAGGATTCCAGTGACCCATTCTTCCTGGGGAAAACCTAGATTATTCCTTTGGCTTCTACAGCTGGTCTCAGGGCTACAACTGATATTCATTATGTCCCCCCCCCCCCCATTATTCTTTCTAAATATCCCTTACTCTCAGTTGGAACCTCTCCTGATCTCTGTGGTAGCATGACCCAGACCATTACCTGGTAGCATGACCCAGACCCTTACCCTTAGGTATTTGAACCCCTGGTCATCATGTACCTCCTGCTCTGGGTATTGAACTTGCCCATTTACCATTACCCTTGGCAACAGGATACCAAGGGACACCTAAGTGGATCATATGTGTACCAAACATATTCCCCTGCCCTTATTTTGTAACAGCAGTCCTACCTCCCTTTGATGGTCAGGGCCAATTATCCCTGCCAAGATGGTGACTCCTCTTTTGCCTGCTTGCTGGTACCTTGACAGAAGGAGCCTGAAGTGCCTAAGTGGTAGCTATTCCCTACCCTGGGAACTAAGCTAACTCTACGTTATAGTTCAGTGGGACATTGCTATGGCCCGCCAGAGTATTTCCCCTTTGGGGAATAAGATCTCTAATCCTGCAGAGCCCAGATTTCTGGGATAAGAAGCACAAATTACTCAACTGTATCACTGAAAGTGAGGCCACTAAGAGTGGCTTTTATTCCTTGGTACCTGGACTTTTATATTCTTCCTACTGGGGACAGACCACCATTTAAAAGTTGCTAAATTCCAAGGTGTATCCTGCATCCTGGTGTTTCATTTGTGCCTATCGAAAGGTTTATCACATTGTGTGTTACAGGATCCAGTGGATCCCATGGTTATGGGCTCATTCCTGTACTTCATTTGCTGTAGTGTGTCTTCTGATTACATAGGATCCTGTGCTGCTTGATCAAACACTTCATAATTTCTAAGGCAGTCATACTGGTTAAGACCCTGTGGTTGGGAAAATCAAACTGATACTCAGAGTACGTATCTATTCTTGTCCTAATGAATTGTTGGTCAAATTAGAGTGGAAGGGGCCCAGTTGTAGTCAGCTTGCCACTAAGTGTATATTTGGTGGCCTTGGGGGATAGTTTTATCAAGGGACCAGAGTTGATATCTTGCTGACAGGCTGGACAATTGCCAGTAACAGTAGCTAGAGCAGCTTTGTTCAGAGGAGCCCCGCTACTGCATTCGTAGATGACTTCCATCTCTCTATCGTGGCTAGTGTGTTCATATTCTCATTGTGCTAGCACTGGGGTGTCCTTTAATAGAGACTAACTGATATTAGCTGTTTTAGTCATTTGTTTGCTTGTTGTTTACTGTCTCTTCCATGTTAGATGCACTCTGATGCCTTTAATTTGTGTCACAGAGATCTTTATATTTTGTGCTCATTCCAATATATCCATCCACGTGTCTCTACCCCAGGCCCCTTGTTTCTGATCGTCCAATATTTCTGTTTAGCTGTAAGATGACAGATGCTGGTGCAACAGTGTTGGGTAACCTGGGGTCTGAGCTACCTGTTCACGTAGATTGCTTGTGTATTATGTGATCTTGCTCATGCTTGATCTTGGGTGCCACTTCCATTTTATGTTCTTACGATTCTTGGTAACAGAACCAGCTCATGATATAAAACTCTGAACACATGGTCAGTTTTTAATCCAGGGTCTCTCTCTCTGCCAGGGCCCGATAACATGGCAGGAATAGAGTATAAAATTTTCCACTGCAGATGGGATGGCCTTTGACATGTGTATGGGGTCGGCACTGGGATTCTTTCACTGGGACTTTCTGTATATTTCATGTGCTACTTTTTCCCACAGTGCCACCAACAATAGCTATAATTCTACTGGGTCATGCAGCCCTAACTGCAGAGCTGCTTACAAGTGTAACCTGAACCTATAGCAGAGCTATTCCCTACCCTGGCATGTACTCCCAGCTGGCAGCCTTTCATGTTGTTCAGTATGTGGGCTGGAGCAGTATTCCCAGAACTGAAATAAGCTACCTTCAGAATCCAAAGAGACCTACTGGATGGTTTGCCTTCTGCTTTTCATGGGCGTTGCAAGATGTAATAATTGGTCTTTCAATTCAGATGAGCTGTCTGAGAATGTTCTTGACCACTGGATCCCTAAATATTTTACTAGTATGAAATCTGAATCTTTGTAGGTTTTATCTTCCACCCTTTGAACCATATATGTCTTAACAAGACCTCCATCTCATAAGCCATTCTTACTCATCTGGCCACAGTTAGAATGATGGCATTAATGTAGTGGAACAATGTAATGTTCTACAAGATGTCCAATGGGACTAAATGTGTCCTATGTTATGACAAAAGGAGGGAGAGTTAATATGATCCTGAGGCAAAATTGTGAATGTATACTATTTTCTATTCCGTATGAAAGCAAAATGTTTTTGATCCTCTTTTCTGAAAGGGTTAGCAAAAAACACATTTGCCAAAAATGGTCATGTTACTCTGCTTTAACAAAGATAGCATTTTGTATAGTGACTGCAATTTGAGCTACTATTTGGTAGTAGGCTCTTGTCATCCTCCAGGCTTTGTTTAGTTTGCAGGACCCAGACTGGTGATTTAAAAGGAGATTTGATGGGGTCCATCATCCCTGTATTCTTTAGATTCTTTAGGGTAATACTAATTCCTGCCACCCACACCCTCTGGAATGCAACATTTGTTTAAAATTTAATATATTATCCAGGGGGTCGTTGTTTCAGAAGTTTCCACTTCATCTTTTCTACTGTGATAGCCAAGGACCCAATGTCAGTGTTGTGCCATTTGCCAGAAACATCCAGAGCATGACCACTGCATAGGTCTGCCGACCCAGTGGCTCATTTTGAACAGGACGTTGGCCAGGATGTCATTAATTACCTCATTGCCATATATCCCTCCTATAAAGAGAGACCATGATGACACTTTATATCTGTGGGTGTCAGTGCTAACTCAGACCTGTGTCCAACTGTACTTGAAATGTTTTTGCTGCTTTTTCCCCTAGGTTAGAGTTATGCAATTAAATGACCATGGGTGACTTTGATAAAGAAATAGGGGAATTATTACCATGTATACTTACTGTGGTATTGCAGGGTCATTCTTCCAAGGCATCAGAATTTTAAATATATCAAATATGGACTTCAGAAATGGCTCAATTCTAGAAATTGAGCAATAAATTGTGACTTTTTATTGCAGCATCTACCATCAGCCTCCTGATCATCTGTTCTTGATTTCTCCTGATGATGTAAGTTAGGTAGTAGTGCTCTTGTTGGCTGCCTGTTTTGCTTCTAGGTGTGCTGTGGTCTGTTAAACATCTCTATAGTTTTTAATAGGCTAGTCTCCTTGACTGACCCTCCAGGCTTGCTGCATATTCTAAATCTTGCCCACTACTTGGATTGGATTCCGATGGTTAAGTGTCACCAGTTGGGCTGTATTGTCCTGTTGTCTCCATCATTGAGCTCGTTCTGTTACGATTTCTCCTTCCATCAGCTTTGGCCTGTGGAGGAGAGCCAGCACATTCTTATTGATTCTAGTGCCCCTTCTCTATCCCGTTCTTCATGGCTTTGGTAAATGGCATACCCTCTGGCCCTTTTCACAGATATAATGAATGACCTGGTAGGTTTTCTGGTAGTCTAGTATATCCACTCCAGACTGCCCGTATTTCTAGACTTTTTACCCTTGCCTTTATTCTTTGCTATGGCTGTTCTAACATTTTGACTTTACTTAGCATGGAATGTATTTTTATGTTTCTAGGTGTCTTCTTTTTCTTTTTTAGCTTTATTGAGGTATAACTGGCAAATAAAATTATAAGATGTATGACATGTAGGGGTGCCTGGGTGGCTCAGTCATTAAGCATCTGCCTTCGGCTCAGGTCATGATCCCAGGGTCCTGGGATCGAGTCCCACATCGGGCTCCCTGCTCAGCAGGAAGCCTGCTTCTCCCTCTCCCACTCCCCCTGCTTGTGTTCCCTCTCTCACTGGGTCTCTCTCTGTCAAATAAATAAATAAAATCTTAAAAAAAAAAAGATCTATAACATGTACATTGTGATGATTTGGTATATGTATACATTGTGATAGGATTCCCCCAGTATAGTTAATGCATCCATAAGATCACATATATTTCCTTTTTTTAATTTGATGTTCTTTCTAGATTAAGTTCTACTCATTCAGCAAATTTCAGTTATATAATACTGTGTTATCAACTACAGTAACCATGTTATACATTAAATCCTCATACCTGGTTCATTTTATAACTGAAAGTTTGTATCCTTTTGCCAACCTCTCCTTATTTCCCCTATTCTCCGTCCCTGGCAAACATTTTTTTAACTGTTTCTATTGAGCTTGACTTTTTTTTTTTTTTTTAGATTCCACATATAAAGACAAATACTGTGTAGTATTTATCTTTCTTTATCTGACTTACTTCACTTAGTGTAATACCCCCAAGTCCATCCATGTTTTCTTAAATGGCAGGATTTCTTTCTTACGGCTGAATAATATTCCATTGTGTATGTATATGTATACACACACACGTATATATACATATATAAATATATATAATACATATACATATATTTGTATATATGTCACATCTTTATCCATTCATCCATTGACGAATACTTTGTTTCCATATCTTGGCTTCTGTGAATAATGCTGCAGTGAACATGGGAGTGCAGATATCTCTTTGATATCCTGTTTTCATTTTCTTTGGGTATATACCCAGAAGTGGGATTGCTGGATCCTATATGGTAGTTTGCTTTTTAATATTTTGAGGAACCTTCCTGTTTGAGGGACAGTGACTGAACCAATTTACATCCCCACCAACAGTGCACAGGGTTCCCTTTTCTTCATGTCCTTACCAACACATAATATCTCTTTTCTTTTTGATGTTAGCCACATGTGTGAGGTGATAGCTTATTGTGGTTTTGATTTGCTTTTCCCTGATAACTAGTGATATTGAACACCTTTTTTGTTTTATTTATTTATTTATTTATTTATTTGACACAGAGAGAGAGAGAGAGAGAGAGAGAGTGCACAAGGAGGGAGTCCTTGCTAAGCAGAGAGACTAATGCGGGACTTGATCCCAGGACCCTGGGATCATGACCTGAGTTCAAAGCAGACACTTAACCGACTGAGCCTCCCAGGCACCCCTGAATACCTTTTCTTGTACTTGTTGTCCATTTGGATGTCTTCTTCAGAAAAATACCTCTTCATTTCCTCTATCCATTTTTTATTTTTTATTTTTTTTTAAGATTTTTTATTTATTTATTCGAGAGAGAGAATGAGAGAGAGAGAGCACATGAGAGGGGGGAGGGTCAGAGGGAGAAGCAGACCCCCTGCCGAGCAAGGAGCCCGATATGGGACTCGATCCCCAGACTCCAGGATCATGACCTGAGCCAAAGGCAGTCGCTTAACCAACTGAGCCACCCAGGCGCCCTCCTCTATCCATTTTTTAATTGGATTATTTTTTTGTTTTGTTTTTGCTGTTGAGTTGTGTCAATTCTTTACATTTTTGTATATTAAACCCCTATCAGATATATGATTTGCAGATATTTTCTACCATTCTGTAGGTTGCCTTTTCATTTTGTTGATTGTTCCCTTTGCTGTAAATAGGAGTCATTTTAATAGTGAGCTCACACCATCTCCTGGGGTCCTTGTTAGGGCATAAATTCTGCATCTTGGGAGAGTGCTTTTAAGTCATTAAACTCTCCCTAATCCAATATAAGGTTCTGGTGCCACTTGGATCAATCTCCCCTTATTATCTAGTACAATGTGTACTTCCCCAACTTCTGCCAATATTTGCTCTCTAGGTCTTACAGTATCCCAGGACCCTGGAATCATGACTTGAGCTGAAGGCAGATGCTTAACCAACTGAGCCACCCAGGCGCCCTATTTATTTTATTTTTTTAAAAGATCTTACTTATTTGAGAGTGAGAGAGAGAGTGGGGGGAGGGGCAGAGGGTGAGAATTTCAAGCAGACTCCTCGCTGAGTGCAAAGCAGGGCTCGATCCCACAATCCGAAGATCACGGCCTGAGCCGAGATCAAGAGTTGGACACGTAGTCAACTGAGCCACCCAGGCATTCCTCATTATCTTTTTTCTAGAGCTCAGTGGGGTTAAGCAGTAGATATGCAATTCTAGTGTACTGGTAGTTACTATTATCAAACATCTGATACTTCACACCTGCTAGAATAGTCCCTTTCTTTGGCATACATTCCTAATTTACCACTGGTATAAGTTTTAATAGTTGATGACATCTTGTGCCAGGGGCTTTCTTTGTTATACCTACCACCAATGATAGGTTCTTCATTGCTAGCTTAGTAGTATATGATTCAGCTCACAAACTCCATCTTATTTCCTGCTTTTCTTGTATCACTCCTGGTACCAGCTATCATAGTTTGGGTTCTCATGGAAGTAGACTCTGAGATAGAGTTTAGTGTTTATGATGTTCATTGAGAGTACCCTTAAGATCAATGCCTTTGGAAGAGGTAGGGGGAGAAAGCAGGATTTGACAAAAGGAAAAGTTGAGTTGTGATGCTGGGTAGATAACCTTAGTCAACCACACAAGGATCTCTGGAGGTAAAATGGTTGGTATGTTGGGACGAAGTGACAGGACCTTTAAAACCCCACGTTGATCAGCAATTGCATGTGGGTCATCCTTAAAAAGTTGTGGCCTTGGTGAAGTGGCCCAAAGATACTGAGGAACTTGCTGAAGTAGTTTGCAGCTGATGATTGCTCACCGACACCTCTCCCAGCAACAGAGACAAAAGTTCCTTCCTTGAATGAGGTCTGGGCAGCACATATCCATGTCCACTGTAAATCTCCAAGTTTCAGGGGATTAAGACCAATTATGGTTAATTTCTCACTCATGCTACATGTCTAATGTTGGAGGCAAGGCAGATTAGCTTATTGTCATCACTTAGGGACCCAAGATGAATTGAATTGTCTTTCATTGGTAATTCAGTGGTTCCATCTAGAAATAGAAGTGTCACTTTAACTTGCATTTTGTTGGCAGAAACAAGTCATATTGGGGGCGCCTGGGTGGCTCAGATGGTTAAGTGTCTGCTTTCAGCTCAGACATGATCCCAGGTTTCTGGGATCGAGCCCCGCATCAGTCTCCCTGCTTGGCGGGGAGCCTGCTTCTCCCTCTCCCTCTGCTGTTCCCTCTGCTTGTGCTCTCTCGCCCTGTCAAATAAATAAATAAAGTCTTTAAAAAAAAAAAAAAAGAAACAAGTCATATTATCACATCCAACTTCTAGGAAGTGTGGGAGTTTAATTTTACCATGGGCTTGAAGGAAGAGAACTGGAATATCTGTTAAATAACACCAATATATATAACAAATGTTGTTTGTAATTCTTTGTAAACTCTTAGTATAATTGAAGGTAATGTCTTGCAGATAGTAGTAAAGCCTTCACCTCCTACAACCACATATGTTAAAAGGCAACCAGCTTCTACAAGTAGAATTGTGTTGTATTATTATTGGTCTGAATTAATCATTCTCATGTATAATTAAAATATTAATAGTGTACTGTACTGTTTCTCTGCAGGGACTTGTGTACTTTAAAATATATATATACATATATATTTTTACTTTCATGACATTACTGTTTATGTTGAAAAGGGTATTTTGGTAACATAGTGAGGCAGTATAATGTAGTAATTAAGAAGATCTGGTTCTGAATGTGGACTCCACCATTTAATGACCTTAAGGAAGTGATCAAACCTCTAAATACTGTTTCCTTATCTATAACACCGTAACGAAAATATTTACTCCCCAAAGTTGTTTTCAGAATTAAATACTACATAACATTGATAAGCAATTAACATATTGTTTTTACTGGGTAAAAGGTTATGACAACTTATCTTAGGAAATTTTACCCATTTAAAAAGACTGTGAGGCTTTATGTATCCTTCAGTTAATCTTATATAATATAGTAATTTAAAAAAACATTTAACTTTTAGAAGCAACTATGTGCTTTCCTTTTTTTTTGGAGGGAGACTCCCATAGCACTCTTTATATATCTCTCTTAATACTTATCACATTCTATTGTTATTCCTTCAGGGCAGGAATTCAGTCTCATTCAGTTTTATATCCATAATGTTGTTGTGTCATTGGATCTTCATTACATCTAATTTGAATTACTTAAATAGTGATGTCCTTTTTCCTCAGTCTTATCTAAATCTGTTAACCCAAATTTCACATATTTTTTCCTCTTCTTAGTTAAGAGCAGTTGATGAATTCTCAGTCTTCCTTTCTTTAGATTAAAACACCCAAGTTAATTAATGTTTTAGTCTTGGTTCTATTTTTCAAGATTCACTATTATGAAAAAAAAATGTTTTGGAGAACATTCAGAAGACAACTCCCTGATCTTTAGCATTGTTACTAAATTGACATGTTCAGTTTTTATTTTTTTTAAGATTTTATTTATTTATTTGAGAGAGAGAGAGTGTGGGAGCGAGCACAAGCAGAGGGAGCAGCAGAGGGAGATGGAGAAGCAGGTTCCCCACTGAGCAAGGAGCCTGATGCAGGACTCGATCCCAGGACTCTGGGATCATGACCTGATCCAAAGGCAGACACTTAACCGACTGAGCCACCCAGGCGCTCCTGAGATGTTCAGTTTTTAAATGTGCAAACAGCTATTACCTTAATAGGAATAAACTCAATGGATAAATTTGGAAACTCCATGCTTTTGAGTTTATGAGACTTGCTTACTTATGTTAGCTGTGTGATTTGATCAGTAGATATGTGGTCTGATCAGTTAAATCCCACTATTTCACTGTATGGATGACACACTCCCAGTATTCTTTCCATTTCTCTCATGTGCTTTTATTTATTTATTTATTTATTTATTTATTTATTTATTTAGAGTTTTCAAGTATTTCTGAAAATGGGGTGTGCTTGTGGGCCTGAAACAGAAAGTTTGATTAAAAACCTATACAATTAGCTATTAAATCCCTAAATCCCCTTCTTCAACTTGTGCTGGAAGACAGAGGTTTACTCTCTGTGGATGTTGATCCAGGTACCTGAGCATGGTTGAGGGTGTCAGTACAATTTTGGAAACAGTGGGCTTAGGTGAAAGTATACATACTTATGAATGAAACCTCTAGCTTTTTTCTTCTACTTAGGTCCAGAATACTGTTACCCAGGTTTATAGCTTCTAGGCAGGAGATTGGAGGATTTACTTCAAAGAATCTGACCGGCCCAAGAGAAGGAGTGTGCAAAAACTAATATTTGGAGGTCTTCAACTAAAATGGTCCCAACTGATCAAAATCCCCACACTGCCATATAGTATATATGAAAGTTATTAAGAGAATAAATCTTAAGAATTTTTATAACAAGGAAAAAAACCATTTTTTTTTCTTTTTTTCCTTTTGGTGTTAAGTAAACTGTGTTTAATCTTTCACTAAATATATATGTGTGTGTGTGTGTATATACATATATATATATACATATATATGTCAAGTCATGTTGTACACCTTAAACTTATACAGTGTTGTATATCAGTTATATTTCAAAAAACAAAGTATTCCAACAGTCAACAACATGTCTTGGCCAAGCACAGAATTTCTAAAATTTCTAAACAGTTTTGTTGTTCTTCAGTCTTAAATTTGAAAGGGCAGCTAGTTATCATAGACATTCACAAAAAGCCACTAAATCTGATGAAAATATCAAACAAATAGGAAAAAATAAGAAATCAAAGGAAATTGAGGTAATACTGGAAGAAGATTATAACTTCAATCTTTATGGACAGAAGATGTTACATTTATGAAGTAAAAATGTGACTTTTAAAAAATAGATCATTCAGAAAACAAAAAAATGGGGCTTTTGAAATTAAAATTAAGATAACAAATTAATAGATTTTAAGATATAATGAACAATATGTTCCAAAAGTATTATGAACAAAGGACAGATGTAAAATAGGATAAAAGGTATGAAATTTAGATGATTATTCCAGAAAATTTGCTGTCTGAGTAATAGGAGTGGCCAAAAAAAAGAACAGAAAATTTTAGGTGAGGAAGAAATTATCAAATGAATAATTCAAGAAAAATATCTGGGCTTGAAGTATATGAATTTTCAGAATAAAAGATTTCACTAAGCCCCAGAAGAGACTCGTAGCAAAATCCATCATGAAAAGTGGAGATAGAAAGAAGACCCTAAGAGCTTATATGTAGAGAAAAGAAATAGGATAGGACCTTGCAAAAGCAAAACCAGGAGCCAGAAGATTGCAGAGTAATACCTTCAATATCTGAAAATGTTTTCAAAGTTAGAGTTCTAAGCCCAATCAAATAATCATATAAAGTGGAATAGTCACTTTCAGAATTGCAACCTCTCAAAAATCTACTTCTAATGTACACTCTCTCTGGCAGCTGTAGAATTATGTCTCCTACTGATATATTTGATTACATAAACAAATACAAATTGATAAAAATTAAAATCCAAGAAATAGAGTAAATAATAGGAGATGTGCAGAGAATCCTTAGGATGCTGCAGCAGGTCTAGAGACAAGTTTGTATTGAAGAAGAAAGATGGAGTTTTAGTAGGGATGTCTTCAAGAAGTAAATGAAACTGCTGGATATATTGATATGTTAGAAAATACTGCAAAAAGGTGTATACATTTGGTAAAGAGTCAGGGATGAATTAACAGCTGCTCTGTAGAAACCTAAGCAAAAAAAAAAAAAAAATGATTTGCCGGGAAAATAAAAATTTGTTCAAGGATAAAAAGAATTATAATATGCTATGTGGCTCATCTGCATATAGAATAATATATAGTAAATACTGCATATTGGCCTGAACAAAATTATAAGTACATGAGGATGGAAGGAAGGGAAGTTGTGTGTGTATGTCTGCATAAGAGTTAAATCTTCATCTTTTATTATTTATTTATTTATTTTAAAAAAAGGCACCCCAAATCTTCATCTTTTAAAGAGAAAGTCAGAGATATTATCTGAACCTAAGAACTAAGTATGCCATTTAGAATAAGGAGATAAATACAAAAACAAGCTTCTTCTAGTTTTTTATTTTAGAATTCAAAGTGCTTACCTCTGTGATTCAGGAGTAAGCATTGGGATGATAGGGAGCAGGAGAGTTTTTTTGTGATAAATCTTGTGGGATAATTTGACTTCTAAACTTTGCACATACATATCTTTGGTTAAAAACAAGCAAAGTAAGAATATACCAAAGCAGTACAGAAACCAAGTGAGGCACAAATTCGTGGGTCAGGCATAAATATTAAAATAATGGTCCTGGGAAGATTTGTATATGGTAATACACAGAAAGATCTGGGAAATACTATATATGGGAAAAATTAAATTAGATCCCTGGAATAGATGCAAAAATAAGTTCCAAATGGATTGAAGATCAAAATGGTTAAAGCCATCCTTTAGAAGAATATTGGAGATTATCTTTAAAATCTTGAGTTAAGAATAAAAAGAATAAGTCATGAAGAAAATGATAAGTTTGATCAGGTTTCTGTACAAACTTTTGTAAAATAATACTCCATAAACTACATGAAAAGGCAAATCACAGCATAGGAGAATATGTGTTAATGCATATAATTAGCAAAGGATTGATATTTAGGACATTTAATAAAAATTTCTTAAAATTATCAAAAAACTCAAATTCTGGGGGCACCTGGCTGGTTCAGTCAGAAGAGCACTTGGGATTGTAAGTTCGAGCCCCACATTGGGTGTAGTGATTACTTAAAAATAAAATCTTTGGGGCGCCTGGGTGGCTCAGTCCTTAAGCGTCTGCCTTCAGCTCAAGTCATGATCCCAGGGTCCTGGGATCGAGCCCCACATTGGGCTCCTTGCTCAGCGGGAAGCTTGCTTCTCCCTCTCCCACTCCCCCTGCTTGTGTTCCCTCTCTTGCTGTCTCTCTCTCTGTCAAAAAATAAATAAAATCTTTAAAAAAAATAAAATAAAAAAAATAAAATCTTTGTTAAAAAAGACAAAAAACAAAAATCAAAAAATGGGCAAGGTTACCAGTAACTAGAAAAAAACAAAACAAAACAACATTCATCAGATTGGTAAAAATTTAAAAGTCTGAGAGAGCTACATAATGGAGAGGATGCGAAATAAGAGCCGTCATGCATGGCTAGTGTGAATTTAAGTCAGTGCAACTACTTCGGGGAGCAAATTGGTGAAATCTAGTAAAATTGAACTGTGTCTTTCATTAAACCTAGTAATTTTCCTTTTAGAAATCCACCTGGAGAAACTCTCAAAACTTGCAAAAGATGTGTGTAACAGTGAACAAACCAACATGACTTGTGTTAGGAAAAACCTTAAAAAAGTCTAAATGACCTTTAAAAGGATAGATGTGTTTTGGTAAAATCATAATATGGAATGCTGTAACATGATTAAAATGAAAACATAGCACCACATATGTGAATAAGTCTAAATGGGTTGTTTAATAGACATTTCTCCAAAGAAGATACATAAATGGCCAATAAGGACACAAAAAGATGCTCAACATGACAAATCATTTGGAAAATGCAGATCAAAACCACATTGAGATACTACTTCACATCCATTAGGATGGATATTATCAGGAAATAGAAAATAACAAGTGTAAGTAAGGATGTAGAGAAACTGGAACCCTTGTGCACTCCTTGATGGAATCAAGTAAAATGGTACAGCTGTAATGGAAAAGAGTATGGATGTTCCTCAAAAATTTAAACAATACTTAACCATATAATCCAGGAATTCCACTTCGGGTATATACCCAAAAGAATTGAAAGCAGGTACAAGAATAGATATTTGTGTCCCCATGTTCATAGCAGCATTATTCACATTAGCCAAAATTAGAAGCAACCCAGGTGTCCATTGATGGATGAATTAGTAAACAAAATGGGGTATATATGTACAATGGAATATTGTTCAGGCTTAAAAAGGGTGGAATTCTGACACATGGTACAACATGGATGAGCCTTAAAGACTTGGTAAGGGAAATAAGTCAAAGACTAAAGGACTAATAATGTGATTTCATTCATCCGAGGTACTTAAAATAGTCAAATTTATAGACAGAAAAGTAAAATGGTGATTGGCAGGGGCTGGGAGAGAGGGGAATGGGGAATTATTGTTTAACAGGTACAGAATTTCAGTTTTGCAAAATAAGAAAGTGCTGAGATGGATGGTTGTGATGTTTCCAAAACGTGAATGTACTTAATGTCATTGAACTGCACACATAAAAATGGTTAAAATGAAGAGAACAAAAAGCAAAAACTAATGGGTTGAAATTAAACAAGTTTCAGAGGGATCCATATTGTATAATATAATAAACATTTGTATTAATACAAAGCTTTCCCGCCTACAAAAATTACTATATATGTATCATATATATAGAAACATTGATAAGCAAATACAGAATAGTAGTTGCATCCAAAGAAGGAAGAACTAAAGAAGCTTGAATTGGAATGGGAGTACACAGGGAGCCTAAGTTACATCTGTAATAAGTTATTTCTTTAAAAAATCTGTAGTAAACATGGTCAAGTACTAGGTTTGACAGATCTGGTTAGTGGTACATAGGTGTTTGTAATGCCATTTTTGAGGCTGTTCTGTGCGCTGAAAAAATTTCATCATTTACCAAAAGAAATTGGCTTATGGAGTTAGAAAAATCTTCAGGAAGCCAAATTTTTAGTTAATGCTTGTCTTTATTCTTAGCTCTCTTTTTTTCCAACTCCTTAGTTTTTCTGAGCATTTCTATGGTTCTCATTTGGAAAATCTGCTTTCCTTCTGCCTGGTTTGTGTTGGATGCTGGGCCAAATTACTTACCTTTTAGTCCTAGGTTAGCTCAGATTGTTGGGTCACTTTCTTTTCTGGACTCCAGATTGCCCCCAAATGATCTTAAAGATTCTTCTTTGGAGATTTTTGTAACAAATTGTTATCTGGCAGTCTTACTCTTTCATCTGACTTTTTTCTGTTTCATTTCTTTGAAGCATATTCAGGTTTCTAATTCTGTTGTTGGAATACTACAAACAACACAGTTTGTAAATCACTGGCCCTGTGTGTGTGTGTGTTTGTGTGTGTTGGGGTTGGGTGGAATGATTGAAATCTATCTGCCCTAACTTATTTACTGTCTCTAACATTTCCATCTCTTTCTTTTTCAAAGCCTGTGTCTTTTACAGGTCACCCTTTCTCTCCACATGGGAGTAATCTCTCAGAGTCTGCTACACATATACTTTTAAGTATCAAATATTTATAAACATAATTTATAGAAAAACAAAGGTAATCAAATGAGCCCTAAGCAAATTGCTTAACTTCTCCTAGATCTAATTTTTCATTTTCTTTCTTTTTTTTTTTTTTTAAGATTTTACTTATTTATTTGACAGAGAGAGAGGGAGGGAGACAGAGACAGAGAGAGCACAAGCAGGGGGTGCAGCAGAGGGAGAGAGAGAAGCAGGCTCCCCGCTGAGCAGGGAGCCCGATGTGGGGCTCGAACCCAGAACCCTGGGATCATGACCTATGCCAAAGGCAGACACTTAACGACTGAGCCACCAGGTGCCTCTAATTTTTCATTTTCAACATATGGTAATACCTGCTCAATCAACTTCATTGGATTCTTACAAAGACCATTTTAGATTATGTAGATGAATGCACTTTGGAAGCTTTATAGTACTATACACATGTAAACATGTAAAACTGTAACATGTAAAATTGACCAGACTGTTAATCTTATGTATAGCCCTCTTTCATAGTATTTCCCAAAATGTGATATTCAGAGCATTGGCTCTTAGAAATGTTAATGTGAAAAGTATGACATGAAAAGTGCTTCTGCGGATAAAATATTGGGAGCACTGGGTTAGATATAGTTAGGCTTCTATACATCTGTACTCTCTCTTTTGAGAGTATTTAGTAGGCAGATATATTTTGTGAACTAAGGAGAGAGATAGGAATAACCTCTTTTGGGGGGATTTGTGTTCTTTGGAATAGACTTTAGGAGATACAATTCAAGATGTATTTTATTGCTGTTTTCTAATTTCATTTTCTAAACTATGATTTTGGTTTTTGTAATTTCTTTGATCTTCATTAGTAATGATATTGAATTAAAACCAAATTGTTATTTTATTACTATCATTATAATTACATAAATGGGAAAACAGTAATTTATTACAACTTTAACTTGTACAACTAACTGTATTTTAGATTATTTTCTTGTTCCCAAAGGGCTTCTAAACTACCTAAAAATAAAATTTGTTTTTAAAATCTTGTTACTTCCCTGTGTTTTTATTAAATACCACTGCCTTCTTTAGATACGGCATGTTTAAGAAGATGAAATTTAAAACACTGTCCTGAGAATGTCCCTAGTTACTGAAAATTGAATCACTTGTCATCTCAAAATCTATGTTAGTATACGTGTCAATTTCGAGGCTAGGTTATATTGAAATGATACACGGTTTTCTTTTCTTTTCTTATGTTAATCACCATACATTACATCATTAGTTTTTGATGTAGTGTTCCATGATTCGTTGTTTGCGTGTAACACCCAGTGCTCCATTCAATACGTACCCTCTTTAATACCCAGTTTTCTATTACCATTTTTCTTTCCATATTTTTTACATAGCTCATGAATTATTTAGGTTTTTTATTTTTTCTAGATTTTTGCAATTGAAGTCCATTCTCTTTTACATAAAATGAACTCTATTATTTTGAAGTGTCAGATCATTAAAATGATTTAAATATTTTATTTCAGTGATTCTATTTTTAGGCATTATTTCACTGAATATTAAATATTCCATTTAATTTCATAAGCATGCATGTAAAATTTGGTTTAGTAATTTAATTTTCTAACAGGTTTGCCCAGTATTGGCGTTCATGCAATTTACTATATGAGCCTTGATTTATTTAATAAAGATACTTATTTAATAAAAATAATAAAGATATGAGCCTTGATTTATTTAATAAAGATATGTTGGAATTATCCTCCAACATAAACTATACACCTATATATTTTTTTCATTTTCATTATTCTCATATACTTACATTTATTTGTGGGAATTTTATGCAGAAGTTATTTTTATTTTAGGAATGATGCCAGTTGAGGGGCGCCTGGGTGGTTCAGTTGTTAAGCGTCTGCCTTCGGCTCAGGTCATGATCCCAGGGTCCTGGGATCGAGCCCCTCATTGGGCTCTCTGCTCCATGGGGAGCCTGCTTCTCCCTCTCCCACTCCCCCTGCTTGTGTTCCCTCTCTTGCTGTGTCTCTCTCTGTCAAATAAATACATAAAATCTTAAAAAAAAAAAAAGAATGATGCCAGTTGAGTAATGATACTAAATTGTAGGTCATGGCAAGTTAATGAAAGACTTCCTAATTTTAATGTATCTTTAATTTGACCAAAGATGGTTTTATAGTATTTGTCTTAATTTGTTTTATTTCATTTTTTGTTGCTGTTCTCTTTTTTCTAGCTTGTGATGAATGGAAAATATTACCGAAACCAAATCTTCATAGAGATGTCAACAGATTTGGACACTCTGCGGTTGTTATTAATGGGTAAAAAACGTACATTTGTCAGTCATCCTATCCACATATTCTGTTACTCTTTTTGAAAATTATCATTTGTACTTAATGGCATTGGGTATACCTAGTCTACCGTGGAATACATTTTGGTTCGTTAACCATATCCTTCATTCTTTTGTGTTCAAATATATTTAAGAGAAAGAGGAGCAGTCAGAGTGCTGAGATAAAACTAAAATACTTAAAAAAAAATCATTCTTTTCTTTTCTTTTTGTAGAGATCTGCTTTCTTTTCTTTTTGTAGAGATCAGACAATGAATGACTTCTTTAAAAAAGATCAAACTGAAATGATAGATAGGCTAGCCCATATTTCTATCAAGGAGAACAAGGAAAGTGAGAAGAATTAGATTCTCATTTTAGTTCTGTCATTAACCATGTGATTTTTGACAATCCCTTAACCTCTCGACTTTAATATCTTTATATCCCTTGGGATTTTGGATGGAATGATCATTAAGTTACCTTGTTCCTTTAAGTTAGTATCATTTTTCTATTTTTTTTAAAGATTTTATTTATTTATTAAAGAGAGAGAAAGTGAGAGAGAGAGAGATCATGAGAAGGGGGGAGAGGTAGAGGGAGAAGCAGACTCCCCGCTGAGCAGGGAGCCTGAAGTGGGACTCGAACCCAGCACCCTGGGTTCATGACCTGAGCCAAAGGCAGATGCTTAACTGACTGAACCACCCAAGCGCCCTCATTTTTCTATTTCTATAGCAAATTTTGGTAATGTGGCAGGAAACAATAGCTCATTCATTAGCTTTAAATTTATAATTCATAATGACATTTTTATAAGTTTATTTTATCACCACTTTATTCTAATTATGTAAAAATTCTTCAAAGTGATACACAAAGCAGGTAGAAGTTAACCACAATGAAACTGTAATTGATATCAGTTAGCTTTCAAAACAGTATAAATGAAATTCAGAGTTTATACATAAAACCTCTAGGCTTCTTTGTTGCAATACTGTGTTGGTTGACTTTCTCTTTTTAAATAATAAAAGATAATATTGAAACATTTTCTGATCTTTTCCACTTATTAATAATATTGTTAGAAATAAAAACTATGCTCTTTTAGGGCATGTCAGACTTCTTTGGCACTGGTAATTGAATTAATTTAACAAATTTCTGGACTTTTCTTTCCAAATTGAAGTTTTGAAGATATTTTTGATATTTTACTCTTGATTTATTTCATAAGAGGATAGTAAAATACTGAAACACAGACTATCTAATATCTATATTCATTGTCAATATTCAGAAATTGTAATTCTAGATAGCTGTTCTAAAGTGTATCTTCTTATCCATGTACAGGTACTTTCTATTTCTAAAAAATTGTTTACTAACTTGATAAAATGTATTTAAACTTATTTTTAAAGCTAATATGTTAGGCTTTTCTTAATATTGTTTCTTTAAGATTCTTGTTTTTTTTTTTTTTAATAGGTCCATGTATATATTTGGAGGATTTTCTAGTGTGCTCCTTAATGATATCCTTGTTTACAAGCCTCCAAATTGCAAGGCTTTCAGAGATGAAGAACTTTGTAAGAATGCTGGTCCAGGAATAAAATGTATTTGGAATAAAAATCACTGTGAATCTTGGGAATCTGGGCATACTAATAATATCCTTAGAGCAAAGTGCCCTCCTAAAACAGGTAGTTTTTCTTTTTTTCTCCCTCTCTGGCATAAAGCTTCTGTACCTGGCTAGAAGTAGTAATACATTTTGCTTTTAAGATTTACCTTAGTATAGCCTTTAGAAATTAAAAATTCATAATCCTCTAATTAGGAATTCTAATGTTTGAACTTAGCAGTGATTAATAATTTACCATTTTTATTAGCTATTTTTTGTTTTCTCTTTTTAATTCTATATGTAATATTATGCATATTAATATTTTGTGTGTAATATAGTCATATACATATATAGATATATATGAACTATTTTCCTATATAAGAAAAAATGCTTTAAAGTATACTCTAAGAAATACTGTGTTTCTAAGAAATACAATGAAATAATTTATTCTGCATTTGGTAGATTTTTCTTTCTTTAATATTGCCAAGCGAACCTCAGAGTTAAAAGATTTTCTAGAATTTTGATGACTAATGTTTTAGTTTAATACTTATTATGAAGTATTGAGTAAGTAAACCAAACATGAAAAATTGCTAGTAAATATTTATTTATGAGTGAATGATTTGGATAAAAATTCTTCAATTTTCTTTAAATGGGTGGGGGTTTTATGCATTTTTGTACGCTACAATTAACGATGTATTTTCAAGTTTTGCTAGTCTATGATAACTTCAGATGTCTCTAAATATCTTTATGAAGAATGATAACCAATGAGTATTTGTTTTAATGTTTCTTTTAGATGTGCAGTAATGCTTTTTTTTTAGTAAAAAACTATAAGTCTTCCCCCCCCCCCACCATACTGGATAAATTTTAAATGGCAGTAGGTTGCTGGTAGATTGAATAAGTAAAATGAGAGTAGAAGGTGTCTCAAAACCTGCAAACACAATGCCAATTCAATATGAAGTTAACTTCATATTGAAGATGTTGTTTTGATATTGTTTGTCGTATTTATGGTGTAAAAAGTCTCAGTGATTCTTAAACAGATGTTAAAAATGTGTGAACTAAGAAGCGTGACGTTGCCTTTCTCACCCCGACACGTTCATGCCCCCCCCCCCCGCCCCCCGGTACCGCAGCTGCTCCTGATGACGGATGTTACAGATACGCGGACTGTGCCAGCTGTGCTGCCAATAGCAATGGGTGCCAGTGGTGTGATGACAAGAAATGCATCTCCGCAACCAGCAACTGCAGCGTGGTGAGTATCCGTGGGCCATCGGTGCTGTGGTCCGATCATTAGCTTACCATCTCGTGCCCTTGTACAGAGAGCACTTTACACATCGAGACACTTAGAAGATACGGAGGGAGTCCCTCCCTGTGTTGTAAGTTCTCTCCAGTTTCTTGCTCAGCTTCCTCAGTCTAGATTCCAGTAACTTTTACTTCCTCCCATGTCCTTTAAAAATGACTGTAACTGTGAATGTAGTCTTCTGGGCTGATAGACACATTATATAGATAAGCATCAGAATGGTTTCCATGGGGTTCTGGTCAGACATGCACATGCACGGTAGTGGTGTGGCCTGATGTTTTGTTTACATGCTTTGTGTGTAAGTTTAACCTGAGGTTGGCAGTGGCAGTTTCCCTTTATCTCTGTCCATCAGTGGTTCTCAACCAGAGGCAGTTTTGTGCCTCAAGGGACATTTGGCAACGTGTGTCGACCTTTCTGGTCGTCACAACTATGGGGCTGCTCCTGGCATCTAGAAGAGGCCAGGGATGCTGTTAGCATTGCGTAATGCATTAAGGGTCCCACAAAAAACAAGTGTCTGCCTCAAAATGTCAAGTGTTAAGTTTGAGAGACCTTATTCTAGGTAGACAATTAAAAGAAATTACAAATTAATATTTATGGTAGATGAAAATGGATTAAGAGCAGCAAAATTAACCTTTTAAGTGGGTAGTATCAAAATATCCCATGTTTTCAAGATGTCAACAATTTGAAAAAAATTTCAGAAAGCATTAGTAAGTATAGCATTAAAAGGATTAAAAACTGTAGTAGGACCAAACATTCTCTTACTGAGCAATAGCTTAAGCAACTAAATGATGTGCTTACATATTTTCAACTAAATGTAACATACATTATTTCTTTTTTTGAATTTGTATTAATCACCGAAAGTACTTGTTTTTTAAGATTACTATGTGGAGGTAAAAGGTAAAGAAAAGGGAGTTTGAAAACGAAGTAAAAAATTTTTATTGTATCAAAAATTTTCTTCGGTAAACAGTCATATTTCAAAATATTTGTTTTATGGTTCTGCACTAAAATAATACTCAAAACTTAAAATGGAGGAAATTTTTCAGTTATTGACTCATCAGATTGAAACCTTTGCTTTCATACATATTGTGTTGGTATATACTTTCTGGCGATATAAGTTGCTTTAATAACAGATATACTTTAATTTTATATGAGTTTTAACATTAATAGGACATGACTCTGCTTTAAAAATTTGAATTACTTTTTTTATATTTGCATTAATATTTATCTAATGGGGGTTATTTTAATGAATAATGTGGAAATAGGAGTTAAGTAAAATAAAGCATGGGAATAAGGGAGTAAAATGAATAGTGTTATTAAATAACAATTATAAGTAGATTGTGTTTAAAGCTTTGTTGGATAACCCTGAGTTTAGACATTGTGTTTAGACATTTATACTAAATGAAAATATGCGTACCTCAAAAATTGTGTTATGTAAATTGCTATCAAGGATTCATTTTATAAAGTGACCTTATACTCTATATTTTATTTTTTATAATGATGTGTTAATAAGGAAGGCACTGGGTGAGATGGTGTAAGTGAGCAGATGGTACTCACTTGTAATTTAGACTTTGATGTAATGTCTTTTAGATGGTTTCATCAGAATGTCTGGTGATTAAGCTCAACTAAACGCTAATGGTTACAGAAAGGTCTGTGAGATTTTAGTGTAAATGATGTCCATTGATACCCTATTTTGTTATTTAGTCGAATTTACTCCAAGTTGCATATTTTGTGTTCTAACAGCTCAAATAACCTGCTTACTTACCTGGTTCATTAGGCCAAAAAATATCAGCCATGTTTCGGAATAACAGTCAGCTTTCTTTCATCATTGATCCCTGTGTGGGATTGAAATATAATTTCATCTATTGTACTGATTCAGTGTCAATAAACGACTTTACTGTTTGTAATGAAGAGCAGTGGAGTTATTTGGATGGCGACTCTAATGACGTCATTGTTAGTCTAAAGACTGGCATTAAAACTGTTCTTCTTTCTTTTATCCTAACAAGTTGTTTAGCCATTCTCCTGTCATTTTTACGGGTTATTCTATTTATCAGATGATTCAAGTAAATTTATTCCTTTTCAGTTAGCTGACGAATGTTTGGAGTATACTCTATTACATAGAGTAATGCTAAGATTTATATTCTATATGAAGACAGAAAGCTACAAATTAGAAAAAGTAACAATAAGTAAAAATGTTCTGAATGAAAATGTGGTGATTGAATAAGAGTCACAAAGTAATTGAGATTTAAAAAATGTATCTTTTCTGATTTTTTTAGGGTGAATAAAGACAAACATTAGTATCTATCTACTTTTTATCTGTTACCTTATAGTATATGTAAGTTGCTCTAAAGAAATAAACATCTTTGGAATTGAGGTGATTGCAAAGTATTTTATGTGGGAAAGTATAGTAGTTTATAAAAAAATAAAAAATACAGTAGTTTATAAAAAAATATTTAAATTATCTAAGAGGTTAAAAGTTGCTTCAACCATTTTTATATGTGGGATAGGTGTAACTAAATTTTAACTGTTAACTTTATTGACTGAAAACAAATATTTAACTCCCTTAATTAAAGCCTGAGTTAAGCATTTGTATCTATAGAGAAAAAAGAAGATTGAAGTGGGGCTAAGCGTTCAGCATTAAGTTCTTTTTTTTTATCTCAAGAGTCATGGAAAGAATTGAGCCAAAAATTTTTATCATAGATATTGATGACATCATATGAAATATCTGAACCTTGATGTATATAAGGAACTCCCACCAAAGTTCCTATGTTGCCTATTTTTTTCCTTTTTTTTTTTGACCTTTAATCTTTAATCTCTTAAGACTGGAATTTAGTTGGCATATGGTTATGTTGTATGGTAGGATTGATCAAAGTCTGACTTCTGTGGCTTCTTTGCAACCACCATAAAGGAAATGGGACAAATACAGGAGAAATGTCAATTAACCAAAATGATTATTTAGTGTCTGTGGAAATAAAATTAGAGTTATCACGAAAATAATTTATCTTTTTAGATTGTATTTGATTTTGATAAAGTATCTCTTTACTTTTTACTACTTACCATTTCTACTTCATTTCTAGGGGTTTGCAAGATCGTTTTATTAGGACTAGAATTCTTTCATGTGATCATGAAGAGAAATGACTCTACATTGGCTTTATTTGTTGAGTTGGAAGCCTATTATCAGATTCAATAGAAAAGATCTTCATTAGATGGTTTCTGTTTCAAATTGCCGAATTTGTACATTCTTTCCAATAAACACATATTGTAGTTCCAACAACTACAGTTTAAAGAAATGAGTAAAAGAGATTCTGATTCAGTAGAACTGGATTTGGGGTTAGAAATCTGAACTTTAAAATTCATCTGGTGATTTATATATACAATGTAGTTTAAGAATTATTGCTATACAAAGGTAAAAAATAACATGCTTTATCTTTTAACTTTCTAGTCTGTGAAAAACTACACCAAATGTCATGTGAGAAATGAGCAGATTTGTAACAAACTTACCAGCTGTAAAAGCTGTTCACTAAACTTGAATTGCCAGTGGGATCAGCGACAACAAGAATGCCAGGCTTTACCAGGTAAAGATTTCAATTTGGTAAATGAATTTTATAGTCCACAGATGAATACCGTTATAGTAAAGAGCATTTAGTAAGAACATTCCAGTTTATAAAATTAAATCAGTAGCAAATAAACAATAATATTGGAGTAATAATAGCATTGTTTCTATAAGAAAATTTGTATGTTTGCTTCCAATTCTTTTAAGATGTTCAGGATTTCTTGTATTTATTATACTAGTGATTATATCTTAAAAACAGAAAATAATAAGCACTCAGACTAATATCCAGATTTAATGAATGTTAACATTTCAACCTATTTGTTTTGTTTTTAAGTGCCCTTTATCTTTGAAATTCTGGGAACTATTTTTTACTGACTACTTTTTTATTATAAATTACAATCTTTGTAATAAGTTTTATATGATTTAATGAGAATCTAAGTTATGTAAACCAGAGAAAAGCCCATTTTGAAAAGCAATTTCAATTTATTTTTTACATATAATACTCTTCTTAGTAGACTCTAAGTACTCTTCCTTTTAAATATAAAAGGTAAAATCAGAAAATAGAAGAATAATGTAGGTATTTAACCAGTTCCATCTTCTTGTCATACAGGTAAACTGAGTCATACACTGGTAAAGCAACTTGCTCAAAGCTGCATGGCTTGTAAAATGGCAGATGTAACTACTAACTGGGTGTTCAGTTTTTGCCTTTGTCTATCCAGTGGTTTTGTTTGTTTTGTTACATTTTTTCAAAGAAAAGTTTCTGTGCCTGTGTAATTCTAAAAAGTCCTTGGAAATCCCATCAAAGGATTTATGTCATGCTTAGAAGTTCATGTAATAAAATAAAAATTAGAATGCCCTTAAAATACCATTCAGATTTTAGAATATTTAAATTTTGGGTTTTGTTTATATACTGACCTTTAAAAATTTTAAACAGTGATCTGTGCATGTGTGTTAACTTTGAAAAAATTAGAGAATATTAATGCAGTTCTAGATTTTGAGAAGCAATAGTGAGATGACACTAAACTTGAAAGTAATATTGATATCTAAATGTTAAATTCTAAAATCAACATGTAGATCAGTAAAAATACAAAGTTGTTTTAAAAATTTTGGACCAAAGGGCCCCTGGTGGTGCAGTCGGTTAAGTGTCATGATCTCAGGGTCGTGAGATAGAGCCCCATGTAGGCTCAGCTCTGGGCATGGAGCCTGCTTAGGATTCTCTCTCTCCCTCTCCCTCTACCCCTCTTACCCCATGTACACACACACACACTCTCTCTGTCAAATAAATAAATGTTTTTAAAAAAATCTTGGACCAAAATAAGCTTTGACTGAAGGAATATATATATTTAAAGGATGATTGCTACAATAAGAAGGGAATTTGATTGCCAGTGGAAGTTTGGAAAAATAAGTGAAGTCACGTTTGGTAGTACCCATCTACTCATTGCCCAGGAAAGAATGTTAGTTTGGTATGAGGGCTCCACTTGGCCAGGCTATTTTGGAGAATAATAAATACCATACAGTAAATACAATAAAAATTACATTATAAACTAATTCCCCTTGTTCTATGTTCATATTTACTAAGCAGCAATTTGGGTATATGTAGTTTGTTTTCCACTCAGCTTGTCTTGAGGAAGTGAATGCTCCAGATGGAGGACCCTGTCTATCCAGAGTTGTGCTTTTCCATGAACATTTGTGAATTGCATCTTTTCATTGATCTCATATAAACTTGGCAATTTGAATTTATCTCACTAAACTCATTTTAAAAATTTACTGCTCCCCATTTAACTCTGAAGCTTGAGTTGATGGTCAGTATTACAAAGCCTAAACCATCAAAACATTCGGGTCAGTGGTATACTTTAGCCCCAAAGACCCATGCATTTGTTTTCATTTGTGTGATTTGTCAACCAGGTGTTTTTGTCTCATAAAAAAATGAGACAGGCAAAAGTAATCTAAATCCTTCCTTGATTCAGTAAGGTCACAAAAGCCATAATTAAACAAAACTTTCGCCTTGTTTCCTTAAAGTGATTAGGTACTTTGGATTCCAGAAGACAAGGAAGATTGCTATAGGGATAGCCTGAAAAAGAACATAAAGTTGTTTTAAACAATCTTATTAAATGATAATTATACTTTATTGAGGTATTACTATGTTCTAGGTACTATTCATAGTACCCAATTCAGTAGGGCAGCAGTTATTAAAGAACAGGAGTCCCATGCTCATGGACTCTTTCAGAGGGTCCATGAGGTCAAAACTAGTAATACTAAGATATTATTTGCTTTTTAAATTCTGATTCTCTCATGGGTTTACTATGGAGTTTTCCAAAGTCTACATAATATATGATTCCAATAGATTGGAGACATATATGAGACTACAGTTGTCTTATATTAAACCAACATTAAAGAGAGTTGCAAAAATGCAAAATAATGTTACACTTTTCACTATTTTTTTCTGTTTTGAAGACTATAATTCTTTTAAAATAAAATCTGCTTTTAATTTTAAGTTGTAATGTTTTCCCCCAAACATTTTATTATGAAAATTTTCAAATGTACAGAAAACTGGAAAGAATCCTAGAGAGGACACCCACCCAATACCCTCACCCAGATTCTACACTGAACATTTTGCTCTGCTTTATCCCTGATCTATCCATCCCCCTATTCATTCATCAGTCTGTCTTAATTTTTTGATGCCAGTGGCCTGATTTGAATTGTCAGCTTCTCTTTCTCAGGGAGAGAATTTGATGACATGTCTCATTTGGGCCTGTATATAGCATAAAGGGGCAAGACACCCCAAAAGCTAGAAGAGTGTGTTTGTAATGAATTTTTAAATTATAATTTTAAGTGAATAAATAAATATATTTTTAAATGGTCAGTTTTAATTTTTAATATGGTCAAAGCCAATAGATAAAAAATGCATAAAGAAAAGATTTGTGAGGTCCTCAATAATTTTTAAGAAATAAAAAGATCTCAAGACCAAAATGTTTGAGAATTGCAGCTTTAGAACATTTCCAGAAATTTTGCACTACTGCATCTAAAGCCAAAGGTCGGGGCAAAAGGCACCGATACATTTAATGGGTATGGACACTAAAATGTAGTTAGACTTTATAGAACAGTGTATTAATGAAGCACTGCCTTATTAACTAGTACATACTAGAGCATAACTTTATAATGTATTTATAAATGTGTGTTTTAGAAAATAGGCACTTTTTTAAAGATCAACTTGTATTCTAAGGATAAACCACTGTTATTGAATAGTATGCTTAAATGTTAGAAAGACTTGAATACCTGTATAAAAATAAACATTAGAAAGCAAAAATTATAGCTTCTTTATTAAACATAAAAGAAATGAGACTTCTCTCCCCACAGTAATAATTAAAGAATCAAAGAACCCAGCTTATATCAAAATAGTGCACCTGGGCTATGGAAATTAGATACGGAAAGGAGGAATAACTTTGAAATTGCTTTGGTTATGTGCAGGTTATTTTCCTTTTAAGTGATCTTGTATAATATAAATTGGACCCGGAGACATAAATATAGTATTGATTTTATTAGTTGAGATACCATATGCCAAGACACTAGAAAACCTAGCAGATAGTCAATACATTTTAACAGATTTTATAGCCATAGCTTATATTATGCTTAAGAATTAAAGAAAAAATTAGGATCTTCTGTTTTTATTCTTCACCAAACTATTAGATAAATTTTATTTAGTAAATTGTATTGATATCCTTAGAATTTTTATCATTGAAAGTTATTTAAACAAATACAGACATTGTATTTAGAATTCTAAAATAACTGAAAAATACACATGCCTTTTGGTAATCTAAAAATAAGATATAATTTTTTTTTATTAGCTCATCTTTGTGGAGAAGGATGGAATCATATTGGTGATGCTTGTCTTAGAATCAATTCCAGTAGAGAAAGCTATGACAATGCAAAACTTTATTGCTATAATCTCAGTGGAAATCTTGCTTCATTAACAACCTCAAAAGAAGTAGAATTTGTTCTGGATGAAATACAGAAGTATACACAACAGGTAACACCTCTACTTGTTTATATCATGGAAATATGCCGAAAGTCCTATAATCATTAGTAGGGTTCATTCTTTTTGTTTTTAAATAAATTATTTTTACTAAATCTTGGAAGTAAAGTGGAACTGACTTCAAAAGTCAATTGGCACGAATTAATCTGTATATGTATTTGGGAATAAGATTTTCTAAATTACTCATCTTGTGTTTTGCATAGTGAACCACTATATTTCTTACCAAGAAATCATTTCATATGAATAAATACACTTAAAATACATGTGTATAAAATTTAAAAATTTGCTTTTTTTAAAGATTTTATTTATTTATTTGTCAGAGAGAGAGAGAGCATGAGCAGGGAGAGTGACAGGTAGAGCAGGCAGAGGAGAAGCAGGCTCGCCCCTGAGCAAGGAGCCCAATGCGGGACTCGATCCCAGGACTCTGGGATCATGACCTGAGCCGAAGGCAGATGTTTAACAACAGCCACCCAGGTGTCCCAAGAATTTGTTTTGAAGTGTAATGACTTCGTAACTTGAGATGTCCCTTATAATTAAAACACTAGAGGGACAGCTGGTTGGCTCAGTCAGTTGGGCGTCTGACTCTTGGTTTCAGCTCAGGTCATGATCTCATGGGTCCTGGGATCAAGCCTCTCTTGGTCTCTGTGCTGAAGACAGAGCCTGCTTGGGATTCTCTCCCTTTCCCTCTGTTCCTCCCCCTACTCAGGTTCTCTCTTTCTCTCTCTCAAATAAATAAATAATAAAAATAATTAAAACACTAGACCAACACATTGGTTACATTTGCATATATGTGTTTTTTGTGAGTGTGTGTGTCTGTTGTGAGTTGGGTTTTTGAATTATGTTACTTTTTTTAGGTGTAGATTTGCTTGAAATAATATACTAAGGGTTAGCAGAAATAAAACCAATTTTTAAAGTATGTAGAAGCTATTGGAACATACAGCACTTGGAAACTGTTTCACTATTCAGGGGGTTTTATGGAAAGTATTTCCATAAAAAAATGGAATATTTCTTTGAAAACTGGGTGATAGATATTAAGGAGGGCATGTGTGGTGATGAGCATTGGCGGTTACAGGCAACTAATGAATTGTTGAACACTACATCAAAAATAATGATATACTATCTGTTGGCTAATTGAACATAATAAAAAATGAAAGCTATCAAAATATTATTTTATAAGACATTTCTAAGGAATTTACAGTATTTTCTACTGTTGAATTGTTAAAATACAGTCAACTCTTAAGAGTAGATTATGTAAGGAAGTTTGAAAATAATTTACTAAACCTAGTTTTGAAATACTTTATTTAGTTCATGTACTTACTTGAAATGTACTAATATAAACTGTCGTAGCATCATAGCAGATTTTTGTATTTTGTTTCAAAAATAAAATTAGAACTCATATTAGATCAGGTGATAAGACTAAACAATAATAAATGCCTCAAATCTGTAGTTTGTACTAGATTTGGCCTTATGTTTAAGATAAAAACACAACACACACATAGACACCCTATGGTCAATAATGCACAAAGTAGCATAATTTCTATACAAATAATATAGGTGTATCTATAATTCAGCTGTTACTTTGAAAACTCTATTAGGCCAGATCTCAGCGGCTTTATTTTGACTTTCAGTTATGATTTTTATTTGGACAAATAGTGTATTGGTACTTCAAAACTCCACTTCAAAAGAGACAATTTTGGCTTGAAAATATTTTAGAGAAAATATTACCAATTACTTGCTATAGAAATACTTAAGTAATGTTTTCTTGGTATAGCTGATTTTAAAGCATGAGGACTGTATCATCAAAGTGATGGAGAGCATGCAATTGGGCATACTACTTATCTTTAAAACTTAATAGCAAGTTAATCTCTCCAGCTCTATATTCTTCATCTGTAACAGGGATAATAATCATAGCTACCTTGTAGGTTTATTGTGAGAAAAAACAAGATAATGCATATAAAGAATATAATTTTTATTTTTGAGTGTTTACAGTAATTATTATTGTTTACATTTTAAGGTTGTCATTTTTGTATCAGTTTTCTTACTGCTGCTATTACTACTATTTCCAGGAATCATTATTTAGAATTCTTAGGTAACTAGATGAATTTATTTGATGAATAGTTAATACTGATATTAATTGTGGAAAAATATTTGCCCCAGACTACTATTTTAATTTTTCCATGGTGAATGAGAAATCCTCCCTGCTGCTCCCCTCCTCCTGCCCTCCGCTGACTGCCCCGGGTAGTTGTACTAGAACCTTTTATCTCTTAAGATCATTCCTGATTTTTGATGAAGAATAGGATACTGATTTTACTTTTATTACTAACAGAGGAATATGCATCTGGTGTTTAAAAAGTGATATAAGAACAGTTTTTATAAATGTTAAAAAAATTAGGGGGACTTATGCACACTCCCTTTTGAAAATTGTTTTTTTTTCTTAATTAAACTAGTTCTTTTTTAAAATTTTTTTAATTATGTTATGTTAATCACCATACATTACATCATTAGTTTTAGATGAAGTGTTCCATGATTCATTGTTTGCATATAACACCCAGTGCTCCATTCAGTATGTGCCCTCTTTAATACCCATCACCAGGCTAACCCATCCCCCCCACCCCTCTCCCCTCTAGAACCCTCACCTAGCTAACTTTTGTAGGACTTTGAGTTGGCCGGCACATGAAGATATTTGCAGGGAGGCAATAGAAGCATCTATGGTTTTTTTTCTTTGTCTTGTTTGACAGCTACTAGCCTGATGGCTGGAAGGCAAGATGTATGTCATTTCATGTAGGAGAGACACCAATTGATTTTTTCAAAAATATTTTAGAAAAATGTGAGAAGATATATTTGTAAAGTTTTATTTTTAATTACATGGTTATTATAAAACATAAATTAATCTTATATTCTTGTGATGCCAGGGGCTTCATTTCTTCATTTATAAAATTGGGAAACAGTTACCAATGAGCATTTAAAGATTAGTTCTGTTGAATATGTATCACTTATGAAGTATTATTATTGGTAGGTCCACACACTTTGAGCTTTAGGAAGTACTAGTATTTGGCATTACAGCTCTCTTGCTTTTTTCCTTGTTCAAAATATAGTATTTTTAGTTTTTACACTATAATCTTGAAATGTGCTATTTTAGAAGTTGTGTATTTCAAGGTTTCTTGTGTTCCTCATTTTTTCTTGCTTGTTATTATAGATCATAAAGATTGGACTAACAGTTATTTTGGATGTGTGAGGAAATTAGATTTGAGAGTTGGTGGACTAGCATGTCCTAGGAAAGAAAAATGTTTTATTTCATTAGAAAGCTGAGCTTTAGCAAAATTTCAAAGGTAGGAGCTTCTGCAAGGTGACATTCCATTAAGCATACCTTTATGTAAAATGAATTATATCCCAAGTCATTCCAGTTGTATACACTTAAGATAACCCTTCCTTGGCAAATAAAGACAGGCAAATTCAGGCAATTTAAAGAGATATCCTGGGTCAAATAATCATTTACTTATCGGAAATGGCTAATGAAATGTTGTAATGATTTATGGTGTCCTGCAGTAAATTTTCATAATACAGTAATTTGTCTTTGATTTTCAACTGCCTGTCCAGTTCATTTACTGGGTAATAGTTACTTTAAATGTTTTATCAATGGCTTCATTTTTCTGTTTCTCTCCTCTTCCTCTCAGATCCTTATCATGATGAGTTAGGGAGTAATATTTCATTTTAAATGACTTGTCTTTGCTATAGATAGTCGGAAATGTAGGCAGAGTCACTGTAATGTGAAGCAGTCATTGATCTGGAATATCTATGTTGGATTGACTCCTGCTGTTATTATCAAGAACTATAAAAATGTTATAATTTTTTGTTTTCAAAATATCTTTCAGAATAATGTATGAAATATATGGTGATTGCAAGACAAAGCAGCATGTGTATTTTTATTTATTTATTTATTTATTTATTTTTATTTTTTTATTTTATTTTTTTTTTAAAGATTTTATTTATTTATTTGACAGAGACAGAGACAGCGAGAGCAGGAACACAAGCAGGGGCAGAGGGAGAGGGAGAAGCAGGCTTCCTGCTGAGCCGGGAGCCCGATGCGGGACTCGATCCCAGGACCCTGGGATCATGACCTGAGCTGAAGGCAGTCGCTTAACCGACTGAGCCACCCACGCGCCCAGCATGTGTATTTTTATAATTAGAAACATTTATTAAGTACTATCTCTGTCTCAGGAATTGGATGGTGCAAAATAACCATATCTGTTCTAATGAACTTTGGTTCACAAAATTTATTGACTACCTACTATCTGTACAGTATTTTACTAAGTGATATGAGATCTGTCATAATGAATATTCATAGGGTATTTTAATTGTATTTAAGAAATATTTGTTGAATGTTTACTATGAAATTTATTGTAGTTTTACACCTTGCAAATTTCTAGGTCTATAGCTATCTTTAGAAGCTCGGTAGGACTATTTGTATAACATACTTAGAATAAACACTGGATATATCTATCTTATATCTGTATGTTAAACACTCAAATAGAGAGACATATTTTTCTCTCTCCTGATAGTCCACAATGTAAAAAAGGTGATGTGGAGTTTTGAAATCACCTCGCGTTATAATATTATTAACTTAGTAACTTAGAAAATAAATATATTATGTATATTAAGGCAGAAGTGTTTAAGAATCATGTCAGCAAGATGACAGGATGGAAATTTCCAGCTCTTGTTCCCTCACGGAAACATCGGTTTGAACAACCATTCATATACAAAAATATCTTTGCAAGAGCTAGGTAATCTATGTAAGAGATTATAGCACTTGGGAGAAGTGCAAAAATAAGAAAGGACAGTTTTACATTACCTGCATCATCCCTCGCTCAAGCCCATGCAGGGCAGTGAAGCATGGTGAGAGATATCTCTGCAAAGGGGAAGGAGAGTGAAATGAGCACCTGACTTTGCTGTTGACCCCAGCTCCAGGGCTTCTCTAGTGAACCCCGGTGCCCAATTGGTTCCTGCTGACCCAGACACCAGGCATGCTCCAGACTGATGACATGGCCTCACACTCTAGGCTGGCCTCCTGTGGCCCTAGGTTCCAGGAGACCTAAGGTCCATGACCTTCCCAGTATACTCTAGTACTGGTTCCTGTGGACCCAAGACCAGGCTCACCCCTGGAAATTCAAGCTTCAGGCCCTTCCCTGCATACCCAACCTTCAGGCTTACCCCCGTGCTCCCAGGTACCAGGCCCATCCTTCATGGACTCAGAACCAGGCCTGCCTCCATGGATCTGGTCACCAGGCCTACCCTAGAGACCCTGGCACCAGGCTAGCCCCCACAGACTCTGGACCAGGTCCATACCCATGAGTCCAGGTGCCAGGCTCACCCCAGCACTAAGCTGGCATCCATGGATTCAGGATCGAAAATTATCCCAGTGCCAGGTTAACCTCCATGTTTCCTTCAGTCTGTCCCAAGAAATTCAGGCTCCATATTGGCCCTTGTGGACCCAGCTGCAGGCCTGCCACCATGGACGCAGGTTCTAGGCTTGGCCTCATGGACCTAGTTACCATGCCTACTTCAATGGACCCTTGTACCAGGTGGCCCCTGTGCACCCAGGATCCAGGTCTGTACCTACATAAACAGATTCTGGACCCACTCCCACAAATCCAGGCAGTTGGCCTGCTCATGTGGACACAATCTCCAGACCTACTGCAATGGTCCTAAGCTCCAGGCTTGTCCCTGTGAATCCAGGTACCAGGCAGGTCCCTGTGGACCCAGACTCTAGACCTGATCACCCACTGACCTAGCCACCAGGCTAGCCTAGCTGAGTACTCCAGCAGTAAACCCGCCTGTGGATTCTACTACATAGCCCTCTAGAATTTCTGGATAAGCTGAATGATGAAGAGTTTCCTTACTGAAGTCCATCTATAAAGATTGAAAGAAGTAGTTACTTTTTCAAATGAGACACCAATACAAAGCCACAGGGATCACAAAAAATCAGGGAAATATGACACTACCAGAGCAACAGGGTAAAATATCAGTAACTGACCCTAAATAATGGAAAACTAAAAACTGTCTGACAATTCAAAATAATCATCTAAAAGAAGCTTAGTGAGCTAAAAGAGATATAGATAGACAACTAAATTATATTAGGAAAATAATACGTGAACAAAATGAGAAATTTAACAAAGACATAGAAATCATAAAAAAGAACCAAACAGAATTATAGAGCTAAAGAGCACTGTGACTGAACTAAAAAAATTCATACGGCACTTCAATAGCAGACATTGTCAAGCAGAAGAAAAGAATCAATGAGCTCAAAGACAAGTCATTTGAAATTATCCAGTCAGAAGTGGAAAAAGAAAAAAAGAATGAAAAAAAAGTGAAGAAAGTCTATGGGACTTATGATAGACCATCAGATGCATCCATACCTGGATTATGGGACTGCCAGGAGGCATAGAGAAAGCAAAAAGGGGTAGAAAGCTCTTTAAAGAAATAATATCAGGAAACTTCTCAAATCTGAAACTTCTCAAATGAACATCCAGATCCATGAGACCCCAAATAGATTAAAAACATCAAGAGACCTTCACCAAGATTATACATTATAACAGAGAGCCCAGAAACAAATCCATGCTTTTATGGTCAATTGATCATCAACAGAGGTGCCAAGAACACACAATGGGGAAAGGACAGTCTCTTCCGTAAATGGTGCTGGGAAAACTGGATATCTTCATGCAGAAGAATGAAAGTAGACCCTTATCTCATACCATATATAAAATCTGAAAATGGATTAAAGACACAAGTGGAAGAACTGAAACGGTAAAAATTCTAGAAGAAAACATGGAGAAAAGGCTTCTTGACAGTGGTCAGGGCAATGATTTTTTGGAAATGACCCTGAGAGTACAGGCAAGGAGCAAAAATAGACAAATGGCATTGCATCAAGCTAATAAGCTTCTGCACAGCAAAGAAGGCAATCAGCACAGTAAAGAGACAACCTGTGGAGTGGGAGGAAATGTTTATAAACCATACGTCTGGTAATGAGTTAATGTCCAAAATATATAAGAACTCAAATAACTCAATAGCAAAGAAAACCCACTGAAGAAATGGGCAAAGGATACGAATAGACATTTTTCCACAGAGAATATATAGATCGCCAACAGGCATATGGTAAAAAGCTGGACATCACTAATCATCAGGGAAATACAAATCAAAATCAAAGTGACACATCATCTCACACCTGTTAGAATGGCTGTTAACAAAAAGAAAATAGGTAAGTTGGCAAAGATGTGGAGAAAAAGGAACCCTTGTACACTGTTGGTGGGAATGCAAATTGGTATAGTCAATTTGAAAAACAGTATGGGGGTTCCTCAAAAAATTAAAAGTAGAACTACCAAGTGATCCAGCAATCCCATGTCTGGGTATATATCCAAAGGGAATGTAAACAGGGTATCAATGAGATATCTGCACTCCCATATTCATTGCAGCATTATTCACAATAGCCAAAGTATGGAAACAGCCTGTGTTCATCGATGGGCAGATGGATAAAGAAAATGAAATGTGATATGTGATATTATATATATGTATGTGTGATATATATGTGAGATAGATAGATAGATAATGGCATATTACGTAGCCTTACAAAAGTGGAAAATCTTGCCATTTGCAACAACATGTATAAACCTGGAGGACATTATGCTAGGTGAAATAAGCCAGATACAGAAAGACAAATACTGACGATTGTACTTATATGTGAAATCTAAAAAAGTCAAACTCATAAAAGCGGAAAGTAGAATGGTGGTTGCCGGGTGCAGGGGATGAGGGAAATGTAAGGATATAGGTCAAAAGGTACAAAGTTTCAGTTATACAGGATAAATAAGCTCTGGATATTTATAACTTCATTTTGTAGAAGAGGAAACTGAGGTTCACAAGGGCTAAATAACTGACCCCAATTATGTAGGATGAGTGCAAAAATCTATGTTTGAAAAATAGTGTTCTTTTCTACATCATTCTCCAAAATGTACTGGAAATGTTAATTATCCTTAGTACAGGAAGTCATTAGAAAGGCAATTCTATATATCTTTAAATGTAATTTTTAATGATAATGAGCTATTTGCTAAGGAATATGACTTTTTATATCTAACTTTTTTTAATGCTCCGTTTGCTATTGTTTACAGAAAGTATCACCGTGGGTAGGCTTGCGCAAGATCAATATATCCTACTGGGGATGGGAAGACATGTCTCCTTTTACAAACACAACACTGCAGTGGCTTCCTGGTGAACCGAATGATTCTGGGTTCTGTGCATATCTGGAAAAGGCTGCAGTGGCAGGCCTAAAAGCTAATCCTTGTACATCTATGGCAGATGGCCTTGTCTGTGAAAAACCTGTTGGTAAGTAGTAAACTAGTATTTCTTTAAAAATATTATGTTTCCAACTCCTCTTCTTACCACCCCCTTCGCTTGTGACAGTCTGTGTGCCTGAGGTAAGTTTCACCATCTTTTTATGATGTTGATTCCCTGATAATTTTAGTAAGTTTTATCTTT
Organism: Mirounga angustirostris; assembly: GCF_029215605.1. Taxonomy (NCBI): domain Eukaryota; kingdom Metazoa; phylum Chordata; class Mammalia; order Carnivora; family Phocidae; genus Mirounga; species Mirounga angustirostris. Next base: position 139,530,682 of record NW_026991714.1, read on the forward strand.
ATCCACATTCCCCACTTACTATTAGTGACCTTAGGGTTAACTTGTGAAAATACCAAAATTTTATTATTTTATGCAATCTTTATTTCTTGGTTGAATCTATTCTTAATTTTGTTAACATCTTTTACTTTTATAATAATAGTGTTTGGAAGAAAGATTTGCTTTTAAGATTAACAACTAATTTAGAATCATTTTCATCTTATAGATCTATTTCATTTGGCAAGTAAGAAGAAACTATTCTGTTATATCTTTTTTTTGCCTAATATGTCATTTTGTGGTGATTGACTTTTATTATTTTTTATATTGGCCATAATATTCAAACCCAAAACCTGTACTAATTATGTTGTAATTTTTTTATTTGGTTTTATTAGCCCGTATAAAATGTTAGACATGGACATTGTTTTTTTAAGTTTTTATTTTAATTCCAGTTAATGAACGTACAGTGTAATATTAGTTTCCGGTGTATAGGATAGTGTCTCAACATTTCCATACAACACCCGGTGCTCATCACAACAAGTGCACTCCTTAATCCCCATCATCTATTTCACCCATCCCCCCCAGCCCCTCCCCTCTGGTCACCATCAGTTTGTTCTCTATAGTTGAAAGTCTGGTTTTTCATTTGTCTCTCTCTCTCTTTTGCCTTTGCTCATTTGTTTTGTTTCTTAAATTCCACATATGAGTGAAATCATATGGTATTTGTCTTAAAATGGATTTTTTTAAGTGATAAAGGAATATTGAATTATTTTCTCTTTTTAAACATTTTTATTTTTGTGAAATATACATAATATAAAATTTACCATTTTCACCATTTTTAAATGTGAAGTTCAGTGTTATTAAGTGCATCTACATTATTGTGCATTAATCAACACCATGTATCTCCAGAACTTTCTCATCTTCCCAAACTCTATACCCATTAAACAATAACTCTCCATACCTCCCTCCCCCAATCCCTGACAACCACCTTCTACTTTCTGTGTCTATGAGTTTGACTAATCCAATTACCTCATATAGATGGAATCATAAGGTGTATGAACTTTTATGGCTGGCTTGTTTCCCTTAACATAATGTCTTCAAGGTTCATCCATATTGTAGCATATGTTAGAATTTTCTTCCATTTTTAGCCTGAATAATTTTCCATTGTATGTACATCCAACATTTTGTTTATACATTCATCCATCAATGTACACCTGAGTTGCTTTTACTTATTGGCTGTTGTGAGTAATGATGTTATGAACATGGGTTTGCAAATATCTTTTCCAGTTCCAGTTTCACATCTTCTGGGTATATAGGCAGAAGTGGAATTGCTGTATCATATGGTAATACTATGTTTAATTTTTGAGGAATTGCCATACTGTTTGCCATAGAGGTTGTACCATTTTACATTTCTACCAGCAATGAACAAAGGTTCACATCATTGCTAGCATTTAAAAAAAAATATTTATTTAAAGGGTGTGATATTCTATTTCATGTAAAGATTTTATAGTTATAGTTTTATTTTTATTGTTTGTTTATATCAGAGACATGTTAACTGACAGGGCATTTGTTTTGATAAGGTATGGAATGTTTATGGAAAACATTTTAGTGGGAAAGTAAATAATGATTGTGTAATATTTAGCCAAAGATAGAAAACTAGGTCATGGGCTACATTTCTAAGTTTTTAAATTATGTAACTTTATGTACTTTGTAAAGGATTAAAATTTTCCTAAGAAGTATAATTTTCAAATTTAATAGTAAATTTAAGAAGTGTTAACATCTCATCTTCATTTTCGTTTACCTTATCACGTAGTTTTTGCTATAATTTTTATCCCACACTTGGCTTATTTGAAACATTCCCTAAACCACGAAACAAATGAAACCCGTATATCTGTGTTAAAATACAGTTAACAAATAAAATAATTATATTTGTTGATTTATTCCAGTTAGTCCAAATCAAAACGCAAGGCCATGCAAAAAGCCCTGTTCACTGCGGACATCCTGCTCCAACTGTACCAGCAATGGCATGGAGTGTATGTGGTGCAGTAGTAGGAGACGATGCGTTGACTCGAACGCGTACATAATCTCTTTCCCATATGGACAGTGTCTGGAGTGGCAAACTGCCACTTGCTCTCGTAAGTATTTTCTAGAGTGCCTTTTCATTTAAGGCAACATAAATCAATTTCCTGTGATGGAAGGAGGAATGAAACATTTGAAAATGTTTTTAAAAGATGGGAAAAAGTGTTGCAGCTAGTTTTAAAACCTTTTAATGGTATAAGCCCCAGATTTATACCGTTTTGCCACGTTTTTGCTCTCCCCGACTCTGAGTGTACTTTGCAGATAGTTGAACACTTCACGAAAGTGCTTATTATTGCAAAGATCGCATATTGCTTTGTTGTGCTTCTTTAGTGTCCTTTAATCTAGCACAGTTTCCATGTCTTACACAACGGATATTTTTAAAGAATCAACACCATTTGTTTTGTAAGTGTCCCAATTTGGGTCTAATTCTTTCCTCATGATTAGATTCAAATTAAGCATTTTTTGGCAAGAATATCAGTCGCATCATGGTGGTGTATCTACTGCAAAGGCAGGATGCGGTCTTGGAATCACATGGAGAGTCATGTCAGCAGGGCGGTACTGGGCTTGCTGTGGGTTGTACTTCAGGAGAAGATCTTACTCCTCGCTGGTCTCGTGTTTTGTAAGGACTGGAGGACGAAGATGCACCTGGCTAAGTGTGTGATACTGGGTACCGTGTGGTTATGAGAGTGGACTTTCTTGCAAAGGCAAATTTCATCAGGACGCTCCTGCCAAGGGAATTGCATAACACTGCTGATGGCACCTGGTGTCCTTGTAGGAACGTGAAGCCACATGCAGGGTTTTTCTGCTTGGGAAAATGTAGAAGCTGCTGGCCTCAGCTAGCTTTGTGCTAGCAGAAAATATGGTTTATCATTCCACGATCTACCCTTTGACACTGGGGCTCATCAAAAAATGCCTTTCCAACAGGGACATGAAGTAATTGGTCTGCTCAGATTTATAATAAGAAGGTAGGAACGATTATTTACTTCCATTGCTCCCACCACCTGCTTTTCAGTGTTGAATTGATTCATTCATGCCACACTAATTGGGGCCTCTCCCTCCTGTGACTGATCCAGATTTTACGTCCTTTTCTTTTCTTTTCTTTTCTTTTTAAGTTGAAAATAGAGCTACCAGACTTTACGTCCTTTTTGGGACATATGGGGAGTATACTCTGCATGTGCCCGGGGTCACCATTCCACAACCACAGTTAGCTGCAGAATCACCTTAGATAAGTTGGAGTTCAAGTGTATGTTCATCCAGAAATCCTTTATTTATACAAAGCAAAACATCTATTCACTTGCTAATTCCAAACAGGCACAGATGAAATGAGAGGAATATTTTGTTCCTCTTCAGTTCCCCACTGCCCAACGCCTTTATGTCTAGGAAGCTCACTATGACAGAAGCACCAGGAATCCTTAGGTTTGTTTAGTTTTATTTTTCTTCCCAATACTTTTACCTGCAATAAGCTGGGTTCGCAATGAGCAAATCCAATTAACAGGTGCCAGGTCCGGTCCCAGAGGGACTGAGGTGACAGTGTAGTGAAAGGAGACAAAATAGCAGCCTCTTGAAGTCCCGTCTGGGTTAAGCTCAGGAATGTGTTGTAGTTGAAGAGTGTTCAATGGGATAGGGAAGGGACAGTTTTAATCTTTCTAAGGGAATACTCGTCAGGGGATCTTGTCATCCCAAGTCTAGTTGTTTTCTCCTAACAATTGCTCTAAGTTATACACTATTATGCCTTCTCTCACCTGATCTTTGCAACTCTTGTAGGTCCAGTTCAGATTTTTGCATCAGTCCACTGGCTTTCTCCTGTTCCTTTCCGTCCTGCAAGCAGGCACTTGCAGGTTTCCTGGGAGTTTGGGCCATAACGCAGCTTGTTTCTGCAACTTTTTAAAGTTCCTTCTGGACTTTCTTTCAGCCTGTTGGCTTCCTTACATTCCTTCCCTAGGAGCAGCCACTGACAACATGACTATGATGATGTATGGATAAGTATCCTAGCAGCAACATGCATTGTCTGCCCATCCATTCTTCCTTCCGTCCTTCCTCTGAGCTCTCTTGTTTCTACTCTAAGAGGAAGGAAGAGCTGCTTCTTTTAAGAGGAGCTTCCTAAGTCTGAGATACCTTTTGGTGGTGAACCTACTATTTTGAGGCTTGCCCCTGGGATCTTGTGGCCCACAGACAACATGGCCACCCAGTTATAAGCTCTTCTTGCTCGGATGAGTGATCTCCTCATTTAGAGGTAGCCAGCTGCTTAAGACAGTGCAGGTGGAGACTCACTGGCCTTTCCAGAGCTTACATCACTCCCAAAGATAGCCCAATAGTCTACCAACCCAGCCAAACCTGTATTTGCTCCGGCACCACTGTTGCATGAAGAGCTGAGACAAAACAGTAAGTGCCACAATGTAGGGTAGAACTTCTAGGTTGTGGCTGTTGGATATATTTGTTTCCCCAGGCTCTTGGCATCAAGTGGAGAGGTGTTCCTGGGATGGGCATGGCTGGGTATATTAGGCATTGAGTTCCTTGTTGCTACCCTTTTTTAGGAATTTTGATAGGGAATGGGGATGGACCTCATTCAGTGCATGGCACTGGGGTTGTTGCTGACATAAAATGGTCTTACTCCCACAGAAAACATCTTATTAGGAGTCAGCTGCCCAGAGGAGCTGCATACCAGTGCTGGAGACTTGCGGGGAGCTGAGAGACAGTACTCAGGCTCTCCTGCCTTCATAATCATGTTTGTCTTTCCACAATCATTAATGTTTGGTGAAAGAAACCAGACACAAAAGATTACATACTGTGTGACTCCATTTAGGTAAAGTTCAAAAATAGGCAAAACTAAGCTCTCTTGTTTAGGAATGAATATTTAGGTAAAACTGTAGAGTAAGGCAAAAATTAATGTAAATGACAGATAGTGGGTACTGCTGGGAGAAGATTGGTGTGCTGAGTAGGAGAGGGGTACAAGGGGGGCAGTGTTCCACCTACAGGCTGGGTGCAGGCACAGAGCATTTCTGGACAATAATTTATTAATCTCACATTTTTCTTTATGGACTTCTCTGTGTGTGTTATAGGATAAAAGGGTAAAAGGTAGGGAAAAAGAAGCTTGTAAAGTCTCCAAGCTCTTAGATGCTTAAGAACTTCTTCTTTTTTTCTTTTAAATATTTTATTTATTTATTTGCTAGAGACACAGCGAGAGCAGGAACACAAGCAGGGGGAATGGGAGAGGGAGAAGCAGGCTTCCTGCTGAGCAGGGAGCCCGATGTGGGGCTCGATCCCAGGACCCTGGGATCATGACCTAAGCCGAAGGCAGATGCTCAATGACTGAGCCACCCAGGTGCCCCAAGATTTGCTTAAGAACTTTCTAAAAATTGTTTAGAGTTAAATCTAAGTTGTCTTCACTACTCACAAATCTTTATTGTATTCCGTATCTTCCATCTCATTTATTCACCTTTTGGAGAATAGTCTTCAGTAATTCTTTCAAATAAATCAGTGGATAGTAAACTTTTTGAGTTTTTGTATGTCTAAAGTGTACGGTTTTATGTTCACGTAATTGATAAAGTGGCTGGATGTGGGAGTTCTAAGTTATTCTTTCCTCAGACCCTGTAGTGTTTGGTGTTGTGAGTGAGAATTCTCATGTGAATTTGATTTTCATTCCTCTGTGGGGCATCTTCTTAAAAAAATTCTTTAAGAAGTAAAAGATTTTAAGTTTTTTTTCCTCTTTATCCTTGGCATTCCAAATTCTGTAACTCATTTTAATTCAATTTTCCAGTAATTGAGTTGGATTTTCAAAATGGATTCTCATTGGCTCTTTGAATCTGAAGAGTAGTTTCTTTCTTTACCTGCTAAAAATGGTCTTTAATGCTTAGATTGTTTTCTTCTATTTACTCTTTTTTAGAAATCTTAAAATAGTGGTTGGAATTTCTAAATAAATCTCAGTATGTCATAAATTCACTTGTATTTTCCATCTCTTAGTTAAAATTCAGATGTTTTTTCTTCTTTATGGTTGTTTATTTGGAGATTTTTATCTGTTTTAAATTGATGTTTTTGATAACCTTGTTTTTGCACTATAAAAACTAGCTGCATTTTTTGAGAAGGTATATGAAACATGATTAAACACTGGTATGAAGTGCATCTTCACCACTGATGAACTAAATTATGATACGTGTGGCTGGTAGGGCTGTCTGCTAGGGGTGCGTACATCAGTTGTTAAGTTCTGCCTTTATGTCTTTTGTTTTTAACTCTTCTTTTTTGTTTTCTTGATTTTGATTTCTTGAGAGTTTTGTTTTCTACTTCAACCATTTGTTCTTGAGCATTTAGTCTAGTCTGCTGGATTTTTCTTTTCTGTGGGTCTTTTCTTTGACTGTTTATGTCTGTTGTCATATTTACCTTCTCGGTGGCTATCTATAGCTCATTTGTCCTGATGATGTCCAATAACAGTTATTTTTATTCCACAGCCTTTAAATTATATGCCCTTTGCATTCTAGTGGGAAAGAGGGCCATTGAACTTCTCTTCAAGGAGACCTCGTATTTTCTGGAAGTAGTATTTACCTGGTGGTGATCCACTCCTTGTGAGAAACAAACTCTTTCTCGGTTATGTCATTCTTCCCCGTTTTTAACCAACAGGCTTTTAATGAGCAGTAAGGAAATGCCAGGAAATAAAATAAGGACTGGGAATAAAGGTGGCATCCTTGATCAAAATCCGAGTGCTAAAAGTAGCTGAGTTTTACTGTTTCAAAGATGTCAACTTTTGGGCAATATTTTTGTCATACTTTTGCTTTTAACTATATCATGTTAGCATTAATTATTCATAATGGATTTACATGATCATTTCTACTACATGTATCTGGTCCTTCACTAAACATTTAACAGTAGTAAGTCTTTAAAAACATTCTTAGAGTTATACATAAAACTGTATTAGAAATGGTATACATTTTATGCTGCTTTAAAAAGTTATTTAGTGATCATTTGAGGTTTCCTAGTAAATGGAACTTGAAGGAAACTTTTCTTTGCTAATGAGAAACAAATATGGATTATATAATATTCCCCATTTTTTTAGTTGTAATATTGTGATATTAGTACTTAAAATTTACAAATTGAAGAAAAGAAAAATATCTTAAGACAAATTTTACCTAATATTTTCTGAGAAAGCTTTGTTAGTGACTGCAATTATTAATAATTGACATATTTTTACTTAAAACATTGGTTATTCTCTTTGTGAAAATGGACTTCAAAAGGATAACTTAATGCAATAATAGAAGGTTTAGTTCTTAATATATAAAAGTTCAAATAAAAATGTGATGTAATTAAATTGCTACAGTGAAAATGGAATAATAGGAAATATGAGAATATGGTACGTATCTTACAAATCTACAGGTTTATGTACATGCTTGATTTTTTCTTGGCAATTAGGGAAGGTAATCTTTTTAAAATTGATTAAAATTTATTTTTTAGAGCAGTTTTAGGTTCACAGCAATTTTGAGAGGAAGGTGCAGAGAGTTCTGTATCTCCTCTGCCCCCACAGATGCACAGCTTCCCCCACTGTCAACATCCCACTCCCGACTGGTACATTTGCTACAGTGGATGAACCTACACTGACACATCATCATTGCTCAAAGTCCATAGTTTACATTAGGGTTCACTCCTGGTGTGATACATTCTGTAGGGCTTGACAAATATATAATGGCATGCAGCCATCATTATGGTTTCATTCACACCAGTTTCACTGCCTAAAAATCCTCTGAGCTCCCACTATTCATCCTTCTTTCTTTCCTAACTCCGGGCAATCACTAATATTTTTACTGTCTATACAGTTTTTCCTTTTCCAGAATGTCATGTAGTTGGAATCATATAGTATGTAGCTTCTCAGATTGGCTTCTTTCACGTAGTAATATGCATCTAAGTTTCCTTCATGTCTTTTCACGGCTTGGTAACTTATTTATTTTTAGAGCTGAATAATATCCCATTGTCTTGTACCACAATTTATCTGTTCACCTAATAAAATCTTGTTGCTTTTGGCAAGTTTTGGGAATTATGAATAAAGCTTCAGTAAACATCTGTGTGCGGGTTTTTGTGCGGACAATAAATTTTTAGTTCATTTGGGTAAATATCATGGAATGTTGTTGCTGGAATGTATGGTAAAAGTATGTTTAGTTTTGTAAGAAACCACCAAACTGTCTTTCAGAGTGGCTGTATTTTGCATTCCCACCAGCAATGAATGTTTCTGTTACTTTGCATTCTACACACTCACTGGCATTTGGTGTTGTCATTGTTTGGGATTTTGGCCATTTTAATAGGGGTATCTTATTGTTGTTTTAGTTTGTAGTTCTCTAGTGGTGTGGTGTGGAGCATCTTTTCATACTTGGCTGTGTATATCTTCTTTGGTGAGCTATCTGCTTAGGTCTTTTGCCCATTTTTAAAATTGGGTTGTTTGTTTTCTTATTACTGAGTTTTAAGAGTTTTTTGTGTATTTTAGATAACAGTCCTTTATCAGGTGTGTCTCTTCTAAATATTTTCTTACAGTGTCTTTGCAGAGCAGAAATTTTAAATTTGAATTTAAATTTTAATGAAGTTTAGTTTATCATTTTTTTTTCTTTCATGGGATTGTGCCTTTGGTGTCAGAACTGAAACATCATCACCCCAAACTCAAGGTCATCTAGATCTTATATGCTAACTTCTGGGAGTTTTATAGTTTGCCTACAGTGCTCATCTGTTCATGAACGTTACATTAGAACCTTTAGCACATTAATCATAGTTGTTTTAAATTCCTGGTCTGATAATTCTGATATTGCTGCCATGTCTGATCCGATGCCTGTTCTGTCTTTTCACATTGTGTTTTTTGCCCTTTGGTATGCCTTGTAATTTTTTTCCAGATAGCCAGATATGATTTACAGGTAAAAGAGACTGCAGTTAGTAGGCCTTTAGTAATGTAGTGGTAGGGTGTGGAAGGAGCAGAAGCGTTCTGTAACTAACTGATTAAGTCTCAGTCTTTTAGTGAGCTTGTGCTTCTTGCTGTGAGCTTCACTAGTGCTTCTCAGTGTTTTCCCCCCTCTCGGGTACAGGATGGTACAGGAGGGCCCACTGGATTAGTCTATTTCTTCCCGTGTCCATGGAAGACCAGGGCAGGCTAGGGCTGGGTATTTCCCTTTTACAGGTCAGGTGAGCTCTGATAAAACCTCAGCAGCTTAGGCTCTGTTAAATAGTGTTTCCAGGACTTGTTAAGAAGAATGGAATATTCTGGCATGGTTTTTGTCTTCCCCTGCTGGAAGCAAAAGAAGGTTTTTCTTTGATGTTCACTGTGAAGACCTTGTAGAGCTCCTGGAGGTAAAACAAAAGTGTGGGAGTGCCCCCTGTGACTGGGTCCTTCTGGGAATTTTAACTCTCAGAGTTGTCCACACTGAGCTTCTAGCAATTAATCAGCTCTGGTTCAGGGTCTCTTCCCCAGACACTGGCTCCTGCAGAAGTTTCAAGTTTGGTATATTACGATTCTCCACATACTTCTATCTGTCTCTCCAGTCTCGCAGGCAATGATTTGCTCTGTGACCTCGCTTCTCTGATAGATCTAAGAAGAGTTGTTGACTTTTCATTTTGTGTTGCTTCTTACTTTTTGGTAGGATGGAGTGGTAACTTCTGAATTCCTGACATGCTGGATCAGAAACCAGAAGGCTCTAATAATCATCTGATGACATAATTTCTTACAGATTGATTTTTCAAATTCTTACACATTTCAAAAACCATATTGAATGTTTTACGACTTAATTTTTCAAAAAGCCAAAAATAAAGAAAATATAAATGATTGCTCTAATTACTTGTGATTTATACATAGTCTCTCTGCTATTTATAACTTAGGTAAAATAGCATAGCCTACAAAAGCTTTCCTGTATTATTGTCTAAAAAAACATTAGAATCTGTCAGGTTTTGAATCATTATTAAATACTAAAGGATAAATTTTCTGTTAATCTTTCAGCAATGCCTGTTGCTTTCCACTCTTGAGCAAAAGGAAAACCAACATTACTTTATGTAATAGTTTCATATGTAAAATAAAATCTGAGAATAAGATGTTGCTCTGAACATGACATTTTGTAACTTGTTATTAAAGCCTAAAACCAAATAGATAAATAGAACTAGAAGGTTAATAGTTTGTCATTCTGCCAGTGCAGGAAACCCAGCGTTCTTTCATCTAAAATTTCCTTAGTTGTTTGGAAAGCATTAGCAGGAATGCTGTACTTGAGAATAGTTTAGACTTACTTTGTATGTAATGCTTCTTCAAGACATTTTTTGGTTATATTTCCTTAAAAAGATAGTCCTAAAATAAAATTTACTTTCCTAGGAGATTTCCGTAGACTATAATTATAAAACTAGATTTATTCTGGGTGAGACCTAGTAAAGACCTACTTCAAATCATCACATGATTGTAAATAATTGGAATGTCAAGATAACATACCTAATTTGATATTTTCCATTATTTCCTATTGATTTTGTAGCAACCCTGTACACTTTTGAAGACAGTTAGAATAACCCACTCAACAATACTGTGGGGAAGCTACAATCATATATGTAAGAGAACTGTTTCAAAGCACGAAGGCTAGCTAATAAGGGGTATGGTAATATATGAAATGTTCAGTTGTCTAAGGATCTTTTAATGCTGCTGAAAAAATATAAATTCCAAAAGGAAGTATGTTCATGTCAATGAATTATTTGTCTATGGAAATAACATTAGTCAGTTGTATTCAATGATTCAGAGTGTTCTTCCTTTTTAATTATTATTAAGGAAATATAGGAGACAGTACTCATTTTCCACCTTCTTATATCCAATCTCTGAAATACTCAGCATGCAAAAAATTCTTCATAACAAGTCTTATTGTAATTGATGAATTCTTTAATCCGATGCTCTATTATGCCTGCACAGTTCACTATACTGAGTTCTTGATGTTCACTGAGATTATGCCGTTCTTGTTGGCAGCAATTTGAGGAACATTTCTGTTTCCAGTAATATTGAAACACTAAGTGACAATTAAGTTATTACCACCATAACAATGAAATTTGGTCTGCCAGAAATTACAGTTTCTTCCCCTCTAGGTTTTTACTAGCACCATCTCATTATTGTGCATCCCAACAAGCTAGATCATTCTTGATGTCTCATACCACTGTCACTACCTTCTATGGATAAACAATTTCCAAGACAAAGAGTGCCTTTTCTAGCAAAATATCAGTAAAAGTAATTAAAGAAAATCTCAGTCCAGTATAGGATACTCTGCGAATTAAAAGTTTAAAACATCACATAGCAACTATAGTGAATATAATGCAAACTATAATATGTTCACCCTTGAAAAAGCCATCACAGTATTTATAGGCTTTGTTGAAGCTCATAGATTGTACATCAATTAAACAAAACATTGAGCTTCAGCCTGTGAGTCTTGGAGGGATATTCTGCAGCCCTGAAAGTCAGACAGAGCCTTTGCTGGTTGCCTGGCTGACATCGCTATCTGGTGCCCAGGTTCCCATTCAGTTTGGCTCTTTGGTGAGATTGACTCATCACATGATAGCCAAATGCTCATATCCTGGACCCTTGGGAAGAGCATTGTCAGTGAAAGGCAGCATGCATGGGGCTCAGCTGTCTCAGAATGGGCAGGCAGCAATTACACTGGACATCCACAGGCAGGGGCAGAGTTTTTCTTTACAGGCCCTCACTAGGCACAAGAACAGCTAACATGGCTCTACATCATGGACAAGGGTAAATGTGATCTGTAGGCCCCAGATCAGCTTCCAAAAGGTCCTAAAAACAGGTAAAGTTCTCAGGAACCTTTAAGTGCTGACTTCATTTTTCTCCATGTCATGGTTACCACACCTTTTTTCACCTTTAAGTCAGTCCATTTATCTCCTCTTTGCTCATGATATATGTTTTATTTCCTTTAAGTAATTGCTGTCTGTTAGATATTATTACAAAAACTGTTTACATTAACTACAGACAACTTTTTACAGTCTTTTTTTCAGATCGTATTTATTTTTCCATTAGCTTAGAATTCCATTTAAATTTAAAGTCATATAACATATTTGTTAATGTTCCTGTAATGCAGCTCAAAATTGTTCTGGACTGAGAACCTGTGGACATTGTTTGGAACAACCTGGATGTGGCTGGTGCAATGATCCTAGTAATACGGGAAGAGGACACTGCATTGAAGGATCTTCACGGGGACCAATGAAGCTTGTTGGGATGCACAATAATGAGATGGTTCTTGATGCCAGTCTTTGTCCTAAAGAAAAGAACTATGAATGGTCCTTTATCCAGTGTCCAGGTAATAAAAACATGATGAAAATAATTTCAGTTTGAAAACCGAGAATGAGTTGTTCTTTCTTATAATAAATATTTAGAAAAAAATAATGAGATTAAAATTTCACAGATGAAAAAATATTCTTCCCTATATCCATCTCTATTATGCAGATGGCATTCTGTTTGGAATCATTAAATATAGGCTAACCATATGCATGGTATACAATTATTATATTTGGCTTCTTATGAATTGCTAAGAGGAAAAATACTGGGTTCATGCCAATTTTCTACCTTGTACTATAGTCTTTCATTGTTCATAGTATTATAATACCTTAGAATTCAAGGCAATTCAGAAGATCCAGTCAAACTTCATGCTAAGTGTGGGAATGTTTTAAATGATATTTGTGATGGAATCAGCGGGCCTCATTTTGAATACCATTAAATTTTGAAGGTCAATAGTTTTTAGGGTTTTTTTTTTTTTTTCATAGGCAGTCTGTTCTTATACTGAATAAAACCAATCTCCTGGAAAAATTAACTTATTCAATATATTTTTATTGAGTGCCTACTATGTGCCAAAGAGTGTTTCAAGTGTTAGAGACACAACAATTAACAAATTAGACTAAAATCACTGCATTCATGAAGCCTGTATTCTAACTGAAATTAACAAAATTAATTATATACACATACATATATGAAGTTACATGTTGTTGAATAAAGTGCTGTTAAATAAAGTAAGGAAGGGGGATAAGGCTTGCAATTTAAAAAGGGTAGTGAGAGAAGAGTTCACTGAGAAGTAGCAATAAACAATTTATGTAGATGAGGGAGTGAGTCATAGGGATATCTGGGGGAAGTATTCTAGAACAGAAAACAGTCTGACACAAGGACTTGGGTAAAAGAGTTTATTTTTTTAATCTTTTAATTTTTTTTGAAGATTTTATTTATTTATTTGAGAGAGAAAGAGATTGAGAGAGAGAGAGCCCAAGAAGGGGGGAGGGTCAGAGGGAGAAGCAGACCCTCTGCTGAGCAGGGAGCCTGATGTGGGACTCGATCCCGGGACTCCGGGATCATGACCTGGAAAGAGTTTATTTGGGAGGCGAACCCAGGAGGCACAACTGAAGGAACAGAGAGTTTCAAAGAAGGGAGAAAAACCAATAATATTATTAAGCTCGCTACTGTACTTGGAAATTTGGACTCACACCCACTAGGGACCTATGAAGAACCATGTAAAATGCTTTTCAGAATTGACCCCCTGAGGGACTGGGAGGGTGGGGCACTTATCTGTAGGTTCTCTTTGGTTGAGTGATACCTTTGCAGGTATTGTACTTCTGAGCTGTGCCAGCATGTATGATCAATAGCTTGCCCTGGCACTAGCGAAAATTCTGGGGCTGAAAAGTAGAGACACTGCAGAACTTGCTTTAGGTGAGTCACCGAGAGTGTGCCGTCCTGAAACTGGATGGATCGTGGGAATGTGGCACAGAGTGCAATGATACCTGCTACATAAACTCTGAAATATATGAAAAGTGAAAATGAACAAACTATGGGTTTGTACAACAACATGATTGAATCTTAAATTTTTTCGCTTAGTGAAAGAAACCAGACCCAAAGGCTACATGTTGTATTATTCAGTTTATAAAATGATCTAGAACAGGCAGAGCTGTGGGGATGGAAAACAGATCAGTTATTTGCCAGGAGTAACAAAGGTAGGGATTGATCTCAAGGGAGCCTCACAACGGAATGTTTTGTGTTATGGAACTGTTCTTTATGATACTGTGTTAGGTTGATACATAACTCCATGCATTTGTCAAAACCCATATTGTATATCACAAAGAACCAACTTGCCTGAATGCAAATTAAAAAGAAAAGGCAACTAGAATACCAGGGGATCCCAGGGTGTAAAGTAAGCTGTGACAAGTAAATTTAACTATATTACAAATGCCATAATGTCATAAAAAATAAAAAAAGAAGAGCTGATCTAAGTAGCATTGGAAAACAGTTTGGATACTGTAAAGCTAAGAAAAAAAACTGTATACAAGATTGTATTCTGGTTAGTAAATTTGTTTATCACGTGGTGTAAGTTAACATTTCTAACAATACTTTATGTGTTTACTAGGTTTGGACAAATAAATTGTGTTTAATTTAAGCCAGGTTTTCCACTGTCAGAGAAAGATGCTAAAAATAAGCAAGGACTGAAGACTACAAAGAATCCTGTGGTGTTGGGTTAGGGTCTGAGATAATAGTGTGAATTCATGTTTATTTTAATATATATACCAAGAAGTAAATATAGATATGTGTGTATACATAGGTTAGTACATATACATGAATTTCCTAGTTCTGTTTGTCAAGAGGGTCTAGAAGCCATGACATCCCAGTAGGAATGAGCACATCTAGTGCCTGCATCTTGGTTTCTAAATACTGTTTTCCAGTGAAAGGAACCAGGGTGCCATGGAGAAATGGTTAATTTTAGCGCTGGGACAGGGAGAAAACACAATGAGCCTGGAGCATTGTTTGTTGTAAGAAGGAACTTTTAAAAAAAAGAGGATGGGATCATGATCATGCCAAAGGGACACAGCACCAACCTAAAAGAGTTCTCAATGGATAAAATATGAGCAAAAGATAATGATCATATTGCATTATGACTCAAAACCCTAAATAATATCCTGATTCTATACTGATTAAATGATTTAATAAATAATAAATGGGTGAGAATGAACAAAAATTCCTTACAGAAAAATTCTAAATAATAAATGTAGAATGAATGAGGGAAATAAAAAAAAAATCACTCTTAGAACCCGACCGTAACAATTGCTATAAGAATAATCCACTTAATATTGAAATTGGGGAATGAAACTTTAAGGAAAAGCAGGGTACTTGTGTAGCTTTAAAGCTTCTGGTCAGTAATCATTTCTTTTCTTTTTTTCAATGTTCCAAGTTTTTATTTAAATTCTAGTTAGCTAACATACATTGTAATACTTGTTTTGGGAACAGAATTTAGTGATTCATCATCAACACACAGCACCCAGTGCTCATCACAAGTGCCCTCCTTTATACCAATCACCCATTTAGCCCATTCCCCTGCCCACTTCCCTTCCAGCAACCCTCAGCTTGTTCTCTATAGTTAAGAGTTTCTTTTATGGTTTGCCTCCTTCTCTCTTTTTTTCCCTTCCCATATGTTTATCTGTTTTGTTTCTTAAATTCCACGTATGACTGAAGTCATATGGTATTTGTCTTTCTCTGACAGGCTTATTTCCCTTAGCTTAATACACTCTAGCTCCATCCATGTTGTTGCAAATGGCAAGATTTCATTCTTTTTGATGGCTGAGTAATATTCCTGTGTGTGTGTGTGTGTGTGTGTGTGTGTGTACCACATCTTCTTTAGCCATTCATCAGTTGATGGACATTTGGGCTCTTTCCACAATTTGGCTATTGCTGATAATGCTACTATAAACAACAGAGTGCATGTGCCCCTTCGAATCAGTATTTTTGTATCCTTTGGATAAATACCTAGTAGTGCAATTACTAGGTCATAGGGTAGCTCTATTTTAACT
The DNA here is from genome assembly GCF_029215605.1 of Mirounga angustirostris. Classification (NCBI taxonomy): domain Eukaryota; kingdom Metazoa; phylum Chordata; class Mammalia; order Carnivora; family Phocidae; genus Mirounga; species Mirounga angustirostris. The sequence goes on from NW_026991714.1 coordinate 139,546,531, forward strand.
TTTTGAGGAACCTCCATACTGTTTTCCAGAGTGGTTGTATCAGTTTACATTCCCACCAACAGTGTAAGAGGGTTCCCCTTTCTCCTCATCCTCGCCAAAATCTGTTGTTTCCTGTTTTGTTAATTTTGGCCATTCTGACTGGTATGAAGTGGTATCTCATTGTAGTTTTAATTGGTATTTCCCTGATGCTGAGTGATATTGAGCATCTTTTCATATGTCTTCTTTGGAAAAATACCTATTCATGTCTTCTGCCCATTTCTTAACTGGTTTATTTGTTTTTTGGGTTTTGAATTTGATAAGTTCTTTATGAATTTTGGATACTAACACTTTATCAGATGTCATTTGCAAATATCTTTCTCCATTCCAAAGGTTGCCTTTTAGTTTTGTTGATTGTTTTTTTTTGCTGTGCAGAAGCTTTTTATCTTGAAGTCCCAATAGTTCATTTTGCTTTTGTTTCCCTTTCTTGTGGAGACGTGTCTAGTGTGAAGTTGCTATGGCTGATGTCAAATAGATTACTGCCTGTGTTCTCCTCTATGGTTCTGATGGTTTCCTGTCTCACATTTAGGTCTTTCATCCATTTTGAATTTATTTTTGTGTATGCCAAGAGAAAGTGGTCTAGTTTTATTCTTCTGCATGTTGCTGTCTAGTTTTCCCAAAACCATTTGTTGAAGAGGCTGTCTCTTTTCTATTGTATATTCTTCCCAGCTTTGTTGAAGATTAGTTGACCATATAGTTGTGGGTCCATTTCTAGGTTTTCTATTCTGTTCCATTGATCTAAGTGTCTGTTTCTGTGCCAGTACCATACTGTCTTGATCACTATAGCTTTGTAATGTACCTTGAAGTCTGGAACTGTGATGCCTCCAGCTTTGGTTTTCTTTTTCAAGATTGCTTGGGCTATTTGGGGTCTTTTGTAATTCCATACAAATTTTAGTATTGTTCGTTGTAGCTCTGTGAAAAATGCTATTGGTATTTTGATAGAGATTGCATTAAATGTGTAGATTGCTTTGGGAAGTATAGACATTTTAATAATATTTGTTCTGCACCATCTTTCTGTACATTCATTTGGTATCCTGTAATTTTATTGAATTCATGTATCAGTTCTAGCAAATTTTTTTGGTGGGGTCTTTTGGGTTTTCTAAATAGGGTATCATCTTGTCTGTGAATAGTGTGAGTTTGACTTCCTTGCCAATCTGGATGCCTTTTACTTCTTTGTTGTCTGATTGCTGAGGCTAAGACTTCCAGTACTGTGTTAAATAACAATGGTGAGAGTGGAAGTCCCCTGTCTTGTTCCTGACTGTAGAGGAAAAGCTCTCAGTTGTTCCCCATTGAGAACGATATTAGCTGTGGGTCTTTTGTATATGGCCTTTGTGATGTGGACTTCTCTCTTCTGTTTTATCTTGGTGAGCACTTGCTAACCACAAACTCTTACAGTGGGATGGGAGCATATGAGATTGCTTCCATGGTTTCTTTTTTTCTTCTTGTCAGTTTATGATGAAGTTGTACTTTTTGGATAATTTTTTTTCTCTTCTTGTACTTTTTTTGGAGGATGTTTTGGGAGACATAGTCCTAGGCAGCCTTCATTGTTTTCAGTTATCAAAAAGTTCTACAGTGTTTCCTCATGCTGGAACAAATGGGATTTTAAAGACATGATTTTCTAATAATTTGCTATTTTATTATTATTATTTTTTAAAGATTTATTTATGAGAGAGAGAGAGGAGCATGCGTGTATGGAATGGGGGGTGGGGTTGAGGAAGGGGAAGAGAGAATCTTAAGCAGACTCTGTGCTGAGCGTAGAGCCTGACATGGGGCTCAATCCCACAACCCTGGGATCATGACCTGAGCCAAAACCAAGAGTTGGACGCTTAACTGACTGTACCACCCAGATGCCCCTAATTTGCTATTTTACAGAAATACAATTTATTTTCCTATATTATCCCTGTACTATGTGACCTGGTGACATCTTTTGTTCATCCTGGTACTTTTCTTATAGATGCCTTAGGATTTTCTTAAAGTTGCTTTTCAATAAACATAGCATTATTTTTTCCTTTCCAAATCATGCATGTTGTTTTTGTTCTTTCCTTATTGCGCTGTCTAGACCCACAGTGCAACATGGGATTGAATTAGTGAGTGTTAAATGGAAAGTATTTAACCTTTAACCTGTAAGTATAATGTTAACGGTTGATTTTTCATAAATGTCCTTACAGACTGAAGAACTTCCCTTCTTGTTCCTAGTTAGTTGAGGTTGTTTTTTTGTTTGTTTGTTTTAAATCATGACCAGATGTGTAATTCTCCCAAAGACATGCATCTGTTGAGCTGATTGTATAATTATTTTTTGTTTTAGTTAATATCATTAATTCATATTGATTGATTTTCAAATGCCAAACCAATCTTGCATTTTGTGATATACACTTACGGTGTGTTATCCTTTTACTATATTGCTGGGTTCAATTTGTTTAAATCTTGTTAAGTATTTTTTCATTTATATTAATGAGAATTTATGCCTGTAGTTTTCTTAGTGTCTGGTTTGGTATCAGTCTCGAGAGTTGAGAAATACTTTTTCCTCTTCCACTTTCTGGGAGAGTTTATGTAAAACTGGCATTATTTCTTAAATATTTGTTGGAATTTACCTATGAAGACATCTAGCCTGGAGTTTTCTTTGGGAGAGGAATTTTAACTACAAATTTTTTTTTTTTTTTTTTTTTAAGTAGGTATGAGGCTATTCAGGTTCACTAACTTTTCTTGAGGGAGTTTAGCAGTTTGTGTCTTTCGAGGATTTATTTCATTTAAGATTTTTTTTTTTAAAGATTTTATTTATTTATTCATTAGAGACAGAGGGAGAAGCAGGCTCCCAAGGAGCAGGGAGCCTGATGCGGGACTCAATCCCAGGACCCTGAGATCATGACCTGAGCTGAAGGCAGATGCTTAACCATCTGAGCCACCCAGGCGCCCCATTTAAGATGTTATTGACAGAAAGGTGTTCATAATAATTGCTATTATCCTTTTACTCTAAGGATCTTTAGTGATAACCTCTCTTTAATTCTAAATATTGATAATTTGTGTTTTCCCTCTTGATCAGTCTATCCTGAGGTTTGTCAGTTTTCATTGATCCTATAAATAGCTTTTTGTTGTATTGATTTTCCTCTAATGTCCATTTGATATTTCATTAATTTCTGCTCTTAAGTTTTCCTTCTTTTTGCTTGTGTATAGTTTACTTTGTTTTCTTCTAGTTATATAAATTTGAAACTTAAATAATTGAGTTGATAACTTTTTTCTAATATAAGCCTTTGATGTTATTAATTTTCCTCTAGAAACTACTACTCAGTAGTGGTTTTGTGATACTCTCTTTCCATATTTTTACTTTAAGCTACCTATGTTGTATTTAAAGTATGTTTTTTATACACAACACATTGTTAGACTCTTTCTTTTTAATACAATTTGATAGTGTCTGCCATTAAATTAATGTGTTTGGGTCTTTTAAATTAAATGTTTTATCAATATGGTTGACTTAAATTTCCATCTGGTTGCTTGTTTTCTCTTTTTCCCACCTGTTCTTTGTATCTGTTTACCTCTTTTTCTGCCTTCCTTTGAATTAACTGAACATATTTTATACCTCATTTTATTTATTGGTCTGTTGACTATATTACCTTCTTTTTATGCTTGCTCTTAGATTTCTATTCATCTTTAACTTGTCACAATCTACATTTAAGTGATATTATAACTTCACAGTAGTGTAAGAGCCTTATTACTTTTAAATATGTTATAAGTCACATAGTATACTTTTATTACTTTTGCTTTAAATGGTAAGTTATCTTTTAAATAGGTTTTTAAAATAAAAAAAGAAACTTTATCATCAAGCAGAAATGGAATAACCGTGAGTAGGGTGACCAGCTATCCTGGAATGTGTCCAGGACTGAGGGCTTTCTTGAGATGTGGGACTTTCAGTACAAACACCAGGATAGTCCTGGGCAAACTGGGATGACTGGTTACTCTAAAAATGACCCAGTTTAACTGCTTCTACTTGAAACAATTAAGAAATGGGACAAAATGGATGAAGAACACTTCTTAAGACATTGGACAGGCAGCAAAAGTTAATGATCCCTCAGAAATAGGAAAGAAATCAGGTGAGCCTTAGTGCTGAAAGAAAGTTTGCATGGGGGGGGTGGTTAGGGGACACAAATAGAATCTGGTTACCCTGAGTTGGAGAGATGGAACTGGGAATCTGGGGAGGGGAGGCCAAGGTGGCTAGCTGTTCAAAGGAGAGAGACTTGAGCAGAGAGAATTTGTGGAAACTGCAGAGGAGTATCCTCTGAATAGTCAGCTAAAAAATAAGTGCAACACTGTAGAAAATTTGAGTTCTGCAGGAAGGATTACTTGAGTGGAATAAAAGGAATAGTCACCAAAAAAAAAAAAAAAAAAAAAAGTCACCAAATAGCACACAGGACTGGGAATTGCCTGGGCATTATTCACTGGACAACAGGTAGATAGAAGGATTTTATTTTACTTAATATGGCAAATTAGCACTAGACTAAATGCTGTAATGGTCCTGTGTAACATGGCCAGAAGGATCAAACTATCTTCAATTACTTAGCTGAATTCCAGAACAAAGCTAAAGAATGTTTACAGGAATACAAAAAGTTTCCAGCACCCAAAATGTAATATTTGAAATTTACTGTGTCTGGCTTCCAATAAAAAAATATTAGCATGTATGCAGAGAACAGGAAAACCTTGACCTCTACTGAAAAAGAAAAACCAATCAATAGAAACCAACCTAGAAATTAAATAGATGTGAAGAGTAGACAAGGATATTGAAACAATGATTTAAAGGTATTTCATATATTAAAAACTAAACTTTTGAGCATGTTAAGTAGAGTCACAGAAAACAAAACAAAACAAGCAGAATTTATAGAGATGAAAAATATTCTGAGATGAAAAGTGAATGGGATTAATATCAGATTAGACATTGTAAAAGTAAAGATTGGTATACTCAAAGACAAACAATAGGAAGTACCCAAATGAAGCACAGAAGGAAGAATAACTGAAGCAAAATGAGCAGCACATCAACGAGCTGTGGGGCATGAGGCCTGGATAATCTGAATGAGGGGAGAGAGAAAGGGCTTAGAAAAATAGGAAAAAACAATGGCAAAATTTTTCTAAATTTGATAAATCCTGTAAATCCAAAGAGGCAAGAATGTCAATAAATGTTAAGCACAAGAAACATGAGGAAATCTATATCAATGCCCATAATAATAAAATTGCCTAAAGCCAGTGATAAAAAGATAAAAGCAGCCCAGAGAAATAAGACTCAGTATGTACAGAGGAACAAAAATAAGTCTGATACCAGATTTCTCATCAGAAAAAATAAAAGTCAGAAAACAGTGGAGCAACAGAAATGTAGCATCTTTAAAATAGTAAAAGAAAAAAGTTAACTTGGAATACTTTACTTAATGATATAGCTTAAAAAAAATAAGGGTCAAATACTCTTTCAAAGTCACAAAAACTCTAAAATTCATTACCAGTGGACCTGCTGTGTAAGAAGTGTTAAGAAATATTAAGTCCTTCATTCAGAAGGATAAGTTCCAGATGTAAATCTGCTCTATACAAAGGAATGAAGAACAAAAGACATGGTAGCCCTGTGCGTAAAGACTTTTTTCTCTAAAACTTCCATATCTTTAAAAAAGGCAATCAGTGTTTTAAGGCAAAAATGACAACAGTGTATTCGGAGTTTAATTTTTATGTGGAAGCAAACTATGTCAATAATAGCTCAAAGTCCGAGGGAAGAATAATGGAAGTATACTGTTGTAAGATTTTTTTTTTTTTACAATATGTGCAGTGGTATATCACTTGAACTTAGACTTAATTTGTAGATGTATATTCTAAACTCTCAAACAACTACTAAAATAACACAGTCATAGCCAAGAAAGTAGATAAAGTAATCCAAAAGAAGGCAAGGTAAGGGAAAAAGAGCCATACAGAACAGATGGGACAAATAGTTAACTAATGGCAAAATGATAAATTTAACGTCAGCTATTTCAATAATCATGCTAAATGTAAATTATCTAATCACCCCAGTAAAAAGGCTGAGATTTTCATATTAGCTAAAAAAGCAAGAACCAACTATACACTACCTCTAAGAAACCCATTTAAAATACAAAGACACACATATTTTAAAAGTGAAAGCATGGAAGTAGATATACTATGCTAACACAAGTCAAGAGAGAGCTGAATTGGTGACATTAATATCAGATATATAGATTTTAGAGCAAAAAATATTACATAGAATAAAGAGGATCACTTCATGAAGATAATTAGGTGAATTCATCAAGAGGACATAACATTCCTAAACATTTCTACTTAGTAATAGACTTCCAAAATAGGTGAGGGTTCAACAGTGTATGACAAGGCTTCTCTCTTGATTCTAGAGATATTGTAGGTTACTTTCTACTTTGAGAGAAGTAGCTGCCACCACATCAGTTCATTTTTCTCTCACTGCTTTATTTTGGAGAGTGTATTAGTTTTCTTTTTTTTTTTTTTTAAAGATTTTATTTATTTATTTGAGAGAGAGAGAATGAGAGAGAGCACATGCGAGGGGGGAGGGTCAGAGGGAGAAGCAGACTCCCTGCCGAGCAGGGAGCCCGATGCGGGACTCGATCCAGGGGCTCCAGGATCATGACCTGAGCCGAAGGCAGTCGCTTAACCAACTGAGCCACCCAGGCGCCCGAGTGTATTAGTTTTCTATTGCAGCATAACACATTACCACAAACTTAGAGGCCTAAATAATACACAATTATAGCTCATAGTTCTGTATGTCAGATGTTGGATGTGGCCTGGTTGGCTTCAGCTCCTAAAGTATGGTCACATTCTTTCCCACATGTCCCCCTCCATCTCTAAAACTAGCAACATCATCTCAAGGGCTCAAATGGAATCTCTCACTTTGAATTTCTTACTTCCAGTAAAGACCAGTTCCTTTTAAGGGATCTTCTGATTGGGTTCAATCAGGATGAGTTTCCTTTCTTAAAGTCAACTATGCCATGTAATATAACCTAATCACCAGATTAAGGTGATGACTGTTCTATCATATGTACAGGTCCCTACCACACTCAAGAAGAGGCCATTAGTATTTGATTGAAAAACGGAGTACTGTAACTTAGTTTCATTGACATCCAAAGATTAACCACCATACCATACAATTTACCCATTTAAAGTATGTAACTCAATGAGTTTTTAGTATATTCAGGGTTATGCAACCATCAGCACAATAAATTTAAAAGAAATTTTATCATCCCCAGAAGAAACCTTATACTTATTAGCAGTCACTGACTGTTAAGCCTGCACCTACCCTTGTCAGCTGTAGGCAAAGATTAATCTTTATACCTCTATGGATTTACGTATTCTGGACATTTTAAATAAATTGAATCATACAGTTGTAGTCTGTTGAGACTGGTTTCTTTCACAGTCCATAATGTTTTCAAGGTTTATCCATGTTGCAGCGTGTTTTATTTCTTTATATTACCAGGTAATATTCAATTTTATGGATATACCACATTTTGTTTATCCAGTTATCACTTGATGGACATTTGGGTGTTCACAATTTGGGGCCTTTTGAATAATGCTTCTATAAACATTCATGTAAGAATTTATGTGTGGACCTATTTTCATTGCTTTTGGAATGGTGTGTCTTTACTAGATACAATTACTTTGGGTCGAACAGCGATTACATCAGACCTTTTGAAGAACTGCCAAACTGTTTCAGAGCTGCTGCGTTATTTTGCATTCCCATTGACAGTTCACAAGGGGTTCTAATGACTCTAGATCTTTGCCAACACCGCTTAGTTCATGTCATTTTGATTATAATTATCCTGGTGGGTGTGAAGTGGTATCTCATTGCAGTTTTGATATGCAGTTTCTTAGTAGGTATGATGTTGAGCATCTTTTCATATGCCTATTTGCTGTTTCCATTCTTCTTCAGAGAAATGTCCATAATATTCTTTGCCCATTGTTTAATTGGGGTATTTGTCTTTTTATTATTGAACTGTAAGAGTTTTTTATATACTGTAAATACAAGTCCTTTACCAAAGACTGATTTGCAAATATATTTTCCACTCTGTGGATCGTCCTTTCATTTTCTTGATAGTATCCTTTGTTGCACAAAAATTTTAATTTTTGATGATGGCCGTTCTATTTTTTCTTTTTTCTTTTTGCATTTGGTGTCATATCTGGGAAACCATGCATGATATAAGATCCCAAAGATTTATTCCTATGTTTTCTTCTAAAAATTTAATAGTTTTAGCTATTACATTTAGGTTTTTGATCTATTTTGAGTTAATATTTGTGTGTGATATGAGATACGGATCAAACTTAATTCTTGAATATGTGTTTATCCAGGTGTCCTAGCACCATTTGTTGAAAGACTATTTTTTCCCTTTGAATTTATTTTTTATTTTATATATTTTATTTTTCATCTTTTAAAATTGTGTTTTAGTCATTTGTGTATTTTCCATTTCTCTCCTTTTTATGTTCATGTTTTATTCTATATTCTTGAACATATAAAGCTTATTTATTTATTTATAGAGAGAGTAAGAGACTGGGGGTAAGGGCAAAAGGAGAGGGAGAGAGAATCTTAAACAGGCTCCATGCCCAGTGCAGAGCTGATGTGGGGCTTGATCTCAAGGCCCTGAGATCATGACCTGAGCTGAAATGGAAAGTTGGACACTTACCTGACTGAGCTACTCAGGCACCCCAATAAAGCATACTTTTAATAGCTGTTTTAAAAATCATTCTCTGCTCATTCCATCGTGTGCAATGTTTTCTGGTTTGTTTGTTCTGTTGATTTTTTTGTTTGTTTCTTTTACTGATTATGGAGCAGATGTTCCAGCTTGGTTATTTTTTTTGTGGTATTCTAGACATTGTGGATTTTTGCAGTTTTATTATATAATTTTGTTCTGTTTCTTTTAGTGTGTTGTACTTTATTCTGGCATGCAGTTATGTTATTTAGAATCTGTATGATTTCAAGAATTGTTTTTAAGGTTTTTTTTTTTAAGGTCCTGTACATAGCAGTCCTAAGTTCAGTGCTAATTTATTTCCACTGCTAAGTCAGTGTCTTTCTGTGGTCTCTATAGAGTGCTCTTTGTATTATGAGGTCTCTCCACTCTAGTGGGAATACAAAGTATTCCAGTCCTATGTGAGCTACTGGCATTATTTGACTTACTGTTTATGGTGGTATTTTCTCTAGCTTCATGGAGTTTCACACTCTGTGTTCAATCATTATTCAGCCAAAGATTTAAGAAAACTCCTCAGCAGATAGATATGTGTAGTTCTCTTTTCTCTCATGTTTTGCCCCCAAATTCTAGCCACCATGGCCTCCCCAATCTTTGATCTTCGTTTTCTGAACTAAATGAACTCTCTGGCCTTTGTTTGGGTTTGCCTCCCTAGGTTGCTTCCTTAAATCTGTCTCCAGGTAGCAAGCCAGGGGAGTCATAGGCGTATGTTTCCATTTTTCTCATATGCCATTCTTGAGCTGCCTGTTATTTGAAAGTAGTTGTTTCATATATTCTGTTCCATGTTTTTGTTGTTTACAAGTGGAAGTCAGTTCTAAGAGTGGTTAATGCCTCATGGGCAGAAGTGAAAGTCTTCTGTCTGTTTTTATTTACAATAATCAATCTCTTGTAAACAACATATAGGTCTTGCTTTTTTTTTTTTTTTAATCCAGTCTGACAATCTCTGCCTTTTATCAGAGTGTTTAGACAATTTAGATTTAATATAATATTGGTATAATTGAATTTTAGTCCTTCCATCATGGTATTTGTTTTTAAAATTTCCTTTATTTTTTCTTCTGTTGTTGGTCCTTCCTTTTGCCTTTTTTGGATTAATTGAGTGTTTTGAAAGTCCATTTTTATCACTTTTATTGGATTTTTAGCTATACTTCTTTTGTGTTTTTTTTAGTGACTGCTGTAGTGATTGTAATAGTCATCTTTATCTTATCACAGTCTACCTTGAATCAATATTATACTACTTCATGTATAAGGTAAGAATATTACGATAGTGTAATTCCATTTGCTCTTTTTCTGTCCTTTGTGTAAATATTGCCATATATTTTACTTCTGTATATGTTATTAACCACACAATGCATTATTATGCTTTAAACAGATGATTTTCTTATAAAGAAATCATGATTAAAAAAATCCTTTTACTAACCCATGTAGTGTTCATTTCTGTGATCTTCATTTTTTCCTATAGATCTGAATTTACTTCTGCTATATTTCTTTAGCTTGATGACTTTATTTAACATTTATAAATACTGTTTCTCAATTGTGGCTATAAATTATGTTTGCTTTCATATACCTGAAAAATGTTTTTATTGTATAATTGCATGTCTTTATATTTGAAGGATATTTTTATTGGAAATAATATTCTAAGTTGACAGATACACTTTTTTCCCAATAATTTGAAGATGTAATTTCCTTTTCATCTGGCTTCCACTGCTTCTCTTAAGAATTCCTTTATCAGTTTTATTGTTTCTTTTTTGAAAGTAGTATTTTTTTAAATCTCCTTCTGGCTTTTTAAAATAGATTTTCTCTTAGTATTTGAATATCAGCAATTTTAATATGATGTACCTAAGGATCAGTTTTATTTTTTATTGTGATTGTGAATTATATGGTTTATTTACTCTGTAGCTTGATTTTTTTCATCATTTTTGTAAAGTTTTCTGCCATTATCTCTTCAAGTATTGCATCTGTCCCATCATGTCACTCTTATATTTCTAGGAGTTTGCTTTACTTATATTAGGCTTTTTCACTATGTCCATAATTTTTCTTACTGTTCTTTGTATTTTATATTGTAGCATCTCCTTTGATCTGTATTTCAATGCACTGATTCTTTCTCTAGATGTTTCCAGTTTTTTGTTAAACTTTTGTTTAAATTATTTGTTACTATTTAACATAGTACTCCAAGCTCACAGTATTAAAGCAGTTTTATTCATGATTTTGCATCATCTCTTTTCTTGTTGAATTCTGCTAGGCAGTTCTTCTGTCAGTCTCTTTTGGTTTATTTATTTATTTTTAATTTTTTTTTTCATTTTATTTAGCATCATTTCTTTTAAATTTTTTATTGTTATGTTAATCACCATACATTACATCATTAGTTTTAGATGTAGTGTTCCATGATTCATTGTTTGTGCATAACACCCAGTGCTCCATACAGAACGTGCCCTCTTTGATACCCATCACCAGGCTAACCCATCCTCCCACCCCCTCCCCTCTAGAACCCTCAGTTTGTTTTTCAGAGTCCATCGTCTCTCATGGTTCATCTCCCCCTCCGATTTCCCCCTTTCATTCTTCCCCTCCTGCTATCTTCTTCTTCTTCTTTTTTTCCCTTAACATATATTGCATTATTTGTTTCAGAGGTACAGATCTGTGATTCAACAGTCTTGCACAATTCACAGCGCTTACCAGAGCACATACTCTCCCCAGTGTCTATCACCCAGTCACCCCATCCCTCCCACCCCAACCCCACTCCAGCAACCCTCAGTTTGTTTCCTGAGATTAAGAATTCCTCATATCAGTAAGGTCATATGACACATGTCTTTCTCTGTTTGACTTATTTTGCTCAGCATAATACCCTCCAGTTCCATCCACGTCGTTGCAAGTGGCAAGATCTCATTCCTTTTGATGGCTGCATAATATTCCATTGTATATATATACCACTTCTTCTTTATCCATTCATCTGTTGATGGACATCTTGGCTCTTTCCATAGTTTGGCTATTGTGGACATTGCTGCTATAAACATCGGGGTGCACATACCCCTTCGGATCCCTACTTTTGTATCTTTGGGGTAAATACCCAGTAGTGCAATTGCTGGATCGTATGGTAGCTCTATTTTCAACTTTTTGAGGAACCTCCATACAGTTTTCCAGAGTGGCTGCACCAGCTTGCATTCCCACTAACAGTGTAGGAGGCTTCCCCTTTCTCCGCATCCCCGCCAACATCTGTCGTTTCCTGACTTATTAATTTTAGCCATTCTGACTGGTGTGAGGTGGTATCTCATTGAGGTTTTGATTTGGATTTCTCTGATAATTTTTTTTTTTAATTTGACTACAGTTATCTGGCTCCTTGACTTGCTTTGGCTGGTCTCAAAATGTTTCCCTCACATGTATAGTAGTTTGAGCTGGCTGGTTGGTCTAGGGGTCCTCTGCTATGGATGACTTTTTTCTGCTCTCCTATCATCCTCCAGTTTTACAGACTGTGCTCTATACATGATATTCTTAGAATCTAAGAAGAGAGCAGAGTATGTATGCCTCTTGAGGCCTAAGCTTGGAATTTGTATATCATCACTTCTTCGTTCTATTGGTTTGAGAAAGTCTTGATGCCAATCCATGTTCAAAGAGTGGGAAAGATCCCACTTTTTTGGTGAGAGCAAGGATAAAATAATGTTATGAAGTTTGCACATACAGATATGGGAAGAATTTGTGACAATTATTTTTCAGCTCATCTACTTAGTTTTAATTTTTTTGTATGTTTGTTTATTGATATATAACTCATATGGCATAAAATCCACCATGTTAAAGTATACAATTCAATGGTTTGTAGTATAATCAGTAGGTGTGTAACTATCACCAAAATATAGTTCCAGAATCATTTAATTACCCCAAAACAAAACCCCATATCCTTTAATAGTCACTTCCTATTCTTCCTTCTCTTGGAACCCAAAAACCACTAATATACTTTATTTCTCTATGAATTTGTTTATTCTGGACATTTAAATGCAGTCATACAATATGTGGGCTTTTGTGTCTGGATTCTTTCCCTAAGCATAATTTTTTAAGGTTCGTTAATATTGTAGCATATACTGTTGGTCCTTTGCTTCTTTTTATGGCTGAATAATAGTCATGCATACCACATGTTTATACATTCATCAGTTGATGGATCTTTGGCTTATTTCCACGCTTTTGCTATTATGAATAATGCTGGTGTGAACATTTTCACATATACATGTTTTAATTTTTTTGGTATATATGTAGGAGAGGAATTTTTAGTCATATGGTAAATCTGTACTTAAACTTTTAAGGAATTACCAGGCTGTTTTCTAGAGATACTGTACCGTTTTTTTTTTTACAGTACCACCAACAATATTTGAGGGTACTATTTATTCTGTCCTCACCAAAACTAGTTTTTATCCATTATTTTGATTATTACTATCCAAGTGGATATTAAGTGGTAGCTCATTGTGGGTTTGATTTGCATTTCCCTTATGACTAATGATGCCCTTTTCATGTGCTTATTAGCCACTCATAAATCTTCTTTGGAAAATGCCTACTCAAATCCTTTGCCCATTTTCATTTTTTAAATTATAGTAATTTAAGTGTTACTTATGTATTATGGATAATAGATCCTCATCAGAGATATGATTCTTAAATATTTTCTTCTATTCTGTGAGATGTCTTTTCACTTTCTTGATGCTTTTTTTTTTTTTTTTTGAGGAACAGAGGTTTTTTATTTTGATGATGTCCAATATATCTGTTTTTTTTTCTATTGGTTGCTTTTGCTTTTGGTGTCATGTCTAAGAAACTATTGTCTAATTCAAAATCATGAAGGTTTACACTTATATTTTCTTCTAACATTTTTATAATTTAGCTCTTACATTTAGATCTTTGATCCATTTGGAGTTATTTTTTTATATATGGTATGAGGTACAGGTCCAAATTTGATCTTTCACATGTTGATATCAAGTTGTCCCAACACCATTTGTTGAGAAGACTATTCTTTCCCTTTTTAATAGTTTTGGTACCCTTGTTGAAAATCAGTTAACTATAGATGTATGGGATTATTTCTGAACCTAATGCTATTTTATTGATCTGTATGTCTCTCCTTATGCTAATACTACACTGGGTTGATTGTTGTAACTTTGTAGTAGATCTTGAAATTGGGAAGTTTCAGCAATACCCTAACTTTTTCTTTTTTCAGGATTGTTTTGGCTAGTTGGGATTCTTTGTTACTTCTTATGAATTTTAGAATATGCTTCTCTGTTCCTATAAAAAAGTCTTTTGGAATTTAATAGATACTGCATTTAATTCGCAGATCAGTTGGGATGAATTGCTATCTTAAGTCTGAAAATCTGTGAATAGAAGAAGTCTTTCAACTAATTTGTTTCAACAATGTTTTGTAGTTTTCAAAGTACAAGTCTTAACGTTTCTTTGGTTGAATATACTCCCAAATATTTTATTCTTTCTAATGCTATTGTTGATGGAGTTGTTTTCCTTTTTTTTTTTTAATTATGTTCAATTAGTCAACATTTTCTTCATTTTATTTTCAAATTGTTCTTTGTAAGTATATAGAAAGTCAGTGAAACTGATTTCTCTATAATTGATCTTTTATTCTACAATATTATCAAACTCATTTATTAGCTCAAATAATTTTTTTTGTGGATTCCATAGTTTTCTATATGTAAGATCATCATGTCACCTGCAAATTGATTTAGTTTTAAACATTCTTTTAAAAATCTGGATGCCTTTCATTTCTTTTTCTGCCTAATTGCCCTATCCAGAACCTCCAGGACATGTTTGTCTTCTTCCTGATTTTAAAAGGAAAGCTTGCAATCTTTTGCCATTAAATATGATGTTAGTTTTGTATGTTTCATATGCCCTTTATCAGGTAGAGGCAATTCCCTTTTCTTCCTAGTTTGTTGAGTATTTTCCAAGTACTGAGAAGATCATGTTGTTTTTTCCCCCTCTTTCTCTATCTACTTGATTGTTTTATATGTGTTTAAGCAATCTTGAATTCCTGGGATAAATTCTGCTTTGTCACGATATATAATCCTTTTCCTATGCTAGTGGATTCAGTTTGCTACTATTTTTTTGAGGATTTTACACCTATAAACCTAAGTGATATTGGACTGTCATCTTTTTTTCTTTTTTTTAGATTTTATTTATTTATTTGACAGAGAGAGACAGCGAGAGAGGGAACACAAGCAGGGGGAGTCAGAGAGGGAGAAGCAGGCTCCCTGCTGAGCAGAGAACCCGATGCGGGGCTCAATCCCAGGACCCTGGGATCATGACCTGAGCCAAAGTCAGATATTTAACGACTGAGCCACCCAGGTGCCCCAGGACTGTCATCTTTTTTTGTGATGACTTTGTTTTTTGCAGTCTAGAGTTGTGGTCTAACAGAATGAGTTAGGAAATTTTCCCTTTGCTTCTCTATTGTGGAAATCTTCTGAAATAATTAGTGTTGATTATTCCTTAACCATTTCATAGAATTCATGAATAAAGCCAGCTGATCTTGGGCCATATTTTGCTGGTAATTTGTTGATTGTTAACTCTATTTATTTATTTGTTTGTTTGTTTGTTTATATTGAAGTGTAGTTGGCGTACAATGTTACATTAACTTCAAGTGCACAATATCGTGACTTAACAACTCTTGACATTATGCTGTGTTTTCCAGAAGCGTGGCTACCATTTATCACCATACAATGCTGCCGTTGTACCATTGACTATATTTTCTGTGCTGCACCTTTCATCCCCTTGACTTATTCATTCCCTAACTGGAACCCCATACCTCAATCTCTTTATTGTTAGACTTTATTCATATTTCCTGTTTCTTCTTTAGTCAGTTTGATTGTATCATTCCAAGAATTTGTTAATTTTATCTGAGTTATCTAACTTGTTGGGATACAGTTGTTCGTAATGTTTTTTTATAATTCTTCTCTCCTACCTTTTGTCAGTAGTATGTCTCCTCTTCCATTCCCAATTTTAATGCCTTGTGTCTTTTCTCTCTTATTTCTTGGTCAGTCTACCTGAAGTTTTGTCAGTTTTGTTGATCATTACAAGGAACAAACTTTTGGCTTTATTGATTTTCTTTATTGTTGTCTTTTTTTATTGAAGATTTTATTGATTTATTTGAGAGAGAGAGAGAGAGAAAGAGAGAGTGAGCACGAGTTGGGGAAGGGGCAGAGGGAGAAGGTGAGGGAGAAACACACTCCCTGCTGAGCAGGGAGCCTGATGTGGGGCTCCATCCCAGGACCCCGGGATCATGACCTGAGCCAAAAGCAGACACTTAATGGACTGAACCACCTCGGCTCCCCTTTTGTTTTCTTACTCTGTATTTCATTTATTTCCCCTCTAATCTTTATGATTTCCTTTCTTTTGCTTGCTTTGGGTTTAGATTGTGTTTATTTTTTACTTTGTTACGGTGAAAATTTAGGTTGATTTGAGGCTTTTTTTCTTTTTTAAGGTAGGCTTTTATAGCTATAAATTTCTTTTTGAGCAGTGTTTTTGCAGCATCCTTTAGGTTTGGGTATGCTATGTTTTCATTTTCATTCACCTGAAAGTAATTTTTAATTTCCCTATGTTTTGATCTTTGACCCATTGGTTATTTAAGAATGTGTTACTTAATTTCCACATATTCATGATTTTCTTAGACTTTATTCTGTAATTGATTTTCAATTTCATTTTATTGTGTTCAGAGAACATACTTTAAATGACTTCAGTTCTTTTATTATGTTTTATTTTTTTAAAGAATGTATTTATTTATATTAGAGAGAGAAAAGGGGAGGAGAGGCAGAGGGAGAAAGAGAGAATCCCAAGCTGACTCCACACTGAGCATGGAGCCTGACTGGGGGCTTGTTCCTATAAAAAAGTTCCTATAAAAAAGCTGAAACCAGGGGTTGGTCGCTTAACCATCTGAGCCACCCAGGTATCCTGACTACAGTTCTTTTAAATTTTTTGAGGTCTGTTTTATGACCTAGTATGTAGTGTATTGTGGAGAATGTTTTAGATGCTCTTTAGACGAATGTATATTCTGCTGCTGTTGTGTGGATTCTTCTATTTATGTTTGTTTGGTCTAGTTGATTTATACTGTTCAAGTCTTCTCTTCCCTGCTAATCTTCTTTCTAGTTGTTATATTCATTGTTGAAAGTATTAAAGCCTCCAACTATTACTGTTGAATTGTGTATTTTAATTTCTGTCAGTGTTTCTTCATGCATTTTGAGGATCTGTTAGTAGGTGCATGTATATTTACACTTTGTATGTGTTCTTCATGGATTGTCCTTTATTGTTACAAAAGGTCCCTCTTTATCTCTAGTAAAATTTTTAGAAGTCTATCTGAAATTTGTAGAGCTATTGCAACTCTTATGGTTGCTGTTTGTATATCTTTTTTCATTCACTTACTTTCAATATATTTGCATCTTTAGGTGTGTCTCCTATACAAAGTACATAATTAGATCTTAATTTTAATTCAGTCTGTCAATCTCTGCCTTTTGATTGAATTGTTTACTACATTCACATTTAATGTTATTATTTATATAATTGGGTTTATGTGTGCTACTGTATTTTTACCCCTATATGTCTCATGACTTTTTTGTTCCTTTGCTTCTTATTTATTTATTGGTAAGTGAATATTTTCTAATGTAGCATTTAAATTTATTTAATGATTTTCCACTATATTTTTGAGTTATTTCCTTAGTGATTGCTCCAGTGTTTGCCATATACAACTTAGCCTATTAACATGTGCTTCAGATTCATAATAACTTAATTTCAATGAGATAAAATAATGTTACTCATATAGGTCTATTCCTTTTCTTTTTTAGAATTGTTATATTGATTACTTCTATATATGTTGCAAACCCAACAATACATTTTTACAGTTAATACTTTATAATATTTTGTCTTTTAAAGAATCTGAGAGAAGGAAGGAGGGCGAGTATATATTTATAGCTTTCATTGTATTAATTTTTATATTTACCAGTTATGGTTTTTTCATTCATTCCTGTGCATTCAAGTTACCATCTGTTAATACCATGTCATGTCTGTTGCCCAATACGGATTTTGTTCCACCCACTTCCTTGGTGCTGTTATTGGGAAATATATTTTTATGTTATAAGCCCAACAATATCATTATATATATCTTTTAAACTATAATTTAAAAATTAGGTAACAGAAGAAAGGAGAAAAAACATATCCTTTTATTGTTTTTTGTAATGGCATAATTACAGTTACCAGTGCTCTTCATCGTATTGTGTGGAATTGAATTACTATTTGGGGTCATGTAGTTTCCCACTGAAGAACTTCCTATAGTATTCCTTATAAGGTAAATCTTATAGCAACAAATCCTGTCAATTTTTGTTTATCTCTGAATGTCTTTATAAATTCATTTAAACTTTTTGAAAGTAGCTTTTCTGTATATGAAATTTTTGGTTGACAGTTTTTCTTTGACAACTTTAGATATATTATCCAGTGCCTACTGGCCTCCACTGCTCCTGATTAAAGGTCATTTGTTAATCTTATTGGGCTTCTTTGTAAGTGAGAAGTCATATTTTCTCTTGCTGCTTTCAAGATTTTCTCCTTGTTTTTGATTTTTATCTTTTTTATTATACTGTGTCGGTCAATCTCTTCATGTTTTTTGTACTTAAAGTTATGCTTCTTGAATGTGTAGATAACATTTTTATCAAATTAGGGAAGTTTTCAGAATTATTTCTTCAAGTAAATTTTAGCCTCCTCTCTCTCTCTCATCCTTTCAACACTCCCATTACATGTTGGCTTGAGTACTTGATGGTTTCCCACATTTATCTGAGGTTTTGTTCACTTTTCTCCATTCTTTTTTCTCTCTGTATGGACATAGTTTCTATTGACCTATTAATTCTTTCTTCTGCCAGTATTAATCTACTGTTGAGTCCCTCTAGTGTATTTTTTATTTTAGTTATTAAATTATTCTACTCATTAATTTTCATTCACTTTTTAAAAATTTGTTTTTACGATTGTTCTCTATTTGGTCTGATATTGTCATACCTACTTTTACTTCTTTAAGCATAGTTTTATTTTTTCTGTCTTTAATTATTTTTAATATTTTCATTGTCTTCTAATTGTCCTGTGAGTCCAGCTCTTGGTCTATCAATTCTCATTTTTATTATCTCTCTCTTTCTTCTGAGTCTTCTTTTTGATGCTTTGTAAATTTTCTTTTTGAGGTTTAACTCTGTAAGTGTTTTTGTTTGTTTGCTTGCCCCCCACCTTCCTACAAGTCAGAGGTTTGCAAAGCAAGGCCTGAAGGCTGGACCTGGTCCCTTGCCTATATTTGTAGATTAAGTTTTACTGGAATGCGGATATGCTCAACTGTTCATGTATTGTGTATGGTTGCTTTTGCCCTATAATGCACTATAATATAGGCAGAGGTGAATAATTGTGGTAGAAATTATATCATCAGCAAAGCCTAAAATACTTACCATCTAGCCCTTTACAGAAAAAAAATTTTTTTTCTCAGCGTATATTCTGTGTTGTATTTGTATGATCTGAGTTTTTAGAAGTATTTCAAGGGGCCATTTACATCTGATTTTGCAAGGTGTGTGTGAGGTTTTTCTTGATTACAGAACAGATTTTACGTTAATGTTTGATGTTTCTCTACCATGTGGACAATGTGAATTTCACCCAACATATATGTCTGGCATAGGCTATAAGTTCTCACAAGTGACTTTTTTCTTTCATACACCTACCACAGTGTCCTTAAGGTTCTTTTCAGCTACTTTGGGCTTGTGATGTGCTTTAGTACCTTTTTTCTCCCCCACAGGTAGGGGCTGCAATTGAAGGCTTCAGGCATTATAAATATGGTTCAGTTTAGCTCTCTTCCTTGAGGATGCCAGAGATCATATCACCTGGCCATGCTGGGTTTTCAAACCCATGTCTCTTTATTCTTGCTTGTTTATCCTATGTATAGTGAAATTCTGTTACTACCTCAAAATTCTCTTTAACATTCTTGTTTTGAATCCCAGTTCTGATTTTTAGCATCTGATAATCCCTTTTGTTTTAAGATAGGGTATGTGTTAAAAAATGTTTTGAGTAAATTTTCTGTATATACTTTTTTTGAGTTTTATTGAGGAAGTTAAGCAGATATTTTTAAATGTTTTACATCTGTTTTAGAGAGCACATATTTTTCAAAACTATGTACTTTATTTGCATATCAAATGCTAAGTTTTCCATAATGCTTGCTTGCTTTTTCTTTCTTTCTTTCTTTCTTTCTTTCTTTCTTTCTTTCTTTCTTTCTTTCTTTCTTTCTTTCTTTCTTTCTTTCTTTTTTTCTTTCTTTCTCTTTCTTTTCTTTCTTTCTTTCTTTCTTTCTTTCTTTCTTTCTTTCTTTCTTTCTTTCTTTCTTTCTTTCTTTCTTTCTTTCTTCTTTCTTTCCTTTTTTTTTTTTTTTTTTAATCTGTTTGTGTATCCAGAGATAAAGAACCATCTGGGCTGGTTTTAAAATTTAGACAAAACAGTATGGATAGCTTCTCTTTAGCTTTATTCATGTTCCTCAGCCAGGTTGTTATTAGAACCTTTCAAGTAACAATGTATCCTGCAAGAACTGTTAGATGCAAGCTTCTATTAACTCATTGCTCCAGCACCCTGATGCTAGTAGGAATAAAACATAATCATAGGCTTATTGTGTATCCTTTTCTTGTCTGTGTTTGCTACAGCCATTATGCCTGGGTTCCACTTTCTGTAACATACTTTCTCTTTTGCCATTATTACCATGCTAGTTACAAGCTATGACAGTGACCACCCCCCTCTTCTTTTTTCCCTTGGAAATTCTGTCTGCAGTTAGGTCTAAATTGTACCAGCTTTTTGTGTGGTATATTCATTACCCCAAACATTTGAAATTCCTGTATCACACTTTCCATGAGCTGTATGGCATCATGCCAATAATATGCTTCATGATTGCCCTATGGCTCAGAACTGCCTTCTGAACTTCTCATTTTCAGGAAGAGACAGTGAGTGGAATTACACCAGGGATCCTCTTTTAATTTCCAGAGATATTGTAGTTTACTACTTTCTTTAATTTGTGTCATTGTCACCATACCCAAATTCCTGTAGTTGCTGGCAAGTTTCCTTCTTATTTTAGTGGTGAGCTAACGGGAGGATGTTAGATGTGATTGCTTCTTATTCAGAAGTTAAAGCATTTGTTTTTATGATGAAAATATATCGCCAGGAGGTTCATAAAATACATATAGTAACCCATTTGTTATTTTAACTTTTTCAGGTAATGCTTTACATGTAGTGGGCACTCAATAAATTTTGTTTTTACCTGACTGAATTAATTAGTGGTGTCACATAATAAAATTTCTATGAAACAGTAACTTACACTTTTAAACAAGTGTTAAAAAATTAAAGTTCTTAACATTATTATTTCTTATTATGGAAGCAATATGAATTTATTATAGAAAATTGATGATGCAAAAAATCTTACTAAACTAAGATAACCTATATTAACTTTTCCATAGGCATACTTAAACATTTTGTTTTTTTAAACTTTGTTATTTTTATTTTTTATTTAGATTCAATTAATTAACATATAATGTATTATTTGTTTCAGGAGTACAGGTCTGTGATTCATTAGTCTTATATAATACCCAGTGCTCATTACAACACATACCCTCCCCAATGTCCATCACCCAGTAAACCCATCCCCCACGCCCTCCCCTCCAGTAACCCTCAGTTTGTTTCCTAAGATTAAGAGTCTCTTATGGTTTGTCTCCTTATTTTTATTTTTTTAAATTAATTTGTTTATTTTAGAGAGAGAGAGAGAGAGCCCTTGAGAGAGCGAACAGGGGGAGGGGTAAAGGGTGAGGGAGGGAGAGGGAGAGAAGGAGACTCCCGCTGAGCATGGAGCCTGATGCTGGGCTAGATCTCAGGATTTTGAGATCATGTCCTGAGCTGAAATCAAGTCAGTAGGATGTTTAACCAACTGAGCCACCAAGGCATCCCATACTTACACATTTTAAAACAAAATTGTCATTCTAAATGTAATGTTTTGTATCTTGATTTCACTTAAATTATTGTGAACATGTTTCCTTGTTCTAAATTTCCTCATTGTTTCATAATGTAATATAAAATGTGAAAACTATGTTATAATTTTCCTCAGTTTTATAAAGAGGATGATGGAGATTATTTAGCATTTTCCCATGATGACTTTATGTTATTTCTATACTGTCTTACAGTAGAGTTATGGCTCTGAAAATTTCTATAAGGTATAGGTGTTTAGTTTTTACTGTTCTTGCCTGTGTATTTCTTTACCCTTTGATGTTAGCTCTTGTGGATGAACCTATGTTACTCTCTTAGGATTTCCCTCTCACTTTCAAATTTTCTACATACAAGAGGTATGGTATTTAATGTCTGTCTTTTGATTCGTACTTTCTGATTTTGTGTTTGTTTCTGCCATTGATTAGCTGTTTTACTTTGGGTGGTTGCTTAACCCAGGCTTCCTTATCTTAGAAATGGTCCCCGGTGTAGTGCCTTCCATATAGAATCATTGTGAGGATTAAATGATATAATTTAGGTATACCACCTGATATACTATCTGGCAATAGAGTGGTATTTATATATTCTAAGACTGATACAAAATGTACTCTGACCAATCAGAAGAGATGCTGGCCACAAACAATTGAAATTGACTGAATATTGGCTTCCCTGGCTAAAGTAAGAGAAAGCTCAATTAAATGCTATCTTAGTTGTAATAGTGATGAAAATGATTATGAGGGTGGCAATGATGATGGTGTTTGGGCAAGCAGTTATGAAACTAAGTCATTATGCTCCAAATAGGACGAAAGGCATGAGCTTTCATATATGAACTTTATCTCTCATCTGAAATGCTCCTGTAAAATTATTACCAGAACTTATTAAATCTTATATTACACATAAAACACATAAAAAAGTCTCATGCTTTAAATGTGATTCTGTTTAGTTCACATTCAAATAGAATTTTGATTAAGCTTTGAAGCTTTTCTTATCCAAAGAAAATAAGACGATAATTTGCTTTTATGCAAATTAACTTAAAAGTGCTATTTCTGTTAATCATACATGGAGCTTTTTGAAGGACCTGTAGCCACACAGTTTTCTATATTTATTGATCCTTTGTTATTGTGTGTAAATATAATTAAGATGCATTTTAACATTCTTTACCAAAGCTATATTATTCATTCTTGTGTTTGTATAACTTCTAGACATAATATTCACTTGAATCTTTAAGGAACGTGCTAAGTATTACTATTTGGGGCACCAGGGTGGTTCAGTCACTTAAGTGTCTGACTCTTGATTTTATCTCGGGTCATGATGTCAAGGTCGTGAGATGGGGCCCCTTATTGGGCTCCGTGCTGGGCATGGAGCCTGCTTAAGATTCTCTCTTTCCCTCTCCCTCTGCCCCTCACCCCTGCTCATGTGCACTCTCTCTCTCCCACTCCCTCTCAAAAAAAATAAGTATTCCCTTTTTAGCTATAACTGTTATGTTTTACTTTATCTCTTTCCCCTATATTTTATAGAACATATGGCAAAATTTCAACACAATTTATTATATATATTGTCCTGCATTAATATTTTGAGCCACATATATTTTACATAAAAAAATAAAACTTGGGAAATGTCCTTTGGACTTTGCTACCATTCAAATTTGTAAAATAAATTATTTGTCTTGATAGCTATTATACTTGCTATGGTTTTGTAGGTATTTATCATATTTTTTACTCATTTCTTTAGCTTGCCAGTGTAATGGACATAGCACTTGCATCAATAATAACGTGTGTGAACAGTGTAAAAATCTTACCACAGGAAAGCAGTGTCAAGACTGCATGCCAGGTTATTACGGGGATCCAACTAATGGAGGACAGTGCACAGGTAAGTATTTTTTCTTTTACTTTGGTGTATTTTTACCACAGAAAAGAAAATTGAGAAAGATACAACTCTTGTGGAAAATATATTTTATAAAAGAAAATTTTTTCCATTAGGTTTTTTTTTTTAAGATTTTATTTATTTGACAGAGAGAGCATGAGCGGGGAGAGGATCAGAGGGAGAGGGAGAAGCAGGCTCACTGTTGAGCAGGGAGCCTGATGCGGGGCTCGATCCCAGGATCCTGGGATCCTGACCTGAGCTGAAGGCAGATGCTTAACCGACTGAGCCACCCAGGCGTCCTCCATTAAGTTTCAGTATTTTTAGAAGGTAGTATTTATTCATTAGGGGAGATATGAACTATAACAATTCTCTGATATACTTTAAAAAGTTTTTTTCTTATTTCAAAATGAATACATGGAAAATTAGCAAATGCAGATACATTAAAAATCGCCTATAGTCTCACTATTCAAAAAATTCACTGCTGATTGTTTTTTAATAATAATGTTAATTGTTTTGACTTTAGATATAAGAAATAATTAATGGTTTTGTGTATGCCTTACATCAGATAAGCTTTTTTGGGTTTGGAATCAATCCTGGGCTGAAATCCTCCCGCCACTGTTCACGTGTGTGACCATAACCACTCAACTTCTCAGTGCCGCATTGTTCTCATATGTAAAAGGGAGATGATGAAGATCAAATGAGATCATATATATAGGGGCACACATAAGGGAATTGAAGTACATTAAAAGAGCATTTAAAGTGCTATTCTCATCACATTTTTTTGTTCACTAAACTCGACTTTTCTCTATCTTCCTCTCTATCCTCCTGCTTTTTTCTCTTACTTTTTAGAGAATTTTTAGGTTTTCCTTTTTTTATTAATATTTTTTATTATGTTATAAACTTCCTTTTAAATTGTAATTTTATAGTAATCCTTTTTTATCTCTAGGTTGGTCCTTGTCCCTATGTTTTAATCTTCTATTTCTACTTGGAGGTTGCCCATACAGCACCCACAGAAAAGCCTCTATTGTTGGTTAGGAAAAGATGAAGACTATTAAACAGGGAGCTGGCCCAGGGCCTGGCCTATCAAAGAATGTTAACACTGCTTACATAATGTGAATAATGCTGCTGTGAACTTTACTGTACAAATCTTTGTTTGAATACTGGTTTTCAGTTCTTTTGTGCATAAACTAGGAGAGGGATTGTGGTAATTCTACGTTTAACTTTTTGAGGAATTGCCAAATTGTTCAAGTTCTTTTCCATAGTGGCTGCCTCATTCTACATTCCCACCAGAAACGTAGAGGATTCCAATTTCTCCACATCCTTGCCAACACTTGCTATATTCCATTTTTAAAAAATTTTAATCATCCTAGTGGATATGAAATGATATCCCATTGTGGTTTTGATTTGCATTTCCCTAATGACTAGTGATGTTAACTGTCTTTTCATGTGGTTGTTGGCCATTGTATATTTTCTTTGGAAAATATCTGTTGAAGTCCTTTGCCCATTTTAGAACAATTTATTATTTTTTTAATTGTGGTGGTAAAATATACATAACATAAAATTTACTATTTTTACCATGTTTTTGTGTATAGCACAAAGGCATTAAGTACATTTACTTTGTTGTGAAATCATCATTACCATCCATCTCCAGAACTCTTCTCATCTTGCAAAACTGAAACTCTGTACCCATTAAATAATAATTCTCCATTACCCTTACTCCAGCTCCTGACAACCACCGTTTTATTTTCTGTCACTATGAATATGATTTCTCTAGATAGCCTGAAATATGTGGAATTGTACAGTATTTGTCCTTTAATGACTGGCTTATTTCTCTTAGTGTAATTGTCTTCAAGTTTCTTTCATGTTGTAACATGTGTCAGGTCCTTCCTTTTAAAGGCCAAATAATATTTGTTGTATGTGTATGTTATTGTATGTGTATATGCATACACATACATTATCCATTCATCCATTAATGGACCCCTGAGTTGCTTCCAACTATTGGTATTGTGAGTAATGCTGCGATGAACATGGGCGTGCTATATTTGTTCAGGTTCCTGTGTCTTTTCATGTGTTTATTGGCCATTTGTAGATCTTTGGAGAAATGTCTATTAAGTCCTTTGCCCATTTTTTATTTGGGTTGTTTGATGTTGTCATTGAACTGTAAGGGTTCTTTATATATTCCAGATACGAAGCCCTTATCAGATATATATTTTGCAAATATTTTCTCCCATTCTGTAGGTTACCTTTTCACTTTCTTTATAGTGTCCTTTGAAACACAAAAGTTTCCAATTCTGATGAAGTCGTTTATTTATTTATTTTTTTGTTGCTTGTGTTTTTGGTGCATATCTAAGAATCCACTGCCAAATGCAATGTCATGAGGATTACCAAAGTATTAATTTTTTGCCAATATAGTCAAAAGGAACATTTGAATAACTATCTTAGCTACAAAGTGTTTTAAATTAGAATGGTAAGTTTTATCACTCCAATAGGCATAAGTGCTTTTAGAAATATGTTCCCCTTTGGGGATGATACTTCTCTGCTAGGTTTAAAACTAAGTTCAGTTATTCCATATTCATTTTTGTTGCTGACATTACACATCTGGCAAGCTGAGGCATAATGCAATGGAAAATTAAAGGGGATGAAAGATAAATGCTTATCTTATTCACTACTGCACATTCTCTGGTAGTTTATGGAGCTTTAAATAATTCCTTATAGTTTCCTTGTTTCCTAAAGTTGGCAAGATATTATTTTGCTGTCTCTGACTTCTCTATGGTGATGTAATATATGAAAGTCATTTTTATTTCTTTTTTCTTTTTTTTTTTTAAGATTTCATTTATTTATTTATTTGAGAGAGAGAGAGAGAAACAGCATGAGAGGGGAGAGGGTCAGAGGGAGAAGCAGGCTCCCCGCTGAGCCGGGAGCCCGATGTGGGACTCGATCCCAGGACTCCGGGACCATGACCTGAGCCGAAGGCAGTCGCTTAACCAACTGAGCCACCCAGGCGCCCCATTTTTATTTCTTAGGGCCACATTAGCTATCTAACTAAATCAACAGTATGTCACATTTGGTGAATTATTTTTAATGCAGCTGTGGCTAAAATCAATTTATAAAAAATGAGAAGTATAAATTTACTGCTGTTTCTTTATTTTTAGTTCACCTTATTGAGAAAAGTTCATTTTTCATTAGTATATGCATTTATTAAAATTCAAAGTCTGTTGATAGTAAGGGAAAGAAGGAAATAGATTTATATTAGAATGGTGAGGCTTTAGAGGTCCTGCAGATTCAGAGATTATTTTTTAAATTCAGTCTACTAAAGTCAATTTAACATTGTTGCCGATATTAATAAATGTACTTGTAGATTTTCCTCAGATTGTTTTTAGACTATGGCATATTCATAGCTATTCTTTTATTACAATTAACTATTAAAAGTGGGTTATTAGTAACTGTCGGGGGTGCCTGGGTCACTCAGTCAGTTAAGCAACTGACCCTTGATTTCGGCTCAGGTCATGACCTCAGGGTGGTGAGACTGAGCCCTGTGTCGGGCTCTGCACTCATCACGGAGTCTGCTTGAGATTCTCTCTCTCTCCCTCTCCCTCTGACCGTTCCCCTGCTCTCTCTCTCCCTCTCTCTCTCTCAAATAAATAAATAAATAAATACCTGTCAGAATGGCTAAAATTAACAACACACGTAACCACAGATGTTGGCAAGGATGCCAAGAAAGGGGAACTCTCTTACGTTGTTGCTGGGTACGCAAACTGGTGCAGCCACTCTGGAAAACAGCATGTAAGTTCCTCAGAAAGTTAAAAATAGAACTATCCTATGATCCAGCAATGACACTACTAGGTATTTACCCAAAGGATACAAAAATACTGAATTGAGGGGGCACAGGCGCCCTGATGTTTATAGCAACGTTATCAACAATAGCCAAACTATGGAAAGAGCTCAAGTGTCTTCAACTGATGGAAATGGATAAAGATGATGTGATAGATGTATATAGGCAATGGAATATTATTCAGCCATAAAAAAGAATGAAATCTTGCCATATGCAAGGATGTGGATGGAGCTGGATTGTATTATGCTAAGTGAAATAAGTCACCCAGAGAATGACAAATTCCATATGATTTCACTCATATGTGGAATTTAAGAAATGAAACAGATGTACATAGAGAAAAAAAGAAAAGAGAGAGGGAAATTCCCATAAAGAGACTCTTAACTATAGAGAACAAACTGAGGGTTGCTATAGGGGAGATGGGTGGGCGGATAGGTTAAATGGGTGATGGGTATTAAGGAGGGCACTTGTGATGAGCATTGGGTATTATATTTGAGTGATGAATCAATAATTCTACTCCTGAAACTAATATTATACTCTATATTAACTAACTGGAGTTTAAATAAAAACTTGGAACAAAAACTTTTTAAAAAGCGGTTTATTATTAAAATTATTTTATTTCTCATTGATGTCCAAAAAGATTCTTTGATACAAATTTGCCCTGGAGCTGCTATCTATCTATTAATTATCTATCTTTCTATCTATCATCTATCATCTATCAATCATCTTTGTAGCTATGGAAGAATATAACATTGTAAACAGCTTGGGCTTTGGAATCATATTGCTTGGGTCCATATCCAGGCAATGCCACTGTCACCTTGGGTAATTTTTTAACCTCTTATTGTCTCAGTTTCCTCACTTAAAAATTATGTGACTAATTTAATTTATTGTGAGGCTTAAATGAGGTACTTTACATAAGAAACAATATGTGTTTCTGGCAAATGTTAACTCTAGAATGCTATTATTGCCATTATTGCTATTATTTTTATTATTACAATTTGTAACATCAGTAGACTTAAGTATGTTAATAAAAATGTATGATTTAGACTTTGTAACAGTATTGTTTTTGTCATATAATATCCAGTTTGACTTATAAATTTTAGTAAAAGAAAATAAGTGAAACTTTCATTGACTAGAACGTCTCACTCAACAGTCTATACACTGCATTACTTTGCAATGATGGATTATCCTTGAATTCACAAACAATTATTGAGTGCTAACTATATGCAAAAGACTGTGCTAGGGCTTGATTTCTCTACATTGTAAGGGTGCTATAATGGCGTTATGAAGAGGTTGAATGATAGAACCAGGGACAAATAGATTAATCCTGATGGAACGATCTGGGTAGGCCCTTTGGAGTTGAGTTCAATTTATAAGTTACAATTTTATAAGATTATCATTAATTGCATGCTTTATATTATACCTTGTTCTAAATGTAAGACAACTAAGCTATAATGCTATTAATCCCCAAAATGTTCATATTGATTAGTTCAAAAACTGAATTCAGCGACTTTATTATTTAAAAATATTCTCCTTTCACCCCATCTTAGTTAATGATAATACCAGTTAAGCTCCCATGATTCTTCTTCTTAATCTCAGGAAACAAACTGAGGTTTGCTGGAGTGGGGGGGGTGCGAGGGATGGGGTGGCTGGGTGATAGACACTGGGGAGGGTATGTGCTATGGTGAGTGCTGTGAATTGTTTGAGACTGATGAATCACAGACCTGTACCTCTGAAACAAATAATACATTATATGTTAAAAAAAAGAAGAAGAAGAACATAGCAGGAAGGGAAAAATGAAGGGGGGAAAATCGGAGGGGGAGACGAACCATGAGAGACTGTGGACTCTGAGAAACAAACTGAGGGTTCTAGAGGGGAGTGGGGTGGGGGAATGGGAATGGGCTAGCCTGGTGATGGGTATTAAAGAGAGCACGTACTGCGTGGAGCCCTGGGTGTTATACGCAAACAATGAATCATGGAACACTACATCAAAAACTAATGATGTGATATATGGTGATTAACATAATATAATAAAATAAAAAAAAAGCAAAGAAAAAGCTCCCATGATTCTTCTCTTCTTTTGCTGTTGGATGTTACAGGTTAGCTGAAATGGAATAGCTTCTTATTAAATATTTGTTGAATGAATGAATGAATACCCTCCCTACAATCTCTATACCCTCCATACAGTGTCTCCATTTGTTATCTACCTTTTTATTCCCTTTATAGGAAGAGAAATAATTAATGTTTTCTTGAGATATGGAGCTGTTTACTTGACATATTGCTAACAACATCCCTTCTACTCAAAATGGAAAAAACAAAACCCTTAACACATAGGGAAAAAGAGAACACCTCAAAGTTGTTAAACATAATGTTGTTATTGACTTACAAGTCAAAAACATAAACATGTATTTTATTTATTTTTTTAGGTGTATAAATGTTTAATCTTTTCAAAATCGAAAAGGTCTATTTAATTTTTTTTGTTTTGACATAATTTAATACAGAAGAGTTGCAAGTAAATTCACAGAGTTCCTTCAAGTCTCCTCTCTGTCTTGCTGTTTCAGTTAAACATTGCAGACTTGATGGGCCTTTATCCCTTAAATACTTTAGTGATATTTTCTAAAAACTATGAATTTTCTTAATTACATTACAGTTACAGAAATCAGGAAATGAACCTTGGTGCATATTGTTACTAAATATAGACCTTATTTAGATTTTACTAATTGTCCCAGTGTTGTTCTTTAGAGAAAAGAAAATCCAAGATGACTGGTTGCATTCATTTTTATGTCTCTTTAGCCTTCTTGAATCTGGAACATTTCTTGAGTCTTTTTTTTTAATAAGTGACATTGACATTGTTTAGGATTATAGTCCTTTTTTTGTGTGTGTGTATAGCATGTGCTTTGTATGAAATATGTCTTTGTTTGACATTTCTTCATGATTATATTCTGATTGCATACTTTTGGCAGGAATATCACTGAAGTTATGCTAAATTCTTCTCACCATATCATGAGCCACATGCTATCATCCTTCCATTAATGGTAATGTTCAATAGGGGCATTTGGATGAAGTATTGTCTGCCAGATTTCTTCACTCTAAAGTTACTATATTATCCTTTAATGAAAAAAATATCTTTTAGGAGATACTTTGAGACTGTGAGTATTACATTAGTTCTTAAACTTTTACCTACTAATTTTATGATTTTTACCAAATGGTGATTTTCTATCATTCTTTCTATACTAATTATTTTGGCTTTCTTTTACAATGAAAAGCTTTTTCTTCTCTAGTTTGTGTTATCTTATTTATGTATTTATTAATGTATCTGTGTATCTGTCTATTTTTGTATCATCTGTCTTTCCATCCATTTTTCATATATCTACTTATATACTCTTTATCATTCTTTGAGCATTTTCTTGTATTTTTGCCACCATCTTGTACTTTTCCCTGCCCAGACTGGAAGCTGGCATTTCTTAAGCAGCCTTGGTTCCTTTAGTGGGCTCTTTGCTACAAAGACAATTTTATTTCTAGATCATCTCAACAGACAGAACTGGAGAATACAGTGTGCACACATGCTTACTTGTCTACCCATAAACACATATATTCTTATACATGTACATAACTACACACATTGATACACATTTCTACATTTACCTATATTTTACACTAAAATCCATGAGTTTAGGGGCATCTGGGTGGCTCAGTCAGTTACGAGTCCAACTTTTGGTTTCGGCTCAGGTCATGATCTCGGGGTAGTGAAATTAAGCCCCACCTTGGGCTCTGTGCTCAGCTCAGAATCTGCTTGGGATACTTTCCACCTCCCTCTCTCTCCCCCTCTGCTCTTCCCCATGTTTGCACTCTTTCTCCAAAATAAAATAAATAAAATCTTAAAAAAAAAAAACCCCATGAGTTTACACTAATACCTCATTTTCTGTCCCTTACTACAGGGTTCATTCTGTTCTTCCTATTGTCCAAATTTTTAAGCTGACTTTCATTATCCACAATATATATTTTTAAATTTCCTCAATCTTAAAATGCACAGAAAGTAGTTTTGGAATTGCTAAACCATACCTCTGTGAAAAGGAAGTCTACTAATGAGAGTTTAACATTTATTTATTTATTTTGTCTTCAGTATGAGGACATATAGTCTGTAATTGTGTTTCAGAAGTACTTGTGTTCATTCTTTTTCCCTCCTCAGTGTGGTTGTTAGTCATTTGAGTAGGGGCCATTCATTTATTTCTGTGTTTAGTCAGCTTTAGGGCCACCTGCACCCCACCAGTATTGTTGATGTAATTTTCTTTTTTGAATACGTGAAATATTAACACGGTCCTCAAAGTCGTGAATGTACAAAAAGTCAATTTCCCCCTATTCTTTTCATGACATTCTCACTCATGCCCTGTAAGTAACCTATCTCAAACCAGTCTCTGGTTTATTCTCCCTATGTTATTTTTAAAATTAAATATGCAGAAACATGCATATTTTCTCAATTTTTTACACAAAGGCTAACATGTTCTGTTGTACTGTTTTTTTTTGTCATTTAATAATATAACTTGGAAATCATTCCACATTACAGAGATCTTCCTCATTGTTTTTATACCTACCTAGTACTACATTATGAGGATATACTATAGCTTATTCAACTATTCTCCAATGATGAATATTTAGGTGAATTCCAATAATTTCAAATATCAGTAGTGGTGTAGTGGAAACTTTTGTGTGCATATATATATCTGTACTGTAAGGGGTGTATCTTCAAGATAAATTCCAAGAATGGAGCATGTGGGGTTAAGAGATAAACACATACATTGTATTGCTAGTAATGATTGTACCAGTCTGTACTCCTACTAGCAGTGTATGAGAGAGTATCTGTTTCCATATAGCTTTGTGAACAGAAAATATTTTTATACTTTTTAACTTTTGTCTGATAGATGAACATTTTAATTTTTAGTTCTCTTATGTGTGAAATTAATCTTATCTTCATACATTTAAGGAGCATTTTTATGTTTTATGTGAATTGTCTGTTTTTTGCTCAATTTTCTGTTGAGATATTTTTATCCTCTTAATTTAATGAGAGTTCTTTACTTATTAGGATTATTATCCATCTGTTGAACAGTTTTCTCCAATATGTGTCCTTTGGCATTGCTTATGGTGATTTTTTGTTTGTTTGTTTTTGCCATGTTGAAGTCTTTATATTTTAATCTCATCAAAATTATCACTCTCGAGTTAGAGTTAGAATACTTTTTCTTACATCCAAGTTATCCAAGTTACCTATGAAATTCCTCTGTTACTTGTGTGGTTTTACTTTTTTACACTTAGATCACTAAGCTTTTGGAGTTTAATTTTGTGTATGGTGTGAGGTATAGATCTAAATTTACCTTTTTCACCAGTTGTCCTATTGACATTTATTTTAAAATATTCATTTTGATCCCTGATTTAATATACAAGCTTTTTATATTCTAAAGTTTCATATGTATTTGGTTCTATTTATGGATTTTCTGTTCTACTCTACTGATCTGTTTGTCTCTTGATGTGCCAGTATCTCAGTGTTTTTATTGTAGAGGACTTATAAATGTTTTAATGTCTAGTAGGCTGGTTCTTTTTTTTTTTAAGCTTTTCTTTTTTAGTGTTTTCCTGGCTTTTCTTGCATGTTTATCTTTTTATATGATGACTGTTATCAATTTATCAAATCCCATATAAAAGTTGGTATTTTTTTTTTCATTTCTTTGAAATTGTTCCTCTGTCAAATGGGTATAATATGTGTGGCAAAAGATTAAAGAAGTAATGTGCATGAAAATACTTCAGGGCGCCTGGGTGGCTCAGTTGGTTAAATGACTGCCTTCGGCTCAGGTCATAATCCTGGAGTCCCTGGATCGAGTCCCGCATCGTGCTCCCTGCTCAGCAGGGAGTCTGCTTCTCCCTCTGACCCTCCCCCCTCTCATGTGCTCTCTCTCATTCTCTCTCTCTCAAATAAATAAATAAAATCTTTAAAAAAAATACTTCAGAAATAGTACAGTCATATAGATATAAAATATTGTTATTGTTATTATGTTACAAAATATGTTTTATATTTTTAACATAATACTCAACATTTTTTCAGATTCTTTGATTCATCATCTAATATCTATTCAAAGCAATCTTTTAAAGTAACCTCATTGAAAACAATGCAGATTCATTTTGGTACAATAAAAATTCAGTCAGTTGGAATTTAAGAATTTGAACTTGAAGCAAGTAGTAATCTTTGTGAATAGCTTCTAGTAATGTGTCATTCTTAAATGTCTCATTTATAGCCCAGGACCTTAATATTTTGTTCTATTTTTTTAGATGAATGAAAACCAGACTAAATAAAGTATAAGAGGTCAATTTTAAAGGGTTTAAATACTTTTTTAAAGATTTTATTTATTTGAGAGACAGAGAGAGTGAGAGAGAGAGCGCAAGAGGGGGTAGGGTTACAGGGAGAAGCAGACTCCCCGCCGAACAGGGAGCCCGATGTGGGACTCGATCCCGGGACTCCGGGATCATGACCTGAGCCGAAGGCCGTCGCTTAACCAACTGAGCCACCCAGGCACCCTTAAATACTTTTAATGGTAGTTATTAGCAGCAGTCAAGAAATCTACCCAGCTAGAGTAAGAAAATAAAATATGACTAAAGGTTTATTCTTTAATCAAAGATAATGAAACAAGATTAAAATTACTCTTTTATAAAAGTAAACACAGAATATTAAGAATACAATTCTAGAAGTTGAGTTAAAATTTATTTTGGTGAAATTTTTAATATTTGAATGTTTTTGCTTAACCCTGTTCTGTTAGGAAAAAAAAAAACTAACTTGTTTTAAATATGGTTTCAGTTTTTAAAATTAAATCAGAATGGAAAACTGACAAATTATGTGATTCCAGGGTTTGTGATTGTAGATCAGGGATTGGCATGCTTTTTTTCCTTTAAAGGGTTAAATAGTAAATTGTGTTTTTTGTGGGCCACTTATGGTTGCTGCCCCTGCCTCATCTGCCTCCTTCCCTCCTTTATTTCCACCTTTACCTCCTTCTCTTTCTTCACAATCCTTTAAAAATGTAAAAACCATTCTTAGCTTATGGGTTGTACAAAAATAGGAAATGGGCCAGGTTTGGACCCAGGGATATAGTTAGAATAGATGGTTAGAGTTTCTTCTTTCAATTTTTGAATATGTTGGACAGCTTTGGAATATAAAATATAAATATTACAGCCCTCTTGTCACTTTATGACTTTCTAACTTTTACTGAAATCCTTGAAACAGTGCCATTTGCTTGAAGGTTCCAGTTACTTAAGTTCTAGATTCTTATTTGCCACTTTTTTTTTTTAAGATTTATTTATTTATTTGAGAGAGAGAGTACACAAGCAGGGAGAGGCGTGGAGGGGCAGAGGGAGAGGGAGAGAGAATCCTCAAGTAGACTCCCCGCTGAGCACGGAGTCTGTTGAAGGGGCTCCATCCCACGACCCTGAGATCATGACCTGAGTTGAAATCAAGAGTTGGACGCTCAACCGACTGAGCCACCCAGGCGCTCCTTGTTTGCCATCTTAATTACAGTTCTAGAGCAGTGCCTTACACCCCAGACCATTTAGTAAATACTGGATCTATGGCTGAGTAACTGAGTTTTACTAGTCACTCTTTATTTAGGCAAGTACAGGTGTCAAATATCCTGACTAAAAGTAATCTCTGTATGTCCGATTGATGGCCCATTTTTAATTACGAGAACTATCACTTTTTCAGTAGAAAAAAAAATCACAGTCTCTCAACAACAGGTCCATAGCAATAGTTGTAATTTTTGCATTTTTAATGAGAAAATTCAGATTGGTAAGATATTGTTGGTATCAACATTTCATGTTTATATAAAAAAGAAACAGCTGTATTCAGTTTTCCCTTTTCATAAACCACACATTGATGAAAATTTGGGCTTAGAGTTGTAAATAAAAATGTAAGTTTGAAGAATAGAATTTTAGATCAGCTATTTGAACATTTGCCTTTGGTCAGAATTCTTACTCCTTTGAAATATAATGTATAGCAGATCTACTAAATATTAAATATAATATGCTAGAAGTATACAAAGCATATTAAATCGACATGATTTCCTAACCTCCAGAAATTATTGTTATAGGTATTCAACAGATAGCAAGGATGTAGCAATGAAAGGGACTTTGGCACATAAACTGACGTAGAAACAAATGCTACCAATCATGACTACTTTTTGGTTTCATGTTTCTAGGTATATTCTTCATGTACAACTTGTTAGAATAACCCTTATAGCATCTTTTTTTTGTTTCCTATCCTTATTGTTCAGTCTTGGTTATAAGTTGATATTGCAACTTTATACTGTAGGGGAACAGAAATAACATGTGACCACATAGTGTCCCTTTAGTGTATGTCTAGGCTATAAAATCATCATCATATAAAATTTGCCAAACAAGAGGCCACTGTATGATGATTTCATAGGTGCTTATTCAGCATAAAAAGATGACCTCAAATGCTGACAACAGAATAATTTCAACACTGTCATGAAGTATAAATTTTAAACAATTGAATTTAAAATACATTTGTGTCATTTTAGCTTGAAGTATAGAACCACAAGGGAATTCTTTCAAAATGAGCTCACATTAAAAGGTATTTTAACACAATTTTTTTTTGTCTCAGGAATTATTAAAGCTACTATACAATGATAATTCTTTTAAGGAACTCTGCAAACATAACTCTTATTCAGTTCTGTCATAAAGGGTAAATAAAAGGTTTATCTAAGTTTTAAAATATTAATGTGCATCATTATTTTTAGTAAAGTTCTGAATATAAGACAAACTAATATGAACCTCTGCAAGTTAATATTAAGATATCATGGTATATTCATTTACTATTTATGAAATTACATGTTATCAATATATCTTAGGGTCCCATAATTGCTTGCTGTTCATTTATTTTATTCCTTGCAATACTATCCCTTGTCATTCATTTCTGCAATTCTCGCATCGTGGGTTTCTATAGTTAATTCTACAAACTTAAAGGAAAATTATGCTGATTTATTTAAATATTCTTTAGGAAGAAAAAAAGTCATACTTTTATGTGGAAATTTCTTCTAGCCAAAAAACCATGTTGTTAAGAATCTACCTAGTACCAAAACGTACTTCATATGTGTATGTAGGGGTGTGTGTATTTACTTTATATTAATCATCTATATTTTTCAAAGCAAAAAATCATAAACAATTAGCAAGATACTTAGTGTTCTAGAATATTTTATATTTTGATTAAAACCAGTGACTCACTAATTTTTATATATGTATGTAAATCAAGGAAAAGCCACATTGTTTCCTTTATATCAGAGAGTGGTTTAACTAGCTGGAGGCTGCAGGGACACAGTTCTCACTGAAGGTTTTGAAAGGGCTAGCAGCATGGTTGGCCTGGTCTCTTTAGATTGTCTCAGGATTGTAAAATGCATTGTGCCTAGAAATACCGATGGTAGAAAGATCAGATATGTCACTGTGTTAGTAAGAGAAGGTGAATGATGATGCTATGCCACCAATTACAGTGGTTACCACGTGAAAAGGAGGGGTCAGATATAGGAGAGATTGTGCATGCTGAAATAGAACCTACCAATTGTTGGGATGTTGGATACAATAAGTATGGAGTTTGTGTCCCAAATAATTGGAATGCTACTCTTTAACAAGGAGTGCAGAGTAAGAAAATGAAATGAGTTCATCTGAACCAAATTGACTATGTGTAACTATTATGCCCTGGAATGTTTCCGTTAATATTCTGGAATATTAAAACTGAGAATGATCTCAGAAGCCTAATAAGATGATTTGAGGGCATAAAGAGGCATGCTTTTTTACATGATATATAATTATATTTTTATTTTTGTTGGCAGTGTAATAGTAGTAGGAGTAATAGCTGTATTTATTAAGTGCTTGATATGTGTTAGATATTTAAAAATACACGATCTCATTTAATCTTCACGTCAGTACTAAGAGCGAAGTATTATTATTTTTGTTTTTTTTTTTTTTTTTTTTTTTTTTTTTTTTTGCAGATGAATAAACTAAAGCAGAGAAGTTAAATAAATTGCCCAAGGTGGCTGGGTGATTATATATGTACATTTTGAATCTAAGCTGTTTGACTCCAAAACCCTTGTGCTCTTTGAAATCATTTCATTAAATAGATGTACCAAATGAGAAATGGAAAGGAGCCCAAAGAAGAATGCGATAATACTTGGATCCATACTAAACTTCAGGATACCCCAAAGACTTTGAAGAGTTTCACAAAATTTTTAAATAAGTGAATTTACTTCCCTTTAATAAAAAATAACTTATGTGGTAACTCTAGTTTATGGATGGCCAGGGGAAAATACACAGTATAAAAATAAAACCCTGAATGAAATGTGATGTATGTTTGTGATGGAGAATATTCAGTATCATTTTCATTTTGACTTACAGCTTGTACATGCAGTGGCCATGCAAATATTTGTCACATGCACACAGGAAAATGTTTCTGCACAACTAAAGGAATCAAAGGTGATCAATGCCAATTGTAAGTAAAAATGACTTTTTAGAACTTTTGTGGGTTGAACTTTTGCTGTAAACTAATTATTACAGGCTTTGCTTTTTAAGTTTAGTGTTGTGCTAGCTAAGCAACCAATATTATTTTAAACTAGGTTTACTTGCATTTTATCAATTCTCATAAAAAATTAAGCCTTTTAAAAATGGCAGTTTTGTGGAGGCTTTAACAGAACCCATAGAATATGTTTGTCTTTGGCATCTCTCTAAAAAAAGAAACATTCTTAATTTTTTTGGAAAACACATACATTAAATTTTTATTTTATTTTTATGATTATCCTCCATAGCTTGTTAAATAATAAATCATATGTTTCTTGCCCTTCTTTTGAATCTGTCATTATTATTTTATAACTGTAGTTATTTAAGCCTTTCAAGTGGTTTCTTATTTTTCTCTGTTTCACTAGACATGAACCCACTCTTTTTTTTTTTTTTAAAGATTTTATTTATTTATTTGACAGAGAGAGACACAGCGAGAGAGGGAACACAAGCAGGGGGAGTGGGAGAGGGAGAAGCAGGCTCCCCGCAGAGCAGGGAGCCCGATGTGGGACTCGATCTCAGGACCCTGGGATCATGACCTGAGCCGAAGGCAGTCGCTCAACCGACTGAGCCACCAGGCGCCCAGACATGAACCCACTCTTGTTACTCAGCTTTCAATAGTTTTATGATTGATTTTTGTCTTTTTATAATTTGTTATTCTCAAGATTTACCCTCCCCCTCAAAAAAATTAACCCCAAAACGCAGTTGTCTCATGGTATCTAAACATTATTTTTTTCTAATTTATATAGATATATATAATATTATATAATATTAAATATGTAATATTATATAATATTATAATGTAATTATATAATATTACATTAGGTATAAATGTACTGTATTTGATACAAATCCATCAACTCTAACTATAATAACTGTAAAATTATGAAAAATTGATAAAGGATTCTCTAAAACTTTTATTTCCAAATAAGTCTGTTAATCTTGGAAAATGATCATTTTGTTTCTTTTTATTTAAGACAAATATATTATTTGCTGTAGAATTATTTTAAACATTTAAAGTTAGATGATCATGTCTTTGACTAGCCACTGAGGTGTCATAGGTTTATGACTTCAGAGAAGGTGAACAGAACCATTTTTTATTCCTTCTCCAATAGTCTCTAAACTTAAAAAGGAGGTGAAAGGATAAAGATCTTAGGGAAATTCCTATTAATGAAGGCTATTTTGGTCTCAATACCAATGCATTAAAATCAGAGTTCTGTGTTCTAAGACAGAGATACTACTAATATTTTGATGAATACAAAATTCATAAGTAGGGCCACCTTCTTGGGTGTGTGCCTAGAAGGGCATCATGCTTGGTTTAATGCACTGCTATCACCATCTTGAAATTCTTAATAAATTTTTAACAAGAGCCTTACATTTTATTTGTACTGCTTCTTGCCTCCCTCTCCCCTACCACGAATTATGTATCAGGTTCTGGTCATAAACAAGAAATATTTAATTTTTGTTCTAAGATTCCATTATTTCATCAATGAAAACTGACAACTTTAATTTGTACTATATTTTTGCTTAAGTGATATAACCATCTATAATAATTATCTCTAATGTGATGTGGTACTTTTGTGAGATACTTTTATTTCTAGATAAGTGAGAGCAGTATTTTAGTTCATTGAAATCATGCAATTATACACTTAGAAATACAGAGTAACAGGGTTTGGCGTATGTATGAAATAGTAGAAAAATAAATTATATAGTTCTGAATGAGGAAAGTACATTTTGCTGTAGTTCTTATTTATGATTTTTGTAAGCAAGGGAAAAATTGGAATACTAATTTGTACAGTATTTTGTAGATAGCCTTTCTAGATAGAATTGTATTCATTATTTTTTCTTTGTTTTATTTATTTGGCTTTTGAGTGCAGGGCAAGGAAATTAGGATCATCATTCTTAAAGCAATTATTTTCTACAGTGTGCTTATACTGAAAAAAAAACCATTCTTGTTAGGAAGCACAGCTAGTCATTCAAATCACTAAATAATTATTAAGTGAGTACTTGTACTATTTTTTTTATTATTATGTTATGTTAATCACCATACATTACATCATTAGTTTTTGATGTAGAGTTCCATGATTGATTGTTTGTGTATAACACCCAGTCCTCCATGCAGAACGTGCCCTCTTTAATACCCATCACCACGCTAACCCATCCTCCCACCCCCCTCCCCTCTAGAACCCTCAGTTTGTTTTTCAGAGTCCATCGTCTCTCATGGTTCATCTCCCCCTCCGATTTCCCTCCCTTCATTCTTCCCCACCTGCTTTTTCTTTTTTAAATTTTTTTTTTTAACATATAATGTCTTATTTGTTTCAGAGGTACAGATCTGTGATTCAATAGTCTTGCACAATTCAGAGCGCTCACCATAGCACATACCCTCCTCAGTATCTATCACCCAGCCACCCCATCCCTCCCACCGCCCCCACCCCACTCCAGCAACCCTCAGTTTGTTTCCTGAGATTAAGAATTCCTCATATCAGTGAGGTCATATGATACATGTCCTTCTCTGATTGACTTATTTCGCTCAGCATAACACCCTCCAGTTCTGTCCACGTCATTGCAAATGGCAAGATTTCATTCCTTTTGATGGCTACATAATATTCCTGTGTATATATATACCACTTCTTCTTTATCCATTCATCTGTTGATGGACATCTTGGCTCTTTCCACAGTTTGACTATTGTGGACATTGCTGCTATAAACATCGGGGTGCACGTACCCGTTCGGATCCCTACCTTTGTATCTTTGGGGTAAATACCCAGTAGTGTAATTGCTGGATCGTATGGTAGCTCTATTTTCAACTTTTTGAGGAAGCTCCATACTGTTTTGCAGAGTGGCTGCACCAGCTTGCATTCCCACCAACAGTGTAGGAGGGTTCCCCTTTCTCTGCATCCCCGCCAATATCTGTCATTTCCTGACTTGTTAATTTTAGCCATTCTGACTGGTGTGAGGTGATATCTCATTGAGGTTTTGATTTGGATTTCCCTGATGCCGAGCGATATTGAGCACTTTTTCATGTGTCTGTTGGCCATTTGGATGTCTTCTTTGGAAAAATGTCTGTTCATGTCTTCTGCCCATTTCTTGATTGGATCATTTGTTCTTTGGGTGTTGAGTTTAAGAAATTCTTTATAGATTTTGGATACTAGCCCTTTATCTGATATGTCATTTGCAAATACCTTCTCCCATTCTGTCGGTTGTCTTTTGGTTTTGTTGACTGTTTCTTTTGCTGTGCAAAAGCTTTTTATCTCGATGAAGTCCCAATAGTTCATTTTTGCCCTTGCTTCCCTTGCCTTTGGCGATGTTTCTAGGAAGAAGTTGCTGCGGCTGAGGTTGAAGAGGTTGCTGCCTGTGTTCTCCTTTAGGATTTTGATGAACTCCTGTCTCACATTTAGGTCTTTCAACCATTTCGCATCTAGTTTTGTGTGTGGTATTCCCCCAGCGCTGGAGTTCTGCCAGTCTCATTGATCGGTAAACTTGGTCTTGGCTGGCTGTTCTTGCTGATCTTCTGGGGGAGGGGCCTGTTGCATGGTTCTCAGATGTCTTTGCTGGAGGCAATTGCCCCGCCCTTGCCGGGTTGGGCTGTCATCTGCTCAGGTTTGCTCTCAGGAGCTTTTGTTCCCTGCAAGCTTTCGGTACAGCTTTGGAGGACGAGAGTGAAAATGGCGGCCTCCCAGTCTCCGCCCTGGAGGAGCTGAGAACTCGGGGCCCCACTCCTCAGTGAGCCCCCGGAGAAAAGCAGTCAATCACTCCCGTCTCCCCGGTCTCCGGCCGCACTCTGTGCTCACCCGGCCTGTGACCGAGCATTTCTGTCTCTGGCACATGACCCCATGTGGAGTCTCCAAACCCAGCAGATCCCTGCGGTGCGCTCCCGTGCCGCTCCTCTCGGGGGAAGAAGGGGAGTCTCCCTGGATCTGCCGCTTGTTGGGTCCCTGCTGGAAGAGCAGTGGCCCGACTGTGCCATGGATCACAGTTTATGGCAACCCCGAGCTGAGAGCCCGCTCCTCAGCTCCGTCTCTGCAGCCCCCTTTCCCGCTCCGATACCTGGGAGCTCTGCCGCACTCAGGCACCCCTGGTCTTTCTCTGACCCTGAGGGTCCTGTGACCACATGGTCCCAGTGAGGGTTTCACCCCCCACTCAGACACTGGAGCGACGTCCCTCAGTGGAGCCGACTTCTGAAAGTTCCGATTTTGTGCTCCACTGCTCTATCATTTGCCAGAAGTGGCCCATGGAGGCCCCCTCCCCCGCCATCTATCCTCCCAAATATCACCTTGGATTCACTTCTCCACATGTCCTATCTTCCAGAAAGTGGTTGCTTTTCTGTTCAGAAAGTTGTTGCTATTCTTTTCTTTGATCTCCTGTTGAGTTTGTAGGTGTTCAGAATGGTTTGATCCCTATCCAGCTGAATTCCTGGGACCAGATGAAATTTAGGTCTCCTACTCCTCTGCCATCTTGCTCTGAGTGCTTGTACTATTAATGAAAATGAATATCACATAGTTTTTGCTGGAAGTATCTTTCAGGCTAACAGTGGAGACACTAGCCAAAATATAATATACTAATTTCCTGTATCAGTGATTTGAAATGCTTGGGAACCTTTCCGTCTTCACAGGTCAATTTTTGTTTGACTTTAAATATATAGTTGTACATCACATCTTGTGTATTTTTCATAACCTTCTCAAACTAAAATTAGTTCTCTTCCTATATGCTATTTTTTCCTTGCATTATCTGTGCACTCGCCTGTATCCTTTGCTAGAATGAAATTCTTTGGGGACCATGTCATCAGTACCACAATGTAAGTGTTCAATAAGTTTATAATGGTTTCGAATGAAGAAAATATTGACAGAGTACTGAAGAGGGCAGGGTTAATTTACCTTGGAGGGATCAAGAAAGTTTGAGAAGAGGATACTTAAGCTGGAATGTGAAGGAGGAGGTAAAATTTTCTGGGTGGAGAATATAGTAAATAGAAGGAGAAACTGTATCAGTAGAACAAGGGAGTGAAAATGAAAAGGGTTATAGCATTTCAGGCTTTTGCTCAAGGACATAGAGAGCTGGCAAGAGCATTGCTCCCACCTTTACAATGAAAGAAACAAGAGCTGGACAAACTGCAAATCCATGAGTTTTCTGGAAATCATTGGAGAATTGAGATTACAGGGTAAACAAATAGCCAAAAATCTAAAGGGAAACAAGAGCTTTCAGGGAGAGATGAGACAGGAACCCTGGCTTACCTGGAGTGAAACCAACTGGAAACGTGGAAGACTTGAGCGAGGTAGTTGATAGATTTCTGCTCAAGTGTGGACAGTCCATAGAGTGTGGAGCTCCTGGGGGCCCCAGGAATTGGGGGGTCCACACCCTTTCTAGAGTTTTTTTTTTCCCATGCACCCCACCAATTGCCCAAGGAAGAAAATGGAGACCATTTTAAGAATGCATTTCCTGTGGTGTAAGCTGGGAGAGGGGAGGAGCAGACACAGTGAACAGGGCTTCAGTAACAGGGCCAAAATGTTCATTCAAAGGGGTACTGCATTATTTATCTTGCCAGGGTTCTGGCTCTGACCTAAACCACAGCTGGAACTCAGAAATGGTCACTTAAAACATGATTTAATGGAGATATGAACTATACTATAAATATGTAATGAGTGAGGTGGTATTCTCTGTGAAACTTGTTTACTTTTGAGGAGCAACGTGCAAACTTCAAACAAAACACAGTATATTATTTTTGTAAAATTTATCAGTTTTACAATGTGAAGGTAACACATATTTGCATTCTGTGAAATACAGGGTCTCTCACTCCTTTTCAATTTAATAGTGTAAGGAAGGTCGGTAGTTACCTTTTTTTTCTTCAGCCTTCTAACAACCCTTGTGATAGAAACTAGTGTTCTTCAGTGGGAGATAATTTATTTTAATAAAATAAAAATAGGTAAAAGAAGTTTTGATAAAACGTTGTGGCAGATACTTATGATGTATCTTGCTAACTCCCTTGGCTGTCATAGTTTCACTAAAGCTATAGTGGACAGTTTCCTGTACTTTCCAGTATTCCACATGAAGTATGAGAATCTTTGTTCCTCTTTTAGTTCCAGAGGTACATATTTCTGCCCAGTATAACCAGGAAGGGTAAGATAGTTTATGCCAAAGTGGGTCATCCTGAACCAATGAAGGGTGAGAGTTTGTCCTACATTTCCCACTGTGTCACAGTGCTTCCTGAGATAACTACCCTTGTCAAGCACCCCCATCCTATCTTGAAATCTGCTACTGAGGTAATTCCAACTCAGGCAGTTGCTACTGAAAGTGGCTCTTGTTAACAGACCTTCAGCAGGGGATGTTATAGTTAGATGACTTATCAGGTGGCAGTAAACACTATAATGCTAATGGTAAG
This sequence comes from Mirounga angustirostris, assembly GCF_029215605.1. Lineage (NCBI taxonomy): Eukaryota > Metazoa > Chordata > Mammalia > Carnivora > Phocidae > Mirounga > Mirounga angustirostris. Next base: position 139,590,941 of record NW_026991714.1, read on the forward strand.
TGGAATAGTGGTTATCCTGGTGTGCTATAGTATAATTATTGAGAATATTAACTGTGTTTGATAGGATGAAGTATAGGTTGGAGGAGAAGTGCTAGTTTGTGCAGCAGCTTTAGAACTTGAAAGTCGTTGGGGGGGGGTGGTAACTATGATTGTGGACTTGGCTGGTTTTTGTTAACTGCCATAAAGCCTTAAAGAAGGACCTTCCATCGACTCAGGGCATGCTGTGAACATCACATGGTCTTCATGACAGCATTTGAAGACCTTTACCTTCTACAGCTAGAGAGCAGAGTACGTTGAAAATTATGCCCAGGATTTAATCATAAGTTTGGCTGGCTGCAAATGAAACTCAAAGATCAGCTGTGACAGTTCCCCCAGGTCAGAGTCACTGCCTGATGGGAAGGCATGAGAGATTGAGGCATACAGTGGGGACACTTATAAGTGTGATCTCAGAGCCCCGAATCCTAGATTCATTCCCTTGAAGACTCCTGGGTAGAAGTGGTAGTCTTCTGTCATTTGATAGAGTAAAGCAGCTTCCCATCCCCTGGCAACAATGCAAAGATTGCACCTGATGTTCATGTTTCATAAAAAGATGTTTGTCCTCCTCCAGAGTGCACCCTGCCTCCATTTATTGTCTCCATATCCGTAACAAGTGTCAGGTCTCAGTGTAGCATGACTGGGAGGACACAGTCTCTGCTGTAGATAGGTAAGAGATAGCTTATCACTGAAAACGTTGCAGGGTCTGAGAAATACGCTGAGGCAGGAATCAGCAGTGTATATATGAGAGTGGACCTTGAGGGTTTTGGATCAGGGAGCATGAAATCTAAGACTGGAGAAGGGAGAATTTATTGATATGGTATCACTCTCCTATGATCCAGGATTTCATGTCTTAGTGATATACCTGTAGTTGCTGATGACTTTTTAAAATGTGGGCATGCTGATTGCCTCTAGTAAATAGGTGGGGAGATGCTGGAACTGTCTTGAGGAAATTTTGAGCATTGGAGTCAGAAAACTCAGGAAGCTGGATGTATTGGTACACATGTATTACATAATATCCATAGACCATTAATTGATTCTATTTTCTTGGAGGTTTTCCAGAACACTTTCTTCATTAAGACAATAAAGAGTACAATTGTAAGGGGAGCTCTGGAGTCTTTGAAACTCAGTGGTGGCTGTTGTCTATAGGCCATGGTAGACAAGAGAAAATATTACCAGTTAGCTGGGCTCCCTAGTGTCAATGGGTATGTTAGGATTCCAGAATAGTAAAGGACAAGTGGTTGCACCTAACTCTTAATTACTTTAACAGTTAGCAAGACCAGTTGGCTAACAGGGTGTGTTGGTTGGCAGGAATTTGTGGTAATGCCTTAGTGAGTTCTGACAGCCAAGTAAATTATTGTTTGACTTATATTGCCAGCAAAAAATCATGAACCAGTAAGCAGAAGGTTGATGTCAGCTGTCCCAGTGGAAAATTGTGAATCTTCACTCTTATGATTCCAATCTGAATCTCTGGGTCCCAGCACCCATCAAATAAAGTTGAAGAAGCACCCCTACCATCTCATCGATAGACACAATAAATATTCCTCCACTGTTTCTTCAATGGGACCTCAAGTTATTTAGTAGATAATTGGTCATGGGAAAAGGAACACAGATACTTCTGAAGGGCTTTGGATAAGGTATTTGGACTGATATTAATCACCAAAATATCATTAATTTATTTGCTTAAAAAATCTTTTCAATATTGCTACTATGTATCTTAAGAAGTTGTGTTAATATTTCTGAAGACACCATTGACAAATTTTAACTGCAAATGAAGAAAAAAAAGGAAAACAAACAAAAAACATGTTTCCAGATTGGCCCTTATTAGACCTTTTCTAATCTACTTCTAATTACCAGGAAATATCTGAATTCCAACAAGTCAGTAAAGTGTTCTTCTGTCTTGTACACAGTAAATGTGAAGGTCAAAGTATTTTGGTTGGGCAGAAGAAAACATTATTAGGTCAATGATTCTCAATGGGGATGGAATAATGTTCTCTAGAACTTTATGGTTTTTCATCATTAATTATCTTGAAAATTAGGGAGTGCTCCTGGCATTTAGAGATGAAGAGTCATAGCCCCTTTGTAAAAATGGGAACTTATGGGGACTAGGTAATAAATGGAATTTTGGTATAAATCTGTTTAATTGATTATATTGGGTCTGCAGACTCACTCTGTGGTAATTTTCCCTGTCTCTGAGTGCATAATTGGAATGAATATATGTAGTCTCTTGTGGACCCTCATATTAGCTTTTTGACCTGTGAGAAGTGAGCCATTAAGGTAGAAAGGGCCAAGTGGAAGAGGTCTCTGAAACTCCTTTCATTCACTCTGAGCCCAGTCAAGATGGTAAGTCAGAAACTGGAGATCTTATGCCAAGACAAATAACAGGCTGTTGAAATGGAGAAAATGAGGAAGTATTATATTTCAAATATGAGCTGGATCTTTGAGTGGTTAAAATATGGACAGGATTATGATGAAATGTCACAGAAAATATATTTTCTGTCTTGAAGCCCCACCACATGTCAAGGCATTCATTCAGTTTCTGATATTTAAAAAGACTTTGGAAACTATGTCATTTCATAGATTTTAGGAAATAGATGACAGATTGGAAAAAGATACCGTAATATTAGAGCCAATAGAATTGGATTGTAGGCTTCTGGGAGCATGTTAAGAGTCCCATGTTGCAAAACAATAGGCAACCCCCAAGTAAATAATTTTAATATGTAATTTCTACCACAAAGATTTTGTATTGTAGTGCTACAGATTTAAAAAAATTGTATATGGTGTATTTTCAAGTCACATATAGTTGCATTTCTAGAAAGTTCAGTGTTTGTTGTAAACATGCAAAGCTACTCTGTGTTTACACGTAAAATGGAGTTAAGTTCTAGGCTCAAATAATTACGAACAAAAACCTGTTCATTTGCCATGTTGTTCAAAAGTTACGTGGGTTTTGGATCAATTATTTTTGTTGTTTTGTGGAGTTGCCTTGTGCACTCAGGATGTCTACTATCCTTGGCATCCTTTTTAGCCCTTTTAGTAAGTTCCATTAGAAATCCATAATTATTGGGGCACCTGGGTGGCTCAGTAGGTTAAGTGTCTGCTTTCGGCTCAGGTCATGATCCCGGGGTCCTGGGATCGAGTCCCACATCAGGCTCCTTGCTCAGCTGGGAGGCTGCTTCTCCCTCTGCCTGCCACTCCCCCTGCTTGTGTGCTCTCTCTCTCTGTGTCAAGTAAATAAATCTACAAAATCTTAAAGAAATCCATAATTATGGAGATAACTAATTGGTACACTTAACATTTATCTCCATTGAGAACCACTTACCTCATCAGTTTGTGTTTTTCTTTAGCCAAAGAACTTTTGTTGTTTCATTAATTGCACATAAGATCTTAGAGCAATTTACTGACTTCTTGAGAAAGTTATATATATTGATAGTATTGTTAGATATTATGTTGGTAGATTAATAAAAATTGATGGGTTGATCTAGAATCATATTTTACTTTTTTCCCACAATAAATTGAAGATTAAATTTCTCAAAGACATTTGGAATTATAAAATAATTATATGAGATATGGGTCACTAAGCAGGATCTTTTAATTCAGTAAATTCATAATTGAATATCCTTTTCTCTTCCTTATAACCTTTTTTCTTTACTGATTATGGCTTTTTCATAGCTACTTACATTAGGCTCAAGACACTGGTTTTCAAAATTAGTGTGAAAAAAGTCTCTAGAAATATGGTGACTTAAATTCTAGCTTGGGGACCAAAGTTTTTGCTTTCTTACAAGTATTCTAGGTGACTGTGAAATAATAGTCCTTGATGTACTTTGGGAAATACTGCCGTAGGGAGATAGTCTTCCTGAGTATTTTTTTTTCCTCCCCAGTTTACCCTTAGGCCAGCAATATCTAAGATTATTACCCATTTTTCCATTTTTTTCTATTTTGTTGTATCTAGTCTTTTTTTTTTTTTTTTGATGGGAAGGAGGCAGAGGATGATGTCAATGCCTTTTCCATTTTAGGAAGATCAAACTTGTGCCTTCTTTTCTAGACTAGTTTCTGGCACATAGCAGGGGCTTTATAAAACAAATATCTGAGGATTTTTATTTTTCCCAATTTCTATTGTCATTTTTAAAAGTCTTCTATATTGGGAATGAGGAAATATAGTACCTGTTTCATCCCTGTGCCCTAATCTACATTAAGTTATTATACGAAAAATACAAAGGAATCATTTGCTGTACAACCTGTCTTTTTATACTCTATCTAATTTGCATATAGATTATCAGCTTCATAAACACAATTGGATAAACAGCTGGTGAATACAGTCTTCAAATACTAACGCTAAATATTGTTAAAATTTTCTAGCTCATTTTTGTCCACTGTAGTCACAACTACAGATAGTCCTAATGGTTTATTTGTGCTGATGAGCCAAGAAAGAAGGTATTTGAGGAACACCAATGCTTGCTTTATTTCAAAAACATTTATTCAGTGAGATACCATAAAGCCATAAATCTCAACATATCAGTTGAGCAAGCAGGTTACTAATTCACTTTAAGCTTGCCTCATGTGAAAACAAATTTAATACTATCTACCTCCAACTCTCCAGGAAGGTGCTCTCCTGGTAAGAAGTCCAACTTGAGTAAAAAATACCCCCCATGTCAAGAAAATGTGTGGGTTCTTTTGGAGTATGTCTTCCTGCATTTAAAACTTTTGGATTTTTAGGGACATACTTCCAAATCTATTAGCTTTGAAATAAGTCTTTCTAAGCCCCAGAACTGTACTGGATTGTATTTCATTTAGTTATCAATTGTGAAAACTTTCTGAACACAACTAGGCTATGTTTTCCAGTTACTATTGGTTAGGTTGGAGGTCATGTACTTGCGTTCTGACCAGTGAACATTAAGTAATGTCCATCACTCCAGGCCTGGTCCCTAAAAAGCTCTGTGCCTCACATCCTCTTTGCCCCCATTCAGTAGTGCAGTAGAAAGGAGGATGAGGACCTGAAAGATTGTGGAGCTCAGGAACAGCTCAGTCCTGCAAGACTGCATGGAGCAAGACGTCTTCCCCAACTCCACCTCTCTACACTGGACTGTGCCTTAAGCAATAATCAGACATTTATTGTGTAAAAGTACTGAGTTTTAGGTTTTTTTTTTACAGGAGTTAGCATACCCTTCCATGAGTAATTACTCTTCCTTTGGCACCTTGCTTGGCATCCTTAATTAAAGCACTTTCATTTGAATTACCTTAAATGAAAGGTATTGATTAAGTGTGTCTTCTGGTATTAGTTTAGTGAATTGTCTGTGGGGTGTTTGGGTCAATTTGTTCTTTTATCCACATTCATCTCTTAAAGCCTTTGCATACTTTCCATCTCTTTTATTAGAGCTATTCTCATTGGAGGCTGTCTCTTAGGAGACTAGTATAGTCCTTGATCTCCAGTTTGGTTATTACATTGATATAAGGCAATAGCAAAGTTAAGTGGTTTTAATTCTAGATGGTAAGAATAGGTCTCAACACATTGTACAGATGTGCATATTGTACAGAATTGTACAGATGTTAGTATCAAATAAGTGCACAGTAAGGAACAAAGCATCAAATTAATGTGTAGAATATACTAATTATAAGTTGGAAACAATTACAGAAAGAAACAGACTTAAATACCAAAGAAAGAAAATGTACTTTAAACTTTCAATTTGTTAAATTCTTCTATATTTATTATTAAAAATTATCTTAAAATATCAGAGGATGAAATAGTCTAGTATGTTCCAACTTAACCTTCTGTGAAAAAATAAAGTATAGTAAATTTCAACATTTTAATGTAGAACATAGATCTGGTATATGTGTAGATGTTTTATCAAAATATGGACACATTTCAAATGCATGTGCATTTTAAGATGAATTACTGCTATACAGCGCTATGCCAGTTTGATTCATTTCTGGTGGCCCCAGTGCAGCACTCTTACTTCTAGGAAGAAAGATAGATGATTGAAAATATTCCAGTGTAATCTGTTTCTCGAATCATTATCTTTTTGTCTTGCTTTGACATTTGCAGGTGCAAACATAATATCCTCTATTTTTTATGTTTTTACTCTTTTTCATTGCTGTCATTACTGTCATCATCATAGTTAACATATATTGAACTCTACCAAATGCCTATCTCTGGGCTAGGTACTCGTATTTAATTCCTACAATAATTTTGTATAGTAGGTAGTATTATTATCCCCATTTTACTCTTAAGGACATGGAAACTTATAAAAGTTAGTTTGTCCAAGGTCACAGTTTAATTAGTGTTAGAGCAGAACTTCCATCTAAGTTTCTATAAGTAAAAAACCAGTGTTCTTTACTTACTGTGTACCCATCATTTCTTTATTTTTTAAAAAGATGTTATTTATTTATTTTAGAGAGAGAAAGTGCATATGTGCATGCACATGTGTGTTGGGGGAGGGGCAGAGAGCGAGGAGCTCAAGCAGATGCCCTGCTGAGCATGGAGCCCAGCACGGAGTGTGATGCCATGACCCTGAGATCACGACCTTAGCCAAAATCAAGAGTTGGTTGCTTAATCAACTGAGCCACCCAGGCGCCACCCCCCATCTTTTCTTTATTAAGGTTACTTGGCAAATGAGAATTGAGGCACTATTTCTGGATTTGTTGGAAAATATATGAATAGTTTTTGTGAGCTATTAAATCCCAGTTTTAATATAAAATATTTAGTAATTACTAAAATTAAGTATCCTTTAGATACCAAAAATTATTAATACTGTTCTTTTTCCTAGGGTAAGAATTACATAATGTAGAGATTGATATTATTTTTCAGAGACTTGTGCTCTAACTATACTAAGTTTCAGATTAATCACTCTTCAAGTTTATATATTTTTAAAGTGAAATACTTTCTAATTTATCAGTAATTTCAATCTTTATTTTATTTTAATCCATTATTTTTACTTTTTTTCTTAATTTTAAAGATACGGAATTACTATTTTTTAATCTTTTCATTGACTTGTTTTGTCAATCTGGATTTTTTATTTTAATTTTTAAAAAAATTTTTTTATTCTTATGTTAATCCCCATACATTACATCATTAGTTTTAGATGTAGTGTTCCATGATTCATTGTTTGTGCATAACACCCAGTGCTCCATGCAGAATGTGCCCTCCTCAATACCCATCACCAGACTAACCCATCCTCCCACCCCCCTCCCCTCTAGAACCCTCAGTTTGTTTTTCAGAGTCCATCGTCTCTCATGGATCATCTACCCCTCCAATTTCCCCCCCTTCATTCTTCCCCTCCTGCTACCTTTTTCTTCTTCTTTTTTTTTTCTTAACCTATATTGCATTATTTGTTTCAGAGGTACAGATCTGAGATTCAACAGTCTTGCACAATTCACAGCGCTTACCAGACACATACCCTCCCCAGTATCTATTACACAGTCACCCCCTCCCTCCCACCCCACCCCCCACTCCAGCAACCCTCAGTTTGTTTCCTGAGATTAAGAATTCCTCATATCAGTGAGGTCATATGATACATGTCTTTCTCTGTTTGAGTTATTTTGCTCAACATAATACCCTCCAGTTCCATCCACGTCGTTGCAAATGGCAAGATCTCATTCCTTTTGATGGCTGCATAATATTCCATTGTATATATATATACCACATCTTCTTTATCCATTCATCTGTCGATGGACATCTTGGCTCTTTCCACAGTTTGGCTATTGTGGACATTGCTGCTATAAACATCGGGGTGCACGTACCCTTTTGGATCCCTACTTTTGTATCTTTGGGGTAGATACCCAGTAGTGCAATTGCTGGGTTGTAGGGTAGCTCTATTTTCAACTTTTTGAGGAGCCTCCATACTGTTTTCCAGAGTGGCTGCACCAGCTTGCATTCCCACCAACAGTGTAGGAGGGTTACCCTTTCTCTGCATCCCTGCCAACATCTGTCATTTCCTGACTTGTTAATTTTAGCCATTCTGACTGGTGTGAGGTGGTATCTCATTGAGGTTTTGATTTGGATTTCCCTGATGCTGAGCGATGATGAGCACTTTTTCATGTGTCTGTTGGCCATTTGGATGTCTTCTTTGGAAAAATGTCTGTTCATGTCTTCTGCCCACTTCTTGATTGGATCATTTGTTCTTTCGGTGTTGAGTTTGATAAGTTCTTTATAGATTTTGGATACTAGCCCTTTATCTGATATGTCATTTGCAAATATCTTCTCCTATTCTGTCGGTTGTCTTTTGGTTTTGTTGACTGTTTCCTTTGCTTTGCAAAAGCTTTTTATCTTGATGAAGTCCCAATAGTTCATTTTTGCCCTTGCTTCCCTTGCCTTTGGCGATGTTTCTAGGAAGAAGTTGCTTCGGCTGAGGTCAAAGGGGTTGCTGCCTGTGTTCTCCTTTAGGATTTTGATGGACTCCTGTGTCACATTGAGGTCTTTCAACCATTTTGAATCTATTTTTGTGTGTGGTGTAAGGAAATGGTCCAGTTTCATTCTTCTGCATGTGGCTATCCAATTTTCCCAACACCATTTGTTGAAGAGACTGTCTTTGTTCCATTGGACATTCTTTCCTGCTTTGTCAAAGATTAGTTGACCATAGAGTTGAAGGTCCATTTCTGGGTTCTCTATTCTGTTCCATTGATCTATGTGCCTGTTTTTGTGCCAGTACCATACTGTCTTGATGATGACAGCTTTGTAATAGAGCTGGAAGTCCAGAAATGTGATGCCGCCAGCTTTGCTTTTCTTTTTCAACATTTCTCTGGCTATTCGGGGTCTTTTCTGGTTCCATACGAATTTTAGGATGATTTCTTCCATTTCTTTGAAAAAAGTGGATGGTATTTTGATGGGGATTGCATTGAATGTGTAGATTGCTCTAGGTAGCATTGACATCTTCACAATATTTGTTCTTCCAATCCATGAGCATGGAACGTTTTTCCATTTCTTTGTGTCTTCCTCAATTTCTTTCATGAGTATTTGATAGTTTTCTGAGTACAGATCCTTTGTGTCTTTGGTTAGATTTATTCCTAGGTATCTTATGGTTTTGGGTGCAATTGTAAATGGGATTGACTCCTTAATTTCTCTTTCTTCTGTCTTGTTGTTGGTGTATAGGAATGCCACTGACTTCTGTGCATTGATTTTATATCCTGCCACTTTACTGAATTCCTGTATGAGTTCTAGCAGTTTTGGGGTGGAGTCTTTGGGGTTTTCCACATAAAGTATCATATCATCTGCAAAGAGTGAGAGTTTGACTTCTTCTTTGCCAATTTGGATGCCTTTGATTTCTTTTTGTTGTCTGATTGCTGTGGCTAGGACTTCCAATACTATGTTGAATAGCAGTGGTCATAGTGGACATCCCTGCCGTGTTCCTGACCTTAGGGGGAAAGCTCTCAGTTTTTCCCCATTGAGAATGATATTTGCTGTTGGTTTTTCATAGATGGCTTTTATGATATTGAGGTATGTACCCTCTATGCCTATACTCTGAAGAGTTTTGATCAAGAAAGGATGCTGTACTTTGTCAAAAGCTTTTTCTGCATCTCTTGAGAGGATCATATGATTCTTGTTCTTTCTTTTGTTAATGTATTGTATCACGTTGATTGATTTGCAGATGTTGAACCAACCTTGCAGCCCAGGGATATATCTCACTTGGTCGTGATGAATAATCCTTTTAATGTACTGTTGGATCCTATTGGCTAGTATTTTGTTGAGAATTTTTGCATCCATGTTCATCAGGGATATTGGTCTGTAATTCTCCTTTTTGATGGGGTCTTTGTCTGGTTTTGGGATCAAGGTAATGGTGGCCTCATAAAATGAGTTTGGAAGATTTCCTTCCATTTCAATTTTTTGGAACAGTTTCAGAAGAATAGGTATTAATTCTTCTTGAAATGTTTGGTAGAATTCCCCTGGGAAGCCATCTGGCCCTGGGCTTTTGTTTGTTGGGAGATTTTTGATGACTGCTTCAATTTCCTTAGTGGTTATAGGTCTGTTCAGGTTTTCTGTTTCTTCCTGGTTCAGTTTTGGTAGTTGATACAACTCTAGGAATGCATCCATTTCTTCCAGGTTATCTAATTTGCTGGCATAGAGTTGCTCATAATATGTTCTTATAATTGTTTGTATTTCTTTGGTGTTGGTTGTGATCTCTCCTCTTTCATTCATGATTTTGTTGATTTGGGTCATTTTTCTTTTCTTTTTGATGAGTCTGTCCAGGGGTTTATCAATCTAGTTAATTCTTTAAAAGAACCAGCTCCTGGTTTCGTTGATCTGTTCTACTGTTCTTTTAGTTTCTATTTCATTGATTTCTGCTCTGATCTTTATTATTTCTCTTCTCCTGCTGGGTTTAGCTTTATTTGCTGTTCTTTCTCCAGCTCCTTTAGGTGTACGGTTAGGTTGTGTATTTGAGACCTTTCTTATTTCTTGAGAAAGGCTTGTATTGCTATATACTTTCCTCTTGGGACTGCCTTTGCTGCATCCCAAAGATTTTGAACAGTTGTGTTTTCATTTTCATTGGTTTCCATGAATTTTTTTAATTCTTCTTTAATTTCTTCGTTGACCCGTTCATTCTTTAGTAGGATGCTCTTTAGCCTCCATGTATTTGAGTTCTTTCCAACTTTCCTCTTGTAATTGAGTTCTAGTTTCAAAGCATTATGGTCTGAAAATAGGCAGGGAATGATCCCAATCTTTTGATAGTGGTTGAGACCTGATTTGTGACCTAGGATGTGATCTGTTCTGGAGAATGTTCCATGGGCGCTAGAGAAGAATGTGTATTCTGTTGCTTTGGGATGGAATGTTCTGAATATATCTGTGAAGTCCATTTGGTCCAGTGTGTTATTTAAAGTCTTTATTTCCTTGTTGATCTTTTGCTTAGAAGATCTGTCCATTTCAGTGAGGGGGGTGTTAAAGTCCCCCACTATTATTGTATTGTTGTCAATGTGTTCTTTGCTTTTGTTATTTATTGCCTTATATAATTGGCTGCTCCCATGTTAGGGGCATAGATATTTACAATTGTTAGATCTTCTTGTTGGCTAGACCCTTTAAGTATGATATAGTGTCCTTCCTCATCTCTTATTACACTCTTTGGTTTAAAATCTAATTTGTCTGAAATAAGGATTGTCACCCCAGCTTTTTTTGGTGTCCATTAGGATGGTAAATTGTTTTTCACCCCTTCACTTTCAATCTGGGGTGTCTTTGGGTCTACATGAAATAGTTTTACACAATGTGTTCAGTATCTGTCTACAGTTTTTGTATTCTGTATATGGAATTCCATAAGCTGTTTTTCCCTGTGATAGAATATGCTAATTTTCTCCTTTGATTTCTGATAGTAGACCTCCTTTATCTCTCTTCTTTTCATCCTTTAATCCTTTATAATCGCATATCTTTTTAAAACATTTTCATTAGACATATAAAAGATTCTTCTTTCACAGACTTTCAGTATGTCATGACAACCACACGTTCTAGGAAACAACAAATGTTGGTTAGGATGTGGAGAAAGGGGAACCCTCTTACACTGTTGGTAGGAATGCAAGTTGATACAGCCACTCTGGAAAACAGTATGGAGGCTCCTCAGAAGGTTAAAAATAGAGCTACCCTATGACCCAGCAATTGCACTACTGGGTATTTACCCCAAAGATACAGATGTAGTGAAAAGAAGGGGCACATGCACCCCGATGTTTATAGGAGCATTGTCCACAATAGCCAAACTATGGAAGGAGCCTAGATGTTCATCGACAGATGAATGGATAAAGAAGATGTGGTTCATATATACAATGGAATATTATTCAGCCATCAGAAAGGATGAATACCCAACACTTGCATGGACATGGATGGAACTGTAGGGGATTATGCTAAGTGAAATAAGTCAATCATAGAAAGACAATTATCATATGGTTTCACTCATATGTGGAACATAAATAAGAGCACAGAGGAGATTAGGAGAAGGAAGGGAAAACTAAAAGGGTGGGGGGGAATCAGATGGGTAGACGAATCATGAGAGACTACGGACTCCAGGAAACATCTGAGGGTTTCACCTTGGTTTACATTTTTTTTTTCTTTCCAATTTGATTTTCAGACATGACAATGCTAAAATGTTTGTTGTGGTCAGTTTTAATAGATAAGGCCCAAATTCTAAGTATCCATTTCTGTCTTGTGTAAAAAAAAAGTCATGCTATAGAGGAAAATAAAAGCTAAAGTATTTAATAAAAAAAAAATCCTTTCATTCATTTTGGAAAATGGTACCTTTGTTAATCCCCTGTGAGACTATTTATTATATTCTGATTGTGTCTGAATAGTCAAAGAAAGTGTGATTTCTCAGTTTAAATTTATTTTTCCTGGCACAGTTTTTATTCTGTAAGACTTGTACCTTCAGGAAGAGGATGTTGTTTCTCATGGGGAAGGGAAGAGGCTAGTGGACAGAGAAGGGTGAAGGGTGTTATTTCCTTGAATGTAGAGTGGTGTGTAATTTATACTTAAGGACATCTCCTAGAACAGCTAGTTTAGCAGCTTAGTTTTGTTAATTATAGAGAGCATGATGTGTTTTCATCTGGTCCATTCTGTCAAGTCCTATGTATTCCTTAGGGATATGGGGGAATTGGCCCTGGCTTAGGTGAGGTACACAAGTGACATGTGTCATTTCTCTCCTAAGAGGGTAGAGATGACAGGCTTCTTTCAGATAATCACTGTTGAGGGCTGGGGCACAGGAGCCTTTGGTGTTCCCCTCAATTTAGTTGGTGGGTGGCAAATTTGATGGAAAAGCGAGAAGGAACTAGTTTTTTAAAGCTATGATGTAGTCCCTATGTGATTAAGCCTTTGTTGGCCTTTTAAATACAGAAGAAACTTACATTAAGAACCTGGTATCCAGGAGTCTTTGATTTTATGAAGTCTGGAAACATGATGACCAGTTGTCAGTATTTTGGTCATATTCCATGAGTGTCCCCTCAGTCCTCTTGGCAGAGGAGTTTGAACATGACCCCAAAGAAATCGTCCTCTGAGGAGGTAGTAGTCAAGGCTATAACATCCACACCATTTAAAAAAGCATTTGGTAGCAAAAGAGAGCACCCTATTGGGGGTATTTCTTAAACAATGAGATGTTAACTTATGAAAAGTTTTGTTTTTTTGTTTCTGTTTTGTTTACAGTGTCTGTGACTCTGCTACATTGTGTAAATAGTACCCTGTAAAGAATGTGCTTCACAGATAAACTATGCTAGAATCCCCACTGCTGGTGTATTGTCCTTTTCTTGTCCAAATCAGCAAGGTGTTCCTAGACTTGGGCAATAGGGAGTGTCTCAACATCGAACATTTTTAAAACATGCTTCCTAGCATTTGTTTATCTTCTTTGGGGTTCCTTAGTAGCAAATCCCAAGCACTCACCTTTTCCAGTAGTATTAATGTTCTAAGAGGGGCCATACATTATATTAAAATCAGATTGGTTCTCCATGGGAAGGCTGTTTTTTTTATTATTATGTTATGTTAATCACCATACATTACATCATTAGTTTTTGATGTAGTGTTCCATGATTCATTGTTGGCATATAGCACCCAGTGCTCCATGCAGAACATGCCCTTCTTAATACCCGTCACCAGGCTAACCCATCCCCCCACCCCCTTCCCCTCTAGAACCCTCAGTTTGTTTCTCAGAGTCCATAGACTCTCATGGTTTGTCTCCCCTCTGATTTCCCCCCCCTTCATTCTTCCCCTCCTGCTATCTTCTTCTTTTTTTTTTTTAAACATATAATGTATTATTTGTTTCAGAGGTACAGGTCTGAGATTCATCAGTCTTACACAATTCACAGCTCTCACCATAGCACATACCCTCCCCAACGCCTATCACCCAGCCACCCCATCCCTCCCACCCCCCACCACTCCAGCAACCCTCTGTTTGTTTCCTGAGATTAAGAATCCCTCATATCAGTGAGATCATATGATACATGTCTTTCTCTGATTGACTTATTTTGCGTAGCATAATACCCTCTAGTTCCATCCACGTCGTTGCAAACGGCAAGATTTCTTTTTTTTTTTTTTTTTTTTTTTGATGGCTGAGTAATATTCTGTTGTATATATATACACCACATCTTCGTATTCCATTCATCTGTTGATGGACATCTTGGCTCTTTCCATAGTATGGCT